>NC_090935.1:168247738-169497738 GCF_040938575.1 Ambystoma mexicanum
TAGATATGCAGCACCGTGCTGTGAGGCAGCTTCTTTTGAATGAGTGTATTCCCTTAATGCCTGGGCCAAGGACTGCTGCCTGCTGTGCCAGTTTTACCAGCCTTCAAAAAGAGATCAAAGAAGACCCTCCAGGTTCTCATCCTGCCATTTGTTGGTGTACACCCAGCTGACCAGAATGCACATCACCTTCCACAGTGGAGCTGACTCACAGGAGCCGGCACATGTGCGATATCAATGGGAATGTGGTGCTTGTGATCATAAGTATTACCATGCACTATGCCTAAACCAAAACAAAGCTTTTACTTAGTTTACCTTGCCACCAGTATGGGCAATTTATGATCATCATAGTTTTGGGTACAGAAGGGCATATTTTAATTAGTTGCCTCTGCATTTCAAGGACTTGGATGTCTCTGTGGCTCTCAAGTGGGCATCTCATGATCCATTATCTGGATGATAAACTCTTGCCAAAATCCAGAATCTTTAGAACTGGGTCCTGGCACAGGCACTCTCTCAAGCTCTGGAACAACGACTGACAGGCAGGGGTGCAGCTGACCTTTTTCGACAGTTTCTTGGATGTGACATCTTTTAATAGAAGGGCATTACCTGTGAGACAGAGGAATGCTCTTACTTGAGTTTCGGAGGTGGGGATGTCCTAATTCTTCAAAACTTGTACTTTGTCCTGCAGAGGCTGCGTCTTACCACCACCTACTTGGTGACATAAGTAAGTCACAGTACCCTGCACTATCTGGCTCTTGGATGCCTTGATAGTTGAGCCAGACTTCCGCATGGCATGAAGCACCTGCTCCAGATGGGGTAAATGGTCTTCCCAGGGGTTACTGAATACCACCATGTCATCTAGGCACAAGATGCTGAAGTCTTCCTGCACCGTCAGGACCTGGTTCACCATTCTCTGGAAGGTGGCAGAGACATTAATTAATCCAAAGGCCATAACTGTGAACTGGTAGTTCTCATCCAGGGTGGAGAATGCAGACCTCTCTTTGGCATGATCGGTCAAGCCAACCTGCCAGTACCCTGCTGTGAGGTCATAGGTACTCATGAACCTGGCAGCGCCTAAGCGGTCAATGAGTGTGTCTGCCTATCATGACCACTATGAGGGGGCACAAGTTGTGCCACAAGCAGGCTCCCACCAGAACCCTGAGGGCCTTAAAACCACTGCGAAAGGGCTCCTGGAGCCAGTCCTGGTGCCTTTGCCACCAGGCTCATATGTAGGAAGGAAGGGCTGTTCAAACTAGGTCCCATTTATGTACATGGGCCTTTAAATCCAACATGGAAGCAGCCACACAGTCTAGTTCTAAGAACCAAGCCATGCGGTCTAGTGTTTGTGGTGTGGCAGGCCTGGAACTACTTTCCCTGGTACTACTTTACCTGGGCTATATAAACCACACCCTGACTGCAGAATATGCTTTGTGTTATTCTGCAACCAGCAGCGTGACTCTTACTGTGTCCGCTCCTGGTCTTCAGCATTTTCCTGTAATCCTGCAAGAACAAGAACAAGATTATTCTGTTTTACCTGAGAAAACACCATCCAGCACTCAGCATCTCAACTGGGCTGCAATCTGTGGAAACCGAGAGAAGAAGAAACATCACTCACCTGTGAGTACTAGCTTAAGGACTTCCGGCAAACCGCTACCACAGCTGCTGTTCGAACATTGCAACCCAATAACGAAAAAAGGGAAAAACAATATTGGCCTGTACGAATATCAGGTAGTGCCTTTCGGACTGTGCAACACTCTCGCAGCGTTCCAATATTTCATGAATAATGTATTATGGGAATTAATCTATGTCTGTGCCCTGGTCTATATTGATGACATCCTGGTGTATTCCCCCTTTGAAAGAGAGCATGTGGAACATGTTCGCTCAGTCCTTGCAAAACTTCACCAGCACAAACTGTACGCTAAACTCGAGAAATGCTCCTTCCATGTCACCGAAGTTGAGTTCCTCGGTTTTGTTCTCTCGTCAAAGGGAGTCAAAATGGATTTACACAAAGTAGATACCATCCTTAATTGGCCGTCACCTTCTTGACTTAAAGGAACCCAAAGCATGCTCGTCTTTGCGAATGTGTATCACCGATTTATTCCAGATTTGTCACGGATAGTCCACCCAATCCCATCGTTACTGAGAAAAAAACAACAAAAAATTCCAATGGACTGAAGAGGCGGAACAGGCTTTTCAAGAACTCATGAAAAGATTCACCTCTGCGCCAATTTTACGACATCCTCGCCCTGATCTCCCCTATGTAGTGGAAACTGATGCTTCCAGCGTAGCTATATGAGCAGTTCTCTCTCAACGAGATCCAGAGACAGGCCAATTACACCCGTGGCCTTTTGGTCACATGAATTCTCCCCACCAGAACTTAACTATGCAATTACAAACAAAGAATTGTTTGCAATAAAATCAACCTTCAAAGCCTGCCGGCAGTATCTATTAGGTGCCAGACATACCATCACAGTAATCACAGATCACTGAAACCTTCAATACCTAAAGTCAGCAAAATCCCAACGACAGTTGCGGTGTGGGCTCTATTCTTCGCAGAATACGATTACGTAATAACATACCGACCGGGAGTTTGGAATGGGAAGGCAGATGCCTTGTCTCGTATGGGTGTTGAAGAGAAAACAAACACTACCCTGGATCCTGTTGCCATCATCCCAAGTGATAAACTACTGGGACTCACCACCACATTGACTCTGAGTGAACTTCAAGATAAGATTCGAACCTTAATGAACCCTGTGATCTTGCAGAAATGGAGTTCCCAAAATGAACATCTCATGGTTCTGGATGGATTACCCTACTTCAGGGAATGACTATATCTACCAAGTAAAGATCTGCAAGAATTGGTCATGTCTGGTTATCACGATTCCCTGATCGAAGGCCATCCCGGAATTGCTAAGACTCTAGCTAAGGTTAAACAGAATAATTGGTGGCCAACCTGGCGTAAGGACATTGCTCGATTTGTTCTATTCTGTGAGATATGTGCACAGAATGAATCACAATAAAAGAAACCAGCTGGCCTCCTACAACCACTGAATATTCCACCAGTTCCCTGGCATATTCTTTCTCTTCATTTTATTACAGACTTACCTCCCTGTCAAGGTTTTAATACCATTCTGGTGGGTGTAGACCTGTTCTCTAATTTCTGGTGGGTGTAGACCTGTTCTCTAAAATGGCACATTTCATTCCATTCAAAGGACTTCCTAACGCTACCGGTCTGGCAAAAGCATTTCTTGAACAGATTATAAAACTGCATGGATTCCCCTCAGTCCTAATCTCACATTGTGGAAGCCAATTTGTATCCAACTTCTGGAGGAAATGTTGTACCATGGCACAAATCAGTGTTCGATTATCCACTAGCCATCACCCCCAAACGGATGAACAAACAGAAAGAACAAACCAGACATTAGAACAGTATCTACGTTGCATGCTGAATCAAGTGGAAGAGAATTGGAAGGCCTTGTTATGGATAGCGGAATATGCATACAATAACTCCATACACACCAGCACGGGACAAAGCCGTTCTATACAATATACGGAAGACATCCACGTACCTCTGAACTAGACTCCCCACGACCTTGGAAATGCCAGCGGTAAAGACTCTACACACAAGCATAACCCAAGCCTTCAAAAGGGCAAATGAACATTTACTGCAAGCCAAAGACATACAAAAATAAATTCTCGGACCAGCATCGAAAGAAATCTCCTGATTACCAAGTTGGAGATGAAGTCTGGTTGGCATCAAAACATGTGCCCATAAAAGGTACCCGGACCTTTCGTGCAAGATATCTAGGACCCTATACCATCGAATCGGTGATAAACCACCAAGCATGCAAATTCATCCGGTGTTCCATGTGTCACTTGTAAAACCTGTACAACCAGGAACCCAAGTCTTAACATCACCAAAACATGTGCTAGTTGATGGAGAGCTTGAATTTTCAGTTAAAAACATCCTGGAATCGAAATGTATCAGATCTAAGCTATACTATCTAGTGGACTGGAAAGGGTACGGGCCTCAATACAGAACTTGGGAACCAAGTGAACATATTCACGCACCGCATCTGATTAAGAGGTTTCACCTGGATAACCCCACCAAACCCAGACCGGACAGGAAGGATACCATGAGAGGGGCCTTGGGGGAGGGGGTGACCACAGTGAGGGGGCACAATTGTGCCACGAGCAGGCTCCCACCAGAACCCTGAGGGCCTTAAAACCACTGCAAAAGGTCTCCTGAAGCCAGTACTGGCGCCTTTGGCACCAGGCTCATATGTAGGAAGGAAGGGCTTTTCAAACTAGGTCCCATTTATGTACATGGGCCTTTAAATCCAACATGGAAGCACCCACACAGTCTAGTTCTAAGAACCAAGCCATGCAGTCTAGTGTTTTGGGTGTGGCAGGCCTGGAACTACTTTCCCTGGTACTACTTTACCTGGGCTATATAAACCACACCCTGACTGCAGAACATGCTTCGTGTTATTCTGCAACCAGCAGCGTGACGCTCACTGTGTCCAGCTCCTGGTCTTCAGCATTTTCCTGTAATCCTGCAAGAACAAGAACAAGATTATTCTGTCTTACATGAGAAAACACCATCCAGCACTCAGCATCTCAACTGGGCAGCAATGTCATGATCACTGCTTCCAAGGAGCCAGGACCAGCCCAACGTCCTTGGAAGCAGGCCCCTAACCCTAATCCTAGGCACCAGCCTGTCCCCACTGGGACCTTTTGGACCTTGTCCTGGCGCCGGTGGCACCAGGCTCATCAAAACCATTGGTCCCGGCACTGGAAGCGCCGGGCTCATATTAGGTGTGAGGATGCTTGGGTGGATTTACCTGCAGCAGACCATGCTGCTTACTTACCAGCCACTTAGAAGCTATCTAAGAACAGGAACTACTTTCTTACCTGGGTGGGGCAGCTCCACTCCCAGGATACAGCACTGGAACTCTTCTGGAAACTGGAACTCTTTTCTTACCTAGGCGGGGCCGTGGAAGAAGACGCCTCATCACTCCAAGGCTATTTAAACCACACCCGATAGATGAAGCGTGCTTCGCGTTATTCTGCATCTGCAGCAGAACGCTCACCAAGTCTGCTCCGGCTTTTCTTCTTCTGATCCTGCACCTGCAAGAATCCTACTTACCATTTCAGTATCCAGACATCATCAGCACCTGCAAAGAACAGAAACACCAGGTTAGCAAGGCGAACTTTACACGCAGTACTTACTCACCTGATCCATCGGCTGCGGCCGCTTCTTCACGCCGCATCTCCACCTGCAAAGGCAAAAGCATTGCCATACTTACCGGCACGCTGCGAATTCTGGATTTCTTCATTCTGCATCGCCGCCTGTAAAGACAAAGAATCGTTAACAACTTACTGGCATTCCGCGGACTCCGGCGCTGCAAACCAATATCTGAAAGGCAAAAGAAAAGACATTAAGCAGGTATTTACTTACGTCCATCACGCTCGTCGCAATCAAACACCTGCAAATAATCCGGCGTCTCTTTAACACGAACTAAGCTTATAGGGAAAGAGACAGTTAGAGCGCTTGCCATACTTACGAACTTCCAGGCGCTTCACTTCATCTTCCATCTCAAGAGCCCTGCAATACATAAGGGAAAAGCATTATATAGAGTCTGCATATAAACGTGCCACGCATTTAAAGACTATAAAGACAAAAGGTGTCCAGAAACTCACCGCTCGTGCAGATAACGACGGTAACCATCCTCTGAATTCAAGAGGCCTATGTTTCACCAGTGAAGGAACTGGCAACGGCACCCTGCACCAGAAGCAGATGGAGAGCCCAGCATTCACCTATATAAGGTGAGCACGTTGACCTGGGGGGGCTCTACGAAAAAGCTGGGAAGAGAGAGAGAGAGAGAGAGGGACATTCAACTACCCAGACCATTAACCCCCATATTCTTTCACCTGCAGAAACCTCACTCTTCGAGTCCGACACACAGTGCGAAGAGGTTCGACCCCAGAAGCCAATCGAGTCCTGCACATCACTTTTCAAGTCACAGACAGCTTCCTGCCAAGACCCGTGCCTCCGTGGGAATCAGGTGAGCGTTACAGCAATCTGTGGAAACCAAGAGAAGAAGAAACATCACTCATCTGGAGCGCCACAGCAACATCTGCAAAGGAAAAGAGACATATTCAGGTTCGCTTTCAATATTAAACAACCGCACAGCGCTGTACTACCTTAACGGATTCCGGGGGCCTGTTTTTCATCTCGCTCTCATCCACTCGCAGCACCACAGCAGCCTGTGAGGAGAAGACGAAGAAAATACAGGTTAGCTTCAAAAGACAATAAAGGCGCTGCGCTTTCGCTTACCTAGAAACGTGCCTTTCCATCCGGCACGCCAGCATCAGGACCTTCGCACCTCGAAAAGAAGAAGATAAAGACATTAACGAATTCCCACCATAAACAGAACAAAGACTTACAATTAACAACCCTACCTGCCTACCAGCAGATTCGGGGTCACAGCAGGCCTGGGCCCAAGGAAGGCATACTGCTCCAGTGAAGTAACTCGGGCAGCTCGCCAACAAACATCAAGCGACCCTGCACAAGAAATGCAGGACGGATTGCTCACCCTACAAATAACTAAGATTCATTATTTAGCACTGGGCAACTACACATCCAGGGTTCCAGATCTCAGAGCCTTCCAGACGCCCCCGGGGATATCAGGTGAACGTAACACTGCCCAAGAGATTGCGTTTGCATCTGTCTTCATGAGAAAGTTCAGCTCTCGATAATCCATGCTAAAGCGAACCTTGGTTTTCCCGCCTCTGGACATTTTAGTGACCAGTACCACTGGGCTACCTCAGGGACTCCAGGAGGGCTCAATCACCCCCAAGGTCAACATCCTGGAGACCTCCTCCTTAATGGAGTCTTTGACCTTGCCTGACATGCAGTGAAACCTACTCTACACTGGTTTACTGTCTCCATTGTCAATATCATGGACTGTTAGATACGTTGCACTTGTGTGTATGAACACATGTTGTGTCTTCTAAAATAACACACTGCTCACTTGAACATTTACCATCTGTAACTGTTTTTGAATTGACTGTAAAGCAAGTTTATTTAATCTGAACTGACTACACACACACAGAGATAAAGCATTCTTGTTTCTGTTTGTATTATATTTGAACCGGAGCTGAACACTCCACTCAGAAAATACATCTCCCAGGCTCCCCTGGGCTGCTCATTAGAAAATGTCAGACACTTCAGCGCCAGCGCTTCTGCAACAAGCTAGTCTGTGCCAGTCCATGCCGCTGAGGCCCTGGTTAGTGGGCAGCCATGCCTATCCTGTGATCAACCTCTCTATGGTAAGTACGTTACGGGACTCACATTTGTCCAAAATTCCTTCTTTTCTCTGCTGCCTCCAATTCAGCATGCTCAATCTACTTCCTTGCGCCTCCTCTCAACATGCGCCATCCACACAAGCTCATCCTCTTGCTAGCAGCTCAAAAGGCGAGACGCATCGCAATGGTGCAGAAAATCCTCACTTTAAAAAAGGATCAGGCTTCAGCTGCAGAGATAGATTCTAGCTGCTTTATAGTTACAGGTTGTGAGAGAAGGGCCTCAAAGACCGGTGGGGGGTGTCTGTACTTCCGCTCCCTATATGGTGGAGGAGAGGCACAGGAGACCCCAGCCAAGATTCTCTATTACGGTAGCAATGGTCGAGCAATCAAGGCCTAGCTTCTCAGGAGGTGATGCAGGCTGGTTCTTAAGTACAGTGTAGACCCCAAGCCCCCACAAAGGAATATCCACGCTCTGTATTGGTTAGAACACAGTCTTTATATTATCAATATTCAAGGTTATGTACATTTATCATAATAACTCACTTTGTACTCCGGAAAAATCAACAATGGCAAATATATACAATTCTAAAGTGGTACCACCCTTTGTATTAGATCTCATTAAAGTGCATGGACAATACTGTACAATGTCACACAGACCAATAGAGTGAAACCAGCAGTAGAGAGAGGAGAGGAAATAAGATGGTTGAGCAATAGGCAGAATACTGGCACAGTTCTGTGTGGAGATCCCCCCACCTGGGCAACCTGTAAAACAAAGATGTAGCGCACGCCCAGTCCATATATTGCTCTGCAAGTCTTATTCTCTCCTATAATTTTTTTACCCCCCCAATGTACCTGGTGGAGTCGAGCTCCTTGAAGAGACGTCGACAAACGTCGAGAAACTCGCTGTTCGGCGACGGGGAATCGACGGCCCTTCTTGAATGCCTTCCCTTTCAAGCGGGAGGCACGGGGCGTCGAACGTCCGTCGACAAATGAGGTAGAACGATGTCGATGAGGCGGCAGCTTCGTCCGAGCGGTGCTCGTCGGCGTCGCAGCGTCGGCGTCCTGCAAGGCAGAGGCGTGCGGGGCACCTCGGTGACAATAGTTCTGGACCGCAAAGATTGTAGAGACGGAGGCCCAGCAAGGGCGTTGAGTCGGTCGAGTCTTTGGGGTCTTCGGGTGGCGGGAAACCCACCGGCAGGTTTCTCCTCAGCGCGTTGGTCGTCCTCGACTTTCTCCGGCAGGATAAGCGGTCGACGATGCGGTCGAGAGAGTCCTTCGATTGAATGTTCTTAGGCAAAGGAGCGGACGGCTCCGGTCGTCGGCGGCACAGCGTCAAGTGATTCCCACGGCTGGGCAACACAACTTCGACGGGCCTCCAGCGGTTACACAAACCTGCGAACCCTGGTCGACGCAACGGACTTCGACGGCGTCGATGTCCGGATGCTTCACTTCGATCTCCTCAGCGGTCCCGTCTCGGGTCGACAGCCTTTCGAGGGTCTGTCTTCCAGGGCGCTTCGGCGAAGATGGAGCGATGCTCGATGGTCCCTCGGAGCACGGGAAGAGGGCGCCTTACCAGGTCCTCTCTCGGGTCAGCCCTCGACGATCTCGTCAGCCTTCAGATCGGTCGAAGCAAATGCCACAGCAAGTCTTCTTCTTCCAGCTGGACGTCGAGGATTAGCAGTTCCAGTTACTCTTAGAGTGGAGACTCAGCTCCAGAACGCTTCTGAACACAATGGTCGCTTCTCAACCAAAGGTTCCTTCTGAACACCTGGCTGCTTCTGAACCCTTTTCCAGTGGTGAGAGGTCTCCAGATATACTATCCTGTCTCTCATCCACGCTGCTGGTACATACTCAGCAGCCAATCACACACCAGGGCATTCATGCAGTCAGTCAGCCAATCAGGCACACAGTGCATTCAGGCCACACTCCTCCCTTCCAGACACTCAAAACAAGAAATGTGGATTGGGACAAGTACCCAGCCATTCAACACTACACACTGCATTCAGGCCAGTTTCGGGCAGGGCTGTCTCAGTCTTTGTCTCTCATGCCAGAAACCAGACAACCACAACAAGAAGTGTATATTGGTCACACACTCCATTCACCCAGGTCCCACGCACAGGAGGTACCCACAACATACAGACACTGGGAAGGCTCCAGTCAGTCTAGCTGGGCCTTCACAACAATACCATATATGGAACTTCCACCCAACAGCCAGTCAGGGGGAAGGGACAGAAACAGGGCTTCCCAGGACTTTGGGAAAACAAGTTAACAGGCAATAGAAAGCAAGAGGCCACAGGGGCCATCTTGTTTCCTATCAGGAATCAACAGATCCCAATGGCAGGGCCTGGGTATCCCAAAATGGAGGACACCCGGAGCACCTGTCAATTTCAGCACAGAGCTGCCACCAGCCCATACCCTGCTCTGGGGCCACCCACAGGTGCCCAAAAACATACACTAGGGGCACAGGGTTGTACCCCTACCCATGGGTGCCATAAGGGTATCCCATAGGTCTGTTCACCAAACCAAAAGAGAGAGCTGCACTGCCAGGAGTCCCACATGGACTCCGGGGCAGAAAACATAACAGAACACACGGTAAAAACAGTAAAAGGACAAGGATTCAGAGGCCCTGTCCCTCAGATGCATTTCCAGCATCACACAGGTACCCTAGATCCTTGAATGTTAATTTTACACAACCCTACGTAGAAAGAATGTTAGGCAATGCGACTTCACATCTATCATTAGAAGCCATGACTAATTCCTTTCTTAAGGCTGTCTTCCTTACCTTTAGACAATGATCCACATGATGCCTTCACTGGGGATAACACTACAACATCTATTACCTCTAGCCTTCATGCCAATAGCACCTTCTCTGCCTCGTATCATGGAGCCCCTCTACTGGAGGATCTACATTCAATCAATTAAATGCTATCAAAGCTTCTAGATGCTTCTTACCCTTTCATTCTAAAATGTGCTTAGTTGAATACGAGGTCTCTCAATAAACATGCCTCCGACATCCATGACTACATCTTGCAATTAGATCTCAACCTATTATTTCTAAATGAAAAATTGGATCACTGATACAAGTGGCTCCATGATATCTCTGGAAATCCCTGATGGATACTCTATCATGTGCCAAACAGGATTTTAGGTGAAGGGGTGGGAGTACGGGCACTTATTGCCAATAACTACTGAAGCACTTTCGATCTCGTGCCCTGATTGTGAAATCCTTCATTTAAAAATTAATCCGACTCTATGTTCCTACATCAACTTTGTGCTCATCTATCGCCCTCCCACTTCTACGCCCAACTTTACCTCCAATCTGGTGTCAATACTCAATGAGATGAATGCTCCAAACTGTTCAATTTTGTAGGCTGGTGATTTCAACCACTGGTTAGGCACTGATCCGGATAAAGAGTCCCTTTCACTAGACTCATCCTTGAACAACATTGATATTACTGTGCTGAATCATGACCTGACTACCACTCAAGGTAACACGCTTTACTGGGTTGCTGTGAGGAATCTTGAAATATATATAAATATCAATTCCCCATGTATTTGGCCAGATCACTTTTCTATTGCTTTCCATATTGTGCTTTTGTCACGACTCATGCCCCTGACCCCCTCAAGTATAAAAGCCCCCTGGCAACAGTGGGACTACATCCCTTAACAGTGGCCCCAAGGGCCTTTAAACACCATCATAAGAACATGTGGAGTCAGTCCTAGCACCTCTGGGATCAGGCTCATTATCAGGAATAGGACATGTATCAGTTATGGATCTCAACCCAACATGGAGGCCTGTAACACAGCTCAGTTCTTAGAACTGAACTATGCAGACCAGTGCTTTGGGTGTGGTCAGGCTTTCATGTGTGGCTGGCAATATAAGCCACGCCCAAACTGGAATACACGCTTCACGTTATTCTGCTCTCCTGCAGTGTAACGCTCAAGGTGTCCAGCTCCTGCTTACCTGCTTGCCTCCGGCCCGAACCTGAAGCCATTGATCCGGATGTCATCACCGACCTGGATGAACAAGAACAGCATCATTAACAACACTTACCTGAGTAAGCAATGGATCCTGAATCCATTCTGCGCTTCATTCGCCTCGCCCGCCACGCTGGTTCAACCTGCAAAGGTGAAGAAACAAGGACAACATTATTAACAGCACTTACCTGGGTAAGCAGTGGATTCTGAAATAATTCCGCACTTCGCTCGCTCGCCACTCCGGAGCATCACCGCGACCTGCATGAAGAAAGAGGAAGAGAATACAGGTTAGCAGCACTCGCAATAATTCCCAAAAAAAAACAGCGCAGCGCTCCGCGCATCAACACTTACCTGTAATGTTCGCCGTCCTGCGCTACAAGCTCATTTTCATCCAGAGCATAGTCAAAGACTCTAACTGCAACCATCCCTGCAGGAACAAAATACATTATTAGAGAATTGCATAGTGAAAAAAAGGCAACATCAAAAATAAGGACAAAACAGAGGGAGGAGAAAGAGACAGATTAAAAACTGAAAGACACTATAACTCACCTGAAGACAGCAAGAAGAGTCGGAGTCACAGCCGGTCTGGACCAAATGCAAGGGCCCACAGACCAATGAAGAAACTAGGTCCAAAGGAATGCCCGCACTCACAACGCCCCCCTGCACAGAGAAGCAGGACGGAGAGTTGTACGTATAAAAACCCAAGGTGAGAAATAACCCCAAGGGAAGGGGATTTGGGATCAGAGGGAGGTGACAGTCCACCCACCAAGGGCCCACACCTAAACACTCCATTCTCCTGTCATAGGTGCTACCCACCGCCCGGCACATAACAAAGCAGAGAAAGCCTGAGATAGCGCACAGCCACCCATCTAGCATCGTGTGGCGTCCCCGTGGATACCAGGCGAGCGTAACAGCTTTCGACGCCCCTCTCCAAAGTAAAAAACCCACTAGCCAAGGTCATGCTCTCTTCAGATGACCTAGACCAGCCCTCTTCTATAGTCACAACTTACAATTCTATTCGAAGAAACGTGCTCAACGAGGTAGCTCAACTCAAGTCTTAATCAATCAGAGAGAATGTTTCTCTCATCTCAAATGGTTCACCTCAGAGCTAAACCTTTTAAAAAAGGATAACTTGAAGGCAGCAACCAAACCAAAGATGCCTCTGATACTACTAATAGTAATTGGAAATCCCTTGATAAACTCTATCAAACAGCTATCATTGAGGCTAAGAAAAACTTTAACAACCAAATCACAGGGGCACATAAGAGTACCAAGAAACTCTTCGAGATTCTTAAGCTCCTTGAAAAACCTAAAGCTCAGCAAACTTCGATCTCCCCCTCTGGCCTAGATTGCTCTAGAATCCAGCAGGCTTTTGAAGTCAAGGTCTCAAAGGCCTGTGACAAGATAAAGGCTACTCTGCTCACACAACATCCAGATCCTGTCCATGAGACAACCCCTCCAACAATAGTGTCAGAGCGCTTTGAATTCCACTCCATCTCAAATACTGACATGGTCAAATATCTCACTGCAATGTGTCCTTCTTCCTGCCCCAAAAACATAATTCCCCCAATATAATCCTTGATAACAAAGACATTTTTCCCCCTTTCTTACTAGATTGGTCTTTCTTTACAACACAGTCCCAGAAAGTATTAAATCCGTCACTGTGACCCCCCCTTAAAGAAAGCTGACCTGGACTCACTCAATGCCAACAATTTACGGCCCATCAAAAACTGTAATTTTCTATTGAATGTGTTTGATAAGATCACCGCCATAAAATTCCAGCAATGTGTAGACATGGCTGGTATCTTACACCCAAGTCAGATCTTCCTACAGCAATGAAACTGCCGTTTTAGATCTTCAACTCACATGTTGAGTATTATGGACACAGGGCATATGTCATGGTCATGAAGTCAGGGGCACAGGCATGCAGGGGCCGCATGCACAGCATACCTGGTTGGACACTGTCCTGGCGCCTTTGGCGCCAGGATCATGAACAAAAGTAAACAAGAACATCCATTTTACACCAAAAAGCTTTTCTTATGGACATAGCACTTCAGATGCATTAACCTTGTACATTCCATCCATTAAGCAGGATGCATTAACCTTAAACATGCCATCCCTTAAGCAGCCCCAAGTGTATTCTTGGGTGTGGCTGCTAATGGATTGCCTTTGCACATGCTCACTCTCTAAGAGTGGCAGGGTGTGGCTGGTAAGCCGGCCCTAATGGGCGTGTCTATGATTTCAGCTATATAAGCTGCCCCGATCCTCAAGAGAGAGGCTTCACGTTATTCTGCACTTGCAAGCAGTGTAACGCTCACCGTCGCCTGCGGTCAGACTTACCTTTGAAGATCCTGCTTCCTGGACATCCTGCTTCATGCCAGCATACTTACCAACTGGGTGAGGCTGTTCCTACCTGTACATCTCTTTGGCAAACCAAGTATTCATCTTTACACTATCCGGAATGCGGAAAACTTCATATTGGCACCGCATCACAACACGCTCCATCGTTGACAGCAGCTCCTGCAAGGAAAAACAGAAGACAAGGTTAGACATCGAAAAAACAGTCAGTTTAAGGCTTCGCTTCGCCATACTTTGCACTTTTCCTTAAACCATCACTTACCTGCTGTTGAACATTGCGGTAGCATCCATCTTCCATCCGGCCGTGTCTCGCGACACACAGCTGCATTGAGGCCGCATTTCCATCAAAGGGAAGAAAACAGAAGAGAGACATTATTGCGGGCTTAAATAGGATCAACATATAAAGACATTAAACAGAACGAACAGCATCACAAGACATAAAGAAAGACTTACCAATCATAAGGAAAAGCATAGTCGCAGCTGGACTAGGCTAATCCTTATCAGGGATCAGTGAAGGAACTATATCCCATTCAACGTGCCCCTGCCAGAGTAGCAGGACGGAGAGCTTATCTTCCATAATTCACAGGTGAGCTTTATGGGCCGGCATATGCTCACAGAAACCGTACTTTGGGGTGAAGGGTTCGAGAGGTCCAACAATCACAGATTGGCACACTCACACACTGTTATCTCCATGCAGGAGCAGTATCACCACGTACCACCGCTCACAGCTTTTTTACTGAGGGAGAGGCTCGAAAGGGGTGATTCAAGTTCAGGGAGGGCCGCAACCATGCCCCAATGCCTCCGCAGAGACCAGCTGAGTGTAACAGCATACTGGTATTCTGATCCTCCTGGACTTATCAGTGGCATTTGATCTGTAAAACTTTGATCGCCAGCTTCACACCCTGGAAGATGTGGGATTTTGTAATCAAAACGTAATCAATTAGACCCAATATTTTTTTCCAATCGGATGGCTAGAGTATGCTGGGGAGTAGTCGCTTCCCCTCAAGCCCCTATCACCTGCGGTGTCCCACAGGAAGCCTGCACATCCCCACTACTGTCCAATTTGTATATCCGGCCTCTCTGTGACATCTTGGACAATTTGGGGATTTACTTTACCAACTATGCAGACAACAACCAATTGGTATTGGAACTGTCTTTTTATTACACCGCAGACTTGCATAAAGTTACCCAGACTTCTTCCTTGATTACATCTTGGATGAATACCAATTGGTTGTGTTTGAATGGCAATGCAACTGAACTACTGGTCTATGGTCTACCACAAAAAAGGCTAAAGCAGTCCCTACATTTCAATCATTCTTATTAGATGACAATGACATCCCTGTCTCTAACTAAGTCAACATGCTAGGGTTCTCCCTTGATGCTATGCTCTCATCAGCGCCCCATACTAACCAGGTAGTACAAACTGTGCTTGTTACCTTCACCTGATCAGGAGAATACAGGCTTTTCTTAGTGAGGATAACTTTGCCTCCATACCTGGAGCTATTGTGCTGTCTAGACCTGACTATTGCAACTCTCTCCTGATTGGAGCCATGAAGAAATCACTAATAAATCTGTAAATCATCCAGAACAATGTAGTGAGTACAGTAAAAAGAAAATCAAGGCAGGAACACATCTCCAAGTACAGACAGGATCCGGATTGGCTGCCAGTTATTGCTCATATTGTATTCAAAGCTGCAATGTTAGTTCACAATTGCATTTATGGCATTGCCCCGTTTTATCTGAAATCCATGATCCGCCTTCATGTACCTTCCAGAGCACTGCGTTCACTGGACAAACGCCTTAACAAAGCAACTTGCTTTAAAAAGTCTAATTGTCTAGGTAAATAATTCCCTACAATCTCATCAAAGGAATGGAATGACCTTTCTATTAACATAAGGCTTGAAAAGAACGGAGGCAAATGTCACCAAAAGCTAAAGACCCTCCTATTCCGATAATCTGTCCTCTTTTCCTTGGGTCTCTGATTGTGCTTAGTGTCCAGTCTTCTATTTCTGTCTCCTTGTGTCAGTGTTTTGTTGTCACCCTGATGCCTGCGGGCTTTGTCACGTTACACATAAAAAATAAACAAATCAATCTTCCCGGGAGTCACTGAGAACAGTGGGCCAACTGGTCCAGCAGCTGCTGGCAGTCCTACCATTGCTGTTCAGTAAGGTCTGGAGAAACTTGAACTCCTTCAAGAGACCCGTCAGTGCAACAAGTCGGATAGGCTATCAGTCTCCTCTCCAGTCTTGTCATCCAGAGCAATCAATATGTCATCCTGACTGTAGTGGAGTTTGAGCCGGGTGACATGGAAGACCTGAAGCATTTGCCTCTCGGTCTTAGTGTCAATAAGATAGTTGACCTCACTGATCTTTTCAGTACCACATTGGGCTCAGTCCACTTGTCTTACAAGTCACTGGACTTGCCGTGCTCCATGATCCAAATCATCTGGCCTGACATGTATTCAGTCATTGTGGCATTTTGGTCATTTCAGTGCTTCATGAGCTCCATGTTTGCCTTTATATTCTGTGTGCTCTGTTCCCTGTACCTAGTCATCCAGTATCGAAGGACAAGCACATAATCCATTATGTCATGGAAAGGAGTTCAGGATTGCCCTCTCATCCTTCCTGCACCAGACTTAGTGGATCCCTAATGGGATAGCCAAACAGAAGCTTGAATGGTCTGTACCCAACAAAGTGCGGTGGCATCTTCCATTAGGAAAACAGGAGGAATGACAGGAGAATATCCCACTTTCTTCTGAGGGCTCTTCATAGCCGACTATCATGCTCTTGATAGTCTTGTTGAAAAGCTCAACAAACTCTTTGGTTTGCAGATGAAAGGCAATGGAGTACGTGTAGGTCACTCCACATTCAACCAATATTGGTTTCGTATATGATGATATGAAATTGGATCCCCTATCAGGAATTACTTTTTAAGAGAATCCTACATGTGAGAATATCCCGATGAGAGCCTTCATGACCACAGGGGCTTTGATGCTCCTCAGGTGGACAGGTTCTGGGTGTCAGGGGGCATGATCCTCCACAAGCAAGATATATCGGTTTCCAAAGGATGTTTGATGATCCAAAGGACCTACAATTTCCATACCTATCCACTCAAAAGGCCGTCCAAGCACAGGTAGTGAAACTATGGGGGCCTTGGTGGTGCCACCCGCCGTTTTGGATGTTTGGATGCTTGGCAATTGTGGCAGGACTGCACACATGCTTTTATCTTGGTTCCCATCTGGGGCCAATAGAAATGGGCAGACAGCCTGTCAGCTATCTTAGTCAACAGGAACCTGCAGTGGCACTGGGGAACCACCAAACACCAGCTGGGCACTTGCTCTGATGTCTTCGGCTCACTGTACAGGAGACTGTGCTCCCAGTACACCCTTAACATCCCTGGGGCTTCCGTCTGCGCTTGGTTCTCTGTCCGGTAATGCAGAACGGCCAAAGTGGGGAAGTCGTGTTGCACCTGGCAAAAGTCAGCCTGGCTCTGGCCCCCAGCTAAGTCAAGTTACCTAACTCAGGGAGACTCTTTAATTCTGAAGCTTCTGTGTCCTCCACCTCAAGTGCGGGTTCTATGCCTTTACGCAGCCCTGAGGTCACTGAGTATTGTGATGCCTCAGCAGGCACGTCAATAGCCTACAACCCCCCTACTGCAGGAGCAGGTATCTCTATGAATTCTGTATCCAGACTGGGTAATATCGGCAGAGCTGGTTATATGTCTTCATCAGCAGAAAGAGCGTCTAGACCCATAGCTGCCAGAGCTGCTTCCAATATTGCCGCCTTTGCCCTTGATCGTGTGATCACTGCAATGAATCAGCGTTGAGTATCGCTAACCAGCAGACAGTCTACGCGAATGGCATCTTTAACAGAAACGCAGAGATGAGAGGTTTCTCTTCTACAGCTGAGCTACACGACAGTGGGCATCGGGTGAGATCATCAAATCCCCTGTCTAGTCTGCAGCACTAGGGTTGATCTTGTCCTCTAGCACCCACTGTCGGCAGACAGCGGTGATACTCAAAGCAGTATCCTGAATGTCTGAGGCGTTGCTCCAGTTAAGGAAAGCGTGGTCCAAAAATATTTCTGTTTTCGCAGGATCCGGGGCCTCAGTGGGAGACCCAGTACCTTTCCTGCTTAGGGATACAAGGGTGCATTCGCCCAACCCCAGGCCAAATCGGAATTCATCATTTCATGTGCCCATATTGAATATGTCTACTTCTTCCTCGTCACCCGTGATCTTAATGCTAGCAACGGCCAGCTTAGGTCTGCCCTTGCATGTGGGATCGCCCTTTCTATGCCTCTGATTTATGCAGAAAAGGCAGCCTTGCAGGGCACCAGTGTTTCTCCTTTCTGACAGAGCAGACAATATAGGTGGCTGGTATCTCACCTCTGGTTTTTGGGGCCTTTTCTTAGCAAGGGGGTGTAGACGTTTTTCCTTACTCTCTTTACATTTTCTTTTCTGAACACTCTTGTCATCTGGTTTCAATGAAAGGCCACTCCTTTTTCCTGAACGAGAGTAGCCACAAACTGGTTGGCTTCCTTGACAAGCTCCAGAGGGCCTGTGATACCATTGTCCTCCACTTGCTGGTGTAACTCCATCTCACATTGTTTAAGAATGCTCTCACGTGCAATCATATCAGACATGCCCTTAAATGTGTCAGCTTTGTTACCTGTGACCAAACCATTCAAGGATTAATGGGCAAATGTCTCAAAGGTTTATGTCCCCTTTTTGGTGAGCTCTCTAAAGCTCTTGAGTTCTAGGCTCTTGCATAACTTTCTGAGGATGGTGGCCTTCATCTTGGAATAGATCAGCATCTCTTTAGGAGTTAACTGTAGAGTTATATCAGTTCCAAATATCGGTAGATGTCTAATAAGGGCTGTACCCTACAAGTTGTCTTCTACAACCTGGAGGCCGAAAGCTAACTTCATCTTTTTGAAATAGTCAAAAATGTCCTTTGCCTCCTTATACAGCTAAACTAACTCCTTAGGAAGGTGGCACCGAAGCTTTCCATGGGATTCACTGCTGGAGAAACTTCCTTCCCCAATGGAAGTCTCAGTGACCTCCTGCTGGGCTTCAAGCTACATCTTGTGCAGTATCACAAAGTCCCTTTGCTTCTTCTCCTCCAGGGCTACTCTTGCTTCAAGGATGTATAGCCTGTCGGGGCTGATTACAGTGAGATGCCCTAGATGTATGGCTTAAGTGCAGGAACTTCTGGATGTGTGCAACTAGTGGGAGAATTGTGACCTTTGGGAGAACACTGTGCACTCCCGGTGGGAGGAATGTGAAGAAGCACTATCTTTGTTGCTTTCCTCAGCAATTTACATGCTCTCCAAGTTCATGGGCAACAGGGCTAGGGGAACAAGCTTACTGCCGGACAGTCCTCCATCCCTCTAGCTTCCTTAAAAGCTTGGAGGCTCTTTAGCAGTTTGGCTTTCTTAAGCTTGCTGCCATGAGGGTGAGCCCTCTATCGACAAGACACTGTCACTAATTTCGAGTTCCATGGTTGTAAAAATACCTTGGCAGTAAAAACAAATGTTAACTGCACACCTTTATTTTGGCTCGCTGGGCTAAAGGTACAGTCTGTTTCAAATCCCATAGCTGCCACCAATGTGATGAATTGGATTCTGCAGCGCAGGAGTACAGGGGTGAGTAGGAGTAAAATGGACCACTCAGCCTTCACACTTCTACAAACCAAAACACAACTCAATCATACTAAAACAGGGACAGTTAAGTGATATACCTCCTTTGCCTTTTGTGTTAACATGGCCCAAGGGAAGGCCCATACTCGCAAGAGGGGTGTGAAGGTGAACCAGTAGTGACCCAAACAACACAGTATCACAGTCCAAAATAAAGGGAATGTCCAATCAAAGGTTAATAAAATATATATGCTTTAATTAAACACACCATCTGAATCGAGAACACACAAATATTACTATACAAAAATCCACCGCAAACCAAGAACAGAGAAGATGTAAAAGAGAGGATAAATTGGCACTCTGAGCATAGTTCCTGGGGTGGTAGGTAATGTACCACTATAAAAAAGGATATCTTGTAGAAAACAGAAGTGATCATGACTTTACCTAGTCTCTAAGGTCCAAGTCGACTGAGTGGGCAGTTGAGAGTCAACAGTACCTGGATTGAGTTCTTGGCAGGCACGTAGGATCATGGATGCCTCTGCAGAAAGTGGGTGTCGACTAGGGGCGAATAAGAGTGCTCTGCAATAGAAGTGTGGCTCTTAAAGATGCAGGTTGGGGCGGTACCAGAAACACTTTGTAGTTGGCCTGGCCGAGTCAGGCTTCAGCCGGCAGGAGTAGTCAATCAGTGATGCTCCAGTGGTTCGAGTTGATGGGTGACAGTCATCGAAGTGGTTATCTTGCGTCCATCAATGTGCGATCAATGAGGCAGTAGTTCATGGGTAGCTGGCCCAAGCCATTGTTGTATTCCCCGGTTAGAGTTGGTGAGTGACCGTCCTATGATTCAGTTCATGTCCCGACATCGTGTAGTCGCTTTAGCCTATAAGGTGATGAGCTTTTACTGAGACACAATTCAGTGTTGAGCTGGTCGAAGGTGCGAGAAATGTTCGATTGGTGAAGGAGCGCAGCACCCAGCTCTGGTGACTTCCCTCCTGTTCCAGGTGTGGTGGACATGAGCAACCAGTTCAGTGAGGTAGAACAGGAAGCTTCGGCTGGTCAGGTCCTTGGGTTGTGGTGAAGCTTACTCAAGGGCACTCAAGGATAGGGTGGTTCCTGTTCAAGGTCTGCGCTCCCAGCTCAAGAGTTTCCTATGCAGAGTGATAGGTCCTGATCTACAGAAGCGGTTACTCCCGATATACCCTGTGAGTGGTATGGAACAGATCTTCATTCTTTGCTGAATGATTCCTTCTTCACCTGAGGCTGAGGGATTTGAAGAGTACAACCTTCCCAAACAAAGTCCAGTGTGATCTTAGATCTAAGAGGAACTGAGTGAATATGCTGAAGGGTTGGAAGACCCCTTCTTTTAAGGGCAAATGTCCTCAGATGATTGGATAAAGGCTCACCTGCCTTAGTGGTCAAATCACTGCTCTAGTATGGAGTGAATTTTGCCCTTCTGTCACACCCAAAGTGCTTTGTTACAGAGGAAGAACAAAAGAGAAAGGTAGAGAATGACAATCAAGATGGTGGAAGCCTCTATCAACAATGTCTGACGCTGTGGGTGTATTAGCAGGGTTGTCCGTGATATGGTCCACCCCACTCAAACCCTGAGAGTCTTTTAATTCCCCTTCCTCCTCACCTGATGAAGACGAGAAGTCCAACTTCCTTCCACGAGGTCGACGAGTTAAAGTCCTCCTCTCCTTGTGTAGATAGGGTCTGCCTCGGGAGGAAGCCACCGCGACCCTTTGGGAATGAATTCGCGGGGACTCCCCCCCGCGACAGACAAGTGCGGCAAGGGGAAAAGCCTAACGGCACAAAAACCCCTTTGGAGTGTAGGTATCCGATGGTGCAGAACGAGAGAAGTATCCAAAGTCAGCTGGAATGCGGGATGCCGGCAAAAATTGACGGTAGGGAGAGGCAATCAAGGTAGAGCAGGGGGGGGGAGGCCAGAGAGAGAAACTACAACAATTAAGATAAGAGGAAAGAAGGGAGGAGAGCAACCATGCCCGAGTACAGGAAGGAACACCGGTATGAGATAGAGAGGGCAACAGGAGGAATATAGGATAGGAGCGGAACTCCGCTAAGCGAGTGTACTGTGGAGCGCAAGCAACGAAGAAGAGATCAGAAGTTGCAACGCGCCGAACCGCCGAGCGTGAACAGAGAAGTACACACAGCGGCGGCCATGTTGGAAAGGACTAGAACGTAAACAGCGCTAGTGAACACAACGTGGCGGCACGGTCTGATGACCGCCATGTTTCCACCTCTTCCATAACCGCCAGAACCCAGCGGTTGTGACAGCCTCCTTCCCTTGACCAGAGTCCTCCTTCCTATCATGATTTCCTTCTAACTGAGAACAAAGACTCTTAGATATGCAGAATTCTAGTGTAAGGTTACTCCTTTTAAATGGGTGTGCTCCCTTGATGCCCGGGCAAAGGACAGCTGCCTACTGTGTGGCTGTCTCAGGTGGAGGGTGCTACCTGCCCTCACAAAGAGATTAAAGAGAAGACCCGACTCTCCAGGTTCTCATCGTACCATTTTGTGGGATACATCTGGCTGACCAGAAAGCACATCACCTTCCACAGAAGAGCTGACTCACAGGAGCTGACACCTGTGCAATATCAATTGGAATGTGGTGGTTATGATCATAGGCATAGCTTTTTCTTTTAGAGTGGATCCTAACACCAGCATGGCCTAATTATTATCTTCAATGTTTTGAGCACAGAGGGGCATAGCTTAAATGCTGCCTCTGCACCCCATGGACTTGGATGTCCCTGCAGCTGTCAAGTGGGCATCCCATAATCTTTTACTCTGCTTGGTGCCACCGGTATAGCATGTCCCACTGATCAGGCTACTGATGTGCAGGGCATGATTGCACTATGCTTTTGACATGGAGTTAATGAAAAGGGGGAATCTGGTTGGTGGATTATCCCTTTTTAAGTTGGAATTGCCCTCATCCTTCTATGTGTTAATGTTAATGGCTACCTTAGCCAGATAGAAATTCCTCACACCTTCTCCTTGACTCCATTAGATACCAAAGCTATCCTAGTGCTCATGTGGGACTTAAAACTCACACAACTCTCTCCCACTCACCAATTTGAAATTGAAACCCTGCTCTACGACTGTTCTCTAACCTGCATTGCTAACTTTCCTACTCACTCCCAGCAAAACTCTCTCGATCTTATCTTACTCTCTTCCTCATTTTCCTCATCTAATGCAACTGTTGATCTCCCTACTCTTCTGATTACTCTACTCACCACTTTCGTGGTACTGTTCCTTCTCAATCTCGCCCTCTCCCATCTCTTTCCACATAAAATGTAAATTCAAACCTCACTCCTACACAAAGAAAGGCTCTCATTTCTTTCTCTTGCTCCACCTCAGTCCTCCTCCATTGAACAGGACTTCTTTAACTTTAACCTGGCCCACATCCCCCCCATTTGATCACCACTGTCTCTCTCATTTCTTGACTCCTACCACCCCTACCCTGAGTAACCCCTCAGGCCTTACTCCTCAAACCCATCATGCAAGGCCACCAGTCAAAGTGTTGCAAATGATGTATCATTCTTTTCTTAACCTACAATGATGACTTTCTCTTCTTCACGTCAGCTCTAGAATCTGCCATGTAAACTCTACTTGACTGTCCTACTTTACTGTCCTACTTCACTTTCCTCATTGCTAGCACTGAAAACCACAAGCTCTCAGCCACACTCCAAACTATGCTATCTCCACTATAGTTTATGCTACTCGTTTTTTCCAGTACTTCTCTTCCAAGATCTCTAATTATGTTATATTTTCATTTATTGTCTCTCACTCCCTACCTCTACTTAATTCTTCCTCCTCCATTCCCCACCTGTGTCACTTCTCCCACCGAACTGGCACCCATTCCGAAGACAACAAACTGTTCCTCTGTTGACTTGATTGATTAAGGAATGTGCTTCTCTCACCCTTTCCTTTTCTTCTTCCCACTTCGACCTCTCCCTTTCTCTTGGGATCTTCCATTCCTGCTTAACTATAGCTAGAGTCAGTAGTATTGAAAGTGTTTGGCTGACCCCATAAACCCTGCTAACTGTACGCCTGTAGCTCCCACAAGTGCTCCAAAATACGAGAACCTTAACAGGATCTCACCTACCTTGACTCGAATGACTGCAGCATAATACTTCTAAAACAGCCGTTGTTAATATCTTCCATTTTCTGATATCTGCTCACAATTGGAAAAGCTCCTTTATTATAATCCTTCTAGATCTTGCTGTCGCCTTTGATTGGTTGGAACACCCACTCTCATTCAGACCCCTGCTGACCTTGGAATACAGAATATTGCTATCGACTTGGTTGCATCTTATCTCTCCCATCCTATCTTCTCCATCTCATTGACAATGACCACTTCTGATCTCACCTCTCTCTAAGAGTATCCCCAAAGCCCCATCCTTTGTTCTCTACATTTCACTGTTTACTTTTCCTTGCTTTGTCAACTCATTCCAACCACTCCTTCCAACCTTATTGTTCTTCTATCATCTATTTGTGGTTGATAGTCAAATCTTTTCGTCCTTCTCTACATTAACACCTGATGGTTCTGCATACATTTCTGATTCCTCTCAGCAATATTTCTATTGGTAGGTACCTTGATCTCTTGTGTCAATCATTTAACTCGCTGTATCCAATGCCCCATCTCCTTCTTATTTCCCCCTGACCTGCATTCCCAATGCCCTAAAGTATGCCATTTTTGAGTAATGTAGAGAAGTGGGTCGACGTATTATCCCTAATGCATGCCCCCTCACCACCATCAGAATGAAACAGCAGGAGAAGGGCCCTATATGGCACTCCATGTGTAATGCCTATACCACATCTAGTGTACGAGAGATAATATGTACTCAGATAACCATATGGAATGTATCCTCACACTGAAGGAGTGGAAGGATGTTGTTTGAAAGGATGTCTGCATGCATCACTGAATATCATGTAGTGCTGAGTGAAATATGACGTCGGGAGAGTGATGTCATAAAGAAGCTATATGAGGACATATGTGAATGTGAAAATACTGAAGAGTAGCGATGTAACTGAAGTGATTTAGAGAAGCATGTACAAACTAATAAAGTAATTATTGGCAAGCCCTAATGTTTCAACAAGATGGCGAACTGATGCTTCAACACATCGGGACCAGAAATTCAGCTCAAATATGGCAATTGATCAATCAGGCTCATTGGCTGGCACAGCCCTCTATCCAAATAAATCCTGTATCAGAACAGCAATGGATAAACCATTTCTCTGCACTATATGCATTGCCCAAAGATACGTTGTTACTGATTATAACTCCTGTAATAAATTAACTACATATGCTAATCACAGAGGAGAACATTATTTCTTACATCCACTTCATGCTGAAGCAACATCCTGCATCGTGGGCAATTATTAAACACTAGAGTGATACCACCATCATGGTTACACTCGATTATTATTCCCATTTTCAAGAAGGGTGATAGGCGGTCTTCTGCCAACTACAGACATATGGCCCTTTTGGACATGCCAGGGAAATTGTTTGCCCGATTGATTCAGCAACATTTTAACACCTGGCTATGAAAACAAGATCACAGAGATCCATTCCAGACGGGCTTCGTTCCCGGCCTAGGCACTGTTGTAAACCTACTGTTGATTAGTTCCATCAAAGCACATTCGCAGCTCATGCACCATCAAGTGTACCTAGCGTTCAACGACTTTCGAGCTGCATTCGACTCAATCTCTAGAGGACTTCTAATGCATAAACTGTGTAAGGCAAAATGCCATGAGACTATCACTGCTCTGATAGGATTACTGCACTCTAACGCAATAATACAAGTCTGACTCACTATGACTGGAGACATGTCTTCAATCATGTATATGGTTGAAGCAGGGCTGCATATTAGCTTCAGCCCCATTCAACTTCTTCATTGCAGATTTAAGGAATACATTTGCAGGAGTTCTAGCAAATGCACCACAGCTTGGACATGAAGCCATTCCTTGACTTCTATATGCAGATGATATGGTTTTAATATCAGAAACACAGAGAGGGCTGCAGATTCTCCCAAATGCACTCCAAGAATATATGGAACTAAATGACATGTCAATCAACCTTGACAAAACCCAGATCCTAAAGTGTGGGAAGCGCAAGAATGATACGATCACCCGACGATGGTCATTTAACAACTCAGACATTCAAATTGTGCATGAGTATCGTTATGTAGGAATCAACTTTAATGATCATGCTCAAGATCTTCCATACATCAATGATCTAAATAACAAATTAACAACAGCCATATCGCAAGCGCAGATTATTGGTGCGAAACATGGAAGATTCTCCTATACATCTGTTATCACCTTTTACAGAAAAAAAGGTGATACCAATATTACTTTACGGCACCAAGACAAAGTTCTGGAATTCAGAGTCATTTTGGCTTAGTGTCAAAGGACAATTTTGGAACTGTGGTCTGTCTTTACCGGCAAGCCCGCCAATAGCTATAGTTAGGCATGAACTAAGCTTATCATTTCTTTATGGATCCCTCATATGGAAGCAATGTTCCTTACATAGCAATTGTCTCTTAACAAGCAAATCATGCACCCTATTAAGGGCCTGATTCACAAAGTGTTTACCTATGTATAGACAAGTGTCTTTTCAACATTAATTCAAGTTTTATTTGCATTTCTGAACCTATCTAAATGACTTGTAATATAGAATCTCTAGAAGGTGATTCCTAGTTTTTAGCATGATTTATTTTCTTGTGTTCCTTTTATCTTTTTTAAATTGTATAAAATGTATATTGAAAGCCTGTATTTTATTGTTTTGCAACCATATATAAAAAACCAAATAATCATATATACAAAGAAGAATGAAGTAATTTGTTGAACAATAAGTGTAAATACGCAGCAACACAATGTAATGAGACATATAGAAGCTTGCTATAGAGGAAAATATAACATGGCAAGGGCAGCCATTGATAGGAAAATGGACGACGACTTGTGCAAAGATGAAATTCAGCAACCTCAGAAATGGACCAGGGCTGCAGAGTCAGTAGATGTTGGAGAATTAGCTTTGTGTGCAAAACGAAGAGGAGCCTATGTTGGCCTGGGATCAAGGATGCTATTTCAAGGAATAGCTGCAAAGCACACCAGGAGACAAATGAAAAAGCTATTGATGTGAGACATATCTCTTAGATTTCAGAGGAAGAAAATGTTTGCATGAGCCAAAGTATTGGACAATTAACAATGGATAAGGCTCCTGCAAGATGGAGTGAGCAAGTCTCTAGAGGCCAAGAGGAACAATGACACCCAGCATAATTAAATCAAATAGCAGTACATTGACAAACGTGTGGTCTCCTCAAACGTGATACAGAAGTCTAAAACAAGGACTAGTCAATAAGTTGTGGATGGAGATAGTGATTTGCGCATACTCCCTTGAATGTCTCAGAACATAGAGCAGGCTAATAGTTCAGCTACAAACGGGAAACTCTGGCTCATGGTAGGACTGATGAGAGATGATGGACTAATTGGGAAAGTAGGGAGCAATCTGATGTGGCTGAAGCATCTGGGTTTCATTTTGCTTCGTTTTGCTTACATACTGCTAGCTAAACCGAAAGTACAAGATTGGGTGTGAACGCCAACCAATCAGTGGGTCTATGGGGCAACCTGCTATACAGTGTTGCATAGACCAATCCCCTGTAATTCTGTCTGCTATAATAAGCATTATACATATTTAGAGGTAGTTTGAGGCATGTCTTACAGATAAGATACAGCCAGAAAAGTACTAACCAATATGTATTCTATAAGTAGATATGTTCCCCTCACCAATCCCTCAAGTCAGTAGGTTTTACAGTTTGCCACATAGCATTATGTCATATATGGTGCATATTGGTGTATAAATCATCTGTGTAATCACGTGTGTGTGTGAGTGTGCACGCATCAGTACGATATCTTCCAGTTTACCACACTTTATTAAATTGAGACTAAAGTAGTACTTTGGCATATTTTGTTTATTCTGTCCTGTGATTTGGTCTGAGATCTTTATTGGTAATCCCATCTAGCACAAGAGACACTTCAAGGTGCTAGAGCACATTTTGGTAGCAGAGGATGGTCCAGGTCTAATCGACCTAGGCTCAGATCCAGACCTCCATACGCTCGACTGCTCCTGCCATTGGACAGAAGACTGCGAATCTTACTGTGGAGAACGACAGGCAACAAAACACATGTAAGAAGATATGTTTGACTGATCCTCTTTCATGAAATTCCTGTCTGGTCCCCACAGGTGTCTAGTGGAAGGAAGGCAAACTGGTTGGTGGAGTGAGAGTTGATTACGAGGGACTCAAGCTGAGCCACGGTTTTAACTAGAACAGTGAAGGTGGCAAAAAGAGGGGGAGGGACTGTGTTGTACATAATCTATATAAAGGTAACAGGATTTTTGGGGATTATAAAGAAGAAATGTAGATACCTCGATTCCTGTTCCAAGATTACAGACAGGTACACACTAAAAAGACTCCAAGTAGCAGTGTTAAGGAGTCCTGTGGCAAAGCCAACAAGGAGAGTGCATATCAAGCTTCAAAATGGGACAAAAATTCGATGAGATACATCTACTAAATATAGTAAAGGAAGGCATAGGCAGGGGCACATTGATCAGAGTGCACATGTGTGGGGTTATAAATATGTCAGTATAAATCTTCTGTTGTGTTTAAAGTAGTAGATATAAAATGATCACAAAAAATTAAGGTGTTATTTCTTTTAGATGTTTTGTTTAAGAGGTTGACGTCAATGAGAAGGATACAAATCAAAGGCAACTAATAAAGAAGAGACTCGTAAAATATCAATGAGAACAACAAGATTTTAAAAATTGACAGATGTGTGTAAACGAAGGAACAAAAAGAACATTGTGGTGTAGTGTTTTAAAAGTGGATACAATATTATGATTTTCGGATAATCAAGCGGTAATTATTGGGGCCTGCTCAAATTGATCAGTGTGGTATATATGATAACATAAAGAGAAGAATAAGAAAATCAGGTAAGTATGAACAGTCAAGATCGACTTTTCATCATGGGAGATACTCTTCTTCTACACTTATGCAAGACATTGCCACCATACACAGCTAAGATAAGCAAATATAATTCA
Organism: Ambystoma mexicanum; assembly: GCF_040938575.1. Lineage (NCBI taxonomy): Eukaryota > Metazoa > Chordata > Amphibia > Caudata > Ambystomatidae > Ambystoma > Ambystoma mexicanum. The sequence goes on from NC_090935.1 coordinate 168,276,134, forward strand.
GAATGGGTCTCAGGCACAACTAATAAGAAATCATATCATGGCCTCAGGAGTGTCGATAGTCAAATGTACTGCGATATGTGACAACGTTTTTGCATGCTGCTTGTAAGGGAAAGAAGTCACAGAAAAGGTGACTGTTTTAGAGCTAAGGCCGATGTATTAGAGTAAGAAAGAAGATCCAGCGGAGAAGGACTGGATGCTTAGTCAGCATAGAGAGGAGGACAAAAAGCCTGGGGCTCCCCTCCTAAAAAAAGGGCACAGATACAGAGGAGAAGGGAATGTATCCATTAAATTAATTGAAAGCAGCAGCGGGGTACGTTAATCTGACATATGAGCCCCCTGCTTATAACATTGAGGACAATGCAGAAGAGAGAAGAAGTAGAGAATGCAAATATATCTCGATATGCGATGAAAGTAAACAGCATGAAAGAAATAAAGGACAAAGCTAAGGGAATAATAATAGTACAGAACGAATCTATGGAAGGACAGAAATTACTCACGCTGGATGATGAGGGCATTGATGGGGTTTGAGAAAGAGAAGAGAGAGAAGAGCGGGAAAAGAAAGGAAATAAAAGGAAAGACTTGAAGAGATGACAGGAGTTAGAAGTGTAAAGGATGCAAGAACGTAGGTTACAAAGAAGGTGAGGGGAAGATGAATTAAGGGAGATGAGGAGAAGAGAGGAAGAAATCAACAGAATTAGGGGACTAAAAGATGATGAGATAGATTATCTCTGTCATAGAAGCATAGTGCTGACGAAACACAAGAACGACTTGAGGACGAGAGAGGGTTACAACAGCCCTACATGGTGCTGCAAGGGGTACCAAGAATATCATCATGGGCTGATGAGTGAGACACAGAAGGTGTAGAGAAAAGACGTGTGTATATATATAGGCAAATGAGCGATAAAGAAAGCTATGAAACCCAAGAGAACATAGAACAATCTCTTTCAAGAGAAACAGGAGGTAGGTCAGATGATGTAATAACAGATGAGCAAAGTACGTTGTCTTTACTCAGACAGGATCTTGATTATGTGGAAACGGATATCAGCCATACAAGCTGAGGCATGATGATGTCAGACAAAGAGAGGGTAGAAAACGAACGAGCATGAAGGGAGAGCACATGCAGATTTTCAAAAGAATTGAGTTTAAAAAAAGGGGTAAAGATGACAGCTTTAGAAGACCCCAAAGAGAGAACACCAGAATCGACACCATACATTGAGCGACCACAAGCTTGATCGTGCCGTGGAGGGGAAGTATTCCCACCTTATCTAAGTAGATTAAGGGCACTACCAGAACTAAGATAAATGGGCGGGACTAGCCCTGCCTGGAAAACAAGAAGTGTAGGCAGGTATGATTATGGACCAGCATTTTCACAATTTCCATTATTGAGAAAGAGGGAGGGCGAAGACAATATATACTGTGGCCACAAATGGATAAAGACAATTTAAGATGTAAATTCCTAAGGTTAACTTCCGGTGTGGGAAAATAGATTTATGAGCTACAGAGAAAGACATCAAGAATGATGTTAGCTATAGGAGATATAAAACGGTTGCTAGCAGCTATCATAGGGGAGAGAGCTGATGACATTTAGAAACAAGCAGGATACGCAGGCGTGACTACACAAAACACGACACACGATGGAGAGCCATTTAATAATTGCAGAGCAGACATATGACGGGCACTCAGAGTGCAGTATCCCGATACATCAGGCATGGATGCGATTATGACTAGGAAATTGGGGGAGTATGAATACCCTGATATGATAGGTTATTTATAACGCAGTTAATAGAGAGAGGTTTCAAAGCACGGACCCGGGGATCGAACATGTGATGCTCCGTGTTGTCTTGCTTCCAAGGCGAGCACGTTGCCGCTAAGCTATCCTCCCTGTTGCTTATATTCAAGACATTCAAGGGAAATATCGCCTTAAGACACGGGAACCATGAGATAAAACGGTAGCATTATTTGACCACATTTTGAGTCAGGAACTGACCGAGCCAGTACAATGGCAATTGAAGAAACAAGTGGGAATGGGAGCCAGGCTATGGCCAGAAATACTATTGACGATTGTGCATCACTGCTGATTAATGCAGGAGAAGAATAAGAAGAAAGCCAACAATAGAAAGCAGGAGGAAGCAAAGTGAGTCCAGAGGAAGTTGTCAAAAATAGCCAATGAGGGAGCGGTATTGACAAGTAATTTATTTTTTTATTTTATTTTAATTTTAACATGTATAGCAGCGCACATAGTCCTCGTACATCTAGGCGCTAGTGACATAGGTGGGTACAGATGCATGGTCGGAATAGTTCAAGCCGGTGGTGGAGGCTATTATTTAAACAGGTGAGTCTTTCATTTTTTTCTGAATATTTGGTAGCAAGACTCTGATTGAAGGAAGAATAGGAGGTTGTTTCAGAGTTTAGCTACATTAGTGGGGAATCTTGAGCCACCTGCTCATTTCCGTTTGAATCTGGGAGAGATTTGGCAGATCTGATCAGTCTGGCTGTTGAATATTTCTTGATCCTGTGGGCAAGGGAATTAGGGGCTTTGTCTGCCAGGCACCGGTATGCCATAGTAAGGATTTTGAATTGTATTCTTTCCCGGATGGGGAACCAGTAACGTGAGCGCCTTAGCTCGGAAATGTGTTCAAATTTTGTCAGGTCAAGTGCTGCTCTGAGGACATTGTTTTCGATGACCTGGAGTTTGCTCAGGTTTTTTTCTGAGGTTCCACAGAGTAAGGCGCTGCAATAGTCTAGCTTGGACAGCACCAGAGCGCGGGCGACAGAAAGGATGTTTGTAGTGGATAAGAACAGTTTGCTGGCACAAATGCATTTAGTTTTATAGGCTGTTGCACAGGCAATGTACTTGACTTTGCAGGTCATGTTGAGGGAGGCATAGCTATAGATGCCCAGTGTTTTGAAGGATGAGGAGACAGGGATTTTGTGACCATCTATGGGGAACATCCGGTATGCTGGATCAAGGTTAGAGAGATGGGCTGAGGCGCCGATCAGGTGTAGCTTGGTATTGGCATCATCCAATTGATTCTTGAAGTCAAGGAGGACCAATTCCGTTCCATGACCAGCGAAAGCCGGTTTGATGAGGGCTGAGGATGGAGTGAGTTTTCAGGAAGGCCTGTGTTTGGGTATAGGCGATTCTGTCAAGGATTTTCAGTAGGAATGGGATGTTGGTGATTGGTAGGTAATTGGTGGGTATGGTAGGATCAAGCGCTGTTTGATTTAGTAGGGGAGTGATCAAAGATTCCTTAAGGCTGGAAGGGACAAGGCTTGAGACGAAAGAAGTGTTGACAATGGCAGTGATCAGGAATGTGAGTGGTGTGAGGCCTTGTTTCACCAAAGTGGTGGAGCAGGTATCTCCTTTGCAATGTGAAGGCTTGAGGCCTCTCACTAAGTTGGCGAGGTCAGGTTCCATGATGGGAGAGAACTGGAAGAGCTGTGGGTATGCAGGAGGTGCATTATGTGGGGTTCATGGTGAGTTGATAGCTAGGTTGTGTGCTTTGGAGTCAATTTATATTTTTAGTTGTGAGATTATTCCTGTGAAAGCATCCTGGATATTGCTGCACCAAGTGTCATCTTTGGTGTTCATCGAGGGAGGTATGGTGGATGTTTCGAGTTCATGCAATATGATGAACAGACCACGTGAACTCCAGGTGTCTTCTGCTATTCTACTGTTGTAGGAGGCTGCCTTGGTGGTGAGAACAGATTGTTTGTATATGTTAGACTGTTCGAGAAATAGTGCCCTATTGATGCACTTGTTTTCTTCTGCCATGTGACTTCGGCCACCCTTTTCTTTGCTTGCAAGGAGTGGAGCTGCATGGTGAACCATGAGTTCTTGTGGTTGATTTTCTTTTCTTTGCACAGCTTGAATGGGGCTAAGGATTCCACTGTGTTTGAGAGTAGAGAATTGTACTGTTTCACTAAGGAGTGAACGTAGTGGTCTGTCAGTGCTGTGGTTGTGAGTAACAGGAGCAGTCATTCATATGTAAGGTTCTGTGTGCTTCGTGCAAGGGTGGGAGGTAGGCAGGGGCATTGTCGATGTGCTTCTGTGGAATGGATAGGAGGAAGGTTACAGCGTGGTGGTTTGTCCATGGGAGGGTGATATTGGATCTGGTGGATGTGTTGCAGCTGTGGTAAAGTAGCCAGCCGAGAGTACATCCTTGGAAGTGTGTGGGGTCTGTGATACAATGAATGCAGCCGAAGGCAGAGCAGGCTTTGGCCAAGGATGAGGCATGCATATCTGAGGGATCGATGTAGCCTAGACTGAAGACTCCCAAGATTAAGAGCTGGGTATTTGGTTTGAGGGTGGTGCTAGTGGCTTGGAATATGTTCTCTTCAAAGATGAATGCGGCACCTGGGGGTGGTTCAGCAGGTACCGAAGTATGGAAAAGTTGGGAGAGGCAGTGAGCTTAATAATGAAGGTGGGGCGACACAGGAGATACAATCATGTAGACAAAATAACATAGGGTTTCCCCCAAATCAGAGTGGGTACAATAGTTGGCCAAGTGGAAGAGGAAATGGGCTGAGAGGAGGAGGACGAGGTGGATTTCAAAACCCTCAGGGAATTGCAGAATTTAATGGCAGACAACCTCAACATTGTTGAAATTGTAGAAGAATAGGACACATAGCTGGAGAATGTAGTACCAGAGGAGACATGCAGCAGAATTGGCAAGCTCCAATATGGTGGATGGATATGCTCCACAATATATTGCAGAACTACAGGGATATTATGGCCAAGATCAAGCACAGGTTAAGACATATGCGCTGCAACCACAGCAAATGCAGCAAGTGCCATTACAAGTGCAATCGCTGCAAAGGCAACCACAGGAGGTACCCATAAAAACACAACAGGTACAAACACAGCAAGCAAAGACACAGCAGGCTATGGTACCACAATGGAATATGACTACAGGAGTACAGCAAGCACCTGCACCCTAAGTAGGGAGTGTGACTGCAGTAGGAGGAAATCCTTTCACAGGTACAGGGATGCATTTAAATCCACAATAGGGCACTCCTCAGGGCATCCTGATGTGTTCTGTACTATCAGTGATGCCAGACCCCCAAGACGAACCAAGGGACAAGGTGACGATAGGAAGCAAAATATTTTCATTTCTTGTAGACACCGGAGAAACTCGTTCCTGTCTCCGTGAGGGAAAATACCCAATGTCAGGTATAGCAATGAATGCACACGGATTCTCTGGTGTGATGACTTTAGTTCCTTTAACAGACAAATTAGCAATCTCTATAGGAGACCACAACATATTTATCCCATTATTATATTGCAGGCAAATGCCAATTAACATATTAGGCCATGACTTAATGACAAAACTAAACATGACAGTATATTTTACTGATAAAGGAATAGTGTGTTCCACTCCAGGGATACATGATAAGAATGTGAGAAAGTTTATATTAGCTTTTACAGGCCAGAGAGCATTACAAGGTGTGGACCCAGAAGTATTTTTTATGGAGTGTCTGTTTTATTATCATTGTTGCCCAGATTGTTAGGTAAACTATTAAGAATACCTGATGAGTTTTTGTTCAGACCAGAATTCCCTCTGGATAATGTTGAAGGGCAGATGATTCCTTTGGAGTTAAAAGCAGCAGAGGAAAGGCTGGTTCCTCAGGTGACAGATGATGAGGGAAGAGGATGGAGAGCAGTGATCACCCTCAGTGAAGGATACAGGCTGACAGATTTGACAGACGAGGAGTTGTTTAGGGAGTTTTCAGATGATGAATTAGTATTTTTCATTAGTCTCAGAAATACTGCTGATAATGGCGTTGGTAAACAAAGAAACCATTCTTTTTTCAGGAAGATTTAGAGAAAGTGGCAGACATTTTATGGACCACAAGTCCATATGACATGGGTCTATTAAAAGGATTAGGAGCAGTTAAATCAAGCTTAAACCAGGATGCCTTTGCCATGTGCTGAGCAATACCCCATGTCCAGAGAAGCAGATGAAGGTATATATGAGACCGTTTCTGCGTGAATGAAGCAAGGAATACTGGTACCATCTGCTTGTCCATGTAACATGTGTACCCAGTGAGAAAATCAACAGGGAGGTTGTGGAGATTTATAAAGGACATTCTCCCCTAAACAATTTAGTGAAAGCTGAGTTTCCTTTAGTTCCAAATCCTATGACAATATTGTGCAGCATCCCATCTAAGGCCAGGTATTTCACTGTCATAGATTTAAATACACATTCTTTTTACATTCCCCTTCATGAGGACTCACAGGATGTGACTTCCTTTTCATATAGAAATATCAGCCTGAAACATATTAATGTTCCCCAGGGATACTGCGAGTCCCCTTCAGTCTTTAACAGAGTCCTTCAGATGGACGTAGGCAATGTTAGCTTGAAAGTGCAATAGTACAATACGTGGATGATATTTTGGTGTGTCGTGTGACAGAAGAAAGATGCAAAGAAGATGTGGTTAAGCTCATGACTATACACTCAGAAAAAGGGCATACAATGGACAAAGAGAAGCTACAATACTGTCAGCAAGAGGTTGTGTATATAGGACAGTTGACTTCTCACAAGGGGAGGAAAGTGGCACCTGAGAGAGCAGAAGCAGTTATGAAAACCTCAGAACCTAAAACAGTGAGGAAAATGCAACGATTGTTAGACCTTTGTAACTATTTCAGGGCCCAGGTTTTTGATTACAGTACATATATTCAACCACTTTTAAAAGAACTTAAAGAAGCACAGGCGGGCAAGAACAAAATAATATGGACAGATGAAATGACTGAGGATGATAAAGAATAATGTTATTTCATTTCTCATTTAAATAGAGAAGTCTTTACAGCAGTCCTTACACAGAAAACTACATTAGGACATGGACATAAACCATTAGCTTATTATAGTGGGATTTTAGATCCAGTTATGAAAGGGCATTATCCTTGTGAGCACTCTTCAGCTGCTGCTGTATTCGTGATTGAAAAGGCTTGAAGTTTACAATGGGGTGTTATTTAACTCCATTTGTAGAGCATGCATTATTTTCAATTTTAGAGAAGCCTAAATGTATATTGACAACACAAAGAGCATCAAAATACGAGGTACTTATATAGAATCCTGCAATTTAAATTGTCAGATGTAAGACATTGGGCCAAATTATAAGTTTGGCGGTTGCCTAGCCGTTAAAACTAGCAGGCTGCCGCCAAACTTCTGGAAAATTCCAGCACCCGCGAATGGGCTATTACCAGGTCATTAAGGCCCTGCGAGACCCGGTAATTGGCCATTTGCAGGCGCTGGAATGGTATGCTTCCCATTCCCATTGAGCCCAACAGGAGGTCGAATGCACCGGCACCATTCAGAATGGTGTCAGGTCAGACCTGGCGGGCAGAAAGGCACCCACAAGCACATCTCATAGTTTGCCGGTCCAGGAACTACGGTACCGGCAAGCTTACCGTACCGTAGCTCCCAGACCAGCAAACATGTAATGAGGCCCAGTGAATCCAGCAACGTTCATAGCTGAACCAGTAGGAGAGCATGATTATGTATATGCGCAACGTATACTGAAAACTATAATGAAATTCCCCAAGCTAGAGAAAATGCCCTTGGGAGGGAGAACGTTGTTTTTATTAATGGTTCTTCAAAAATTTACCAAACGACTAGTGAAAAACCATACTGGGTCAGCGGTAGTAAGCTGAACTGAGAAGATAAATTCAATGTAGTAACAAGAGTGAGATTGCCTTTGCATTGCTCAGCACAGGTTGCAGAATAAGTGGCACTTATCACCGCGCTTCACAGATTCAAAGATGAGGAAGTGACAAGGTACTCTGACTTTGCATATGTGACGTCAATCGTACATGCAGGTTTGTCACTCTGGAAAAGTAGGGTCTTCCTCCATGCAGGCAGCACTCCAGTGCAACGTGCAGTCCTTTTGGACAACCTTATTGAAACTCTAGCTCTCCCATTGACTTCAGCAGTCATAAAATATGCAGCGCATACTAACAGAGAAGACATATGGGCCTCATTACAACTCTGGCGGTAGCCCTGCTGCCGGTAAAACCAGCACAGCTGCCGCCGGAGTGCATTTTTTCCAGCACCCGCGAATGGTCAAGAATCGTGTCACGACAAGTTCAGCGGACCCGGTAATTGCCCATTTGCGGGTGCCGGCAACAAGGGCCTACTCATCCCCATTCGGCCCCTTAGTGCTGAATGAGGATGGGTACTTTGGATGCACCAGCGCATTCAGAGTACTGCCGGTGCATCCAACGTGCAGTGCTTGCGGGTGCCGGGTTGCCCGCCAGGTCATGTTTAGTGGTACTGTAGTTCCCAGACCGCCAGGGTCGTAATGAGGCCCATAGTTTCCAGTGGAAACAAAGCCACAGACTTAAAAGCAAAAAACACAGCCTATTTCCCAATTATTTCTAATTTTGAAATAGAAAGTGTTAAACAGATGAAAAGACGATGCATGTTGGTAAAGGAGGGATTTAACATGGGGGTGTGTTCGTTATCCCCCACTGAGGCAATTTGGAGACAGTATAGTGCTGGAAAGCCAGTTATGCCTCCAGCATTATTAAAGGTAGCTTTGGAACAGCTCCACAACCCAACGCGTGTGACTCAAGAGTGTCTAGCTGCTACAATAGCAGAACAGTTGTTCTTGCCAAATTTGTTAGAACATGTGGCAAAGTTAACTGTAAATTGTAAATTGCATCGTGTGCCAGGAATTTACTGCATGGCAAACTTTGCGAACAGTGAGCGGAGCAACTCCTAGACCCAAAAGTCCATTTCAATATCTACATATGCATTTCGTGGATTTGATGCATAGATTCAACGGCAACAGATATATGCTGGATGTAGAATGTCGTTTTTCTAGGTGGATCGAGGCAGGTGGGCGGTGTTAAACCCGCCAGTTCAAACCTGGCGTGAACATCACCTCCCGCCTGCAGGAGTCGGGATCAGGCGGTCCGGAAACAACAGTGGCGGTGGGTTTACCGCCACCGTTATTTCCGGATCGCCTGATTTGTAATGAGGCCCTATGAGTCTGTCTATAGCACCTGCCAACTACACATACACACTACCCATTCAATATTTAGGTAGACACACACGGTCTTTCAAAAAATAACACATATTTTAATGTCTATCAAATTCATAAAACATGATTATAAAACACAATAATACATATAAAATAACCCTAATAGTTCATACATCAATACATCTTTCCACCATTATATTAAGTAGAAGAAAGAAGAGAACGTTGTAGTAAGAACGCACAACTAAGTGTGTCCACATGTTATGGTTGATTCCACAAACATAACGGAGGGTGGTTTGATGCATACTTAATATAATGGTGGAAAGATGTATTGATGTGTGAACCATTAGGGTTCTTTTATATGTATCATTGTGTTTTATAATCATGTTTTATGAATTTGATAGACATTAAAATATGTGTTATTGTTTGAAAGACCTTGTGTGTCTACCTAAATATTGAATGGGTAGCGTGTATGTGTAGTTGGCAGGTGCTATAGACAGACTCATAGCCTAAGAGGGAGGATGCCGTTTTTGTGGGATCTTGCATGTTTTGATATAGTTTAGTCCTCACCCACACAACCCCTAAAAAGAGTACAACATAGCTCTGTTTAGCTGATGAACCTTAATTCTTTATGCCATGAATGCAGCAAGGACATGTATTTCCAAAGAGATGCCTGCACATGATGCAATAAGTATCAGCCATCTAGCAGCGTGTACAACCAGAGGACAATTTGATGGAAAATTAGCAACTTTACAATGGCAATCAAGAGGAACATTTACCTATGAAGATACTTATGTAAAGACACACAAGATTGAAGATGGGATGGGGTGGATGAGCAAACAACATATGCATCCATCCCAGATAGGAGAACAAATGAAAATTGTTGAAATAAAGAGGATGAATTGCTCAGACATGACTGAAAGGTCATGAGAGCCAGGATGCTGGGGAAGACATATGCTATTGGTATATGGCTGTGTTGCCACCAGTACCAGATGGGAAGGTGGACTATTATCTTGCCCTGCACATTTATTGAAGACATAACCAGTAGCATGAGTGCAAATAGTCAATGACAGATTCTTAGAATCATGGGCCAAGTATTCCAAGTTCCTAACATGGGTCAACAACGAAGCAGGACTGTATCTATAATACTATTAAAGAATGCAACAACATGCTTCACGAATGGAGCCTCTAGTTGTAGAGAACAAAGCATGTGGACAGATTCTTGAGGTCCCACTGATGAATGGAGGAACTGTTGTACTGACGGACTGATATTAGGCCTGTGGATCCAGGGCTTATATAAAGTTCCCTAAAAATTGTGGAGGGATATGTTCCATTGTATAAATATATGTTGCAGCATTAGTGAACCCTCAAAGTGATCTCAATATCGGTAAATTTCCAAAGATGAATGAACACCAGAGAAGGAAGAGATGGCTTTTTCTTTTTTGGCTGAAAAGAGAGAATTTGTTTTCATCAAAATCAATAAAGGGTTATGAAGACATTCCATATGAACACAAAGTGTTCAGCATGTCAGCAATGATAATGACATCTGTGGCTATGCCAGGACTCCAGACTGAAGTGAAGGGCAAGTGGCTGCAAATCACCAGATGGTAGCTGCTGCAGACGATAAATGCAACAATAAAAGGATTAAATGCAATCAGAGAAGAATTGGGAGCCATTAGACTGATGAGTCTCCAGAACAGATATGTTCTAGACTTAATTACAGCAATTGAATGAGGCATGAGTGCCAAGGTCGGGTCTGCTTGCTGTGCATTCAACCATCCCTTGATGGAGAAAAGGGAACCCTGACAGAAGCAATAATTATGCTGACAATCCAGCATACAATGATGGGAGATAAGCTGATGAGAAAGCAGGAGATGACTGGTTCTCAATCCTATTGTCATGGCTGGCTGGCCAATGCTTTCAAAATACTCGGAGCAATACTCGTGTTGGTATTGCTGGGGTTCTGTCTTATAAGAATCATCTTGGGAAAGTGCCAGAAGACAGGTAAGAAAGTTATTGGGATGAAAATAATGATTGACATATATGCAGAAACCAGTGAGCAGATGTAAAATGAAGAACGTGCCCATGAGAATATAAAGAAAAGTACCCTTGCACCTCCTGGAAAAAATGTATACTATCCCAAGGATCTTAGAAAATGTGTAGGACAATGGATATTTTGTCCAGCATAGGAGACTGCTGCCACATGACCTTGAGTGTGGATGAACATATAAAGAATGCAGGTCGCCTGAGGGGAGTGACAAAGATATGGGTCCAAAGAAACAATGGTAAGAAGAGATGATAAAGGAGAATGAAGAGTTGAATGTGATCGAGGACTCGACCAGAGGGGGGAATGTAGAGGAGCAGGTGGATGTATTATCCCTAACTCCCGCCCCCTCACCACCATCATACTGGGACAGCAGGTGTAGCGCCCTATATGGGACTCCATGTCTTATGCATATACCGCATCGAGTGTATGAGAGACGATATGCACTCAGAAATTGTATTGAATATATCCTCGCACTGAAGGAGTGGAATGATGTCGTGTGGAGGGACGTTAGCACGCACCACTGGATATAATGTAGTGCTAATTGAAATCTGACGTGGATAGAGTGACGTGATAAAGAAGCTATACACGGACATACTGAAACGATATGAAAATACTGAAGAGTAACTATGTAACTGAAGTGATAAGAGAAACATGCACAAAACTATAAGGACGGCCATTATAGGAAAATGGATTCCAGCTTGTGCAAAGATTCAATTCAGCTACCTCAGAAACAGACCAGGGCTGCAGAGTCAAGAAGCGTTGGAGCATTAGCTTTGTGTGCAAAACAAAGAGGAGTCTATGTTGGTCTGGGATCAAGGATGCTATTTCAAGGAATAGCAACAAAGCACTCAGGGAGACAAATGGAAAAGCCATGGACATGAGACAGATTTATCTAGATTAAAGAAGAAGATAACTTTTGCAAGAGCCAAAGTACTGGATTAGTAACAAAGAATAAGGCTCCTACAAGATGGAAGTGTCTAGAAGCCAAGAGGAGCAATCACACCAAGCATAATTTAATCAAATAACAGTACATAGGATGTTGAAATGGCCAGATTCGTGGTCTCCTCACACATGATCCAGATGTTGAAAACAAGGGCTATTCATTAAGCTGTAGATGAAAATAGTGATGTGCTTACATGCTTTTGAATGTCCCAGACCAGAGAGCATGCTACAAGGTCAACTACTAATGGGAAACTATGGCTCATGGCCGGACTGATGAGACATTATGGACTAGTTGGGAAAGTGGGGAGTAATCTGACGTGACTCAAGCACCTGGTTTGTGTTGTGCCTACGTGCTGCTAGCCGAGCCGAAAGTCCATTGTTGGGTGGGAATGCAACCTATAAGTTGGACTGTGTGGCAACCTTCTGTACAATGTTTCATAGACCAACCTGCTACCATTCTGACCACTATGATCAGTATTGTACGTATTTAGAGGTAGTACAAGGCGTGTCTTACAGATAAGATACACCCAATGAAGTACTAACAAATATGTATTCTATAGTTAGGTATGTTCCCCTAACCAATGCCTCCCATCAATAGGTTTTACAGTTTGCCACATAGGATTACATCATAGATGATGCATATTGGGTAATAACACCTCTGTGTAATCACGTTTGTGTGTGAGTGTGCATGCATCAGTCTGATGTCTGCCAGTTGACCCTACTTTATTAAATTGAGAATAAAGTAGTACTTTGGAATATTTTTGAGTCTGTCTGGTTATTTGGTCAGAGATATTTATTGATAATCCCATCTAGCTCAAGAGATGCTTCAAGGTGCTAGAGCGCCGTCCTTTTGTACATCAATCTCAATAATCAGCATTTTATTTCTGCCATGATTAACTAACTTAATATGAGGTACAGCAAACCTCACCCCACAACTGCACACACAACCTCACACTATCTGTGTCATTCGGTCTCCTTGACTACTGCACTAGCCTGCTTCTTGGCCCCTTCCTTTACTCTTATTGCCCACTTGACTTAATACTCACATACCAACTGCTATGTCTTCCGCTCCTCTCCCACATACCATCACTACTTCCATGTTTACTGGCTCTCTGTGAGAACTCTGTCCTTTTTCAAATTCCCAATGCTTGTTTTCAAAGCTATTCCTGGTCTTGACGCCCCTCCTGTCCAATGTTATCAGGCTACCCTCCTCAGGACAATCTCAGTGTGAATACCCTCCTTTATCTCTCTGTTGCCTTTTCTCCCTGCATATACTCTTGCTTTTGTTCATTATATCTCCTTGCTCATCATCACTGAAACGCACAATGCTTCTATGTCAAAAACATGATTACCATCCCCCCCATTTAAATCTGCACTGATGCTCTGCCTTCTAAGCCTAGAATGAGCACTCATAACTCTCTGGCTCATCAGTCCCCTACATAACTATCCTGTCACATTCTCCACTGCATCTAGTTTGATATGATCTTATTTATAATGCGCCTAATACCCAGAGGTGTCTAAGCGCAGACCCGAGATCGAACCTGTGGTGCTCTGCATCATCTTGTTTCCAAGGCAAGCACGGTGCCCCTGAGCTATCCTCCAGAGTACCTTTTAAATATCCAGTGTGCTTGGATTACTGTCTTTGGTGAAAAATGTCCTGTCTCTGGTCTATTTATCTTTCATTCCCTTACATCAACAGGTCAATTACTCATTAGTAATCCCTGTGATGTCCGGTACCAGTCACAAGATTGTCCAGTGTAGTATTTATCAATGTATACAATTTAAAGTAAAAATATGTAACTTTATACAATTAGCTTGAGCTTCATCTATCAGTAAGCAATTAGAATACTTCATTGCAGGGAAAATGCATGATCCAGCTAAATCTATTACAGGTTTTTCAGAAATAATATAATTAATAGAAGTAGTAGTAAAAGAAATAAAAAATGGATAGAAGTAAGAGACATGTTTACTACCAAGTGTTATGAAAATACTCACTATTAAATTTACAATTTTCCTTACTGTAATAACATTATATGAACACATTATTTTCTAGAAGGCAGGTTTGATGAAAAATAATCACATTTAAAAGAAAGTACGTGCCTTTACGTGCCTATGTGCATTAAACAAATTATGGATTTGTTCAAATATAACAGCTTTCCTTCAAACATAAATACCTTTATGTGCAATTCTTCTTTGTAATAATGTCTGTATGTAACTTCAATTGCATACTGTATATTACATTTAAAGAAACAAGGCCAGACTACAATTGACTGTGTACATATATGGTATGTCATATTTCAAAATGTAAGGAATCAAACCAGTAATATCATTTACATCATGTAACATCAAGTATGATGCCATTAGTGATGTCATCAGTGATGTCATCTGTGATATCATCATTGTGGTCATACGCTGTGCAAAAAGGTGTGAAAAGTTAAGGTGGCATTGCTTAAAATGTGAGTGCTTAAGTTCAAGGGTTTTTTGGAGTTAAATGTGATCACGTTAACTCTCTCTTAACCAAGGTTTTCTCACTGAATATGCATATACATCCTCTGTGCGAGGAACAGGTGGCCACACGACTTCTCATCTCCTAATTAATTTCTGTCAGGTTCAGCAAAACTGTAAAGATCCATCACTGGGAGAACCAATCCAGCTTCCTATTCTCACATCAAGAGATGCTGTGTTTCTACTTCTAGCCAGCAATATAGGAAACATTGGGCTTCATTAGGAGTTCAGCAGTATGGTGAACGAGTGGTGCTCATTCTATTCCTTCTAACTTTTTTCTGAACCTATGGACTCCAAAAATTGAGATTTACACCCCTTTACCCTCACTCGTAATTCTGTGATAATGCCACAGAACTGCAAGGGATTTACTGCCAATTTACTGACAAATTATTTTAATAACCTAAGTAGGAACTGCAATTCAGGGAGGCGAGTTAGTGCAAAGTAGATTACATCTTATTTTAGGCTAACTATGCCCAAACACTCACAATAAATTCAATTAAACAGTTATTTGCCTGTATCCCTAAATGTCCCACACTGAAGATGTGAAAGTCATTTTTAGTGTGAAATCCACTGACTGCAAAAAGCATGAAATTAAATGCACAAACCTAGCAGAAAAATAGGAAATATGCAAGTGGCATGGTAAACTTAACACTGTCCTTTTCTACAGCATTGTGCAATGTGCTGAAGGAACCTGGCTACCATTTGCCAACATGCACGATTCATTTTTTGATCATGTCGTGAAATGTGTGGGAATGTTTTGCTCTGCCTCAGAGATTGGTGGGAAATCCAGACTAAAGGAAGACCTGATGGTTTGACTGCTATTTCCTCCAAAATGTATATGATCAATGACAACACAAAAAGGTTAGGGAAAAAGCATACCATTTATCCCACTCCAGCAATTCTAGTTTTTGTGCAGCTTTGTTTTTGAGTTTACACATTTTCCAACTGATTTTATGTTGACGCCATCAATTGCATTGTTGTTCTCCCTCAGCTCCAAAGAAAAGAGAATGCTAGTCCAGCCTACTACCAACATGTGAGCAGTCAGGTGACTCTGAATAAGCCACTGTTTTTTACATGTTTGATGCAGCAGAAAATGATATCGATTTAAGATCTGGAAAAGGCTGACCCTCATCATCGATCATTGGCTTACAACGATAAACTCCTGCTAATAAAGCAGCTGTTGATAAAGCATCTGCTTCAGAGAGCTGAGAAACACATAAGGCCTCATTATGAGTTGGGCGGTACCCCGGCGGTAAACCTGCTGGAATACCGCCCAACTGAATTTCCGTTACTGCCACTTGATCCGGCGGAATTACCGCTGGGTTACAAATAGTGGTGGTGTCATTGGTCCCCATTTATTTTGAGTCCATTGGACTCAATGGGGCTTTCTTTGGGGTGAGTGGGAAGATTCACCTCCTGGATTTTTCTGAAGGAAAATCCTCCAGGCCCAACCTCATAATTTGGCATAGTGATACAGTTGATGGTAACAGATTTACCACTTAACACCGTACTTGTAATAAGGGCCTATATTAGAAGGAACAAAGAAGCATGGCAACAAGGGGAGCAAACATGGGAAAGGTAAGAGAAATGCTAGACACTCAGGTAACTTTTAAATATTCGCAACTGTATTGTGGTTCATAAGAATTGGGAAAGAAGTGGAAAGAGCTCATCACACCTCTATATACACTGTGAAGAATGGAGAGTAAGTTATTCTGGTGTATGGGGTGTCCTATCATTAAACCCTTACATTCACTAAAGTTCAGGCTGAGTCAGAGATATGCTACCATCCATGTAGCTATGACCGTTTTCACCCAAAGTGACATGAACAGGAATACACGCCACATATGGTGCAACATCAAATGTAGAGAAACATAATCATTGGCAAATGCTTAAAGATGGTATCAAAGAAAAAGTATATTTCTTCCCTTCTACCTTAAAATGTGTATTTGTAGTTGCTTATTGTGGGAAATGTATGCTTGAACCAGAAACAATAGCATATTTGTCTGCAATGTATTGTATGTCTATCTTTGCATTCCACAAGAGGGCATCAATTACATTGGAATCATGGAAGTACTTAGATGCTTCTTCCCTTTTAATGTTGTATGTGTTTTTAGCAAATTTGCCTTTTACACTGTGTCTAACAGAAACATTCATTTATTTACATGTCTTTTTTTGCAAACTGGTGCAGGAAACCCAAGCAACATTTTGTATAGTATTGACCTTTGTTTTTATATCTATGTTGGCAGTATTTGCCACACTTTTGTTTTTGGAAGCGTATTATTTGTGTATGTAGGTAACTATGTGTGGTTTCTGAAGGGAAGTTGCAGGCAATGTATTTTTGAGTAAACTGTAAAAAAGTGGCATCACTATCAGGGCCACATTTGGAAGCAAGCATCTTTTATCCACAAAAGCATGTGCATATGTGGTGCTCCTCTGGATTGATATTCTTTTCTCCAAAAGAAGTGTCATACTTCTCGGAGCAGAGGAGTCATTTTATTGCATGCGAAGTACAGCATTGCAATGAAGCCATGGTGAAAGTACCTTGATACATTGACAGGGTCAAGAGAACAGATTTCTCCTGGTGTTTTTATATCTATTCCGTCTTTATTTTAGTTTGCAGTGTGTAAGAAGTTGTGCAAGCCATCCCATGCATACTCTGCACAACTTAAAGTAACACACCATGTGGGTGGGCCTAGGTTCCTTAGCATACAACATACATCAGCGTGACTTCAGAACCAGTATTCTTTTGTACCACGCATGTTTGCCAAGAGATATGTGATACATGATGGCAAAACGTCTTTTATTTTTTGAAGCAGTTGGGTTGCGAAAATTAGAGCCTGTTGTTAAGGTGTTTGCAACTCCATGACATAGAATTGCTAGTTCACTTTCAAACAGGAGGAGTAAAATGTATTTTACATTTTGTCTGAATCTGGGGTCTTCAGAGTACATTTGTAAAGAGCGATATTCTGATGGACTTATTTGTGTGGACATTTCACCATACCTTCCTCCTTTTCCAGTAGAAAAGGGTAGAGGAAAAGAGTGTGCTTCTGCACTTTTATCCCACATGCTCATTGGGGATCCTTTGGCTCAACACATTTGATATATTTCTAATGCATCTTCAATGGTGTCTTTGGAGTGTAGTAGGTGAATTGCATACTGGTCTAAAATGTTGTTTGAAGTAATGGGTTATATGTGTTCGAATTGGCCAGTTGCTAGTGAATCTTGAATTATTTGCGTGGTTTCTCTTAAGTATTCCCCTATGTTTATATATCTGTAGTATTCATTGCTATCTTTCAGCTATTGTAGGGCTTGTCTAACTTTGTTTAGGGTGATTAGGTGTTGCCACATTTGATTGTATTGTGATGGTACACCATTAACTAGTACAATCAAAGATTGACCTATAAAGAGAGTGTCTACATTTTCTTTAAGATCTAATGGCAAATGAACTACTTTGCCGCAGAGGCCTTTTAGTAACTCAGATTGAGGCATTTTGGCCATGTTCAGCTCAAGGTGTATTTTAGCTTGAAATTGTATATGCTTTGGATTACATTGCTCTCATACAAGTTAAGCTGTTGGAGAACATTTGGATGTGGGAAGATTTCTAAGTGATTAGTGACAGCATGTGATGGCATTTGGTTATTGTCAAGCTTTGTATTCCAGTACGTGCAAACTATTGAGGGTACAGTTATTTTGTATTTATTTTCTGCTATTAGATATAGAGGTAATTGGAACCATTGGGATTCCTCATTATACTCTATTTTGTAGGCCGTATCTAAAATGTTTGTGCTTTTCTTATAAAACATTCTGCAACAATAGACACATTCTTGGTCTGGTATTTCAGCAGATGTTTTTTGAAACTTAGCTATTTCTTTTTTGTATGTGCTTGTTAGGAGGTTGTTGTTTGTGAGGCTTTCATTTTATGTTTTCTGAAATTACTGAATGTTCTAAGTCAACTTCAGTCCCAAAATATTTACTTTGGATGTGCTATATTTTTCTAAGGAGTTCTTTGGCTATTCCATGTAGGAGAATGTTATTAAAATGTTACAGTTCTAGAGCAGGATGTTTTGGATGGTATGGTCTATGAACAAGATTCTGCATAGTGCAATGGTGTGTTGCTAACATTTTGATGTGGTGGAAGGTGCTTTTGCAAGCAGTTCCTGAAAGTTAGGCTAAGGATATCCTTGTAGTCCAGTGTGGCTGCACACTGGACAGGAGTCCATGGTTTGTAAAGATTTTATACTACTTTTGTCTTTTAGTTTTGCATAGTGATTGAGGAATTGTCATAAAGATTTGAAGGATTGTTGCCGTACGTTCCACATTGAGCTGCATTTCCATTTGTACACTGGATGGTTTGTTTGGGTGAAAGGAATGTTTGGTTGAAAGTTTGTTGGGGAAGTTTTTTGTATAAGTGATGATGGTGTCTCCTAACATTTCATATGTGCAACCATTACTGTCTAAGGCAATTGTTTGTTTTTGTTCTTGTTTATAAGCATCTTCATTGAACTAGGGTTCTGTGCTGCATGTGTGAACCATACACCTTCACAGAAGTTTGAATCACTGTCTATACTGACATTGCGCATGTTTCGAAGTACTTTTTGTAATTTATTGATTAATTTAGTTAGTGGTGTCATTTTGTTTAAAATCAATATAAAAAACGTTATCTTTAGTAGAAATGTGCTGTCAATTAAAGATTTGAAGATTTGTCTCATGCTGTAGTTTTGAAAGGTAGATTGTGACTTTTCAGCTGTCTTTATAAGATTGTGAACAACTCTATGATGGAACATATTTTGTAAAATATTTTTTTTGCAATGCTTTACTCTGGCTATGTTTACATTTGTAGATATAGGGTTAGGTTCATTAGTGGGTTTGCTTAAGTTTATATATTTTATTTTTACTCTTAGTTTTTGGAAGAGAGGTCTTACATTTTGTTATGGTTGCGGTTTAGCTTTGTTGAATGAGGTTACTAGCTGTCATGTTTTAATGTTTCTATAGCTTGTTTGAGAGCTGGAGGACTATATGGCCTGCATTTATTCTTATGTGCTCAATTTCTTCGTTGTCTTCCACAGAATTCCGTTTTCATAGGCATTCTGTTCTGACTCTTGCAAAAAATGAAAGTTTGAGTTTGAAAGTTGTGGAATACATGTATGTATTGTGGAGGGGTGTGTGGGTGTGTGGTTGTGATTGTAGAGATGAAAAGAGTGCTGTGTGATTGTGTAGTGGGATGATAGGTGTAGTTGGGAAGGTTGTAACAGTAAGAGTCTGTGCAGGGGTGATGGGCTTGGGTAAGTGATTAAGGGAGTGGGGGTGTGATTGAATTAAGAGGGACATTATGAAGTTTTGAGGAAAACAGTGGGTGTTGTAATGGTGGTGTTTAGATGGGAATAGAAAGAGTGTGATTGCTGCAATATAATTAGTAGGAGTGAAATAAATGTTGATTGAAAAAATACTCTACACTAATATATAGTGCAAGTACATTGTTACATTTAAAAAGGTATCCATTGTATGTTAATGTACTTACTTTGTAGGATGCATTGAGTGTTATTTTTTTGGTAGCTGTCTGGCAATCTTCTTCTTTCCTGTAATTGTAAAATAAATTTAGTGGGTATATTTTGTAATGGTGAAGTACTTTTAGTAAACACGATTGTTATTTATTAAGGTAGGAGGAGTTGTTGGGAATAAAGGTAATCAAGTTGTGTTATGGGGGTGTACGTGTGTCAACTATATTGATAAAAAAAATTGCAATATGATTTCTGCTGTTTGGCACATTAGAATTAACAGGGCAACAATGAGTGTTTCAAAATGGTGTATATTTAGGTTATGAATGTGCTGCTGATTTTAATACAGGCAGTGCTGTGTTTGTGGTGTGATTTATTTGTAATGTGTTACAGTGTTTTTTAAGAATCGGAAAACTGTGGCCTAGTGGTAATGCAATGGTGGATTGTTGTTGTAGTAATGTTTGGTGTCTTACAGTAAAGGTTGGGAAAGAAGACTACTTTATATGTAAGATAAAGTGTTGTATATAGATACTTTGGTGGTATACAAATATGTGTGTACAGGTGGAGAATTGTTGCAGTGTACAGGATGGTATGAGTGAGGTTGGAAAGTGTGACATTTATATGGAATGGAAAATGCTGATTGCTTAAAAATGTTTCTTTTTACTAGCATTTTGATGAAAGTAAATAAAATGTAGATATGCGTTTATAGCAGCACTGTTTGTAACGTTTTGGAAAAGAAAAGAAAAGCAGATGGAGAAGATGTGTAGCAAATGTTTAAGTGGCAGTTGGTGTGTGGAAGGTTAATATACAGGTAGTACATGCATACTTGCCAACATGACCCATTGCAATATGTAGGTGCTTATAACGTCTGGGTGTTTTTCTTTGCATTTTGTGTGTTGTACTTGCACTTTTCCATTATAAAACTTGGAGTGCAAGCCCAAGAATGCAGAGAAGAAACGAGAACTGGATAAGCACCTACAGATTGGAATGGGTCATGGTAGCAAGTATGTTTTACTGTGAATATATTGAACTTTCACACACTAAGTGACACATACAAATGTTGGGGAAATGTTTTGCATCTGCTTTTCGTTTGTTTTAGAAAGAAGTTACACACAGTGCTGCTGTAAATGTGTATGTGCATTTTGTAACTGTAGTGGTAATGCTCCAAAAAAGATGTATTTTAATTGCTCAGTATATTCCATTTTCATTTAATTTAAATGTGATACTTTTTAATCTTGCAGTCTAGGCCTGGTAAGTTTTTTCTTTGCATTCTGGGACTTGTGGTATGAGATGTGTAATGGGAGAAGTATTATTAGAAGTCACAGAATGCAAAGAAAGAAACCAAGACATGATAAGCAGCTATAGTTTGGAATGGGTCAGGTTGGCAAGTATGCATGTATTGCCAATATATTAAACTTGCACGCACCAAGTGCCACTTAAACAGGTACAAATCTTTTTATCTGCTTTTTCTTTCCTTTTAGACAAAAGTTACACACAATGCTGCTATAAATGCACACATCAATTTTTTTACTTTTATGAAAATGCTTCTAATAGGGACATTTTTAAAACGTACAGCATTGTAAGTAACTGCCACTCGATGTAAGCAGGTGTTAAATTCTGCAATACATGGCATTTGAGAGTGGTTAAAAATGAGAATATGCTCATTGAGAAGCTTATTACAAGGTAAGCAGCAAGAACCCTGCATATATACATTTGTAAACAAGTTGATAAAAATACTTTAAAACGATATACGCATAGCTCTCTATGTTTTGCTAAATGTCGATATTGTTGAATGTGCAAATAGAAATCTTAGAGAGTTTTAATGTAATATTTGATGCAAGTGCCTGTGAGTAACAGGAGACATGTACTCTGAGGGTTCAGGAGTACATCCAAAGTGTTGAACTGAGATGACATGGTTACATGTAGAATTGTTGGATATAATTGGTGGATGGATGTGTGACTGTTTGAAAGCAGGCAAAGACGGAGTGGAACAAACATAAAAGTAAAAAGGGTAAAAGGGCTGCCCTGTGCTATGGCGTCTGCAGACACTGCGGTAGCCTGCAGACAGGATGTGCCATTTCTGGATCGTTTGAGGATGCCTGGCATGGAAAGGGAACTGCAGAGACTGCAGACAGTCACGAATGTTCCCGGATATCAGGAGATTAGTCAATAAGTATTCCTGGGTGTGGTGTGTGGTGTGCAGGAAGACTGGGTAGCAAGAGTTATCTTTGTTGTTTGTAGTGAAGATGGCTATGGTTATGGCTTTGAGGAAGCAGACTGTCTGAATTGTGGGAGACTTGTGGATCCATTGTCTGAAGGTGTATTCTGAGCACTGTGGATTATATGACAAACAAGGATTTGATGCATTTCAAGTTTCATGGTACGGAGTTCAAAGAATGCAGTGGGCAGAATTCCTCCTGTTTTGTGAGAATAGGGTTAATTTAAAGCATCGGACATCATTGTAGTACACTTTGGAGGCAACAGTTTGGGCTATGTTACCAAAATGTCATTACAATTGGCATTGAAGGAAACATTTGGAAATTTTATGGAACTGTTTCCATATTCAAAAATAATTTTTTCATGGATAGCTCAGAGACAAATGTGGATGCATTCAAATTCATGTTGTCCACAAATTGAGAAAGCAAGGCACAATGTGAATAAAGTTGGATGTGCTTTTTTGTAGATTGATGGGAAGACATATTTCCATAATGAAAATATTAAATTTGATATTGTCAACATTTCTCGAAGAGATGGAGTGCATTTCACTGATGTGGGCAATCAGATTTTTCTTGAAAATTTTCAAAATCCATTGAAGCGGTTTTTGTGAACATACAGAATATGGATTAACACGTTCAAATTGCATTGAAGCAGTTTTTGTGAACATACAGAATATGGATTGAAGTATTCTTTTTAGTAGTTTAAGTAAAGAAAAAGGAAAAAGAGAACAAGAAATTAAAAGCACTTTTTGTGAAAGTTAGAAAAAATAATTAAGTTCAGTAGAATAATTGTTAGTTCAAAGTACATACAACTAAATAATTAAACCAAATATATAAAAGCATAAAAGAGAAAAAAGGTCCTTTTAAGAGGCACCATCTTTGAACAAAAAACAATTAAAATGATTTTAATTCTCCCACCCCACATCTGGAAAATTCTAGCTGTATATGGACTACCACACTATCTGCAGACTATGCAGACTGCAAAGGGTCCTGCACATTTTTTTAACTGTGACAGGTGGCTCCTAAACAAACCTTTTTTTTCATTTTGTAATTTTTTGCCTTTTTTTGTTTCTTTTCAGGATAGGCAAGGTAAGGTAAGGGAGGGAAGGGAGGGAAGAGGCACCAACCACAGAGACAGAGGGGCAGGTGGACAATGGAAGATGTTGGGCGGCCTTAAATTTAAGGTGGGGCAGTGTTTCTCATGCACCTTGACCACAGCCTCAAAAGCACTACAAAACTGTTCTCCCCTACAGATCTGTGCTGCGTAGTACAAACATAGCATTCTGACCCTAGAAAGGCAAGGGTCAACAGCATTTTGTATGGGCTGCGAGGCGGCCTCTGGGATACTCTTCCCCAAAGGAGTATTCTTTGTGGTGACAGGAGCAGTTGAGGAAGATTGGGTAGTGGCCGTCAACCTACTTTTCCCTGACAAAAGTATCACCTTTCTGAGAGCACCTGGGTGGTCAGATTTGGTGTGGTGCTGTATGGAGGTTGTCCTGTAGGAGTACAGAACAGGTTTTCTGTGACTTTTCACCCTGGCTGCCTCGAGCCTTTGGTATACCACCAATGGTGGTGAAAAACTGCCACACCCAGGAACCACCCTGGTGCTGGACATTTGGACTTCCTCTACCTCATCTTCATCTTCCTCTGGATCCTCACCTGTTTCTCCACACCTGTTCCCCTCTCCAGGACCTCCAGGTTGGTGTGGTGGTGGTGGCTGGGGAGGAGGGATGGCCATAACAGATGCCACTGATGCCAGATAAAGTCTCCAAGATGGTCTCCTAAATAGCTTTCCAAAGCAGGTGCTCTCTCCTGGACTGGCAGATTTAGAATGAATGAAAGTAATGGGGTGGGTGTCGACGGGCTGTCACGCTGCACTGTTGCGGTCACATGTTGACTTCCAGGGACCTCCTCGGCCGCGCTGACGGCTGTCCGCAGACACCCATTGGGCGGGAGGCTCAGGGCACATGTGCATTAAAATCTGTAGAACTGGCGCGCTGACCATGGACTAATTTAAAGTGTGTCATGCGGTAACAGACACGTACGGACACTGCATGCTGTCCACAGACACCTCCATTTTGTAAATGGATACCACGGGCAGTCGTTTTGTCTTCAGACTATTAATTGGGGTTTTAAACATTAAATCGCAGAACAATCTACAAGATATTTATAGTATACAAATTAAATGTATTTATGAAAGGGATGGGGTATCGGAATGGTAATCATAAATGGGAGAGTTTGGAATTTCTGTACAATAATGATCAGGGGAGGAAGGTAGTGAAGTTTCATAAAATCATATTTCATAAAAATGTGGGAATATGATGGGAATGATTGCTGGGGACAAGGGAAACAGGTGCAAGAAGGGTAGTGATAATACACATTTTTAATAACAAGATTTTTAAATAATTTAAAAGATACTTAACGTCATAACAAAGTTTATCCAATATTGCAGACAACATCATAATTTCATATGTAAATTTGGCTAATGGGCTTCTTTTTGTGAATGTTCAGATTCTCCATAATCACATTGGGGGTGTTGTTTCTTCATGTAAACTATGTTCTATATGAACAAAATAAATGATTACTTCACTGAGGTCTGTACAAATTACATTATTTGTTTACATTAAAATATGTATTGTTAACCATTAGAATAAAAATAGAAATATTTGCTTATAAGAAATTTCTACATAATGAATGGTAATGAAAAAGAAATATATACAGTGTACTTACTGTTTCGTAAGAGATTGTTTTTGAATAAGCGCTTTGTGTATGTGAGTTTCTATGAATAGTTGTACTGAACTTATAATATGAGGTGTACATTTATGGTTTATACTTGGTGCATTCCATTATATAATTTTCTAAATAAATCTGCTGTACTAAAAAGATATATTTGCATGCAGTACATGTAAGTAATGTTTTTTTTTAATCTATATCTGTCTGTTGGTTGATGGGTAGAACATTTTCTGTTGTCCCCTGTGCTTCTGTGCTTTATCAATGCAGCCTTCTGTCTGCAGACTCTACAGCTTCTACATTGGAGGTGAGGCTAATATAACATACTTGTAGAAATCTAAGGGTGCAGTTTTAAAATCCTATGAAATTCAGTGAAAAAACTTTGGCAAAGGGATGTTTAGTTTAAGTTGCAATGATAAAAACCTGTGTAATTCAGTGAAAAACATTGTTAAAGGGATGTTATGGTTAAATTGCACTAAGACAAACCTATGAAATTCAGTGCACCCTATGACCATGTTACCACAAGCGCATTTTTTTCCCTTTCAAATCTATCCTACTTTGAAATAACTTTACCACATAGCCGGTCCCAGTTGGACATGGCCACTTTAACACTGTTTGTGTCCCTCGTGGTCATGGCAAGTAGCCAGATTGTCCTTATACCATCACTGATCGTGGCCACAGGCTATACCTCAGTCACTAAAGGTATAACAGTTCTTTTTGTATGTACATATGACAGTTGTCAAAAAATAAAACACAAGCACATTTGCAAACCATGCTTTAAGGTCCTTGCCAATGCTCCTTCCTTGCCAATGCTCCTTACACAAGTTTGCTTGAAATCCGCCCATGTTTTATGTACATACAATAGTCATATAACTTAGCCTCCACTTCACAAAATCAAATCCATTCACTCTACACAAACAATGAAGGTTTGGTCAATAATCTTTCTGAATACCTTTGTCCACATTCGGCAACAAAGTTATAAGACATTTAAACATGTTCTAATAATAATAATAATAATTTGGCATTTATATAGCGCTACAAACCCTCAGGTATCTGAGCGCTGCTTGTTATTACCCATTATTACCCATTTATCGACCTCGGAGGATGAAAGGCTGAGTTTGGCCCTGCCGGGATTCAAACCTGCGTTAGCAGGCTCTGCATGGATGTCAAAGCGAGCGCTCTACTCGCTGTGCCACTTGACCGGCCCCCTCATGACAAAATCACACCAAAATGTACACAAACATTTATGTCTAGATCTAAAATGTTTTTCCAAACTTTTGTGTAGATTCATCAAGTGGCACCACAATTAAAAGCCTTTACAATTTTTTGGGACACTTCCCCCTCTAATTTTGCCCTCTCTTGATAGAATCAAACCAAACTTTGCAAGACCATTCAGGATCAGGTGTAGAATAGGATTTCATGCAGTTTCATTGAGTGGCGCCAACGTTATAAGTAATCCAAAAACAGCTTTTCACCAACACTGTAATGTAGAGATAGGCATAGATGTCCCTGGACATCTGAAGTGTTTGTGAACTTCACAGGACTGTCCCCAAACATCCGGAGACTTTGGGGGTTAAAAACACACATTTTTGGCTTCTTACAGCCATATCCCACCCCATCCCATCTCCATTACCCCTCACCTCCCCAGAGATTGTTTGATAAGTTTGACAAGTGCAATGTTGTTTTGTTATATATGTTTTTACCGTGATGTTCACGAAGGTATCCAGTCATTCCATCAAATGACAATGCATCTAACATCAAACCATCTAATTTTTTTCATCAAAATACCATTACATAGAATAGCAATTTTGTTGAATAAAATTTGATGGATCCATCGAAATGTAATGTTATGATTAGGGGTTAGATTAGGGTTAGGGTTCTGCTAGGGTTAGGGTTGGGGCTAGGGTTAGATTAGGGGTTACATCAGGGTAAGTGTTAGGGTTAGGGCTAGGGTTATTTTAGGGTTACATTAGGGTTAGGGTTGGGGCTAGGGTTAGCTTAGGGTTATATTAGGTTTAGGGTTAGGGTTGGGGGTAGGGTTTGCTTAAGGGTTACATTAGGGTCAGGGTTAGGTTTGGAGGTTAGGGTTGGGGCTAGGATTAGATTAAGGGTTACATTAGGGTTAGGGTTAGGTTTGGAGGTTAGGGTTGGGGCTAGGATTAGATTAAGGGTCACATTAGGGTTAGGTTTAGGGTTAGGGTTAGGGTTGGGGTAGGATTAGCTTAAGAGATACATTAGGGTTAGGGCTAGGGTTAGGGCTAGGGCTAGGGCTAGGGTTAGGGTTAGGGTTGGGGGGTTGTCGTGGGGTTTTGTGGGGCATGGGGAGAGCACCCCCCTCAATACTTAAAAACAAACGTTACAAGGAAATTTCAGCACTGGACAGCACCATGTAACATTTTAAAGTTACAAAAAAAGCATGGAAATTATACGTTTTACATGTAAAAGTGCATTTCCATTCAAACCAGTCCATTTATATTGTCGATGGACTGGTTTAGATGGAATTGCACTTTTACATGTATAATATAGGTTGTCGATGCTTTGGCAGAGGATGGTTTGTATTAGATGCTTTAGTATTTCGACAGTTTATTTTCGATGCTATCGCTATAAACCGTCCACGAACACCGGTCGCCGACCACGAATCCAAAATGACAGGTGTTTCCAAAAATCTGACGCACTTCACTCTTTTCACCATCCAATCAGTAGGCACATCTGATATCAGGGAAATGGGTCCGCGGACCGATCCCAGATGTCACTAATTTTTTTGGACCTACTTTTGGGTCATTTAAAAAAAAACTACTGGACGGATTTACACCAAATTTACAAAAGCACCTTTTTGGGACCAATCCGCTGCCCCAGGCGCACATTTGGTGACAATCCGTCCAGCAGTTTGGGTTGTAGGCATGCCCCCCTTGAAGAAACCTCACCAAACTTGCCCAAAAAAATCTACAAAGTTTGGTAAGGATTCGTCCAGGGGGAGCCAAGTTATAAGCCACCCAAAAAGTGCTCTTCCTTTGAGTTGAGTAACTTGACCATAACTACACGCCCACTACCGCAGGTCATGTAAAATATATTACATGGCCACGGTAGTGGCCATGTAGTTATGGTTAAGTTGCTGTTTCCATAGGAAGAGCACTTTTTGGGTGGCTTATAACTTCGCTCTCCCTGGACGGATCCTCACCAAACTTTGCAAAAAAAGTATTTGGGTCACTCTGAATTCTTTCGCAAAGTTTGGTGTGGATTCGTCCAGAGGGGGCAAAGTTATAGGGGGTGTCCCAAAACTTTTTTTATTCCCATAGACTGAATGGGAAAAAAATTTTGCTCGCGCCTACAGCCCAAACCGCTGGACGGATTTCCACCAAATTTGGACCAGGAGCAGCGGCTTGGTCCCGAAAGCGTGCTTTTGCAAATTTTGTGAAAATCCGTCCAGTAGTTTTTTTTAAAATGACCAAAAAGTAGGTAAAAAAAAATTAGTGATATCTGTGTTCGGTTCGAGGACACACTTCCCTGTTCGCTCCGCGGACAGTGTCCGGATTGGCCAATCGTCTTGCGTGATGTTTGCGGACATGCAACGTGTTCGCTGATTGGATGGCGTGGAGCGTGAAGCGCGTCAGATTTTTCGGTAGCGCCCGCCATCTTGGATTCGCGGACGTCCGCTGACAGCGCGGTGAAACTTTGTTCAAAATGTGTATTTAGTAGAGTGTGTTGGTGTGTAGGAGTGTTTGGGGAGGGTGGGAGTGTATGAGATAGGATGAAAGTTGTGTTTTTTATGTGTTAGACATTCTTTTTGTGTTCGATTTGTTTGCGGACATCACGGGTGTTCTGAAATGTTCTAAATAAACTGACTGGGGGGTGTTCTAAGGACTCAATATGTGTCCGTTTTGTTCGCAAGCAAAGTGAAACTGTTCTAAGAACACTCACAGTGTCCTGAAATGTTCGCAAATAAACAAAATGGGGGTGTTCTGAAGACGTTTTTGAGAACACTCCCGGTGTCCTGAAATGTTCGTAGGGGGTGTCCTGAGGACACTGTCCGTATTGTTCTCTGTCAAGTTGAATGTGTTCTAAGAACACCCGCAGTATCCTGAAATGTTCGCAAATAAACAAAATGGGGGTGTTTTGAAGACGCTTCTAAGAACACTTGCGGTGTCCGGGGAGTGTTCGTAGGGGGTGTCCTGAGGACGCTGTCCGTATTGTTCTCTGTCAAGTTGAATGTGTCCTAAGAACACTCACATTGTTCGCGGACATTAAAAGTTTCCCATAGATCATAGTTGAAATGTTTGACTCTATGGATGTGATATGCTGCAGTGGTTGTTGCCAGGGCATAGAGTCTTGGGTGAATGGCCATTTGGCCATGCACCCAAGACTGTATGCCCTGGCAACAACCACCGCAGCATATCACATTCATATTTGCTTATAACTTTGGGTGAAAAACAAATGTATGGTTCTCTGTCAAGTTGAATGTGTCCTAAGAACACTCGCGGTGTCCTGAAATGTTCGCAAATAAACAAGATGGTGGTGTTCTGAAGACCCTTCTAAGAACACTCGCGGTGTCCGGGGAGTGTTCGTAGGGGGTGTCCTGAGGACGCTGTCTGTATTGTTCTCTGCCAAGTTGAATGTGTCCTAAGAACACTCGCAGTGTCCTGAAATGTTCGCAAATAAACTAGATGCTGGTGTTCTGAAGAAGCTTCTAAGAACACTTGCGGTGTCCGGGGAGTGTCTGTAGGGGGTGTCCTGAGGACGCTGTCCGTATTGTTCTCTGTCAAGTTGAATGTGTTCTAAGAACACCCGCGGTGTCCTGAAATGTTCGCAAATAAACAAAATGGGGGTGTTCTGAAGACGTTTTTGAGAATACTCCCGGTGTCCTGGAATGTTCGTATGGGGTGTCCTTAGGACGCTGTCCGTATTGTTCGTTGTTAAGTTGAAAGTGTTCTAAGAACAATCGCGTTGTTCTGAAATGTTCGTAGGGGGTGTCCTGAAAACGGTGTCCGTATTGTTCGCTGGCAAGTTCAAAGTGTTCTAAGAACACTCACATTGTTCGCGGACATTAAAAGTTTCCCATAGATCATAGTTGAAATGTTTGACTCTATGGATGTGATATGCTGCAGTGGTTGTTGCCAGGGCATAGAGTCTTGGGTGAATGGCCATTTGGCCATGCACCCAAGACTCTATGCCCTGGCAACAACCACCGCAGCATATCACATTCATATTTGCTTATAACTTTGGGTGAAAAACAAATGTATGGTTCTCTGTCAAGTTGAATGTGTCCTAAGAACACTCGCGGTGTCCTGAAATGTTCGCAAATAAACAAGATGGTGGTGTTCTGAAGACGCTTCTAAGAACACTCGCGGTGTCCGGGGAGTGTTCGTAGGGGGTGTCCTGAGGTAGCTGTCTGTATTGATCTCTGTCAAGTTGAATTTGTCCTAAGAACACTCGCGGTGTCCTGAAATGTTCGCAAATAAACAAGATGGTGGTGTTCTGAAGAAGCTTCTAAGAACACTCCCGGTGTCCTGGAATGTTCGTAGGGGGTGTCCTGAGGACGCTGTCCGTATTGTTCTCTGTCAAGTTGAATGTGTCCTAAGAACACTCGCGGTGTCCTGAAATGTTCGCAAATAAACAAGATGGTGGTGTTCTGAAGACGCTTCTAAGAACACTCACGGTGTCAGGGGAGTGTTCGTAGGGGGTGTCCTGAGGACACTGTCCGTATTGTTCTCTGTCAAGTTGAATGTGTTCTAAGAACACCCGCGGTGTCCTGAAATGTTCGCAAATAAACAAAATGGGGGTGTTCTGAAGACGTTTTTGAGAACACTCCCGGTGTCCTGGAATGTTCGTATGGGGTGTCCTTAGGACGCTGTCCGTATTGTTCGTTGTTAAGTTGAAAGTGTTCTAAGAACAATCGCGTTGTTCTGAAATGTTCGTAGGGGGTGTCCTGAAAACGGTGTCCGTATTGTTCGCTGGCAAGTTCAAAGTGTTCTAAGAACACTCACATTGTTCGCGGACATTAAAAGTTTCCCATAGATCATAGTTGAAATGTTTGACTCTATGGATGTGATATGCTGCAGTGGTTGTTGCCAGGGCATAGAGTCTTGGGTGCATGGCCATTTGGCCATGCACCCAAGACTGTATGCCCTGGCAACAACCACCGCAGCATATCACATTCATATTTGCTTATAACTTTGGGTGAAAAACAAATGTATGGTTCTCTGTCAAGTTGAATGTGTCCTAAGAACACTCGCGGTGTCCTGAAATGTTCGCAAATAAACAAGATGGTGGTGTTCTGAAGACGCTTCTAAGAACACTCGCGGTGTCCGGGGAGTGTTCGTAGGGGGTGTCCTGAGGACGCTGTCTGTATTGTTCTCTGTCAAGTTGAATTTGTACTAAGAACACTCGCGGTGTCCTGAAATGTTCGCAAATAAACAAGATGGTGGTGTTCTGAAGAAGCTTCTAAGAACACTCCCGGTGTCCTGGAATGTTCGTAGGGGGTGTCCTGAGGACGCTGTCCGTATTGTTCTCTGTCAAGTTGAATGTGTCCTAAGAACACTCGCGGTGTCCTGAAATGTTCGCAAATAAACAAGATGGTGGTGTTCTGAAGACGCTTCTAAGAACACTCACGGTGTCCGGGGAGTGTTCGTAGGGGGTGTCCTGAGGACGCTGTCCGTATTGTTCTCTGTCAAGTTGAATGTGTTCTTAGAACACCCGCGGTGTCCTGAAATGTTCGCAAATAAACAAAATGGGGGTGTTCTGAAGACGTTTTTGAGAACACTCCCGGTGTCCTGGAATGTTCGTATGGGGTGTCCTTAGGACGCTGTCCGTATTGTTCGTTGTTAAGTTGAAAGTGTTCTAAGAACAATCGCGTTGTTCTGAAATGTTCGTAGGGGGTGTCCTGAAAACGGTGTCCGTATTGTTCGCTGGCAAGTTCAAAGTGTTCTAAGAACACTCACATTGTTCGCGGACATTAAAAGTTTCCCATAGATCATAGTTGAAATGTTTGACTCTATGGATGTGATATGCTGCAGTGGTTGTTGCCAGGGCATAGAGTCTTGGGTGAATGGCCATTTGGCCATGCACCCAAGACTGTATGCCCTGGCAACAACCACCGCAGCATATCACATTCATATTTGCTTATAACTTTGGGTGAAAAACAAATGTATGGTTCTCTGTCAAGTTGAATGTGTCCTAAGAACACTCGCGGTGTCCTGAAATGTTCGCAAATAAACAAGATGGTGGTGTTCTGAAGACGCTTCTAAGAACACTCGCGGTGTCCGGGGAGTGTTCGTAGGGGGTGTCCTGAGGACGCTGTCTGTATTGTTCTCTGTCAAGTTGAATTTGTCCTAAGAACACTCGCGGTGTCCTGAAATGTTCGCAAATAAACAAGATGGTGGTGTTCTGAAGAAGCTTCTAAGAACACTCCCGGTGTCCTGGAATGTTCGTAGGGGGTGTCCTGAGGATGCTGTCCGTATTGTTCTCTGTCATGTTGAATGTGTCCTAAGAACACTCGCGGTGTCCTGAAATGTTCGCAAATAAACAAGATGGTGGTGTTCTGAAGACGCTTCTAAGAACACTCACGGTGTCCGGGGAGTGTTCGTAGGGGGTGTCCTGAGGTTGCTGTCCGTATTGTTCTCTGTCAAGTTTAATTTGTTCTAAGAACACCCGCGGTGTCCTGAAATGTTCGCAAATAAACAAAATGGGGGTGTTCTGAAGACGTTTTTGAGATCACTCCCGGTGTCCTGGAATGTTCGTAGGGGGTGTCCTTAGGACGCTGTCCGTATTGTTCGTTGTTAAGTTGAAAGTGTTCTAAGAACTATTGCGTTGTTCTGGAATGTTCCTAGGGGGTGTCCTGAAAACGGCGTCCATATTGTTCGCTGGCAAGTTCAAAGTGTTCTAAGAACACTCACATTGTTTGCGGACATTAAAAGTTTCCCATAGATCATAGTTGAAATGTTTGACTCTATGGATGTGATATGCTGCGGTGGTTGTTGCCAGGGCATACAGTCTTGGGTGCATGGCCATTTGGTATAACTTTGGGTGAAAAACAAATGTATAAGGAACAAAGGTATTAGATACTATGGATGTGATATTCTGCTATGGTTGTCCTTATTATTGTATACTTACTGTTTGGTCTAGTAATGGGAGTCCATGTTTTTCTTCTTCATTTCTGTGACATGGGAGAAAAAAAAAATCATTTTGGATTAAAAAAAAACCCTTTTTCTGTTATGCTACAGTTTATTTGTTTGTTTGTTTTCAGTGTTCACTTGTTGTTTCTGGCTAATGCTTTATACTTTGCTTTGTTGTATTTTTTTGGAGCAGTAACAGATTCTTCATTTGTTTTGATATTATAAAATTTTGGAGCAGTTAGATACCAATTGGCGTATTCTAACTGTCTATTTTTTAATATATTTTAGTGGTTTTGATTAATGTATTTGGATATTGTTAAATTTTGGGACAGTTAGATACCAATTGGCGTATTCTAACTGTGTATTTTTTGGCCTAATTTAGTGGTATTCATTTATCTGATTAGTTGTTGTAGAATCTTTGAGCTGTTAGATAGCTTTTGGAGTATTCTAACAGTTTATATTATTTTAACACAAATTTATAATTTTGGGACAGTTAGATACCAATTGGCATATTCTAACTGTGTATTTCTGTGTACTATATCAATGCATCGTTCAATGCACTTATTAGGGTATATTTCTTGCAATGATTCTTGACACTTTTTTCGCAACATAATAAGAATCCCTTCTACACATATTTCATGGGAAGTACATACACATGTGTTGTCATCAGTGATGTCATCAATGACATTTGTGATGTCATCTTTGATGTCCTGGGTGTTAGTCTTAGCAGTGCACGGTGGTGGCACGAGTTATGGTTGCTTAGCTTACCATAACTGGCGAATTTCAAGGGTTTTTCGGTTTTATTTGGAACCATAACGTCCCTTTAACAAAGTTTTTTCACTGAATTTCATAGGTTTTTAGTAGCGCAACTTAACCATAACGTCTCTTTAACAAAGTTTTTTTCACTGAATATATTTATATATATATATATATATTCCATAGGAAGAACACTTTTTGTACGGCTTATAACTTCGCTCCCCCTGGATGAATCCTCACCAAACTTTTCAAAAAATATACTATGTGGCCCACTCTGAATTCTTTTGCAAAGTTCATGCCCTGTGTGTCTCTCCCCTTCCTTTCACCCCCCGTTCATGCCCCGTGTGATTGCCCCTTTCCCCCCAACCCCCACTCGTGCCCTGTGTGTCTCACCCCTTCTCCCCCACCCCCCGCTCATGCCCCGTGTGTCTCTCCCTCCCCCCACCCCCTGATCATACCCTGTGTGTCTCTCCCCTCCCTCCCACCCCCTGCTAATGCCCCGTGTCTCTCCCCTTCCCCCCAACCCCCTGCTCATGCCCCCTGTGTCTCGCCCCTTCCCCCCACCCCCCGCTCAAGCCCTGTGTCTCTCTCCCCATCCCTCCCTCCCCCGCTCATGCCCCGTGTCTTCCTCCTTTCCCCCCAACCCCCCGCTCATGCCCCGTGTGTCTCTCCCCTCCCACTCACCCCCAGCTAATGCCCCGTGTCTCTCCCCTTCCCCCCACCCCCTGCTCATGTCCCGTGTGTCTCTTCCCTTCCCCCCTGCTCATGCCCCGTGTGTCTCTCCCCTTCCCCCCACCCCCGCTCATGCCCCGTGTGTCTCTCCCCTTCCCCCCACCCCCCGCTCATGCCCCATGTCTCCCTACTGTTCCCCCCACCCCCCGCTCATGCCCTGTGTCTCTCTCCCCTTCCCCCCCACCCCAAGCACTAGGACACAGCAAAATAGGTTTCGAAATAGCACGTTGCCGCTGCGCTGTCGGCGGATCCAAGATGTGGGGCGCATCCAAACAATCTGATGCACAACACGTCTCACTGCAGCCAATCGACAGAGGTGTTGCGTGTCCGCAGTCATGACGCCAGCCCCTTAGCCAATCGGTATCTTGTCCGCGGAGTGAACAGGAAAGTGTGACCACGGAGCGGACATAGATATCACTAATTTTGTGAGACCTACTTTTTGGTCGTTTGAAAAAAAAGTACTGCAGGGATTGTCACCAAATTTACAAAAGAAAGCTTTCGGGACCAACGCCCTGCCCCTGCCACAAATTTGGTGAAAATCCGTCCAGCGGTTTGGCCTATGGCCATGCGCAAAGTTTTTCCCTCATTCAGTATATGGGAAAAAAAGACGTTTTGGGACCCCCCCATAGCTTTCCCCCCCCCGGACCAAACATCACCAAAATTCAGAGTGGCCCATATACATTTTTTGCAAAGTTTGGTGAGGATTCGTCCAGGGTGAGCAGAGTTATAGGCTGCCCAAAAAGTGCTCTTCCTATGGAAACAGCAACTTAACCATAACATTACATGGCCACGGTAGTCTTTCATCACAATCTCTGTCTGTCAAGGTCAAAACACAATACAACCTTATAGTCTGCTTCGTGAGCCTCTCCGGGGCCCGAGAAAAAAATGGAAGCAGCTGACCTTCACTGTGAACGAGCATAAATTCTTACTTTGCAACATTCTGTGTAAAGCCATCTGTAGAAGTTGTGGAAGCAGCTGACCTTCACTGTGAACGAGCATAAATTCTTACTTTGCAACATTCTGTGTAAAGCCATCTGTAGAAGTTGGTTTTTGCACGCCATGTTTGTATATTGTTTGCGTGATATTAAAAAAACTTTGTTAAAGGGACGTTATGGTTAAGTTGCGCTATTAAAAACCTATGAAATTCAGTGAAAAAACTTTGTTAAAGGGACGTTATGGCTCAAAATAAAACCGAAAAACTCCTGAAATTCGCCAGTTATGGTAACATAAGCAACCATAACTCGCGCCACCGTGCACTGCTAATACTAACACCCAGGACATCAAAGATGACATCACAAATGTCATTGATGACATAACTGATGACATCAAATAGCTGGCTCTCCCTTTTTATCCTTTACTGACATATCGAAGCCATTTCCAGTACATAGGTGCTCAGTCGTATTTAGACTATTGTGTCGCTAGTCATCCCTGTGACATATAACTGCACTGTGCCTCACTGCTGCTCGGCTACCCTATGCAATTCTAGTTGCCATTTTTAACCGCATTGTGACCATCTGCTCTGTTCTGCTGATCTGCTCACCAATTGCCTCTAGATCTGCTGACCTGCAGCCCAATGTGTCCCCGCTCAACATACTTTTATAGCCACTAAACTCAATGTTGTGCTTAATCTGCTCTAAGTGCTATTCTGAAGTTAGGGGTTATTCTGATTCTAGGTGTTATCTTGAACTAAGTGTTACTCTGAACCTAGGTGCTATTCCCATTCCAGGCGCTATTCTGAATACATGCTACTCTGATCCAAGATGTTAATTGGTACACTGGCGCAATTCTAAACCTAATGCTGTGCTAATTGACAAACGCTTACTATGACCACTTTGCTTACCTGTACCTGAGTCAGATGCCAATCTGCAACCTAGCACTACATGGATTAGGTAGTATTCGGCTACTCCAAGCAGGCCGCACTGTCCACTGCTAGATTTCGACCCTAGACAGGACACACACTGCACCTTACCCCCCTCACACAATGTTCCTCCCGGGCCTTTACTCTATACTACTGAGAACCATTCTCCACATCACCAATTCTGCATGCCTGCCCAGCTCACCCCTTAACTTGACCAGCCTAGGCACCGCATCACCCACCCTCACAGAGCCCAGCACCACAATCATGCTTACACTACTCGCTCCCCCATGCCTTTCGGACAGGCTGACCAGATTACGATCCAGACTTCCCAAAATACACGAGCCTAGAGCCAGGGACTCCACACAATCCATACTCACACACCGAACATCCATTAGCTCCTGCGCTAACCTTACGCTAAAAAAACCCGAACCTAAACCCGTCAACTCCACTACAACCAACAATAGAGCGCTCAGCACAGCTACCACCCCGACCCCTGCCAAAGCCAAAACCCTACCTATAAAAGGTGCCCTCATCAACGCACGCTCCATGATTGCCCATGCCACGGACATCGCTGATCTCATTTTAGCTGAAGATCTAGACTTCCTAGCCATAACAGAGTCCTGGCTTCATGCAGCCGCAGGCCCAGCCCTTTCGCTAGCCATCCCCACTGACTACACCATCATCCGAGCGGACAGAACTGAAGCTAAAGGCGGTGGTTTGGCCATCATTGCCAAGACCCACCTTAACATCAGACTCAACTCTGCCACACACCTCCCATCATGTGAATCACTTACAGCCAAACTACCCATCGCTAACTCCCAAACAATATCCATTCACTTACTATACAGACCGCCCGGACCCCCGGGATCTTTCAAGGAAGACCTCAATGCCATCCTTACCGACAACCTAAAAAACTCCTCACAATGCCTTCTCTTAGGAGACTTCAATTTAGGCTACAAAGACCCCAAAGACAATCAAGCCACTCTCATCAGTAACACCCTGTCTGAACTAGGCTTCACACAAAAAGTAACCAGCCCCACCCATAACAAAGGGAGAACCCTTGATTGGATAGCAGACTATAACTGTGCCGTATCGATCACTAACAACACTCCCCAATCCTGGACCGACCACCACCTCCTCTCCTTCTCACTTGAGGCCTCAAGCCCTACAACCAACATGGCACTAGCCCCAGCCATCCACACGAGAAGCAAAAAAAATATTACAGTAGAAAAACTGATCCCACTCATTCTTCCTACACTAAGCCAACTCCAAGACTCTAATCCCTATGTCCTCGTAGAAGGCTATAACAACACCATGCGCATAGCCTTAGACGCCATTGCACCATTGAAACTTAGAAAATCCAAACCAAAAAAGCACCTCAACCAATGGTTCTCCAGCCATCTTAAAACCCTTAGATTGGAAAAGAGTAAACTGGAACAAGTCTGGAGACAATCTCCGACTGACCACAACAAACTATTGCTTAACAAAATAACGGCCAACTATAAAAAAGAAATCATAGCGGCCAAACAAGAATCCTATAACCAGAGAATCTCCCAATCCAACTCCAGCTCCAGAGAATTATTTACTATCCTGAAAGAATTGGAAACCCCGGTAACAATCCCAGATACTTGCGTTAAAAACAAACAATGGTGCACCAGTGTCCAAAATGCACTAAACAACGAAGTCACCGGCCTTCAAACAAAAATTAAAAATAAGAAAGACTCCCTCACCAATCTTACCAACCCCATCAACGCCCACTCGAGCCCCCCACCCTCACACCACACACCTAACACTGCTCGCTTCAGCTTTTCCAAAGTCTCTTCCCTCGAAGTAGAAAAAATAATTCTTGGCCTTAAACCCTCCAACTGCAAAGGTGACCTCTGCCCCCCACAAATCATTAAAGACGCGGCACGAGACCTCTCGCCATTCATCACCAGACTCATCAATGCCTCTTTTTCCTCAGGAACAGTCCCCAGTAACCTTAAAGAGTCCTGGGTCCTCCCTCTCCTCAAAAAACCCTCTCTTGACCCGTCCATCCCAACCAACTACAGACCGATTACCACCGTCCCATTCCTGCTCAAGATACTAGACAAGACAGCATACCAACAAATTCAAAAGTATCTTGAAACAAACCACCTTCTAGGAATAAGACAATCCGGCTTCAGACCCCAACATGGAACTGAAACAGCCCTGATAGATCTGAAAGCCAAAATAGACGTCCTTAGAGATAACGGGAAAACTGCATTACTACTCCTGCTAGACCTCTCTGCGGCGTTTGACCTAGTTGACCATAAAATCCTATGTAATCATTTAGACTCAGCTGCCCACTTTTCACAAGAAGCCATCAGTTGGATTGAGTCATTCCTCAACAACAGATCCATGCGAGTCTTCTCCTCCTCTGCCGCCGCCGAACCCATCCCCATTACATGTGGAGTCCCACAGGGCTCGTGCGTCTCCCCCACTCTGTACAACGTGTTCACAAAGCCCCTGTTTGATGATCTAGATGGCCTGGGTATCACCTACACTAACTACGCCGATGATACACAGATCCTCATCCCGTTGACGGGAGATTACAACCAAGATTTGGCCTTGGTGAACAGGGTGTATCTCATCATCCAGGCATGGATGGCTTCGCACAGTCTATGCCTGAATGATGACAAAACTGAACTCATCATCCTTGGTTCTACGTCCAACCTAACCAAACTCGACCACAATTATGCCAACTTCATCATAGATGGGAACCTAATCAAGGTTTCGAAAGAAGTAAAAACCCTAGGAATATACCTCGACTCCTCCCTAACCTTCCACAAACAGGTTAGCTCGATGGCATCCTCTACGGCCTACACATGTAAGCTCATAAGAGCAGCCAAACCCTTCCTCTCCACCCACAGCTGCACTACACTAGCCAGAGCATTGGTTTTATCCAAACTGGACTATTGTAACGCCCTCTACATAGGAGCCACCAAACAAATCACCAACAAAATTCAGACACTACAAAACAACGCCCTTAGGGCAGCACTCAATATTCCCAGGAGGGAACACATTTCCAATATCAGGAAATCCCATAACTGGCTCAGCACAACAGACAAAATCCTGCTTAAAGTAGCATCGCTCACCCACAAATGCCTGAATAATGCTGCCCCACGCTATCTGGCAGACAGAATATGCAAACACAGCCCCATCAGACCCACCAGAACCTCCAATGCTAATCTGCTCACCGTCCCCAGGTTTAAACGCACTAAAATGGGTGGCAACAGCTTCCAGGTGAAAGCACCTCAACACTGGAACTCCCTACCACCATCGCTCAGAACTCCCCAACCTTACTCACTTTTTAGACGCAACTACATCCATTGGTTAAAGAACACGAACCACTAACACCTCTAACACCACACGGCTGCTCTCCGCGTTGCATGCTTTAAGAGTATCTGTAAATTTGTAATACTAAACTTGTATATATTTGTAATTCTTTAAATACATCTACTGCATTCTCTCCTGCCAAACTGTACACATGTTCCTTCATCGTCACACTGTAACTATGTAATGTAAAGTATAATTATGTAATGTAGAGTATAAGCATCCTGTAACCAAGCTTTGAATCACCTTGCTGCTCATGCGCCCTCATACCCTCGGGTCTGGTGCGCAATACAAATGAATAAACTAAACTAAACTAAACATAGTTTTCTTCAGTAACAGTCAGGAAGTAAAAATTGAAAAGGTACTATATTTGTAGACTTAGGGTCCTGTCACATCATATAAAACATGTACATAGCGGAAGATACAGGCTTGAAAGAGAGCAATCCTTTCTGTGCATGAAGATAATCATTATGGTTATCAGCACTTTCTCATAGTTTTACTTTTATTACTCTACCTTCCCTCTATATGCTCATATTTGTATACATTATACTCCCTCTCCATAGAGTGAATGGGAAAAAAATTTTGCTCGCACATACAGCCCAAACCGCTGGACGGATTTCCACCAAATTTGGACCAGGAGCAGCGGCTTGGTCCCGAAAGCGTGCTTTTGCAAATTTGGTGAAAATCCGTCCAGTAGTTTTTTTTAAAATGACCAAAAAGTAGGTAAAAAAAATTAGTGATATCTGTGTTCGGTTTGCGGATACACTTCCCTGTTCGCTCCGCGGAAAGTGTCCTGATTGGCCAATCGTCTTGCGTGATGTTCGCGGACATGCAAAGTGTTCGCTGATTGGATGGCGTGGAGTGTGAAGCGTGTCAGATTTTTCGGTAGCGTCCGCCATATTGGATTCGCGGACGTCCCCGGACAGCGCGGTGAAACTTTGTTCAAAATGTGTATTTTGTAGAGTGTGTTGGTGTGTAGGAGTGTTTGGGGAGGGTGGGAGTGTATGAGATAGGATGAAAGTTGTGTTTTTTATGTGTTAGACATTCTTTTTGTGTTCGATTTGTTTGCGGCCATCACGGGTGTTCTGAAATGTTCTAAATAAACTAACTAGGGGGTGTTCTAAGGAGTCAATATGTGTCCGTTTTGTTCGCAAGCAAAGTGAAACTGTTCTAAGAACACTCACGGTGTCCGGGGAGTGTTCGTAGGTGGTGTCCTGAGGACGCTGTCCGTATTGTTCTCTGTCAAGTTGAATGTGTTCTAAGAACACGTGCGGTGTCCTGAAATGTTCGCAAATAAACAAAATGGGGGTGTTCTGAAGACGTTTTTGAGAACACTCCCGGTGTCCTGAAATGTTTGTAGGGGTTGTTCTGAGGACGCTGTCCGTATTGTTCTCTGTCAAGTTGAATGTGTTCTAAGAACACTCGCGGTGTCCTGAAATGTTCGCAAATAAACAAAATGGGGGTGTTCTGAAGACGCTTCTAAGAACACTCGCGGTGTCCGGGGAGTGTTCGTAGGGGGTGTCCTGAGGACGCTGTCCGTATTGTTCTCTGTCAAGTTGAATGTGTCCTAAGAACACTCGCGGTGTACTGAAATGTTCGCAAATAAACAAAATGGGGGTGTTCTGAAGACGCTTCTAAGAACACTCGCGGTGTCAGGGGAGTGTTCGTAGGGGGTGTCCTGAGGACACTGTCCGTATTGTTCTCTGTCAAGTTGAATGTGTCCTAAGAACACTCGTGGTGTCTTGAAATGTTCGCAAATAAACAAAATGGGGGTGTTCTGAAGACGCTTCTAAGAACACTCACGGTGTCCGGGGAGTGTTCGTAGGGGGTGTCCTGAGGACGCTGTCCGTATTGTTCTCTGTCAAGTTGAATGTGTTCTAAGAACACTCGCGGTGTCCTGAAATGTTCGCAAATAAACAAAATGGGGGTGTTCTGAAGACGCTTCTAAGAACACTCGCGGTGTCCGGGGAGTGTTCGTAGGGGGTGTCCTGAGGACGCTGTCCGTATTGTTCTCTGTCAAGTTGAATGTGTCCTAAGAACACTTGCGGTGTACTGAAATGTTCGCAAATAAACAAAATGGGGGTGTTCTGAAGACGCTTCTAAGAACACTCGCGGTGTCAGGGGAGTGTTCGTAGGGGGTGTCCTGAGGACACTGTCCGTATTGTTCTCTGTCAAGTTGAATGTGTCCTAAGAACACTCGCGGTGTACTGAAATGTTTGCAAATAAACAAGATGGTGGTGTTCTGAAGAGGCTTCTAAGGACACTCGCGGTGTCCGGGGAGTGTTCGTAGGGGGTGTCCTGAGGACACTGTTCGTATTGTTCTCTGTCAAGTTGAATGTGCCCTAAGAACACTCGTGGTGTCCTGAAATGTTCGCAAATAAACAAAATGGGGGTGTTCTGAAGACGCTTCTAAGAAAACTCGCAGTGTCCGGGGACTGTTCGTAGGGGGTGTCCTGAGGACGCTGTCCGTATTGTTCTTTGTCAAGTTGAATGTGTCCTAAGAACACTCGTGGTGTCCTGAAATGTTCGCAAATAAACAAGATGGTGGTGTTCTGAAGACGCTTCTAAGAACACTCCCGGTGTCCTGGGAGTGTTTGTAGGGGGTGTCCTGAGGACGCTGTCCGTATTGTTCTTTGTCAAGTTGAATGTGTCCTAAGAACACTCGCGGTGTCCTGAAATTTTCGCAAATAAACAAGATGGTGGTGTTCTGAATACGCTTCTAAGAACACTCCTGGTGTCCTGGAATGTTCGCAGGTGGTGTCCTTAGGACGCTGTCCGTATTGTTCGTTGTTAAGTTGAAAGTGTTGTAAGAACTATCGCGCTGTTCTGAAATGTTCGTAGGGGGTGTCCTGAAAACGGTGTCGGTATTGTTCGCTGGCAAGTTCAAAGTGTTCTAAGAACACTCACATTGTTCGCGGACATTAAAGGTTTCCCATAGATCATAGTTGAAATGTTTGACTCTATGGATGTGATATGCTGCGGTGGTTGTTGCCAGGGCATACAGTCAGGCATACAGTCTACACCCAAGACTGTATGCCCTGGCAACAACCACCGCAGCATATCACATTCATATTTGCTTATAACTTTGGGTGAAAAACAAATGTATAAGGAACAAAGGTATTAGATACTATAGATGTGATATGCTGCTATGGTTGTCCTTATTATTGTATACTTACTGTTTGGTCTAGTAATGGGAGTCCATGTTTTTCTTCTTCATTTCTGTGATAAAAGAAAATAG
Organism: Ambystoma mexicanum; assembly: GCF_040938575.1. Lineage (NCBI taxonomy): Eukaryota > Metazoa > Chordata > Amphibia > Caudata > Ambystomatidae > Ambystoma > Ambystoma mexicanum. Next base: position 168,319,097 of record NC_090935.1, read on the forward strand.
CATGTTAGTATTAGTATTTTGTAATGACTTATTACATTGTATAAGCAATATACTTTTATTTTTTTTCGACCCTCATATTTAGTAGAGTACACATCAGAGTACTGTGCAATTTGCTCAGTTTCTGTATTTGTTGCTAAATTCATTGGGTCTGTGGGAGAAAAAAAAATCCATGTTGGATTAAAAAAAAAACCCTTTTTCTGTTATGCTACAGTTTATTTGTTTGTTTGTTTTCAGTGTTCACTTGTTGTTTCTGGCTAATGCTTTATATTTTGCTTTGTTGTATTTTTTTTGGAGCAGTAACAGATTCTTCATTTGTTTTGATATTATAAAATTTTGGAGCAGTTAGATACCAATTGCCATATTCTAACTGTCTATTTTTTTAATATATTTTAGTGGTTTTGATTTACCTATTTGGATATTGTTAAATTTTGGGACAGTTAGATACCAATTGGCGCATTCTAACTGTTTGGCCTAATTTAGTGGTATTCATTTATCTGATTAGTTGTTGTAGAATCTTTGAGCTGTTAAATAGCTTTTGGAGTATTCTAACAGTTTATATTATTTTAACACAAATGTATAATTTTGGGACAGTTAGATACCAATTGGCGTATTCTAACTGTGTATTTTTTGGTCTAATTTAGTGGTATTCATTTATCTGATTAGTTGTTGTAGAATCTTTGAGCAGTTAGATAGCTTTTGGAGTATGCTAACAGTTTATATTTTTGTAACACAAATTTACTTAAAGGTTTAAATACAGTTTATTTATCAAATTTTGGTTTTAAGAACATCAAATAAGCGTTTGTAAGATTTGCTGGTAATCTCTGCTTTAGAGTAATGGTATTATCATTACATTCAAACCATCCACATTTCTTTTTTATGTATGCAGTGTAGTGCCCTGAATTGGTTGTGGCTCCTGCGTGGTAGATTATACCTATTGTTGTGAAGGTTTTCTTACCAAGTGATATTTGCCCATGTGTGAATCCAGGCAGCTTGCAGTTGTTTTTGGTACCATCTGCATTGTAACGTAGAAGCATTAGTATTACGTATTTACTATGTGTTTGTATTACTAACGTGGAGCGATTATCTGAATTGCAGGTAGAGCATAATCTACCATGGTTTGCATTTTGTACAAGTTGCTGAAATGGAATGGATTCACAATTTGGTATTGATAAATATATGAAGCGTTCATTGGGGATTTCTTCTTGTGTCACATTGTTGCAGAGAGTGCATGTATGTTTCCACATGTATGAAATCTGAAAGATTTCATTTATAGGTATGTTTTTGTTTTCCAGTACTTGTAGTAAGTACATTAGAAATTCTTGTGGATCTTCCTGTGAGTTTATAGTGAATTTCACCATTCCAGCACAGTAGTCCAATTGTCGTCTTATTCCAAAAACACTATATGTGTTGTCAGGATTGTTTGCTGCATTTCTGTGAAGTACTAACATTTGCAAACACAATGGGTCTGTACTGTGTGAGTAAATGTTGTCAACAATTGGTGGTAATTGAAATAGAATATTCATTGCTACATTTGCATAGCAACTTACACCAACTATATTTGAGAATTTAAATGGTCCAGGTAGTTCTGTATCTAACTGCTTTTTTTGGAGTTTGTCTTCCTTCTTTAAAGAAGTACCTGGTTTACTTTCTCTAATTGATTCTTTTTTGTTTGTGGTACTTGATGAAGTATTAGTTTCTTTTACTCTCTTTGGAAGATTTGCAGTGACGTCCTGTTGCATTTCTGTTTGATTTAGTTTTCTTTTACAACGTTTTAGTTTTTGTGGAACAGAATATGTGTTTAGATGGGGAGTGTATAGTGAGCGAAGTCTATTATATTCTAAAATGCAAGGAATATCAGCGTTTACTTTACATGCTTCAAAGTTGATTAGAAATAGACAGTCAAGTGTACGTAAGCGTGATAGTGCTACGTAGCTCATGCCTTCTTTAAAGACTGTGTTACCAATATCTATCATTGCTTTGTCTAGGGTAAGACCTTGTGATTTATGAATTATGACTGCGTATGCAAGAGTTAGAGAAAATTGTTCTCTGCGTACATACATATCTTTGAAGAGAAGGAATCTACCTGTTGAGCGTCCTATCCGTTTTACTTCTGAAAGTTTGTCAAAGAGTATATTGACAAACTGAATTTTGTTGTCACGTGGGTATGTTTGAAAGCCAACAACTGTACCCAGTGCTGCATTAACTAGTCCTTGGTCCACGTCAAGGTTACGTTTAAGCATTACTCTGCAATTTAAGGATAATTTTAACATCTTTTCTAAGCCTGCTGTGTTTGAGATTGATTTTTCTAAATTATTTAGTCTTGTTGTGGCTTGGTCACACATGGGTAGTGTCATACCATGTACATCTAGTTTGTCTGTGGCGCTAATTTCCATTATTGGTTGCATTTCTTTACTTAGCATGATTTCATTGCATTTGAAACAGCTTGCAAGAGTTGACATTAAGGCCATACAATTGACATTTTTGTGGGCTAATTGTTCCATAACATCTGTAGCACATGCATTATCGCCATAAAGTGCATTAATGTGCCGGGTTTTCAATGTTGCTTCTGCTTCTTTAGAAAGTATACCAACTCTCAAACTTTTTAAAATGTTGGCATAAGTTAGATCTGCAGATTGGCGCATGTTTTCTGTTAATTCTCTGTATTGGAAATGTTGCCAAAGGTTGACATTTCCAATGCTGCCAACAGTTTTACGGCAGAGTTTGTTGCCTAATGTTTTAAAAATAGGTTCACCTTTTACTGGTCTTAATTGAAGCAGATCTCCAAAAACAATAATGTGTTTTCCTGCAAAGAGCTCTTCATAGTCTGTTTTGAGTACTTCTTGTAATCTGAGGTGAATCAAAGCTAACATCAGGTTGGAGACCATGCTCACTTCATCTATTAGTAGCATTTTCATTTGTTTCAATGCTCTGCGTAATTCCATTGCAGCTTCTGCAGAAAGTTTGTAATAGTCTAATTTGTTCTGGTGTTCTACTGGTAATAGTAGTAATCGGTGTAATGTAACACCACCTATGTTGTAGGCAGCTAAACCTGTGGGGGCAGTGACAACAGCTGACAGTTTGTTGTTTGTCAATTGTTGAAGGAACTTACTAATGATTATGATTAGGAATGTTTTGCCAGAACCAGCTTCACCACTGACGTACAGTAGTATAGGTTTATAATTATGGCAGGAACATTCTTTATTTTCATGTTTTACACCATGTGCAATTTATTTTGTTACTTCTTGAAAAATGCTACTTTGCTCATTGTTTAGTTTTGATTGTAGTATAGTTAAGCCTTCCTTATCTTCATACTGACACATGGTGTTTTCTACTTCTATCATAGCTAATTCTGCCTCATTTGTTATTAGTGGTTCTCCCAGTGGTTCTTGGCTTCCTGTTACAGAAGGTTGACTACTGTCAGGAGTATCCTTATCTAGTTGGGCTTGGAGTTCTTCTTCATGTTGCTGTTCATTGTGCAACATTGTTTTGTACTGTGTAAAGTTTACATCAGTTATAGTGCTTTCATTTGCTTTGAAAGCATCCTCATATGAGTCATAGTTATCTAGTAATTGTTCTTCTTTTCTCCATGGTTTGAAGAGTTGTAGCAGGGACATGTAATATACTTATTTATGTTGAGGATCTTCAATGACAATTTGATATGATTAATTAAATTCGGTTTAGTGAGTTTAACTAAGCTGCCTTCACAGTCTGTCACTCTATATTTACCTTTTTTTTCATCGGGTTTCATATTATTTTTGTATGTGTAGTTTTGGGCTATTTGGTATAGACACATGTTTTCCAAAGTATTACTTCTGTTTGGGTAGTATGTGTCCAATAAATTGTTTTTTAAAATGTCTTGGCTGTTGGGATCATGTTTGGCTATTGTTTCTATATCTTCATATGATTTTAGAACTCTTTTTCTAGATTTAGCTGGACCAAGACTTAGCCATACTATATTTTCAGATTTACCATACAATGAAGTACCAGTTAAACGATCAGCTGCTTCATAAGATCCGCATTCTCTATGGGTGAGCATTTTTATGCTCAAGCTGTATAATTTCTGAGATACTGTTTTTTCTGATGACAGGTCATTCCAGAGGTCTTGGAGCTCTGTCTTTTCTGCTTTAGTTAAGTATGCTGTGACATATCGTGCAACTGCAGTAGAATTGTCTGCAATGTACTGCACATCTATGTTTGCATTCCACAAGTGGGCAATGATTGCATTGTAATCATTGATATATTTTTCTTCTTCTTTTCTTTTTATGTAATATGTATTTTTAGGTGACTTTCCTTTAACAGTATGTCTAACTGAAGACATGAGGTTGTTTACTTGACCTGTATTTGTAACTGGTCTAGGGAAACCAAATCGGCATCTGGTGTAGTATTTGCCTTTGTCTTTGTATTTGCAACGACAATATTTTCCACATTTGTGTCTGTGAAATTGTAAAATTTGTGCACGAAGATCACTATTTGTGGCTTCTGATGGAATTTCACAAGTGACATATTTTTCAATAAACTGTAAAACAGTGGCATCACTGTCTTGACCAAATTTAGGAGCATCTTTAATCCATAAAAGCATGTGGATATGTGGTGCTCCTCTGGCTTGGTATTCTTTCTCCAAAAGAAGTGTTGCACTTCTCCAAGGGGAGGAACAGTTTTATTACAAATAAAATGTAGCATAGCAATGAAGCGATGGTGAAAATATCTTGAAACATTAACAGGATCCAAAGAACAAAGTTCTCCAGGTGTTAGAATATCTATGTTTGTTTTGTTTTTATTTGATATGCGTAGGAAATCATGTAAATCTTCCCATGCATATTCTGCACAACTTAATGTAACAAACCAAGTGGGTGGGCCAAGGTTTCTGATCATACAACGTACATCTCCATGACGTCGAAACCAGTACTCTTCAGTACCACGCATATTTGCTAATAGATTTGTAATATTTGATTGTAAAACCTCATCCTTTTGTTGCACATTCTCTAATAATTGTGTAGCTGTCATATTTTGAAAGTGTGATCCTGATTTTAATATGTGTGCAACTCCGTAACATCAAGTTGCTAGTTCACTTTCAAAGAGTAGGTGGAATATGTATTCCACATTTTGTCTAAATCTGGGATCTTCAGAATACATCCGTAATGAGCGGTATTCTGAAGCTGATATTTGAATAGGTCTATCATCATACCTTCCTCCTTTACCAGTAGGAAAGAGTAGAGGAAAAGCATGTGCTTCTATACTTTTTTCCCATATACTGATTGGCGATCCTTTTGTTTGACGCATTTGGTAAGTTTCTAGTACATCTTGTACGGTGTCATTACAGTGCAAAGGATGAATTGTATAATGGTCTAAAGTATTTGATATTGTAGCAGGATCTAGTAGCTCAAATTGACCAGCTTCTTGTGTTTCTTGAATTATTTCAGTTGTATCTTTCAAGTTTTCTTGAATATTAATTTCTTTGTAATATTCATTATTCTCTTTAAGATATTGGAAGGCTTGTCTAACTTTATATAAATCTACCAGCTGTTGCCATATTTTTTTGTCTTTTGTAGGTACTCCATTTACTAATATAATTAAAGATTGCTGCATTGGACGTTGCACTCCTAGAGTATGCACATTTTCTTTTAGATTTAATGGTAAATAAACTACTTTTCCACGAATGCCTTTTACCAATTCAGAGGGAGGTAATTTTGATGTTTTTGGTTGAAGGCGTATTATTGCTTGGAATGGGTGTACTGTTTGAATTATGATACTCTCATATAAATTAAGTTGTTGTAGAGGTTTGGAACTGGGTATAATTCCAAATTATTTGTGGTAGAACGTGAAGGAGTTTGGTTGTTGTCAAGTTTTGTGGTGCAATAACTGCAAAGTATTAATGGCTCAGTTATTTCATATTTGTTTTCTGCTAGAAGGTAGAGAGCTAATTCAAACCATTTAGAATCTTCATTGTCTTCTATTTTGTATGATAGGTCCACAGTTTTTGTGTTACTTTTATAAAAAATTCTACGGCAACATACACATACATGGTTTGGTACTTCAGCTGATGTACTTTTAAATTTTAGTATTTCTTTTTTGTATGTGTTTAGCAAAAGGTTGCCATGTGTAGAATTGTTGCTTAATTGGTTTAAAGCTATTTCATTCTGTAAATGGCTTTCACTTCCAAAATATTTTTTCTGGATATAGTGAATTTCTTCAAGTAGGTCTTTTGCTGTCTTTGCTAGTGCTAAAGCAGGACTTTTAGCATAGTACAGTTTATAGACTAGATTTCTTATAGTTGAATGATGTGTTGATATCCTTTTGATATCATGGAAAGTGGTTTTACAAGTAGGTCCTGTAATGCAGGCCAATGAATGTCCTTGTAGTCCTGTGTACTTGCGCACTGGACAGGTATCTATATTTTGCAGTAATTTAATTTTGATTTTGTCTTTGCTTTTTACATATTTATTGAGGAATTGGTCTAAAGATTTGAAACATTGTTTGGGAATGTTATACATTGACGTGCATGGCCATTTGTACACTAGACGTTCTGATTCAGTTGAATGGAGGGGTAATTCTAAGTTTTCAGGGCATATTTTTGTAAGGAGTACTTCTTGTTCCATTATGGTATTATTCACTTTTTCATAACCTCGATCACTGCTATTTATGGCAATTGTATTTGTTTGCTTTTGTTTGTACGCTTCTTCATTAAAATATGGTTCTGTGCTCGTAGTGTGATTCCATTCACCTCCGCAGATACTAAAGAAGTTCTTTCTGTTGACATTTCGCTTATTGAGAAGTCTTTTTTGTAATTTAGTTATTAGTTTTGTTTGTGGTTTCATTTTGTTTAACAGTAAAATAAATACATTTCTTTTGAGAAGAATTGCACTGTCCATCAATGCTTCTAAGATTAATTTCCTACGATAGGTTTTAAGCTTTGAACCTGATTTCTCTCCTGTTTTTATAAGATTTTGAAGGACTTTGTGATGGTATATTTTGGCTAAAATACTTTTCTTGGTATGCTTACTTTGCACTATATTAAAATTTGAAGAAGTAGTTTTATCTGCACTGATAGCTGATTTTCTGTTAATTGTTTTTTGGTTTGTTTTACATTTTGATAGAGGAAGCAAAGTTGTTGTACTTGAAACTTCTTGTGTTTCACTAAATGATTGTATTAGCTGTTTTGTTTCAACTTTTTTTTACAAATTCTGCTAGAGATGGATGCTTATGTTGGACACCTTTATTTTCATTTGCTGTAATTTTGCGTCGCTTTCTACGGAGCTGTCTTTTGGTAGGCATTCTTTAGGGTCTGTTGAAAAAAATAAAGAAGATATGGGTTGGGGTGTTCTGGAATGTATGTGTGCTGTGTGCATGAGTGTTTGAGTAAAATGATAAAGATGTATGTAATGGTGTGTGATTGTGCATTTGGAACTAAAACTAGTAGGGATAGGTATTCTTGAATTTATGTGTCACTAAACTAGGGTTCAGATGACAAAAAAAGTAAGCTAGTGGTGTGGAAAAGTACAAATAGTAAATCTAATGTATACAATTAAAACAGTTGTTTGTTCTATAATATGAAAATTGTAGTGGTTCAGTTGGCTAATTTGTGTGTCCAAAAATAGAAATTTGTGGGCCATTCTGGTTGTAAATCGCTGTTTACGACATGGACATTTTTGGACAAAATGGTACAAAATCTCTATTTTAAGAAACCAAAATAGCTGGTATTAATGTTATAGTATATTTGATTAATAATATAAATATTATGGTGATATTTTACTTACTTTTTTTTTTAAATTGACAGGTAAATTCTTAGTTTTTCTTTCTTCTTCGAATTCGGCTGCTTCTTTTCAGGAAACTGGTCTTCACTGCAACTGTAAAAGCATCAAATTAGTAACTTTGTTTGTATATAGCACTGTTTTTAATTTAGATATTGATTTTTTTAATTGAAATCCTCAGTGCCTTCTGTAAAACCATTAAACTAATGTATTTACATAAGATACATTGCATCAGTTCAGTACATATGATATGCTCTTAATGAACAAATTGTATTGAATGACTAACTGTAGCAAAAATAAAATATCTTTACTATGTCTTGTGAAATTTATAATATATTAGTGAATACCACTATTTCTGTAAGTAAACTGTTCTAGGTAATAGCGCCTCAATGTCATGTCTAATTTAAAGTAATTAAGTAAATAAATAAATAAAAACAAAAAATATGAAATTGTATAAGTATTTTTATAAAGGTTTAAACATAGATTGTGTTTGCATGCAATTTTGTTTGAATATATGTAGTCTATATATTTCATTTAAAAAATGTTAGTTTAACATGATTTGAGTGTGTGTGTATAAAGAAAGTAAAAAGTATAATGGTGTATAAGTGATAGTTGATTTTAGGAAATTGAAAAAAGTACAGTAAATTCATTTTACAGATTTTACAAGGTAAAAGTCTGTTTGAAAATATGTTCATCTACCATAGCTCTCAACTCACACGCTTTTGGCGGGTGTCACATGCCTTGTAAAGGGCAGACTCACCCGCCAAGCCTCCTGCACGCCAATTCATTCCAATGGGTGTCTCACCCGCCAAAAACAAAATCGGGTGAATTCAGCCGCCTGTAAAACAAAAATGGTTGAGAGCTATGTCATCTACTATACAGAAAATATGCATACCTGAAGTTTGTGTTCATGCATATGGATATGCATGGAGCTGCAAGTAGAAATCTTGAAGACTTGTACAGTATTTGTGGTAGATGCTGCTTGCCAATGATATGACACTTGTACTCAGAGAGATTCAGAGTACATTTGCAGTGCTGATCTATGATGATGCAGTTAGATATAGAGGTCTTGAATGTGATTGCTGCATTGCTGCATGAGGGAATGGCAGAGAGAGTGTAGTGGAAATGGTAGAAGGGCTGTTCATGTTACGATATGTCCGCGGACATGGCGGTAGTTCCCGGACATCGGGAGTTACATCCAGGGATTTTTGGGTTCAGAAGTCATGCAAATGAGAATAAGCACTGAAAGGGATTGGTCAGGAAAGTTTGGTGGGTGTGTTGTGCCAGGAGAGATTTTCTGAGATACTCTTTTTGCTGAGAGAACAAAAGATAGCTATGGCTGTGTGTTTCAGAAAACAGATTGTTTGGATTTTAGGAGAATCGTGGATACATTGGTTGAAGGTGCATGCAGAAAGCTGTGGAGTAGCTGTAGATCTTGTATTCCCACATGTGGAAGTACACTGGCATGGAGTACGTGGAATGAAGTGGTTGGATTTGCTACCTCTCTGTGCTACTTTGGAGACAGAGCAACATCCAGACATAATTGTAATTCATTGTGGAGGGAACAGTTTAGGGCATGTGACTGGAATTTTTTGCAATTTGCTATGAAATTTGCTATGTCTTCTTTTCACAATGAAAATATTATGTTTTGTAGTACATACACTTTTCGCAGAGATGGAGTCCATCTTACTTATGCTGGCAATCAGATTTTTCTGAGAAATGTACAAAATGCATTGCAACCTTTTTTGGAATTACAACGATTTTCAAGTAGATGTTAAGCATTTACAATTTTTGACTTACAAACACCACCCAAAGGCTCTTTTCAGAGCCACCACTTCTTTCCCGAGAAAATTACAATGTTTGTGATGGAGTAGTAACCCAATTTGTGTTAATGTTTGCGAACTGTCCGCGGACTTCTAAAAAATACAAAGAGCCCTGCTTCATTTATTTTCACTTCTATTTTTTAACTTTTTGGGTAGTGAGCAGGTCTTCTTGTGCTCTGAGACGATAGTCTCAAAAGCACTCCGAAGTCGCTCCCCCCTGCAGAGTACTGTGTCACAGTACATACATACAACTGTGACCCTCGAAAGGTAAGGGTCATCAGCATTCTGTATGGCCTGTGAGGCAGCTTGAGAAAGACGCTGTCCCACAGAGGTGCTCCTTGTGGTGACAGGATCAGAAACAGAAGATGAAGTAGAGGAAATCAACCTGCTACGTGGACTGAGGAAGGTTATGGACATGTTTCCTAATTCTCAAGTGATATTTTCACGGATTGCGCAGAGACAAATGTGGCTTCGTTCTTCTTCATTTGGTCCACAAATGGAAAAAGCAAGGCGCAATGTTAATAAGGCTGTTTGTGGCTTTCTAAGAGATTTTGGCATGTCTTCTTTTCACAATGAAAATATTATGTTTTGTAGTACATACACTTTTCGCAGAGATGGAGTCCATCTTACTTATGCTGGCAATCAGATTTTTCTGAGAAATGTACAAAATGCATTGCAACCTTTTTTGGAATTACAACGATTTTCAAGTAGATGTTAAGCATTTACAATTTTTGACTTACAAACACCACCCAAAGGCTCTTTTCAGAGCCACCACTTCTTTCCAGAGAAAATTACAATGTTTGTGATGGTGTAGTAACCCAATTTTTGTTAATGTTTGCGAACTGTCCGCGGACTTCTAAAAAATACAAAGAGCCCTGCTTCATTTATTTTCACTTCTATTTTTTAACTGGGAAAGGCGGCTCTGAAAAGAGCCTTATTTTTTTTTGATTTTTGTAATTTTGTATTTTTTTTGGTTTTTCAGACACGACACAGTAGGAGAGGAGGGTAAAGGAGGGTAAAGGGGGGGGACACCAACCACAGGGATGAGAAAGGGCGAGCTGAGAGAGGAAGATGTAGAGTGGGTTTTATTTGGGTAGTGAGCAGGTCTTCTTGTGCTCTGAGACGATAGTCTCAAAAGCACTCCGAAGTCGCTCCTCCCTGCAGAGTACTGTGTCACAGTACATACATACAACTGTGACCCTCGAAAGGTAAGGGTCATCAGCATTCTGTATGGCCTGTGAGGCAGCTTGAGAAAGACGCTGTCCCACAGAGGTGCTCCTTGTGGTGACAGGATCAGAAACAGAAGATGAAGTAGAGGAAATCAACCTGCTACGTTCTTCGCAAGGTACAACCCTGCGAATAGCCCCAGAGTGAAATGACCTCAGGTGTCGCTTCATAGTAGTAGTCCCAAAGCTGTAGTTACCGTGCTTCCCGCGACTGAGTATCATTTTGCACTCATTGCAGGTAACATGGTTCGCACGAGCCTTAGGACCATTCCCATGAATGGTAAATAACCGCCACACCCAAGACTCACGCCTAGTGCGGGTAGTAGGGATTTTCTCTACCTCATTCTCATCATCCTCTTCTTCCTCCTCCGCATCCTCAGTCCTATTCCCCTCTTCAGGCCCTTGGGGAGGTGGTGGTTGTGGAGGGGGTGGTGGTGGTGGTGCTGAAGCAGGTGCAGCACCAAGTGGCAGTTCAGCAGCCAAGGATGCCATGTCGATGATGGTGTAGTCTGCAGGTGGCAGCAAAAATCACTGTGTTCTGAAGAATAGCCAGAAACACAATGGGAATAAGCTCTTGGGCGTGGTCTTTTATAGGGGTGCTTGTGCGCGGTCCGCGGACATGCGCACTGTGCGCGGACAGTTCAAACACAAAAAAAGGATCAGAAAGTTTCAAAAGGTATATAGAAACTCAAGATTGCTATGTGGGACTTGTGGCATGGTGAGATTTTATTGAAAAATATTATGGATTAACTGAAAATGTACTTTTAAATTGTTCGGGGACATGAACAGTGTCCGCATTTCAGGACACACGATGAGCGAGGGCGCGGTCATATGATCTGTTTGCGAACTAGTCTGCGAAGGAAGCGCCTGTCCGCAGGACACCAAGTGCATGGAGATTGGTCAGCGCATGCGCATTGATGTCCTACGGACACTGTTCGGGTTCTGAAGTAATTAAAAGTGCGTCACACGTGAAACGAATATTTCAGGACACCGCGTGTGTTCTTAGAACAGTTTAAACTTGGTAGCGAACAGTAAGGACAGATATAGTGTTCTTCAGGACACGTGTAATTTAGTTTATGTACGAATATTTCAGGACACCAATTGTGTTCTTAGAACACTTTCAATTGGGTAGCGAACACTACGAACAGTTGTACTGTTGTTCAGGACACATCATTTTGTTTATTTACGAACATTTCAGGACACCAATTGTGTTCTTAGGACAGTTTTAAGTTGATAGCGAACATTACGGACAGATATAGTGTTCTTTAGAACACTTTAATGTTTGTTTCTTTACGAACATTTCAGGACACAACAAGTGTTCTTAGAACATTTTGAACTTGCATGAGAACATTACGGACAGATGTAGTGTCCTCAGGACAGTTACATTTTCATTTCTTTACGAACATTTCCGAACAACCGCGGTGTCCGTGGACACCTAAATTGGTTTTATTACAAGGAACTGAAAGTAATTACAACACAATATAAAAAAGTAACTTTATTTAACATATATAAACAATTTATGACTGAGAAGGTGGGGCAGAAACGGAAACAAAAACAGGAGAATTAGGGTTTTCAATATTAGTGGGATCAGGTGAAGAAGGGATGGAAATCTCATCAAAACGTTGTGGTCCATGGAGAGAGTTTGGGGATAAATGAATGGGATATGGTGAGGGGGACAAGTACAGGTGGGACAATGGTATGTTGTTGGTGGTTTTAGGTGATCTCCCACAAAGTTCTTTAAATCCATAAAATTTGCCATAAGTTGGTCCATTTTGTGGGTAATGTGTTCAAGAGTGTTATCCACAACTTCTTTTTATTTGGAAGTTGCAATTTTTGTAGGGTCTGTAAAAAAAATGTATATGTTGAATGTATACAAAATAATATTTATCAATTGGTTTATACAGTAAAGTGTGTACCATTAGGTGGACTATCTTCTAACATTTCGTCTCGTGGGAAATGGTCCTCTAGCCAGTCCAGAGTATTACACATTTCTGTGAGAAAACAAAGAAGTAATATGTTTTTTTTTCTAATATAGAAAGTTTATAAATATATGAGTAAAAAGAAGTGCACTTACTATGTCTGGTGATATATGTAATCAGTAGTGTATACGTCTGGTCTTGCTGTTGGTTGTGGAGCATCTGTGAGGTAATTATGGTGGAAGCCACTTTGTCTTCTTTTGATATATTCCATTTTAAAACATATTGGGCCTCATTACGACCCTGGCGGAAATCGAAAAACGATGGCGGAAATGCAATACCGCCATCGAATAGCGCTCGGTGCGACTATGACCCGTCACCGCAAAGTACGATGCCATTAGCGACACCGTAGTGAACGCCAACGCTAACTGCACCAAGTACGCGCGCGCGCGCCATGCCAAACCGTAAATACCACCATGGCGCAAGGGTACGCGAATTCCGACCCTAGCGGACATGTACCTAACGCCATCAAGCACGGCGGAAAGTACCATTCCGCCATGGTGAGAAGTACGGCATCGCGAATCAACCGTAAACGGCCCCACTCAGTGCCTGTACACCGCTCCCTACCCACATAGTACAACTCCCCGTAGGTGCAATGAAGTCACAATGCAACCAGTGAAATGTACAAGTCACCCATGCATGCCAACGAACAAAAGAATCTCAAGAGGGGCCAATGGGAGCCGCAGGGCACAGATGGCACGAATACAGAAGCCATTCCAATGGACATGACCACAGTCCCCCACCAAGAAACGCACGCAAACACAGGCACCTGTGACCAGCAATATTCCGAAAATCACATCATTCCACCAGTCCACCTGGCTGACCGGCATCTGTTACACAAAACCTAATCCCCCGCCCCTGAGCATGACATCATTCAAACAGTCATATTGGCAGCCCTCATCCCTGACCTCACTGGGCTTCGTAGGCAAACGCGCCCAGCACAGTACCACGCAACTATACTCCGACGCGGGAACCCAATGCAGATCTCCTCACAATACATCGCTCCCCAAATAGGAATATGCCACATCACTTGGAAAGAAGAACGCTACACGGCCCATATCAGAATGGAAATTTAATGCACAACAAATTCACCAAGCCCATACAGCCATTAGGCCATGAACTCCAAAACACATTTCACCATTGTGGGCTGCATCCGCAAGAAATGACCAGCTACTTCTTGTGTGACGCCCTGTTCCTTCATGGTACACAGAGCCACATTCTCGTACGAAAAGGCAACATGGAAGCGCACAGAACCGCAGGGCCGTCCCAATGGGGAGGCACTAGTCCAGCTGAAAGGCCGAAATGTTGCTCCGAGCCACTAGTACTGCGTAAGGGCATGTGGCCCATTGGCGATCGTCCCATAAGATCGTAATGCTGCTCCACTGATTAACACGAAGCAGCAGGTGTCGGGAGTAAAAGCCATCTGCAGGAGTGGCATACAGATGGCAGTGGCAAAAGGGGAGGAGATACCTGTCAACCAAAAGAAAAGAAAAAGAACAGAATGGCCATCAGAACTACATTCGAACAACTCACTTCAATGATCACACTAAATCCACAGCCATATGCATGCTAGCCCACTCCAAAGGATCATCACCACCCCAAAACCACTTGCGACTCATAACTATCTATATCGAGGTGTAAACACCATCACAAACGAGTGTACCTGTGCATGCGTCTGTGAAAACAGAATCCATCAGATGGGATTGGTAACGTGCATGGACACAAGTGTCTGAGGGCGCGTCGAGACAGGGAGGGCTCAACAAGGCCAGATAGACGATGGTCCCACTATGGCAGCCCTGCATCACATAGCGCAGGGGAGGCGGACAGATTCCAAGAAGCCCTGTACATGGCAAACACTGTATCAAATCATCTGCCCATGCATCCATTCATCATTCCCTCATCCCGTAATGAAAACGCCTGTTTCCATACTCACATGACATGTGCGAATTCCATTGAGTCTGTGCGTTATGCAGCCTGCAAAATCCACTGTGCCCCAGCCCGTAATTCCAGTGTTGTGAAGTAACATGTATTTGGGAACGTCCGGCCTCATCGTCCACTTCGCTATTGCGCATCCCAAACTATTCAAATCAATCATGCATCCTCGCCATGGCCCCTGTCCCAAGGACATTGAACAATAGAACGTTATATTTGCAGTCAGACCTGTGGGCATCTCCTCGCCGCTAGCTGATAACCGAAAGCGCCGCCCTTCGAATTCCTCATTTGCAACATCACGTCGAAAAGGCATCTGTGGCCGCTCGAAATCACAAATTAATCCATCTAGTGCGGCTGTGTGTGAAAATGGCAACTGCCTTCACTCACAAATGGGACGCCCCGGCCGTCGTTGCAACTCGGTACAGTGATGCATGAGGGTCCACCGTTACTCGAGTACTACGTTCCACTGACCCTTCACAAGTCTGTTCGCGACTGCAAAGATTGTATGTGAAACAATGGGACCATAGCCGAATGAACATATCAACCAATGTTACACGGCCATCGGGTACAAATACATGATTGCAATAGCAAGATGCCATTCCTCGAATTGCAGGGTTGTGTGCGGGACGTGCTCGGCCAAAGGGGAGAGCAGCTTGCACAGGTGGAATGAATCACCACAGGTGGAGGCCATACAGCCTGAAAACACATAAATTGCACACCCAGTCTCCTCCCACAACCACACCCACTCCGAAATGCTACCGGCAGGACTCGCGATGTTGGCCCTGGGGGACCTGATAGCACTGCAAGTACTCCAACTCCAAGAAGAAGACGAACACCAACTACAACCGGCCGCACGGAGGAGACGCAGGAGGAGGAGGAGGGCAAGGCAGGGCCAGCAAGGGCCGCCAGCACAGCCACTACCACCACGCAGGCAGCCCGCAATCCCACGCCTCCGAGCACATCCGTTCAACCTCACTGATGAGCAGATCCACACCCTCTACCGTTTGGACCGGGACACCATAGCCGCCATTGTGGACATGACACAGGCTGACCTTGTCAGCATGATAGATAGCCCAACCGCCATCCCACCCCTACTGAAGGTGGTGTCTGTACTCCACTTCCTGGCCACAGGCACCTACCAGCACACAGTCGGACAGTTGCATGGCATTTCTCAGCCACTGTTCTCACGGACACTATTGCAAGTGCTCGATGCCCTCCTGCAGCACGCAGACGACTACATCTCTCTACCACGCTCGGAGCAGGAAATTACCAACACAAAAGTGGGATTCCATGCACTTGCCGGCATACCGGGTTGCCTTGGTGCCATCGACTGCACCCATGTGGAATTGGTCGTCCCACATGCCATGGAGGCCCAGTACCGCAACCGAAAACAATTTCATTCTCTGAATGTACAAATGGTGTGTGACTCCAACAGGATCATTACACATTGTTGTGCCCGATTCCCTGGATCAACCCATGATTCTATGGTCTTGAGGAACTCTACAATACCACGCTACATGGAGCGACACGCAGGGAACAGATCCTGGCTACTCGGTGAGTCTCATTTCATGCATGATGATGTGGGGTATGTGATGCGGCAATGACCTGGCAGGAAGGGGGGGGGTGCGTACGTAGCAATGGCATTCCACATAATTCGTTTATCGTCCACATATAGGTGATGCCGGATATCCACTGAAGAGATGGCTCCTCACACCAGTCCGGAACCCACGGGACCAGCATGAGGAGGACTACAACCATTCCCACTCACGTACCCGTGTAGTCATTGAACAGGCATTCGGCCTACTGAAGACTCGTTTCCGGTGCCTCAGCAGGTCTGGCGGGGCACTCCTGTACCGCCATGAGAAGGTTGCAAAGATGGTGATGGCATGTGTCATGCTACACAACATGTGCGTACGTAGAAATGTGCCCATGCCCCCTGACGCAGAACTGCAAGCACCTGAAGATGGTCATGATGAGGGTGGGGATGTGGCAGCACCTCAAGGAGTCCGCGAGGCACAGGAGGGCCGTGACATTCGTCAGCATCTCATTGATGCATGCTTCTAGCACTCACGCCTGGTGGCTGATACATGGACACGGGACTCGTGGCACTGTGTGTGTCTGGTACATGCACAATATGGACTGTACGCCTATGATGGCCTAGTACACAAAGATCATTGTCCACACATCTCATTGGTTGATCGTGCATTGTTTATGGCATATGTGATATCATGTTGAACACCCTATCGACCCGCCACCCAAGTGAGCCCAACACACCCCCTCCACCCTCCTACCTCCCCCCCGAACACCAGTGTCCAAAGATGCTCATTGTCAGTGGGCAGTCGCTATTGCAAGCCCCCTCTGCGGGTATCAGGGGCACCCCTGCCTGTGGAGCGCAGGTTCCTCCCAGATCTACGTTGGGGGCTGCCCTGGACGGAACTTGCAACGGATGATGTCTCTGCCTGCTCACGTCCATGCATGTCCCTAAGGGTTTGTGAGAGCTCAGTGAGCACACGGCGCACTGCGGCAAGTTCGGCACATACGTCTTTGGACGTCGCATGCAGTTCCCCCCTCAGGCTCTCGGTGCTTCTCTCCATTTGGACTCTCAGGCTCTCGGTGCTACTCTCCATTTGGACTCTCAGGCTCTCGGTGCTACTCTCCATTTGGACTCTCAGGCACTCGGTGCTACTCTCCATTTGTGCCCTTAGTGTCTCTGTACTTCTCTCCATTTCTGCCCTAAGTGTCTCAGTTGATGTTTCTATGTCTGCCTTAGTGCCCCCACATTCATCGGCATGGTCCTTGAGGAGCGTGGCCAGTTGCTGCTGTTGCACGATTAACTGGTCGAGGGACTGTTGCCTCTGCTGGGCCATGGCCATTTGCGGTGGTGTCACAGAGTGGCTGTTCGCCTCATGTTGCCCTGCCACAGGGCTTGTGGGGGATGGCCAGTCGTCGTCTTGTGGGTGCCCCTGCGTGGTATCCTCATGGTGTACGGGATGGGACAGACAGGGGGATTGGGACAGGTCATGGATGGATCTGACTTCGACATCCCCGTCTTCTGTGTCGGAGCATGCTGCCATTAATGGGGTTTCACCTATGGTGCTGCTGCCACCAGAGGCAGTGCCTTCTGTGGCATCCATTGGGGGGACCTGTGGTGCTGCTGTTGTGGGCATGCTGGCTGCTGGGGTGCCTGTTGATGTTCCCTCCTCTGTGCTGCCACCTGATTTGTGCTGCTGCCGTGTCTTGATGCGTGCAGCTGAGGTGGAGGGTCTTTGGCCGTTGGTCTTGGCCCTCTTTGCAGGTGTGCTGGTAGGGGTGTCCTGAAGCTCGTCGTTTGGATCGGACCCTGTGGTGGAGTAAAGGAGGGCGAGCGTTATTAATGGGTCCGTGGGAATTGGAATGGCAATGTATCACATGCATTGGGGTGGTACCTGAGGGTGATTTGGGTCGGGGCCTTGGAGGTGCTTTCATTTGTGTGTGGAGTGAGGGTGCAGTTGTTTGGCAGCCTGCAGTTAGGGTGTGCCTGCTGCACGTGTAGTGGGTGTTTTTGGGGTTTTTAATTATTTATGTATTTATTGTGAGTTTTAAAGTGCGCTATCAGGCCAATGTGTGTGGACGTTCTCCTGGACATGTGTTTCTGTTGCACTATGTGGACACATGGTACTTCACATGATTGGACATTGTGGATTTAGCATTGTTTCATTTGGGCCACCTACCTGATTCTTCGGATGTCTGCACTCCTTTCTCCATCCCTCCGACTCCCTCTATGCTCTCCATTCCAATGGTGGAGGCACAGATTTCTTCCCAGGGGGTCAACTTGATGGGTGATTCCGATCCTCCCCCGGTGGCTGTGGCAATGTTGCGGTTGGCAGAAAGTATGCTACGGACGCGTATCCGCAGGTCGTCCCATCGCTTTCTGCATTGCTGTGGGTTGCGGGGTGCGGTCCCCACCGCACTTACCCGCTGTGCCACCAGGGCCCATATGGCCTTCTTGTTCGCAAGTGCCGTCCTGGTCATTTGCGTGGAGAAGACGGCGGCGGCATTCTCCTGGAGGGTCTCTGTAAGCACGGTGAGTTCCTCACGGGAGAAGTGGACCTGCCGCTTGCGGTCGCACGCTTTCTTCGCTACTTTTCCCATTTTTCTTGGTTTCGCTAGGGTGGATGACGGGTTGGGATGTGTCTCAGGGTAGTGTTTTTAGTGGTTGTGTGGATTTTGTGGTTTTATAGGTGTACGGCGTGTTGTTTCCCGTTCCGGGCCCATGTTTTTACTTCCGTTTCCGTATATTTCCGGTCACCGTACTTTCCGGTTGGCGCTCACTGCGGTGTCCGCTAGGATGGGTGGCGGTATTGCACCTAGGGCGCCGTACGGCGGCGGTGTGGGCCGTTTTGGGGTCATTTCCGCCATCGCGGACTTTGCACTTCCGCCATGCCGTGGTGCTCGTGCCCGATGGGTCGGAATGGGCCGCACTTTGCTCCATCGTGCAATGGCGGAAACGCTTTTTACGCTGTGGCGGTCCGGTCAGTCACTTTCCGCCAGGGTCGTAATGAGGGCCATTGTATTTACATGAATGGTTAGTGTGTTACATATATGGGTAACATTTTTTAAGTATTACTACATATACTTTGTATGTGTGCTGCTTTGTGAATTTGTTAAATGTTCCTATGTTATGATATAACTATTACACATCATAGCTCCCCAGAGTTTTTAGGTGGTGGTACTGTTCTCCGAACATGTCAGCGAACATTAAATAAGTTCGCGGACATCAAGTTCATAAGAAGAGATCTAGTCTGTTCCATATGACATGTATATAAAGTCAAAGTCATTATTGTTAAGTTGTGCTACTAAAAAACTATGAAATTCAGTGAAAAAACTTTGTTAAAGGGACGTTATGGTTAAGTTGCGCTACTAAAAACCTATGAAATTCAGTGAAAAAAACTTTGTTAAAGGGACGTTATGGTTAAGTTGCGCTTCAAGGGTTTTTCGGTTTTACTTGGAACCATAACGTTCCTTTGACAAAGTTTTTTCACTGAATTTCATAGGTTTTTAGTAGCGCAACTTTACCATAACGTCCCTTTAACAAAGTTTTTTCCCTGATATATATATATATATTCCATAGGAAGAACACTTTTTGGGCGGCTTATAACTTCGCTCTCCCTGGACGAATCCTCACCAAACTTTGCAAAAAATATAGTATATGGCCCACTCTGAATTCTTTTGCAAACTTTGGTGAGGATTCGTCCAGGGGGGTCAAAGTTACAGGGGGGTCCCAAAACTTTTTTTTCCCCATAGACTGAATGGCAACATTTTTTGGCTCGTGCCTACAGCCCAAACCGCTGGATGGATTTTCACCAAATTTGGGCCAGGAGCAGCGGCTTGGTCCCGAAAGAGTGCTTTTGCAAATTTGGTGAAAATACGTCCAGTAGTTTTTTTTTAAATGACCAAAAAGTAGGTCAGAAAAAATTAGTGATATCTGTGTTCGCTTCACGGACACACTTCCCTGTTCGCTCCGCGGACAGGACGGTGATTGGGCAAGCAGCTTGCGCGATGTCCGCAGACATCTGACGTGCTTTTCTATTGGCTGCCGTGAAGCATGCAGTGCGTCTATTTTCAGAAACGCCTGCCATCTTTGTTCATCGGAGCAGGATCTGCTGCCTGCACAATGTAGATGTGGGCTGCGTCGGCCACGAAAAGGCAGCAAGGCACAGGCCTTCGTGTCTCTCTCCCCTTCCCCCCACCCCTGCTCATGCCCCGTGTGTCTCCCTCCTTTCCTCCCACCCCCCCGCTCATGCCCCGTGTGTCTCTCCCCTTCCCCCCACCCCCGCTCATGCCGCGTGTGTCTCTCCCCTTCCCCCCACCCCTGCTCGTGCCCTGTGTGTCTCACCCCTTCTCCCCCACACCCCGCTCATGCCCCGTGTGTCTCTCCCTCCCCCCACCCATACCCCGTGTGTCTCTCCACTCCCAACAACCCCTGCTAATGCCCCGTGTCTCTCCCCTTCCACCCCACCCCCCGCGCATGCTCCGTGTGTCTCACCCCTTTCCCCCGCTCATGCCCCATGTGTCTCTCCCCTTCTCCCCCAGCCCCCGCTTATGCCCTGTGTCTTCCTCCTTCCCCCCACCCCCCTGCTCATGCCTCGTGTGTCTCTCCCCTCCCCCCACCCCCCGCTAATGCCCTGTGTCTCTCCCCTTCCTCCTACCCCCCGCTCATGCCCCGTGTCTCTCTCCCCTTCCCCCCGCTCATGCGCTGTGTGTCTCACCCCTTCTCCCCCACCCCCCGCTCATGCCCCGTGTGTCTCTCCCTCCCCCCACCCCTCGCTCATACCCTGTGTGTCTCTCCACTCCCCCAACCCCTGCTAATGCCCCATGTCTCTCCCCTTCCACCCCACCCCCCGCTCATGCTCCGTGTGTCTCACCCCTTTCCCCCCCGCTCATGCCCCATGTGTCTCTCCCCTTCTCCCCCACCCCCCGCTTATGCCCTGTGTCTTCCTCCTTCCCCCCACCCGCCCGCTCATGCCTCGTGTGTCTCTCCCCTTCTCCCCCACCCCCTGCTCATGCCCTGTGTGTCTCACCCCTTTCCCCCACCCCCGTTCATGCCTCGTGTGTCTCTCCCCTTCCCCCCACCCGCTGCTCATGTCCCGTCTCTCCCTACTGTTCCCCCCACCCCCGCTCATGCCCCGTGTCTCCCTCCCTTTCCCCCTACCCCCCGCTCATGCCCCGTGTGACTCTCCCCTTCCCCCCACCCGTGCTCATGCCCCGTGTCTCTCTCCCCTTCCCCGCGCCCCCCGCTCATGCCCCGTGTGTCTCTCCCCTTCCCCACACCCCCCGCTCATGCCCCGTGTGTCTCTCCCCTTCCCCCCCACCCCCGCTCATGCCCTGTGTCTCTCTCCTCTTCCCCCCACCCCCTGCTAATGCCCCATGTCTCTCCCCTTCCACCCCACCCCCGCTCATGCTCCGTGTGTCTCTCCCCTTCCCCACACCCCCCGCTAATGCCCTGTGTCTCTCCCCTTCCTCCCACCCCCCGCTCATGCCCCGTGTCTCTCTCCCCTTCCCCCCGCTCATGCGCTGTGTGTCTCACCCCTTCTCCCCCACCCCCCGCTCATGCCCCGTGTGTCTCTCCCTCCCCCACCCCTCACTCATACCCCGTGTGTCTCTCCACTCCCCCAACCCCTGCTAATGCCCCATGTCTCTCCCCTTCCACCCCACCCCCCGCTCATGCTCCGTGTGTCTCACCCCTTTCCCCCCCGCTCATGCCCCGTGTGTCTCTCCCCTTCTCCCCCACCCCCCGCTTATGCCCCGTGTCTTCCTCCTTCCCCCCACCCCCCGCTCATGCCTCGTGTGTCTCTCCCCTTCTCCCCCACCCCCTGCTCATGCCCTGTGTGTCTCACCCCTTTCCCCCACCCCCGTTCATGCCTCGTGTGTCTCTCCCCTTCCCCCCACCCGCTGCTCATGTCCCGTCTCTCCCTACTGTTCCCCCCACCCCCGCTCATGCCCCGTGTCTCCCTCCCTTTCCCCCTACCCCCTGCTCATGCCCCGTGTGACTCTCCCCTTCCCCCACCCGTGCTCATGCCCCGTGTCTCTCTCCCCTTCCCCGCGCCCCCCGCTCATGCCCCGTGTGTCTCTCCCCTTCCCCACACCCCCCGCTCATGCCCCGTGTGTCTCTCCCCTTCCCCCCCACCCCCGCTCATGCCCTGTGTCTCTCTCCCCTTCCCCCCACCCCCTGCTAATGCCCCATGTCTCTCCCCTTCCACCCCACCCCCCGCTCATGCTCCGTGTGTCTCACCCCTTTCCCCCCCGCTCATGCCCCGTGTGTCTCTCCCCTTCTCCCCCACCCCCAGCTTATGCCCCGTGTCTTCCTCCTTCCCCCCACCCCCCGCTCATGCCTCGTGTGTCTCTCCCCTTCTCCCCCACCCCCTGCTCATGCCCTGTGTGTCTCACCCCTTTCCCCCACCCCCGTTCATGCCTCGTGTGTCTCTCCCCTTCCCCCCACCCGCTGCTCATGTCCCGTCTCTCCCTACTGTTCCCCCCACCCCCGCTCATGCCCCATGTCTCCCTCCCTTTCCCCCTACCCCCGCTCATGCCCCGTGTGACTCTCCCCTTCCCCCCACCCGTGCTCATGCCCCGTGTCTCTCTCCCCTTCCCGGCGCCCCCCGCTCATGCCCCGTGTGTCTCTCCCCTTCCCCACACCCCCCGCTCATGCCCCGTGTGTCTCTCCCCTTCCCCCCACCCCCGCTCATGCCCTGTGTCTCTCTCCCCTTCCCCCCACCCCCCGCTCATGCCCCGTGTGTCTCTCCCCTTCCCCCCACCCCCCGCTCATGCCCCGTGTCTCCCTCCTTTCCCCCCACCCCCCGCTCATGCTCTGTGTCTCCCTCCTTTCCCGCACCCCCTGATCATGCCATGTGTGTCTCGCCCCTCCCTCCAGCCCCCCGCTAATGCCCCGTGTGTCTCTCCCCTTCCCCGCACCCCCTGCTCATGCCCCGTGTGTCTCTCCCCTTCCCCCACACCCCCCGCTCATGCCCCGTGTGTCTCTCCCCTTCCCCCCACCCCGCTCATGCCCCGTGTGTCTCCCTCCTTTCCCCCCACCCCCTGCTCATGCCCCGTGTGTCTCTCCCCTTCCCCCCACCCCCCGCTCATGCCCCGTGTGTCTCTCCCCTCCCCCCCGCTCGTGCCCTGTGTGTCTCACCCCTTCGTCCCCACCCCCCGCTCATGCCCCGTGTGTCTCTCCCTCCCCCCACCCCCTGATCATACCCTGTGTATCTCTCCCCTCCCCCCCACCCCCTGCTAATGACCCATGTCTCGCCCCTTCCCCCCACCCCCTGCTCATGCCCTGTGTGTCTTACCCCTCCCCCCCGCTCAAACCCCGTGTCTCCCTACTGTTCCCCCCACCCCTGACTCATGCCCCGTGTCTCTCTCCCCTTCCCCCCCACCCCCTGCTCATGCCCTGTGTGTCTCTCCCCTTCCCCCCACCCCCCGCTCAAGCCCTGTGTCTCTCTCCCCTTCCCCCCACCCCCCGCTCATGCCCCGTGTCTCTCTCCCCATCCCACCCACCCCCGCTCATGCCCCGTTTCTTCCTCCTTTCCCCCCACCCCCCTGCAAATGCCCCGTGTCTCTCCCCTTCCCCACCACCCCCCACTCATGTCCCGTGTGTCTCTTCCCTTCCCTCCTGCTCATGCCCCGTGTGTCTCTCCCCTTCTCCCACCCCCGCTCATGCCCCGTGTGTCTCTCCCCTTCCCCCCACCCCCCGCTCATGCCCCGTGTCTCCCTACTGTTCCCCCCACCCCCGATCATGCCCTGTGTCTCTCTCCCCTTCCCCCCCCACCCCAAGCACTATGACACAGCAAAATAGGTTTCGAAATAGCATGTTGCCGCTGGTCACTGCTGCGCTGTCGGCGGATCCAAGATGTGGGGCGCATCCAAACAATCTGATGCACAACACGTCTCACTGCAGCCAATCGACAGAGGCGTTGCGTGTCCGCGGTCATGACGCCAGCCCCTTAGCCAATCGGTATCTTGTCCGCGGAGCGAACAGGGAAGTGTGACCGCGGAGTGGACATAGATATCACCAATTTTGTGAGACCTACTTTTTGGTCGTTTGAAAAAAAAGTACTGCACGGATTGTCACCAAATTTACAAAAGCACGCTTTCGGGACCAACGCCCTGCCCCTGCCACAAATTTGGTGAAAATCCGTCCAGCGGTTTGGCCTATGGCCATGCGCAAAGTTTTTCTCTCATTCAGTATATGGGAAAAAAAGACGTTTTGGGACCCCCCCTATAACCTTTCCCCCCCCCGGACCAAACATCATCAAAATTCAGAGTGGCCCATATACATTTTTTGCAAAGTTTGGTGAGGATTCGTCCAGGGGGAGCAGAGTTATAGGCTGCCCAAAAAGTGCTCTTCCTATGGAAACAGCAACTTAACCATAACATATATATATATTACACGGCGCCGTGTAGTTATGGTTAAGTTGCTAAACCCATAGGAAGACCACTTTTTTCCGGCACCTTATAACTTCGCACCCCCTGGAGGAATCATCACCAAACTTTGCAAAAAAATGTATATATCCGGCTCTGATTTTTTCCGCCAAGATGTGTGAGGTTTTGTGCAGAGGGGGCAAAGTTATAGGTATGACATCTGTTGTTGGCGACGTGTTTCGGTGAGTGGACACAGAGAAATGTCTCTGAAATTGGCTGGAAATGAAGACAATTCTCAGACATTTTGCTTTGGCCACCCACCGAAACAAACCGCCAACAACACATGGCCTACCTTCCCACGTCCCCACAAGTGTCCAGATGAAAAAGGTACCTCACATGTGTGGGTGCACCTACTGGGGGCACAAAAGGAAAAGGGAAACCCGCTAGTAACCCCAAGCCTTTCGCCACAGCACAATTTGTTCATGTGGGAACCCTACAGATTTGGGCCTAGGGTGTCGAAGCCGGCAAGGAAAACAGGGAACATTATGTATTTCCCAAAAGAAGACACCTGTGGGAATGCACAGAGCTCTGACTTGCGCGAAGCGGCCCAGAATCTACTACCTAGAACCCCCGGAAAATTCCAAATTTGGGGGTTAAAAACACAATTTCCAGATATTTTACTCTGCTCAACCACCGAAACACGGTGCCAACAACAGATGTCATACCTTCCCGCGTTCCCACAGGTGTCCCCACAAAAACAGTACCTCACACGTATGGGTTCCCCAATCTAGCCGCAAAGGGAAAAGGCTAACCCACTGATAACCACAAAAGGGTTTGGGAAGATAACCTACAGATTTGGGCATAGGGTGTCCAAGCCACCAAGGAAAACAGGGAACCCCATACATTTCCCAAAAGATGACACCCTTTTGAATGCACAGAGGTCCAACTCGCGCAAAGCGGACCAGAATGTTTTACCCAGAACCCCCGACAAAGTGAAAATGTGGGTTTTTGCGGCACATTTCAGACTTTGCCAGGGCTTCTCGGTAACAAGTTCTGGGCCGATTTGCACAAATCATACCTCTGCGGATTCCCACGGGTGTCCTCTTTTCGGAAATGCATGGGGTTCCCTGATTTCCTTGGTGGCTTGAACACCCGAGGCCCATATCTGTATGTTGTGCTTGTCTGGAGGAAGTGTCAAATTCAGGTGTCGAAACAGACTTGAGGTTACTTGTGTTTTAGGCTTTCCCCTTGGCGCTCAGGTAGTTGCACCCACACATGTGAGTTACCGTTTTCATTGGGACACCTGTGGGAACACGGGACGGTAGGCCTTGTGTTGTTGGCCACGTGTTTCGTTGGGTGCACCGAGTGAAAAGTGCGGAAAATGCATTTTTTTCCCCACATTTCAGACTTTGCGGGGTGTCTGGGTAATAAATTCTGGCCCGATTTGCGCAAATCATACCTCTGTGGATTCCCACAGGTGTCCTCTTTTCCGAAATGCATGGGGTTCCCTGATTTCCTTGGTGGCTTGTACACACGAGGCCCATATCTGTATGTTGCGCTTGTCTGGAGAAAGTGTCAAATTCAGGTGTCAAAACAGTCTTGTGGTTACCTGTGTTTTAGGCTTTGCCTTTGGCGCCCAGATAGGTGCACCCACACATGTGAGGTACCATTTTCATTGGGACCCCTGTGGGAACGCAGGAAGGTATAACATTTGTTGTGTTTGTGTGGTTTTTATAACGTTTGACACATTTGCTGGTGCCCTTTGTCACACAACCCTTTCATTTCCCAAATGTGACCTACATTTAGTCGCTGCTTTAAGCACCATACACTTTTGTAACCTGCACAAGTCACCTACCCTTGAAAAGGTCTGCCTGTGCTCTTTCAAAAAATGTATGTTTGCCATTCCTCACCACATTGGTTTTCCCGATTTACACATGCTAAGTGTGTCTGTTCAGGCCGTGAGCATAAAACACCTGTGTACCATGGCTCAGTGTTTGGCTTGTGGTATTGATTGTTTTGTAAAACACTGCAAAAAATGTGTGCTTTCCTAACTGCAATAGTCGGGGGAATGTAGCAGAGCATTGCTTTTCTCAAAATTCATAGAAGCCATTGCTGTACCAAGCCAACCATGTCGAACACATACCTTTTTTTTCGGTCATTTTCCTGCTTTTCCCCCAATCTATGGCATTTTCCCCTACCTAGTTGTTGCCTGACCTACGCAAATCACCCCTTCCTGAACTTGGAATTTTGTCTACTTTTCAGAAATATATGCCTTTCTGTCCTCCAATTCGGCTTTCCTACTCTTTTCTTCCATTCCGTCCATGCATGTCCAATTGGCAAACATGGCCAAAATCGCCTACCTCTCACAAAACAGTTGATAACCACATCAAAATAATTTTTTTTCATTTCCACTCAACCTGGTCTTGAAATCCAGGAAATTGGGGAATTCAGCACAGCAAACCATTTGTTCCTAGCTCTTACAAGGAAAAAAACCACAGACTTCTTTGCACATAATTTTATTGATATTTTTTGAAAAAACCCAAAATTCTTGCACTTTTTGCTTATTTTCTCTCACCCCCCTACAGCAACCTAGGATTCCTGGGAGGCGTTACGACCGCCTATATGTGGGGAAAAAAGGAGCCGAATTTGGCTGAGATATCTCATGTAACAAAAAAGTTACACGCCATTGATTGGCCACATACCGAAATCACCAGAAAAGGCCCTGGCACTGGGGGGAAATACCTACGGCACTTAAAGGGTTAAACAGAACAAACAGCATCACAAGAGCTCAAGAAAGACTTACCAATCATAAGGAGAAGCATAGTCACAGCTGGACTGGATCAGTGAAGGAACTAGATTCCATTTGACGCGCCCCTGCCAGAAGTAGAAGGACGGGGAGCTTATCTTCCATAATTCACAGGTGAGCTTTATGGGCCGGCGTATGCTCACAGAAACCGTACTTTGGGTGAAGGGTTCGAGAGGTACAACAATCACAGATTGGCACACTCACACACTGTTATCTCCAAGCAGGAGCAGTATCATCACGTACCACCGCTCACAGCTTTTCTACTGAGGGAGAGGCCTGAAGGGGGTGATTCAAGTTCAGGGAGGGCTGCAATCATGCCACAACACCTCCGCAGAGACCAGGTGAGCATAACAGCATCTCAAGAAATGAGTAGGAATGCAGGTCAAACCGTGGTCTGAAATACAGTTGACCATAGCTCACTATTGCAGGCTGCTGCTAGAGAAGAATCGCAAAAAAGAAGCTACACCAAAAGGTGAAGAGGCAAAATGAGTGCAGAAGAAATTGTCAAAGTATGCAATGGAACGGGCAATGATAACTAACACAGTTGGATCAAACATGCAGCAGGCCAATAATCAACAGCAGGGGAATCAGGGCAATAATGGGCTTTACCCCAGTTGAAGAGGCTTGTGAGGAAGTGGATGGCAGAGTAATCAGGGAGGTTTCCAAAACATGCAACATGGAAGTCAGGATATGTCAAATAGACAAATGATCAGACAACCGCCAATATGTTGGGTGTGTGGGATGTCAGGGCACATAGCACGCACATGCATGCAGAAGTCAAGGCATGGTACAAAATGACCCAGGAACCAGAGCAGGTGTGGTGAACCCATCTGTGTTATTACAACAGGGAGGAAACAGAGTTGCACAGAATCACACGGTGCAACCTCAAACGCCAGGAGCACAGCAAAGCTCGCAACCACAGAATTTGATAAATTGTCCACAGGGACAGTCCCAACAGTCACTGATGCAAATGTCGCAAACAACAAGTATAGGTCAGGCTGTGAACATGGGATAAGAGTTAACACTGGTGATAGGGGACGACCATTCACGCAAAATGGGACAAGATTATATATGGACTAGGACAGCTCACTGGGAGACGTGATGTGTTCCATCCTATCAGTGACACCTGACCCTCACCAGGAACCAAGGTGGATGTCGTTATAGGGGGTAAAGACTATTCCTTCTTAGTTGTCATGGGTGCGACACGCTCGTGTATCTATGAAGGCAAGTTTTCCTTGTCCGGCAATGCTATAAGCTCTCAGGGCTTCACTGGAGCAACAAGTTGTGTTCCTTTACAGACACACTTCCAGTCTCTATTGGAGAATATGACATGAATGTGCCACTGTTATATTTAAGGCAAACCCCAGTAAATATATTGGGATGAGACTTAATGACAAAGTTAAACATGACAATCTCATTCACAGAGAAGGGCATAGTATGTTTGACTCCAGCAATGCACTATTTGAACGTATGCGAGATAATAAGAGCGTACGCAGGACACATAGCCATGAGAGCTATCTCATTGGAGCCAGAAGTATTTGCATACAGCGTACAGGTGTTGATGGCATGGCTACCAGGCCTTGCAGACATAATCATGAGGACCCCAGATGAGTTTTTATTTAGACCAAGAATACCTATGCATGAGGAGAAGGCACGAGTATTTCCCTTGGTGATGCACACAGCCCTAGTGCGAGGGAAAATGGCTTTGATCGATGGTTGTGATGATGAAGGCCGACAATGGTGCACAGTGATCGCTATTGAAGAAGGTTACAGGCTGGCTGAAGTCACAGATGACGATCTGTTCGACGAACGAACAGACGCTGAGGAAATAACAGTTGGAGTGAATCTCACTTTTTGGGCGAAGATGATCAAAAGAGAAGTGCCCCAGATAATGATTTTGGCAAAGAACCGTCCTGAATATTTTGAGGTCGATATGGCCCAGGTTCCTATCTCAGTATGGACTACAGGCCCCTATGAGGTAGGCTTAGTGAAAGGAGTAGGAGAAGTCAAAATTTAACTGAAACTAGGAGCCATTTTCCAAAGGTACGACAGTATCCCATGTCTAGGGAGGCAGATGAGGGAAGTTTCAAGACAATTTCGGCAATGATGGAACAGGGCATCTTAGTGACGTCAGAGTCGTCATGCAATACTGCAGTTTACCCTATCAAGAAATCAAAGGGAGTGTCTTGGAGGCTAATCCAAGATCTACGCCCAATAAATGATATTGTAGAAGCCGAGTTTCCTTTAGTCCCGAACCCGGCCACAATCCTATGTAATATACCTGTTGAGGCAAAATATTTCACAGTGATTGACTGATTTTTCTCAATCCCATTGCACCGAGACTGACAAGATCTGACATCATTTACTTTCAGACAGATGGATCTGAAAAGCACAAGGTTACCCCAGCGGTACTGTGAGTCTCCCTCAATTTTCAATAGAGTCCTACAGATGGATTGCATTAAAGAGTGTTGTCTTGCAATATGTAGACAACATCTTAATTTGCAGCACCACAGAAGAAAAGTGAAGACACAATTCCATTCAGCTATTGACTATATTGGCTGAGAAAGGATATAAAGTTGACAAAGAAAAGTTACAATATTGTCAGCAAGAAGTGCTGTATGTAGGCCAGTTGATCTCACATGAGGGGAACAGAGTTACCCCGGAAAGGGCTGAAGCCATATTGAACACAGCCAAACCACACACGATAAAGCAGATGCAGACGGTCCTAGGTCTTTGCAGTTATACCAGAGCGTGGGACTTTGACTACAGCTCATATACAAAGCCCTTGTTACAGGCCCTAAAGAAGGCACTGGTGACGAAGAAAAAAATTGTGTGGACCGAGACCATGGAGGAAGGGTTTACTGAGCTCAAGAAAGCCATTTGCATGGCACCCGTTTTAGGGATTCCCAACTATTCAGAGGAATTCTACCTGTTCTCAAACACGAATGGCAACATCATGACGGCAGTACTCACACAGAGAACCACATTGGGGTACAAGCCACTGGCATACTACAGTGGGAATTTGGACCCAGTGATGAGAGGCCACTTCCTGTGCAAACAAAGTTTAGCTGCTGCAGCGTTTGCCATTGACAAATGACAACCATTGTGATGGAATGCTCAATGACTTTGTACGTCAAGCATGCACTATTGCCATTCTAGAGAAGCCAAAAGGCACGTTGACATTTCAGAGAGCTTCTGCTTATGAAGTAATCATATCGAATCCTTCCATTAAGATCGTTCGATGCAAGATAGTGAACCCAGCTATGTTTATAGCAGAGCCAGTCACTGAAGGACAATCAATACATGACTGTGCAAACTATGAAGAATTGTATCATGAGATTCCCAGAGTGAAAGAAAATGCATTTTCAGGAGGAGAAATTATCTGCGTTGATGGTTCCTCGAGAATTGATCAAAACGATGGGCAAAGATATACAGGCGCTGCTGTGATGAAGCACACGGCAAATGGAGAGTTGTGCGTGCTCCTTAGTGCACGATTAACATCTCACTATTTAGTACAGGCTGCAGAATTATTGACGTTGATACTCGTGATTGAGAATCACGCAGACCAGGAAGTGACGGTACATTGATTCCGCCTATGTGACATCAACAGTGCATGCAGGTCTAGCGTGCTGGAAGAGGAGGGGCTACCTCCGAGCGGATGGCACGCCAGTGCAGTACGCAGCCTTATTGGTCAGGCTGATTAAGGTACTACAGCTCCCAGTGGGCATAGCGGTCGTGAAATGCGCCGCCCACGCGAAGGGGACATATTTTATCTAATGAGGAAATCAAGCAGCAGACACAGAGGCCAAGCGTATGGCGTCCAAGGGTGAACCCATAATGGACGTAGAAATAACTGATGTAAACGAGAAGATGACTGCTGCACGAAGTAAACCGAAGAGCTATAATAATATGGGACAGACCCAGATAATGGAACTCTAAGGGGAGGCACCGCAGGAAGAGAAGAATCTCTGGAAGTGGCGAGGGTGTTTTTTAAACCTCTCTGAAAGTTTGTAGTGACAAGACAGCACTGGTAAACCAGTAATGCCGATAGCCCTGTTAAAATTAGGACTGGAGCAGTTACACTATCCAGCACATATGACAAAAGAGAATCTTGCGGCAACGCTCGCTGAAGACTGGTTTATACCGAACTTAGCAGAGCATGTTGCATTTTTTATGATGAACTGTATGATCTGCCAGCAGTTCATGGCTGGGCACACACTAAAAGTAATTAGAGGAGGCATCCCAGGGCCCAATGGACCTTTTCAGCACTTGCATGTCGATTACGTCGATATGATTCAAGTATGTAAGGGGTACATGTATCTAATTGTTGTGGTGTGTCCATTCTCTAGATGGATAGAATCAGGTCCATGCACCCACCCAGACTATACCTATGCGGCAAACATTTCTAGTGAGGGAGGTATTTCCCAGGTAGGGAGTATGTGAAGTCATGAGATCAGATAATGGGGCTCACTTTGTCAATAAGGTTTTTGAACAAATTAGCTTGTTGCTTGGTATAAAGCACACGTTCTTGTTGGCGTATCATCCACAAGGTAATGGGATCTGCGAGAAGCTCAATGGCTTGTTAAAGGAAAGGATAGCCCAGTTGAAGCTTCCTCTAAAGAAAGGATGGCGGCACTGTATGCACTCAGAAACCAACCTGGTTCCTTACGCTGCACAAAATAGCAATAGGAAGAAGGATGCACACTCCCCTGACACCCGAAGGAGAGCTAGGGGTGATGCACAGCTTACAGGTGAAATCTTAGGGTCTGAAATGCAAAAATACTTGAACTGCATGGTATCTTGTCTTACTGTAATTGCAGGCCAGCTGCAGCGACGACAAAAAGGGTGCAGGGCAGCACAAAGCACAGAAGGAGATGCTACTGCAGACACAGCTCAGAATCTATGCATTCCTTCAATCTTCCCTGGAGACACCGTCCTGGTGAGGAATCACACAAGGAAAATTGGGATGAGCCATGGTTCAATGGACCATTCACAGTCGAAGACGTTACTCCATCTGCAGTCAGCTACAAGGAAGAAGAGCTTGGATCTTCCTTGGTGATATAAAGCCATACGTCGGAGAAATCCCCCTGCCTGCACCCCACCGTGAAGAGACTACAGACAACGGGGAAGAACCACAGCACATGCAGACGAGATCCATGACGAGGAAGAAGGACGCATAAACAGCAGCAAAACAGAGACAAAGAACTTTTGTGCAAATTTGTGGCTTGAAAATGGACATTCCTCTGAGCAAAAAGAGACGAGGATAAGGACATAAAAAATATGGACGCTCTATGCATCCTAGTTGCAGGGTGAATAAGAGAAGTGCATATGCAAGCCACAACGTAGGTTATTGACTTTGAACTTTAGACTGAGTCACACTGAAGCCCTGATAAGAAAAGAATATGTCAAATTTCAATCCCAGATACACGAGTTGGAAGAAAATACAGTATCCAGACTCATTCAAGACAGGAGCATTGTTTGGACTCACAACTGGCGTCCCACAGTTGCGACATCACTAAAGATGTATTGAACTACTTTCATCTAGTTTTGAGTTCACACCCATCACTAGAGGGAAGGCTCACTAGCATTACCGAATTTCTGCAAGATCCTGAAAACAGCAAGATAATAAGAAGGCTGCTCACTGTAATCGCTGAGCAGTTCTTCCGACTACCAGAATACAGAGAGGAAAAAACAAATGTCCGAATTGGAGGAAAAAGCGAATACACTCATCAAAGTGATATTTTTTCGTCTAATTGAAGAGCACCCAAACTTTGTCGGAAGACACACTGATGTATTAACATATCTTCTAGATCCGGCAAACACAGAACGCTTAAGAGCATAATCTTGAATGGCATTATCATCTAGGTTACTCTCCACATCAACCTAGATCGTAGAAGTTACTCACAGTGAGTACCGAACTGTTCCAGAATTCATCAAGGGAAAAACAATTGCTCCTGTCACCAGAAGATAGCAGATTGTCGAACAATGTCTTTTTTTGCCTGATTGAGGAATTTCCAGAACTTGTAGGGAGGCCTGCCGGTGTTGACGTCCTCACGTTCATCAGAGACCCCGCAAAATCCACCCAGCTAGGCATGCTCGTGCATGGTA
This sequence comes from Ambystoma mexicanum, assembly GCF_040938575.1. Taxonomy (NCBI): domain Eukaryota; kingdom Metazoa; phylum Chordata; class Amphibia; order Caudata; family Ambystomatidae; genus Ambystoma; species Ambystoma mexicanum. Next base: position 168,352,616 of record NC_090935.1, read on the forward strand.
TTGTAGTACAAATCAAGCTCTCCAATCTCCACCAGAGATTCCGGAAGAAACCTTGAAGCTTCCCGCAAAGGAACAGATCGAGAAAGCACTGCCAGAGACCTCATCCTTATTACACCGATAAAGACGCAACATGTTGTCTGGGATGAAGCAAATAAGAGGCATCCACTCGGAACTTGTAGACTTTGAACATGCACAGTAAAGAAACGTGTTGACCGCATTACCCGATTTTGACATCTGCTCATACGTAGAAAAGGAGAACTGTATCCAGGGATAACAGACAATCCAGCATCCAGGCAAGAGTGACAATGGGTTCCGTACATGCCATTTGCAAGAGGAACCGTCAGTATCCAGGAATATTATTGTCCAAGACTTTATTAAAGTGTTAGCTTTGTCCTTAAAATGTTCGAGATGAGAAATCAAAATACCAGCCAGGTTCTCCCCCAGGAGGAGAGACGCCTGTATTCTTCCAGAAGTAAATGTTACAGGCTAACCTATAAGGGTATCATGTACTTATGCATTATATTCATTGTTTTATTGTCGCTGATGATTAGAACTGCATTTTCTATTGGTAGACAAAGCATTCAGAGTCCAGTGCACCCACCTAACGATATACACACATGAAGCCCACAAAGGCACCCAGACCCTATGTGGTCATTCCAGTCCCTAGAAGATCTGACAATGGAGTGAGTGAACTTGAGATGAATGTGAGTAGCAATGACACACATATAGTTGCAGTAACAAGCACCTAACAATGCACACATGAAGCCCACAAAGACATCCAGACCCTATGTCGTCATTCCAGTCCCTAGAAGATCTGACAATGGAGTGAGTCAACTTGAGATGAATGTGAGTAGCAATGACACACACCTAGTTGCAGTAACAAGCACATTAACAAGCCTGGAACAGGGTCGGAAAAATGTGAGGGAAAACAAGTTCCTTACAACCAAACGCATGCCATCGATGAGTGCACATACACCAGCTCTAATTTCAATAGCTACTGAACCACAGGACAAAGAAGGGGAGAAGAATAGACTGCCTACTTGGAGAAGTTCTACTACAAGTGAAGTAAAAAGACACATGGAAAAAGCTGAACTTTTAAAGAGACAAAAAGAGGTGGAGAATAAACCAACAGAGACAGCATCAATAAGCACACATGTTCCAGTGAAGGGGAAAAGTACAAGTTCTACAATACAGCCATATACTGGGCCAATAGCAGAGTAAATATGGACATTTATAACCAAGAGAAAAAGGATGAAAGAGGAGAAGGAAAGGATTGCCAGACTTCTGCCTACTCCATTAGTTCAGACGGAGAGAGCTGAACCATGGAATGAGGTACTTGAGAATCCCCTAGTGAGAAGAAACTACAAGGATGTTATTAAAGATGCAATGATAGCAAACTACATGAAAACCTTGAGAATCACGAGAAGCATACAAGGAGATGACAGTGAACTAAAAGATTACCTGGACAGCACAGCACATTTGGGAAACAACATATGGTACCAACATATGAAAGAAGTTGGAAGACGGAGCTCAGAGGGGGAATGCTTTGTTTGCGCACTCTTACCCTACAGCATGGGGAAATCAAAAATCTTTGTAGCCGTAGAAATTGACGTCCAGATAGCACACTGTCTATCACATGTAGCAATGTGCAAGACAAGAGGTCAATTCATGGGGAGTGATGCTTCCCTTAAATGGGCAAGTGAAAAGACAGATCCATATGAAGATGAATACATACAAGATATAAAGACAAGAAACAGAGCCCATACGAGAAATCATGTGATAAGATATGAGAAGCCATGAGAGAAAGGAGCTGGCATTAGATGGGAAGTGAATGAAAAACTTGATGTCAAAGGAAAATCTGCAGAAGAGGCCAGAAAATGGAAAAACAGGCGAAATGCAAATTTGGGGAACAGTGCTATAACCAGATGGATGGGAGAAAGGAGTAGTGATCTGCAGAGCATGTATGGTCACCGGAGCCTGCAAAGAAACAATTGAAAGTCTGCAGAAGAAATGCAAGCGGCTATGGCCAAAACCTGCAAAACTAATGACATGGGTCGAAGACAGAGGAGGACCCCTACAGATAGTGAAACTGTGCTTCAGAAACAACGGTACAAGAAAAATGGGAGAAAAACAGAGCTGTGGATGAATCTTTGATGCTCCAGGAATGGTACACAGTACTGCAGTGACAATGGATGATTATTGGGCATGTGGATCCAAAGCATATACCAGACTGCCGCAAAGCTGGGGAGGTATATGCTCATTAGTAAATGTCCATGTTCCAGCGCTGGTAATTCCAAAAGGTGATCTGAATATTGACAGTGTTCCGAAAGCAAATGCTCACCTGAGGAAGAATAGATCTGTGGAAGTAAGAAGCAGAATGAAAAGAGAACATTATTTCTCTGCCAAATCAATAGAAGCTTTTGACGCGATTCCATATGAACACATGATGTTCAGTAAGACCTCATCAGTGTTCATGGCAATCTTCATGCCGAGAATTCAAGTTGGAGCAAATACTAAATGGTTACAAATAACCAGATGGGAGTTACTGCAGACAATCAATACAACCATAAAGGGATTCAACGCGATCAAGGAAGAATTAAGGGTTAATTCAACTAATGACTCTCCAGAACCGATACGTCCTTGACATGATCACAGCCATGGATGGCGGTGTTTGTGCAAAAATCGGAGAATCACGTTGCACATTTATACCTTCTCATGATGAAGGAATTGGAACTCTAACAGACGCCATAGATATGCTGACAAAACTACAGAATCAAATGATTGATGAAACCGACGAAGTAGACGATGACAGTTGGTTTGGATCACTGTTCTCATGGGTTCCACAATGGATGGCAGACGCATTCAAATTCCTAAGAGCCCTGCTAGTGATGATATTGCTTGGCTTTTGTGTTATCAAGATAATAATCTCTCAATGCCAGACAACTGCGAAAAGAGCCATAGGGATGAAGATCATGATTGATGTTGAGTCAGAACGGAAACCCAAAGACATGACTGATAAAGAAATAAGAGACTTTGTAAAAGCTAGCATTCACGCACCAGAAGGAACAAAGTTTCGATATCCAAGGAGATATAGAAACTATGTGGGGAAATGGATTTATTGAAGCCCAAATGGACAATGTTAATTTATGACATCGAACAAAGATGAACACGTGAGAACAGCAGGAAGCTTGAATGGAGTGATAACAATATGGAACCCAAAGAGACATTTCTTCAGGCCGTCATGTATAGACCCAGACGATGAAGTGAAATTGAATGCAGAAGATGCAGAAAAGGTGGATACCAAGGTAAAAGTGAAAGTAGAGGGGAGTGTAGAGGAGGTCCCAAGCACAACCCACACTTAAAAGTGCCCATTTTGGAGTCCCAGGAACGCTCACGCCGAGATACGTGATGTACGATAAGCAAATAAACCAGTGGAGAGCCGCAGTAGCAATCAGACCAACAGCACCCATTGAAGTACCAACACCAACAAAACCTTGGACAATAAGGTACCCATTGAGAATACCGTATCAACAAGCGAGACAGAATGACGATTGTCAAAATGTGATGCCTGAAGAAGCCACGAAAGTCCTAAAAGAGGACGAATGGTGATGTCACAAGAACTTGGACTGACTCACAGATAAAGAAAACGACGACCTGTGAATAATGAAAGAGACGAAACACCAAGGATACGTGACATCCTGAGTTGAAGTTAAAAGGACGATGTCAAGAATGAGAAGTGTATGCCATAAAAGCGATGAAGACCAGTTTACACGTGTACATATGCTTGGAAACGAAAAAAGCTGAGGAAATCATGCGGCTTGCTATGCTTAGTAGGAAATTAGATGCGGCAAGCACCAGATATACATATCTACCTCAAAATGGAGCACTTTATATAACATATATGTCCACTTTGAAAAAAGGCAGAACCAACCGCAAGTTACCCCAGGAGAGAAGGCCCTCAAACACGGGAATCGAAAGCCAAGGACAGAAACGAAACTCAGAGGCATGAGGATCATGCAAAGAAACCAAGGTCATCTTAAGATGACACAGGCTAATACAATTTATGATACCAAGAGCGGAGTATCCTGTTCAAAGGAGTTGAGATAAGCAGCAAAAGGCATTTGGTAGGCAGAAAGCTAAAATCAAATACACAAATTACATGGAGACATAGTCGATTTCACGGTGCCTAATACATGTGACCTGCCAAGCAAGAAGAGTTGGGGCCTTGAGCCAAGCACAGATATCTGAGTTCTCCCAGACAGAGAGGCAGCATCGAGGCCTACAAATTATAAACTAATTGACACATAGCCAGTGGGTCAGTGATGGATGGTGGTACTGGTTGGTGGGAGGCTAGGGGAACTGACAGGCACCCTGCACCTGGCCGACCATTATGCATGCTGCTAGGCAAATTGGAAAAGTACAAGGTGACGTGGTATCAAACCAATCACAATGCAACTAGTAATCTAGGAGCCTATAGCCTGTAGAACCAATGAGACGTCGTACTCTTTGTGACGGTTACAGTAGTCATTCTGAAGGAAGGGCTTAGATGCCCCAACTGACACTAGTTACCCAATCCCCTCTCCCAGGAAGATTGTGCCACTGCTGATATTCATAACTCCCCGTTTTTGTACTTGTTATTAAACGGTTTCTCTTTGCCAAACCATTTAGTTGTCATTATTGATTGGATGCTTGAAACAAATCTGCATTTCCATCCATCTCACGGGTGCTGCTATTTCATCTTAAAGTGCTGTTTGGGAAAACCCCAGTCCTATGGGCCGGCTGGTCCAATTTTACCTTCATTATTGGGATCATTGTTGGTGTGTAGAAATGTGTAGGCAGAGCAGAAGGTTGATCTACTACTTATCCTTCTACTCCTGTAGAGCAGAAGTCATTTCATCATAAAATACCTCTCTATAATGGATGGTATCCTCATGCTGGTGTCTTTGTGGAATTGTGGGCAATATCTTTTTGCAGAGGAAATTCTTTAACCCACATACTGTCTTGGGCGGGGGACTATGAACCTAGCGTGGTGCTCATCTTGCTTTCTTTGTGCAGCGAATTCCCATAACCACTTGGATCAGTTCTATGCCCCATCCATTTTGATGTTACTGAGAAGCAATGGATGTAATTGCTTGTTTCACTTTTTATGGGGGTTGAGGACAACCCCTGATCTCTTTCCATGCTACCATTACTCAATGCTACCGAGGCCCATAACAAATATCGATGTTGATTTTTCAGTACTGTAAAAGGTGTCCAATGCAAACCCAATAGATTTCCCAAGATTTGTGGGCTGTTTTGCTTTGAAATTCTCAGTTCATAGTGAAGAACTAATGAATATTGTCTCTGCCCCCTGGTGCTCCCTCAAGTAGTCCTTTATGTCACTGCAGAATAAAGGCAAAAGCAGAAGAGGTTATGTGGAAGTCTAAGGAAGGTGGAAGGAGCAGACAGTGTTATCTGCTGTTAAGCCACGTTCTACCCCTTGCCCCCAAATTCTTGTACTCTACACTTTCTGCAGCATCTGTGGACAGGTACACCACAGCTACCTGTGGCATGGCAGTGTGGTTTGAGCCATGTACGCCATATAACGGCACCTACAGCAATGACGAATCAGCCACAAACAAAACAGAAGCCGTCACTATGGATGCCTGCATGGTTGTTATGTGGTATCCAAGGGAGACATTGTCCCTTCTTCGAATGTAAGGCACATCTGACTTTTCCATTGCATTCGACATGACTTAAGAATTCGGTGCAAAATTCGACAGTAATGGACCATCACTCCTGGCTACTTTCAGAGATGATAACCACGCTGTGACACAAACATGGAAGCAAGACAACACAGCACCACAGCTATTCGAACCCCGATCCCACCCTTAGAAACCACAACCCTGGTATGAAGCGCGTTGTAAATGAACAATTATATACAATAAATACATCCCTGATTCTGTAAAGTCACTGTGTGGCTATGTCCCCAGCCACTGGTGCATTTGTGTGACATGATGTGTGCCACCAAAGTGAGTGTGTGTGTGTGTCTGTGCGCGCGTGCGCATCTGTGTGGGGGTATGCATGTGTGTTTGCAAAGAGCTGCCTTCACATAGTCTGATCATGTGGCATTGTTTCTGATAACAAAAGTGACTACTTTGGCTGTGTCTCCAAGTGCAAGCTATAAACACATCTAGAAGGTCCCCAGGTGTTCATAAATATCTCCAGAATGTTCCTTAAGCGAGCAGGCTGTCCAGCCTGATTGGTCGAAAGAGGTTCATGCAAGAGTTAGGCAATCTTCTCAGTTCTATAGTTATTGCTGAATCAGATCCCAGGAGCCCTATTTCTCAGAGATGTTTACATAAATATACAGTAGAATGAAAAAGCCATTGAAAATAAAGCTCTCTGGATGCGATTCCCCACACTTTATTCATGTCTGAATTATAATGTGTTCCAGTGCAGCTAATGGCTTGCCATCTCCATTGTAACACAGTATGGAATAACCTGCAATTATTATCCATTTAGGATCTCTCCCGGGCCTTCTTTATTCTGACCAGCTCGGGCCGGCGCACTTGTCTTTCTGCTGGCTTGGCTACCAGATTCATTGCTTCTAGGAACAAAATCACTGGCAGAATACAAGCCGGAGTAATTCCCAACCCTCCTGCCTGCTTTTTTATTTTCTTTACCAGACTTCTGCAGTCCTCGTGGAAATTGTACTTTAATAGTCTTTCGCCAGCTGTTGTATGATTCACCTGTTTGCTCTATATATTTGTCAGATTTCTCTATTTTTCAAATTTCTGCTGGTTCTTAGGTATTCGGTGCTCTTTTCGCCTGAATATGCTAGGCTGGGATGCCATAGGCTCACCAGACAGTCACACTAAATTGAAAGAACTTCCTGCTGGTGACTTGGCTGTTCACGTGAACAACTTCACGCACGTGATCATTAGTTTCACCGACGCATGCGTCACCGAGACCTGGAAAAGATTTCTGAGAAACTAACAAGCTAATATCCTTGAGCGGCGGGGCACAAATCCAGAAAGATTGGAGCCGCGTTCAACTAGGGCATTCAGCTGACTCGGGCACCAATGAAAAAGGGGGCGACATTCTCAAATGACGATTGGTTTCTTTCATTCAAGATTGATTGAGCAGTAGCAAAAACGGAATTTTGGGGTAAAATGTCTTGCAAATAGATCATTTAGGGAATATGTGTTCAGTATCTTGGGTCAAAACTTCCAGTTGCACTGTGAAGTAAATATTCAAATTGGCCCTCTTTGTACAAAAAACGGGCCCATTTTGACCCACAATAAGTAGCCCACTCTGACATACTGGACATGCACTTCTGGCAGTGCCCTAAAGGTTTGTCTCAGGCTGCGTGTGAGAAACGGGGAGCAAAGACCCTGCTTCTGCAAATTTCAGCTGTGCCCTCCCACAAAACTGCCCCACAGACTTGCAAAGAACATCAATGTTTGCGCCCTGTGCAATGTGAATATATTGCAAATTTCACACATGGCATAGGGCATTCGAAATAATTAAGAAGTTGCCCATTTACTAGGAGCAAGTGCCTTGAACACCATCACTGGTGAAAGTTCTGTCAACCAGCGAGGGTAAGAAAAAAGATTAGGACATGTTGTTAAAAAAATTGTGCCGCGTTCATATCAGGTGTGACAGGGAATTTTGCGCAACTGACGTGCAAATTTGAACTGACAGTGAGCTGCCAGTTTTAAAATGGCATTGATCCACAGTTTAACAAGGGCCAGTTTCACCAAGGGCAAAGAGCAGCAATATGACGTCCATGTCTTTCAGCCCATCCTGGCTCTCATATTTTTGTGTATGTGACAGAATGCCCTCTGGCACCTGTGTGGGAGCCCTAGCAATTATGATTTTTTTGTAAATACAATAATTACGCTAATTCTGTTTCTGAAAGGGGAATCTGCTAATCAGACTCCCTTTCAAAATGCTCCATGCCAAATGCATCGTTCACACATGTGCCTTGCTGCAACTAGTCTACTGACATGACAGTGCCAGCTCTGCTGTGACACAGAGCAATTTCAAAGATCACCAGTGCATATGGTACAGCTGATGGCAACCAGTCTTATTACAGGCAGAGGCGCAGTTTAAATTCTACACCTGACCTCATAATAATAATAATAATAATATGTTTCCTTATATAGCGCTACACACCCATAAATCTCAGAACGCTGATACAACAGAAAACTTTATCATATCACACATCATCTCTGCCACTAGAATGAAGTTAACTCTATGAAAATAATGTGGTCTAGCTGGACACATAATCATCTCCTTGACTTGCATACTCTCTCGACAGCCTTCCAGCACCCATCCACAAGCCAGTTCTACCTGGGTCGCTAGGCCACCCGTACCTTCTTTGTACTGGCTAACATGAACACACAAATTCTACATTTCTCTAACCAACCTTTCATGCATCGGACTTCGGAACTCCACAGGCATTCACCTATAGTGCTTTACAGCCATACCAATTGCACTAGGCGCTATACAAATGCCGTTTACATTACATTTTGTCTGCCTTAGTTATTCTGGTGGCAAAGTGATCTCTAGATATTAAACATGCCTGGTTGTGATCTGATGACTGTTAAGAACCTAAAGCTAGGAAATCATACAAGTTTCATTCATTTCATATCATGCAAGTTTCAAATCCAAGCCCAGCTATGTCAGGGCAATCTGTATTCAGGGCTGGTCTGGGAGCATCCACTACTGCCAGGTGACACCAAATCCAGGATGCTCCCTCCTTTGAACCCTCCAGAAGGGAGGGCACACTTTCCACAGGGCATGTAATCTTCCTCCAGGAACAAGTCTCATGGGAACAGTGCTTCCAAACCAACACTGACATAAAATGCCAGTCTCATAATAGGGTGCTGCTCACCAACGTTAATTCTAAAGTCAGCAGCCATGGGAAAAGGGCAGAGTTAGAGTAGCAATAGAGAAAAGGTAGGCCTGAAGAGGGATCACTCTATCTTTTTTTTTTGTTAAATGATTTTATTGAAATATAAGTCATATGCAATGATCAAATTATATAAACCAACAGAGGTCTTTAAGACAATACTAATATGATTGAAAATATGTATTGCATACATTGATGAACACTTCAATTATTCAGGAAAACAAAATAATCATTAACATCTTATTCAGACTTTGTTTATAAAATGAAGACCAAACCACTTCAAACATATGTCTATGAATAAAGAGGTGATGTATAGACTGGTAGCTTGAAGTTAAGTAACGTATAAACATAGACCAACACATGCACAATTCAGGGTTACTGATGACACAGAAAAGGTAATAAGAAAAAACATACTGGGAGAGCATAAACTAAAATGAGTATCAAATGCATGCAATTCTTATGAACTCTTGATGAAATATTACTTATAACAACTCACACTAGCATAAAAAAGAGGATTCCAATCAAAGTACAAAAAGACACATTAATTAATAAGAACATGTCATTTCTTTTCATGTTTTGCAAATATCATTTGATTGTTGGCATACATTTTCCAATTCTATGGACGCTACCAACATTATTCCACCAGGAGGGTATCATAATGTTTTGAACATTTCTTCAGTTAGATGTGATCACACAAACTGCATTTTCAATAAATAAATCATATATAATGAATGACGCATCACTAGTAATACTATTAAATAATACGGCAAATAATACGATGTTGGGAATAAGAAGGCCATCATTAACATTAAAAATATGATCTAAGTAGTTCCAGACTAATGTCCAATATTTCTTAATAAAAATAAAGTAAAAAAAAAATGTGTCTGAAATAAATCACCATGAAATGACATGACCAACAGTTGCTTTTATTAGTAATTTTCTTATAACATTAATAGAGTAATGAAGGCTACATGAGTAAACAAGAATAGTGTTTGAATTCTATTTGTTTATGTAGATATTTACATTACTTTATTTTATGTAACTAACCAATTGTGGCATTGACATTGTATACTACACACATTGCCCTATTGTAATTCTGCAAGCCAATGGTTTACATGGGTTTATTAACTACAATCAATTGATACAAGTTGGAGGCTCTAATTCATTATATTGATTCAAGACATCTTAATCTTGATTGTTCCAGGATTACTCAATTATTAACAATATGCAGTTATCTATGCATGCATCCATACGTTTAAGATGAGAGTGTGAAAGGCAGAATCTTGTTTTGAGATAATCAAAAGAAAAATGGTTAGCATCTGAGAAAATCTGCTAGATAAAGTTAATGCCCTTTCAAAGGCAAGGTTTTCAAAGGAGGCTTCTACCTCTCACCATGATTGTATTATTACAGCAAAGATAAAGGGAAAAGGAACTTTTGAGTATAAAGGCTTTTGGACAGTATCTAAAAATTAGAAAATCTACCCATCCATTTTCATGAGAGTTACATAGTTACAGACAAATTCTGTGTTGCTTTTAAATACCCCATAGGAAGTTTCATACAATAGTATAGACAGATTTACAAAAGGAAGACAACATTGGACAATTAAGCATTTGTAAATAAAATAATATAATAATATAATATAATATAACCAGACACATCATTTAAATGGCTTCCAATCTACCCTTTTACTTAACAGAGGATCCCGTAACACTGGGGGATTGTACTGGGTATGTAACTGAACAAAGAATATAATGAAACTTCCATGACTAAGTAGGCCTCTAGGACATTTGTAATTCAGCATCTCAAATTGTATCAAGAAGAATAATGTATTGAATCATTTTCTTCTAATAAAGAAATGTCATATATTAAGGACAATTCCTTCACACAGTTTGAAAAAATATATTCCAAACAATCACATGTTACAAAAAACACTGCCACGTATAAGCAACATCCAATGTTGGCACTATGAACATCATATTCTTTTAGTCCATAAAATAAAGCACTAATATTCACCACACCCAGAGACGATGTGTGAGGCACAACTAAACACTCCTAGAAAAGCAGACGAAAACATATAAGGGTAGCTGTATTTTATTTCTTTTACACACCCCTCTGACCATGTTTTCGATTCCCTATAATTTGGAACTTTTTTCAGAGGGAAATTGAATTCAGTTCTCCACTAAATGGATATTTTCATACATCTGACTTCAGGCTTAAATGTGGTACACTGCTTGTGACCTTGTGAAAAGTAGCAATTGTTACTAAATGAATGTCACATAAATGTTTTTAGAACATATATGAACCAAAAATACCTTATGCACTCATTCATATTAGGATGTATTATGATGAGGATTTGCAGTCAAACTGCAGTCATCCTGTATGGGAACAATGAATAATTCATCCTACTATTTTATTGGTTCACAGATTCTATGGAAATCCTGCTTGGTGGGAAATCTTATTACCTTGTCAAATGCTCATACACAGATGAATCATAGATGGAAGTATAGAGGAGCAGCCAAATGCCTCTACAGTAAGTGCCGCCCCTGTGCTACCTGTAGACTGGAAACCAGAAGTTGCGACATGCACAACACCAGTGACTGTGAGTATTCAGACGAGAGTCTTTGAGAGAAGGTATTGATTAAGAAAACCCTGTCTAATGTATCCTCGGAGAACTGAAAATCTCCTGGAAGATATCCTCAAAGGAATATGAAAATGAGAGAAAAAGAAGCTCGTGGTGTCACAAAAAGTGAGCATGACACGCTGAGAAGAGTAGTCAACAAGAAGAATGCATAGTCCTTATAGAATCTGACGACGTAATAAAGAATTTAGTAAACTTTCACATATGGATTGAAGATCGCGTGTGTGAAGAAGCACTGCAGAAAATGAAAGTCGTTTTATAACTGTACAGATGCAGAAACGCAAGTAGACTAAGTAATCATAAGGCTGTGTATACGTAGTGAATAGACTGCAGGTGCTGCCGCCATTATATAGAATCTGGATATTCGATGTCACAATTTTAGTAAGCTCAAACCCATAGAGAAAGAAGGATTGATAGCTATGCATGTGTCACAGCAAAGAAGTAAGCTGAAGCTCAAAGGCAGACCAAGAAAGGCTGTTTAGCCTGGTGTCAAAGGCTGAAGCAGCCAAAACAGGTTATCAGTCCTTGAAGAACAGTGAATGTGAGATGATGAGGCATCCCTTGTTAAGTTGCACCATGAGTGTTAAGTTTTTATATTCAAGACAATTAAATGCTATAACATGGGCCAATTCACAGTCTCATGTCACGTGAGTCAAGGATGAAAATAGAAGCGGGAATGCATAATAGAACTTTGATAAGCATATGCTCACACTCCCTTATATTCTCCTAGAGAGGAGAAGCCACTACAAGGCCGAGTTCAAAGGCAAATTGCATGGCAGAAGGCACGGGTGTTCAAATATATGGGGCTAATTGGGTGGGGACACACTGGTCAAGTCCACCCACTGACACCTGGGGTACCAGCTTACATGCTGCTAGTGAATCGAAAATGTCCAGAAGGGTACAAGCGGGCCAACCAATTGTAGAGGTACATATAGTTTGAGAGCCAATAATGTGCCGTGTATTTAATAATTGTTGAAGATGACTTGCATTAGGGGTGGGCATAAGTTGTCCACCTGACTGTAGAGACCGAATCACAACACGTTCCTATATAGAAAGTATACCTAGATGTTTCCCTTAAACCAACCACAATCCCGTATATGTTTTTTTTAGTTTGCCACATAGTATGATGTCACATATGACAGGATTTTGTTATATAAGAATTTTTATGAAATGTGTTGAGACTTTGCTTTGTGACGTCCTGAGTCAGTCTTGTTATTTGTTGTAAGAGTTTTTCTGCATCCCCTCCATTGTACGATGTGTTACCTCAATTAAAGGACCAAAAGAGTTCAGAACATTCATATGGCATGACTCTTTTACAAGCGACTTCAGTCTCAGAGGATACTGGGGGTATGATCGATTTCTAAGTTAAAAAATACCACATAAACACAATTATGTCCATCTGAAAAATAAATAAAGCAAACATGCATTTGCATCCGTAGTTGAACTGCACACCGAATCAAATCTCAGGGGAACCTGTATGCTTTTCATGCAGTGGCAGATCTGAAGGTGCCAGGGATGTTGTAATATTATGGAAACACCCTCCTAACATTGAGCGCTAACAGCTGCAATTATTTTAAATTTCAATCCAGGCGTCCATTTCCATGTATTCCATGTAGTTTGTGCCCCATTGGCAAGAACTAAGGATGCAGTAATACCTAGTGCTGCAGACTAGTCCTCAAGTTAAGTAAATCTATGTTGAACCCTCATCTGATATGCCCTCAATACGTACTAATTTTCAACAACCTTTTCTTGTGTCAAAGCACGATTCTGCCGCCATGATGAACTGGAACCGTTCAGCACAGATTGAATTTACCACTTGCGTATATGTTCAATGAAGAATGACCAGTACGCTAAATAAGATAACGTGAGGAAACAGCAGGAACCTGAGAGACGGAATATGTACAGCCAACATGGTTGAATCCCCCAAGTGCAAACCCCTTGTTTGCACAAATGAAACAAGGGTGGAGCAACCCATATGGCGATGTGCCCCAAAGGAACAGCATTACACAAACCAGTCTTAATCCTCATTTAAACCGACAGTAGGACTGTTGGTCATGGAAATCAATTTTTGTTCCCAGTGAGCCTATCATTACTTGCTTCTAACCCCTGAACTTGTACAAAATATTCCATTGAATATCATTTTCTGTGTGTGAGTATGCAAAAAATGAGGAAACAAGGGGGCATTAATGTTGCACGTTTATGTGCATCTGCACTGTTCTATAATTCTTGTCCTGATTTTCAATGTGGTCATCCCTCTATAATTCTTGTTACAAGGGCATTTCATGCAGTAAAGGACCATTTTGGGATTCAATTAGTCAATGGCCTTTGTTTTCATGGACAACACCATGATAAAGTGGAGACCAAGTTGCATTGGAATCCTTAATACCATTTGATAAGTTATTCATCTTAAGTTTAATGGATTTTTCAATTGAGAGGGAGATTGATATGCCCAAGTTTTTAATATAATTGTGGTACCACTTCAGACCTGAGCAATTTAATTTGTGTATGACACACAATGAATGCATGGGTTACATTTCAGATTTTTCTTTGTTTGACATATATACTGAGGCATCAGAAACTAATTTGATACTTTCTAAGAACGGTTACCATGATACCGGTAATATCATGATCCCCCTCTGCTGAAGGTAGTGTCTGTGCTCCACTTCCTTGCCACAGGCTGGTAGTTAAAAATGGCACGGCTGCTGCCGTAGTTGCATTTTTTCCAGCACCCATCAATGGGCAAGAACCGGGTCATGTCGAGTTAGGCGGACCCGGTACTTGCCCATTTTTGGGTGCCGGAATCAAGGGCCTCCTCATCCCCATTCTGTCCCATAGGGCTGAATGGGGATGGGGACATCATATGCACTGGCACAACTCTACATGTGCCGTTACACACGCCAGGAAAAACCTGGTGGGTGAAACGATTGCCAAGAGCAGAGCCCATAGTATGGCAGTCCGGCAAGTACGGTGCCGGCATGCTTACTGTTACCGTACTTCCCAGACTGCCATGCTCGTAATGAGGGCCAATGTCAGACAAAACAGTGGCCTCCTACCAATCCATGATAAGATTGGCATACAAGAGAGCAAACGTACTACGCATTGCGGTCCCTCGTACTTGATAACAAAATGCATTCTCAAATAAAAATACATTATTAGTGAGACAGAATGTCAACATCTCCAAAATTGTAATACTGTGTAAAAATAAATTCAAGGAGCGTGCATTCAGAAAATATTTACATGCATTCCCCATGTTAGTGATTTTGTCAGAGGGCTTTTACATAATTTGGGGGTATTTAAGTACTGTTGTAAAAATAGTGGTGAAATAGTGGTAACGTGGTGGTACGACATGTTTATGGTGATGCCCTATATGATGTGACAAAACTGCCCCCTAATATTAACTAAATTAAGCTGGACAGATTTTCCAACAAAGAGCCAGATAAAGTAATGAGGCCTTTCAGATAGACATATAAGAGATGTATGGATTTAGGGCAAAAAATAAATAGTGGGAATGGTGAAGCAAGGAGGGGTGAGTAATTCAGCCAAATCTTCATCAAGTATCCCCAAAGCACACCATTTTGTGATCAGATTGAATCTTGGCAAAGGGATTAGAATGCCATTTTAAAAAAAAATGTTTTATTTATTTACATTTGTAATGCGCTCTATGGGTCCATAGGCATGAAGGCACAGACAACATAAAATAACATAAAATACACATGATTAGCCAATCTGGGTAAGATCTGGGTAAGACATTGTAAATCATAACCACGACAAACCTAGCTAACTAGATGAACCCCATGTCAGTAGCTGAAATTTCAGTTGGATTTTGTCCAAAAAAGAAACTTATGAGAACAACTGTGTTTTCAGATCGTTCTTAAAAACTTGAAAAGTGTTTTGGCAACGCATGTGTTCTGGAAACTTATTCCAGGGAGATGAAGCTTTCCAGGACTGAAATCTCTGCACTGGCTCCCAGTGGCTGCAAGGATTAAGTTAAAAACCCTCTTCATTATCCACAAGGCCTTCTGGGGCCTGGGACCTCATTACCTTCAACTCTCTCTTCCTAAATACCTTCCTTCTCGGGCTCTTCGCTCATCTGCCTCCAACTCTCTCAGGGTTAGCCACTTCTCTAAGCAACGAGTTGGTGGTCGATCTCTCTCCTCGGATGGGGCCTCCCTCGGGAACAGCCTTCCTGCCTCCCTGAAACTCGAGGAGAACCATCTCCGGTTCCGGAAACACCTCAAAACCTTCCTCTTTGCTTCTGCTTTCTCTGCCTCTCTCCCCTGCTGAAATTCCCTGCCGTTTCTGAACCGGTTACCTGGCCACCCTTTCTGATCTTGGGGCCAGGTCCCGCTTTTGCTCACCTCCCGTGCAACTCCCTGCACTTGGGGACTGGTTCTGAAATCCCTTCAGTCCCCTTACCACCACTTATGTCTGCTCTTACCTTGCACTTGCCACCATCAGGCTGTTTTATTTATCGTATTTATTCTTCTTTCCCATGTACTGCACTGCACTTTCCCCTTTCCCTTCCCCTTGCACTCTTCCCTTTCTCCCTACGTTCACACTTGCGCGATCTGAATGACACCTGGCCTAGTAGGATCGTTGTCTGTCTTCCACTGTTTTCCCCTCCCTTGCCTCGTTGCGCCTTGAAACACTTGTGTATAGGCACGTTATAAATGCCATATCATATCATATCAGATGGAATGCTCCCATTTCTGCTTTTGAGGTTTTACATCTTGGTTGTATTAACACATCTTGTTTACCTGACCACAGTGCTCTGATGTTAGTTTTGTTTTTAATATAGCACTGCATGTAGGAAGGCATAATTTGTAATTTACATTTGAAAGTTATGGCAAGTACTCTGAATTTAATTTGCGATTCGATGGGCAACCAGTGGAGCGAGCGCCTGGCCTCTGAGATATGGTTGTGTCGAGCTAATCCAACCACAACTCTAACAGCCCAATTCTGTAAAACTTGGAGCCTTTTCAGCTCAGATCCTGAGACTACTGTTGTTACATGCACCCTCATATTCAAGGTCTGATCCAATGTTACCCCCAATATTTTTGTTTGGGATAGTGGTGATATAATATCGTCACCTAATTTAAAGGAGCTGTAGGATTGACTGAGTTTACTCAGGGCTTGTGGGCTGCCTACAATCATGAATTCTATCTTGCTCCTATTTAGAGCAAGAAAGTTGTCCAACATCCAATTTTCGATTATTGCAAATATTCTATTTACTTCCCTTTCGTCCTTCTCGTGATGCCTGGTTAGGGTTATAACACATTGAGTGTCATCTGCATAGTTTCACAACATGGCTCCATCCTTTTCTAACATAAAGACGAAGTGGGCCATGACGAGATTGTCAGGGTCGGACTGGGACAAGAAATAGGCCCGGTCACCCAAAATAAAGTGGCCCACCCCTCGCCTCAAAAAAGTGTCCCGCCCCTTGCCTCACAACTCTTGACCCCTGATGACATCACCAGAAGTGATGTCATTTGACCCCACCCCAAAGTGACATCCCGGGAAGCAATGAAACACGACCTTTCACCCCTTGACAAACCAGGAAGTGGCATCTAAGTACACTAAATTACTGTGAATCCAAGCAGAGGTCCAGGGCCAAATGATAATATGTTATTGTATAGCACTTACACTTAAAGCTCTTTTTTATAGAATAAATATGCATACAATCTCACCCAACCTGTGTTGGTACTCATTTATTGACCTAAGAAGGATGAATGGCTTTTGGAAAAAGAAAATAAAATGTACAAATAAAAAAATACTTTTTTTTTTCGATTTCTTTTTCTTCCAAACTGGCCCAGGCATATCCAGAAACTGGACCCCACTCCCCACGGACGATTTCGGTCCGGCCACGGGCCGAAAGGCCGAGGGTCAAATCTGACTCTGGAGATTGTATAGGCAGGGAGAAGTGCTTGCACCTTGGGGAATTCCATATAAGAGTGATAATGGTGTCGCTTGTGCTGATTCTGATTCAGAGCATACTCTGCTACTTCTGTGCTCCAGAAAAGAAGCAAACCCGCATGCCGCAGTATTAGAAAGATTAGCCACCTCCTTCAATATGGGGATATGGATGGAGTGTTCTATTAAATCGAAAGCTGCTGATTCATCTAAAGAGATAACCAGCGATAATCCACTCTTATCCATCTCAGCTAAAAGTTTTGTTTTCAATTCAAGAAGAGAGGTTTCTGTACCATATTTTTTTCTGAAACCTGACTGGTGTGAATGAAGAATAGGATGTAAGTCCAGGTGCTCTGCTATCTGACTGTAGGCCACCCGATCAAGGATTTTTCAGAGGGAAAGGTGTGTTGGAGATGGGCCGTAAACTAAGTGGATTGTCCCTGGATAATCCAGGTTTTTTGAGAATAGATGTTACCATAGTTAATTTTAACTCATCGGGTACATTTCCCTACTCAAGGGAGGTATTTATAAATGTGCACACAGCTTTGATGAGTTCTGGAGGTCATGCTTTAATGATCATAGAGGCACATGCATCTCTTCTACATTGGGAGGGCTTCATTTGCTCGATGATTTTAGTTAATGTAGTCTCGGATATAGAATGAAAATTAAACACTGGGACAGTGGGATCCCGAGTATGTAATATAGTTGGTTCCCCACCAGATGGACGTTTTGTCAACATCTTTTTTTCAAGCATAGCTGTTCGAAATGTATGCAGCTTGATATGTAGTCCATCTTGTATAAGTTGGCACCATTGTTCGTCATTGTCAATATTAGGGTCAGAGAGGGAGGGAGTGACCATCTGTTCCTTCAAGATCTTAAAGATTTCCCCTGTATTAGATTTTGCCTTACTGATGCGACTATTATGAAAGTCTCTTTTTGCTACAAGTATGTCATTTTTATAATCTCATACTGTTTTCTTGTAACTAGTTAATAGGTTATGGGAAGGTTCTTTTTTCGATAAAAAAAAAATAACTTTGCAGAAGGCCTTTTTTCTTTTCCCTGAGCTCTTCAGTGAACCAGGCCTTACTTTTATTCTCATAATTCTTTAGGTTTTTTTGCTTCAATGGCGCAAGCTTATCTGGTATTCTAACCAAATTGTTCATTAAACGTACGGCCGTATCCGATGAATCCATACCTGGTTGAAAATCCAAGAGTTATTTAGCACAGGTTCGATGTTTTCAATCGTAATACATTTTAAATTACGCAGCATACGAGTGGGTTTCCTGTTCCTGGCTTGTATTGGGAAAGGCACATGTGAAGTAAAGTTCACAAAAAAATTATCAGGCCAGGGGCACAGACTTGTGCTGACATTAATACAAATGGTATTTAGTATGACTAGCCAGTCGAGAGTGTGGCCCAGTTCATGTGTAGGAATTATCATGTACTATTTGAAGCCTAGATTATCTAAGGATTGTTGCAGATCCTTGGTCGAACAGTCTGTGTCTATTCCTAACCAGTAGTTTAAATCTCCTAGGATTATGAATTTAGATGCTGGTTTCAACATTGGTAGCTAGCTAGTGTGTGGGAGTGAAGGGCCAGTAGGCCCCCCCATCCCTCCTTTCCTTAGTACAAACTTGGACCATGTGCCTCCAATGGTGGGGAGTGCCCCCGTTGCCCTTATGCAATGTCAGCATCGGTTGGCAATTGCGTAGATGGGGCCGTCGCGCAGGACACAGGGCATCCATTTTTGTACCCCCTTGACGCCATCTTGGTAACTAGGCCTCACTGCGACAATACGAAAAGGCTTCTCTCCCCTTCGCAGCGCTGCGTACACCGCACACATGGTCCCCACCTTTTCTCTCACCGTGTCTGGACAACTCTGCAGCCCCATTCTCATTCTGAAGCCAGAGGTAATTGCAACAAAGAACACATTTAACATCTCACTCTTCCTCTGAGATCACTGCCCTGTGTGTGAACCAGCTGGAGCCAAGCACTGTAGCTCATCCATCTCCACAAATCTGTCCATGCCCCCTCACCCTCCAATGTAACCCTGTGTCCCTGCAAGGTATTCTCTTGATGCACCAAATATGTGACCTCACCATGATGCCCACCAAGCAGACCTCCGACTAACATTAGACCCCTGTCACAGTATATTGTCTCCCACTACTAACAAATGCCAACGTGCCTTAGATTCTTTACGAGTCCAGACCCTAGCTTCAATCAACGCTATCACGATGGTCAAAACCCTTTAACCTGATGCTCTATATAAGCCACTGTTATTGACGATGTAAATACATGTAAGACGTTTATAGGTATACAATGATTTGTTCAAACGAATTGCAAAATGATCATTATCTAGTGCATGCTTCACAAAGATGTATGATGTTAGCTTAGTAAGTGGTCACCCCGCTTCACAGCAACCTGACCTTCACCCCTCCTGAACACTGACAACGGGATCACGTGAAGTCCACCCTTCCGGCAAAACAGCAACCAATCCGGATGGAACCGTGACACCGCCGCCGTATGGCACTATACTGACTGTCCAATCCTGCGCCAACTTGATACCGTATGCTAATTGCGTCATCTATGACGAGTTTTTCCTTTATAAGGTGATGTAATTTTGATATTTGTCAGAGGGCTCTCGGCAGCAGAATTCTTTGGATGGCAATTATATCAAATATTTTTTGAACTCTCGCAACCTGTCCTCTTAGCCTTATTCCCCGTCTGGGGTGTGTCTCATTTATTCGTATTGCACGTAGTAAGACAGGGAGGGCGCCTACATTTTTGGTGACCCCCACAACGTGATTTGGGATAGGTGCATTGAGGCCCGTGCACAGCGGCGAGATCTGGGATGCCCCCCAGCAAAACTATCGCCTCCGTGGCCGACCAGCCTGTGTGCAGAACGAGAAGAGGTCAGGGGTTCCCGGTTAACGAATACCCAACTGTAAAAACTGCTTTCTGAGGCAGGCCACGGCTTGGTTGGGGTGTGGACCAGATTGTGGATAGACCGTGAACAGTGACTCTCGGACCACCCGACTGAACACATAAGTACCGGTTGCGAAAGTTCCCAAGAGGTAAGGGAAGGATTAAGGAAAAAGGGGAACAGGTAACAATGGAGTAAAAGAAAGTTAGGGTCTGTGTGAATGATACTGAGGCTTTTCTGACCTATCCTTTATATGGCTATTAGCTTTTGTGGAAATTAAGAGGTAAGAGAAGAGTGAGGAAACCTAGCCCGAACAGGGTAGAAGGCGGCGCCGCGTAGCATTGTCTCATCCAGTGCAGTTAAATAAGTGAAGATAAAGAGAAAATAGTAGGAGTCTCGTATATGTAGTAGACTTGGAGTAGTAATTTATAATATTCTTTTTCCGTATGAGTAGAATTCTTGGTGAGGTAGCGAAAGGGGAGTAAGAGGTAGAGAGTGTATGAGAACAATAGAACAGGTGCTAGAAGAAACTAATGTAGGGGGAAAAGGGGAGTAAAATCCTGCAGGTAGTATATGTTAAATGTCATATGTTTTTATGTTATATGTTTCCACATGTGTCAAAGTGTTATATGTTGATTTGTTAGTAACTGTATATGTGCATACAAATTGAAAAAGATGATTAAGGTCGATTAAGAGAATTGAACATGCAATGTATATACGAAAATGTTTTAAGTAATGGTAAAAGACAGATGTTCACAATTGAAATAATTTACAGTTTAAGTAAATAGTAAAAAAAAGAAAAAGGGGAGGTTGTCCAAAAGGTGCCAATACAAAAAGGTAAGAAGAAGATTGCATAAGAAATTGAGGTAAGAAGGGTGTCAATAAAGTGTCTGTGTGTCACGGGAAATTGTACAACCATGGGGGAATAACACCATTAGCGCACATCTGCCAGCATCTCCCATTGCATAGTGAGAAAATACAAAAGTACCAGTGGGTGACGGAGATAAAGGAAGATAGTGTAACACCCATATGGCCGGAGGGAGGCTCTTTTGATAAAAGGGTCCCGGATCTAGTATCCACACATTTGCTGGCGAGTTATAAGGGAACACAGCTACCGAACAGAAGGGAGGTGTTAGATTTGTGGCGGATGTTCAAGGAAATAACACCCGCAGGTGAGGTAGGTACAGACAAAGAGGCCAAGAAAGAAAAAGCGCCAGAAGAAGTAGGTGGGTCACCGAGAGGAGAGTGTACGACAACCACAACTGAGAGTGATACCACTAAAATATACCTGTTGTTGACAAGGCACACGGTAGGATACAGCAAGCCCCGATATGTGCCCACATGCCCTACCCCGATCACCTCAGCGGAGGCAGCAGCCACCACACCACCCCCGTATGACAGAGGGGGGCTGTACGGCCCAACTAGTGTCCCACCAGTAAACCTAGCAGAGTTACCTGGGGATTTAGACAGACAGCTCGCACACACACAGATGGAAATAACACGATTAAGAGCATTATGCGATAGGGGCCAGATGCCATCAGGGGAGGGGAAGTGCCACCACTAGCAGCGGCAGACCTCACACCCCCACCAAGTGTTGCAGGAGAATCAGTGCTAGCGATGCCAGTACCATCACAATCAGCGCCATCACAATTGGCACCCATACCAAGAGGGCAAGAGCAAGAGTAGCAATCGCGAGAGTTCCTGTTCCATTTAAATGGTAAGCCAGTAAGAATAATACACCCAACAACCCCAGATAGCCAGCGTGGGGGAAGACAAGAAGAAGAAAGGGAGCAAGAAGAAGAAATAGAAGAGGTGTGGAGTGATCTCGACGAATATGAAGAAGGAGTAGCAGCGGTGGGATCCCCGCTGCCATTCCATTTCAATGACGTAGACGAAAGGTCGCCGCCAAGATGGCAGGGCTGGTTAAGAGAGCGAGCAGAAAACATGCTGGTGAGCAAGACAAAGAAGGGGACGGTAAGTAAGATAGGACGAAGGCACAAATTACAAATGCCACTGATACACAAGGGGGCAGGAAGGCTGCACTACAATCCATGGGCCCAAATGGATAAAAACAATTTGCTGAAACTTCTCCCCCCACTCTCAGGAGGGGCGGGTAAATGGATACACGCGTTCAAGAAGAACACAACAGGCGTCTCATTAGCAATAGGGGAAGTGAAAGGTATGTTGGTGTCCGCTGTTGGTAATCAAGCAGACGCTGTATGGGTGAAGGCGGGGTTCCCGGGAGTCACAAGAGCTGTGACTGCCATGATGGATCACCATTCAATAACTTTAGAACACAAGTATAGGATGCATTGCAGCGCACACTCCCAGACATTCCAGATTTACACTTGATGCAGTGCATGATGGGAGAGGAGGAGGAGCCTATGCAATTCATCCTCCAGGTGCAAGACCTGTGGAGAAGTGAAACGGGCACGGCGTGGGATCAATCCACCACCCTGTTCTATTTCATAATCCAAAAGGGGCTTCCGAATGAGGTACAGAAGGTCTTGAATAAAATATCTGGGATAGAAGCCAAGGGCTGGCCTGAGATCCAAAGCATAATTGTACACCATTGTAGGAGGATCAAAGAAAGAGAAAAGGAGATAGCACAGAAAAGATTGGCAGACGAAGCAAAATTAGTACAGAATAAGCTAGTGAAGGTCGCAGTACTGAACGCAGCCACATCAACTGATAAAGGCAGCGAAGGGGATGACGGAGCAGGAAATGCACCCGTGAGAATGGCCACAGTGTGGGCTGCAGGAGGACAAGAACAGTGGGATGGAGAAGAACAATACGGAGGGCCCCAGTGGCAAGGAAGACCAACAAGAGGACGAGGTGGGTACAGGGGGCCACGAGGGGGATTCGAAGGAATGGGAAACATAGGTTTTGGAGGGCCTGGGATGAGAGGAGGACCACAAGGGTCATGTTGGAATTGTGGAAGATGGGGGCACTGTTCAAGAGATTGTAGAATGCAACCTATGGGTTACTTTCAAGGACAGCTTCTTATGGGAAATGAACAGCAATACGTACATCCACACCCAGGAAGCCCCTACAGGCTACCTATGGGAGGGGGCGAGCAAGGTGATCGATATTATAATGAGCCCCAAATGCAGCAAAGACAGCAACCCACGCAACAACAGCCACAGCAGAGGGGAGCACAACAGCCTATGGGCAGACAAAATACAGTAGGAAATGCAAACACCAACATTTTTGCGACATCTTCTAATGGTGCACCTGCACCTTTTCACGGCACAGCAGTAGTACGAGATAATGTTTTCTCAGTGCCAGGAACTGAGACTTATACAGATTAGGACAGCCCACAGAAAGCACTTGCATGTCCAGTCCTATCCACTACCCTACATGCAGAAGAGGAACCACTAGTGGGAGCAGAGATAGGAAACAAGCAGTTTATCTTTATGGTAGACTCAGGAGCAGAAAAATCATGTCTCATGGAAGGGCGGTTTCCGCTCTCGGGAAGAAATTTAGAAACGCAGGGGTTCTCTGGGGCTATTTTAAAAGTTCCTTACACAAAAGATCTTGACATAACAGTGGGGGGAAAAACAGTGCATGCTCCCTTACTGTATCATGAAGACGCGCCAATCAATGTACTGGGAAGAGATTTGTTGAGTAAATTAAATATGACCATCTCCTTTACCGAGTAGGGAATAGTGTGTTCAACTCCAGGACTATGCCCCGTATGAGCAATGCTAATGATCAGTACTATGACAAATGAAGTTGCAGTAAGAGGGGTGCCCATTGACATGGACATGTTAATTTACGGCATCAGAGTGGTCACCTGGGTGGTGCCAGAGATAACAAGAAAGGAGTGGAGGGTACCCACAGATTTTATCTTCCACCCAATTGTGAATACAGACGTTGTACCAGGAACCATCTTGTCCATTGATTTAGAGGGGGTTCAGGTCTCAAGTAAACGTATCACAGTGATAGGACTGGACACACATGGATGCGAATGGTGAACTGTACTATGCATAGACCCACAAATAATGTTGCACAATTTAACTGATGAGCTTTTTACTGATAATGAGAGTGATGGGGGGATAATAATGGAAATAAGTATACCATGCAACATCATGATTCAACAAAGGGAAAAACACAACCCACTCATGGCCAGTGTTAACGTGCTGCCTACAATTTTTAAGGAAGATATGGAAATGGTACTGCCAGAGGTCTGGACCACGGGTCCCCATGATGTAGGGTTATTGCATGATGTAACACCCATTAGGATACAATTGAAGATAGATGCCATACCCCCAAGAGTTAAGCAGTACCCACTATTAAAAGAAGCAGAGGAAGGAATAAGAGAAACCATAAGTGCAGGAAGGAATAATAGTACACTCCAACTCCCCATGTAATACAGCAATTTTTCAGATCAAAAAAGCAAAAGGAGGGGCATGGAGAATGATACAAGATCTCTGCCACTCAATGACGTCATTCAGAAGGAGTTCCCATTAGTCCCTAACCCGGCATCATTACTGTGCAGCATTCCCAAAGAAGCAACATGTTTCACCGTGGTGGACTTGAAAAATGCTTTCTTTTCTATACCACTCGATCCAAGCTCCCGTTACCTCACAGCGTTCACGCTAGTAGGAAACAGGTACGAACAATGCAGACTACCACAGGGTTATTGTGAAAGCCCAAGTATTTTCAATTGGATCTTACACGAAGGTCTTGGAAATATTGATGTAGAGAGCACGATAATACAATACAATACGTAGTTGATCTACTCATCTGCAGCAAACTGAAGAAAAGTGCAGCAAAGGCTCTGTAACATTGTTGAATCTACGAGCTACGAAAGGATATAAGGTAGATAAAGGAAAATTGCAATACTGCCTAGCTGAGGTCCTATTAGTAGGACAACTAATATCAAAAGATGGCAAAAGAATACTTCCCGACAGGGCAGCGGCCATACGCCACATGATAATACCAAAAAATGTAAAAGATATGCAGAAATTTCTCGCATCTGCAATTATTGCAGCGCCTGGATTATGCAGTCTATACGCGCCCATTGTTACAGGCACTGAAAGAGTCCCAAAAGAATAATGTGCCAATAAAATGGACAAATGAAATGATGACACAATACTTCAAGCTACAAGACCTGATTGCACACGCACCAGTTCTTGTGAACCCAGATTATGACATGGAATTTTACCTATTCTCACACTGCAATAGCACACTGATGACTACAGCATTAACACAGAAAACATCCCTAGGCCACAAGCCATTGGCCTACTACAGAGGAACGCTGGACGCAGTAATGCAAGCTCACTTTGCGTGCGAACAAGCTCTCGCTGCAGAAACCTTCGCCATTGAAAAGAGTGCCACAATTGTAATGGGCTGCTCAGTAACATTATATGTAGAGCATTCACTCTTTGCAATTTTAGAGTGATCCAAATCGACACTGACAACACAGAGAGCAACAGCGTTTGAGATAATAATCTCCAGCCCAAATGTGCATGTAGTGAGATGTAAAACAGTAAATCCAACCATGTTCATTAGAGAGCCATGCACTGTAGAAGACATGCAGGTGCACGACTGTGCAACATACGAGGGAGAGGAAGGTGATATCCCTAGAGCAAGTGAGAAAGCACTACAGGAAGGAGAAATATACTTCATAGATGGGTCAGCATCCATAGATACTGAAACGGGAAAAACATGTAGGGATGGCCGTGGTAAGAATGGAAGAAGACAATTATGAACCGATTGTCCAAAAATTGCTCCCTTCTCATTTTTTCGCACAAGCGGCTGAACTGGTGGCATTAATTGAAGCACTGCATACAGCAAAAGGATGTGCAGTGACCATTTACTCAGATTCAGCATATGCCACAACAATGGTACATTCAGGATTATCACGATGGTGACGAAGAGGGTTCTGACGGGCAGATGGGTCACCAGTTCAACATGCAACATTACTAAATGAATTAATAGAAGCATTAGCAGAACCATCAGTAGTGGCAGTGGTGAAATGCCAAGCCCATACTAATAAAACAGATGCAATCTCATTGGGAAACGCAGCAGCAGACGCAGCAGCGCAAGATGCCTCGTATTTCAATGTACCCGCAACAATTGAATGCATTGTCAAAACACCCACTGAACAACCATTAGAAGAAGGGTATAGCAATACACCAATAACATAGATAATAGACGTGCATAGGAGAGCACCAATAGAAGAGCAAGAGTTATGGGCCAAACGAGGGTGTAAGCAATCACCTACAGATCTGATCTGAAGACAGGAGGTAACTGGGAAGGTAGTGATGCCAGTGGAATTATTAGAAGTAGCATTCCAGAAGCTGCATTTCCCGGCCCATGTAGCAAAACAACATATCACAGCAGACATACAGGAGCACTGGTTTGTTCCCAATCTGCAGGAGCATTTGTCAAAATTCATCATAGAGTGCACCACATGTCAGACATACAGTTCAGGAATGACTCTAAGAACATTGCGAGGAACCTTCCCACATCCTGTGGGGCCTTTCAGAGAGCTCCACATTGATTTTGCGGACCTGGGGTAGAGGTGTAATGGGGCAAGATACTTGATTGTGGTGGTATGCCCTTTCTCAAGATGCCCCCACATGAACGCAAAGTGTGCGGCCAAGTTTTTGGCGCAAGAGGTGTTCTCCAGGTGGGGAATTTGCGATGTCATAAGATCAGACAATGGCACACATTTTGTGAATGGCCTCTTCAAGGAAGTGACCTCGCTTCTAGGAGTCAAGCACAAACTGTGTTCTATTTATCATCCAATGGCTAATGGGATGGTGGAGAAGATAAATGGCTTGATCAAAAGTAAACTGTCAAAACTGTGCAACACACTCAAGAACAATTGGGTGTATTGCCTGCCTCTAGCACTGTTCCAACTCAGAATGCATCCAAGCAAAGACCACCATATAAGCCCTCATGAAATTGTAACTGTCAGGCGTATTCATACGTCACTCTCCCTGATAAGAAAAACATTGGATGCACACCGGGCTGCCACAGTGCTGGAGGAAGAATTTAAAGAATACCTTACACAACAGTTGACACGCGCAGTGCCTAGTATAGCGTGACAAATTGCACCACCCTTTAATGAGAATGATGCACTGTAACTCCAGCCCCAGACAGCCCAAGTGGCCCATTAATCCCAGGAGATAATGTATATGTAAGGAGTTTTGTTCGGCGGTGGAACTCGCCAAGGTTTCATGGACCCTATGAGGTCGTCTACTGCACACCCACCGCAGTCAAAGTGAGGGGACTGAAGTATTGGGTGCATCTCTCAGATGTGAGGAAGGCACGCTATACAGCACTCCCTCAGTGTGAGCAAACGAGCACCACTGAAATGGTAAATAAAGATGAAATGTAATTACAAAGAGTGTAAAAGACTCTCTCTCTCTCTCTCTTTATCTGTCTCTCTCTCTCTCTCTTTTTTTCATCCTTTCTTTCTATCTCTTGCTTGCATGTCCCGTACTCGCTATCAAAGTGAAGAAAAAAATATATATAGAGTGTATATATGCAGAAATGATGTTAGTAGCTCAATACAAGGAAAGTGCACAATCAGTAGAAAAACGTTATTGTAAAAGATTTATAGCAATGCGTAAGTGACTAATAAGAATAATATTGCAAACAGTAATAAACTATGCAATGTAAACAATAGATGTATGCTCGTCACTTAACCATTTTATATCGCTCCCCCGCCCCCAGGTAACACAATGGCCGAAAGGAACGCGCTCCCAGAAAATGACTTACTGTTAGTTAGCGATAGGATTGCCAATGGAGCCAATAAGTATGGTACTGTTGAGTGTGCCTTAAGGTATTCTGCAGTCTTGCTATCTGTGATGCTATTCTTCATGGCCTGGTACTATACGCTCTTATGTCTTGTCCATGATATGAACAGAGGGGGGAGCGGGGCACAGCTAATACGAGAAGGGTCAGTATTAATATGGAAAGGGGTAAAAAATGTGGAAGGAAATCTATTCCGCTGATGATAATGATGCTAATGTAACCTACACTATGTTGCACCTTAATGACACGACAACTATCCCTCCCCTACCAATTGCTGCTATAAGTGTGTATGATAACAATGAAACAAACAAATATGATGGTGACTATCTTTGGTCAAATGAACTAACCAGAAAGAACAATAATGTACAGACAACCAGAGACCCTACCTCATTTTATGTTGCTGCTACTCAAGAACCAACAGGAACGCTAACTGAACACATGGTAAATAATGTTAATGATACGGCATGGCCTGGGGTGTTCCCAATACATTATTGAAAGGTTAGGAGTTACCGCAAGGGGAGGGGAAAAAGGGGGGCTGATGGGAAAAGATTTGACGTCTATCATGGCATGGGATTAGATGAAATAGAAGACCCCCGACACCCAGACCTGTCAAATAAATGGTACTCAGACAAGAGTACCATAGCAAAGCAAGCCACACATGAGAGCTGCTATGTTTGCTCTCTCATATCGCACGCATCAGGGACGCCCAGAATACTGGTGCCACAAGAGGTGCCCTTGCCAGACACCCAATGTTTAATTCATCTCGTATTATGTAGGATTCGGAGCACCTTCCAGGCACACACAGTTACAATAGAGATGCTGCAGAATGAGAGGATATGCACAAGCAGACGCCAAGGAGTCATGTGCATCAAAATACCATTCTTTGTCATAAAAGGAACGAGATTTGCAGAAAATGAATGGAATGACGAAACGATCAAGTGCAAAGCTGAGGGAATCAGAGGACTAACTGAAGAGAACTTTCAATGAGTAAAAGAAACATGTACCCCCGCACTTGCGCCCTAGCCACCCTACATTCGGCTCTGATGGTAATCCCAGAAAGTCACATCCAAGGTGGAAAAGGAGAATCGGATGGCATATCGGCAGCAGGAGAATCGGCTGGCATATCGGCAGCAAGAGAATCGGCTGACACATCGCCAACATCCCGACCAGAAGTAACAAAGCCTCCAGTATATGAACTGTTGTCAGAAAACGACTTGAAAGACAAACTCTCTCACAAAAGGACATCATCCAATTACATCTCCTCTGAATCATCTGTCTTCTTACCACAATCCTGCCAAAGTATAAACTTTTCAACTCCGCAGAGACATTCTTTGCTTCACTCCTAACACCAGGACTCCAGACCCGAACTAACGCCAAGTGGCTACAGTGCGCTGGGAGCTGATCCAACTTGCCAACGACACTGAAGAAGGGTTTAACGTGATAAAAGTGGAGCTCCGTGCCTTACGCCTAATGACAATGCAAAACCGGTACGTTTTAGATCTCCTCACGGCAATGGACGGCGGTGTTTGCTGAAAAATCGGGAGTGCATGTTGCACATTCGTGCCATCTGAAGATGCAGATAATGATACACTGTGCTATGTTACATCAGCGGTACACAGCCTGGGAGGAAGGATGTCGTAAGAAGAGGGTGTAAAACCAACCATCCTATCATCGTCTTCATAATGCTATTTTTCTGTGTGTGCCAATTAGGTATCCGATGTTGTTCAAAATCTATGCCTAATTCAGCCATGATGATGGTAACAGTGGGCCGACAGGCAACGGTAACAACCATGATAGATGCCCAGATGCAAACTGGAGAACAGAACTCACCAAAATATTGCATGACAGCAGTATACCAACAGAATATGGACAGGGTTGACAATCTATATCATACCACCATAAAAGAACCCAGAGAGCTTCAATGGTAGAATGAATTATGGCTGGACCTGGATGTGGATGAAGGGATATATATGACATGTACCCCTGATGAATATGCAAGGAAAAGGTGCAGCCTGAAAAACATATATAGGGCATGGATGCCCATAAAAGGCACACCAGCCTGGGATGAGGCAATAGCTGAAGCAGAGTATTATCGAAGGGAAAACAAAGATAACTGATAGTTTGTTACTTTAGATGTAACGAAAGGGGGGAATGTGTGGGAGTGAGGGGCCAGTAGCCCCCCGTCCCTCCTTTCCTTAGTACAAACTTGGACCATGTGCCTCCAATGGTGTGGAGTGCTCCCGTTGCCCTTATGCAATGTCAGCATCGGTTGGCACTTGCATAGATGGGGCCATCACGCAGGACATAGGGCATCCATTTTTGTACCCCCTTGACGCCTTCTTGGTAACTAGGCCTCACTGCGACAATACAAAAAGGCTTCTCTCCCCTTCGCAGCGCTACACACACAGCACAAATGGCCCCCACCTTTTCTCTCACCATGTGTGGAAAACTCTGCAGCCCCATTTTCACGCTGAAGCCGGGGGTAATTGCAACAAAGAACAAAAGTAACATCTCACGCTTCCTCTGAGATCACTGCCCTGCATGTGAACCGGCTTGAGCCAAGCACTGTAGCTCATCCATCTCCACAAATCTGTCCATGCCCCTCGCCCTCGCCATTGGAAAATTATTGCCAGTGTAACCCTGTGTCCCTGCAAGGTATTCTCTTGTATATTGTCTCCCACTACTAACAAATGCCAAAGTGCCTTAGATTCTTTACGAGTCCAGACCCTAGCTTCAATCAACGCTATCATGATGGTCAAAATCCTTTAACCTGAGGCTCTTTATAAGTCACTGTTATTGATGATGTAAATACATGTAAGACATTTATATGTTTACAATGATTTGTTCAAACAAATTGCAAAATGATCATTATCTAGTGCATGCTTCACAAAGATGTATTATGTTAGCTTAGTAAGTGGTCACCTCGCTTCACAGCAACCTGACCTTCACCCCTCCTGAACACTGACAACGGGATCATGTGAAGTCCACCCTCCCAGCAAAAGAGTGACCAATCCGGAGGGAACCGTGACACCGCCGTCGTATGGCACTATAATGACTGTCCAATCCTGCTCCAACTTGATACCCTATGCTAATTGCGTCATCTATGATGAGTTTTTCCTTTATAATGTGATTTTTGATATTTGTCAGAGCGTTCTCGGGCAGCAGAGTTCTTTGGATGCCAATTATATAAAATATTTTTTGAACTCTCGCCACCTGTCATTTTAGCCTTAATCCCCATCTGGTGTGTGTCTCATTTCTTCTTATTGCACGTAGTAAGATGGGGAGGGTGCCTACACTAGGTGTAGAATTATCGATGGTGGGCAGTAAATTAACAAAACTTTTACGGAACACTCTGCGTTCATATCGATTTTTATATAGATGGAATCAATGCCTTCTTGTGTAAATCTGGAGATTTCCCAGACTGATAATGATGCTTTCACAATAATCGCTAATCCTCCTCCTCTACATTCAATTCTATCTCTTCTTATCATTACATAGCCTATTGATAGGGCTAGTTTTAAAGACGGAGAGGAAGCGCTATTTTCCCAAGACTAAGTCACAGCGCAGAGGGCGAGGTTGTTAGTCTCTATAAAATGTTTTATCTCGGTTGTGTGTTTAACTAACTATTGAGTATTTAGAAGCATACAGCACAGCTCTGATATTGGTTTGGTGACCTTTGTATATGGTATTTTGATTTGGGGGAGATTCTCGTTATACTGAGTAGTTGGGATGCCTAAAGCAGGCAAGCTATCTAGTGTATTCATTTGTTTTTGCGCATCCAAAGTTGGGCAGTTTACTTGAGTAGCCTCCATCTTTGTAATATGCAGTGCTGTTAAGATTTCCTTAGTTTCTGATGTTTTATATAGATCCAGTGGAGGCTCTTGATTCACCAGAATTCGCAGTCTCTCTTGCAATATACCTAGTGAATCAGAGAGTAATGCTGAAACCCTATTTTGAATGCCTACCTTATCGTCTTGATTCGGTTCTCTATTGCGGTAAGGTAGTATGTTTCTCTCTGCATCTATCGCTCTTAGAGCATCCTCTAATCCCATAATGGCGAGGTTAGGAGGTGAGCCAGGTGTGGCCCTTAGCGTGTACTGGCGCTGACTGGCCCAACTCGTACGCGCTGGTGCGTTCGCGCCGTGTTTGAGGAAAAAACCCTTCCGAGTTCTGTGCAACTGAGAAGCGTGCGTGCAGACGTCCTATCAGGAGTGTGATTCTAATCGCACCGCTCAACAGTTGCTCTTGCTAACTAGGAAACTTCCCTGCCGAGTAGATTGGGTTTGATTCTATGCAAACACAGTCAGGCACAATTAAACACCCAAACCACGCACACAATACAGAGCCAATTCAAATCACAGTGACAATTCCTATTTACAGCTGCTAGTGATTTAAAATTGCAGGTAACATGGGCAATCATGTAACTGTTTGATAGCTTCAGCCAAATAGTCCACACAGTCTTGCAACACAATGTTGGATCCCTTATCTGAGGGTTTAACGACAACATGAGTCTTAAATTGTAATTCTCCCAAGTACTTAGATTGGGACTGGAAAAGATTGCGACTATGGATCGCAATTGCAATTTGTGCAAGTCAGCTAAACTGTATGGAAAGCCTCCATACAACCTACCGGGGATATAGGAGGATTGCATTTAGACTTGCATTTAAGATGTGAGCTACCAGGCCAATGTGAATTGATATCAAACTCCTCAAGATTAATTTTAGTAGGATCAAAAGGGAGCTTGGCCAGGCTAGCCAAGTCAGTAAGAAACTCAATATCAGATATAAGTAAGTCAGTTCAACCTTGTTGAGGTATAGTTCTGCAAACCATAGGTTGATTGGTAGAAACAAACTTTTAAAACTCAATTTTCCTGAGGAACTGATCAAAATCAAGAAAAGTCTGGGCATAATCAAAAGCAGCACTGGGACATAGATTAATGCCCTCATGTGATGAAAGATTGATAACTTGCATGGTTTCAGCAATTATGGCTTCTTCACCCCCTCCCTGCTCCAAAGCAAGTTAGTCTGCACTGAGAATCTGTGCTTTGCTTGTTGCCTGCATTGGCCCCACCAGGTCTTCTTCTATCCAGCAAGTTGCGTCCTCGGTCTCTTACGTGGCCCCTGCCTAGTTTTTGATATTTTCCATTTTGATGCAGGAGCTGCAGCACTTCTAAAAAATACAACCAGGTGGTTTCTCATCATTTTCAGAATTAGATATATGTGACTCAGAGGAAGCAGAAGCCACACTATTAGACTCTGATGACTATGCAGGAGACTTGGCAGCATTGGGAAGAGCATCAAACCTTTTGGCAAATGTGTGCACTCGCCCGGTCTCATAAGAATTTTTATCTCTGATGAATTGTCTG
The DNA here is from genome assembly GCF_040938575.1 of Ambystoma mexicanum. Lineage (NCBI taxonomy): Eukaryota > Metazoa > Chordata > Amphibia > Caudata > Ambystomatidae > Ambystoma > Ambystoma mexicanum. Next base: position 168,386,125 of record NC_090935.1, read on the forward strand.
TGGTTCCACTGCATAATGTCTTCCTCATAGGCAATCAGATTAGCATCAATCTTAGATCTCAATTTATTACCATCTTTAGTGGATGGTTTTGACTTCAGCTGAATTCCTCCTACTTCAATTCATTTCAAGGCAGCTGTGTGATCTAACTTTGCATATTTCACTAATATCATGAGAAAATGTGCAGAACATTCATTGCTAGCTTTCCCCCATTCTTCCTGCATGACAGGATCTTGGTCCTCAAATGAAGGAGTAGTCATTATTCGCAAGCTTCTTGGCACACGTTTGACGTCAAGGTATTTCTAGAGCGGCTGTTCCTCCCACCACCTGGAAATCTCCTTCTTTTGATATTTCTCAATTTCACGCAAGAGTGGCAATTCTTTACTAGTGGCAATTCTTTACTAATTACTGTATTTGTCTGTATACTTGAACTGGTGGTAAGTCCACCCGATAAAACTTGCTGCTCATCAAAAAGAGTCTGAGCCTGTAGCAGAGTAGCTGCTTCCCGAGTCCCCTGCATAGTGGGTGCAGAAAGCACCCACTGTAGCCCTTGCTTGCAGCAGAAGGTACAATGACAAAGCTGCAGACGACAAACTGGTGAGGGAAATATAGGAGCAATAATGCTGTGCCAGTGTACACAAGAAGCTGAAAGATGTCTGTCACCTACCTGGATTACCGTGATGTGCGTCCTCCAACACCCAATGTAGCAAAAACCATCAATAATACCTTTGTTTCCAACTCTCGCTGGTGTTAGCCTAGAAAGGAATTCCCAGTTCGCATATCAATATGCCCCAGAGGCTGCGGGGTAGCTCACCAAGGTGTAAATAAAATGTACCTGCGCCAAAATAACTTCAGAATCGTGGTGCCAGTCCCACATGGTACACTCCAGGTAATTATAAAAAAAGAGGGATTAAAATGCTGTGAAAACACAGGCAGACCACACTCTAAGGGCAGGAGAGACTTGAAAATTTTCGAAAAAAGTGAAATAATTACACAACAATATTTTATTGTTTAAAAAAGCAAAACATTCAGGGTTCAACAGGAAAGAAAATCCAGGCAACGTGTTTCGACCAGAGGTGCTGGGTCACCTTCAAGCTTCAAGTGGCTAACAGTCACAGAAATACAGACTAGTGCCATCATGCTTTAGGCAGCTTTGCAGAACGTACCCACCACACAAGCTATGCAGGTGGACATGTCAGAACGGAGCCCAACAAAGTCTGATATCAGTACCAAAATGGTACAAAAGTCACGGCCGTCATTGATATACAAAACAAGTAAAGACACATTAACAACAACATAATTAATGATCATTAATGTGCATGTCCAAAATAAATAAACACCAAGGTGTTATACATATATAAATATATTTGTTTTCTTTGTTCTTTTCTTTCTTCATGTTAACATAAATGCAGGCCTAAACAAATGCAAATGAACATTGTGGATGGACCAATGAATATAGTCTGCATATACATAGATGGCATAGCTGCAAAAGAAACCAGTAAGACGGACGTGCATCATTCAAAGAGACGGTGAAACAAAAAGCAAAAGCTATTAGCTGCCAATGGACAATATGGAAGACCTATAAGGCTGGTAAAGGCACTGAACAACCACAATAGTGCTAGTAATACAGTGCGAGTGCTGAAACAGCAATTGAATAAAAGCATGTAAATGTGAAATACATATATTCATACCAAGCAAAAATGAGGGTTGCTAATAATTCTACATTTATAATGTACAAATACATGATAAGCTAGCAGATGTATTAGGTAACAGTGCAAAATGCAAGATAAATTACTGATCCTAAAACAACCAAGATAAAATAGCCAATACAAATTGGTAAATAGTAATGTTCTCATCCTAATGGTGGAAAAGATATAGGGCCTGATCACGACTTTGGCGGTAACGCCGGCGGTATTACCGCCAGCGGTATTAGCCCTACCGTCAAACTCCCCGGCGCTAATAGCGCAACATCACGAGTTCGGCAGTAATGTAATTCCTCATTCCCCATTGAGCCCATTCGGGAAAGTCCCATTCCCCATTGGGCTCAATGGGGAAAATTTGCGCTCTTACCACCGGATTTCCCGCCGGCGGTAATAGCGCGAATTTTCGGCAGATTTCCCCCCAGCCAAGAGCTGAAGTCCTGATTTGGCGGACCCTTAAATCCGGCAGTAATAGCGTGACCGCCGGATTTAAGGGTTACCGCCAAAGTCGTGATGAGGCCCATAAAGTGCAAATGCGTAAAGGGCTTTGGAATCTGTGATCATGAATGCAAGAGCCATGGAAATATGATCTTAAAAACTGAATGCGCCTAAATGGCCAGCCCGTAAACTGCCAAATACAGTAAAACTGTCATGAATTCAAATTTCTGGCTAAATATAGATATAAATCAAACACACCATATGCAATTGTAACTAGAAAACAATACAAAAAAAAACACCCCCCCGAGGAAAGAACACAAAATAAGGAAAGATAGCAAGATGCAGCACTCTGGGTAATGAAGCATGAATGAAAGGCAAAATCCACAATGTTCTTTAAAAGGATATGTTCTTGGGTGCAAAAAGGGATTAAAGCGACCTAACCAGTCTGTGGGTCGAAAAACGGACCAAGGGGACAGGTAGCAGTTGACAGTACCTTGTTGCATTTCCAGACTGTTGTGCAAGCAGTATGACCCAAGTTTCAGGGTAGCAAGTTGTGCTGATCCAAGCGGAAATCTGGCTTGGAGCTGGGGCGAATAGGGTGCATCAGAGTGCTACAAAGGCAGCATTCGAGCAATGCAGGTTGGAGCACTCACCAGGATCAGTTCAGCGTTGATCCAGTTGAGTTGTGTGGTAAACTCTGGGTAGGATCAGGGAGAGATGCCCATCAAAGATCGGCGATGGATGGAAGCAGTAATCGTGATGTTCGATGAATTGGCAGTTCGAGGTTGAGACAGGCCAAGACATTTGTATAACAGCTCATTTGAAAAGGTGAGTGACACTACAGCAGTTCGAGGCAGGTCCTGGTGATTAGCAGTTGATTTGAGTGGAGCAGGTGATGGTCTCTGCAAGGTTCAATGCAGCGTTGAACTGATTCGAGATGCATGTAGTCTGGTTCAAAGATTCGGTTAAATGCCAACGGCAGCACTGGCAGGTCCGGTGGTTTGATATATGACGAACATGTTTCGAAAGCAGTTCACTGGTTCGATGTGATGAAAATTGTCTTGGCTTTCAGGATACTGTGAATCCGAATCCAGGTATTCTAGAAGCAGATCAGTCCTTGCTCTCATGCTCCCAAACACATGGGAAGCTGGAACACAACTGCAGGAGTCATTCAACACAGTGATGTCAATGGTACCATTGTAGAGAAGCAGGTCTTGTCCCAACAGCAGTCTCACTGATCCCCAGGGAAGTTTAGAGGACAGAGCTTCCCTCTGCCTTGGACACTCTTCACCTCACTGACATATTACTTTGGAAAGATCAACTCTCCCAACTGAGGTCTAACTAATCCTTCCTTCTCAGTTGCTTAAATGGGGACTCTGGAAGCAAAGGTGGTTTATCTCTTTTTGGGGCTTGGATTGACCACACCCAAGCCTTTGATATGGTTAATAGGGGTCTCTTGTGGAAGAAACTGCATGCATGGGGGTCCCTTCCAATTTACTCTCTATCCTGATTGAACTGCATCAGAATACCAGGATGAGAGTTAGACTCTCCAGGGCGGGTCAATTATCAGAACCTATATGGGTGGATAGAGGGGTTCATCAGGGCGGTCTGAGAACACCTCTTTTGTTCATCCTCTTTATGGCTGACCTTGGTCAAAGCCTAAAGGAGAGTGGTCTGCTTTCACCGTGCATCGGCTCAACTAAAATCAGCTGGTTGGCGTACGCAGATGACGTGGTGGTACTGGATCACTGGCAGGTCGTACTTCAGAGTTTACTTTCTGTCTTGGAAATGTATGCTCGAAACAACAACCTCAGGATAAATCCAGAAAAATCTAGAATCCTAATTTTCAAACATCCGAGCAAAAGAGTTAAGAACTATTCATGGCAACTGGATAACCGAACTATAGAGGTTGTTTCTGAGCTTACCTATTTGGGATCAATAATCAAGTCATACCCAACCAAAATGTATCTACTAGAAACAATTAATCTAAAAACTATTAAGTTGGGGGCTCAGATGAAAAGGATAAGAACACATTTTTGTAACTATCACTTTCCACCATGGGTAAAAAAAGGGCGATTCTGCCCCCACATTTGACCAAATATCCAAATCCGAGTTCAAGGGACCTTTTCATAAGTTTCAGACTCAATTTACTTCCCACTCTGGAAATTCAATCTGCCAGAGACAGAGCTCTATCAGATGATTGTTGTGTTAAATGTGATGCTAATGAACGCCAAACGTTAAAACATCTGCTATCCAAGTGTCTGGGTACAAGGGAGGTTAGAGTTACTAGACTGAGAAGATTTGTCCATGATATTAGATGGTTGGACACAGAAGAATTTTGGTTTAGATTATCATCTGGAAATGAAACTATTTTGACCGCAGAAGTGGTAAGAGTTCTGAGAGACTTAAAGTTGGATGATCATTAAGAAATGAAATTTGATGATACTTGTAAATGTATTACTATCTTTTTTTTTCTTCTTCTTTCTTTCTCTCTATCTTATTCTCTTTTATATTCTTAATTTTTATTTGATTCATTGTTTTATATCTTTTGTACTTGTTTGAAAAATGGGTAAACAGTCAAAAACATTGGCTAAGGCACAATAAATTAATTTAAAAAAAAAATAAATCTCCCCTAAGAGTTGTCCAAAGGTGAATCAAAAAAAAAGTGGGAAACCCCTTATTTTACAGATAAAAGCACACAGATGATTGGACTATGGTAAGCTTACCTTAGCAGTTCTATCCCTGTTCTTGGAATAAGTGTGCTTTGCCCTCTGGCATCACACTTTTAAGTGTGCTGTGCTAAAGGAAGTGGATAGGACAGGAGGGAAAGAAAGAGGCAAAGACAACAAAGACGGTGGAACCTTCCTGCAGCTGTGAAGAGCTATCTATGTCTACACTGACCCCACCCCTTTCCCTTCTCAAAAGAATCAAAGACCTTTCGATATGTAGCACCCTGGTTTGAGACTACTCCTGTTGTGAATGGGTGTGTCCTTTGATTCCTGTTCCCAAGACAGCTTCCTATGGAGTGCCTGTCTCTGCCCTCATAATGGAGCAAAGAGAGGCAATCCTCAAGTCTGCAGTCCTGCTAATAGTGGCAAGGACAGTGAGTCTGGGGATAATATGCATAATTCTTTCTCAGCTGTGCTGGGTGTATAGGGCTGACACATGTGTGATATCAAATTGCTGTGGCTGGAATAATTATGTGAAATACCATCCATCACACCCAGGGATGGCTTACATTTAAAGATGCATCTGCTACCAGGACAATTTGTAGCATTTTGATGCTTGTCTTGAATAAAGCCCCCAGGACACAGAGACTTGGCTGTCACTGCAGCTGTCAAATGGACGCTTGTTTCCACTGAACCTGCTATGGGTCATTGGTCATTGGTAGAACAGCCACTGAAGATGAGGAGACAGCAGGCTACAAGTCCTAACTATGATGTTGGCATTGAGCTTATGAAAGGGGGTTCTGATCAGCAGATTTCCCTTTCAGAGATGGAATATCCCACATCATTTTATCATCTAATATACAAACAACACTTCTACACCTTTCTCAGATCCCAATTCCTCACAACCATTGAGTTGGAAAAGATATATCTGGTATCAGCACCAAAATGCCCCACTGAAACAATGTTCCCTAATATACATGTTATTTTGAAGCACTTTGAAGCACTTCACTTGTGTATAGGCACTTTACAGATAAACAATTACAATTACAATTTTACAGATGACAAGAAAGGGGGTGATACTTACAAAGCAGGTTTTTTTCACCTTAATGTATTTGATTTTGTTGCAAATACACAGTATGCCTAGGTGGCCAGTCAGCGGAAAGTAGACCCTCCTCTATCCTAAATATATCAATTGCTTGTGAACCAGAGCTTGATAAAGTGGATAGGGATACTTTAATCAATTGGGCTACATTTCAGCAAGCATAGGCTGAAGTTTGCCACATTTGTATTAGGACATACTCTGTGTTGGGTTACATTATTGATACAGTGCAAACATTTGAAGGTGGAATGTAGGGTTTAAGGTAATGACCAACAATGTTACACTACCTGCTGCTGGAATATTGATTCATATGAATGTTTTGTGTGTACTCTCTGACCCCTTGAGGTTTCATGTATACTAATTGACGGAGGCGTGGAATTGATGGGTAGGGTTCAGAATATAAAATGCTTACCAGTTGAAAAGGAAGGCATACCAATCCAATGCTATCTGGAAAAAATGCATATGTCAGGAGTGGGTAGTTAGGTGGACCTGGTGGTCCGTTTGCTATTATGCATGGAAGGTAGGTCAAGTAATTTATGAAAAATGTTGCCCATCATGAATGAATCACACATAGATATATGCAAGACTCTTCTGATACATTTGGTTTAACACTTTAAAAAGTCAATAATTAGGATCAGGATGATGTTGCAAGAAAGAGAAACAATACATGCCTATTCATAACCCAGTCATTTGGTGGACTGGCAATAACTAAAAAAGGGACATTTTGAGGTTTCCAGACCTCACTGATGTGAGAGACAGAACAACAACTTCATAGAAGTTATGAGAAGTTGTTGACTTACATAGAGCTTTCCAAGTGAATTAATTGGCTTTCCCATGTAAATATACATATGACATTGTATCCGATATGCACCAAATAGTGACTCTCATATGTTGTACCACAATTAATATCTTCTTGTCCCATTGCAATGTTTCTTGACCCATTGACTTTGTTTCTTGATTCAGTGAGGTTGCATCTTTTCAACTTGTAAATAACTATGAAATGAACACTATGTCAAAAAAGAACAGAATGGGGGAAGGCGACATGTATAACGTTATTAATGGGTGTGAGATAAAAATTGAAAGCAATCAGTGAATACATAAAATATGGGTGTAAGGATCAAAAAGCAGGAAAGGAAATGGCAACTGTATAAGAGGTCCTTTACAGGAAACAAATGTGAAGGTATTAGCACTAGGGAAAGATTTGCTCCACTGAAAAATCATATAGGGCCTCATTAGGAGTTGGCCTGTGCGGTGTAAACGTGCCAGTAATTCTGTTTATCGTCATGTTAACCGAACTGACCAACTCAAGTATGCCGGTAAGGGGCCTGATTTACCAACAGCTAAAACTGGAGGTAATACAGGCCTCTGAACGGCAAAAACTGCTGGTTTTACTGGTGCCTGTAAACCCCCCCATGGAGTCCTGTCAGACTCCAGAAATGGGCAGTAACCACGCTTACAGCACTTCTAATATGCTGGTAAGACCAAGTGCCGTTGACGGTAATACTATTTGTTGGTATTCTGTCGAATACACTGGTTTGGATACCTCAAAACCTGTAATGCAGTCCTATTCTTTCAATGCACCTCTGCATTAGGGAAATGTAGGGAAATATGTCATGGCATTAGGACTAAAGCAAATGGTGAAAAACTGTTTTGAATGGATAAGTACCTGCATCAAGGGCCTTGTAACCCCCAGTAGTATTATTAGACAAAATTTCACTGGTGCAGGTGCATAATTCCTGTGATGAAACCATTGTAAAGCAAAGACCCAGCAATGGAATGGGAACAAATGCAACAAGGCCAGGTAACTACAGAGAATGGGGATAGTTTAGTGTCTTTGGCTTCATTTAGATTCCGTAAGGGTTATACATTTCATTCGTTTACAAGTATCTGATGGTTCCACCTAGAATCACCCCTATTTTGATAAAGATAAAAAAGACATCATATCTAGGACAAGTGGTTGGTTGGCTTACTACTTAATTGTTGGCACAACACTAGGGAGTTGGCTCCCTGCTACCCAATCTTGGACACTTGACAGGTTGTCAAAATATAAGCCAGCTATAGAGTAGGCGGAGAGATGCCCATGGACTGTTGTTTCTTTAATTACAAATGTACCCTCCATCATTCTCAGGCAATGAGACTGGGCAATCCCTTTGTACTTGGCCCTGTGTGGCACCTTGCGTCTTGGTCTGCGTTTAGGGAGTACTGCAGGTATCTTATCTATGTTGGCTTCTAATGAATAGTCAATGCTCTCCAACTATGGGTCACATGCTAAAAGACGTATATGAAATGTAATTACCCCCTTTTTATTGAGGTTGTAGGTAATGTTAAGGTGTGATTCGTTTTTTCTTTTGCCACCAGGAACGCTTTTTAGTTATTCTTCATGGCATCTTTTGGCTTACTGTTTAACTGCAACCGGCTAACAAAGACTGGTTGTTCTCATGCCTTCATTCCGCCCTTCCAGTCCTTCCTTATTTCACTCTAACTTTGACACTAGTTGCCAGCTACTGTGTGATCTCTGCTCCAATATGTATTTCTGTTGAGTCCACCTTTTGAGATTTCCTAAGTTCATGGGGCCTTTGCTCATTCAGAAACATGCTATGGCTTCCATTTTTAAGAAGATGGCTGCCCAATTATACTCTTCTTTCTTTGTTAGCAACTATATTTACGTGTTGTTCATGTTGCTTTCACCTTATACATTGGTCATGTTAGTGTTCTTCATGTCTGTGGATGCTATCTTAGTATTCTTCATGTCTAATTGGATACATTATCTATTGTAAGTGTTCCTCATGTAAAGTGCATGCCTGCTTCATGTCTAATGCATGCGCTGTTACTGTTACAATGTATGTTTGAATGATTTTACCATCTCTAGCTTACATTGTCTCCAATCCTGCTGTACCTGCAGGGGATAAGAGCTGAAAGGTTGTCTCAGTGAATAATGTCTCTCATCCTTGCGGTATTGGGGTGGGCAGCAGCTATGGATGACAAGGAGAAACATAGCTTATTAATAAATCTCTCCACATATACACCTACTGAAGTGGAGACAACAGTGTTGGAAAAGGGGTTTGCGTTTGTACTCACGGCCACCTATGACCGGTTCAATACACGCCTTGAAGTACAGAATCTTTTCAGAAAAATACATCTGAAACAATACTTCAAGGATAATCCATATGATATGGAGCAGGTCAACAGTGGACTTCAGAACCCCTCCACTTTTTGTCCTCCGAACTCTAGCCATAGCCCTGAGTCAGTGATCTTTGAACGCAGAGTTCTTTCTGAACTAGATAAACTAGACGCTACAGTGATGACACGTACATTTCAGAATTGTTCTAATGCACAGCGTTCAGCCATCAACGGACTCAAAAACAACAAATCAGTTGTTATTCGCAGTGCCGACGAAGGCGGTGCCATTGTCCTACTTGATCGAGTGGACTATATCTCTGAATGTGTTAGGCAACTGGCGGATACCAGTTTCTATAAGCCCTTGAGTAATGACCCTACGGCATGTTTAAAAGCTATGATCACAATCAAAGTGGAGAAAGCTTGAGACAGAAAATTGATTACCGACAAAGAGGCAGCATACCTAGTCAAGAGCGATCCCAGAGTTCCTGAATTTTACATTTTACCTAAAGTTCATAAGACCTTGGACAACCCTCCGGGAAGACCGATAGTTTCAGGTACTAACTTGCTATTGGAACCATTAGCAAAATTTGTAGATTCTTTCTTAAAGGGTTATGTTCCAGAGATGCAGTCATTTATACAAGATTCCACCAGTGTCATCAATCTCATTGAACATTTTCCTTTTAAGAGCAGTGAAGACATTTTGGATACCTTGGATATTGTCTCTCTGTATACCAAGATTCCACAATCATCCACTTTAGATATGATTGAAGAGCTACTGTTAGCTAAACGTACTCCTGGAATGACGCCCAACTCGTTCATTGTTTGGTGCACTTCTTTAGCCCTTACGGAGAATTATTTCAAATTCAACAACACTTTTTTCCAACAGATCCATGGAACAGCCATGGGCTCAGCAGTGGCACCTACTCTGGCTAACCTTTATGTCAATTCAGTTGAACTACAGAGTATTTATAGCGAAACAAACATCTTTCGCCAACACCAGACCCTATGGAAAAGGTATCTTGATGACATGCTCATGATTTGGCATGGAGACAAACAACTACTATTGGTATTCTTTGACTGGCTCAATAGCATTAATCCCTTTTTACAATTTACGATTCATTATGATAGACACAGAATCGATTTTCTAGACCTTACCATCCTAGTTAACAATGATAACCACACGCTAGAAGTAAAACCGTTTCATAAACCTACGGAAAGGAACGCTTTCTTGAGATATGACAGTTTTCATCCCAAAACACTCCGTGACAATCTTCCCTTCGGCCAATTTCTTAGGTTGAAGCGAAATAGCACCAACACTGACACCTTCCATGAGGAAGCTGGTATTTTGAGCAATAATCTCATGCAAAGAGGTTATCCCCGTCAAATTGTAAAACGGTCCTTCAAAAGGGCTTCTAACAATCATCGACAAGCACTTCTTGAGTACAAGCATAGATCCTCTACATCTGATCCGGACGGTTTGGTTTTTGTCAGTACTTACAATCCGCTGTCACATAAAATTGTCAGCATAATTAAAAGAAACTGGCACTTGTTATCCAAAAGTAGCAATCTGGTTCCGGTACCTAGATGTGCATTCAAACGTGGACGCAATGTCAAAGAACTCATTACTAGGAATGATATTAGCGACTATTCTACTTCTTAGCTCACCATTACTGAACAATGCGGTTTAGCAAGACTGAGTGGCCATGCCTCTTGTGGTAGTTGCAAATGTTGCTCCTCTACCAAACGTACCACAGCGGTTGATATTGGTTTGACTAAACCCTGGCAACAACGTACCTTTGCAAACTGCAACACAAACAGAGTTATATATGCCATCTGGTGTCCTTGCCCTAAATTTTACATTGGACAAACGGAACGCAAAATAAAGGTCTGCGTTACCGAACATAAGAGCTGCATTAGGAATAAAAACATGACAGCTCCTATGGTCGGCCATTTCTTGACGAATGACCATGACTGTGAAGATCTCAAATGGACAGTTTTGAAAAAATACGCACTGTTAATGGCGATAATATAAGTAGAAGCATTTTGATTAACGAGGAGATGAGGTTAATATTTCTCACCAAAAGCCATTTAATTGGCTTGAATGAACTATTAGACCTCACTTTCTAACTATTTCTTTTTTAGATGTAACTCTGAATTTAGATGTAATCATCTTTTTATTTTCCATCTGTATTCTCTTTTTTACATGATTCGTTTGGTTTGTCATGCACATTTCAGTGAGGATTATTACAACGTTATGTGAATGGCTACTCCTTTTCAACATGGCTGCACTTATTTCCTCCGTACATGCTTCTATACGTGACTAGTACCGTGATGCTCTCTAGTATATATGGAGCTGCTAGTTTCATTTTGCAATCCTTTCTCCATTTTCTTGAGAGACTGCGCCCGCTTTTGCAATGGAGGTTTTTCGCTCTCGGTAAGCATAAGACACTTCATTCTCTGGGCTATAGCACACTAGCTGTATCTGAGTGCACTTGTATTTTAATCTCGGTGTCACCCTCCGGTCCTTAATTTGTTTCACTGTCACTGCATTTACCCGATATACCCGCAGATACAGATGACGCCGGTGTGACAGTTACCGCTTGTTTGACTCTGATCCACACGCGTTTACGAAACGCGCCTGCTTTAGGTTCGAATGTACGTTGTGGCACAGAATTACTATTTATCACTATTGTCTTCCGGATACATGCCGCTCGCTTTTCGAACACGTACCGTTTATAATGTATTTCTTCACTATACGATACGGTGCTACACCCGCGGTCGAGACAACGTGCATGTAAATGATGTGTGCACAGTCAGGTTGTCTATTTTTGCTAATAGTGCTTGTATTTATTGATTTACTCGCCAGGCACTTGGAATGGCTGCTATTGAGATATATCTGCTACATTTCTACATCCACGGATGTTGCTCTAGCAACCCGACGGTGTACGGCATAATCTAACTACTAATTACGCTCCAGCTGACACCGATCCATTTCAGTAAGTCTTTTTTGGTGTCCGCTTTCTGTTGCTTTAGCCTATCCATGTTAGATTCAGATTGACTTGACATTTTAAGAGCTCTTATATTCTTTTCTCTCGACCTAGTATTTGTCATTTTGACTGTATGCTCCATTTCCATAGGGAGGGTTTTCCCAGGAGTGCACGATTATACTGCGTGTGGTTTCACTAGTCTGACTCAAGCATTGGGGCTACGCCGTGACTTGGTTATCAGCACAGTAAGTATTACTCTAATCTCAGCTCCTTAGACACTGAATTATATAATTAATAATTAAGACAAGAGTCTAGATTACTTATGCTAATGTATTACTAAACTTGAGCGTCTTGTTGTATACTAGACCATCTACTCTCATACTTTTTCTAAATAGATTTGGTAGATGCAATTTTTTCTAAATGAATCGGTATATGCTAGTTGCCTCGATTATTGTGCCTATACTATATATACAGCATTTCTCGAGTTTGTTCATTTACCCTCCGATGATTTTCTGCTTTCAGAACCCCTACTTGACCGTTTTTCTCTTTTGTGTTCACTTTCTTGCACTGCACACTGGGTTGGAACCTAATGCATATAGTTTCTAAACCCTGTTGGTCCATCGATTTCCTGTTTGTGGCCCCCTACAGGTGTTTTGTAATAGGTCATGTGACCTTGCATTCACGCCCATTGATAGAGCGTTTCACAGATTTTTACTGAACTCTAGAATGTATGTATTGAGAGATCAGTAATTCCTTTCCTTGTTTGTTTGTTTAGGTGTTAGGACAAGACTGGCTTATGGAGCTCTGCAACACTCCGGCACCATCAATCATTGAAAGACTTCAGTTTCTAAGTCACCCTGATGAATTTCCACATAATCAATCTAATCATGAAGATGGAAAGAAACATGCCAGTTCTTTAAGTGGTCCACTTTTGATGTAGTCCATATTGTCAATTAACATGACATTTGAAGGTCTTTAATGTCAGGACATTCTAATGATGTTCTAGTAATATAGTGCTTGTCACTTACTGGAATTTGAACATGGTGTGATACTATTTTGTGCAATTAGTTTATTTGTGTCAATGTATAGTCCCTGTATTTCACTTTTGTATTTGATGTATGATTTTTAGATATGTATGAGTTTAGTATGAATGGAGTGATTGGTGACTTGTATGGGTCCGGTTGTGTTGCACATTGTTTTGAGCAAGTTTTTTTGACAATCATGTACTCATTTTTTCTATGGATTGTATTTTATGACTTCTATGTCTCATGACACATTAGGTGTTTTTATAATTCTTATGATATACTCAATTAAATCTATGATAATTTTCTACTAAATTTAGGATGTGAATTGAATGTTTTCATCTCCAGTCTTGCGATGTGGTTTGCACTTACCCATTTGTATTTTTGACTAGCGGTTCTATCAATGGCCTAGTCTTGTCTGTTCACCTAATCAAGTTTCTATACCTCGGTCTCTTAGTTGCTTTATTTATTCACATGTTGTTTCCAAGCACGATCGTGTGTATTCTTTTGCTTGGAGTCCCCCATTGTTTGTTAGCAGCTATGGATGACATTTTCTTCTGTCTCCGAATGCTCCCCCTTCTGAACAAGTCCTCAACTAGACACATTCTTCTGTTCTTCCCCAGGTATCCTTGAGAACAGGTAGGTGAACCAGTCATCATCCACACCGTCACCCACCATTTTTGTGTGCAGTTTTTTAAAGGTGGCTATTGCCTCTGTGAGGGTCCCATTTTCCTAATTGTGGGCAGGTATATATGTGTAGCAAGATTGGCAAATATTTCCACACATGCCATCTTCCAAGGCCGTAATAAGGTTACAGACACGCCTGTTTTAGAGAGGCATGAGCCTGACTGTTCTAAGATCTTCCCTCATGGAATTTAAACCTTTTAAAGTTGCATTTATGGTTTTCATCAGTTCCCATTTGGTTATTTGCAACCTTTTGGCATGTGAATGTGCCTACAGCCCAGCAGTAAAGAAGGATGTAAAGAACATTTGTGTTCTCCTGAACAATTTCTGCTCATCTAATATGCCATCATACACCTTTGTTGCTTTTACCGAGGAATAGTTATATCTCTTTGAGCGTTTAAGGGCGAGGGAACTCTGACAATTAGGAGTTCTTTCATCTGGGGAAAATCACCAATCTGCACCTCACTCTGGGGCACTACTAGGGATGCTGCACTTATTACCACTAGGGAGCATATGCCTCCCCAATTTGGTGGGACCTGCATGTACTCTCTGGGTCCACACACCCAATAATGGTAGATCAATTCCACCATGCTTATTTCCATTCCAGGTACATCCAAAATGTGTTTGTACCCTTTGTTTTCTCCTATCTTTACTATGCCAATGTTACTATTTTAGTGTATTTTGTCCATTCTGCGGGGACACTCATTTACCTTTTGCGCAACACCTCGTATTTGCTCTACAAGCACCTCTGCTTTACAGCTAATCAGTCCTTCGACCCAGCCTTCTGTGGTAAATACCTAACCTTCTATTTGAAACTGGCCTCTCTCCCAACTTCCAGAAATCTCTCTTCGCCATTTGTCAATGCATTGCAAAAATTGGTGGTGTTCTGTTATTATTCCCCCTCTTCTCAGTCCTGACAACATGTAACATATTGCCTCATGTTGTGTTTCAACATCACTCATCACGGACACTACTTTTATGAAATTATCCTCACATGGAGAATATTCCTTTGTTAACCAGTGCATGGAGGAAGTTCGGCCCTGAAATTACCCTCTGGTCATGCATGCTGCATGGTGTGTCAGGCAGTGTGCCAATAGTGCAGATACTTTGGTGGCTATGAATATTCTGGAGGCACTTATAGTATGGGGGATTTGGGAACACACAAAACAGCTCTCATCAGACATCTCTATCCCACTCGGCTCATATGTCTATACCACATATTATTCGAGACATGAGCAGTATTATCAAACTGTTGCCCTATAAAGCATTGATATTCAAGTACATTTCTTTTTTCCCTCCTCCCTGGAGTTCAAGGGTCATTTCATTTGGTATTGCTATGAGTATTGTATTAGTGTTAACATCATGAAGAGCATGAACGGTTGATCTTGCATTGCTGTACCTGCTGTAGTGCTGCACTGCAAACAGTAAATAGAATACAAACACACAAAGGAGGATCATTCACCTCCAATCATGACAGCTATTGATTCAGACTTTGGCATTAACATGAGCCTGCGCATTCATCTGGGCAAAAAAAGGTATGCCTTTACCTAAACAGTTGCATCATGTCTTAAGAAAATCTTCCTTTTATCGGACAAAAAACATGTCCACACTGAAAGCGTCCTTCAAAAAACCTATTAAAAAAATAATATTCTCTTCTTATACAATCTGAATGCTTTTCCAAAAATATTTAGTAAGTTAAACCATTCATATACTTTTAGAAATATGAGGACCAAGGAAGATCGCATTTATTTTAAAGAAAAATTGCTTTTGGATGTGTTGCGTAAACAGTTTTTGGGACAATACTTGTATTAAAAAGTCTCTATGCTAATGTTCCTTCTCGCTGCTGATCGACTCTGGTCACTGATCTTGTCTGGGGTCATCGCATGTCTTCTTCACCTTTGTTATCAGTATTTGCAGATGGAGTGTCCCACCTCTAAATAGTTTGCAGTCACTGAGATGTATCCACGCTTGCCTGCCTTCAGCCTTGACCGCAGAGGGAGTGGAAGCTTCCACGATATAAGGTCCTTGAAAATGGGTCTTTCGCCACTTCCAAAGCAAGTTACGGCACAGAAGCTTGAGCCTGGGATACAAGAAAAGTGGTTTCAACAAAATACCTGGGTCAGTTTGTACATGTGTTTCATCTGTGTTTTTCAAGCCCCCTTGCTGCGTCTGGACCATACATTTAAGAGATGCCATCAAAGCTGTCAAATAATCATGCATTTCCTTCCCCAACACAACCACAACCTTCTCAGCATCCATGTGAGCCTGTGTGGGAGCAGCCATGGGAGTATGTATTCTGTGTTCCGTCACCAGTTCATATGGAGTCGGGTGATGGTCAGAGCCTGACTGATTGCATAAGGCAAATAGGGCTAATGGAAGACAATGGGCCTCAATATAAGTTTGCTGGTCCGGTAACAATGGTACTGGTAAGGTTGCCATTACCATTGTTACCGGACCGGAAAACTACGAGTTCTGTTTGCGGTAGCCTTCCCGTCCGCCAGGTTTGACCTGGTGGGTGTACAGGCACCCGCGAGCAGAGCGTTTCGGATGCACAGGCACCATTCACAAATGTTGCCAGTGCATCCAACCTCCCCGTTCCGATTGAGCCCTTTGGGACTCAAATGGGAATGGGGAGCATTTCATTTTGGCGCCCGCAAATGGGCAATTACCGGGTCCAGCAGGGCCGTAATGACCCGCTAATTGCCCATTCGTGGGCGGCAGAAAAAAAATATACCAACGGCAGCCATGCCGGTTTTACTGGCACGGCTACCGCCTGTCTCATAATGAGGCCCAGTAAGCCTCATTATGAGTCCGGTGGTAGCCCTGCCGGTAAATACTGCATGGCTGCCGCCGGAGTCATGAATTTACAGGCACCCAGCAATGGGGATTTACCGGGGCATTCCACCCCTGGCGGACCCAGTAAATCCCCATTGCTGTGTGCCAGTAATTATTACTCCCCATTCTGATTTGAGTCCCATTGGACTCAATGGGAATGGGGAGGCTGGAATGGTGCACCCGTTGAGGTTTGCTTGCGGATGAGGGTCAACCCACCAGGTCAGACCTGGCGGACGGAAAGGCACCTGCGAGCAGAACTCGTAGTTTGCTGGTCCCATAACAGCGGTGCCAGTAGCTTACCGGCAATGTTGCAATGTTGTTACCGGACCGGCAAACTTGGAATGAGGCCCACTGTAACCAACCCTTTTTTCAGAGTGTCCTTTAGTTTTGAAATTAGTTCTTTAAAGCACTGTTTAAGTTCTCACAAATGCTGTTTTATTGTGCTTTATAGGCAATGAGAATTAGTGATTTATCCCGAAGATGATAGTGATGTGGTCAAAGACTTCATTTACAAAGTCTGCTCCATTGTTTTAACATAACACCTTGGAGATGTTTCATGTATGAGGAACTTTGTGGTGGATGTGGCATCTGGATGTGTGCAGGACAATGGGCATACAACTACTATCATATACTTGTAGCCATTACACATTTGGATCATATCCACATAGTTGATGTGCAAATGATGAAATGGTCCAGTAGGGCAGGGTTTCTCTCCTCTCACCATTCTCAAAGTATGGTCAGCAGTGATATACTAAACAATAAATACTAAAATATGCAATGTGCTCATTTATATTAGGGACAAACCACTCCTCTAAAATCAGTACTACATGGCATTCCCTTGTTATGTGTGCTGGATAGTGCATCTGTTCTAGTGCTACTGTGATCTGCCCTAATGCATAAAAGTATTCCCGGTGCTGTCCTGCTGCCACATTGCTTCTCTGGGAGACAATGAGCACCCCCTCTTTTTCCATAACTCCTGCTCTGCTGGTGGTGCCCTCCCTTATAACTCGATAATTTGCTTATGGGTAGTGTATTAAAGCCCTCCTTTATCACTATGTTTCATGTAGGTGTATATTTGTTTGGGGCAGTTGCAATGTCAGATACGTCTGGGAAATAGGTTGCCATTTTTTGCTTCAGCCAGCAGCCTTGTTGCTACTGGAAATCATGTCCGCACCTGTAGTGTGTGCTGCACACTTCACTACGGTGATAGACGATGGAAAGTCAAGTGTGTTTATGAGCCTTTTTAGTAATGGTGCATACTGTACTGGAGTGTCATGTGCATGCATGAAGCCCCTCCTTTTGCAACGTGACAGTCCTGTGTGTACTGTTGACGTAACATAGGTGGGTTGGAATACACCATTACTGTCTCATCCTCATGAACTTCAAGTGCCCAAAATCAACACTACCAACTCTGCCGCTTGTGCTAGAGCATGCACTGGTAATCGTGCACTTGTTACTATCTCAAAGCTGTCATTCTCTCCTGCCTTCACCACTGCTGTTGCACTATGCCTCTCTCCAGTGCTCTTATCTATCTTCGATGACCCATCAACTTCGAGAATCATCCCCCATCCTAGGGAATATTCCTTGACATAGGGTACATCATCATAATAATCAGTGTAGGTAATACTATCATGCACATAATCTCCCTCGTTTTCTGTTTCTGCTATGTATTTTGCTGAGTTTAGTATTCAACACCTAACAATTGTGATAGATGGATTTGATATAATAACCTAATAGCCTGATTCTCTCTGTATAGTCAATATTCTTTTGGGCTTTTCAAGGATTGCATAAAAAACAAGTTCAATATGTAACGTAACTGAACAGCCCATAGTTATGCTGGCAGATTTCTCAATTGCAAAAGCTGCTGCAGCCAATGCTTGCTCACATCAGTAATGGCCTCTCAGTACTGGATCTAAGATCCCACTACAGAATGCTAATGGCTTGTATCCCACCTTCTCTGTGATTCGGCCCATGAAGCATGTCTCCGTGGAGGCTTTCGCTGCTACTTTCTGTCTACCTCCTACACCTTTGGCTGACTCACGCTCTGACACAGTCCTTCCAACCTTCATCTCTCAATATCTAACACTCTTGATGTCTTTGCTCCTGTCGTGAGGATCCGTTTGAAGCCTGCATCCAAGTGCAACTCTACGTCTACGATTCAGACCTCGCCACCCTTAAGCACAAGTGTAGGATGGCTGAGAGGAAGAATGGAGGGCATTAGGTTCATCCTCTGACAAACTGGCCTGCCACCTGCTCCAAAGGCGGCAGAATCTCTGTCCTTTCTAAGAGAGCTTTCATCCAAGTCCAATTCTCTGCGACATCTAACAACTCAGTCGAACTCTTCAAAATCTGCAAGGAGATGGCCAATCCTGCTGCAGTCCCCACCTCTCCTGTTCCCTCCCAGGACCTTTTCATGTCTCTGGCATCTCATTTCAGCACACAAACTCAAGGCATCCAGTCCACTCTCTCCACATCCTCTACCATTCCAGGCCCCTCACTGGCCGTATCTCCTCGTCCTTTTCTCCTCCTTCTCCCTATTCACTACTGATGATGTTTCTAGACAAGTCTGATCTATGAAAGGCTCATCAAAGCAGGTACTCCCCTGCTCCTCCAGAACCATTAAGGACCACATTGACACCCTTTCTCCAGCCTTGGCCTATTTCTGCATTCACACTTTTGCCATTGGAAACTTCCCTTCCACCCGTAAGCACTCCCTTGTGCACCCCCTACTTAGCAAGCCCTCTGCCGATCCTTCCTCTCTGGCAAACTATGACATGATCTCCATCACTCCTTTCCTGGGCAAACTCCTGGAAAAGCTGGCCATCTCCCAGCTTAAACTACACACTGAATCTATTGGTTGTCTCCATGACCACCAGTCTGGCTGCAGAGCAGCCAGTAGCATGGAACCTACTCTCCTGAACACCTGTGAAGACTTGCTCTCCAATATTGACTCTAACTTGCCTTGATCTACTCTTTGCTTTCGACATGGTCAACAACGCCATCCCGCTCAATCGACTCCGTGACAACATGGTTATCTCTGGTCAGGCCCTAGCCTGGTTCACCTCCTTTCTCAGAGATTGACCCTCCCAACTTGGGTCTTTACTCTCTTCTGTCTATCTATTTACTTTTGGTGATCCCCAGGGGTCTAACCTCTCTCCCTGGATCTTTAACTACTACCTGGCACCTCTGACCCACCACATCTCTAGCTTATGTTCTAAATTTCCGTGTTATGCAGATGACACCCAACTCTCCTTCAGGATCTCCTCAGCCTCTTCTGCTCCTTGTCTTATACCTGATTGTCTGTCTGTAATTCAGGAATTCTGTGCCTCCAACAATCTCTGCTTTAATGTCAGTAAGACTGAGATACTCCTCATTGGGACACCTGCTCACTGTTGGGTGTCCTGACCCACGTTTGAGCTATCATGCTGCAACATTTGGTGCTGTGGGCTTAGAAAATCCAAGATGGCCAAAAAGCCCACATGTGCGCCAGAATCCAGGAGAACCACGCAGTTTGCGCGTACATCAAAATGGTTGCATAACTTGCCACCCATCAGTGCGAGCATGATGGGCCAGGGTGCCATGAGTGGAATGGGTGCCAAAGGTAAAACAGCAGCGCATGTCAAAAAAAAAAAAAAAAACGCTTTAAAATTACCTTTGGTTTCTCTGAATGCCAGCTCAAAATGCCTATTTTCAAACATTGCAACACATCCAAAAATCTCACTGAACACCAGCGGACATCTGGCAGAATGAAGTATGTGTACATACAAAATCTGGGAAGATGAAGAGCCCAAAACAATGTTCATAACAAAACTGGCTGAGCTATGCATGTCAGCAGCCTAACTGAAACTGGATTAAAACCACCAAAATCAAAATGTTTAAATTAACTGAGTGACCTACTTTTGAGTGTCACATAGTTTGTAACTGTTAAGATGTAATAGTTTTGAACTTAGAATCAGCATTCTAGCTGCATATGTAAAAATTGTATTGACTTAAACTGGGGAACAAAAAGTGACATTTTAGCTGAAACCTGGCTTAATGAAACTGAATTCCGCCTGACATCTACCCCCACAGGAGTTAAAACCTGCTCAGCCACTCGTCCCCTTGCCAAAAGGAGTTGTCACCTCTCTGATTAGATTAGGGGTGGAGCAGCTGGGGACTACAGGGAGGTGAACAAAGGCCTGTCCTGGACTCAGGCAAATGTTATATTGGGGGCGTCTTAAAAGTGGCTTCCTCTTGGGAGAAGTGGGAGGAGAAGTGCCTCTGGGAGCCACCCGAGCTGGAGGCGGGGACAGGCAGAAGATTCCCCATGTGCTTTGGAACCTAAACCACACCCATCTGGGCCAGAGCATAATTTTAAAAAGATAGATAACTCAAAATGCGGACTTGTCAGAATTATATAAGTAATATCATTATTTTTGTGATTTTTCTGTGAACATTTTGAGATGCGTTAGGACCCTGTGGTGTATTCTGGGGGGTTGGGGGTTGCTAGCGGAAAATAGGGTCTCACTCAAAATGTCTGCATGTTAAAAATCTGACACTTCATCAATTAATGTCCATACTCCTTGCGCACATGTGTGTAAATTTGGGTAAATGTCCGATATTGCAAAACCAGTTAAAAAGCGCAAAATGTTGTCATTTTTGAATGCAAGCCCCCAGGAAGATCAGAGGCGGACAAGCACGGACCATAAGGAATATATAATGTGCACATGTAATTTCAACAAATTGTATATCTGGGAAGGATGTATTTGAATCAAATATAGATTTGTGGGCAAACTGACCAGGGGAGGTTCCTCTGACCATAAAACCTACAGCATCACTGTGACTCACATTTCCTTCCCCCAATCATGGGAGAGGGGAGAATTGGGCCAATGACAAGTAGAGAGGGGCAGGCTTAGCTAGGCCCAGTACACACCCATTTTCAAAACACATAAAAAGAGACTGCTGGGACAGGTAGAGACATTCAAATCCAGTTGCTGCGGAGCGTTTTGCCGGACCACACAACATCCAGAAGATACCAGTTCCAGACTGACTCCAGCTACATACTCCAGAACCTAGAACTTATACTTTAGAACCTAAATTAGAGGCCTAAAACCACAAGCTGAGTTCTCTGCAGCAGGCCTCAAATCATTGCAAGCTACTCACAGCCGGACGAGCTGCTTGAATCCCTTGCCAAGAACTTTTGCCAGGACCAGTGCAGAGATCCAGGAGCCGTGAGTACAGCTAGGACGGGGCAAAACCAAATCTCTTAGTTTAAAGAAATATAATGCAATCTATTTATCCTAAGTAGAACTGCCTCCTAACTGTCACCTGTCATTTGTAAAGCTGCACCACTGTCATTTGTCAATTCTGCAGCTGCAAAGCTGTCACCTGTCATTTTGAGTTTACTTTAAATCCGAAAAACTACCTTTACAAATTCGTTCATATCTCTGGAACCATTTGGAACTTGGTTTAACTTCCCAACAAGCCTAGAACCGACTTCCTACTCCTTATACTTTTTGCGAAATCACGATTCACGCACTCTCAAATTTTACTGCGATTTGCGATTTGGTTAAAAATCCAGCCACGTGTAACCATCAGCAGTTATTTCTTTCCTTGCTAAAAATTCGTTTGCCTCTTAATCACATCTCTGAATCATTGCTAAAGTGAGCCTGAACTCATCCCAAGTATCTCTCACTCACCCTGAACCTCCTAAAGGGAATTGAAAGCATTTTCAGCATATTTCTCACTTCATTGCCACCACATTCAAAGCACTTGGGCCTGTGTTTTAAAACTCATACCGGTTTTCTCTAAGCTTGCTGGGGGGGAACTGAATTTCGTATTGTATTTGATTGCATTCCTGAGAACTGTGTGCTCCTCTTTCCATCTACTTCCATGTCTTACATTGCATAGGGGAGGGGGGTGAATTGCCAGAGAAAAAGTGATTATATTATCTTTTGCTAAAATCATCTCAAGTATTTCTGTACTGCCTTTTATTCCTCATTGCTTTTTCCTTGAAATCATAAAAGTATTTTTGCTACTTGATCCATCCTATACTAACTCCTCATTGATTATAAAGAAGTGTGCTAGTGTCAGATTACCCATTGTTGATTAACATTATATTTATAAGGGCGATATCGATTATTAATTTATTATAAAAGCGTGGTATCTATATTTTGTCTTATTTCTCAAAGAAACCTTTTAAACTTGCAAAACAGAACTACTTCTTGGCTCAGTGGGGTCAGGGGGATTCTAAGAGAGGGGTGTTATATAGGGGTAGTCATCCAGAACTCATGAACTGGACATAAAGATATATCAATAAGGGTTTCCATTCAGTATCCCAGACTAGGCATTGACTTAGATCTAGTGTTGAATTGAATCTTCTTACATCACGCCTTGCCTCTCTCACTCTGGACCCCCACCCTGGGCCCTCTACCTGCACCTTACTGTGAGGCTGAGAACCTTGGTGTCATCTTCGACTCCACCCTATCCTTTCCTTCTCTCCTCAGATATCTGATGCCTCAGAGATTTTCTTCCATTTTTGAGTTTACCTCAGAAGCTCACTGTCTCCAGAGCCCTGGTCCTTTCTAGGCTGGACTACTGCAACATCCTCTTTCTAAATCTGCCTGCCTCTACTCTTCGCCCCTTACAACTAATCCAGAACAGAACTGCAAGGTGTGTCCTTGGCCTCAAGCCCAGGGATTGTGTCTCTCCAGCCCTGAAATCTCTCCACTGGCTCATTCATAATCATGCAATTGATTTCATTTTTAGGAAGATGGCTGCCCAATTACACTGTTGTTTCTGTGTTAGTGTGCAATATGTGTGTGTTGTTCATGTTGCAATCACTGTATACATTGGTTGTGTTCATTTTATTCATGTCTGTGGATGCTATGTTGCTATGATAATGCATGTGCTATTACGGTTCCAATGCTAGTCTTGATGCTTTTGCCATCTCCAGCTCATGTTGTCCCCAGGTCCTGCTGTACCTGCAGGGGATATGTGTGGAATGGTAGTCTCTCACCCTTGCGGTATTGGTGTGGAGGAGGGGCAGAAGCTTTGGATGACATATTCTTCTGCCTCCCAACAAAGGGTTTTGAAAAAAGTCGTAGAACATGGTCTAATATCTTAGCCGCTTCCTAGATGCATTTTACAGTGTAACTGACCATCCTGTTGGAATTTGATGTAAGTATCTTTTCTTTCCTGGACAGTGGACGCTTTGCAGGAAAAGGTGATGAACAAGAACATGAGAGAGCACTTGAGTTTACTTGGACCTGCTTTGATAGGCGTACAATTTTCACATTTCTTCACAAATTCCAAATAATTAATTTGTAGCTTTAATGGCTTCTCCCGCTGGACCTCTCTTCCTCTCCATCTTGCACCATGCATGTTCAGGGTTATCTGTTCCTTCCCATATACAGACCTTAGCCCTTCAACTTCATACTCCCTTCCATTCCTTCCTCCTTTTACAAATACCCTAATAGGTTGGGCCTGATGAATAAACACATATTATATATAACATATATTGACTCAAGCCACATTGTTGATGCCATGAAATTAATTGACCATTTCTAACTTGTCTTTGAAACCCTATGAGTATTGAAACATTTTGAAAACTAGATAATCTTATTTGTTGAAAAGTTTGGCTTCATTGTGATGGGAGTGTGCGGGGGATGGGAGTTTCCAATTTGGGAACTTTTTCCTATTCTGCTTCAGTTCTTCAACCAATGTGTCGGGTTGACCATTTCTCCTCTGCACCTTAAATTAAACTATACTCTATTTAATATTCATATACACACTAATTCAATGTATACTTTTCAATAGGACAGGTGTGCACTGTATAACAATTTTTGAGATGTAGACTCATCTCAGTTACGATGATATAGTGAAAGTGGTTGAATACACTTTGACTTTTTTAACTATAGGCACCTGTTACTGTGCATTACCATTGCTCAGGCAGTCTGATGCTCCCACTTTATTTTGCCTAGGAAGAGATGATCAGCAAGGTGATCTATGGAAACATGGCATACTTGAATCTTGCAAAGCAACTGAGCCCATCGGGTATGCGGAACAGAGCACTAGCTTAATTCCATACACTGGTGGACCTTCTCTATTAGATGGTCTTAGCAAGCAGCAGAGCTTCCTCATGGTCAGTTTAAGTTTGGCTTCTTCTCAATTTCTGGACAGTATGGAGAATATCCTTTCTGACAATGTCGTTATTAAAACAATACTGAGGAGTTGCCAATTGATACTGCATGTAAATATGAAAACGTGTTTTTTTTACACATGTAGCTTTTATTCCAGTTCCTCTTGGGAAAGAACTATCTAGGTGTTATGAGTTGGAACGGTGTGAGAGTAGTACTTCTTAATGTGAGTCCATGTTGAAGGCTTGCACATAAACAACTTGATTCAATACAGTCAGGGCCGAGTCGCTGAAGCAATCGCCACATGATAGACCCATGAATCCACTGCAAGTATATACAAAAAGTCTTCATGATTGGCCTCTAGAAGGAATATGAAAAAGCAATATTACTGCCAAGGACACCTCCTGGATGGCCACTATTGCCCAGCCAGTAAATCATTTTTGGTGCCTGGAGAAAGAACACACCCTTGCTGACTAACTGCAGGAAAAGGACAAAATTAGGAGAGCAAGGTAAAATGTGTACAGTGGGTTTCACCAATCAATGATCGTTTTACTCAACCAAACTTCTCCATCTCCGGAGCTCCCAATCCCCTGACACCCCTACCATACTTGTAACTCAATAGGTGCATCCCCTATGCACTTATCATCTGGTGATGGACACATGAAGCTTTGTACAGGACACAACACTTTTCCTCAAAAAGATTTAAGAGACAGGCCATGTACCACCAAATGCACTCTTGGCTACATTTGGTATCAACACACTGTATTACAGAATTTATTTATGTATTTGTTTATTTTGTATAATGCGCCACATGCCCATAGGCCTTAGGGCACACATATAACAAACCAAGACAGAATTAAAGACAACGACCGAGCAGGGGCTGGGAAGGCAGCACAGGGGGTAAGAAGATGGGAGATGAGGTTCTCCTCAACCTGGTTTTAAGTTAAACCGGTGGGTTTCAATGGATCTCTTGAATTCTGTCAGGGACAGGGATGCTATCAGGGAGAGGGGAAGGGCATTCCACTCTCTGGGTGCTTGCACATCAATGCTGGCTCCCCTGAATTTGGTCGGTTTAAAACGTGGTTGCACCAGTTTGTGATTGTCATTGGGGTACAGATTGCACCTGGACTGATTGGCAAACAATCTGTCAAGTATTGAGGGCCAATAGATTTCAAAAATGTGTAAGAAAATGACAGCAATTTGTTTGTGACCCTTTGTTTCATGGGTAACCAATGTAAGACCCTGCTAGATAATGTCATATGATCTTGTTTAGACAGACTGAATGGCACACACTGTGCTGTTTTGTGTGATTTGTGGGAGTGGAAGTTGGCTTATGATGTTCCAATAAGGAGGCTATTACAATAGTCAAGCCTGGCGTTAACTATGGTGGATGTTACGAGAGAACTGTTTCTGATGGACAAATAAGGCCTTATTTGGTTCAGCAACTTGATGATGTATCCACAGGAGGAGCAGATGTGAGAGACCTGAAGCTTCATAGGCAATTCTGCATCAATGTACACCCCCAGTGTCTTTACACATCTGACCAAAGTGATTTTACTGCCTATGATGTTAAGACACTCTTATGAGATGTCCAGTTTCTTCAGCTGGGGACCCGATCCCACGATGAGCAGCACTGTTTTTTTCATTCTTGAGTGCCAGGGAGTTTAAAGCCATCCAGGATTGAATGGCCTTGCACACCTTGTTCGGGGTATCAGAATCTTGTACATAGTTACCTCACAACTCAAGGAGAATATGGGTGTCATCAGCTTAATGTGTATACTTTAAACCCAGACTATCCAAGGGGTCAAGTAGTGGCCTGATATATATATTGAACAAGGTGGGTGATACACATGATCCCCGTTGCAGTCCACAGGTTGTGATAGTGTGAAGTGATTGAGCAATTTCTATTACCACTCTTGATGTTCAAGGGCCCAGCAAAGTCAATCCATTGTGCGGCTCTATCAGAGCAGCATGCAAGAGCTTTTAATCTGTCCAACAAGCGATTGTGGTTGACAAGATCGAAGGCTTCTGAGAGTTCCAATAATATCAGCATAGCTGGATGGCCTCTTTCTAGTATGCCTGAGAGATAAGATTTAAGATCTAGTAGGGCCATGTCCGTCCCATGCCTAGCTCTAAAACTGTTGGGTACCTTAGATCTTAATATTCTCCACAAATTCCTGGAATTGTAGGTAGGGAACTCGATCTAGGATTTTGAGAAGAAATGGGACATTTGTTATAGGTCATTCATTTTTTCCCAATGAAGGATCCAGGGTACTCTTCTTCAATAACAATGATTGGACTATGCCATCCCTTAAGTAGGTGTTCACCACCCTCGTAATCCATAGAACCAACAGACATAAAGACCCTTTAATGATATTTGCTGGACATAAGTCTGCTATACAAGATGTTGGTTTTGCGCTTGTGCACTGTTTGAGCTTGACTTTGTCTACCGGCAGGTTGATGGTAGGGATAGCAGGAGAACGCAGTATCTTGGTGTCTTCGTTAGAGCCTGTGATGCTAAATTGCCAATCAAGGATGGCTTATTGATGGCCCACAATCTTATTAGAGAACTAATTTTGTTCTTCCTGACACCAGGCTGAGCCCCTGATAGTGCACGGGAGGGCAATGGTTTTACCCTCAAGCTCCTTGAGAATTGTAAATATCTCACTGGAGCTAGATCTAGCTTTGTTATTTCTCATATTGTAATTTTTTGTTTGAGCATCCATGATAGCAAGTTTGAATTTAGGTATTCAAGGTTCGGGGGCAGGGATTTTTACATCAATCCCTTTCCAGGGCTCTTTTCTTTTGTCTAGCCTGAATGATGTTGTCATCATACCAGGAGTTTTTTATATTCTCTTTCTTTATCTTTTTGTTTTTTTCCAGAGCCAACACATCTATAATAGAGACGATGGCAGATGAGAGATGAGATACCAGATCAATTGAATTATTGAAAG
Organism: Ambystoma mexicanum; assembly: GCF_040938575.1. NCBI lineage: Eukaryota > Metazoa > Chordata > Amphibia > Caudata > Ambystomatidae > Ambystoma > Ambystoma mexicanum. The sequence continues at coordinate 168,413,747 of NC_090935.1, forward strand.
ATTCAGGGTAAAGTAACTTAGAGACCAGCGATTCCCATAATTTAGGAGCTGTGACATTCTTAAAATGCCTGCTCTTGTTTAGGGTTCCGGGCTGTTTATCCACCCTAATTGCTGCTGCTAGAAGTCACACTATGCTATTTGTCATTAAATGATCCAACCATGGCATTGCAGCATGAAGACGTTTGTAACATGCAGATTATGTGTCAGGACCTAATACAATGTGTGGTCATATCCATAGGTCTGTTCCTCGATCAGTCAGGTGTAACCAATGGAATCAAGGGCCACAAGTAAAAATGTGGCTTACATATACTGTCCTTGTTCATCTTCAGCCCATAGAGTACATTACATTACATTGATATCATATTCTTGATTTGTACGCAAAGTGAAGATTCTCTTACACAATTCCATTTATCACTAAAGAGCTTCCATCAATGCACCAAGTTCACTGTGCAATACTTTAAGAAGAGCATATATTTCCTGGATATATTCATTTCAGTTGGAAGAAACACCCATCTAGAAACAGCTGCATATAAGAAACTTACTGACAAGAACAACCAGGCCACACAAAACGGTCCTTATTTATAGCTGGACCATCTGACCCTAACGTATACAGGCCAAGGGCGCAGTGTTGAGCACTGCAGATCCGCAGAGCACGCTGCTCGATCCACTTCTACTATGTGCTACGCATTGCATTGATATACGACTCTGCTTTGCCTTAAAACCTGCTTGCCAAACCCTCTGAAGCAAAGACTGCGAAGGCCATTGGCGCTGTGTTGAGCGCCGCAAGTGTGTACAGCTCACTGCTTGATACACACCTGCTATGTGCTATGCATCGCATTGACGTACGACTCTGCTTCACCTTAAAACCTGCTTGCCAAACCCTCTGAGGCAAACCCCGCTCAGGCCAAGGGCACAGTGTTGAGCACTGTAGGTCTGCAGAGCATTCTGGGCGATCCGCTACGTGCTAGGCATCACATCGACATACGACTCTGCTTAGCCTTAAAACCTGCTTACCAAACCCTGTGTGGCAAAGCCCCCGCAGGCCAAGGGTGCGGTGTTGAATGCTGCATGTCTGCAGAGCATGCTGCTCGATCCACATCCATTACATGCTACGTATCGCATCGACGTACGATGCCGCTTTCCCTTAAAACGTGCTTGCTGAACCCTCTGTGGCAAAGCCCACACAGGGCAAGGGTGTGGTGTTGAGTGCCACAGGTCCACAGAGCATGCTGCTTTATCCACGTCCACTATGTGCTACGCATCACATCGACGTATGATTCTGCGGCAAAGCCTGTGCTGGCCTAGGGTGCGTTGTTGAGTGCCACAGGTGGTAGGCGCTGTGCCATGGCCTCGCAAAACTACTCCTCTACGTACTTTGCTTCACATTCGCATTCTCAGACGGAACCAACCACAGTGAACCTGCAACAATCACAGCCTGATCGGAGAATCGCAACAGCCCGGAACTCAAGAGCCTCCATGTCCCCCTCCACGCAAGTCCACCAGAGTCCAGGGCTGCCCACTATACTTGGTATGCAGGTAAGCGCTTCGGTGCATCCACCCCCCCCCTGTACTACGCTGCTCCCCTAACGCACACTTTGGTGACCCCCGACATCCACCAATAAACCCGACGCCTACAGCTCCGCCATCGCTATGACCCCACCGATCCCCACAAGGAATGGGTTCCTCAAACTGCGCACATGGCTCATCCCTTGCATCCCTCACTATGTCATTCTGTCCAATGCAGATATACTGACAATGCCCCAATCAACCTGAAGCCTCTGGTTCCGCCATCGCTACGCTCCCACCGTTCCTTACGAGGAATAGGTTCCTCAGACAGCTCACTCGGCTCATCCCACCCTTGACACAATGCGTTCCTCAACCATTCTGTCAAACGCAAATGAGCATGCCCGCCAAACCAACCCACAAGCCCATCAACTGCACCTTAATCAACGCCAGATCAGTCCTGGTTCATGCAGCTGAAATCCATTACCTCATAACTTCCAACAACCTCGACCAACTTGCCGTAACCAAAACTTGTCTTCACCCCACTGCGGGACCAGCCCTTTCCATTGCCATTCCTCCGAGTTACACCATCCTAAGATGTGACAGATCCCCTACCAAAAGAGGTGGTGTTTCCCTCATTTTAAATAACACCCTCAACATCAGAGCCACCAACACCACCCCCAACTGCGAATACCTACTTGCCAAGCTCTCTATGTCCCCTACTACTTCCATCACCATCCTCCTCATCTACCGCCCTCCTGGCCCCAGGCTTGCCTTTGTGGGCAACCTACTTCAAAGCATCTACTCCTCCATTAAGCCCAACTCCAAAATCTTAATTCATGGGGACCTTAACCTAGGCCTCAACAATCACTCAGACACCCTTGCCACCAGTGTAGCCACCGCACTCAACCAAGCTGGCTTCACACAATGAACCCACAAACCCACCCATGATTAAGGCTGCACCCTTGACTGGATCAGCGACCTCAATTGAAACATCACCAACCCTGTCACCTCTCCCTGGCCATGGTCTGACCACCACACCATTACCTTCAACATCCCCCCATATGAATGCCCCAGTCCAATCCACCCTCCAAAACCAGAAAGCCTGGCCTGCTGCACAAGAAATATGAACAACATCAACCTCGCCCCGCTTCTTGATACCCTCGCTCACTCGCCAACCTCAGTGATAGACCTAGCAGCACTGGTCAACATCTACAATAATACCATTGCTCAGGAAGTTGACACACTTGCCCCACTAAAATATCGGAAAGCCAAGCCTCCACTAAATAAAACCGCCTTGTTCACACCTGAGCTTCTCAAAGCTTGTGCCAAAAAGCATGCCTCTAAGCTAGCATGGAGGAAAAAGCCCTCCCACGCCTCCAAAGCCCTTTTCACCTCCCTCGCCAAAGACAATCGAGTGGAAAACCTCACTGCAAAAGCCAGCAGCTACAACTCCAGGATCAGTAACGCCAAATCCAACTCCCGGGAACTATTCACAATCTTCCGGTTGTTAGAGCCTCCCTCCCCTGCCAGACTTGATAGTGGACAGCACCTGGTGCAGCAACATCAAAAAGCCCTCACTGGAAAAGTTGACTTCCTCAAAGGGAAAATCCTCTCCAAATATCAAGCCATGCTTTCTAAACCACCACCACCCACTGCCCCCAGTGCTTTACAGAGCCACACTTGCGCCCCTTTCAACTTCCACCCTGTCTCAGTCACTAAGGTCACCAAGATCATCAATAGTCTCAAACCTTCTTGCAAAGGTGACACCTGCTCAGCACTGATTATCAGATACTGTGCCGAGACCCTTTCTCCAATCATCTCTACCATCAACAATGCTTCCTTCACCTCCAATTTTGTGCCAACCTCCCTAAAGAAAGTGTGGGTTCTGCCGCTGCTCAAGAAGCCCCCTCCATATCTACAAACTATCGCCCCATTACAACAGTACTCTAACTCCTGAAGATCCCGGATCGCATAGCCTACATCCAGGTTCAACATTACCCAGAGGAGAATAATATCTTGGGTGTCCGCCAAACAGGCTTCCGCCCCAAGCACGGAATGGAAACTGCCTTAATGGACCTTAAAATTCAACTCAATGCCATCAAGGACACTGGCAAGCTTGCCCTCCTGATTATGCTGGACCTCTCCACAGTATTTGACCTGGTAGACCACCGAACGCTCTGCTCCCAACATTCCTCTACAGCCACCTTCTCCACATCTGCCACCAACTGGATTAAATCTTTCCTAGTCAACAGATCCTCAAAAAGTATTCATCGATGCGTTTTCTGCCACACTCACTCCTGTCACTTGCAGAGTTCCTCAAGGTTCCTGACTCTCCCTCATTCTCTACAACATTTATTCAAAACCCCTCTTCAACCTCCTTGACCTCCTCGGCATATCATATATGAACTAGGCTGACAGTACTCAGCTCCTTAACCCCTTATTGGTTCATACGCTCAGGACTCAGCTACCATCAACTCTGTGTATTCAATTATTCAAAACTGGATGGCATCTCACCTACTATGCCTCAATGATGATAAAACTGAAATCCTCATTGTAAGCTCCCGCTCCATGCTACACAACTATCGACGGAAACCGAATCCCTACCTCTTCTACAGCCAAATTCCGAGGTGTATACCTGGACTCAACCCTTGACCTCTTGTGCCAGGTGAACTCTATCACCTCATCAGCCTACACCGCCACACTGCTCCACGCCAGTAAACCTTTCCTCTCAACACCCAACTGCCTACCTAATGCAAGAGCCATCACAGGAGCTACGCTTGACTATTACAACACCTTATTCATCGCAACCTCCAAGCACAACCTGAACAAACTACAATCTATTCACAACAATGCCCTCCGAGCTGCCATAGGTCTCTCCAAATCTAACCACATCTCAGAAGACAGGAGAGATGAACACTAGCTACCCATCCACGAAAGGATCAAATTTAAAACACTATCCATAGTCCACTGATGCCTGTCCAACACAGCCCTGACCTACCTCTCAATGCATGGAGAAGTACTGCCCTGCCCACCGACATCTTATATCCGCGAGCTGTCACTCCCTCAAGATCCTCAAATTCATTTGTATCTCAGTAGGAGGCAAGATCTTCCAGGTTGTGGCCACCAAACTTTGGAACAATCTCCCACCAGTCCTCAGAAAAGAGCCTGCCTACTGGACCTTCTGCAAAAATCTAAAGACCTGGCTCTTCAACTAACTAAACTCCTCGTCATTCATCCGTATGCATTTTCCCTCCATCTTCTCGCCCTACCCCCCTCTTCTTCTTTTTTTCCTCAATATAACTAGCTCCTACATACCCAAGGATTTTGTGCACTGAAATAAATGCAAAAATGAATACATAAATAAATAATTGTTTTGGGCGGGGTGGGAGAATATGATGTCAGTTTCCTTTTGTACTAGCTGGGAGTCATGTTATCTTAAGTTGAGGTTTATTATAATGTTTTGGTTTACATGTCTCATTTTCAAGTGCTTTTGAAGCAGCCATAAAACACCAGTTAGCAACCCACTAAACATGCACAAAGAAAACCCAGAGGGTAGACCTGGAAATCTAATATTTTAGATAGACCAACCACCCCTATTTTGACCTAACATTCACATGATGCCCTCTATTTACAGTATACAGTAATCGCAGCCCAGGTTGAGAAGGCTAGTCAAAGGCTGGGTTGCATAAATTAACTCCCATAAGTGCCCAAGCAAGACTCAGGAACCTCTAGGAAGATGGAACTCTGCTTCTGATCCCAAGGAAGTCATGGTCGAAATCCTGTACTCAGTTACATTTACCTATATTTATATATATATATATATATATATATATATATATATATATATATATATATATATATATATATATATATATATATATATATATATATATATATATATATAATCTGGCCATTCTGGGCCTAGGAGAGTAAGTACGCTGGCTTTTCATGATAGATTTTCTTGGCCATTGTTTTCCATGACATAGTGGAAGGCTCAAAGTCTGGCCATAAGCACTGTGTGCGAAATCCTAGGGTTTTTGTAACCATGGCATAGATGAGAAAACCAAAAAATTAGAGTTTTTTTAGCTTGCTTTTCAGGGACCGTTTAGAAACGTTCTGACCTACACCCCTGCTAACGTTGTTTAGGACCTAGGGAAGAAAGCTTAAGGGCATTTCCACATTTGTTTTTCTTGAGCATGGCTTCAACATGAGTAATTTCCAGACATACTCCCCCTTGTGTAGAGAACATCTCCGGCTATCTCTCCTCTTGGTGCGGTGCCCCATAGAATACAGCTGAGTCCCACAATATATTTGGTCCAATTGTACACATAGGAGCTGCTCTACCTTTTCCTTTGTTTGTCTTCCTGTGAATCTTGTCAATCCCTCACCGCAACTATCTGCCCCATGCTGCTTCTCCCTTCCACTACTGAATGCTCTATCATAGTCCTCCTTTGCTTCTCTGAAATGAAAAGTGCTTCAAAGCCAAACGCTACAGCAGGAGGCTCTATACATAAGCAAGATAACATAATAAAACATATACTCCAACAGGAAGACAAAGGACAACCAACTTTCCACACTGTGCTCATCCTGGCTGGAAAATGGTCACTCAGGTAAACAAATTGACAGAGAATGTGTTTGTGCTTTGAAAATACCCAGAGACAACTTGCTTCAATACAGAGACAGAACAAATACCTTTGGTTGTCACCTACCATTCAGCACTACCTCAACTGAATATGTTCGTTCGTTAAGGACCTACAGCCAATGATGAAGTGCTGAAAGACATCAACAAAGAAGCTGCCGTAACTGCATACAAGCAACCGAAAAACCTAGCACAGTCTGAGAGCAATAGTACATTTCCACTAGGTGATGATTATAGCAGAGTTTAAACATACCCTTGCAACAGTAGGAGATGCAAACCGTGCCAACACACCTGCACTGGATCTGACATACTCCACAGAACAGAACAATACAGATACAAGGAACATACAACTGCAAATCATCCAATGTTGTGTTCCTCTCTGAATCAAAAAATGCATGCAAGGGAACTATGGGCATGAGACCTGCAAAGGGCTGCATGAAAGGATGAACCTACATAGATACACCATCTTAACCAACAGACACACACCAGTGGGTCGACATTGCATACAGGGTGGGCATTCATTGGAGGATCTATCAGTGGTAGTTTTCAAAGGTGGCATCTCAAATACCGAAGAACGTGGGAGCTCAAGTATCTGCTTAACCTAAAAGACAGTGGCCCTCATTACGACCCTGGCGGAAAGTGACTGACCGGACCGCCACAGCGTAAATAGCGTTTCCGCCATTGCACGAAGGAGCAAAGTGCGGCCCATTCCGACCCATCGGGCACGAGCACCACGGCATGGCGGAAGTGCAAAGTCTGCGATGGCGGAAATGACCCCAAAACGGCCCACACCGCCGCCGTACGGCGCCCTAGGTGCAATACCGCCACCCATCACGGCGGACACCGCAGTGTGCGCCTACCGGAAAGTACGGTGACCGGAAATATACGGAAACGGAAGTAAAAACATGGGCCCGGAACGGGAAACATCCCGCCGTACACCTATAAAACCACTAAAACCACACAACCACCAAAAACACTACCCTGAGACACACCCCAACCCGTCATCCACCCTAGCGAAACCAAGAAAAATGGGAAAAGTAGCGAAGAAAGCGTGCGACCGCAAGCGGCAGGTCCACTTCTCCCGTGAGGAACTCACCGTGCTAACAGAGACCCTCCAGGAGAATGCAGCCGTCGTCTTCTCCACGCAAATGACCAGGACGGCACTTGCAAACAAGAAGGCCATATGGGCTCTGGTGGCACAGCGGGTAAGTGCGGTGGGGACCGCACCCCGCAACCCACAGCAATGCCGAAAGCGATGAGACGACCTGCGGATACGCGTCCGCAGCATACTCTCTGCCAACCGCAACATTGCCACAGCCACCGGGGGAGGTCCTGAATCACCCATCAAGTTGACCCCCTGGGAAGAAATCTGTGCCTCCACCATCGGAATGGAGAGCATAGAGGGAGTCGGAGGGATGGAGAAAGGAGTGCAGACATCCGAAGATTCAGGTAGGTGGGCCAGATAAAACAATTCCAAATCCACAAAGTCCATTCATGTGAAGTACCATGTGTCCACATAGCGCAACAGAAACACATGTCCAGGAGAACGTCCACACACATCGGCCTGATAGCGCACGTTAAAACCCACAATAAATACATAATTAATTAAAAACCCCTAAAACACGCACTACACGTGCAGCAGGCACACCCTAACTGCAGGCTGCCAAACAACTGCACCCTCACTCCACACACAAATGAAAGCACCTCCAAGGCCCCGACCCAAATCACCCTCAGGTACCACCCCAATGCATGTGATACAATGCCATTCCAATTCCCACAGACCCATCAATAACCCTCGCCCTCCTTTACTCCACCACAGGGTCCGATCCAAACGACGAGCATCAGGACACCCCTACCAGCACACCTGCAAAGAGGGCCAAGACCAACGGCCAAAGACCCTCCACCTCAGCTGCACGCATCAAGACACGGCAGCAGCACAAATCAGGTGGCAGCACAGAGGAGGGAACATCAACAGGCACCCCAGCAGCCAGCATGCCCACAACACCACCACCACAGGTCCCCCCAACGGATGCCACAGAAGGCACTGCCTCTGGTGGCAGCAGCACCATAGGTGACACCCCATTGATGGCAGCATGCTCCGACACAGAAGACGGGGATGTCGAAGTCAGATCCATCCATGACCTGTCCCAATCCCCCTGTCTGTCCCATCCCGTACAACATGAGGATGCCACGCAGGGGCACCCACAAGACGACGACTGGCCATCCCCCACAAGCCCTGTGGCAAGGCAACATGAGGTCCACAGCCCCTCTGTGACACCCCCGCAAATGGCCATGGCCCAGCAGAGGCAACAGTCCCTCGACCAGTTAATCGTGCAACAGCAGCAACTGGCCACGCTCCTCAAGGACCATGCCGATGAATGTGGGGGCACTAAGGCAGACATAGAAACATCAACTGAGACACTTAGAGCAGAAATGGAGAGAGGTACAGAGACACTAATGGCACAAATGGAGAGAAGCACCGAGAGCCTGAGGGGGGAACTGCATGCGACGTCCAAAGACGTATGTGCCGAACTTGCCGCAGTGCGCCGTGTGCTCACTGAGCTCTCGCAAACCCTCAGGGACATGCATGGACGTGAGCAGGCAGAGACATCATCCGTTGCAAGTTCCGTCCAGGGCAGCCCCCAACGTAGATCTGGGAGGAACCTGCGCTCCACAGGCAGGGGTGCCCCTGACACCCGCAGAGGGGGCTTGCAATAGCGACTGCCCACTGACAATGAGCATCTTTGGACACTGGTGTTCGGGGGGGAGGTAGGAGGGTGGAGGGGGTGTGTTGGGCTCACTTGGGTGGCGGGTCGATAGGGTGTTCAACATGATATCACATATGCCATAAACAGTGCACGATCAACCAATGAGATGTGTGGACATTGATATTTGTGTACTAGGCCATCATAGGCGTACAGTCCATATTGTGCATGTCCCAGACACACACAGTGCCACGAGTCCCGTGTCCATGTATCAGCCACCAGGCGTGAGTGCTAGAAGCATGCATCTATGAGATGCTGACGAATGTCACGGCCCTCCGGTGCCTCGCAGACTCCTTGAGGTGCTGCCACATCCCCACCCTCATCATGACCATCATTAGGTGCTTGCAGTTCTGCGTCAGGGGGCATGGGCACATTTCTACGTACGCACATGTTGTGGAGCATGACACATGCCATGACCATCTTTGCAACCTTCACATGGCGGTACAGGAGTGCCCCGCCAGACCTGCTGAGGCAGCGGAAACGACCCTTCAGTAGGCCGAATGCCTGTTCAATGACTACACGGGTACGTGAGTGGGCATGGTTGTAGTCCTCCTCATGCTGGTCCCGTGGGTTCCGGACTGGTGTGAGGAGCCATCTCTTCAGTGGATATCCAGCATCACCTGTATGTGGACGATAAACGTATGATGTGGAATGCCATTGCTACGTACGCACACCCCCCCCCCCCTTCCTGCCAGGTCATTGCCGAATCACATACCCCACATTATCATGCATGTAATGAGACTCACCGAGTAGCCAGGATCTGTTCCCTGCGTGTCGCTCCATGTAGCGTGGTATTGTAGAGTTCCTCAAGACCATAGAATCATGGGTTGATCCAGGGAATCGGGCACAACAATGTGTAATGATCCTGTTGGAGTCACACACCATTTGTACATTCAGGGAATGAAATTGTTTTCGGTTGCGGTACTGGGCCTCCATGGCATGTGGGACGACCAATTCCACATGGGTGCAGTCGATGGCACCAATGCAACCCGGTATGCCGGCAAGTGCATGGAATCCCACTTTTGTGTTGGTAATTTCCTGCTCCGAGCGTGGTAGAGAGATGTAGTCGTCTGCGTGCTGCAGGAGGGCATCGAGCACTTGCAATAGTGTCCGTGAGAACAGTGGCTGAGAAATGCCATGCAACTGTCCGACTGTGTGCTGGTAGGTGCCTGTGGCCAGGAAGTGGAGTACAGACACCACCTTCAGTAGGGGTGGGATGGCGGTTGGGCTATCTATCATGCTGACAAGGTCAGCCTGTGTCATGTCCACAATGGCGGTTATGGTGTCCCGGTCCAGACGGTAGAGGGTGTGGATCTGCTCATCAGTGAGGTTGAACGGATGTGCTCGGAGGCGTGGGATTGCGGGCTGCCTGCGTGGTGGTAGTGGCTGTGCTGGCGGCCCTTGCTGGCCCTGCCTTGCCCTCCTCCTCCTCCTGCGTCTCCTCCGTGCGGCCGGTTGTAGTTGGTGTTCGTCTTCTTCTTGGAGTTGGAGTACTTGCAGTGCTATCAGGTCCCCCAGGGCCAACATCGCGAGTCCTGCCGGTAGCATTTCGGAGTGGGTGTGGTTGTGGGAGGAGACTGGGTGTGCAATTTATGTGTTTTCAGGCTGTATGGCCTCCACCTGTGGTGATTCATTCCACCTGTGCAAACTGCTCTCCCCTTTGGCCGAGCACGTCCCGCACACAACGCTGCAATTCGAGGAATGGCATCTTGCTATTGCAATCATGTATTTGTACCCGATGGCCGTGTAACATTGGTTGATATGTTCATTCTGCTGTGGTCCCATTGTTTCACATACTATCTGTGCAGTCGCGAACAGACTTGTGAAGGGTCAGTGGTACGTAGTACTCGAGTAACGGTGGGCCCTCATGCATCACTGTACCGAGTTGCAACGACGGGCGGGGCGTCCCATTTGTGGGTGAAGGCAGTTGCCATTTTCACACACAGCCGCACTAGATGGATTAATTTGTGATTTCAAACGGCCACAGATGCCTCTTCGACGTGATGTTGCAAATGAGGAATTCGAAGGGCGGCGCTTTCGGTTTTCAGCTAGCGGCGAGGAAATGCCCACAGGTCTGACTGCAAATATAACGTTCTATTGTTCAATGTCCTTGAGACAGGGGCCATGGCGAGGATGCAATGATTGATATGAATGGTTTGGGATGCGCAATAGCGACGTGGGCGATGAGGCCGGACGTTCCCAAATACATGTTACTTCACTACACTGGAATTACGGGCTGGGGCACTGTGGATTTTGCAGGCTGCATAACGCACAGACTCAATGGATATTTCTAATGTTATGTGAGTAAATATTCAGGCGTTTTAATCCCGGGATGAGGGAATGATGAATGGATGCATGGGCAGGTGATTTGATACAGAGTTTGCCATGTACAGGGCTTCTTGGAATCTATCCGCCTCCCCTGCGCTATGTGATGCAGGGCTGCCATAGTGGGACCATCGTCTATCTGGCCTTGTTGAGCCCTCCCTGTCTCGACGCGCCCTCAGACACTTGTGTCCATGCACGTTACCAATCCCATCAGATGGATTCTGTTTTCACAGACGCATGCACAGGTACACTCGTTTGTGATGGTGTTTACACCTCGATATAGATAGTTATGAGTCGCAAGTGGTTTTTGGGTGGTGATGATCCTTTGGAGTGGGCTAGCATGCATATGGCTGTGGATTTAGTGTGATCATTGAAGTGAGTTGTTCGAATGTAGTTCTGATGGCCATTCTATTCTTTTTCTTTTCTTTTGGTTGACAGGTATCTCCTCCCCTTTTGCCACTGCCATCTGTATGCCACTCCTGCAGATGGCTTTTACTCCCGACACCTGCTGCTTCGTGTTAATCAGTGGAGCAGCATTACGATCTTATGGGACGATCGCCAATGGGCCACATGCCCTTACGCAGTACTGGTGGCTCGGAGCAACATTTCGGCCTTTCAGCTGGACTAGTGCCTCCCCATTGGGACGGCCCTGCGGTTCTGTGCGCTTCCATGTTGCCTTTTCGTACGTGAATGTGGCTCTGTGTACCATGATGGAACAGGGCGTCACACAAGTAGTGGCTGGTCATTTCTTGCGGATGCAGCCCACAATGGTGAAATGTGTTTTGGAGTTCATGGCCTAATGGCTGTATGGGCTTGGTGATTTTGTTGTGCATTAAATTTCTATTCTGATTTGGCCCGTGTAGCGTTCTTCTTTGCAAGTGATGTGGCATATTCCTATTTGGGGAGCGATGTATTGTGAGGAGATCTGCATTGGGTTCCAGCTTCGGAGTTTAGTTGTGTGGTACTGTACTGGGCGCGTTTGCCTACGAAGCCCAGTGAGGTCAGGGATGGGGGCTGCCAATATGACTGTTTGAATGTTGTCATGCTCAGGGGCGGGGGATTGGGTTTTGTGTAACAGATGCCGGTCAGCCAGGTGGACTGGTGGCATGATGTGATTTTCGGAATATTGCTGGTCACAGGTGCCTGTGTTTGCGTGCGTTTCGGGGGGGGGGGACTGTGGTCATGTCCATTGGATTGGCTTCTGTATTCGTGCCATCTGTGCCCTGCAGCTCCCATTGGCCCCTCTTGTGTTTCTTTTGTTCGTTGGCATGCATGGGTGACTTGTACATTTCACTGGTTGCATTGTGACTTCATTGCACCTACGGGGAGTTGTACTTTGTGGGCAGGGAGCGGTGTACAGGCACTCAGTGGGGCCGTTTACGGTTGATTCGCGATGCCGTACTTCTCACCATGGCGGAATGGTACATTCCGCCATGCTTGATGGCGTTAGGTACATGTCCGCTAGGGTCGGAATTAGCGTACCCTTGCGCCATGGTGGTATTTACGGTTTGGCATGGCGCGCGCGCGCGTGCTTGGTGCAGTTAGCGTTGGCGTTCACTACGGTGTCGCTAATGGCTTCGTACTTTGCGGTGACGGGTCATAGTCGCACCGAGCGCTATTCGATGGCGGTATTGCATTTCCGCCATCGTTTTCCGAATTCCGCCAGGGTCGTAATGAGGGCCAGTGTTCTGAACATAGATATGACACTCTATGGGCACCTTTTAGCTGCAAATCGGCAATGTAATCGCATCAAAAATTTCAGAAAACTCGACCTCAGTACCATTTCTCACCTGCAACTGTCAGAAATTATTGATCAGGACCCCTAATGCGTGAGGGGCACAGGACACCAAAAACGGAAATCGTGGGTGTCTAAGCTCAAATGGGTGGCACTCAGTACTGAGCATGAGGCACACTGAGATACCACAGACACTGCTCCGTTCAAAAATGGATAATGTATTTTGCATTTGCCGCACTGTGTGCAAGCAAAGAAACCAGAATGAACCTTAATGCATAGTGAGGTAACATTTTATCCTGTGTCCTGCTACTCCTCCCGTTCCCCTGGTACTTTTCCCTTCCCCTCTCCCCTGCACTTGCGCAATCTCAATGTCACTTGGCCTAGTAAGATCGTTGTCTTTGTCCTCTCTTTGTTTCCCCTCCCTTGCCTTGTCGCGCCTTGAAACTCTTGTGTATAGGCGCGTTATAATGTCATATCATATCACCAGTTATACCTTAAGAACGTATTTTGTCAGGAAACCTACATTGTCTTGGCACCACATGGAGTTTGTAAAACACATTTTTAGACCATACGTGAGGAAAATGCAATGCTGACCCTGTTTCTTAATCATGCATTTTCAAACGTCACAGTTCGCCTTTTAAAATACCATCAGTCATTTTAGAAAACATATGGGAGCCAGCTTCTACTGCTCGTGCCTATGTTAGCTGTTACATGTGAACATTATTTGTTTTGTCTCTTATTCCGTTATAAAAACCTCTCAGAATGGGTGCTGTTCCCCAAACTGTTATGTGCTTCTTTTCTCCCAGCAGCTTTATTGGTCTTTCAGAGAAGACAGCAATTCCAGACCCATATTGCAGGCTTTCAGCCAATGCAGTTAAACATTGTCCTGTGTTGCTTCATTTTGAGAATGATCTGTACTGTGCCTTTCATTTACTCATCATTTCACTCTGCAACATCTGTACTAGAGGTCTCTGGTATTTCGCAAGCTAATGCTTTGTTTCCTTCTTGGCATAGTATTTTCAGTTAGGCCAATGAAAGGTATCAAAGCCAGCAGCGTGTGTGATTTTAAGATTGGACTAACATGCTATCCATTTATTATTTATTTTTGCTCAAGCTAAATATTAAAAGATGCTCATGAGCGCTATCCCCAAAATAATAACTGAGGGATTAAGGAAAAATAGAATTCGATTGGGCCAGGGCCTTCACTCAGGAGCAACGTATGTTAGGCAATGCTGCCAGGCACCCCCAAGCGAGGCTGGGTAACTGCTGCCCCATGACAGCAGGCCCAGGTAAGGGGCAGCAGCCCTTCCCAAGGCCCAGCTCCCCTCTCACCCTCAACAGCAAGGAGACACGCAGTCTCCACCTTGCTAAGTGCAGGAAGGGTGAGGTGTGAAAGAACACCTCACCCTTCCACAATAACAAATCGGTGCTAAGCACTCAGGGGAAGCAAGATCAGCCAGGCAGGGGAAAAAGGAAGATGAGCCCACCCAGGGGCTCAGACTGTTGGCTGCAGGCCAGCCTCGGGGCTGGCCTCAAAGCCCCCACAGATGCACTACAAAGACCCAGGGGCTACCTCTGGGTCCTATATAATGAGCTGCTTTCAGCTCAGAAAGACACAAGCTGTTTGTGGACCCTGCACGGGCACCCAAACATCCAGAAAGTTTGCTGTGTACTCAGCGTCTCTCTCTTTTTCTTGAAGTTCACTGTGCACTCAGTGTCTACAAGCCTCTTGCAAAGCAGCATATTTGTTAATACTTTTCACTGAGCATATCCCTGGTCAGATCATACCTTGTTTTCAGTGATATACAGCTCAGCGGAGGAGGAAACCTGTATCCGCGATCGTCGGAGGACCAGACATGCACTAGCACCAGGGTGGAAGTGGTCAAACCAAGAAACCTCTCACGAAGGGCACGGGCAGACGATCGGTCAGCATCGGGAGCAGAAAGGAAACCCGGTGCAGGCGGCTGCTTTCGCGGCTGCATATTTCCAAGTAAGTCAGCCCCGCCGTGCACAGTGGTTGCCCAGCAACGAGACTCCGGGCGTGCCGGAGCCCAGAAATGTAACAATTTTATAAATGCACTTTGGAAGTAGCGTGTTTTTAAACCGGAACACGCATAGAGATCGTTTATCAAAATAGCATTTTTTTAAAGCATTGTAGGATACAAACTGACTTTAATAGAACCAAAAAATAGAACCCACGTCGACGGTGTTTAGCAAAACTACCACAGTTCCCAATGTTTCAGGCTTTAGCAGGGGAACGCGGAGGGAAATTATTTTCTTTTTGTCATTAAGAACAACTTTGTTAATTAAATTGGACGTGGACAAGAAGAGGGTTTTAGCACAAGAAGGACGAATATAGCTATTACTTAGAAACATTCCCTGAGTATAAGCAGCTGTTAGATTTAACGGACAACAAAATTGGGACAGATAAGCACGGCTTAAGAGTGCACCACATGGTATTAAAGAAACTTTGCCATTTTACCTACCAAGACACACTGGCCACAGACAAAACAATGGTTTCAGGACCCCACACAGCAGTTGCCCGGCACGGGTAACAGGAACATTTTAATATTTCCTTATCCCTGTCACAAAGGGTCAGACAGCAATTTTAAACAATTTCTGATGTTCTGCAAACCCATAAAATGGGGCACACCAAAAGGAGTACAATTCTTTTTACAAATAATTTGTTTATCCTGAACAGAGGGAAGCATGGCACCCAAAAGAAAGCCACAGGAACCCAAGAAAGTGCAGAGAAAACCAAAATCACCACATCTGAAGGCGGCAATTGAGGCAGCGGAGCATTATGGTTAGGAATGGAGAAGAGAACATTTATACGGGCTACCAAAGGAAGTGGTGACACCACCAACAGGGGAGGAAGACAGCCCCCCCACCCAACAAAGAAAAGCAAGGCACATGAAACCCCAGACAAAGGTAACAAGAACAGAAAACTGTCAATATTGTGTGAAAATATGAAAGAGATGCAACAGATGATTTTAGAAATCAAGGAAAAGCAACACGCTCCTAGCGAGCCAGAAGGGGCGCCAGATCAGAGCATACCCCTGGAACCCACAATAAATACACATCCCATAATTCACACAGACCCACCGGCAACAGTGGCCACGCCAATGGGACCAGAACCAACAGTGCCATTAAAAGCATGGGCAACGCCCACCCCAAACAACACAGGCATAATAGACTCTAACAGCAGAACCACAAGAGATATTATGATATTTTGCAGTGCACAGTTAGATTTGAAACTGATGCTTTTGAAACAGAAATACTTAACAGGTATAAAAAATCCCTGGCATGGAACATCGATATAACAATCAAAGAGGCCATTTGGGCAAAAGAATTTATTGAAATATTCTCGCTTATCGAGGCTCAATGCAAAGGGAGGGATGCTTTCAGGGATCCCAAGACAAGGCCATAGCCAGTAACGCCCAAGTAGAACAGAACTGGGACAATTGGTCAAAATCATTTGCCATTTTAGCAACAATTTTCATTGAAAAATTCCCGTGGGATGGAATAAAGTTATAGGCATATGCAGATAATATCAGAGAGGTAAAAACTGCCCACAAGGGGAAGGGGTGGCTAGCAAATGACATAAAATTCAGAATAAACATGTCGGAAAGACCAGCAATAGAATGGGATGAGGTTCAGAACGATCTATATATTTTGAATGCCGAGCCTCCATCAGAGGAGGAAGTTGCCCAAGCAACGGGCAAGACAAACAAAAACCCACAAGGGGTAAACAGAAATAATGAAAACTAAAAACATAAGAAGGAAGAGCAGCCCTTTTGGAAAAAACAGACATGGGGGGCTAAGACAAAAACCTGCGGGCAGAATAAAACTCACCACGCCCCAAAATCCACCATCCCATTCAGGAATAATGGGAAAAATCAGTGCTCATGGGGGAAGGAGTGCTGGTATAAGCACAACTGCACCAACTGCAATGGGGATCACCCTGCAAGCAGCTGCACCAGATTACCCTAAAAAAAATACCAAAAAAGAGGAGCAATAATAACATAACCCCACCAATTTTGGCAACAGGCAGAACTCCCATCACCCCAGAAAACTTTAGTGAAGCACTGGTGAACTATACGGACAAAGTAATCAGCTCAGCAATCAGGCTGGGCTTCAAGGAAGGTTTCAATATTCCTTTTAAGGGAGAAGGGTCCCAGAAAATCCCAAGGAATCTGGTCTCAGCCAGGGACAACCCCAAGGTAGTAAGAGAAAAAATAGAGAAAGAACTGCACTTAGGCAGAATCGGAGGCCCCTGGGAGAAAATGCCATTCCCAGACAACCTAGTGTCCCCGCTGGGCCTGGTACCCAAAAAATAACCTGGGAAGATGAGGCTAATACACCATTTGTCATACCCCAGGGGACACTTCCTCAACGACAGCATCCCACCCACTGAATCAGCAGTCACCTACATGCATTTCCAGGAGGCCCTAAGACTAATTTAGGACTGCAGCAGGAAAGCCCTCATGGTTAAACTGGACATTGAATCCGCTTTTAGGTTACAACCAGTCCACCCAAACTCACAGCATTGGCTAGGTTTCTCCTTTGATAAAAAATGTTATGTGGACAGATGCCTCCCCATGGGGTGCGCAGTATCCTGCGCACTATTCGAACAGTTTATCTAATTTTTTCAATGGGCTTTTCAGAAACAATTACCAGGGGTCAGAGTAGTCCACTACTTGGACGGTTTTATGGTGATGGGCTTACCAGATTCTGAGGAATGGCATAGGGCACTTACAGAATTAGAAAACATGGCTGCACAATGGGGCATCCCATTAGCAGCCGAAAAGAAGACCAAGCCATCCACAAACATTATCTTTTTAGGAATAGAAATAGACACAATAGTCGGTTTATGCAGAATCCCAAAAACAAAAGTCATTGAACTACTAGGGAAAATCCAAGAGCTAAGCACAAATAACAAGGGCACAGTAAGGGAATTGCAATCACTGGCAGACAGCCTCAATATTGCAGCCATAATCATTCCACAAGGCAAAGTATTTTCCAGGAGCCTAGAGTTCAAAACCAAAGCATGCATCAAACCCCACCTACATATCAGGCTGGGAAAAGAAGTGAAGGAAGATCTAAAAGTATGGGGGAATTTCCTCAGAAATTTCAAAAGGGCAACACTTTGGCGCACACCATTGAACACAAAGGACAAAAGGGTTCTCTTCACGGATGCAGCAGGGAGTAGAGGTTTCGGGGCCATGCTAGGCACAGAATGGGTGACTGGACATTGTCCGAGGCTTGGCTCACAGCAGGATGGCCAAAAAACATCACTCTTTTAGAAATATTCCCCATCTGGCTAACCATACACATATGGGGCAGGCAGCTGGCTAACATGGAACTCATGGTTTGGTGCGACAATATGGCAGTGGTAGGGATTTTGAACAAAAGAACCACCAAATGCCATTTGGTGCTCAAAGTACTACGAGCCATCACAACGGTCACAATGCATGGAAATATTTGTGTCAAAGCAAAACACATTGCTGGAGCAGATAATAACATTGACAACGCTTTTTCTTGCTTTCATTGGACAAGTTTCTGGGAGGTAGCGCCTCACGCCCAGGAAAAGATGACATCGATCCCAGCGGAATGCTGGGCGATAATGGGTAGCTAGAAAATCTGCATCAACGCCTGCACCCGAGGGCCAAGGACGGGATGCACAACAACAGCCAGGCACCTTAAAAACGGGTGCCAGCAGCATGCTGCCGACAAAAAACATGAACCCTGCTATGGGGTTCCTACTAGAGATGGCAGAGAAAAACTTGGCAAGCAGCACTACAGCCCAGTACAGTAAGTGCCTGCAAACGGTTCTTAGAACAACTGGTTTAAACCATGTAGATTTAATAACAATAAAAGATATAGAAATCTTTTTTAAATGGGCGCTCAATCAAGGTTTTAAAAAGGATTGGGCGAAAAGACACCTCTTAGCATTATCTTATTTTTCAAAATTACGAGGTGAATCAGATCCCACACAAAGCGCATTAATTTCTTATGCAATTAAAGGCTGGGGTAAAATAGAAGACCCCAGGTAGATACCCGTCGCTTACTAGATTTTGATAAGCTAGTAAAAATAGCAAGCCTATTAAACAGCATATGCTCCCACCCATATGAAACATTATTATTTAAAACGCCTATTTTGGGGCTTTCCGAGTGGGAGAGCTCATTGCTTCCAGCACTAAAGCCAACATGGTTTAGGCATTATAGAAACCAGCGTTAGAAGGGACAGCATCAACATTGAAATACAATGATTCAAAACGGGGGCAAAAAGGGTCATCAACATTTGCTGCATCGACAATGCACCAAATTGCCTGGTGTGCATCACCAACCTCTACTATGCACAACAGCCCAAAGTGGGGTGGGATTCCTAATCCACAGGGACACAGCAGCGTTAAGTGAATATCAATTTAAAGGATAAAGCAATCGCCAAAGCTGGGTGGAATCTAAAGGATTTCGGTACCCACTCTTTCAGGATCGGGGCAGCAACCTCAGCGGGGCAAGGAGGTTTGGCCAACAAGTAAAGAACATGGGGGCTGGAAGTCAGACTGTTACAAGAGATACATCAGACCAGAACTAATATAGTTCTGCCAACACCCCCCACTCACCCCAAGGCCCCCACCTTATTTTCACACCCGATTTTTTCTCCCAGAAACAACAGCTGAGGAGGACCCACCCCTAAGATCATCCTGGATAGTCGGGCACTCGTTTGTATTCAGGACCGGGCATTGGGCCGAAGAAACTAAAGATGGCCCAGCTTTCAGGAACACTATCGCATCATGGTGGGGCTATAGAGGCCTCCATTAGCTAGACATCCATGACAAGCCAGTCGACCTAGTCGCATACAGAGACCCGCCGGAATTCTTGATATTACATTTAGGGGGTAACGACATGGGAAAAAAAACTTTATACGAAGAAATATGTGCCTCGCTATCAGGCATTACAGACAATTGGAGGGACACGGAAATCTATTTTTCAGCAATCCTGCCTAGAAAAACATGGCAGGGGGCCACCTGTTACAAATCAGTCGACAACTCCAGGAGAAAGTTGAACAGAGGGCTGGAGAAATTCTGCATAGCCAGAGGATTGGGCTTTATTAAGCACCCTGCGATAACACTGGGTGACCCCGATCTGTTTCACAAGGATGGCACCCACCTATCGGGGTATGGCATGGAACAATTTTATAGAGAAATCACCAGTACCTTAGCTACCAGAGGTTGCAAATAACCTAACATTTGGGGGAACACAGGCAGCCGATAACCTACCTCAGTGTGGCGGCACAGGCCTCATGACCCGTTGCCCAAAAGTAATATATGATTATGATATGCATATATTGTTCATGTTCCATAACCATATCGGTAACAATAAAAAGCTATAGCCTTTTATTGCCAACACTTGACCAAATGTTGTGGTGTAATAAATTATGGTGAGGGAGGGGGTCGACCAGACATGACACCCACTTCCCAACACAACAAATGTAAGGTTGCCTGCATATGGGTCTGGCAGATACGTGTAACGCTGCCGGGCAGCCCCAAGCAAGGCCGGGTAAATGCTGCCCCATGGCAGCAGGCCCAGGAGAGGGGCAGCAGCCCTCCTCTAAGGCCCAGCTCCACTCACTCCCCCAACAGCAAGGAGACACACAGTCTCCACCCTGCTAAGTGCAGGAAGGGTGATGTGTGAAAGAACACCTCACCCTTCCACAATAACAAATGGGTGATAAGCACCCAGGGGAAGCAAGATCAGCCAGGCAGGGGAACAACAAAGATGAGCCCTTTCATCCCCCTGGGGCTCAGACTGTCGGCTTCAGGCTGGCCTGGGGGCTGGCCTCACAGCCCACACAGATGCATTACAAAGACCTAGGGGCTAACCCTGGGTTCTATATAATGAGCTGCTTTCAGCTCAGAAAGACACAAGCTGTTTGTGGACACTGCATGGGGACCCAAACATCCAGAGAATTCGGTGTGTACTCACTGTCTCTCTCTTTTTCTTTTCCGCAATCCCTCCTAGAAAAAGGGAGACAAACAACAGAAGGGAAACCAGAACACGATACGATGACTACAAAAAGTCGTGGGACAAAGAAGGAGGCACGAGCCTGAGGTGGTAACCTCAGGACCCAGTGCCCAAAAGTAATATATTATTACGATATGCAAATATTGTTTATGTTCCATAACCATATCTGTAACAATAAAAACCTACAGCCTTTCATTGCCAACACTTGACCAAATGTTGTGGTGTAATAATTTATGGGGAGGGTAGGGGTCGACCAGACATGACACCCACATCCCAACACAACAAATGTAAGGTTGCCTGCATTAGTCACTGGACATACGCGCGATATAAAAGCCCAACTTTATTTTTTTGCTGGTGAAAATGTCTTAAACACTAATTTGAATTATGCATTATGAATGTTGCAGTAAGGCAACAACGGCGCCGGTAGTGCTACCGGCGCTGTTGTTGCCATGCCGCAACATTACAAGTTTTCTTGCGAGGGTCACTCTCCACGCCTGGTTAGACCAGGCGTGCAGAGCGGCACCCGCAAGCAGACCAGGATTGTAGCAACGGTACCGTTATGAACTGTACCGCTGCTACCATCCTCCCCATTCCCATTGAGCTCTATGGGAGCTCAAATGGGAATGGGGACGTACCAGGTACGGGTCCCGTGAAAGGGAATTACCGGGCCCTCCAAGGTCGGAATGGCCCGGTAAGTCCCCTTTTGCAGGACCCGGACCCGAGTTTGGCGGTAGCCATGCCCTTAATATGAAGGGCATCGCTACCTCCAAACACGTAATGAGGCCCACTGTGTGGATAAATATTATTAAAGTGTTCTAATGAACAGCTGAAGTATAAAGGTTCTTGAGGCAGGTCATTTGTAGGAAATTAAGTTCCTAAAATACCTTGTTGTTTCTCACCTTTTTTGATATGATCAAACCTTTCACTCGGTGGAGGTGTGCAATTGTGTTTTAATGAGTAATTCCAAATGATGAGAAGCGGGAAGGTTAGCTGATGCTCTCTTCTGTTTTTGAAATGGACCATTTGTTTTATTAAGGGACATTTATTTTATTAATAATGTACACATGATATATTTGCTTGACATTCTTATCATACTCGTCTTTAAGTCGTGGCAGATACATGATAACGATGCGAGTCCAGGGACAGGCAAATCTCTGATATGGCCTTGGCACCCACACAAATCCGAGCACGCGGCTTACAGTAAGGAGCTTTGGCAGCAACTGGTGATACGCTGCCAGGCGCACATTGTGTTCCCCAATCTTCTGGGAGAACGTCTGATGTACTGATGGATGAGTCTGTGGATGCCAAGTGTGACATTCTAGGAGATGCACAGTGCAAGCCACATCAGCTACTAATGAGGAAGCCACCATGACAACCTCTTCTTTCCAAATGTAGCCACACCAGATCCAGGTGCAAACATCTGTGTTCCTGGCAGAAAGCGCCTGTGTGGGAGATGTAGCGTGTCATCACTTACCATGCACTTTCTGCACAAGAACGGTGAATTCACAATTTCACATTACTCTCATACCTTCCACCATCCCTGAGTACATGTGTGTAAGTGAGCTCTTCTTTTGATTGTCCTGGAGGTTGTTTTCTTTCCATAAATCGCGCAATGTTCTCTTCATAAATTGTTGCTTTCTTTCCACATGTTTTAAGTTTTATATTATTTTTTTAATCAATTGTCAATATTTTTAATCTTTTTTATATATTTTATTTTAATAATACGTTCCCCATGAATTACGCAATTTTCTCTTCAAAAATGTTTGCTTATAGTTTATTTGTTTAATGTTCCCTTTTCGTGGGATATATTTACCTTTGTAATTCACTGTCAGGATTTTAATTTTAATTTATTTATATTTCACTTTCTGGAAATAACACCTGCCTCTGCAACGTTCATGATGACCAAAACTACACTTTAGAATGGATTCACAAGCAATAGCGTCATTCTGCATATTGCAAGTATGAATTGCATTGTTCTGTGCAATTCCCATGCAGTGATAGTTTTTCAGTGCACCAAGGGACCTTGCTGGTTGTGAGGAAGCCGCTTGCTGGGCGACCACTGGCTCCTGCAGACTCATTGGCTCTCTCTATTTCCTACATACTGGCAGGGAGCATCCATTGCTGATATTGGTAAAGCCGCCTTGCTGAGTTTGAACCTTAAGTGTGCAACTTCATGGTATCATTGCATGAGGGCAAATGTTTTTCATACATTTTTAATAGGTAGATGAATTAGGTTAGTGGCCATGCAGGGGCCACAGCAAAAATAGAGGAACCCCCATCAAAATGTGCTGCGAGAATGCTGAGATTTCCACCAATCAGAAATGTACTGAGGTTTTACGACAAGCGAGGGTCCCCTGAAGAGTGAGTCATTGTATTATACCACAGTTATTGAGGAACCTTGTGCTATTCACATGGCTCCAAGTCAGATTTGTGCAAGTTAAACTCAACGGTGGGACACATACTAGCAGCGCAACTCTCAATGAACTAGAAATGCGCTGCCAATGAGACAAAGGGACTGATTAATAGAAAGTTGTGTGAGCCGCAAAGGCGCTTTGCGTCGAAAACGTGCACTTTGTGGACAACAAAACACATGTTGCAGATTCATGGATCGGACTTAGCATGGGTCTGCAGACAGTTTGCGTGGGTCCTTACCTACTTTACAAGATTGATCAATAACATGCCTGTGATGCTGTTAGATGTCTGGGGCTGCACGTGTGTCACACTGAATGGAGCAGTGTGTGTTTACCCTTTTCCTACAGGTGCTTGTAACCAGCTGTACTGTGTTCATGATATGGATTGGGGTTTGCAATTATATCACAGGCACTAGGAATTACCAGTAAGTTCAGGTCATAAACTGGTTTGAATTACGTCCCTGGCCTTTTTACACACCGCCACTCACTATAACTGATTGATTGGATGCTTCAATGAGTTCCCTGGATTGGTCCTGCTGGGGTTGGTAATGGCTATGACAGAGCGTTGAGCAGAGGATCAAACTTGATCATCCAGAGGAAGCAAAAGTCACAAAAAGACTTCTCTATTTGAACCTGTGGACAGATTATCAATGGTGAAGCAGGTGTTGCATACCAGACACGCACACACACATCCAGGGAAGCCCATGTGCAATTTTCTGGCCAGTGAAGTGTTCTGCGACCCCAACAGTTGGACGTGGATGTCTGGCAGTGGTGGGTTAGTCTACTGGGAGAACAGCAACCATTCACCGGCAAGGGAACCCTGAGTGGACATCGTCCTCTCGAGCTCTCATTGGAGCTGCCGTGCTTGCCGGGTGAACTCCTCTCTCTGACCTGATAGCAGGCGGTGTTAGTGGTGGAACCAAAGTCAGAAGGGAATTCCTGAATGGCTGAATCAGGGAGTCCAGGAAAACGTGGTTGTTCTCAAAGGCTTCCACCCCAGATGGACAAGGGCCTGCCACACTGGTCAAGCTCAGAGTCATGGTGCAGCCAGGCCTATGCCATGGGTGGGCGTTGAGGTTCTGGCTGACCACCACTGTGGGTGAGTGATGGCCATGCTTGCTGGTGCAATGGGAGACATACCCTTGTGACCAGGTACATGGATCTTGACCCTGTGTAGCTGTGATGGGGCTTGAGGATCTCAGCGGTCCCACACAAACCCCACCCTGCCTGCCTCTGAAAGGCGAGAGGACATGGTTATTGAAGGATGAGTGGATTGGTCTGGTTCTCTGGTGGTGGTGCTGCCTGTCCCCATCACTGTGGGAAGCCCGTGTTGTGCTGATTCCCTGGCTGAGAACCCGGAACCTGTTCATTTGAAAACCGCAATGGGCTTGGCCGACTCACAATGGAGGAGATAGATGGCAAGCCAGGCTGTCTCACTGCGTGGGCGGTCGAAGAGGTGACACTGTGTCCTACCAGCCCTCCTGCAATTGCACGCTTGCCTGTCTCCTGAAGGTGGGTCCCTCGGCTTGTATGTCGATGAAGAATGCAACTAGCAGTGAGAATCAGTGTTAATTGCAGGACACATTGATCAACACTCTAAAAGCACCTTGTGGCCCTGTATACACCCTGGGCTCCACCTGTCTAAGGGTTGTTTGAATGTCAATAGCTCCATAGATATTTCCTGGGTGCATGGCTGGGGTTTTGCAGGTCCCCCATTTTCTTCGTCCCCCTTAGGCCGGCCCCTGATCAGCACAGGATCCATGGACCAGGCATGAGGGCTTGGTGCTGGAGCATCCTGGCCTCCCCTTTTCCCAACCCTGTGGGGTTGGGAGGGCCAGGCACCCAGTGTGCCTCGGTAGTGGTTGTGCTGGTGGCAGCGGCATAAAAACCGGACACACCTTCCCCTACCATGGGGAAGCTGGCCAGTTGATATACCGTCTGTGGTGTTCCACATCTGCTTCATGGGACAGTCCTGGAGTGCAGACTTTGCAGCTGTGTCTGATGGCCAACCCCTCTTCAGGCGTTCTTTAATGTTGATTGCGACAGTGCACACATGGCTGTGCCAGAGGCGCAGGGCTGGGGGAAACCCATTCAAACGGCCCTGGTCCTCAAGCTGGCTGCCTGCACTTTGGCTCTCCAGCCATGACCTCAGATCAGACGTGGCAACACACTGAATTGAAGCATAGTACTAAATGGAGGAAAGGAGACTAACCAGGCTTCTCTCACAAATGTCAAGTGAAGCGGGAAGAAGCCAGTGCAGAATCCATGTCTGGCAGGAGGGTAAGGCTGGTAGGACCCCCTGGTATGCTGGGATGTTGTCATCTTGGAGTGGTGTAACTTGGGAATGCATGCCAAAGTGGGTGGTAATCTCAATGTAAGGCCAGTTATGGACACAAGACCAATACTCAACAAGCCCCAAAAGTGAAAGTTGAAAAGAACTCTGAAGACAGAGTACAAATGGGTGTGAACCATGCAGTCTACTCTGAGGATTCAACACCGCAGACAGTTTGTTTGGCCAGAATTGTAGATCCTCTGTGTGACTGAGGACGGGACCCACTCGGCCCCTGCAGGTTGGATTCTCCCCATTGTGGTGCACTGCGACTGGCTCTCAGTCGGCTGGAAAGTCCCCGGGGCAGGTGGCTCACCAATCTGGTGTAGAGTGAGACAGACTCCTGGTAGCAGTCCCACCATGTCCGCTGCTGTTCCCTCCTACACCAACCATCCCGACCCCTCTCGGGGCTCATTGGGTCAGTGATGGGGCCCCCTCATCAAAATGTGACTGTCAACTGGGGTTGACTGTCCTCAATGTGCCTCAACTGTTTTGTGCTGCTGGGCGGGGAGTGCCACGAATGGTGCCAGGGGTTTGCAGTGATATCAGTTACCCAACGCACAATGAAGGTGAGGGGTGGCACACACTGGCTGAGGTGTGATCCCTTTGTGGCACCACCAGTACCTTTACCCCACTCTGTCGGGGAAATGGAGCACGATCATGTGTGATAGGACCCAAAAGATGGCAAACAATGCCTGGACAGTGCAAATCCATAGGAAACACTGATGGAGGTTTGTAGTGTTCCTGATGTGCAAATTGATCATCTGACCTCGATAGAGGAGAAAAAGACTAATCAAACCATCTAGTAGCTGGTTCCCTCTGAAGTTACCCTCAGGAGAGCTGGCATTCACAACCCCCCCTTTCACCTGGTAAAGCAAATGTCCAGAGACATTGGAGGGGAAAGCATCTCAACTTTCTCAAACTTAATATGAGCAGGAAGCCAGGCTTGAAGGTGTGGAGCCTAGTGTTGAATGCAAGTACACAGTGTGCCACTTTTGGGAAGAAGAACTGGCATTGTGGATTAACCTAATGCTGGGTAAAGGAGACCAATGGCAACCCCAAGCAGACTCCAGAAAAGGTGTTGGAAGATACAGTCAGCAGAGCGGTGGCCAGGGCAGGGAAGACAGAATCTGCAAAGGTTTGAGTAACAACTCACCTGCTCAATTAACTACCTCTGAAATGGATGGAGCTAGAGTGTCAGGGCCCATACTAGGCCATTGTCTGTGCTGTGAGCTACTGGGGCAAAGTCCTGATGAGTAAGAGTGCTGCTGCGGTACACATGGATGCCTGCGGCAAAGTCCTGTGTTGATCTGCCATAGTTGCAAATCTTGGTGGGACTTGCAAAATAAAAAATAGAACTTTGAAGATTGAAGTGTGAACGGTTCCACGTGAACAGCAGTTGAACATGGGCAAGTCGGCTCTTAGAGATGGGAGAGCGTCATTCGGAAGGGACGGGTGATGGCCTCTGTTGCCCTCAGTCGATTGATACTAAATTGGTGTTTGATCCCCGAACCTTGAGTGGCATAGATGAGTGCCACTGTGTCATGCAGTGCAGTAACACAAATGATCCCAGAGAAGCCAGCAGTAGACCCAAACCTCTCGGAGGGGCAAGCTACAAGTTAGTGAGGGCAGAGCCCCGGTCAGCAGTCCTGCCTTTTGTTGATTCCCCATACTGCATGTCTATGTGAGAGGACAAGCAGATAGTTTGAGCTCTGCTGGTGCACCTGACCACCTGGCCTAGCCCAGGTAGCTCTTCCGTGGGATACCTACTTGACCATGGAACCCACCTGGGCATCCAGCTGCTGTGCTCACTTAGCCTGTTCCTCTGTGGCCAGGCCTGTTGTTCCCCACTTGCTCTGGTGACACAGTCTGAGCATGTAGGATCCTGTCCAGCTCCCATGACACAGGTCTGTCCTACTGGAGACAATTCACACCTACTATTATGAACCCTGGCTGCAGATAAATGTAGGAGACATGCCAGATGTGACACAGGCTATCTGGTCTGACCACTGGGGCCATATGGCAAGTTAGACACAGTCGAAGGAGCAGATGGCCTGGGACAGTCACGCACTACCACTTGGCTGTGCGGCCATGAGGTTGTGCCTGACTTTTCAGGGTCTGACGCTGAAGCTGCATTTTGCAACCAAGGTACACCCTCCCTTCACTGACTCCCATGAGTTGGATCCTGCCACTCCACCCATGGCTGGGCCCATCTGACCTGCCAGGCTTACCAGAAAGGGAGAACAGTGCTCAACGCTCATCCCACAGCCCGAAAGGTGCACCCTGGGTGCATGGGAGTTACCTGTGCACACTGTGGTGCAGCAGGAAGAGCAAGGATAGAGACCCTTGTGGCACCAACACCTCAGCAGCACCATTGATGGAACTGTCTCTCAGAGGATAACTACTAACTGATTGCAGCAAGGTAGCTGCTCTGCTACTCACAACCCACCTGACCCAGAATCAGGTTGTCTACAAATCATCATTCACCATATTCTACACAAACATGAGTTGCACAACGGATGAGAGAGGTTGGCCACTTGTATCCACAACAGCATCGAAGAGACAAACAGCTGTATGCACTGCCACACAGGTTGCCTATCTCAGGTTAACTGAGGCTCCACAGTGCTGGGTTACTGTCACTGTTTTGCGGGGACACTGACTTACAGGCTTTCAGTCATAATTACACAGATGGAAGGTTTGCCACATTGACTCCGCAGTCATATTGTGAATTCCAATGGGTTGAGGATGTTTGGCCTCCAATAACTGTAATAATTTGCCTCACCAGTTGAAACAGAGGTATCATAGTGCTGGTTATCCTAAGTGAAACCTCAGAGGGAACCAGACACTAGATGGTTTGAATATTCATTTGGCCCTATACCCATGTCATATAAATGAGTAGCATGGCAGAATCACTATGGCCCTCCACCACAGCACCCTCTGCCATCATCATGGCCAGGTATAGTGCACAGTGTTTCAGGTCCTATCACACACGCTCATGCTACACCTTCATAGCAGAGTATATTAGAGGTGCTGGTGGCATGCACAGTAACATGGGATCACACTTCAGCTGGTGTACGATGGCCCTCACCTACATAGAGCCACAGAATTTAGTTTGACTCACAAACCTGTAAACGCTGGTCTGTGTCACAAGATGAGTAGGGTGTGTAACCACCATTACTGCATACCCCAACCTGGGGGCCTCCCCACCTGGTGATGCTATGTGGTCGTAGAATCACCATCGGCCCCATGGACATTTTAAAACTGGAGCCAGGGGTCAGTAACACTATTCATCACAGTGGTCAGCCACCTACCCCCCAGGAATTTCTCAGCCAACCTGGAGCCAGTTAAGGTGCACCACAATGAAGGTAGTGTGCCCTGTATTTGCTGGATGTACCCTGGTGGTGATCCTGCAAGGGGATCCGCTGTGCCGGGAAACAAAACTGACCACTGTGTTAACTCCCCACATGTTGATCTCTAGATGGAATCATGCCCTCTTCAACTCAATCTTCAAAGTACACTTCACAGTACTTGTGGGATAATAGTTGCACAACCAAACCCTTCCCTGGATGGGCTGAGCCACCCACTTTGTGTTGCATTCCCAAGTACATGACTCTTAGTTAACCTGATTCCACCGTGCTGGTAGATGCTACCAGTCTAACACCATCCATGTGGTGTGTCCTGAACAGAAGGACCTGGGCCCCCTGAGTGATTCTGGGGAGTTACTCTTCTGTACACCACATTTCCTGCACCTACCGCTGAACATGTATGCAATGCTGGGCTTGTCCGGCTTCATCCACGCTTAGTTGTATGGTCACATTTAGTGTCTCCCCAAATCGGTTTGGAGGCCATACTGAGCAGAAACTCGGGTGGCTGGGCTTGAGCATGGCCCTGTAGGCTGTAGGTGTGTTGCACCAGCATGGTACCTATTGCGTTTCAAGTTTGTGCTGCCCTGAACTGCAACAAACACTACCTGGGGAGTACTTGACTGATGGACATGGTTGAGAGCCTGCACCCCACGCCCATCCCATGCTGGAAGCTGTGGACATCACAGAAAGCAACATGTGGCACAGCCAGCTAACCTTGGGTAGGGCGATGTGCTTTGGGGGGTTCAGCACACCATCACCACCGCCACCAAGTGCATGCTGTTGGCGTGCCTCTCCTGACCCATGAGGTGTCAAACTGACACAAGTATCTGCACCAGGTCCATGGATCCAGTGACAGCGCTGATCGGGGTCTGAGCTTAGAGGGACAAAGGCAACGGCGACCCTGTGACAGCCCCAGTTGCACAATGGGCAGGGCCCTAGCACGCTTGATGTTAAAATGACCCACAGACAGGCGTAGCCTCAGGAGGAACACAGAGTTGCAAGGTGAGTTTGAAGTAACAATGATCAATGTGTCCTACAAATTACACATTAAAATTGCAACTAGCTGCATTCTTCATTAATACCTGAGCTGAATGATCCACCAACAAGAGTGATAGACAACTTTCATCAATCCAGATGTCTGCCAGAACCTGCTGGTGAAGAAGAGGTTGGGGTGATGCAGTGCCTGCATGGCGAGACAGGCCTATGCTCTTTTCAGCATACACACTTGGGAGTCCAACAAGACAATCATGGAACATAACATGTTCACAGTGCATTGGCCTCTAGGTCTGCCTGCTGTCCTTTGTGGCAGAATTATGTCCCTTAACATGGTGATGGTGGCCAGGGCTGGGAAAGGCAGATGTGCCTTGTGCAAGACCACCAGCCTGCTCACAAGATCCAACTAGAGGTGATTACAAGTGCAGCAACTGTAACATATGCATGCAGACCTGGACTCACCCTGGCTTCTGCCACTAGGCTTGCCCTCTAATGGTTAACTATTAAAGAATGTGAACAGAACACCTGTGACATCATTACAAGTCACTACCACCCCAAATTGGGAGTGTTCAATTAGCATGTTGCTGCCTTCCTTGGATGGTGTGGCTCACTGTCAGGCTCACTCACTGGAAAAGAAACATGATTCACCATTACCTGTGAGCACCATGGTAGGATAGGAACATGAAGCGACAGGCCAGACATCGCTATCTCTGTTTGCTGTCACAGGGAGGTGCAAACTGACCAAGTGTAGCTACAGTCACCGTAGTGGACATGATATGTGATATTGGTCTATGTTTGATTAATGTAAGCATCCCGGGAGGTCAGCGTTTGCTGGCATGTATTAGCTGTACATCCACCACGGTAAGCAACGTAAAAGAGCCAGCCCACAAAGGGTACATCACTGACTCAATTAGCCATTTACACTGCCACTGTAGTAACCATGTGTACAAACACGTGTATGGTACACTCATTGAGACAGGCATATGCGACTGGCTGGATCACAGTAGCTGCACCTGATTGAGCATTACAATTGGGGGGGGGCATTACAATTGGGGTGCCGTGCACCTGCCTCGGGCTGATCTGCGTGCCCTCAGGAACATCTGTGAGACAGAAGCAACATATCATGTAAAACCCCAAAACTTGGGGGGTCAAGGGCAGGTCAACCACACGTGCATCCTAAACTGCACTAGCAGTGGTGGTGGAAGGGGAGCCTGAAAGTGGGAGGGTTCACGCGACACGCCACCACCAGTGTGGTGAAAGGGGTTTGGCACCCCACAGAATAAATGTTCTGAACACTGCACATATGTGCTTGGTGGCAAAGGTTGAACAGCAAGGCAGAGAGTGCCCACACTGTGGCGAAACACACCCAACCCTGCCCACGCTAAACTGCCCACCAGTGAGCTTGCAGGATGTTCAGCCTCTGCTCTGCCTGTAGGGTGGAGACACCCATGTAAGCGGGCCCACCTGATGGGGGCATAACATTGACACAGTCCCAAGGTGGGTGGAATCCATTTTCTAAAACTGTGGCCATGAATGTGGGAGGCACGCCAGAATGAGAAAGGCTATGTGGGTGATCACAGCCAGAGCCACAATTCATTCCAGGGATCAACCAACCTGATGATGGTGTGTTTTATGCACAGTTGTACTGGGTGCACCCTCTTGCAACAACAGGCAGGTTACCCCAAAGAGTGTGAACACCAAAGAATACACCAAAATCGGAACTCAGGGACAGAGTAATCACAGACAGTGAAGTAAACACATTGCCAACAGAGTACGTTAGGCACTCTGAACATGGAAGTTAGTCTGCCCCGGATTGTGAGCACAAGACAGGCCATTGATGACAGGCCATCAATTCTGGTACACCCACTGTCAGGTTTCCCTGGGGTTTGTGGGGTGCCCTTGGATGCAGGGGAGGGAAAGGGACACCAATGGAGAAGGGGAAGGGCTGGAGAGGGAAAGTTCAAGTGGGGAGCTGATGGGAAGGAGGAAAGAGGGCAAGAGGGACTTGGGAGAGAGGTGTCAGAATGCATATTTGGCAGCTGGGGAGCAGAGAGAGAGAGAGAGGGAGTGGGGATCAAGGAGGAGATTTGCTGGTGGCGAGATTAGGGGCAAGAAGCGGTTTATTAGAGTGGGTGAGTGCTGAGAGAAGGGTGGAAGAGAGGAAGACAGAGACAGGAGAGGAAAATAAGGAAATCAGGGGTACAGAGGCCGGGAGGCACACTGATGGAAAAATAGAACAGGTTGAGGTTGAAAGGGGACTATATGGGGAAAGAGTCAAGGATAGACAGGGAGAAGAAGGGAATATCCTAAAGGGGACTCCTCAGCTTCTCGGCCCTCACACCACATGGCCAACACACCATGGCAGGCAAACCAGAAAGAGACCCAGGTTCTCAATCCCCACACATATGGGGCTGTGTCACCTCCACTCCAGACTCTACACCACCCACCCACCATGTTGGACACAACAGTTCATGGACAGGTCATCACTCCCGGGCTGTCTCTTCCCCCTCAATCAGAGCCCACCCCAGGATTAGCTTTTCCCAAGAAGGGGGTGGGAATCTTAGGGTGTATTGTAAACGCTTGCAGGAACAACAGATGAACAGATGCTGTGGGGAGGGTATGATGTTTTGCATGCATGCACCCACAATATACAGTCCCTAAATGCCCAGTGAGAAGCACAAACAGAGAGACTCCCTTATAAATAAATTCATACATTGGCTGAGAACAGTGTCTGGATGCAGTTCTTTGATCAGGGAGGATATCCAATGCTACAGAAGATTATCCTAAAACGAGGGAAGCTGCTATGATCTTATTCGCATAGAACTAAAGGAACAAAGTCTAGCCACAGGTTTAGTAGGAATTGGTATGTGACCAGACCCAATGACCAGCAGTGTGATTGCCATTAGCGCTTCCCCCGTCTGGAAGGATGCTGACCCCATGGGACCCACACTCCTACAGGAATTTGGACCTCAGTGCCCTGAACTCTCTGGAGCCAACTTAATCCAAAAACATGATGGGCCTACTAGTGGGTGTGGGGATACCCCATAAGGTCAATACAAAATGGAGTGCTGGATGAATGTAGCCGACATTGGTACCAAACAGAGGGACTGCCATTAAGGCAACCACTATGATAAGGAGGTAATCTGGTTCTTGGCATTTTTATTATAACTGTCTCATATGTGGACAGGATGTGTATGTGTCCTTTGATTGCCCTACCGCTGAATGAAGTTAAGTGATGCTGATGAATATATAGTCACAAACAGTGTAGTCACTTACAGTGCAAGATTTGAATGTCAATTCAGAAAAGAAAAGCCATGCATTACATTTAAGATCAGAAAACATACCGAAAACCAACAGTTATCAACAAGTGACCTGTACGTGGAACACAGGTAAAGACAGTCAGGGGTCCACATGGCCAATCAGTGCAAATCTAGATGATCCAAGTGCGATATGTCAGTTCTGTATAGTGCAGGAAGACATATAGGTAGGCTGCCCTGCCATCTGTGTGCAATTCAGTTGATGTATTACTTTTGGCCAGGCACCCTGCAGCTAATGGGAAGTGTGGGGTAAGAAATGGTAAAGGTTTTTCACAAGTAGTCATTTTATTAAATTGGAAGGGTGAGATAAACGCCTTACTTTCCCTAACCTAACAAGGATTTCTATGCCTATAAAACTAAGACTAAAGGAAAACACTCTAACATCAAAAGGTATCTGTCCCTCACACTTATACAAACAATAAAATCAAACACGACTGTATATGGCCATTCAAGTTGAACAAAATAGCAATTATATTCAAATTCAAAGTTTGTAACTAAATATCCTTGTAACCGGGGTCAGACACCCTACTCCAGGTTCAATGCAGGATTTTCTAAATAAAAGTTCCAATTAGCAAAGGTTATTTTCAATGGTCACATTCCACTTCAAGGATAACCAACAGTCCCTTTCACTATCCCAGTTCTGTTTCACTTGACATTTGGATTACTTTAGGGTTAAACAAAGTTCATCACTCTGTAAAATAAGTTTCCACAAGCTACAGCTTATCAAACAAAAAGTCCATGTTTCATAATTCGAAGAACATTTGAACAGAACTTCTCTTCTTTGGAAAAAAACACTTGTTTTATAACACTTCTTTATGAACACAACACTGTTTTACTCCACTTGTCTTACTTGGAGACTTTAATCTCCATCTTTCTTCTACTTATGTAGCTTCTCCTTTTCTTTCGATACTCGACTCACATTTACTTTCTCCACTCCCTACTCCGCCCACGCATAATTCTGGTTCCACTCTTGACTTGATTTTTACTTCGTCATTTACTGTTTCTTCTATATCTACTTTACCTGTCTATTTATCTGACCATTCCCTACTCTCTGCATCTCTGCTCCCACTTATCCCTCCTGCTGTCTTCTTCGTTGCCTTGAAAGCCTCTGGCACAAACTCTGGTCTCCTGCTAATCATGCTACCTATTTTTCTTATCACGCTCTCTATGATAACTGTATTAACTCTGCTAAACGCACTTATTTCTCTGATCCTCTCCATAGTCAATCTACTCACCCTCTGCATATTTTCCAAACTCTAACTTGGCTACTCTCTCCTCCCACATCTGATCCTTCTATTAATTAATCTCTATCATGATTTTAAAGTTCACTCCCTACGCCAGGACATTCTATCATCACCCTCCTCTAATTCTTCTCCTTTACCTTTCCCTACTCCTTCTAACTCTGTTTCTAACTTCACTCATGTTTCTGATTCTGAGGTGGCTTGTCTCTTGGGCAAGGTTCACCCCACTGCTGCCCCCACTGACTCTATTCCTTCTTTGCTCATTCCCATAATCTATCCGCTTTTGGTACCCTTTCTTGCCTCTTTCTTTAACATCTGTCTCTCCACTTCTACTTTTCCCTCTGCTTTCAAACATGCTATCATTATTCCCATCTTAAAGAAACCTACCGCTAATCCCCTTCTTGTCTCATATTTTCATCCTATATCTCTCTTACATTTTCTATCCATGATTCTTGAGCATCTTGTTTACTCACAAATTTCAATTTTTGTGTCTGGTCTATCCTTCTTCCCCCTCCTCAGTCTGGCTTTCGTCCCCATCCCTCCACTGAAGAAGCCCTGACTTGCGTGCTTAACTCTCTTCTTACAGCCCGTTATTCTAAACACTTCTCTGTTCTTTTTCTTCTTGACTTATCTGCTGCTTTCAACACTGTGGATCATTCTCTGGTTCTGGATTCTCTCTCCTCCTTTGGTCTTGGTTGTTCTGTTCTATCGTTGTTTTCATCTTACTTATCCAACTGTACATTTGCTGTCTCCTGGGGTGGAAACACTTCTCCATCTTTTCCCCTTGACCATGGTGTTCCTCAAGGGTCAGTCCTTGATCCTTTTCTATTCTCCTTATATACCTCACTTCTTGCCCCTATAATTTCTTCTTTTGGACTATCACAACATTTCTATGCTGATGATACCCAGCTCTTCCTATCCTTTTCAACTTTTATGCCTGATATTCATCACTCTCTTGCCAAAGTCTCCTCCTCCTTCTATTTCCTTTCCTCCCTCCAGTCTATCCATCTCTCCCACTGCCCATAATCTTGGTCTTTATTTCGAGTATATTCTTTCCTTTGCTCATCACATCTCTCTTACATCTTGCTCCTGTCGCTTTCATCTCTATAATATTCCTAGAGTCTGCCCTTTTCTCACTTTTCATGCCACAAAATTTCTTACCTCTTAGTTAATCTTCTCTCGACAATTTTATTGTTCTGTCTGGTTCTTTGGTATTCCCTGTTCATGTCTGGCTCCTTTTAAATCAATCTACCATTCTTCTACTCGCTCACTCTGTCTTCTTTCTTATCGGGACTCGATCTCTTCTTCTCTTGCCTCAATCGGCTGGCTGTCTTTCTATTCCCAGCTTAAATTTAACTTTCTTTGCTTAGTGTTTAAATCTCTTTATGGACTAGCCTCTGACTATTGTGCATCTTTCCTTTCATTTTATAATCCCTCTCGTTCTTTCCGTTCTTCTGCTCTTTTTAAGGCTGAATGTTCCCAGTCCCTCTTGTGCTCTATCCTGCTTTCGTTCTTTTCAGCTCCTTGCTCCTCTTCACTGAAACACGCTCCCTCTGTCTCTTCGTTCCATTACTTATTACTCTTCATTCCGTTCCTCTCCAAAATATCACCTGCTTCAGTCCTCTGATTGATTGTTACCGGCAGTATTTGAATGTTGATTTGCACTGCTGATTTTATGGACCGTTAACTTTCTTATGTAAAGCGCTTTGAACAAAGGCGCTATATAAAGTCCAATCAAAATACAAATACTGTTTTCATCAGGATGGTTTTACCACAGTTCATTTAACAACTTTAGTAGTCTTGCCACTTTCTTTCCACCACAACATTTCACTACAATGTAGTGCTTCAATGTCTTCTCCCGAGTTCACTAACCTGCCAGAACTACCATTAACAAGCCCTTTCCTAGTATACTCGCCTTCCATGATAAAAACACCTACCACTACTAAAAGTATTCTGTGATGAGGTTAACTTCAAACAATAGCAAAGTCTTTGACTTTCAGCAACTTGAGATTCACAACTCCTTCCATAAAGATACAACGCCCATTGATGGTGTTTTATTCCACTTAACCACTTGCCATATACCCAACTGTTCTCCCCTTTCTCTCTAATGGTTTAGCCCTTGCTAGTTGTTATTTGTCTTCAATATTGCCCCCTCTTGGCTTTGGCAATGTTGGGTGTACCTTGGTTTCAATGAATTTGGCAATGATATTTAAATATTACCCTCTCTTGGTTTTGGTTATGGGATTTAGGTTTTAATGTTGCCCTTTCTTGGCTTTGGCAATGTGGGTACAGTTTAGGTTCAATCGTGCCCCCTCTTGGCTTTGGCAATGATAGTTATAAGCCTCTTCCTCTTGCTTCCCTTTACATATGGATAGTAGAAAATATGCTGTCTTTCATTAGTTTAGTATACAAAACAATTACATACAGTCAGCTGTGTCTCATGGAGCGCCCAGGGGTCACCTATCATAGGCCAACTCACTGGCTTCTCCCTGCACCTGCGCTTTACCCGCTGCTTCTGCTGTTACCTCTTCGGTCTTCGCAGTCAGAGTCTTTGACAGTGCTGGTTAAGTTCCCGGGTCCTGCGTCTCTCCCGAAAGGAGCCTACTTTGCTCCTGGCATTTTCTGAGGATCGCCAGCCACCAGAGGTAAGAACAGGGGACGGAAATCTCCTTTCTTCTTCGGGGCAGCCTGTCAACTCAACGCTTCCTGCTGCACAACCTCTGCAGTTTGAGCTTCTCCTGAGACACTCGCAGAACCATAACCCGCTATCCAAATAGCGGTGGACCCAGTGTCTTCAATTATCTGCTCTTTCTGAATGCACGGCTGTTTGCTGCTTCTCCAACTACTTCTGCCACCGCTTCCACCATAATTTCTAATGGCCTGCACCTCAAGGCGCTTCAAATAATCAAAAGTCCTGCTCTGGTGTGGGCCATTAGAAACACTAACCTGCATATTTCAGTTCTGTGTCTCCAAGTCCCTCTTCCTCTTCCCAGTATCTAGGGAATTATGGGACTTGAAGTCCTTAATGTAGGAGTTTCTTTTTATTTGAAAGTCCTCAGTTTTATAATAGGCCATCACAATTGTGGGGTCATCACGGAAGTTAGTTAGTGCTTTCTGCCAATTCTCCTGTCCCAAAACCCCTCCCATGTGATCCTCCTAGAGAACACCCTCACCTGGGTCAGGATCAGGAAGCATCTGCCTTTCCCTGGCCACATGATATCGGATTCATCACAGAAACCAGTGGAGTACCCGGAGTGAAGGAGTCAGGTGCTCCCTGAGGGTGGGTGCAAGGATGAGACAGGCTGTGCTGTTCTGTGTCTGTTGTAGCTTTCTGAGATGATATGCAGTGGCACCCACATGAATGGAATATAAGCAGCGGGAGAGGATGATAGCCAACATTGCCATGACTCAGTGGTGAGTAAAGGATAGGCAAGGAAAGGATCATCTAAGGATGTGGAGGTGCAGATGACAGGATCTACAAGCTGCATGCATCTGGTGAGAGAGTAGTCCATCAGAATCCGTGGTGCATCGCAGTTTCTCTACTGAGATGGATACTGTCGGAGTGGGGTCTAGGGAGCAAATCCAAGGGGTTGGTGGAAGAGAGCTGTATTACAGCAAATCAGGTTTCCACTTCCAACAGGATTTAGGAGGAGGTGGTTATTTTTTTTTTTTACTTTTCTTTATTGGCATGAAGAGAGAACACATAAACAACACAGTGCACAGGACAGATAATATTGCAGTTACAAGAATGGCATTACATATGTTTGAGGATGACAGGTATGGGATAGGCCTTTGGTCTTACAATTCAGTGTGTTTCCGGGATAACCAAGCTTACTTCATCTGAAGGGGGAGATGATAGGAGTTCAATATCCTGCTTGCTGTTCAGATAGCTACAAAACTCAGTCCATACATTCTTGGGGCGAGAGGTCAATGGAAGTGTGTTAATGTAGTCCTCCCCACACATTTGAGTCCAGGTGAGGGCCTTTTGCCACATCTCGAATGACGGGGGGAGCGGCGCTTCCAACACTGCAATATGCATTTTTTGGGCACCATAGTAGCGATATTTAAAAATTTAGACATCTTCCTTGCCTCGGGCCCGTCCCATACTCCGAACAGGACAGCCAGAGGTGCGGGAGAGATATGGATCATTATTATCTCAGAGAGGGCTTCCATAATGGCTTTCCAGTATGGGCCCAGTGCTTCACAAGCCCAGAACATATGGATGTGGTCTGCATCTGTGGATTTACATCTAGGGCATGTATGAGCCTGGCCGTGTGCAAACCTTCCCACCCTGTGTGGCGTGTAGTATAGGCGATTCAGGAGCTTATATTGCATACATCTATATCTGGCATTTAGGGAGGCTTTGCATGTGTGCATGCACATCTTTCTCCACAATGCATCAGAGAGGGGGAAGCCCAGTTTGCCATTCCACATGTCTCGTGCCGGCTGCGGTGCATCATCAGAGTTAGCCATCAGCATTTTGTACAACGAGGATGTTATGGCACTGGCCCCCGCTGAGTTGGTTATGTATTGGATTTCGGGTGAGTCTGGGGGTTTGTCGGGATAGGAGGGCCACCAGGCGCGGATTGCTGCCCTCAATCTGAAATACTGCAGCAGTTCCAGCGCCGAGCCAGAGTGCCCGGGTCGCCATTTCTGTGGAGTAATGAACTTCCCTTCGGGGTATAGGTCGGACAGTGCTCGGTAGCCCAAATCGTTCCAGTGTCTCATTATGAGTTTGTCATGAGTAGGGCTGAGGCCCGGGAAATGCCAGATGGGCAGCCATTTGTAATATGGGTGGTGGCCAGGGTGTGCTTGTAGTAATCGTTTCCATGCCATGATTGTTGCTGCTACGGGGTCAGCGGGGGCATCAGTATGGAAAGTATGATAGAGGATGAGGGAGAGGGTGTTCACTTGTTCACTTGCTTGTTTCTCGAGTTTCACATGTGAGGGAGGATCCGTGAATGTATACCAGTGTGAGGCGTGTTGAGCTTGTGCAGCGGTCCAGTATTTGGTGAAGTCTGGGGCAGTGAAGCCACCCTTCTCGTATGGAAGAGTCATATGCTGCCACTTTTTACAAACCGCGTCAGAATGCCACAGAAATTGGGCGCATGCAGTGTGTAGGTCCTTGAAGTATCACCTCCCGGGCCAGATCGGCACATTTACAAAGATGTAGAGCAGCTTAGGGACAATTATCATTTTGATTAGGGACAGTCTGCCCGATAAAGAAAGCGGGAGGTTGCGCCACCTCAACAACTGGGCCTCCACGAGCTGCAGCTGCGTAGTTATCGGCTAGTAGTGAAGGTTTAGTGAGGGATACCTGAACCCTGAGATATCTGATGCCCCCAGGTGACCAGCGGAGGGGGAATTTGCATTCTGGTTGGGATGTTGCCATCGTGAGCGGGAACATTTCAGATTTAGTGTAGTTTATGGTGAAGCCCGAAAATGTGCCAATTTTTGTTATATCACGTATGATAGGGTCTAAATGAGCAGCAGGGTCTCGGATATAGAGAAGTACGTCATCAGCATACAATGAGATTATCTCCGGGGTGTCTCGCAGGCGTATACCCTTTCGTGTGTTTTTGTCTCTAACACTGTCAGCCATGGGTTCGATAGCAAGCGCAAAGAGTATGATGGTATGGGACTCGAGGCGCAGGTCGCCCTTCTCACACGACAAGTGGAGGATGAGGTCTCTGTCCCGGTAATTAAGAATCCTGGCGATGATGGGCCTTGGGATGTCGCCTGGTTTGGGCGTGGTGACAACGCTCAGAGGGCGCGTTCAACTGTAAAATAAGGTGGAAGGACCGGATTACCTAGCAGATCTTTGAGTAAGGATTCGACGGCATCCTCCATGCGCCCCTTCAGAGCGTTCTCAGGGACCCCAATAATACACAAGTTGTTTCTGAGAGAGTGCGATTCCAAGTCGCCGCACTTTTCTTTCACACTCTTCATGTCGCGCGACAAGGAGGCAACTGTGTTCTGCAGCACATGAATTTCATCTTCCTTC
Source organism: Ambystoma mexicanum (assembly GCF_040938575.1). NCBI lineage: Eukaryota > Metazoa > Chordata > Amphibia > Caudata > Ambystomatidae > Ambystoma > Ambystoma mexicanum. Next base: position 168,454,405 of record NC_090935.1, read on the forward strand.
GTTGATATCCTATTTTCGGCATTCGTTGATATCCTATTTTCGGCATCAGTGATTCTGATCCCCGCTTGATACTTGATCCCCGTAGACTCCCACGCAGGTCCAAAGGCTGCGAGTCCAAAGCAGCAGCCAGGCCACACGTAGCTCTGCAGTGGAGAACCCGGCACTGGAGGCGCGGGAGGAGGCTGGGGCACGCTCGGGCACGAGCCCCTGCGGCGGGCCCGTTCGTGCAACGGCGTACTCCAAGGAGGGGCCGCCGCGGTCGAGGATGCGGTTCTACCTCCCAGCAGCCGAAGGCAGTCAGCACTGTGGGCATCCTCAGAAGGAGTACAGGGCGCTCGGGCACCGCACCTAGCGCCCTACCGCGAGCCACAGGCAATGGAAGCTGATGAGGAGGAAGCCGGGGCCGGGCGTGCGTCAAGACCTCCGTGGGTCAGCAGGTGGCCGCAGCCAAAGTTCTGTGTGCAGGCTTCTAAGGTCCGATTCGGGCCGGGATTTTTGGGGTGCAAGCAGAAAGGAGAAAGCAGCAATCCAGCCAGATGTGGGGTGTCAAGATTAAGGTATGCTGCAGTTGAAGGCGGATTAGCCCCGGAGCCACACAGAGCTCAAAAGCTAAGCAGCCATCTTGGGCTGCTCAACAGCTACACCGTGAGGAGGTGGTTAGTTGTCAGGCAATGGTTGGGAATCTGTGCGTAATGAGGTGAGGTCAGGATGAGGAGTAGCTGAGGTCTTGTGGATATTGAAAGGATCTGCGTGTCATCTGCGTAATTGTAGCAGGACAAGTCATGTGGGCCAGTAAGGGTGGGGACCGGCCTCAGGCACAGGTTAAAGAGTAGGGTGGATAGGGAGTCCTCCTGCAGGACCCCGTTTGAGACAGGGCGGGGGGAGATGAGAAGTGTGGCAGAAAGAAGATGTGTGCATGGTCAGCAAGGTAGGAGGTGAAGATTCTTAATGCAGAGTCCATGAGACCTAGAGAGTGGAGTCTGTTGATGACTATGCTGTCGTTGATAGAGTCCGAGGCATCTGATGTGTCAAGGAGGATAAGTGCAGCACAGCCTTCTGTGCCTGCTGTCCTTTGTGCACGTGCACGTGCAACCAAAAACCAAAAGCACATGCAGGGTACATGCACACACACACACACAAAGGCCTGTACTGGGAACCAAAAGTGGCCCTGGAAAATGTTTTCAAAGTGGTCCCATATTTTTCCCAATGATCGTGCACAGCACATGCGCCCAACTCTTCTATGAGGGGATTGGGAGTATCCCCAAAGAACATGTTGAATAAAATTAGTCAAAATTAGTGTTTTTAAAGCATGCATTAAACATATACAGATTCAAAAGTAATGTTTAAAATAAGTTCATGATGGGGCTATGCGGGCACAAGTGGGGCTGTACAGGGATGTTACACATTTTAAAGATGAGAAAAACGAATTCATCCGTATTAAAGGTGCCTAGATGGCATGCAACCCTTATGCATTTCATCCTATTTCTGTGCTGGGAAGGGCACACAGATAAGAGGCATTCCTAAATGAGCATTGGCAATGGCAATAGTTTTGGCTTTTTTATAGGGGTGGCAAAGGCCTTTGCCAGGCACTGCCATAGTGGTATTAACTGGATTGTAGCAGATGCAAAATGGTGAGAGTACCTGGGCGTATAATAGCACTGCCTTGTAAATGCCTAATATTGATACACAAGCTTAAACTGTTGGCTTTGCCAATGCTTGTTTTTAACAGGACTTCAGTGAATGACAGGCATAGTGCTTATAAATCGAGTGGCTGAAGGGAGACCTGGTTGACATTTTTATTTCACCAGTAGTGCTTTTACAGTTCCAATTAGGTTATTAACTCTCAGAAGACTGATTTGAGAAAACACTGGCAGGCACTTTAAGCTCCAAGTCTGATGGTAAGGCTTGATAAAGCTAGTTAAAAAACATCCCAGGAGGATGTGTTTTGGGTGGAGAGGGGCAGAAAGCGGGTGGAAATGGCTATAGGGATTAGCATGGCCATTGGCCGTCAATGGGAGGTGTGAAGAATCCTGCAGATCCATCACTGAAGCCCGAGCTAAAGTCTCCTCCCAGGTGGCCAGGGGAGAGTGGACTCTTCCTTATCCCAACCCTGGGTGTGGTGTACTGCAGGCGGATAACCTGGGTGGACACAGGGGCCAGGGAAGTCAGACGATTCCGTGGGAGGAGACACAGTATGTTTCCTCTGACAGGGGGATTCTTTCGATTATGCCAGAAGAGGTTATAGCATATTGTCATTTTGATATCTCTCAACCTCCCGCTAAATCTAGATTGGTAAACCCTAAGGTTTTGACACCAAAACATACTATACCAAAAGAAAGAATCTTCTTTACCCCTAAAATCAAATGCCATCCTCAATACCAAGGGTGCACTGCAAAATATAGCGAAAGTGTTGTCTTCCCTACACCATCTTCCTCAAAACCATTGAAACCCACAGACCCTCTGTTAAAATTACTAAGGAAAGCTACCCTTAAATATGCACTAGAAGTAGAAAAACCTGACTTTGAGGAAATTAACTACATGTCCCAGAATCCCATAGGGACTGAGATGAAGCTGAAGGTTGAAGAGGCATGTAGACATGGAAGACAGGCAATTAGACCGAACAGTCATTGCAACGGTCAAGCAATTGACATTAATGGTTTGCACCTGTAACCTATTGCCCCACGGAAGGAGCTGGAGCAGGAGCTGGAAGGCTGGCAGATGTAGCAGAAGCAAAGAAACATGAGGCTGGCAGTTCATGAGGAAGTGTGATCACTTAAAGGACACTGGGATGTGGAGACAGCATATTTTACCAGAAAGTTCTGAGAGGGTCCAGTGTTCACAAACCTTGCCTCGCCGCGGCTGCACTGAGAAAGACATCCTGAGGTGTGCCAAGAGGCTGTTATTGCAGAGCCGTGACTGTGCTGTAGCCCAAGGCCCGCAGCAGAAAGCAAGTCAAGGGAAAGAGGAGTGAAGGGACTCCCAGTTGGCATGGCCCAACCTGAGACACCTGTGCTGCAGAAGGGTGTGGTTCCCAACTGTTTCCAAAGCCATAGTAGAAGTGGAAGAAGTTGGGAAGTTGAAGAAACCTGCAACCGCAGTGTTCTTGGAGCCAGTGAGTGAATCTTGGCATTCAGGTTCACTCTGAAACCCTTGCCAGTTACTATTACCAGCTCTAAAGTGGCTGGCGTAAGAGTAGAAGCGAGTATGAACTGTTTGTCATTGTGAAAAGTATTACTAACAATAGAAATGTACCATGCACGCTTCTAGTAAACGTTGTAGTGCTTGCATAAGAAGAAAAGCATCTAATTTCCCATTGTTGAACTATTAACATTGCCAGAGTGGTCGCGTCTCCCTAATTAAAAGAGAGAATGCTTGTTGAAACATTCCATTTACAGGATCAAAGGAAGGTCACATTTGGCCAATTGTGATTCCCAACAATAGCTAGAACGCATCTCTGTGATAATATGTGGGACTACAAACACTTGCAGTTATTTAAGCTTAAGAATAGATTTTAAAGAATGGTTGTGTGTGCCTCATTCTATTTCTCCTTTGTAGACTGAACATTGTAACATTAACAAGTATTCTTAACCCTAGAAGTTGTTGAATTAATAAGAAGAACAGGCATTACCCAAGCCAAGAAGAGAAGCCTTGCCATAGTGAAGCAACCTCTGTTTTAACCTATCCACCTGATTTAAAAAGTTGTTGAAAGTCCAGTGTCCTCTGATACAAGTGTGACATTGTTACCCAAAGTTGTAAGTGTGGTAAGACAACTTCAGGGTAGCTCCTGGAACCAAGAAGGTGTGAATAAAGCTGGGTCTTTGTAAGAAGATTGAGCAAATACTCTGTAGCAGATGTAGGTTATACTTGTGGCAGTAAGACAGAGGTCGAAGAGTGTTGTCTTTTAATGCTTTTAATGCTTAAAACTTCTGAAGTACAACGTTGAAGCAGAAGTACCAGAACTGTGGTTGTGTATAATAATGTCAGTGGATGTTACATCGAAGTTGGTTGAAGTAGTATCATACTGTTGAACAAAGAATGCTGTTCCCATGGTAACTGTAGTAGGAAATGGGTTGTCAAGAGGAAAGCAAAAAACCCAAGAAGCATCCACACAATTATACTAAATACACTGCAGAGGTCATAAATACTTGTGAAATTGTAGGAGAATGTGTTAATCTATCATTTGAACTGTGGCAAAACAATCTTGGGAAAAGGATATCCACAATCACCATTGGTTCTATTTTCTCGGCTGTAGTTGGAAAGAGATCGTTTCAAGTGAAAGCTGAAGAGCTGTTACAAGTGGATTTTTGTTTGATTAACTATTGTTTTATTGGGATCTCACAAGAACTGATTCAAGAGTTTACTTTTTCTTTTGAACATTTGGGAAAGTTGACTTTGGACAATCCTGGGAAGGGGAGTTACCCAGGCCAGGCGACGGTCATCCAAATACTGGTTGTTTATTCTATTATAATATTTTGAACTGCTTTGAATGGTTTGTTGTTTAGTGTGAGGGACAGTTTGCATATGTTAAGAGTTATGCCCTTAGCTTTTAGACTAGGTAGTGAATTCCCTGACCGAGTATGATTAGCGAGGAATTGTTTGAATTTGTTTTCTTTAATAAAATGTTTAAATATGAGAAAAGAAAAACACAAGCAGTTGTCAAACTCGCATTACTAACCCCTCACAGTGGGTAAATAGCCAAACAACATGTAAAAGGTTTGTGCCCCAAAAGGTACCATAGGGTCAGAAATGGGACGGTAGGATTCAGGGAGTTGATATAGAGAGGGCAAGAAAATCAGCCAGACAGGATCTGCGAATAGAACTTAGAGGCGAGTACAATAATGTGAAATATATGAGAGATGCTATGGTCCGTACACTTTACGTCTGTGCACATATACAATAGGCAATCACGCAGTCCACAACGTAAATCTCAATAACAAATATCTGTAATCAAGACTATTTTAGAATAGGGACTTATCCACCTAGCCATAATTCATTGTCTCCCGTCCAGCCCAAAAAGCATGGTGCTTTGTTGACTGCCTGGAAGCAATAATTGGTTTTGGAGGCGACGTTTGAACAGGTCTTTAATATAAAACGACATTGCACCAAATGTAAAGCTTGTAAAAGCACTCTTTTCCCTTTGGCGAAACTAGTATCTCGTTTTACTGAGAAACAGTGCTAAGATCACCTTTTTCTATAGGTTGGAATGCACAAACCTTTACAGTTTACAAGCCTATAATTTCTCACAACTGTATTGAAAATGAGTGCATACACACAGCTATAGTGCCAGAGTTTTCTCACAGCAATCATCTTGCTATATTTGGGCAAGTATTCCTGTCCATCCATCGATTACTGCTTGGTTTCTTCAAATTATTTGTGGCCCTATCAGGTGCCATAAAACTAAAGAACAGAGGACCAGCACATAAGGGGTTAAATCAAGAGGGAGGTTCTGGGTTTTTGTCAAAGGGCTTCTGGAAACAGGACGGTCAATAATGTGAATACGGGCACAGGAAATCAATGCACATAAAACAGATGAAATGATAATCAATCATGCAAAGAGAAGCATGTCAAGAGGGCAAAGGTTGACTGCCTTCTGCGACTATGCCCGATGCAGCCTTTCCTTGAATTCCCATAGCAAATCTGCATTGGCTACACAAGTAACAGCAGAGAAAGCGTGGGTTCTATAGCAAACTTCCTAGAAACACTTGAACTCGTGGGAACGAAGGAGAAGTATGGCTGGACTGCAGCTTGACGGAGCTGGCAAACTTAAGCAGCTTGCAACTGCCAGGTAAACTGTACTTGTGTCCAATACAATGGGGCTGGTGCATACAGCCAGAGTGGTTTCCGGGGGATGCCACATCAGCGTGCTGGCATGGTACATGAGGGGAACTTGAAAGCTGTATATCTACCTGGACCGACTTGAGCGATCATAGGTACGTGTCCCCAGTACCTACCAGTTCAAACTGGTGTTTCATCTACAATGTGTTCCTGTTGCCTTGGAAATCAAAGATAGGAATGCCAGGCCAATTACCTTTAAAAACACATTCAGGTTCATTATAGATCAGTACACAACCTTCAGTAAACTGATACATTCATTTCTCTTTAGTCAGTGTCGGACTGGGACAAGAAATAGGCCCGGTCACCCAAAAAGAAGTGGCCCACCCCTCGCCTCAAAAAAGTAGCCCACCCCTCCTCTCACCATCCTTGACATCTGATGACATCACCAGAAGTGATGTCATTTGACCCCACCCCAAAGTGACATCCTGGAAGTGATGAAGCACGACCTTTCACCCCTTGACAAAACAGGAAGTGGCATCAAATAGCATTGTTCCTAAGTACACTAAATTACTGTGAATGCAAGCAGACCTCCATGGCCAAATGATATGTTATTATATAGTACTTACGCTTAAGCTCTTTTTTATTGAACAAATATGCATACAATATCACCCAACCTGTGTTGGTACTCATTTATCGACCTAAGAAGGATGAAAGGCTTTTTGAAAAGAAAAACAAATGTGAAAAAAAAATATTTTTTTTAAATTGTCTTATTGTCTTTTTTTCCAAAGCGGTCCAGGAATGGCCAGAAACGGACCCGAACTCCCCAGGGACGATTTCGGCCCGGCCACGGGCTGAAAGGCCAAGGGGCCAATCCGACCCTGTCTATAGTACATTGGTGCATTTAGTATGTTCAAGCACCATGCACTGAAGCCTGGCCTTCACGTGGCCACAGCCTTAGATGTAATTGTGATATTTGGAGTTGCGCCTGGATACCCGTCAGTGTTCATGTGCCCCCCCTGGTCTGCACCTTTTTAAAAACAATTGTCACCCGTGTATTCACTTAGAGCATAGCGATGCCCTGCAAACGCGGGCACACCGAGTTTGCACACCTACTCCCGTCCTCTCACAATTTACCCTCAAATGTACAGTCATCTTTCGCAAAAAAGCAATCAACATCTACTTTTAATTAAAAAAATGGCAGCAAATTAATACATCCTAGTCTTCTGAGACTAGAGCGTAATTGTAATTAAAGTGTAAAATGTAATTCAAATATAAAATATCAGACATGTATTTTACGAGTGAAGATTTGTACTGTAAATTGTCTGTACATCCATCACGTGCTAGTGCTACACAAGAGCCAGAGTAGGGTACCCCATCAACCAGCCCATAAAGGTACTTGAGATGTCCACGAATAAAGGGGAGACTGGCGAAGGCGATGTGGGACACGCGCTCCGATTAAATGTCCCCTGACCCCAAGGCTCGACAATGCTTAGCCTAATTGGAGGCAGGGACGCCCCTTCGGGGGTGTTTGGTAATTCACGGGGATGTGTCTGATACGTGGAAGTGCTGATAATGGAGTCATTAAAATGTTAATTGAAGCCTGGTATCCCCCTCTTTGTCTGTGCATTTCTCTGGGGCCTGCCACTGCATACCGCTCTCCCCGGCTCTGGATCTCATTAGGGCTGTACCCTGAGCCTGGGCCGGCCCATGGGGGACCCGTTTGTGTATTCCCCCGCCTCTCATTTGTATCATGCATGTGTGAGGGAGGCGGAGGCATATCCAGGATTGGAGTATCCAGGATTGTCTAACAAGTGGGGCCTGAAGCTAATGTAGTTTGGCCAACAATGACATTAACATCTGTAAATGGCCACACATGGCTGCTGAGTGGGCATGTACAGATTCTGGGTGGGCCTTGCCCGCTCAGGCACTAGCCTGTCTAAGTCTCTGCAGGGGTTGGGGGAGGATAGGGGATACGGGGTGTAGAGCGTCCTGTGCATGGTGTGGTGTGAAGGAAGAGTTCACAGCTGCTTCCTTCCTGGATTCGCTGAGGTGGCCCTCACCAATTACCCTCCGCCCCCACTAGAGGGAGACTCAATGAGCAGAGTGTGTGGTGGTTCTATCTAGGGGGAAGTAAGTGAGTAGAGAGTAGAGTGACTTTTCTCTGGGCCGCTAGTGGGGGGGGGGTGTATTGGTCCTGGGCTGGACGGAGTGTTGTGTAAGTGTTGTTACCATCCAGTATAGAGAAAGGGTTGTCTATTCTATTGTGAGGATACAGTGCCTGCGGGGGTCCGGACCAAATTACCCTTCTGTGGGCCGGGGGTGATTGTTATTGTAATTGCTTATTTATAGCGCCCTTAATACCCAGAGGTTTATAAGCGCGGACCTTGGGATCAAACCTGTGTTGCTCAGCAACATCTTGCTTCCAAGGCGAGCACGTTGCCCCTGAGCTATCCTCCCAGCTCGGAGGTGGGGGCAGAGCGGCCTTCTGGTGGTGATTGCATTGAGCAGAACGCCCCTTTTTGGTCCTGCATTTGGCCCCACACCACGGGAGCGTCCACCATAGCTTGTCCTAGCAACAGGGACTACATATGAGAGAGCGTTTGCATAGCACCAAAACAATTGCCTCTAGGAGCTGCGTGGGCAATCTTCCCACAGGTTGCCTAGAACATTGGACAACACGACTCCAACATATGCCTATGAACTAGTGATCAAAGGGCATTGCTCCATATATGGAAGAGTGGTGACAGTGGGTAAGGGCAGCTTCTCGCAGGCTGAACAACAGTGTGCAAAGAAGCCAGCTAGCACAGTGTTAGAGCAGTTTAACCTCTGATGGGCCGAAAGCTGTGTTAGGGCAGCTTTCCCACGACAGCAACGTGTAAGGGGAGTTTTCTATGTAGCAGCCAAGCTGCAGTGCTAAGTGACTGTGCAGACATCAACCTGGTGTGGTGGGAGCTGCTGTGAATAGTGCAACAATTTTCAACTGCAAATTCTGTATTTGTTGATCATTTATACATATGCCCTGCACAACATACACGTGTTTTCCCGTTCATCTATTAACCTACATCTGACACGTTAACCTTCTGTATTTTCATATTAAAGAGGCTTGAACTTTCTGATAAGGAATGCACGACTGTGAAAAAGTACCCCTCCTGCAATATTCTAAGGAGCACCCATCCCTTCAGTTATGCAGAAAGGGTCCACACCTGTGATGCTGCTCAGTAAACCCACCCACGCCTGTGATGCTGCCCAGTAAACCCATCCACACCTCTGATGCTGCCCAGTAAACCCACCCACGCCTGTGATGCTGCCCAGTAAACCCATCCACACCTCTGATGCTGCCCAGTAAACCCATCCACACCTCTGATGCTGCCCGGTAAACTCACCCACGCCTGTGATGCTGCCCAGTAAACCCATCCACACCTCTGATGCTGCTCAGTAAACCCATCCACACCTGTGATGCTGCTCAGTAAACCCATCCACGCCTGTGATGCTCAGTAAACCCATCCACGCCTGTGATGCTCAGTAAACCCATCCACTCCTGTGATGCTGCCCAGTAAACCCATCAACACCTCTGATGCTGCCCAGTAAACCCATCCACACCTGTAATGCTGCCTAGTAAACCCATACCTGCACTAAAGCAATGTGAACCCAACACTGCAGGGGTGCAATGTTGCAAAGAGAATACACACCTGTGATGCTGTTCTATCAACCAATATTTATGAAATCATGTTAAAAATGTTTAAAAAAGGCCTAGTTACCAATGGCTTACAGGCAGTGCAGGAGTCCTCTGCATTTGGAGGGAATAAGCGTACTTTACATTTTGGCAGCATTCCTAGTAACTCCTAGTAACTTTCCACTGAGCAAAAGGCAGGTGAAGGGGAGCTACAAAGCTTTCAGCCCGGCTCGGAAAAAGCCACGTGCGCCTGTTCTTGTAAGATGGTTGGAGAAAGAGGTAACACGAGTTCATATACAGATCTCAAACATTGCAATGGAGTATTGTGGAATTTACGACCGAAGAGCATTGGCCCTGTGTCATTATGCACCAAATGGAAATTTGCACAAAGTCTCTCTGAATGTACCATCTACAGATAAGGTGCTGGATCCAACCTTGTAGGACTGCACATCTGCCGTCAACGGTGGCACCCACCCCTCCCTCCAACACACATCTCAGCTCCTAGAACCAAGACGATGGATCTCCGAGTCCCGGGTACTAGTGATGCCTAGAAGTTGCCCTCTCCTCCTGTCGCGTCATATCATGGCCAAGCGAAGTGGAAATGGCAGACTTCAGAGATCACGTCACGTAAGCACTCAGGTCTCCAGCCACCTAAATTTAATGCCTCTCAGGAGAGGGAAAGGAAGGATGAAGATTGGAATGACCCCGGACAGAAATGCAGCAGCCAGTGAAGAGCGAACCACCCATAATGGCTCAGGCTGGCCTGGATGATCATGATGGTTGTAACCAAATGTATGTATCCTTCCACCAAGCAAGAAAAGAGCCCCTATGCCCCTGAAACAGACCGTGGAAAGTCCCAGGGTCCCAGTGGGCAGGTCCTGCACTGCGCACACAGAAATGTGCCCCAACTCACATCTTTAGTGGCAGTCACCATCAGCAAATCACATGACCCATGCAGACACTATGTGTGCCACTGCATGCCACTATTGTGGTGCAAACGTCATCAGACATGAACATGATTAACAGTGCACAACCTTAACTGCTAGCAGAGTTGTTCTGCTGTGATTCCCTCACCACTCCCACCTAACACTGTGCCTCCATATTGGAGAATGGGGGGCCAGTGTCCAGCAGAGGGTATTGGTTCTAGGGTGGTAAAAGAGTGCTTGGTGGACCTCTCAGAGAGTGCAGTTACTGGATGAGGCATGATACCTGAAACGATATAGGACATTGCATTGGACCAGCTAAATGAGACATTCATGCATACTGCACACGTGCAAATCAAAGTAGAGTACAATCTGCATCTGTATGTGTGAGGCTGTTGCCATCCAAATAACCATGGCAGTTGACTGCACTGCACATGGCTGCATGTCCAGGCCTCGAATCAGGAATTCCTCGAGATGGCAATGGCACATATAAGGCGTACATTTAAGGACCATTTCAGAAATCCCCTTCAAACCAAAAACCGCATTGGAATAATGCCCCAAAAACAGCAGTGCTTTTCTTTCCATGGCGTATGCGTGGTGAGCACTGAACATGGCCACCCAAGAATGGCTCTGCATTTGTTTTACTTTCAAAGTCAATCATCAGAAAATGACATACATTCAGAACGGCACCACATTTGCTGTTCTGTTCTCTGAATACTAAAGCTGCACATGACATCCAAGATGGCTTTGCAAATTATTCCTTATTTCATTTTAAACATCACAAAGTTGTGCACGTCAAGGAAACATACCCTTGCCTGCTTTATTTCTTCTAATTGACAGGAAGTGAGGCAATACATTTCAAGAACGGCTTTGCTGTGCTGATAAATTACTTGAAGAACAAAGATTTCTGTTTTTCTCTCAACACAGCTTTTGTTTCCTTTTGCTGCGAACCATCCTGCTCAAATTGCAGTAAATGAAAGAAATGAAAGAAATGGCTTTATTTTTCCCATGTCAAAAATCAAAGAAATCCTTTTGTGTGCACAAACCAACCATATATGTAAAAGCCCCAGAAGATTGATTGAAATGAAACAGTGGTTGACAGAAACCACATTGGTAAACGTGAAATGAAAGGAACTGAACACACGTGTAAATCTGCTCTTTTACAAATCAGGAAAATGCTGTTTAAAAGTGAAATGTAAAAGCATAGAGTATAATTGTTGGGTCGTGCGAGGAGTTCCCTCTGCCTTCTACTTAGGAAGTAACATTCGCAAACGACTTGAAATTAATTTGGATCTCATTAATTGCCAAGCCCGGTCCCAACTGGAGGGTAACCCCAAGGGCCTTGGTAATCCTGAAAAAGGCCTTTTGGTTAGCCCCATTGCCACTGCAGGCAGTTGAGGTTCAAAAGTGGGGAAGAGGTCCCCTTCCTAGGCCGGGTCCGACAGATCACCAGCCCCAAAAACATTAAGAGAGCAGTTCTTGTGGCTCATTAGATAACAGGGAGTCTTTTAATTTGTTGTTATTGTAATGAGAAAAAGATGTTATAAAAGTCAAGTTGTTAATTTGCGTCTGTTCAGTAACTTGCTTGGTGCGAGTGTAAACATGAGAAAAAAATCCATGTCCAAAAAATCGTAAACTGTAATCATTGTTCCCCTGTTGTAATCCGAAAAATGGTGAACTGTAATCATGGTTCCACTGTTGTAAATCTTTCGGGAGCAATATCTGTAAAATGTACTAAAACTTGTTTTTATATATCTTCTAATAGATAATGAACATCGTTACCTTCTAGCCTGGTGAGGATCACTCTAGGGACCTAGAATGGAATGTTAAGGATTTCAATTAGGCAATACACCCGGGTCTCAGCCTAGCATGCAATGCACAAATTAAATACTTATCTATTGTGTCTATAGGTTCAATATTCTGCATGATATACCACTCATATCACACCCCTTCTCGAAATACCCCCAGGTCACAATGGACCATGAATCAGGCTGGTTGGTAAAGGTAGTATTTATTTATTTATTAAAATTCAATTCAAACATATGTTTTAATATATGGTGCAGCAATCACCAATGTGGTGACAATACAAATAATAAAGTAGGTAATGCAGTTCAATTCACTTTTTAGCAACACAGAATATAAAACACAGAGAAAACAACAGTTATGGCTGGTTTGAAAGATAGTGCTTAAGTTAAGATTTCCCCCTGCAAATTTCTCAACTCACAAAGAAGCAATTCTACACAGATGTAAGTAAGCAGCAGGTATTCAGGAATAGATATCAGTGTACAGGGTTTGAATACAATCTTCGCTCCCCAAAAAAGAGAGAAAAACGTTTTGGAAAGTTTACACTTTTAAAATGACATTCGAAAAATGGCTTAGAAAAACAATGAAAAGTGTGCAAAAAGTCCATAAATTGATATACATCTCTACGGGAGCAACACTGAAAAGATCCTAACAAACATAAGCTATAATATGAGCAACAGTACACACTTTGAATCAGAATGGAAGTTTGGAAATACTTTGAATGGGAAAACACATGTGTAAAACCTTTGCAAAATTGCGGATTCCCACCTATATTTTAGGGTTTTGGTAGGGAGGTAGCTAAAGGTCTTAGGTTTAAGTGAGAGTTGAAATTAAGTCTCTAGCTATCAAATTGAGGAAGCTATGCAAGTTTGAATGAGAGGTGTTTTCAAAAAAATAGAACAGAGAAAAGCAGAAAATTGGTTTTAAAATGACAGGTTGATTTTACTTAAACTAGGTTAATGGCTAAGAAAAAGCGAATGCCGCTCGTGAAATTCCACAGTTATGCACGGCCTCTTCTAACCCTTCACAAGGGAAGTACTTTAGTTACTCAAAATACTAATGACTTATGTTCAAGAAAAACAAATGAGAAACTATCACTAACACAGGGAATCACTGACAGAGTTACAAGAATGGTTCTGACAATGTTATGGGTTCTTAAGTTAAAGATGGGATAGGTTATAGATTGGGATAGAACAATGTAATAGATCCTATGATTTACTATGATTCCTATTGATACTTACAGTCCACTTTAATTTAGGATTGGACCATTAAGGGCTCAGGTCATCAAGGATCGGGTCTACAGAGAGCAGGGCACTTCTGGCGGGATAAATCAGCTGGGCGGTTCTGGTCACTGGACTGCACACTGGATTGGATTGGATTGGCCCTTCTGGTTGCTGGACACTGTAGATCAGTGGTATGGCGAGTTTCAGCAGGCAAGCATTAATGGTAGCAAGCCAAACTGGATCAAAATTGTTTCCCTTTGGTTGTGGGATGGTTTCAGGATTTTGGGCCTGGCTGAAAAAAAGAGTTCAGAAATGCTGAGGCCTTGGCTTTGCAAAGAAATCAGGAATCAGGAACAAGATAAAGAATTCAGGAACATAGCACCTCGCGGAAATCAGGATTGAGTCAGGAATCAGTGTGTGTCTGTGGGTTGTGAGGTTCCCTTATTTATCCTACCAAATGACATCACTCAGTTTATGGTAGGGCCAGACTTACAACCCACACCCACAAGGCTATGATTGGTCAAAGGCACAGTTTCCGCTTGCTTTTTGCTGTGTGGATGACAGAAAGGGTTGTCTTATTTTATGATGTTACTTGGGAACCTCCCATAGTTTTTGGGTGCAAAATTTTACTTTCTCACAAATACATATTTATATACTTATGCCCTCTAATAAAATCGGACACATACATTACATATTTTGTGGGTTACATTGACATCCAATTCCCAAGTCAGTCGGACCTGGTCTTGTCTTTCTATGGATTTTTGGCAATTTTAATCATAAAGGTTTGGCCTAACAATTCCTAGTTCGGTACATATATGATCAATAACCCCTAGCACATGGGTACACAATGTTAGATTTGCATCATTAATAGTCTCTGTGCAATTAGTCTTGTTGTATAACTTTTGTCTCTTACGCAGTAAGAACTCCTACCAAGTCTCGAAATGTCTATCATAAATTCAAATTTCAATGTATGTACTTTTCGTTCCTTTACTTATTTTTGCTGCCAAGTTAAATGTCATGAAGTTCTGTGGAAAAATAAGCAATTTAAAACCAAAATCACTGGTCGGTTTTTCTTTCTTACTTCCCAAGTGTGAGCAAATGGCTAGTCTTTGAAGTTCAATGAGAAGCCTCTCCCAGCATCCTGCCCCTCCTCTGGGAGGATGAGTGTCCAAGTCTTCTATTGTGTTTGCCTGCGGCAAAGACAAATGTCAAATGAGGTCCTTTGTTATGAGTATGCAAGGCCTCCCAGCAGCAATTAGGCCTTCCTGCCAGCAGTGAAGTGTCAACCTTTCCCAGGCTGAGGACTGTCAATGCACATTTATTTAAAAAAATAGTTAATTAACTCCAAGCTGGGTTACTTTACCTACATCTTTCATTTAAGCATATAAAATGAATTCAGTATATAGGTGGTTTTTTACATTAGCAATCCTTAGCAGGATTAGCAATCCTTTGACATTTCTTAAAGAATTAGACCTTTCAACAAAAACATGCTTTCAAAACAGGTGATGTTGCACTTTCATCATGGAAAAACACATTAAACTGAGTTCTTTTAAATCCAATTTTCCTATGCAACACATACACATTTGATTCAGCATTAGGTCTTCCCTTGGGTGCTGGGATTGTTTGCAGTCTGGATACGTGTATCCTGCCTTTGTTTAAAGTTTCTGTCTGCACAGCTGATTCTGTTACATGTTGCAATTTTAGCCGCGTTTGTCCTGTGGAAATGAACACAAAGGTTCCTAGGCTGCTTTTTCCTTAGATACATTTATAAAGCTGTCAGTCAATGAGGCCCGGTTCCTCTGAGCCACACTGGAGGATCCTGGTATTTCAGTACCCTTTTAATATCAATGATTCAATGGAAATAAATGGATCTAGTGCCAAAAACAGCACTTTTGATGGTTGCAAAGCTACCATTTTAAAAGGCATTTTCGGTTTTCACCACAATTCTGCTCCATGTTGAATGTGGCAGAGCCCACTGGCATGCTCCTGCAGTGATAACTCTGTTTTTCCCCACCCCTGACTGTGTGTGGCAGGGTGTGTAGCCTTTTCTTGGACCCAAACCCAGTTTTAAAGATTTTGGCGCGCACTGGAGTCAGCACATCCATTTTAGGCTGTTTCTTTCACCATTTGTAAAGTAAAGTGATTCAGTGGGGCACATTGGAATGGGTCAAAATATCCCACAGACGAAACCCGCTGACTTCGGCTTGACTTCCAGTCGTAGAAAAGTCGGGCAAGTGGGATTTTTCTTTCTTCTTGTGAAGAACACAGGTTTCTTCAGGTGTAAGTTCTTCTTCCCTCAGCGATTGATGCGGCACGCTCTCCTCGCCGGCTCTGGTTGGAATGGGAATGACACCCATCTCCTCTCAAGCTTTCTTTTCTGGTGTGGAGATACACTCTGGATTTCTTTGGTTTTTTTCCCGGGTCCCCGTGGAGGTGCTGTGCTCTTTGGTTGTTAGGTGCACTTAGTGCCAATTCTAGAAAACAGAACACAACTCAGTTATGAAAATGTTCTCAGTACTGCCCTCCAATAGGGATGACAGCTGTGGTATATACATATGCATTCAGTGACAATTTACAGTATTCTCTGTATGTATTGAATGACAATTTAACATTTTCCTAGGTTTCATCATTCTCTCCCTCTGGGTTTTTTGTAGGCTCATCTATTTTCCACAAAGTATGCCTGGGGTGGCAACTCTTTAGCTGATTGATGTTGACCCGCTTTTTCTTTCATCCAATCACATCTGGGGAGGTGAATTCTGTAGGTGAGGCCTGGGATGGTGACCTCTCCTCCATTTCTGAACTTCCATTTCCTACCATAGCACATGGGCTGACCAGAAGGCTTTCTTTAGGATTGCCAGGACCCTGAGATGGATGGTGGTGTGGGAGACATGGAGGGTGGTGCCACGTCATCAGCGGACGGAGGTGAGTGTCCTCAGAAAGCACTGTAATGCAGAGTCTGATGATAGTCAACCAATATGTCTGTCTAAAGAGGCAAGCCATGGCCCAATACACACATATTCCCAGCAAAGTTGTCGTACGCAGCACAGACACATGCAGATGCCTGCAGCAAGGCAATGCCATACCTAACACAAACCACACTAAGATGTAAATGGCATAAGTCACACTGCAGGCCCCAAAAAATATGCATGTCATATACCATAAATCTGCCCCAACATGAGTGACCCCGACGTATGCCTGCATTACCCACCCATGTAGCAAGCAACGTGATCATCCAAACTCAAATGCCTATTACCCTCTCTTGTGTTGCTGAGAAATTATACAAATGTGTGCACAATGACTATCAAACCTTCACTCATGCCGTCCCTCTCTTCGACCCCCACAGGCTCAGACCATGACAGCGAGGTGTGGGACTCACCCCCACAGCCAACCACACCCCCAAAGAGGGCCCGGATGAGGCCAACAGGCCTTCGACCTCAAAGGCCCAACCGAAGGCCCGACATGCACCACCAAGGAAACCACCTCCAGATGCCACGGCATTGGTGCCGCCAAGGGCAGTTCAGATGGAAGCCGCAACCCCTGTCACACTGCCACAGGACACAGCTGATGCTCCACACTCAGCAGAGTCCAGCTCAGTCGGGGAGGCGGCTGCCACAGCACCCCTTGTTCAGGAGCATGCGCAAGTAGAGGTGTGGGTTCCTGTGGAGGATGACTCCTCAGAACAGCCCGCACAGCAAGTCCAGCACCATCCCCCCAGATCACATCTTTAGAGTCTGACCATGCCACCACCCCGGAGTAGTCTGGGGGGGAGTATAACCAAGGGGCCATGAGTCCCATAGTGGATCCCATTGAAGTCCAACATGACACCCAACCACCCTCCACCTCCACAGGTGTACCGGCGGGGCCAAAGCATCATGTGGAGCTGACTGCCCTTGTGCATCAATTTGTGAATGACAATGCCCAGGCAAGGCAGGAGTGGCGTGAAAACACTGCCTCTCTGGGCAAGGTAATTGCTGATAACACCGCCCCCCTGGGCAAGATTTTTGCAGACAATACAACCTGACTGTGCGAGAAGGTATCCACCCTGTGGCAGGTCCTCAGCCGCATCCCTGATGCTATGGAGGTTGAACGTCCTGCACCCCAGATGGAGCAGGCGGCCACACCATCGTCCTCCAGCTCAACACAGACCAGCCCACTGCGCAGGTCGGTGCGCACCCTGCGACGCCCGGACATGCCACCACCAGGTGCAGTGAGTGGCAGGAAGTAGACTGGCCAGCCTGATGAAGGCAATGTATACTTGTTTGGACATGTGTTGGGGAGTTTTCGGGGGGGGTGAGGGTGTGTTGGGGAGATGTGGGGGGAGGGGAAGTGGATGAGGGTGTGTTGGGGAGTTGTGAGGGGAGGCTGAGGGAGGTGAGGGTGGTGGTGGGTTGGTGCACATTCTTCTTCATTGTAAATTTCAATACAACCGTTGTGTGAAAAAAACATCTTGAGCGGACATTCATCATTGCGCATGTGTCATTTATTCATATACAGTGCATAGTGTACATGTACTCCCATGCCCAGTGGCCTCTGTTAAACTGTCATGTCACCCTCTGCAGTCATGTGTGTCAGAAATATTGTGATATCACTGACTGATGCACAGCACGTCCCCCCTGTGCATCGGCACCGCAATGATGTGCAGCCACATCTTCTTCATCCCATTCATCATCACCTGGTGGTAGCAGTTCAATGTCAGGGAGCAGGGGCATGTTCCGTCGGATACACATATTGTGCAGCATTACACATGCCATGATGATCTTGGTCACCTTCTCATGCCTGTAGAGGTGTGCCCCACCCGACTGGCTAAGGCAGCAAAATCGTGCCTTCAACAGGTCTGCTCAATGACCATGTGGGTACAGGTGTGGGAACAATTGTAGTCCTCCTCATGCCTGTTCTGTGGGTTCCGGACAGGGGTGAGGAGCCACGGCTTCAAGGGATAGCCACTGTCACCTGCATGGGAGACAACAAAAGGTACATGTAAGTCGAATCATGATGGACAGCTGTAGTAGTCACACATGCCTGCAGATTATCGTTGGTCACATGCAAATGTCCCTGGTTGTATGCACGCCATTTGTAGGGCCTCAGTGTGGCCTGTGCCATGGATTAATAGTGTGGCTTGAATCTTCAAGATGATACACGGTGTGCACTGACGTCTTGTTGCTCATGCATTGTGTACGCATAGAGCTGTGTTTGTGTCAAATTTGTGATGTGTTATGTTCTGGATGATTTTCTTACTGGGAGCGTTGGTAGTGGTCTCTTCAATATTAGGCATTCAGCACTGAATTTTCACATGGTGACATGCAGTATTCCTGTGGTTGTGGCGTCCCTGTAACAGACAGTGGATTCCCTTGGTGGTTCAATTCAATGCACTCCCAAGGATCCTTGTCCTGTGTGGTGATTTGCTGGACACAGCAACATAGTGCATATACACTGCATGTTGCAGGATGGTGTTACGGAGGGTGAGGTCTGCAGATGAGTGGTGCACTTGTTGTGGGATGTGGGTTGGTTTACTGTTAGTCATGTTGTGATAGTTGTCGACCTTACTTCATTCCTATGGGATTCTGGTGTCATTTTCCGTTTGGGATGCTTTGGGGAACAGTGTTTGGTGATGTGCACATTGTGCAGTCACATTGACATTAACACCATGGTGGTGTGTGCATCTCTCCCCCCATTTCAATGCCATGTGCTGGTCATGCAACTTACCAAGCCGCCAGGCACGTCGTCCAGCATGTCGCTCGCGACGAGTTCCGCAGGACCATATAGTCATGAGTTGATCTGGGGATATCGGGCACAACAATGTGTGATGATCTTGCTGGCGTTGCATACCATCTGCACATTGATGGAGTGGTATTGCTTGCGGTTGCGGTACACCACCTCCATGGCATGCGGGCCCGCCAACTCCAAGTGAGTGCAGTCGAGGGCACCTATACAATTTGGCATGCCTGCCAGTGCATGGAAGCCAACGTTTGTATCAAAAATCTCCTGGGCAGTCCGTGGTAGGGATATGTAGTCCCTTGTGTGCTTGAGGAGGGCATCCAGCACTTGCTTCAGAATGCGCAAAAATAAGGGTTGGGATATGCCATACATGTGCCCCACTGTGTGCTGGTAGGTGCCTGTGGCAAGGAAGTGGAGCACAGGCACTACCTTCAGTAGAGGGGGGATGGCGGTGCATATTTCAATGAGGCTGACAATGTTGTTGTGTATCGTGTCCACGACGGTGGTGATGGTGTCCTGGTCCAGACAGTACAGGGTGTGGATCTGCTCAGGGGTTAGGTTGAACGGACTGGCTCTGATGCGAGGGATTGGGGCTGCCTGCGTGGTAACGCTGGTTGCACTGGTGGGGCATGCTGGGCCGGTCTCACCCTCCTTCTCCTCTTGCGTCTCCTCTGTGGTGCCTGCTGTTGCTGTTGTTGTTGCTGGTGTGGCAATGCAAGCATCTCCTCCAGCTCCAGTACTGCTACTACTATTGGAATCATCTTGGTGTGGGAAGTGGTGTGGTGTGTGGGTGTGCTCCTTTTGTACTGGGCCAGACTCCATTGTCTCCACCTATGCTGATTGTGCGCCTGTGGCACTTGAGAACACTGCACATAGCATTTTACGGTTGGTTCTCGATGCCGGTATCCACTATAAGCGCCTTCATGATGCCGGTATTTGCTTGTCGCCTGACTTGTGATTTCCTCCCTTTAGCGGCATGCCGCTATTGCCGGTTTGAAGAGCCGCGTACCCGTGCCCATGCTGGAATTAGAGGCACCGTTATTAGCGGTGCCGCTAATACCTGTGATTTGGGTCGGAATAGACCGGAGCAGTATGCGATGCCGGTATTCCTTTACTGGCATTGTTTTTCCATTACCTCCAACCTCGGAATGACCCCCCCGTATCTCTTCAGTGCATCCACATGAATTTCTGTCCTAGCAATCCCACTGCAATTATAAACTGATGTGCAAGTAACCAGTTAATTCCCATTTTGCTCCTAAATAAGGTTTTCAATTTCGATCCTGGCCTCCCATCTTGGGGTGGTGGGCTGAATTCAAAAACCAGTTTTTCGCTCTTCATTCTGACTGCTTGCCACTGCTTTCCATCAACAAAGAATTTAGTTAGCAGGTGTTTGGGGGAAGTATTGCAGGGGGAGTGCTAACTTGAATGCCATCTGTTGATTTTCAAAACGCTGTTTCTTCTGTTTTGCTATTAAAGGTTTTGTATATATGTTAGGAGTTTGAATTAACTGTGTTGTAGGATTTTTACATTTGAACTGCCACAAAGTGGTGGCTGCTGCCCTAATTATTTGATTTGCTTGATTTTTCATTGAATCCTAAAATTAACAAATATTTCTTTGGTTCATAGTCCATTGCGACACAGGATGTTAAGGTTGGTGTGAGACGGGTGGAGGCCTTCTCAAAAAAAGGACCTGCGATTAATAAAAGATAAAAAGCGTATTTATTGTGGGCCCCATTCATTGTCAGGGGAAGTTACACAGTAGGGGGCTGATGCCGCAATTCAGATAAGTGTTCTCACCCATGACAGTCTTTTAAAAAAATGTTTACATTTTGTATAGCACACAAGCAGCCCTCGGGTATCGTGGCGCTGTTACTTGAGGGACACTTAGTTACAGAGTGGGCACAGGTAAAATATACATTTTGGGGTTTTAATTTGATCTTTTTAGGCACAGAAAGAGTATACATTTATACTTTTACATATAAATTGAGTAAAACATTAGCAGTGAATGACATATTTTGGTATGCAAGACATGCTGTGTTAGGTGTCTAAGTGGCTTAGGTAAAAAACATGGTTTTCAGGGCCTTTCGAATGCCATATGTGATCTCTCTGCATGTAATGGTGGAGGGAGGGCATTACATTGTAGGGTTGCCAGGTAGGAGAAGCTGGTGCTGCCTGCTCTGACTCTTTTGACCAACGGTACCATGAGTATGTTAGAGTAAGGCGTTCTAGTAGGTCTTTTAGACATGGATGGGTGAATGCTTTGTGCCTTGTAAGCAGGAGCAGTGAGGTGGATGCAATTGTGGGTCAGCGCCAGGGCTTTGAATATTAAGTGTTCTTTTATAGGGAGCCAGTGGGCTTGTTGTCTGGTGGCGGTGATGTGTTCCCTTTTGGGAATGCCCAAAGCTGCGTGTAATGCATTGTTCTGGATGACTTGCAACTTGTCTAGGTTTTTTGTTGTGGTGATTACGTGCAAAAAAAGCTGGAATGGTGGTAGTATAAGGAGGCAACATGGCAGTATCATTCACAGTAATGTTGCAAGAGGTGATAGTGACATAAGCTGAGGGGGTCACCCCCATAAGCGTAGAAGTGGCAGTAGATACATTTGGATACATGATAGTGTGTTTGGTACTCATAAAATTACTCAAGGGTAGGTCAGATCGAGTAGAATAGTTTGTCGATGGGCGTCGATGTCTGGTGGTTATAACGTTGATAGCAGTGTTCAGCAGGGTGATGTTATGGGAATAGGAGGGGGGGCAGAGCACTGATCAGCATGGGGCTGTGTCTCGGGTGGTGCCAATGTTACATGCACAGCAGAGGGAGCGCCTTCCGGAGTTTGATGTAGCAACGTTGATGGTGTCGGACGAGGCATCTACCTTACAGGACCAATTGAGGTGCATGTGGATTCTGGGTAAGACTAGTGTGGAGGTGGTGTAGCGGGTATCCAGATAGTCGGCGTTGAACTAGATGTTGCCTGTTTGGAGGCCTTTGGGCATGGGCCATTGAGCATAGGAGGTGTTGGATGGTTCATGGAGCCATGTTTGCAGGTGTTCATTTCTGAGTGCCGTTGGCGGCGGGTAGGCAGTGAATGGTGCCGCGTGGATGTGGGCATCTAGCCGTGTTAACCTGGTGTCTAGGGCAGTATTGGGGGTGATTGAGGTGCAGCATGCTGCTTACCATGTCTGAGTTGCATGGAGTGTGGGCAGACGGCAGCCGTCAAGCAGCGAAGAACTGCAAAGAGAATAGCAGGCCTTGTCCATTGGCCTTCATCAGGGGGCTTTGCCTGTCTGCTCACTCCCTCTCCCTTTAAGGTGGGGAGGGAGGGCCTGACAGGGCTGGTCAGTGAATGAGGTTGCGGGTTTGCGAACGGAGGCAAGTTGCTGTTGATGGTCATCACGGTAACCAGGGCAGCCATTTTAGGCTTTCCTGGTGCAGTAGGAGCCGTGCACCATGTGGCTGTGGCACAGAGGGCAATAGATCCCTCGGTAGATCCAAACCTGTAGGTTTCAGCTATTCTGTTGAGCAACAGCTGATCCTGTAGGCGGGGCACTCGCAGCCGAGCTGCAAAGAGAATAGCAGGCCTTTTCCGTCAGCCCTCTCCAGGCAGCTATGCCTGTCGGCTCACTCCTGCTCCCTTTAAGGTGGGGAGGAAGGGCCTGGCAGGGTTAGTCAGCGAATGAGGTTGCGGGTCTGTGAATGGAGGCAAGTTGCTGTTTATGGTCGTCACAGTAACCAGGGCAGCTATTTTAGGCTTTCCTGGTGCCGTAGGAGCTGTACACCATGCAGCTGGGTCACAGAGGCAATGGAACCCTTGGTAGCTCCAAAGCTGTAGGTTTCAGTGATTGTGTTGAGCAACAGCTGATCCTGTAGGCGGGGAACTCGCAGCAGAGCTGGAAAGAGAATTGCAGTAATTATCTAACACAGGAGGCTAATCCATTGAATGTGGTGATACTTTTAGTGGCTAGAAAACTGTGTTACACTGTAACAGCGCCATCCCAAAACGTATACCTAGGTATCAGGCCTGTGTTTCAAAATAAAGTCAAGTTAACCCTAAACTAGGCAAGAGCATGGTAGAGTTTTGTCTTTACATAGATAACTAAACAAAGGAAGAACACTCTTCATAATGACCACGGTGGAGATTAACATAGTTAGACAGCACCTCCTGTCCAAACTGTTCATTAGAGGGGAATGGGCAGAGCAGGAGCAGGAGGCCTGGCTAGCTAGGATGATGCAACAGGTCACCTCCATAAGCACGGATGTGTGGCAGGACAGTGACCTGTTACATCAAGCCCTGACTGATATTTATATAACTCAGAACATCAAAGAGGAACAGCTTAAGATGGTCCGACTCACTGCCTACATATACCTCCACATGGTAGTTATGGAAGAAAAATACCAAGAAAGTATAACCTGTGCGCAAGACCAGTCTGAGCTCTTAAATCACACCCAGAGTGAATTAAAGCAGGTAGAAGAAAAAATGCGAGAGTGCCAAAATTCTGAGGTAGAATTAGGAAACCTCATCAAACAGTTAAAAGAGGAGTTGGCAGTACAGCAACAAACCAATTCAGAACAGAGGGCCCAATTAGCTACATTGAAAGATGAGCTTCAAGAAAGACAAGAGAGTCAACTCTAATTAAACCAACAAGTGACATACAATAAAGCCTGCTCAGGGAAGATAACCACTTTACAAAAACAGATTGGGAAATTGGAGAGGAGAATAATAAGTTAATCATTAAAGAACTCCATTCTCAAACAGATTTTAACCAGGAGTGCCAGAAGTTAAGCGCTATAAAGCAACAGAGGGATGACATGACTGAACAGATCGGCACCTTGTATCAGGTAAAAGATTCCCTATGTAAAGAAGTGTGCAGATTAAAGGCAGACCTGGAGATAACTGAGTTAGGCCTTCAGGAAATGACTGACTTAAAAGCAGAGTATGAAAATGTAATGGGGGGGGATGAGACAAGTCAAAGGTGATCTAGAAGAGGCCACCCAGGCCAACAATTTGCAGAGACAGAAGATGCATCTCCTACAACAAAAATGGTCTGAGTATTTCCAGATAATGCAAGGGGCCCAGAAAAGAAATGAGGCCCTTTGTGATGAGAACAGGGGACTCGACTTGAGGAACCCTGAAATGTTAGAGAGTGGCAGGGCAACCCCTGATCACAGTGTGATATCCTCTGTACCGAGGGCCTCAAGTCAACTTAGTACCCTGTATGCGCAAGGCACTGCTCATTTCATGTCCACAGGTTCACAAGAACCAGAAACCATGAGGCTCCTAGACTCAAGTAGGCCCAGCATGATTGAGCCGACAGGCCAGCGTCCATCAGAGATTGATGGACGGGCATCCATGTTCAGGTTCAAAAATAATAGGGCCCATGGATCTGACCAGAAAGACTCCCATGATGAGAAAAACAGGGAGCTAGACTTGCAGAAACATCAGCTACAAAGGAACCTTTTGGTTCGCTTTGCAGAGAAAAAGGAGTCTGAGTTGAGGCCCCAAATTATATTCTGAAAACCTTCACCCATTCAGGGAGGTGGGGCAGTTCTCCGCCAACCCCAGAAGCAGGGAGTAGTCAGATGACTACTCCCCTGTGAGAAAGAGGGAGTCCAAGGGAAGTGACCAAGAGAGCCCAAAGTACAACAGGGGAGAAGAGACTAGGCCCCATCATTCTGGGAGAGACTCCTAAGCTCAAAGAATTAGGAAGCGCCTAGAGGATCGGGTTGGGACCTCAAATAGCAGCAGTTCTGAGTCTGAGGGCGAATGGATTAAGGCGCAGCGGCAAAAGAAGGCCAACAAACAAAAGATGACTCTGGTGAAAGACCGTATTAAGCAGATTAAAGCTATTAGAAGTTTCATGACCTTGCACCACGAAAATACCAAATATTCAGTCTGGGAGCATCTGGAGCTATATGAACAGATGATGACATCTTTTCACATTAAAAATGATAGAAACTTTATAGAATTTGCCAAATGGACCTTCTCCCCGGAGTACTCCAGCTTCTTTGCAGGACTGGAGGATCAGAATCATTCAAGGTGGCCCACCTACAAGGCAGTATTCTTGAAGCACTTCTCTCCACACAGGAACCCCCAGGAGGCTTGCAAGGCAGCCTACAACCTGCAGTGTGGAGTGGATCAGACCCAGAGAGAATTTGTTCTGGAATTAAAACAGGCATTTGCCCAAAATACAAGGTGGGTACGCATGAAAAGCCGGGAATTTATAAATACATATTTTCATGCACTCCCAAAGTACATCATGACACAGTGAGGGATTTCCATGATGACAGGACCCTGGACTGGGTAATAGAGCAAGCTACCCGGATCTATGAGGTCCAAAAGTATGTAGAATACAGAATTCCTCCCAAAAACTCAAACAAACTAACACCCACGCTGCTGCCAAGGTGGTGGAGATGAAGGTTACCCCCATTTTGGACCTAGAAATGGGGGCGCCTAAAAATACACCTTCCCCTAACCAACACAATCAGAGGCAGAGAAGACCCTCTGATCAATCACAAACAGGTGGTAGTCAGGTAGGGTACCCCACAAGTGTGCCCCCTGACTCTGCCAATTACATCAGCCCTAGACATAAGGGCAAAAGACCCATCTTCAGGTATGTGTGTACTCCCCCGGCCTAGAGGTGGGGTCCAATCAGGTGAGTACGGCCCAGAAAACTTCCCTCCAAACTTCCCCCAGCAATAATCTTCCAAATTCTGGTTTGAGTTTCTACCCCAGGTACGCTTCAAACCCCAACATTCAGGAAAACCCTCCTTCCAACCCTCCTTACTCTTTGCGCTTTCAGGAGTCTAGACCACAAAATCAGGGAGAGGGGAGGCCACGGGTGGAGGGCTATCATGGAAACCCTCAATATCCAGGTTACTCCGGGAGAAGCACATTTACACTTTCCGAGAGCAACCCAGATTTGACTCAAGACCCCCGTACCAGACGGAGCGGGTGTCACAACTGGAACGCCATGTCCAGAACCTAACCCAAGATCTGAGTCGCATGTTGAGGGCTCAGCAGAACCCTCAGATGAAAATGGCTGCTCAGAATAGCTTGAATCCAGAGTCTGACACCCCGGAACAATGACGGGGAGAGAACACCAACAACCAAGCGGCTCCTGAGGAGAAGGCACGGGAGGAAGTGCGGTGTAAAGCCCTAGCGGAAGCCTCCTTCCTCACCTGTGAAAAGCCCCTAGACACCCCAGAACCGGAACCGGAATCTCCTAACCCTGAAAAACTGCAACCCAGGGACCGGAGGGTGGGTAGGAGAAACAACGAGACAATGAAGGCCCATTTTGTGGAGGAAGTCATTGTCCTCCAGTTTGAAGGGGAAGAATCCTTGGAGGATTCTGGGAAGAGAGTATTCTCTTTCAAGGATGGGGGAGTTCCTCCCAAAGAAAAATGGGTCCTAAAAGACCATATCTCAGACTGGGAAGGCATGGGGACTGACTCTGAATCGCCCATCCCTGAACCCCAGAAATGACATCCTGGGAATGTAGCAATGACTGAGGGATCCTCCCCACAAACCAATTCTAGTGATTGTCTACAAGAAGAGGGAGACAGCACAGAAGAAAAGGAAAAGGGGGATTGCCAGATTCCCCAAACCAATTCTAGTGATTGTCTACAAGAAGAGGGAGACAGCACAGAAGCAAAGGAAAAAGGGATTCCCAAATTCCCCAAACCAATTTTAGTGACTGTCTCCAAGAAGAGGGGGACTGGCCAGAAGCAAGAGAGAATGGGAAGCCCCAAACTCCCCAAATATCAGAATGCCAAATTTCAATTACAGATTCCCAAACTCTGACACAGAAAACTGCCCAAGTTCCCACAGTGTGGGAGTCCATAGTAAAAAAGTTCACTGCCCACCTTTCCCAGAATGCATATTTCCTTTGCCCCTTGGAGGAGAAAGAAGGTAGGTTTTATGCCCCCATGTGGGTGCAGGGGAAATGTGCAGTTTTGGCGCTGGTGGACACCAGATCCCAAGTCACTCTTCTGTCCAAAAGGGCCTTTCAGCAGCTTAATTCAGGAAGGGGGGAGAAACAAATTCCTCTCACCCCTCTTCCTGGACAACTCCAGAACTTTGACAAGAAGGAAATTCCCATCGAGGGGACTGCAGATCTAGAGATTAAAATTGGGCGACACAAGATGAAACACCTGGCTATATTTGTGACTCCAGAGGGGACCCCCTGTCTATTATGGTACGACCTGCTTCGGAGGTTGTCTCTATTGATAGACTGTGTGAACAAGGTCCTCTGGACTCAGGCTAACCGGCCAATAAAATTAAAACAGAGCACCAACAATGTCAGTCTAAATGGCACATGCCACATGGTTGAACAGCGATCTGACCAAATTGAGTTCCATTTCCAGAACAATCAAGTACCTGACATTACTGTAATCACTGTAGGACGACACACTGGTGATGGGAACTCGTCTCCATTCCTGAAAATCAACCTTGCTTCCAGTTTCAAGTAGCATTTCACACAAGAAGGAAATACCTTGAAATTTTATACCAATCCCCACTTCGAAAATCCAAGTCCCATGATAAAAAGTGATGAAAAACCAGCTGAAAGCTTGGGTGAGATTCTGAAGAAGGGTGAACAGCGGTTCCTCCCCATTCAGTTAAATGAGGGGAGGGAGCCTGTACTCGCCAGAGTTGGCCTGAATTATGAAGAAAGCTTCATCAGCGAAGCGTTATTCAGGAAACTCCCAAAAGATCAAACCATTCCCACTGTTGAGTCAGTTTATTAGTGGATATGGGGCCTGGGAATTCCCTACTCTAAACATCTTCAGCTTAGAAGTTGTATGCTAAAAATGTCTATTTCTGGTAAAGGCATAGAGCATAATTGTTGGGTCGTGCGAGGTGTTCCCTCTGTCTTCAACTTAGGCAGTAACATTCTCAACCGACTCGAAATTAATTTGGATCTCATTGATTGCCAAGCCTGGTCCCAACTGGAGGTTAACCCCAAGGGCCTTGGCAATCCTGAAAAAAGCCTTCGGGTTAGCCCCATTGCTACTGCAGGCAGTTGAAATTCAAAACTGGAGAAGAGGTCCCCATCCTAGGTCAGGCCCAACAGTTCACCAGCCCCATAAACATTAAGAGAGCAGGACTTGTGGCTGATTAGATAACTTGGAGTATTTTTATTTGGTGTTATTGTAATGAGAAAAAGATGTTATAAAAGTCAAGTTGTTATTTTGGGTCTGTTGAGTAACTTACTTGGTGTGAGTGTAAAAATGAGAAACAAATCCATGTCCCAAAAATCATAAACTGTAATCATTGTTCCACCGTTGTAATCCTGAAAATGGTAAACTGTAATCATGGTTCCGCTGTTGTAAATCTTTCGGGAACAATGTCTATAAAATAAACTAAAACTTGTTATCTATCTTCATCTAGATAATGAACATCATTACCTTCTAGCCTGGTGAGGATCACTCTAGGGACCTAGAAGGGAAGGACGGAAAGAGGAACCCACTCCATACCCTCAACCCAAAGATGGAAATGAATCCTGGAGTGCCGCTTCCTGATGAAGGAGACTTCGGTCTGGAAGCGATATTCAATCAACACTACAGCTAAGTCAATGCCTAGTCTGGGATGCTGAGGAAAACCCTTATTGATGTATTTTTATGTCCAGTTCAGTACTCTGGATGACAACCCTTGTATAACACCCCCCTCTTAGAATCCCCCTGACCCCACTGAGCCAAGAAGTAGGTTTTTTTGCAAATTAAAAGGTTTATTTGAAAATGTAAACAATATATATATATATATCACACTTCTATAAATAAATTGATAATGGATATTACACTTGTGAATATGAGCAGTAATCAGGAAGAGGTAACTTATGAATAGGAACAGAAGAATAAGGGGGGAAAGAATGCTTTATATGGTTCAAGGAAACGCAATGATGAATGAAATGCAGTACAGATATGGCTTCAACAAAAGACAATGTAATCACTTTTCCTTGACAATTCACTCCCCCCCTATGCAATGTAAGAAATGGAAGGAGAGCACACAGTCTTCAAGAATCCCAACAAAATGCAATACGAAATGCAGTTCCCCCCCAGCAAGCTTAGAGGAAAACAGGTAGAGGTTTGAAACACAGGCCCAAAATGCTTTGAATGTGATGACAATGAAGTGAGAAATGTGCTAAAAATGCTTTTAATTCCCTCTAGAGGTTCAGGGTGGGTGATATCTAGTTTATATTAGTTC
This sequence comes from Ambystoma mexicanum, assembly GCF_040938575.1. Lineage (NCBI taxonomy): Eukaryota > Metazoa > Chordata > Amphibia > Caudata > Ambystomatidae > Ambystoma > Ambystoma mexicanum. The sequence continues at coordinate 168,483,715 of NC_090935.1, forward strand.
AGGCTCACTTTAGCAATGCTCTATGTGTAACCAGCAGGTTAAAACGAATTTTAGCAAAGGAAAGCAAGAAGCTGCTGATTTTTACACGTGGCTGAAATTGTGCAAAATGTCAAATCGTGGCAAATTTACTCGCGCGCGTCGAGCGTAATTACGGAGGCACTATAAGGAGTAGGAAGTCGGTTCTAGGTTCTTTGGAAAGCCTAGAATCTTAGCTTCAAGCACAAACGGTTCTGGAGATACGGACGATTTTGTGAAAGTAGTTTTTTGGATTTGAAATTTTAAAGCTCAGAATGACAGATGACAGTTCTCAGTTTTAAAGATGACAGAATGACATGATTCTAGGAGGCAGTTCTAATAGGCTAAAATAGTTTGGATTAGATTATTTTAAACTAAGAGATTGGTTTTGGCACAGTGAGTACTCACACTATATTTTTGAAATAAGCCGTCAGGTTGGAAGGGACTTCCGGCGGGTGGTTCTGAAGTCCCGGCTATCTGGGTCAGCTCTGCTCTCTGGGTCTGTCAAGCACTGGTTCTGCTCACAGCACTGCACAGTTCTGGTCTCTCTGGATCTCTGGTCTCTATGGATCTCTGGTCTCTCTGGATCTCTGGTCTCTGGAGGTTGATGGATTTGAAGTCTGGAGTCTCCCGGCAAAGCGTCCCGCAAGAAAGTGGAAAGTAAATTCCCTACCTGGGTTTCAGTGGCCCTTTTTATGTGTTTTGAAAATGGGTGTGTGCCTGGGCCTAGCTAAGACTGCCCCTCTCACTTATCATTGGCCAAGCTTTCCTCTCTCCCTTGATTGGGGGGAAGAAATGGAGTGTCAGAGTGATGCTGTAGGTTTTATAGTCAGAGGAACCTCCCCTTGTCAAATTGCACACAAATCTATTTCTGATCCAAATACATATTTATCTATGTACCATTTTTCTCATATTATAGGTCCAGTTAACATATTTTCTGTAGCACCAAACCATCCGATCCCTGTCTTTGTACGATGTCGTGTCCACTGATGACAGAATTCTCCCCTTTTCATCCAGATAACAACCTCTAAATCTTTCCAGATTTTACACAAATGTGCACCAGGGATATGGGTTACAGATGATAAAGCATCAGATTTTTAACATGCAGACATTTGGAGTAACAACCTTTTTTCCGCTACTATCCCCAGGAACATACCACAGGGTCCTAACACCTCTTAAAATGTGCACCGAAAAATCACAAGAATAATGGTATTATTTATATAATTTTGACCAGTCCGCACTATGAGTTATCTATCTTTTTAAAATTATGCCCTGGTCAAAAAGGGGTGTGGCTTCCCACATCACATGGTGGAATAACTGGTTTATCCAGTTCCCCCAAGCTCAGCTTGCTAGCAGAGGCACTGCCCCTCCCAGTTTCTCCCAAGAGGAAGCCACTTTCCCTACATCTACCCAGTCTAAGGATTCAACATGGGTCAAAACCCTTGACAGGTCAAATTAACCCAACTCTGCCCTACTCTCCCTCAACAAAAAGTCATGAGGGAGCAGGGGTGGGTGGATCTATGGGGTAAATTTAAGGCCCATTTCAGAAATCCCCTTCAAACAAAAAACCGCATTGGAATAATGCCACAAACATGGTTGTGCTTTTCTTTCCATGGCACATGCGTGGCAAGCACTGAACACGGCCACCCAAGAATGGCTCTGCATTTGTTTTACTTTCAAAGGCAATCATCAGAAAAGGACCTACATTCAGAACGACACCACATTTGCTGTTCTGTCCTCTGAATACTAAAGCTGCGCACGACATCCAAGACGGGTTTGCAAATTATTCTTTATTTCATTTTAAATATCATAAAGTTGTGTGCTTCATGGAAACACACCCTTGCATGCTTTATTTCTTCTAATTGACAAGAAGTGAGTCGAAACATTTCAAGAACAGCATTGCTGTGCTGATTAAATACTTGAAGAACAAAGAACAAAGAATTCTGTTTTACTCTCGACAGAGCTTTTTTTTCCCTTTGGCTGCAAACCATTGTGCTCAAATTGCAGTAAATGACAGAAATTATGTGGCGTTTCTTTTTCCCATGTTAAAAATCAAAGAAATCCTGTGCAGCATCCTTTTGTGTCCATAAACCAACCATATATGTAAAAACCCCAGAAGATTGATTGAAATGAAACTGTGGTCTGCAGAAACCACATTGGTAAACGTAAAATGAAAGGAACTGAACACACGTGTAAATCTGCTCTTTTACAAATCAGGAAAATGCTGTTTAAAAGTGAAATGTCAAATGACAGCCTGTGCTTGAACAGAAATGTGATTGAATCTGTGGGTGGGGGTTCTGCTATAAAATGTATATTATATTTAACCGCACAAGACTTGGTATCCTTTGAAAAAAAAAACAGAAACCAGCAGAACTGGTTTTCGGCCCAGTCACTGACTTCAAGGATGCCCTGCCTCCCACGAACTGGCCTAAAAAGACACCTGAAAAGCCGAAGAGTGTGAAAATTCACTGCCCGGCCAGACTGGCTGGCATCCGTGCAGTAAGGAACAAAGAAACCCAGTGGAGCTGGGGCATGACCGATAGGTGCGATTTCCTCGAGCATCACCTCTGAAGGGGGTACTGTAAGAACTTCAAAGGGGCATCCTAACAGCCCTTTGTTTCAAGCCAAGCCTGTCAGAGACATTTGTCTGTGGGGGTTTGTAGCACCGCCCATGCATGTGACCAATTCACCCCATCTACTTGCCAGTATTTCATGAGATTTTTAGATAAACATAAATGGACCAAGTACATGTTCTAGCACTTGGTGAATTGAAATGGCACGAAAATTGCATTTTGGGGTGGATTATAAATTTCACTGATATGAAACTTGGTGAAAAGATGCAAAATGTTAGTGGGCATATGTGTAGCAACTGGAAGAATTTTAGATATTATTCTTGTAAAGATGGTCCGAACACCATCTCTCTCTGGGCCCTTGCACTCGTGGATGACGAACGGAACTCTGAGGTACATCATGATTTTCAAAAGCATCAAGTTTTTATTTTCTCCCGGTAGGCAAGACACATCATACAGCAAGGACATCTCTGGAACTCTGCCCTAATTCTAAGCATCTCCTGCCTTATATACACTCTAGGAAGGGGAGATGATAGCATGAACAAAGTACAACCCCCTTCCTACCGGTGATTTGATGGCCTATAATGGCATGATCAATGTACAACCCCTCTTCCAATCCCTAGTTGGTTGCTTTAGCTGGCAATTCACAAGGCTTGCATGTCACACTGACTCATGCACTGATTAAAATTGTGTGAAAAGCATCTTATCCTTTTAAAATTGAACATTACTGACGTCAATCCTAAGATACTTTAGTAACTGCATCATGGTTTCATGTCCCAGAGGCCCAAATATGGGCATCAGCTGTATCCTCTCTGCTAATTGAACCAGCTGAATGCAACACACACTGTCTTCCCTTGGCTGCTACCTCGCTCCCACTGTGCGTCACTGTCAAGAGTAGAGATAAGAAGCCCAGACACCATATCCTTGACTACTAAACTCTGACTGAACTACCATGAGGTAATTCTGTCTTCATATCAGCATGGTTTTTACAGCAATCCACTTATTTGTATGTCCATCATTATCTCAGAGTTTGCAAGACCTTTTCTCAAACCGAAAATGGTGGATCACGTATGAAAATTCCTGACCAACTCAATTTTCGCTCAAAACGTTGTACATGCTCCAATTTGAATCTGTTTTTTTACTAACTTATGATAAACATGTGCTACCCTATATATTCTCCACTTTTTACGACATTCTGACCTCATAAAATAGATCGTCATTCAAAGCGCTTTCCTGCAAAGCACTATAATTCTAATTTCTGCAACATTTGAAGTCATTGATCAAACCCAATAATCTATAACATTTGGTTTGAGGTAGAGGGGGTCTATATCCACTACATTCAGTTTGAGGGGGGTATAGTCAACCTCTGTACACTCCCCCTCTGTATAGTATTTAGTAATCTACTCAATACTTACAACTATACCCATGTCCACCTTCCTCAATTTTCTAATCACCCTTTTTTATGCAACGTTTTACTTCCACCTGAGAGGTATCCTAACACATTTCTACAACATTAGTACTAACACATTATACTCTCCTAGTGTAAAGATGTATATGTCCCTTAAAACTACTTTTATTTACTTTTATCTAAACCCCACCTTCATTCCCCAATTTACTTTAAACTAACTATATGCCTCAGATAATTTGTACAGCCACTATGGCAGTTTTGAGACACCGTCACTTCTTTAGGTAACCTAACAGTCCATTCAACATGGTGTTCATATGTGACATATACTCCACGTTTTTTCCATCATTCCCACCCCACCTTATTTTCCTTGCTCCCATTGTCTTGCCCATACATATTTTCAGTGTTCAAAGTGTATTTTTCTTCTCATCAATACATCTTGCACTCGCACGTTTTTCCACCCGATTCATCTTGGTTTAGCATCCACGGGCCGTCTGTGTCCTGTTGATTTTGTCCTTTTTTGGGTTGCCTTGCAGCAAGTCCTTGGGCCCTTTAATTCAAAGGCCAGTCCTTTCACATGTTAGTGGCTCTTTTTTCCATAGAGCACTCAAAAAGTCAATAAGAGGGGGCATATTTAGCAAGGGTACGAAAGGATGGTGCAGTCTTTTGCAGAAAGCTTTCAACAAATGTACTTTAAAATTGGGCATGTGGTTGGGTTCCTCAGTGACTTCTCTCTGTTCATGTGGTTATATTCTGCCAATTCTCTGAGTCACATAGGTTCCTCGTTGTCCACCTGTAATGTAAAACTGAATGAGTTTCCTTTGACAAATAAGTGTGTCTCTATTATTAATAATACATTTTTCTCAACCCAACCCCTTAAAACCCTTTTGATGTGTTTTGTCAAAATTCACCTGCCTTCTAAACAAACTTAATTTTAGATTATATTTTTTTGCAAATCCTGCCCCCTAGAAAAACTATATTTAAACATTTTCTGGACCTTCCTGCCCCGTATACAAAGGTATCAGACAATTTAGTTCTGTGTATACAAAAGCTACTAATTCTCTCCCCTTTTTTGTACATATTCACATCTGTTTTGACTGTATACGGTCAGCCTGCTGGAACCTGATTTGTTTATAATAAATATATATTTTTAGGGAATAAATATATTTGCCTGTCTCATTTTCTCTGCCCATATATCTACTGGGCTTTCTCTATTTTTTTTTTTTTCATTTACAGGAATTGTATATCCCTTCAGGGGAAATACTTATCCTTTCCCTACATTGACATTTTCAAATTTTGAGACACTTAAAATAATACATTTATACATAAATAGAAAAAGGCATGTCGTAGGCGCATCCGTAGCAGACGAGGACATCTTTTATCAGGGATCCCTGTTCTCTGTTAAGAATCGAAATAGAGACAAAAGTTATTCGGGTACTGGCAAGGAGGTCAAGTTACTTCTTATAGCTGGTCCGATAGCACAGCGAGTAGACCGCTCGATTTGACATCTGTGCAGAGCCTGCTGATGCAGATTTGAATCCCAGCATCCTTCCGAGGTCGATAAATGAGTACCACACACCGTGGGTAATAATAAGCATCGCTCAGAAACCTGAAGGTTCGTAGCGCTATGTAAATGCTAAATTATTATTACTATAACCTAAATTCTGTCACCTTGCTGCTAACAAAAAATATTTTCTGGATTCACTTCTATCTTTTTTCAACCCATTTAACTCACAGGCTTTCCCTAACTTGTTGGTGCACAAAACATTTACTTCTCATGAACCCTGTATGATGCTAGGGCTTTATACATAGTCTCTTTCTCTGCTTTGCTGTAAATACTTCCCGCCTAGCTGTAAATGCTTGCCGCTTAGCTGTAAATGCTTCATTCTGCCTTTTTTCACCATCTTTTTCAGAAACGCGTTGGGCCATGGTCTTTCTCTTCTGTGCTTTGTCTTCAACCTGTTGAGACAACCTAAAACTTTTGCTGCACATTATCTTCTCCTTACACCACTATACTTAGTCTAGTCTATCCTGTTTTTCTAGACTATGGCACCAATTCTTATTATGTGCCTTCATATTGTATCATGAAATGACATTGTTTGCCTCTTCTAAACATTTTTTATACCCTCGCCAAGTCTACCCCTTTTTTATGTTCTTCTAATAAAAAAGGTTACCCACCTTCCATTCAGCATCTTCTATGTTTTGCGTTGTCTGAAGTGGCCATGCTTTCATCTATAGACTACTATTTTTTTTACGCCTGATTGCACCTACGTTGGGAAAAAATTGCTATATAATTTTGTCTCTATCTGCCTCTTTTTCTCTTACTCACCTGGGTCCTCTTAACTCTAATAATGATCAACAGTGTTTCCACACCATTATAGTGTGGACCACTACCTACCTGCGTCATAATATACAGTTTCTTTCCCTATCAAGGCCATGCAGACATTCCTCCTACGTTCACGAAGGTCCATGATTTTCATCTGTAACATAAATTAATATCATTACATACACTTAAAATAATTGTATTTTACTTAACCTTGTATTTTTTTTTTAAATTGTCATGTATTGCATCTGCTTTAAACCAGTCAAAAGACGCCTATCCAAGATAAGACCAGGAATATGGAAGGGACTGTCTAATCTCATGGAACTCATGTGGGTTCAGTCATCTGCTCAATAATTCCAACGAGAAATTGACAGCAGCAAATGTAATCTGTGTGCAGGAAACTTGGCTGGCGAAACCCTTATTCTGTGACGGATATGAAATCATCTTTACACCAGCCAAGAAAGGAAAGCTTGGAAGGCCCCAGGCAGAGTTTATTACTTTGATCAAATTAGCACCACACATTAAAGTAGTAAAAACTGACGCCTCAAACACATACATTCAATGGGTGTGGATTATGACCAACAATCAAAGCAATGAGGCAGGTGTATATATGATGCTGATAAATGTATACTGGAATCCAGGGAAAATTAAAACAGGAAAAATTCCTGAGTGAAATAACGAGCATATTGAAAGAAGCTCACAAGATGAGCAATGATCTGCTAATTTTGATTTGTGGTGATTTCAACTTAAGGTGCATGGATAACAATGGAGCACCATTAGAAGTGGTCAAAGAAGATTACGATGTAGCAAGGTGGTTACAGCTAACAGAGGCACAGAATCTAGTTATGCTGAATGGACAAACAAGGGGCGACATGCCTGCGAAACACATATGGTCCAATGGGAGTCAAAGTTCAACGATAGATTATGTTTGGATCTCTAAAGCCCACCTATATATAAAGTTGCAAAATTTGAAGTGAGAAGTCAAGGTGCTAGTGACCATGAGCATTTGGCAGTGTCTTGGGTCTCGAACGCTATCAAGGTGATGTGTTGGCAAAATCAGACACCAACCCTAAACCATGGAGGAGATTGCTTGAAATTTAGGAAACAAGACATCCAAGCACTATCGTGTAAATACACCGAACTGGTATGGAAGGGTCAAAAGATCTGTCTTAGGCGCCTCTATTGAATGCTTATACCATGGTTAAAATGGGTCTGAAATTGCCCCTCTTAAAGCCAAAACACCAGTTCAGTAAACAGGTTTATACCAGGAGGAAAGAACTAAGACCGGAAGTAAATCAACTGGAGAAAAAGAAAAAAAAATGAAGAAAGAAACAATGTAGATATCTACCGCCAAATTAAATAAAAAAAACAGCAATACAGAAATTGGGTCAGGAACTTTAAATCGCAAAAAGACTCCAAGTACAGGGAGAGCAAATGCTGAGTGCAATGGCAAAAGCCACTACGCGGGACATGTGGATAATAATAAATAATCTGACCCTGAATCAGCAAATCGGCTGAATGCCTGCATCAGTGAAACAAATTCGGTAAAGCACTACTTGGAGGTCTTTGGAAGCAATGAGGTTAAGGTTCCTGGTGAAAAGGTGACCTACATGTCCTCATAGGAAGTTATAACCGAGGCTGCAGAATTGGAGACAAGGATAATAAAACTAAAGAACTCGTCAGCAGCAGGCCCAGATGGCCTGTCCAACTTGACACTGAAAAGGGATCCTGCGGAATGGGCAAGATTGGTCACAGTGATATTTGAGAACATCAGGAAATACCGCTCCATACCGACATTGTGGACCTCAAGTATCACAATTCCAATTTTCAAAAAAGGCATAAGAGAAGATCGGACACATTATCAGCCAATTGCCTTGCTGGAAGTGATAGGTAAAATGTTCGCATCCATATTGCAAGAAAAGCTAACAACATGGGCAGACAAAGAAAGATCATAGAAACAAGCCAGACTGGCTTCACGAGGGGGACGAGTATCGATATAAACCTGTTTATTCTCTCTATTGAGAAACTCGACACCATAAAAAAAAAGGTAAAATTTACTTGGCTTTTTGTAGACTTAAAGCAGGTGTTTGACCGAGTAGACAGGAGAAAATTATGGAGGAAATTACAGTCTTGGCATTGTCCTGAGGGGATCCTGCAACCAATAAAGGCCATGTACCGCAACACAAAAACTTGCATAAGATTAAACAATAGGCTTCTGTCAGCGCCAATCCTAATGAATAGAGGGGTGAAGCAAAGCTGCCCTCTGGCTGCGATGTTGAGTTCAGGGTTTGGCCACAAATGACTCTGACACTCCAGTGAACTGTTGAGTTATTTACTTAAGTTCAGGTACATCAAATACAGTTCCTGGAGTCAGGTAAGTAAAAGGGGACATAGGACACGCATCCTCTCTCAGGGCTTACATCCTTGCAACTGAGAAACCTGGAACACACTCATAGATAAACATTCTAAGCCCTGCATTCCATCTCAAGATTCTAGTCACTTGCACCAGATGAATGCAAAGTTAATCACAACACATCTTCCCCCATAGGGTCAACAACAACAGCAGTAAAATATGAGTGACAAGAACAATATTTCATCAAAAAAATTAGTCTAGTAAAGTCCCACCTGAAAAGCAAAAGATTAAAGAAAGCATTTCACAATAACCAAAAACAACTCCAAAAAGTTTAGATCTTGTCATCACTTCAAAAATCTATTAACATTAATGTCCATCTGTGGAATAAAATTAAAAAATCCACTTGTGGAGATATTGATCTACCTACATGGAACAGCTAATGATGAACACTCTTATCAACTTAATAACTCTAATGAAGACATAATCAACACTCATAACACTAATATCTCATCTCACTGCCTTCACACCACATCCACTGAAGCTACACCTCATACACTTAGATCTAAAAATCCATGCACAGCACCACTCCCTACTCCTTACATCACCAGTGAGTAGTTTACATTTGCATTGCCATATATATCACATTGTTTTAGCTGAATTTAAAACCACACTCTTCTTGCAAGAGCTAAACACTATAACGTTGATATTGCCCTGAGTCAACAACCACCATTCCCCACACACATACCATATAGGCCAATTGAGCATTGAACATGGTAACCAAGTAAAGGAAACGCCCCATCAATGTCCAAAATTCAAGCCTGCAGGACCTTTACTGATAATGTGCCTGTGGGAAAATGTAGGGTTAAAGAGCCAGTTCCCAAAAACATGTGTTTTGACACTCATCCAACATCACACTTGTGTCAAAGCAAAAACTAAATAGTGCATCAAATTTTAAGCTTTAAAGTCCACCTGTGGAGAAAACTTGTTAGACACCATATTCCTACCAGCAATCATTGTACTGAATACACTGAACCCAGCAACCTCCACGTGGCAGGCCAATACCACCAAACTTCAAAACTAGGAGCCAGCCCCTTCTGTAATGCAGCCACATAACAAAGGTGCTTCCATTGCACCTTTCTCCCATCAAAAGCTGCAATGTTCATCTACGTGACTCCCTGACACAGCATTTTCTCATTTAAACTTTAACCAAAGTCACTTCAATTTTCAGCTCCTCACAGCGCCTGTAGCGCTACACTGAGCTCCAATCCACTGCAGCTCCTCACAGCTCCCTGTAGCACTTCCTTGAGACTCCAGCCTCTGCCATTTCTAACCAATGGACCTCTTGACTTTCCACTGGCACTTTTAAGCAGCTCCCTTGGACCTCCTCTCCAACTACTTTTACTCTGCAACGCCGCTTGACAGCCTCTTGCAGCGCCTCACTGCACACTGCAGCACATCACATAGGGGCTCACTTGCCATTTCTTAAGCGCCTCTTCACTTCAGCAAAGTGCAACACTTCATTAATGCGCCTCTTCACACCACTTCACATCTGCAGTGCCTCTTCACATTTGCAGCACCTCACTGTGCCATACAGCGCTTTTCTGCCTCTGCAGCACCCCTTTTGCAGCGACTCTTCACTGCATCTTGCAGCACCTCACTGCCCTTGCAACATCACTTCACTGCCTCAAGCAGCACCTGTTCACTGCCTCATGCAGCACTTCACTGCCTCTGCAGTGCCTCTTCACTGCCTGTTGCAGCACCTCACTGCCCTCGCAGCACCTCTTCACTGCCTCATGCAGCGCTCCTTCACTGCCCCATGCAGCACCTCTTCACTGCCTCATGCAGTGCTCCTTCACTGCCCCATGCAGTGCCTCAGTGCCCTCGCAGCACCTCTTCTCTGCCTCACGCAGCACCTCACTGCCCCTGCAGCGCGTCTTCACTGCCTGTTGCAGCACCTCACTGCCCTTGCAGCACTTCTTCATGCAGCGCCTCACTGCCTCTGTAGCATCTCACTGCCCATAGCAGCGCTTCACTGTCCCTGCAGCGCCTCTTTACTGCCTGTTGCAGCGCCTAACTGCCCTTGCAGCACCTCTTCATGCAGCGCCTCACTGCCTCTGCAACATCTCATTGCCCATTGTAGCGCCTCACTGCCCTGGCAGAACCTCTCCACTGCCTCATGCAGCACCTTTACATCCATAGCTGCTCTGTTATTCCAGTGCCTTCGTAGCGCCTCTGTCTGGGCCTTTCTTGCCCCCTCTGCCTCTGTAGCACCTCTGTCTGGACCTCAATTGCCCTCACTGCACTTGCAGTGCCTCACAGCCATCCAGCGCTCTTACCTGAGAGAGGATCACTTCTCAGAGGGGGGGGGGGGGCGGTGGGTGTCTCCCTTTGGTGCTGTCCCCCCAGCACAGCCAGATCCCATCCTCGTCGCCAGTGTTGAGTTCAGGGTTTGGCCACAAATGACTCTGACACTCCAGTGAACTGTTGAGTTATTTACTTAAGTTCAGGTACATCAAATACAGTTCCTGGAGTCAGGTAAGTAAAAGGGGACATAGGACACCCACCGGCATCCTCTCTCAGGGCTTACATCCTTGCAACTGAGAAACCTGGAACACATTCATAGATAAACATTCTAAGCCCTGCATTCCATCTCAAGATTCTAGTCACTTGCACCAGATGAATGCAAAGTTAATCACAACATGCGACCTTATTTAACTTTAAGTCATACATTGCAGACCTCCCAGAAATGCTCAAGAACACCAAGCATTTTTCACCCAAACTAAACAATGAGGAAATATTCCTCCTGTCGTATGCTGATGATATGGTCCTAGCAGACAAAACCCAATTTGGGCTTCAACATCTGCTGGAGAACCTACACAAGTACATGAGTACAAACAACCTAGTAATCAACACCAGTAAATCGCTGATAATTGAAATCGCAGGGAATGCAAACCTCAAAAAAAAGGTTTCTCTTGGAGAATTGACATAAAAAAGCTTGTGAAGACAACTGTAGTTCCTTATCTTGGAACTAAATTTAACAAGTCCATAGCTGAACGAAATTGGCAACTAGATCTATACGCCAAAGTTAAGATTCTGACATGCCAAGCAATGATCTTGAATGCAAGGTTTGGAAAATGTTCCCTTCTTCCAGTTTGGCACTTCTATACACAAAAGCTATCCGCAATTCTAAAATACGGGGGTGAGGTGACCCTAAACTTAACATGCAAGATCTGGCCAATTCTAGAAGCAAAATTCTGGAGACATGTCCTAGGCCTCTCAAAAGGCTTGCCAGTAGTAGCCATAAGAGTTGAACTAGGTCTCCTGTCCCTGCACTCGCAGAAATGGTGGAAATCATTGGGGGTCATTACAAGGTGGGCAGTAAGGGATACTGGGCACCTGTAAGGAGACCGGTACCGGTAATGCCTTACCACCCTATTCCAAGGTCCCTTGGTGGGGACCGTAAGGAACGTGTGGTGTGATGACCACACGTCCCTTACGGGTCCCGTTAAGGGACAGGGCATTAATAACGAGCTTGCAAGTCGCGAGCCCGTTATTAGCGTCCCCCCCCATTCCCATTGAGCCCTATTGGGACGTACCGGTCCCGCAATGGTCGGACTACACCGGTAAGTCCCCATTGAACTACACCGGTGCCGGACCCGTTACTGGTGGCAGTCATGGTGCAAATAGCGCCTTGACTACCACCAATCTCGGAATGAGGCCCATTGCTAAGAAAGATCATGCTGGAAGAGACACTAATTAGCTACAGACTATTGTCCGCCTCAGAAGGAGGGAGAGGCATGCTTACCCTAGCCGCTAGGAAAAAAAAGTGGATTGAGTATCTGCAATCGCTTACGCATCATTGGATGATCTGTTAACGAATCTCGAGAAAGTTAAGGGACAACTGAAATGTGTCGACTGGATTAGATCTCATGACACCAAGAAAGAATATAAATTACTGATGAATGAAGCGCAGGACACTCGTCCGCGAGAAACTCTACCAGAGTATCTGATCAAATTTCCAACCAAGTTCCATCGTGAGCAATTAATGCGAATCAGACTAAATATATACCCAACTAACAAGTATCGGCAGACTAAGGGGAAGAAGGCTCAAATAATGGAATCTCCAGATGCTGCAATATCTCAGGCCAACAAGAGACTGTAAAACATCTATTAATTGAGTGTACATTGCTGAAGGATCAACACAAGCAGCTAATGGATCCATTACTTAGTGTCTATAAAATGAAAAATGAATAAGATTGGTGGGCCGAGTTCTTGTATGGAACAAACCCATGTCTGGTTTTTGCTGCAGTGAACATTTTAGGCATATTAATGGCAGATCTGGAAGCACGTGGTAACGTAAACAGTTAAATGGAAGGAAAAGGAGTATCGAGTGTGGAAACAATAGATATGATATGGATGATGATGAATTTGATTTTTTTTTTAATGAAAAATTGGTAGAAGAAAGAATTCCCTGTGTAAAAGGTTTTTTGAGTTGTTAAAAACTAATGCACAATAAAGAAATAAAAAATATAAATAAATATAGAGGGCGTCATTACGAGGCTGCCTCCAAACTCGGGTCCGGGTCCGTGGTCCCTGAATGGGGAAATACCGGGCCATTCCGACTTTGGAGGGCCCGGTATTTCCCCATTAGGGAACCCGGACCCGGACCATCCCCATTTGAGCCCCCATAGGGCCCGTTGTTAGCATGCTGGTCCCTTCACGGGACCCGCAAAGGACGTCTGGTCTGTCCAGACGTCCAGAGCGGGTCCCGCAACGGAACCTCGTAATGAGGTGGTACGGGGTTAACGGCGCTGGCACCTTTACCGGCGCCGTTAACCCCTTACCACCTCACTTGTAATGAGGCACAGAGTCTCCTGTATTGAGGCAGAGGCTTTATTCTGATACAGAGACTCCCCCATCAAGGAGCAGTGTCTATTGTGGCAGTCCCTACTTTCAAACAGGAACAATTTCAATTTCATGTAAGTCTCCTCCTTCAAATGGGAGTTTTCATTCTGTTCAAGATTATCCTCTTGAAGGGAAGGCTGTATTCTGACACAGTAGTACTTCTGCTGCAGAGGCTAGCCCATCAAATGGAAACCTGTATTGTGACACAAAGTCTCCATATTGAAAGTATAAAATGTAATCTGCTAGAGAGGATCCCCATAAAGGCTGGACATCCTTATATCTAGGGAGCGTTTACCCTGATACAAAATTACTCTGATCAAAGGGTAGAGTTTATTCAGATGAAGAGTCTCCCATTCACGTATCAGAGTTCCTTGTATTTAGGCAGAGTTTACCCTGATACAGAGTTACTCTGATCAAGGGGTAGAGTTTATTCTGATGCAGAGTCTCCCATTCACATGGCAGAGTTCCTTATTTCTACGGAGAGGTTACCCTGATACAGAGTTACTCCGATCAGGGGCTAATGTTTATTCTGATGCAGAGTCTCCCATTCACGTGGCAGAGTTCCTTATATAGAGGGAGGGTTTACTCTGATACAGAGTCACTCCAATCGAGGTGTAGAGTTTATTCTGATGCAGAGTCTCCCATTCACGTGGCAGAGTTCCTTATATCTAGGGAGAGTTTACCCTAATACAGAGTTACTCCGATCAAGTGATTCAGTTTATTCTGATGCAGAATCTCCAATCATGTGGCAGAGTTCCTTATATCTATGGACAGTTTACCATGATACAAAGTTACTCTGATCAAGGGGTGGAGTTTAGTCAGATGCAGAGTATAATGCATTATTCTACTAGAAGGTCACTGCCTTCCAGGGGGAGAGTTCATTCTAATATATAGTCTCCCCTTCAGGCGATGCTTTAGTCTGCGACATAGTCACCACTTTCAAAATTAGTTTAATGTTATACGCAATCTCCCCCTTCAATGTAGTTATCATATTTTGAAAGAATATCTGCCATTATGGTGGCATTTTATTCCAGACAGAGAGTATCATCCATGTTGGTAGATGACTCATTCTACTACAGAGTCCCTACCATTCAAGAGAAAAGTTCAATCTAGTGCAGTCTCCCCTACAAGGGTGCGTATGTATTTGTTCTTATACAGACGCTTCCCAGCAAGGGAGTGGTGTTTATTCAAGTGCGTAGCCCACTGCAAGTATAAAGGTTTATTCTGATTTGGATTCTCCCATGTCAAGTGGGAGAGTATATAATGGAACAGAGTCTCCCTTTCAAGTAAGAGATTTTGTTAACAAACAGACTTTTCATTTCAAGGGGAAGGAAGATATAATTTTGACTCTGAGCCTTCTCAATCAAGGTGTGGGGATATTCAGACACATAGGGCCTCATTACAACCCAGGTGCTCCCTTAATGAAGGGTGCCAGTACAGGACCGGCACCCTTCATTACGGGAGCGCCTATTACAAGGTTCCCTTTGCGAGGGGAACAGGGAGCTAATGACGGGCCTTTATTTTTTTTTTTAAACTTGACATATTAATTTTGGCATTGGATGTGAACATACAGGTGGATACATATTATGCTTTAGGAGTTATCTCACGAAATTGTTCCAGTCCACCATAACATTATTTAACAACATTAACGTTCATTGTTCTAATTAGAAGAAAATAAGAGCCCCTCCCCCCCCCCCACGCTCCCTCCCGGTTCTCGAGTCTCCTTTTTCCGAGGCATTGCTACTTTGATTCGTGGTAGGCTGCATGATCTTCTTCTTCAATCATCTCTATGTCATCGATCTCCAGTATAGTCTGTGACAGGCATGGGTTGTTGGCCATGGGTCATTCAGTGTTCCGTCATTGTTGGCCTGGGTTGGGTGCTAGTTTCTTTGCTGTGTTGGGTCATCCGTGGTTGAGCGCAAAATATATTGTGCAGTGAAGTCTCACCAGGCTTCCTCTTGTCGTGCGGCTTTGTAATGTAGTATTGCCGTTATCTTTTCCATTGTATAAATGTTTGTGGCGATCTGTATCCAGTCTTTTTTATCTGGTAGGTGTGAGGATTTCCATTTTATCACTAGGGCTGCTCTCGCCACGAGTAACAGGGGGGATATTAGACCTTTTTACCCTGATCAGTTCGTCATCTTCTTCCTCGAGGCCAAAAAGAATCAGGAGGGGTGACAGTTCCCTCTCTATGCCGGCCAGCTGTCTGATCCATCCCAGGACTTCTTGCCAGTAGATGCGGACCTTGGGGCAGGTCCACAACATGTGCCAGTAGTCGGCATTCATACCACATTGTCGCCAGCATCCTGGGCTGGAGGTCTGGAACATTTTTGACAGCCTGTATGGATCGTACTGCCATCTGTGGAGCAATTTTATTGGTTGTAATTTATACTGGGCTGCAATTGATATTTTGGATGGCTTTTCACAAATTTTGTCCCAGGCCTGCTGGTCAAACTCTCTGCCGAAGTCTCTTTCCCATCTTGCCTTGAGACAGCTCTTTGGCGCTTCGTCTTTAGAGCCTTGTAAATTCGTGCTATGAGGCCTTTGGAGGTGGCAGTCATGTTTAGGATCGTCTCAAAGGACGTTCGTTCTCTCTGTGTGGTGGTTTTCCATTCCCTTCTGGATAAAACGCCTTTCAATCGCAGGTACAGGAAGACTGGTATTGGGTGAATTTGGAGGGCTTCCTCTAGTTCCGTTATTGAGATGAATTTCCCTTTTCTCCACAGCTGACCGACTCTCTCAAGGCCGGCATCGAACCACGATTGGTATCTAGCGTGTTCCGGATTTCCTCGCTGATCCCGGGGGACCAGAGATGGCTTAGGGGCGAAGGCCACTTGGTGACCCCCAACATCGCTTTCCCCTTCTTCCATATGTTCCACATTGTGCCCAGTATCGGGTGATTGCGCAGTCTTCTCGTACGTTTCGGTCTGGGGACCCAGAGCCATTCTGCCAGAGTTACGTTGGCTAAAACGTTGTTGTCCAGTTAGACCCATTAAAGGTCCTTCCTATCTCGCAGGTGTGGGATTAAAATTCTGAGCTGTGTGGCTTGATAATAGCGTTCTATGTCTGGTAAGCCCACTCCTACCAGGTCCTTTGGTAATATTAGAACATCGTAGGGGATTCTGATTTCTTCCCATTCCACAGAAATTTAAGTATGGCCTTTCTGACTTGTCTAAAGACATTCTCTGAGATTATGATGGGCAAGGATGAAAGGGATAAAGGAACCGTGGGAGGGTCAACCTTTTTGATTGCTTTTAGGCACCCCATCCAGGAGATTGTCAGCGGTTTCCATTTCTTAAGATCAGCCTTGAGAGCTTCGAGAAGTGGGGGGAAGTTAGCTTCGTAAAGTTTGTCGAGGTGTCACGTTAGGTTAATCCCCAAGTATCTCAGTGTTGGGCCTCCGATGATCAACCCGAGTTGCTCGAGAGCGATTTGGTGTTCCGGAGATGGATCATGCAGTGGAAAAAGAATGGATTTGGATTTGTTGATCTTGAATCCTGAGAGTGTGCCGTATTCCTCTATCAAATGGATCGCTCGTGGAATGGAAGACGTTGGGTTTGACATATGGAGCAGAATGTCGTCCGCATACAAGGCCAGCTTATATTCTTTGCCATTCACCCGAATCCCCTCCACTGCAGGATCTACTTGCAATATTACGGTGAGGGGCTCCAGGGACAGCACGAAAAGTATTGCCGAGAGGGGGCAACCCTGTCTCGTACCCCTACTGAGGGGGAACCAACGGGAAAATTGGGCGTTCACCGCGACCGATGCTCTTGGGGATGTATAGATAGCTTTGATCCCTCGACGGAGCGTAGGGCCTAGGCCTATCTTCTTTAGCGTGGCCTCCAGGAAATGCCATTCTGTTGAACGCCTTCTCGGCATCAATTGAGAGTAGCACTGGTTTGCTCAATGATGTTTGGGCCTCATGGATTAAGTGAAGGGTTTTCCGGGTGGAGTCCGCGCCTTGTCTGCCTAGGATGAAACCCACCTGGTCATTGTGGATTATTGTTGGCATGTGTGACTCCAGCCTTGCAGTAAGGATTCTCGTATAAATTTTGGCATCGATATTTTGAAGGGATATCGGACGGTAGGAGGCACATAGCTTTGGATCCTTACCTTCTTGGGGATGACTGTTATCAGTGCTTCAGAGAAGGATTCGGGTGCCACACCGGATTGAAGGATGTTGTTAAATAGGTCAACCATGAATGGGAGGAGAGCATCTTTAAAAGTCTTATAGAACCCCGCCCTGTACCCGTCGTTCCCGGGGGCTTTCCCTGTCGGAAGTCTTTTGATTGCTTCTTCAATTTCTTCCCCTGTGATGGGGCCTTCCAAGGCATGTGCTGTATTGGACGGGAGGGTAGGCAAGTGTATTTTGTCCATATACTCAATTATCGCTTCTGGGTGCGAAGCTGCGCGTGACGTGTATAGCTCCTCATAGAAGTCGGCAAAGGCTTCTGGGACATTGGGGGGAAATGGTTTGCCTGAATTCCCTTCTGTTTGGATCGTGGGCACCCACCTCTCTTGGCATTGACCGCGAAGTCTTGCGGCTAGTAAGGCGCCTGCTTTGTCCCCATGTTCATAGTGTTTCTGCTTCAGGCATTGAAGCTTGCACGCAATGCTGCCCGCCTCCAGTTGTCATAGTTCCTCTCTCTTGTTATTGGCCTCCTTAATCTTTTGTAGTCTATCTTGGTCGGCTAACTGTGCCATGCGATCAAGCTGAGTTATTTAGTTTCGGAGCCTATTTTCTATCAGTTGTCTTTCTCTTTTTTTTGCTGCTCCCTCTTTAATAAGTAGCCCTCTCCAGGTCGCCTTGCCAGCTTCCCAAATTGTGTTCATGGAAGTTTCGCCTGTGTTGTTAATCTCAAAGTATTGGGTGATATCCTGCTCTAGTTGTTCCTGGAAAATTGGGTCCTTAAAGAGAGTCTTGTTGCACCGCCATTTGGAGCATCTTCGAGGAAGGGCCATTTTATCAAGGGTAACCATGACCATATTAGGGTCTGACCATAAAACCGGGATTATAGTGACTTCAGTCATTGCCGTGATGAGGTCCGCAGTTAGGTATATATAGTCTATTCTGGAAAAGGTTATATGTGGTGCTGAGAAGAAAGTAAAGCCAGTACGGTTGGGATTGGTATGTCTCCACGCATCGGTGAGACTGTAGGCATCCATCATATCTGCGGCCGGTGGGCGTCCGTCGCCCGCTTGAGGGGGCGTAGAGGTGCGACCTGATTGTCTATCCTGTTCCGGATCCATCCACGTGTTCAGATCACCCCCGAGTATTACTTTGCCTTCTGCTTCGCTCATAACTTTTAGGATCATCCTCTGCACGAATCTGGTTTGTCCTGTATTGGGGGCGTACATTGATGCCAGGGTGATGACGGTGCCTTGTATCCTGCCCACTAGGACTGGTGCTCTGCCACTGACGTCCATCCATGACTTCAAGAGTTCAAATTGAATCATTTTGTTGACTAATATGCCGACTCCCGCTTTCTTCAGCGGGCCAGAGCCCCAATATTCAGCGCCTAACTTAGCATATAAGACTTTCCTCTCTTCTCCCTTGCTGTATCGGGTTTCTTGTAGAAAGAGTATATCTAGTTTGGCCCGCTTGAACTCTCTCATTACCAGTGATCTCTTGGTGGGGGAGTTAAGTCCCTTAATATTCAGCGTGCCAATTTTAAGTGTGCCCTGCCTGTCACTTGATTCGTTATGTCTGTGGGACATAAGTTCGTGGAGAACAGTCGCAACGTCACGCTGCCCATTGCAGGAAATTGCCATTCTGGAGATAATGCAGTAGCTGCCTCTATATGACAGGGAGTTTACCTGAGTATCCTTGTTCTGTCCTGATATCTGTGGAATCTGGCAAGGACCGATCTCGGGCCACCTGGGGGGCTGCTGGCTCTATGAATTCTTTCGGTCTTAAGTTCATCAATGTCCTCGTCCACCGTCAGGATTTTGACAATATTGTGTATTGTTTGTTTTAGGTCTTCCTCTGTCTCCCCTTCTCTCTCACGAATTCCGAAAAACCGCAGGTTATTCCTTCTCTCTCTGTTTTCCAAATCATCTATCTTGAGGCGAATCTCATCCTCCTTCTTCACTATTTTTCATATTCTAAGCTCCATTTGAGCTTCAAGGGTGTCGATCAAGGCCTGGTTGTTCTCGACTCCCTCCCATCTCTCCTCGATGTTGTCTACTCTCTGTGTCATTTTATCCATTTTACCGCCGAGGTTGGCACCCATGTTCCGAATTTTGCTTAGGAGGGCAGCGATGTCTCCCTTGGTAGCAGCAGCACCCGTTTCGGAAGCTTCTAGTGACATTATTGGCCTTGGATCGGGAGCCTGCGGCAGCAGGGTTTAGGCGTATTTGGCAAGCTTACTTGGAATGTTCATGGGGCACTTGCATGCGAGGAGGCACACGCCCCGAGATCGGGGGCCCTACCCTCGGTCCTGTTGTGTTAAGAGGCACGTAAGCACGTAGGCAGTGTTGGGGGACACCGCGGCGATGACCCTCTGGGCGGGGGTTCTTCGGTGTGAGGAGGCACACGCCCTGTCTCCAGGGGCTCTACCCTCCGTTCTGGTCAATTTCCTTCGGTGGGTCCAATGTCGTGTCGGGGGGGTCTGAGTATCGATGCCGGCCCATAATGGGGCTACGGGGAGAGTCTGTGAGGCGAGGCATCAAGGAGAGGGTCTTGAAGAATGCAGACGAGGTGGGGTGGTGAACACCTCTAGGTATTCCGCTGCTCTCGGATACTGGGCCACTTGTCCGTGTCCTGATCAGGCAGTGGGCTGAGGCCTTGCCAGAGGAGGGCACACGCCCCAGAAATGGGGGCCCAACCCTCTGCTTGGCCTCACTGCACTGTCGAGTTCATTGCCGTGTGATGAGAGGCCTCGGGTGGCGGAGTCCGGAGGGATTGCATGGAGGCTGGGGCTTAAGTGGCGCTTTGATAACTTTATGGCCCAACGGGGTTAGTGCTGTGAAGCGCGGGGGCCAGCGTTGCAGTCGATGTATGACACCCCCCGCTTGGCTGTTCAATGCCGGGCCCCAGGCGAGGCACGTTCCGGGGAAGAGAAGTGGGCCCCAGTCGAGGAGAGGTGCCACGGAGCACCCAAGGGGGGATGGGCACTCACCTCCGCAGATTGGTTCTGCTCGTCGCGGTGCCGGTGTCCGGGGATGCGGAGGGAGCTGTGGTCGATCGGCCCCCAACGTACGTCGGGCTGTTGGGTGTCCGCGGCTTTCCCAGGAGTTACTGCGCGGATCCTCTGCCGGGAGAGTTGAGGGAGGAGTCGGGCACCGCGGTCCGCGTGTGAACGCGGCCTCCTTTCCAAGTGATGTCCTCGTGGGTGAGGCAGGTTCTGACAAACTTTTCTCCGCGACTGAAGGTCCGATTTTTGTCTGGATTTCGTTCGATAGGTGGGGGGGCGCTTCCGATGGCTCAATCTGCTGCTGTTGGGCACGGGGGGCAAGAGTGGGGGCTCAGGTCACTTTTGGGGCCCGTGGGTCTGGAGCTCACATGGAGGCGGTCATCGTCCGTGCACCCTCTGGTGGCCAGTAACGGGCCTTTATCAACGTGCCCATTATTCGCTCCCTCCCTATTCACATTGAGCCCTGTAGGGGCTCAAATGGGAATGGGGAATGGTTCCTTCAAGGAGGAATTACCGGGTCCTCCAATGTTGGAATGACTGGTTATTCCTCATTGAAGGAACCCGGTATTGGAGCCCGGTATGGAGGCAGCCATGGCACTAATAGCATCATGGCTACCTGCATACTCGTAATGAGGCCCAAGTCACGCTCCACAAGGGAAGGCTTCAATCTGTGGTAGAGTCTAACCCACCATGTGGGAGGATGTAGGGTGTATACAGATACACAGCCCATACAAAAGAATGCATTTTGATACTGAGTCTTCCCCATCAAGGCACAGGGTAAATTATTCTTATACATCAATGGAGGCAGTTTATTCTGATACAGAGAATCCGATATCAAGAGAGTTAAGGAGGAGAGTTAATCATGATTTCAAGTGTCCCCAATAATGAGGAGGGTGTTATGCCGATACAGGGCCTTTCCCATCAAGGGTGAGAGTGAATTCTGATATAGAGTCGCACCATTCAAATGGGAGGATCTATTTTGAAACAGAGTCTTCCCTTCCCATTATGAGTGATGTCTTTTTCAACCATAGAGTCTCACCCATCAAGGAGAGAACATTTTCTGCTACAGAGTCTCCGCCATCAAGGGAGAAACTGGATTCGGATACAATACTTCTGCATCAAGGGCAAGACATTATCATGACTCACAGACTTCCCTTTAATGGGGAGGTTTTATTTTAATACACAGTTCATCCCACCAAGGGGGAGAGCTTATTCTGCTACATTGTCTCCCACATCAAAGGTTGAGGGGTATTCTGAAATAGAGAATACTATAAGGGGTATTCTGATCTGTCCCTCTGGAACAACCTCCCTGCCTCTCTCTGCCTTCAGCTGGAGCTCCTTAAGTTCAGGAAACTTCTCAAGACCTTCCTCGTCACTTCTTCCTTCTCTCCCCATATCCCCTGCTAACCTTCTCTCTTTTTCTTTCCTGCCTTACTCCTCCTTCCCTTCATAACTCTGTTCAGATTTTACTGACTGGGCTCCTGTTTCACCTTAAGAGCCAAACAGGCGCCCCCGCCAGTCTTTACACTTGTCTCTGGCCCTCTGCACTATGAAAGACTACTGCACTTAACCCAGGGCCCTGCTGGACTGGGCACCTCTGCACCCCTTCTCCCTTGCATGTCTGTCTTTACACTTGCATGACCCGAATTTATGTGACTAGTAATTCTGTCTTGTCCCCCCTTTGTCTCCCCTCCCTAGTTTGGTTGCACCTGTAATACTTTGTGCACTTGCACTAGGAGAAATGCCGTCAGGTCTAGTACGCTAGTTATTTTGTGTTAGATCATTAGAAAACTTCAAGGCCTAAGAATGACTACTGTATTCCCTTGCTCCCTGCCCGCCTTCAAGTGTTCTGAAGCACTTCACTTGTGTATAAACACTGTACAAATAAACAATGAATAGATAAATACATAAATATGTAGAGACTCACCATTCATAGAGGGGAGATTATTCAAAAACTTCCCTTCATGGGTAGAGTTCATTTAAATACAGTCTTCACTTTATGGGTGATGTGTTATCCTGATGCAGAGACCTTCAAATGAGGGCAGCTATTCTTCTACAAAGTCTATCCCTTCATGAGGAGGCTTATTCTGATACAGAGCCTTCCCCTTCAAGAGAGGTTTTTTTTATTTTTAATGTTTTTTGGTCTTTTATTCATTTTAGTGCCATTCACATGAGTATTCTTTGCTGCACCAATAAGGCACCCATTGGCCACCTCACACTTTAACTACTATGGAATTTCTCCAACACCCAACCACTTCAGAAACACAGGGCAGATGTGGCGATATTTTATTCAGAAATCACAGAAAGGGATTAACCAGAATGTAAGTCACAGAATATTAAAATCTATTAGAACTCGTGCCTTCCCAATTCCTGCCTCGCTTTCCTGCGGAGGTTCTTGTGGTGAACCCCAATGCTCAGTAACCAGTAGTTGTAGTTAACAATCCGAGACCAAAGGATTCTGGATACCCAGTGCCATCAGGGCAGCTGGGTGCGGCTGGCGCTACTTCTCACTGGCCTTGACTGCAGATTTGGTGACTTTGCCAGCAGAGGCCACCTTCTTGTCGACCGCCTTGATAACTCTGACAGCCACCGTCTGCCTCATGTTGCGCACAGCGAAGCGTCCAATGGGAGGGATTTTAATCTGACACACAGTCTTCCTTTTAAGTGAGATTTCTTTTTTCTAACAAAAAATGCCGCACTTCAATCAGAGAATTTATTCTCCCATTTCAAGGGGTCAGTATTTTCAAACTTCTTGGGGGGATGCTACAATATTTAAATGCAAAGATTTTTCATTCCTATTCAGACTTTTCCAACACCCTTTCTGGAATTGAAGAGACTTTGAATTTAAAAAAAAAAAGGCAGATTATAAAGAATTTTAAATGGGGGGGGGGGTCAGTTCTTGTCATGGAGTGAAATATTTCTTTGTGGAAGAATCCATTTCAGAATAAGTTCTTCTGTTGAGACGTTTTTACAAAAAGAAAGTGTCCTGGTGACTCTTTGTTACAAGGGAGACATTTTTTGAGTGCAATGGAAAATAGACATTGTTATTGTTTATTCATTTATAATGTGAGCCTGGACCAGAGGCATCTGGGCGCAGAACAGGTTACATGGTTACATATGACAGAAGAGCAATAGGCAATACATAATATATACATTTGAACATATGATACAGATTACAGCGAATGTGCAATATACAGTAGTGCAGGATCATCAGGGTTGTGTGCAGTGGTGAGGTCTTGTCAACAGTCTAGGGAGTGCAGCCACTTCTTTTCATAAGATTTGAAGCACTGGAAGGGAGATATGGCTCTGAGCGAGTCCGGGATGGAGTTCCACAGCTGTGAGGCTAGGACTGGGAAGCTAGCACCTCTGTTTTCTTTAAGTTTGAACTTTGGTATTCTGAGATTATTTGCTTGGGCTTTTCTGATGGGGCATGTGAGCTATGTTTGGAAATCATGCTCCGTTAGGTATAGTGGGGCCTTGTTAGATATGCATTTGTGCGTGAGATTGAGTGATTTAAGCTTGATTCTATCATTAATGGAGAGCCAATTGGTGTCACTTCTCATGTGAGAGATGTGATCGGATTTGGGTATGCCAAGTGCTGCCCAAAGGGCGTTGTTCTAGATTGTTTGCAGTTTGAATGTGTTGCACTTGCTGGTGCCTAGGTATAGGGCATTGCAGTAATCCATTTTGGACAGGATTAGGGCTCTGGCAATTGTCATGCGCTTGCTGTGGACAGGAAGGGTTTGCAGGCGTGTATCAATTTCAATGTGTAGTTGGTGGCTGATGCTGTGGCGCTGATTTGTTTGTTGATGTTGAGTCCCGAGCCGAGGTAGAAACCTAGGGTTTTGACCAGGTTGAAGACTTTGATAGTGATGTCTCAATGATAATGGAGTGGTAGTTGGTGGAGAGTTTAGCAATGAGTTTTATAGGGACCCAATGATGAGGAGCTCAGTTTTGTCGTTGTTGAGGCATAATACATGGGTTGCCATCCATGTTTGTATGATTAGGTAAATTGTGTTGATCATGGATGTGTCCTTATAGTGGTCGACGGAGATGGGGATGATAATCTGGGTGTCGTCAGCATAGTTGGTATATGAGACATCCAGATTATCGAGTATGTCAAACAGGGGCTTTGTAAAGATGTTGTAAAGGGTGGGGGAGACTCATGAGCCTTGAGGTACTCCACATGTGCTGCAGTGATCGATGAAAAGCCCTGCATGGCCCTATTGTCCAGGAATGAGCTAATCCAGGTAGTGGCTTCTTTTGAGAAGTGGGCAGCTGATTGGAGTTGGTTTCAAAGGACATTGTGATTGACCAGGTCAAATGCAGCATATAGGTCTAGGAGGAGGAGGATGGATGCTTCGCCTTGGTCTTTCCGGTTGTCTAGTTGGTTTGTAAGGTCTATAAGGGCTGCCTCTGTCCCGTGTCTCGGCCTGAAGCCTGATTGGCGTGTACCAAGTAAGTTATTGATCTCCAGATATACTTGGATCTGGAGGTATGCAGCTTTGTCAAGGATTTTGAGGAGAAAGGGGACGGTTGTGATAGGTCTATATGGTGGTGATTTCAGGGTCTAGGTTAGGCTTTTTTATTAAGGGTAGTACCCAGGCATCTTTGAGATTGGTGGGTACTGAGCAGGATTTGAAGGAGGTGTTGATAAAGGTGGAAATTAATGGGCTAGGTTCTTGCTGCTTCTTTGATGATGGGAGCTGGGCAGGTGTCTCCCAGGCTTTTGGATGTTTTTAGGGACATGATTATTTTCTCAGTTTCTGCGATGGAGATAGACTTGAATTTAAATTGGTGGCTGGGTGGGGTTTGTTTGGCAGAGGTTTCTTGCAGAATGGCTTCTTGTGTATCCAGTGCAATCTTGTGAAGCGTGGCTTTTTTGTTATTGATTTTGCTTTGAAGTAGGGTGATTTTATTGCAGAGGGCGTTTTTTATGTCTGTGCACCAGGATTTGTTTTTTATGCATGAGTCTTTGGGCTTGATGGGGGTTTCTAATTCCCTTCGTATGGTGAAGATGTCTCGAGTATTGGAATGAGATTTTTCAATTCTTTCATTAAAGGTATCTTTTTTTGTTTGAATAATTTCCTGTTTATATTTGGTGAACAGTGTCATGAGAGAGAGTTTATTTTGCATGGAGGGATTATTTTTTTCCTTTTTTTCTCAGCAAGTCTTTTCTCCAAGTGTAAGGATTTAAGGTGGGGAGTGAGCCAAGTGTTGAGGTGAGCCAGGGGTTTCTCTTTGCTAAGTTTGAGTGGTGTGATGGTGTCAATGGCTGCATTGATGGTGTTAATGTACAGGTCCACTAGGTCAATGGGGTTGGATTGAAGGTTCGCAGAATTGATGATGGGATGTAGGAGAGGGAAGAAGTTGGAGACTGTGATGTTTTTCCTATTTCTGGTTAGGGCTGGGGGGACCATGGGCCTATCCAAGTTGGTTTGGGGTTGTCCTGGATGGTGAATGAGATCAAGTTGTGAGCTGTCCACACACATGGTTCAGAGTTAGTTATGGATGCTGTGCAGTTGATGTCTGCTATCCAGCCTAGGGTCCGGCCTTTGGAATGGGTATGACCGTTGTTCCTAATGGTGAGGCCTGCTTCTGTGATGACATACGATAGGATGGTGGCATTGGTGTCGTTTGGATTTTTGAGCCCTAGATTGAAATCTCCTAGTAGGATGGTTTGGGAGTTTGGTTTGGTATTGAAATTGAAAAGAGTTGTTCTGTCTTCTTCAAAAGTGCCTATTGATCCTAGGGGTGGTATATCAGGTGCAAGGCATCGGTCCGGGAGGCAGATAGTGTAAGCTTCACTGAGATTAGTTTGGCGGAGTGACAGGGGGTTGATTCGATTTCTCTCATATCAAGCTAGCTTTGCAGATAAAGGCTATGCCTCCCCCTTTTGCGGTTTCTCTGTATTTTCTGATTATGTTGAAATTCTCAGGGATGGCCTGGGAGAGCGCGGGGCTAGATGCTTTGTGGAGCCAGGTGTCTGTGATGGCCAGGAAATAGAGTTGGTTGGTTGTAATGATGTCAGCTACATGGCAGTGTTCATGAATTGATCATTCAGTGTGCTGATCCTTGTAATAATATTTGTATGAAAATTCTATGATTGAATAGTATTTCTTAAATCTTATGTTGTAACCATATCATAACCACGGTTTGTCCTTACAAACACATCTGGCGTGCAGGGGACGTGAGTGCTCCACAGCTTGTAGACACCAGGTTTTTTTTCGTCTTGTGAATTTACTGCCCAGTGCCAGGGCTCTTTTCCTCTCCCCTGCACCCTCCTACTCCCTCAAGTATATTGATATTGTATTCTCTCTACATTTCTGGAGGGCACCTAAATACCATTTCTTCAATTGTTTGTACGTCCGTTCTTGGGGTTTGTGGCATGATCCTATAGGTAGCACCCACCCGATAATTACACGGGAAGACTATCAGGCCGATTCATGGAATAATTAGCGCGGCGCAAGTGGGCAAAAACGTGCGAATCGCAGTGGAATAGCGAAAATCGCAGTGCAAGTGCGAAAATCGCATGAAAAGCAGCGCACATCGATTCATGGAAGTCCGTGCGCGAGAAAACCAGCGGATGTGCGATAAAAAAGTGTGCGGCGCACGTTGGCGCACAGGCCATCTAACAGCGTGCGCCAGGTCACAGCGAAAATCGCACAGGCCACAGCGAAATTCGCACATAGCGCGGGGCACGCAACAAAAGTAGGCAGAACACGGGCGTAACACTCGGAATGGGGAACAACTTGCCAAAACGTGGGCGTCACGGGGGAAGTACAGGGCACAAGTGCGCGGAACGCCCACACGCTCGCCTACAACACGTATTCATGGAATAGAATAGGGCAAAAAAGCGCACGCTCAAACCAGCGCACAGGCACAAACACGACTGCCACAAGAAAGCAGGCGGTAGCGACTCTGCGGCTGTAAGAAATGTGCGCCAAAAGGTGCGCCAACAAATAGCACCTATATACTGCCATGATGAATGTCCTATACTGTGGCCCTCCAAGACAAATGACGTGCAAAGGGGTACCCACAAACACGGACACCCGCTGACAAAAAATACGTGTGCGTGTATACCGGGGTGCGCGGGAAGTCTCACACGCGATTTGGCCGGGTACGTGGATTTCAGGAGTGCGCTGGAAGTTCCACACGCGATTTCAGCAGGGTACGTGTATTTCAGGGGTGCGCGGGAATTTCCACACGCGATTTCAGCAGGGTACGTGTATTTCAGGGGTGCGCGGGAAGTTCCACACGCGATTTCAGCAGGGTACGTGTATTTCAGGGGTGCGCGGGAAGTTCCACACGCGATTGGCCCAGTGCGAGCAGGGTACGTGTATTTCAGGGGTGCGCGGGAATTTCCACACGCGATTTCAGCAAGGTATGTGTATTTCAGGGGTGCGCGGGAAGTTCCACACGCGATTGGCCCAGTGCGAGCAGGGTACGTGTATTTCAGGGGTGCGCGGGAAGTTCAACACGCGATTTCAGCAGGGTATGTGTATTTCAGGGGTGCGCGGGAAGTTCCACACGCGATTGGCCCAGTGCGAGCAGGGTACTTGTATTTCAGGGGTGCGCGGGAATTTCCACACGCGATTTCAGCAAGGTATGTGTATTTCAGGGGTGCGCGGGAAGTTCCACACGCGATTGGCCCAGTGCGAGCAGGGTACGTGTATTTCAGTGGTGCGCGGGAATTTCCACACGCGATTTCAGCAGGGTACGTGTATTTCAGGGGTGCGCGGGAAGTTCCACACGCGATTTCAGCAGGGAACGTGTATTTCAGGGGTGCGCGGGAAGTTCCACACGCGATTGGCCCAGTGCGAGCAGGGTACGTGTATTTCAGGGGTGCGCGGGAATTTCCACACGCGATTTCAGCAAGGTATGTGTATTTCAGGGGTGCGCGGGAAGTTCCACACGCGATTGGCCCTGTGCGAGCAGGGTACGTGTATTTCAGGGGTGCGCGGGAAGTTACACACGCGATTTCATCAGGGTACGTGTATTGCAGGGGTGCGCGGGAAGTTCCACACGCGATTGGCCCAGTGCGAGCAGGGTACGTGTATTTCAGGGGTGCGCGGGAAGTTCCACACGCGATTTCAGCAAGGTATGTGTATTTCAGGGGTGCGCGGGAAGTTCCACACACGATTTCAGCAGGGTACGTGTATTTCAGGGGTGCGCGGGAAGTTCCACACGCGATTTCAGCAGGGAACGTGTATTTCAGGGGTGCGCGGGAAGTTCCACACGCGATTGGCCCAGTGCGAGCAGGGTACGTGTATTTCAGGGGTGCGCGGGAATTTCCACACGCGATTTCAGCAGGGTATGTGTATTTCAGGGGTGCGCGGGAAGTTCCACATGCGATTGGCCCAGTGCGAGCAAGGTATGTGTATTTCAGGGGTGCGTGGGAAGTTACACACGCGATTTCATCAGGGTACGTGTATTGCAGGGGTGCGCGGGAAGTTCCACACGCGATTGGCCCAGTGCGAGCAGGGTACGTGTATTTCAGGGGTGCGCGGGAAGTTCCACACGCGATTTCAGCAAGGTATGTGTATTTCAGGGGTGCGCGGGAAGTTCCACACACGATTTCAGCAGGGTACGTGTATTTCAGGGGTGCGCGGGAAGTTCCACACGCGATTGGCCCAGTGCGAGCAAGGTATGTGTATTTCAGGGGTGCGCGGGAAGTTCCACACGCGATTTCAGCAGGGTACGTGTATTTCAGGGGTTCTGGGGAGTACCACATGTGAATTGGCCGTGTGGGCCCTCCCAGGTGTACGCTCCACAACCTCCACGGACCCTGCAGGCAGCCCACACCACGGGGGACTACCCTGCACCCATGCTCATGTCCCGCAGGCAGCCCATCCACCATGGGCATGCCCCCCAGCCAACCCACATGTCACCTTGCACTACTGATCAACAATGCATGTCTACCACCACCCCCACCCCCCTGCCACCATGGGCATCCTCCACCAGGCCCCCACTCATGTCTCCCACCACCCCCACCCCCCAGCCACCAGGGGCAGCCCCCACCAGGCCCCCACCCATGTCTCCCACCACCCCCACCCCCCAGCAGTGCAGGGGCAGCCTCCACCAGGCCCCCACTCATGTCTCCCACCACCCCCACCCCCCAGCAGTGCAGGGGCAGCCTCCACCAGGCCCCCACTCATGTCCCCCTGCACCCCCACCCCCCAGCATCCAGGGTCACCCTCCACCAGGCCCCCACTCATGTCTCCCACCACCCCCACCCCCCAGCAACCAGGGGCAGCCCCCACCAGGCCCCCACCCATGTCTCCCACCACCCCCACCCCCCAGCAGTGCAGGGGCAGCCTCCACCAGGCCCCCACTCATGTCTCCCACCACCCCCACCCCCAGCAGTGCAGGGGCAGCCTCCACCAGGCACCCACTCATGTCTCTCACCACCCCCAGCCCCCAGCATCCAGGGTCACCCTCCACCAGGCCCCCACTCATGTCTACCACCACCCCCACCCCCCAGCAGTGCAGGGGCAGCCTCCACCAGGCCCCCACTCATGTCTACCACCACCCCCACCCCCCAGCATCCAGGGTCACCCTCCACCAGGCCCCCACTCATGTCTCCCACCACCCCCACCCCCCTGCCACCATGGGCAGCCTCCACCAGGCCCCCACTCATGTCTCCCACCACCCCCACCCCCCAGCATCCAGGGTCACCCTCCACCAGGCACCCACTCATGTCTCCCACCACCACCACCCCCCAGCCACCAGGGGCAGCCTCCACCAGGCCCCCACCCATGTCTCCCACCACCCCCACCCCCCAGCCACCAGGGGCAGCCTCCACCAGGCCCCCACTCATGTCTCCCACCACCCCCACCCCCCTGCCACCATGGGCAGCCTCCACCAGGCCCCCACTCATGTCCCCCTGCACCCTCACCCCCCAGCATCCAGGGTCACCCTCCACCAGGCCCCCACTCATGTCTCCCACCACCCCCACCCCCCAGCCACCAGGGGCAGCCCCCACCAGGCCCCCACCCATGTCTCCCACCACCCCCACCCCCCAGCAGTGCAGGGGCAGCCTCCACCAGGCCCACACTCATGTCTCCCACCACCCCCACCCCCCAGCAGTGCAGGGGCAGCCTCCACCAGGCCCCCACTCATGTCTCCCACCACCCCCCACTCCCCAGCATCCAGTGTCACCCTCCACCAGGCCCCCACTCATGTCTACCACCACCCCCACCCCCCAGCAGTGCAGGGGCAGCCTCCACCAGGCCCCCACTCATGTCTCCCACCACCCCCACCCCCCAGCAGTGCATGGGCAGCCTCCACCAGGCCCCCACTCATGTCTCCCACCACCCCCACCCCCCAGCAGTGCAGGGGCAACCTCCACCAGGCACCCACTCATGTCTCGCACCACCCCCACCCGCCAGCAGTGCAGGGGCAGCCTCCACCAGGCACCCACTCATGTCTCCCACCACCCCCACCCCCCAGCAGTGCAGGGGCAGCCCCCACCAGGCCCCCACCCATGTCTCCCACCACCCCCACCCCCCAGCAGTGCAGGGGCAGCCTCCACCAGGCCCCCACTCATGTCTCCCACCACCCCCACCCCCCAGCAGTGCAGGGGCAGCCTCCACCAGGCACCCACTCATGTCTCCCATCACCCCCACCCCCAGCAGTGCAGGGGCAGCCCCCACCAGGCCCCCACTCATGTCTCCCACCACCCCCACCCCCCAGCAGTGCAGGGGCAGCCTCCAGCAGGCCCCCACTCATGTCCCCCTGCACCCCCACCCCCCAGCATCCAGGGTCACCCTCCACCAGGCCCCCACTCATGTCTCCCACCACCCCCACCCCCCAGCCACCAGGGGCAGCCCCCACCAGGCTCCCACCCATGTCTCCCACCACCCCCACCCCCCAGCAGTGCAGGGGCAGCCTCCACCAGGCCCCCACTCATGTCTCCCACCACCCCCACCCCCCAGCAGTGCAGGGGCAGCCTCCACCAGGCACCCACTCATGTCTCCCACCACCCCCACCCCCCAGCATCCAGGGTCACCCTCCACCAGGCCCCCACTCATGTCTACCACCACCCCCACCCCCCTGCCACCATGGGCAGCCCCCACCAGGTCCTCACAATCCCCAATCATGTGCGTAATGGACAGCCTCCACAGCCAAAAAGCCCTACCAAGTAACCCATTCACCCACATGGAAATGGAAATCACATGTTACACCCCCAATGTTCATTAAGCTAATGAACCCATGTCCGTCACACACAATGGTTGCAATTGAATGGGAAAACACACAACACGACATGCATGAAACCAATGAGATGATACCACACAGTGAAGTATGGAAACAAAATTGTATTGAAAAAAATAAAGAATGCTAAAGAAAGAAAACAAACTACAATGTGAATGAGAAAAAAAAAGCTGCATGTCCGTATAAAAACACAAAACTGCAAATCAGAATCCAAAAAATATTTGCCCAAAGTCAAAAGTAAAAAAATCTCCATGCAATAAAGAACTATGTAAAAAACTACCAAGGGTCCATAAGCCCAACTGAACAAAGGAAACCTACTAAAAAACCTACCTAAAAATCAACTATATACAAAAAGTGGAGCAGTGTCCGTCGACTCCAAATCATAATAAGAAAGAAAGGAAACCTAAAACTAAGGAACTATATACAAAGGCGGCGGGCAAGTCCAGCGGCTCACTCCGTGGTGTCCCGGGCCAGGGCATCATCGAACTCCTGTTCGATGTCCCGGAGGCGGTCCAGTTCCATGGCCCCGAGGGTCCGCAGGGACGACGCCGTGTCCTCCTCCAACCCCCTGCGGATTGCCTCGAGGCACTCGGCCCGCCTCAGGGCCCTCCGCATGGAGTTCTCCGCCCTGACCATTGTGAGCCGCGCCTCTTCCGCCCGCCGCCGCTCCGCACCTATGGCGTGGCTCAACCGCTGCCACACGGAAGACACTCTCTGTCCTGGGTCCCCCTGCCCTCCGGCCGATGCCTGCCCCTCCGATGTCGAAAGCCCCGAGCCTTCATGTCTCCCACCATGTTGCTGCTGCTGCTGCTCTGCCTCTGCCCGTGCACAGCCTCCTGCTGCCTGCACATCCTCCGCCGGCTGGGGTGCAGTTGTTGATGTGGCCACCCCTGCTGGACCTCCGACTCCCGACTGTGGCAGGGATGCCTCCTCCACCAGCCTGGCCGCACCGTCAGAGGCAGCTCCACAGGGCACCCAGGTGACTGATGGGTGGGAAGATGGCACAGAGGACGACTGGCGCGTAGGGGGTCCAGTTGAGGAGGGGGTCGGAGCAAGCCCCATCAGACGGAGGAATCCGGCCTGGGTGACCTGTCCCAGCAGGCTGACGTGGTCAACGAGCCATTCGAGATGACGTGCAGTCTCTCCATGAAAAGACTGCAGGTCACCTCGCATGGCCCGTTGACGAAACGCCACACCAGCCAGGACAGGCTCAACCCGGACCTGGATGGCCACGTCCGCAGGCAGAGGAAGGCCAGTTGACGTCAGCTCATCCCCTGCCTGAAAACGGGTCTGGACGTAGGCATCCCTGCTGGTGCAAGATGATGCAGAGACAGGATCGGGGACAGGATTGCACACAGGCACCTCCGCGGCGGCCTGTGCTGCCTCCTGTCCCTGGTCCTGCACTGCACCACTAGCACCAGTGGGATCCCCACCTCCAGACCCCGTCTCTGGTGCTTGCATGGCCCCCTCCTCCACCAAACCCCCCACCAACCTGGATGACTCCGTGCCATCTTCCCCTGTTGGGCCCTTTGGGGTCCCAGCTGCCCCTTCTGCTGCCGAGGAGTCCAACTGCAACCTCCGCCTCTTGGACCTCCTCCCGGCAGCTGCGGCCTGGGACGCGGCACCGGACTCCTCACTCCCCGACGAGATGACAACACGGGAGGGGAGCCGGGCCTTGCGTCTCCGGCTGGCGGTCGGATCCCCGCCGCTGTGCTCCACAGCACCTTCTCCGCCCTCTTCATCAGTTGACGCTGCAGACAGGGAGAAACAAAACACAGGCATCAGGGCACTGTACAATGGACACATACACGCATGACAGTTGCACATGAGTGGCATTGGCAAACCTCAGACATGTCATCACAATCCCCAACACACATGTCATTGCAACTTGCACACATGAGCCATACCACAGCCATATCGCAACTGCCACCACCATCCCTACACATACAACAGCATCAGCAGCCAAAGGGGAGCCAGACATCACATGCAACACAGGAAGTGCACCACACATGTGCACACACCACCACACTTGCATGCATGTCTACACCTCTGCCAAGTGTCGCACTGTTCAGACGGGCATCCATGTCACCTCTGCCAATCAGGCTTCCACATACCGCTGTCACATGCATCCATGTTGCATCACTGTTGCACCCTTGACAAATACACACACATGCACATGTACACAGTGCTCATACATGCAGCCGAAAACAACATACATGCCTGACATCACGGACATGTCTACTTACATACACATTCATCCAAACATGTGTGCACGCACAACTGCATTTGCCATGCAAGCCCACACACACAAGCACCATCCATGTCTCACACATTACAGCCCTCGCATGTGTCAGACCCACGGCCCTGTACACCCCCACCCATACTCGACCCCATACAAACAGATGTGCAACTGGCACAATGCCGAATAATCACCACACGCACTGCTCACAATCAGGATGCATGTACACTCACCGCTCGACTCCAGACGGGTCTGCTTCTCTAGGACCTGGACGTGGAGCACTGGGGATATGCGTTCCAGGACCCCCATCTGTTCTTCCGACAAAAGGCCCCGGCGCCCCTTGGCATCCGCTGCCTTCAAGAGGCGCCGGGCCTTGTTCAGGGTCCTGGACCTGAAGTCCTCCCAGCGCTTCCTGACATGTTGTAAGTCCCGGACTGCCACCCCCTCCGCGTTGATGGCAGTCACGATGTCAGTCCAGATCCGAGTCCGTCCTTCCTTGTCGGCGCGGGAACTTCCGAAGAGGGCGTCATACTGCCCCAGGACTTGCTCCACCAGGACACCAACTTCGGTGGCACTGAAGCTGGTGCCCCTCTGCCTCTCTGGCCGGGGGTTGTCAGTGGTCATAGATGGTGTTTTCCCCGACATGACAACCCCAGAGGCAGGAGTGGGTGGGCAACTGGGTCCTGGGGCTGGGCTGTGGAGCGATGGAATTCCAGTCGGGAGTCTTCGTTTCCAGCAGGGGTGGTCACAGCAACAGCACCCCTGGCTGATGTGCAGGCAGCAAATGGCAGTGCACGTGGGCAGCAGGCAGTCAGGCAGCAGCAGATGGCAGGTGGGAGCGTGCTCGGAGCTCTGGGGGGCAGCAGTTCGGCCTTCTGGGCAGGAGCGTGGTCTTCCGTGTGCTTACGCGTGGCCAGCTTGGTACGGAGTGATTTGGCACGTGAAAATCCTGCACGTCAGCGTGAAAACCGAGGAAAGGCCCTTAGCGCGTAAGCGCGTCAGCACGCATACGCGAATCTATTGGACCAAAGGCCCTCAGCGCGTAAGCGCGTCTGTGACGTGACCCGCACGGGTGTTTCCCACACACCACGTGATGACAGAGCACACGTGGAAAGACTGCACGTCAGAGTGTCATCGCGTGTAATTGGACAGCACGTCAGAGTCTCATCGCGTGTAATTGGACAGCACGCCAGAGTCTCATCGCGTGTAATTGGACAGCACGGCAGAGTCTCATCGCGTGTAATTGGACAGCACTTCAGGGTGTCATCGCGTGTAATTGGACAAAAGTGCGCGTACACGCGATTGGCCTATGTACGTGTATATCAGGTGTGCGCGGACACTTACACACGCAAGTACGTCAGCGCACCTGTATCCCGGTGTGCGCGGGAATTTCCACACGCTATTGGACTGGGTACTGGATTTCAGGGGTGCGCGGGTCACACGCTCGCCTACAACACGCGCAACGCATTAATTTGCGCGCTAAAAAAATAACAAGCTCAGACCCAGGATGAACATACCGTTCCTAGCAGCAGTGGGCGTGGCCTACCAAAGGAGGAGGAGGAGGATAGTCAGGGCCAGAATATTCACACCCAGAACAGCCTTTTCGGGATGCCTGATGACCAGGTGCATGGGAGGTACAGGTTTCCACCACACATCATACTGGACCTGGTGAGTGAGTGGGGGGATGACCTCACATCACCCACCCTGTGCTCCCAAGCACTCAGCCCCCTGGAGAAGGTCCTCAATGTACTGCACTTCTTAGCCACTGGATCATTTCAGCGGACAAGTGCCATTGTGGGTGGTGTATCACAGGCCACCCAGTCACGCTGCCTACACCAGGTCTTGAACATCATCACTGCACGCCCATCAGTCCGCAGGCACATATACCTGCCCAGAACCCCTGCAGAAAGGCATGCTGCAGCCCTGGATTTCTACGCTGTGGCACGATTCCCCAAAGTGCTAGGTGCCATCTACTGCACCCATGTGGCTCTACGTCCCCCCAGGGCATCTGAGCACATCTATAGGAACCGCAAGCACTGGCATTCCATCAACGTGCAGGTAGTATGTAATGCCAAGGGAATCATCACCTCAGTATATGCCAACTATCCCGGGTCAACCCACGACAGCTTCATTTACCGAATGTCCACCCTATGCCGGGACCTAGAATCTGGGCGGCATGGCGATACATGGCTGCTTGGTGAGTATGAATGCCACTGCACATGCATGCATGTCAGATACTGAGCAAGGTCACAACCCCACCAATGATACCAATCACCACCTCCACAGGGGACAGTGCCTACCCTCTCACCCCCCACATGATGACGCCAATTCAGAACCCCACCACGCCACCCCAGGCAAGATATAACGCAGCCCACATTACAACCCGGGGCATAGTGGAGCGCACATTCGGAGTGCTGAAGTCACGCTTTCGCTCCCTTGACCGTTCTGGCGGGCAGCTGTTGTACGCTCCCCCAGTAGTGTGCAGGATCATAGTGGCAGCATGTGTCCTGCACAACGTTGCAACACGCCGGGGCCTGGCCGTGGACATGGTGGTGCCCCCCCATCCCCAACCACATGCACAGCCGCTGCGCATGGGAGGGGAAAGGGCACGGGGGAGGCAGCCCGTACACAGCTAGTGGCTAATTACTTCACATAGAAATCACACCCCTGTGGAGTGCACACTGCCCTGGCACATTCCATCTGACAATCAATGATGACTCAACCTTACACTGATCCTGAATGTCTGGAGAAAGAACCGTGAAAACCATATCAGCCTGAGATTGTTCACCTGGAAGTGTCACAATGTGTGCATCCCTACCCACACAGACACCACCAATGCAGTTTTGTGAAGTTACACATTCAAACAGCTAAAATGAATACCCACTTGCAAAATGCAACAAGAGGACAGTGCCATGTCAGCCAACCCAACCCCAGCACCGCCACACCACACACCGTGCCATGTTATGCTATTTGCAGGTAAACAAAGTAATCCCCACAACATGACACTAGTGTCACAATGTACAGTGTCCCTATTAGAAACTTGCAACACCTGAAATGCTCACAGTAATGCCGGACCAACAACAAACTTGAGCACGTACTACCATTAACATGACATCACTAATGTTAAATATTAGTAGTCTCACCACCTGGAAATGCCTGCACTCCCACCACTACCAACTGTGCAGTGTTGGCGCCATGTAGAGTTGTAGGTGCACTGCTGCCAACATGGACCACATCTCCAGACTAGAGGTCCTTGTGTAGACATGAGGAAGGGACCTGCAAATTGGGAGGTAGACACAGAAGATGAGTTACACATCAATGCAACATGCAGTGTACAACACAACAGCAATATGCACTAGGAATGTATACACAGTATTGACTACAGACTGCCCACACCGCTCATGGGAGTCCAACGTCACTGTGTAATTCACTGTCACTTGGGCACACCCTTTGCAAGCCCATGGAAACGGGAAGCAGGAGGGGTGTGTGTGACTCAAACCCAAGCATCTGAACCAAATACATTACAAGCCTGCATGTGCCCAGCCACAATGCAGCGTATTCCCACAGGAACCACGGAAGCCAACAAATCGTCCCAAAAAAATTGGGAATAAAATAAATAAAAATAAAAATAAAAATAAAAATTAAAAAAAAAAAAAAATGGCCATTGAAGGGCTCGGGGGGGGGGGGGGGGGGGTTGGGGAGGCCACCCAGGAGGTCCGAGGACAGGATGCACACCAGAACCCACCTGCGTGGATCCTGGGAAAAAAAAACACCTCCATGGGCTCATGGCCCACACGGCTACCCTATTGTGGGAGTATCACTGCTGTCGCTATTATCACCCTGTGCAGCTGCATCCGGAGGTGGTTGCACTATGGGAGGCAGCCCACGCAAGGCCCTAGTCTGCTCCTCCATGGCTGCAAGCATGCGGGTGTGGTAGGTCTGGTTCTGGAGGATGAGTGTGCGGAGGTCCCCATGCAACAACTCACGGGATGCCCGGACCTCCGCCCTCGTTGCCTGCATCTCAGCTGAGAGCGTACGGGTGAGACGCTCCAGCTGCTGTTCTGTCCTTTGGTGTGTTGAAGCCTCAAGCTCAACAAGAGTCGTCCTGAGGTGAAGGAGCTCCTGCCTCAGGGCTTCCCTGTGGCCCTGGGACTCAATGGAGATGGCCTCCTGCAGAGTCGCCAGTGCCGCCAGCCTGTCCCTGTTGGACCCCAACATGTCCTCCCTGTGTGACTGGCAGATGGAGTCGGTTGCCTGCTCTAGTCGCTCCATCAGCCTTTCAGGGGGGACAATGGAAGTGGCCACCCTATCCATGGCCTGAGCCATCATCTCGGATGATGCTGCCTGTTGGGTTGCCATACCGTAAATGGATTGCTCCCATGCGGTATTGCCAGGTGGCGTACGGCCACCACGTCGGCGGGCACCACACCTGTCTGGGGCAAGGCGAACTGCGCCTTGCTGTGCCGGCACTGCCTGAGGCTGCAGGACTGCATTCCCCCTCTGATCTGCTGGCCCAGGAACAGGATCAGATGTCGCGGAGTGTGACCCTGCATCCGTAACCACCAAAGGCGTAGCTGCCAACACTGACATCCCCATTGAAGGTTCTGACCCTGGTGCAGGTGGGTGAGACAGAACAGAATCCCTCCCTGGAACACTCACCTGCGACGGCACGTAGGTCTCATCCGAATCAACACCTGAGTACAGCTCGGGGGAGGTGCAGCCAGAGACACCCCTTGAGAGCAGGACCTGCAGCACTTGTGGGTTCTCACCCACCACCACACCACGTCCCTCACTGGTGGTTGGTAGGCCCTCGGACCCCTCCTGCGTCTGCACCATCTCCACAACCCCAGCAGTATCAGGTGCGTCTTCCCCCGCAAAGACATAAAAACAAAGAAATGGAAACAGGCATTAGCACCATGGCACACAATGAGGGCTGAGAAGCAAGAGAACCAGTACTTGTTTGACACATGTCCCACATGACTAAAACCCTCCCATGCATGCACCCTCACTGCGTATGAAGGGCAGGCAAATGGCACACACTGATGACACCAAGATGGAAGATGAACACATTTTCTGCATGCTGCCTGGCAGTGGCATCACACATTGGCCTGTGATTGGCAGGTGAAACACACATGCCATCACACAGATGGCATGTACCATTGCTATTGAGTGAAGATGGAGAGGAGGGCAGCACCTATTCATTCAGTCCAGTTCCCGCATGTAATAGCTTTTCTAATTCAAACAGGTCAGATTCTTCACCTGGAGCTGCCAGTCCGAAATGGTGCAATTGCACAGGGACATGTTTGAACAAATGATATCCAGGTAACAAAGTCACTCCACTTTACCATAGCCATGTCAGACATGTAACTAGAGGACTGCGACATGCCTAGTAAAAGTGGTGGAATGCAAACAATCTGACTAAATGAACAGTGAAAAATCAAGCAACAATGTTGTGGCAAGGTGACACTTCAAGGGCAACTGGCGTGCAGTTGGGCTAGATGTCTACTGTTGGCAGAAGGGATACTGCTATGGCCAAATGCAGCTGCGCAGGATGTATTGCATGAAGCACATGGCTGACCCATACGACTCAGGTGCACACACTCTCACCTGTCACACAAACAGAAGCCCTCACACACACCATGCACATGGATGACACACACATGCATGTGCACTCACCGGACAATGCCTCGTAATCAGCCAAATCTCCCACGCCTTGGATCTGTTCCTCCGTGACGTAGGTCCCAGCGACTGACTCATGTGGAGTGAGTTCCATGTCTACTACTGGAGACCCACCTCCAGTCACTGGAGTGGCGGCATGACTTGAGGCCAGCTTACTCTTTGCCCTGCGCTTTAGGTCATTCCAGCGCTTATAGCAATCATTGGCTGTGCGCCTCACGATTCCAAGGGCACTTACAATGTCCGCAACCGTCTGCCAGTGTGCCTGGCGTTGTGCAGGTGTGGTCTTGGATCCTGCAACAATGACCATCTCGTTGTCATGTGCGGAGACATACTCGACAAGTGCATTCAGTTCGTCATCCGTGAAGCTGGGCTTCCTGGATGGGCCGGACTGTGTAGCCGTGTCTGGGGCATCAGCCTGTGCCGGACGAGCACTCTTCCTCTTCCGCTTGGAAGGTGGTGGTGATCCTGAGTGTCCTGCGCCACTCTGGACCCTAGGGGCAGGAGCCCTGGTGGACTCTGTATCAGGAGTGTGGGATTGCACACTCAGCATGGGAGTTGGTGCAGGCATTGGCTCTAGTGTGATGGCGTCAGGGGGAATGTCAGCAGCATGGACTAGGACCGACACTGTCCGGGCTGGGTGTGTGAGGGCTGGGGTGGATGGAGCCGCAGCTGCCCCTGCAGCCTCTCCGCCCTGCCTACTTGGTGCAGCAGATGACCTTGCTGCCCCAGATGCACGTGGCATGGTGACATCAACGTGCACCAGCGCACGTGTCATAGGCCTGCTGACCTGGAAGTCAGCCATGGAG
Organism: Ambystoma mexicanum; assembly: GCF_040938575.1. Classification (NCBI taxonomy): domain Eukaryota; kingdom Metazoa; phylum Chordata; class Amphibia; order Caudata; family Ambystomatidae; genus Ambystoma; species Ambystoma mexicanum. Next base: position 168,524,363 of record NC_090935.1, read on the forward strand.
TCAGCCAGGTCTGGTGCCACAATGGGCTGGTCCAACAAGGGCTGAGCATGGATGGTGTCAGCCACATCAGCCTCAACGGGAGGGGGGGGGATTATGGGTGCCCTTGACTGGTCCTCCACACATGGGGGGACAGGCTCACCCTGCAAGTAACGACCACGTCCCCTACCGGATCCACCACGGCCACCACTTGTGGCTCTTCCACCTTTGCCACCCTTATGGAATCCTCGCCTCCCAGCCATGGCACTGATGTTAATGTGCGTATGGGAGTGGATGTAAAATATTGTCCTGGGCAATTGGGGGTCAAAGGGGTTGGGTACCAGATGGTAATTGTACCCTAGTGCTCTTGCAAGGCTGATTGTAACCCCTGGGGAAAGATGACGGGTCACGCTACGCACAGGAGCCCCAAAAAAGGGAGATGACGTGCACGCAACCCCTCCTAGACCACGTGTGCAGAAAGAAAAACCTGCACTACGCTGTGGCACCCAGTAACACAAGAATGAACGTATGCGTGTCACACGCAGCCTAGAATGACCTCTGAAGGGGTAGGCTACACACGGGGCAAGCACAGATGTTAGATACGTGCGTGACTCACCGTCTGCCAGGTAAAAGAGCGTGAAAAAGGAGCGCGTTTGGTTGGCAACACCCCCGCCAAAAGAAGATTTGTACGCTGTCTGAGGAGACAGGACAACAGTAGTAGGGAACACTGTTTGAGGGAACAGGCCAAGGTAAACCAGTAAAAGAGAAAAAAGAGAAAAAGCTGTCAGAGGTAACAGGGAATACGAACTTGAAATGCCGTGAAGTAAATCGCGTGTGAAACGACAAGAAGTACAGAATTCACCCACTCGCTCTCCACGAAAAGCACGTACAAGGAAATGGTGTTCTACGCGTACCTTTTATACAGGCCCACACGTGTACGCGCTAGGTCCATTTCCACCAATTACACGCTTTGTCACTTATGCGTGTAGGGCCATTTCCACCAATTACACGCTTTGTCGCTTATGCGTGTAGGGCCATTTCCACCAATTACACGCTTTGTCACTTCTGGGTGTAGGGCCATTTCCACCAATCACACGCGATGACACTCTGACGTGCAGTCTTTCCACGTGTGCTCTGTCATCACGTGCTGTGTGGGAAACACCCGTGCGGGTCACGTCACAGACGCGCTTACGCGCTGAGGGCCTTTGGTCCAATAGAATCGCGTATGCGTGCTGACGCGCTTACGCGCTAAGGGCCTTTCCTCGGTTTTCACGCTGACGTGCAGGATTTTCACGTGCCAAATCACTCCGGACCAAGCTGGCCACGCGTAAGCACAGGGAAGACCACGCTCCTGCCCAGAAGGCCGAACTACTGCCCCCCAGAGCCCCGAGCACGCTCCCACCTGCCATCTGCTGCTGCCTGACTGCCTGCTGCCCATGTGCACTGCCATTTGCTGCCTGCACATCAGCCAGGGGTGCTGTTGCTGTGACCACCCCTGCTGGAACCGAAGACTCCCGACTGGAATTCCAACGCTCAACAGCCCAGCCCCAGGACCCAGTTGCCCACCCACTCCTTCCTCTGGGGTTGTCATGTCGGGGCAAACACCATCTGTGACCACTGACAACCCCCGGCCAGAGAGGCAGAGGGGCACCAGCTTCAGTGCCACCGAAGTTGGTGTCCTGGTGGAGCAAGTCCTGGGGCAGTATGATGCCCTCTTCGGAAGTTCCCGCGCCGACAAGGAAGGACGGACTCGGATCTGGACTGACATCGTGACTGCCATCAACGCGGAGGGGGTGGCAGTCCGGGACTTACAACATGTCAGGAAGCGCTGGGAGGACTTCAGGTCCAGGACCCTGAACAAGGCCCGGCGCCTCTTGAAGGCAGCGGATGCCAAGGGGCGCCGGGGCCACTTGTCGGAAGAACAGATGGGGGTCCTGGAACGCATATCCCCAGTGCTCCACGTCCAGGTCCTAGAGAAGCAGACCCGTCTGGAGTCGAGCGGTGAGTGTACATGCATCCTGATTGTGAGCAGTGCGTGTGGTGATTATTCGGCATTGTGCCGGTTGCACATCTGTTTCTATGGGGTCGAGTATGGGTGGGGGTGTACAGGGCCGTGGGTCTGACACATGCGAGGGCTGTAATGTGTGAGACATGGATGGTGCTTGTGTGTGTGGGCTTGCATGGCAAATGCAGTTGTGCGTGCACACATGTTTGGATGAATGTGTATGTAAGTAGACATGTCCGTGATGTCAGGCATGTATGTTGTTTTCGGCTGCATGTATGAGCACTGTGTACATGTGCATGTGTGTGTATTTGACAAGGGTGCAACAGTGATGCAACATGGATGCATGTGACAGCGGTATGTGGAAGCCTGATTGGCAGATGTGACATGGATGCCCGTCTGAACAGTGCGACACTTGGCAGAGGTGTAGACATGCATGCAAGTGTGGTGGTGTGTGTACATGTGTGGTGCACTTCCTGTATTGCATGTGATGTCTGGCTCCCCTTTGGCTGCTCATGCTGTTGTATGTGTATGGATGGTGGTGGCAGTTGCGATATGGCTGTGGTATGGCTCATGTGTGCGAGTTGCAATGACATGTGTGTTGGGGATTGTGATGACATGTCTGAGGTTTGCCAATGCCACTCATGTGCAACTGTCATGCGTGTATGTGTCCATTGTACAGTGCCCTGATGCCTGTGTTTTGTTTCTCCCTGTCTGCAGCGTCAACTGATGAAGAGGGCGGAGAAGGTGCTGTGGAGCACAGCGGCGGGGATCCGACCGCCAGCCGGAGACGCAAGGCCCGGCTCCCCTCCCGTGTTGTCATCTCGTCGGGGAGTGAGGAGTCCGGTGCCGCGTCCCAGGCCGCAGCTGCCGGGGGGAGGTCCAAGAGGCAGAGGTTGCAGTTGGACTCCTCGGCAGCAGAAGGGGCAGCTGGGACCCCACAGGGCCCAACAGGGGAAGATGGCACGGAGTCATCCAGGTTGGTGGGGGGTTTGGTGGAGGAGGAGGCCATGCAAGCACCAGAGACGGGGTCTGGAGGTGGGGATCCCACTGGTGCTAGTGGTGCAGTGCAGGACCCGGGACAGGAGGCAGCACAGGCGGCCGCGGAGGTGCCTGTGTGCAATCCTGTCCCCGATCCTGTCCCTGCATCATCTTGCACCAGCAGGGATGCCTACGTCCAGACCCGTTTTCAGGCAGGGGATGAGCTGACGTCAACTGGCCTTCCTCTGCCTGCGGACGTGGCCATCCAGGTCCGGGTTGAGCCTGTCCTGGCTGGTGTGGCGTTGCGTCAACGGGCCATGCGAGGTGACCTGCAGTCTTTTCATGGAGAGACTGCACGTCATCTCGATTGGCTCGTTGACCACGTCAGCCTGCTGGGACAGGTCACCCAGGCCGGATTCCGCTGTCTGATGGGGCTTGCTTCGACCCCCTCCTCAACTGGACCCCCTACGCGCCAGTCGTCCTCTGTGCCATCTTCCCACCCATCAGTCACCTGGGTGCCCTGTGGAGCTGCCTCTGACGGTGCGGCCAGGCTGGTGGAGGAGGCATCCCTGCCACAGTCGGGAGTCAGAGGTCCAGCAGGGGTGGCCACATCAACAACTGCACCCCAGCTGGCGGAGGATGTGCAGGCAGCAGGAGGCAGTGCACGGGCAGAGGCAGAGCAGCAGCAACATGGTGGGAGACATGAAGGCTCGGGGCTTTCGACATCGGAGAGGCAGGCATCGGCCGGAGGGCAGGGGGACCCAGGACAGAGAGTGTCTTCCCTGTGGCAGCGGTTGGGCCACGCCATAGGTGCGGAGCGGCGGCGGGCGGAAGAGGTGCGGCTCACAATGGTCAGGGCGGAGAACACCATGCGGAGGGCCCTGAGGCGGGCCGAGTGCCTCGAGGCAATCCGCAGGCTGTTGGAGGAGGACACGGCGTCGTCCCTGCGGACCCTCGGGGCCATGGAACTGGACCGCCTCCGGGACATCGAACAGGAGTTCGATGATGCCCTGGCCCGGGACACCACGGAGTGAGCCGCTGGACTTGCCCGCCGCCTTTGTATATAGTTCTTTAGTTTTAGGTTTCCTTTCTTTCTTATTATGATTTGGAGTCGACGGACACTGCTCCACTTTTTGTATATAGTTGATTTTTAGGTAGGTTTTTTAGTAGGTTTCCTTTGTTCAGTTGGGCTCATGGACCCTTGGTAGTTTTGTACATAGTTCTTTATTGCATGGAGATTTTTTTACATTTGACTTTGGACATAATTTTTTGGGATTCTGATTTGCAGTTTTGTGTTTTTGTACGGACATGCAGCTTTTTTTTTCTCATTCACATTGTAGTTTGTTTTCTTTCTTTAGCATTCTTTATTTTTTTCAATACAATTTTGTTTCCATACTTCACTGTGTGGTATCATCTCATTGGTTTCATGCATGTCATGTTGTGTGTTTTCCCATTCAATTGCAACCATTGTGTGTGACGGACATGGGTTCATTAGCTTAATGAACATTGGGGGTGTAACATGTGATTTCCATTTCCATGTGGGTGAATGGGTTACTTGGTAGGGCTTTTTGGCTGTGGAGGCTGACCATTACGCACATGATTGGGGATTGTGAGGACCTGGTGGGGGCTGCCCATGGTGGCAGGGGCGTGGGGGTGGTGGGAGACATGAGTGGGGGCCTGGTGGAGGGTGACCCTGGATGCTGGGGGGTGGGGGTGGTGGGAGACATGAGTGGGTGCCTGGTGGAGGCTGCCCCTGCACTGCTGGGGGGTGGGGGTGGTGGGAGACATGAGTGGGGGCCTGGTGGAGGCTGCCCCTGCACTGCTGGGGGGTGGGGGTGGTGGGAGACATGGGTGGGGGCCTGGTGGGGGCTGCCCCTGGTGGCTGGGGGGTGGGGGTGGTGGGAGACATGAGTGGGGGCCTGGTGGAGGCTGCCCCTGCACTGCTGGGGGGTGGGGGTGGTGGGAGACATGGGTGGGGGCCTGGTGGGGGCTGCCCCTGGTGGCTGGGGGGTGGGGGTGGTGGGAGACATGAGTGGGGGCTTGGTGGAGGCTGCCCCTGCACTGCTGGGGGGTGGGGGTGGTGGGAGACATGAGTGGGGGCCTGGTGGAGGGTGACCCTGGATGCTGGGGGGTGGGGGTGGTGGGAGACATGATTGGGGGCCTGGTGGAGGCTGCCCCTGCACTGCTGGGGGGTGGGGGTGGTGGGAGACATGAGTGGGGGCCTGGTGGAGGCTGCCCCTGCACTGCTGGGGGGTGGGGGTGGTGGGAGACATGAGTGGGGGCCTGGTGGAGGGTGACCCTGGATGCTGGGGGGTGGGGGTGGTGGGAGACATGGGTGGGGGCCTGGTGGAGGCTGCCCCTGCACTGCTGGGGGGTGGGGGTGGTGGGAGACATGGGTGGGGGCCTGGTGGGGGCTGCCCCTGGTGGCTGGGGGGTGGGGGTGGTGGGAGACATGAGTGGGGGCCTGGTGGAGGATGCCCATGGTGGCAGGGGGGTGGGGGTGCAGGGGGACATGAGTGGGGGCCTGCTGGAGGCTGCCCCTGCACTGCTGGGGAGTGGGGGTCGTGGGAGACATGAGTGGGGGCCTGGTGGAGTCTGCCCATGGTGGCAGGGGGGTGGGGGTGGTGGGAGACATGAGTGGGGGCCTGGTGGAGGCTGCCCCTGGTGGCTGGGGGGTGGGGGTGGTGGGAGACATGGGTGGGGGCCTGGTGGAGGCTGCCCCTGGTGGCTGGGGGGTGGGGGTGGTGGGAGACATGAGTGGGTGCCTGGTTGAGGGTGACCCTGGATGCTGGGGGGTGGGGGTGGTGGGAGACATGAGTGGGGGCCTGGTGGAGGCTGCCCCTGGTGGCTGGGGGGTGGGGGTGGTGGGAGACATGAGTGGGGGCCTGGTGGAGGCTGCCCCTGGTGGCTGGGGGGTGGGGGTGGTGGGAGACATGGGTGGGGGCCTGGTGGAGGCTGCCCCTGCACTGCTGGGGGGTGGGGGTGGTGGGAGACATGGGTGGGGGCCTGGTGGGGGCTGCCCTGGTGGCTGGGGGTGCGGGTGGTGGGAGACATGAGTGGGGGCCTGGTGGAGGATGCCCATGGTGGCAGGGGGGTGGGGGTGCAGGGGGACATGAGTGGGGGCCTGCTGGAGGCTGCCCCTGCACTGCTGGGGTGTGGGGGTGGTGGGAGACATGAGTGGGGGCCTGGTGGAGTCTGCCCATGGTGGCAGGGGGGTGGGGGTGGTGGGAGACATGAGTGGGGGCCTGGTGGAGGCTGCCCCTGGTGGCTGGGGGGTGGGGGTGGTGGGAGACATGGGTGGGGGCCTGGTGGAGGCTGCCCCTGGTGGCTGGGGGGTGGGGGTGGTAGGAGACATGAGTGGGTGCCTGGTGGAGGGTGACCCTGGATGCTGGGGGGTGGGGGTGGTGGGAGACATGAGTGGGGGCCTGGTGGAGGCTGCCCCTGGTGGCTGGGGGGTGGGGGTGGTGGGAGACATGGGTGGGGGCCTGCTGGCAGGTGCCCCACAGTGCTGGGGGGTGGGGGTGGTGGGAGACATGCATTGTTGATCAGTAGTGCAAGGTGACATGTGGGTTGGCTGGGGGGCATGCCCATGGTGGATGGGCTGCCTGCGGGACATGAGCAGGGGTGCAGGGTAGTCCCCCGTGGTGTGGGCTGCCTGCAGGGGCCGTGGAGGTTGTGGAGCGTACACCTGGGAGGACCCACACGGCCAATTCACGTGTAGTACTCCCCAGAACCCCTGAAATACACATTCCCTGCTGGTATCGCGTGTGGAACTTCCCGCGAACCCCTGAAATACACGTACCCTGCTCGCACTGGGACAATCGCGTGTGGAACTTCCCGCGCACCCCTGAAATACATGTACCCTGCTCGCACTGGGACTATCGCGTGTGGAACTTCCCGCGCACCCCTGAAATACACGTACCCTGCTCGCACTGGGCCAATCGCGTGTGGAACTTCCCGCGCACCCCTGAAATACACGTACCCTGATGAAATCGCGTGTGGAACTTCCCGCGCACCCATGGAATACACGTACCCTGCTCGCACTGGCCCATTCGCGTGTGGAACTTCCCGCGCACCCCTGAAATGCACGTACCCTGCAGAAATCGCGTGTGGAACTTGCCGCGCACCCCTGAAATACACGTACCCTGCTGAAATCGCTTGTTCAACTTCCCGCGCACCCCTGAAATTCACGTACCCTGCTTGCACGGGGCCAGTCGCGTGTGGAACTTCCCGCGCACCCCTGCAATACACGTTCCCCGCTTGGCGTTTGCTGTTTGCCAGCCCGGTGAACTGGTCCAGGGTTAGCGCAGCCCTTTGCGATGATTTAGCGATTTTGATGGCTTTTCCTTGCGCGAGGGCGTTCTTGGGGGCGTTACTGGCGCTGCTGCAGGGTTGCTGCGATTCTCTGCGCCACGGCTGGTTTGGAAGCCTGAAATCCATGAATACGCTGTGCGCGGAAATCGGTTTTAGCGCACGTGCCTGGCGCAGTCAATCGCACGCGGACACTCTGCGCCAGCCGCTTGCGACACTTTTCTGCGAAATTCTATGAATTACCTTTTATGTCTTTCTCTAAAATCAATACCATCACGGATAAATATGCAACCATTTTCGCATTCAGTGAAGAAGAAGCAACCCGCATACTGTGTTTGATTAAAGACATTGAAACCACAACACCAACAACAACCAATCCTGATCGTATAATATCACAGCTAGAAAAATTAATACGTAGGGAAATTTCACAGAAACTTCATGTCTCAACCTTAGCACAGTACTTTCATGCTCAGGGAATTCCCAGAGGCCTGAAGTGTACTTCCGACCAACTCTATGCAAAGATATTTTGGATTTTGTCAAGAAGTGGGAACAAATCCTCAATAAGTGTTTGCTGGACTTAATCTTATTGACTATTGAGGAATTATCCAAATCAAACTTAGACACAGAAATGAATAACCTCAGTGAACAATTATCGATTTTAAAGAGCAGAGAGGAACTGCATATCATCCTTACAGACATCAACACCTCCCTTGATAACTACAAGAAGGACATAGAAGAGCAGAAAGTACGTAAGTTTAGACATGACACACTAGATTACTCCCAGAATATTGTCTACACTTGGCAAGAGTACTATCAGAACATTCGCCCTACTCGTCCAAACAGACCACAACAAGAGCTCCCAGACAAGAAGGTAGCGACATTAGTAGTGAAACCCTAACTAGTGGAGATGATAAAGCACAGAATTTAGCACCAACTAGTGAAACAACTATGCAAATTACAAGTCTTCATAACTCACAACCAGCTTCTACATCAACTACAACTCCAGTCTCTTTTTTAGAAAAAAGAAACCAGACGAGGCAATCTGAAATCTAAGATCATGGAACAAACAGCTGAACAACTAGTGGTGAATCTATCATCTAAACAAATACCCAAGAGTCAACTGGGAGTCCTTAACTTGGGCTTATCATTCACTCTGTCCCAAAACTCTACATACTTGGAAGAGAGACCTAATCTCTTCAGACTCATAAGGAAGATGAGACTGAAAATATTCTTTGATTTGCAGCCCCCATATAAGGAACCATCTGTCACATTTGACTACTTAGAGATGAAACCCAAAAGCACATTTGACCCATAAATTAACAGCATGGCCTTGAAACTCTTGGAGACCCAAATGCTCACTGATATGAAACAGATACATTTTTGGAAGACTCCAAAGTATCATTTTAAAAAGCATCAGAGTCAATTGATTAGGGATCTTGCAGATGACCATACTCTCACACTTAACCCAGCCGACAGAGGGGTTGCGATAGCCATTATGGACACCAGTTTTTATAACTCACAATGCATGTTATTACTCAATGATGACACCACCTACGTACATATAGAAGGTGACCCCACACCTATGATAACTACCCTCATTCGAACTACGTTAGAGAGAGCTCTGGAGAATGGTTGGATCCATCAGAAAACACAGAGATTGCGTACAAAAGAAAATCCTATTACCCAAGTATTTTATGGACTTCCAATAATCCATAAGAACCTTTGCAATCCACAACTAAGACCCATAGTGGCTGGCTCAGAGAGCATCTTCGACCCACTGGCCATATATGTGGATCCGGTTCTGAAACCAATCATCCAAAAGACTGATACTTAGCTGAGAGATACTACACCCTTTCTAAACACCCTGAAGGATACCTGCAACCTAAGAAATGAGGACCTTTTGGCATAATTTTACATACAGAACCTATATATGACCATTCCCCATGACGGGGACTGCAGTCCCTTGAATGGTGTCTACTGAGGGGAGATCACTGTAGAGCAGCAAAAGTATTCATGCTAGAACTCACTAAAATCATCCTATGTAACAACTTCTTTAGGTTTGACAAACAGTTCTACCTACAATCAACTGGCACATCCATGGGCTCTGCCATGGCACCTGCATATGCATATCTGTATATGCAATACCTTCAGACACAATCAATACTGAATCACCCACATTGTGGCCTAAAACTGGTGACCTGGAAAATATGTATCAACAATGTGTTTATAATCTGGAGAAGTGATTGCAGTGAACTGGATGAGTTTCTCATATATCTGAACTCTATTAATGATCACATAAAATTCACAATGGAAGTTGGAATGCCCAAACTCCATTACCTTGATGTTGAATTGGAACTCAAAGAAGGTAGAATTACAACCAGTCTGTTTAACAAACCTACAGATGTAAACAACAGTCTTCATTATCTTAGTCGACATCCTAAACATCTAAAGGACAATCTCTCATGCAGCCAGTTTCTTCGGGCAGAAAGCATTATCTCCGATGAAACCACAATGCAACTCGAGAATGAGAAGATGACAGCTAAGTATACCAAACGGGGTTATCCAGAGAAGCTAATTGAAACTGCCAAAGGCAGAGCTGGTCAGATGACCCAGGAAGATCTCCTGACGAGCAAGCCTAGAAGCAAGGACATCCCCTTCCTCTACACACCTGAAGTATTCAAGTCAGAGTCACCAAATAACCAGACTCATTAAGAAAAGATTGAGGCTGATTCAACTAGTCACTCAGTTACAAAAACTATTTCCGAGACCCCCACTAATAGCATGTGAGAGAGACAAACACTTTAGGGATCAATTGGTCAGAGCTGAGAGAATTAGACCCATTAGTCAAACCACCCTACAAAAGAAGAAAACTGGAACTTTTGCTCTCCTGCACTGCAATAACTGCAAAAACATCATGAAGGGCAGGTATGTTAGACACCCCCGCATGGGTGCCTAAATCAAGCTAAGGGATTTTGCAACATGTGACACAATGGGCCTCATTACACGGACAGCAGTAAGGCTTTACCAGTACCGGTAAGGGTACCAGTGTCGGTAAACCCTTACCGCCTTACTACGAGGTCCCTTTGTGGGACCCTACCTTAACGGCTGATTTTACCAGCCGTTAAGGACGGGACCCGCAAAGGGACCTAGGAGGTAATTACGGTAACGCAATTTGCGGTACTGTAATTACCGCCTTCCCCATTCCCATTGAGCCCTATGGGGGCAAAAATGGGAATGGGGAAGGGCCATGGTGAATGGGGAATTACCGCCCCCACACACCTTGGAATAGGGCGGTAATTCCGCCATTCACCGTGGCGGACTCGGTAAAATACCGGCGGCAACCATGGCACTAATAGCGCCATGGTTACCGCCATCCGTGTAATGAGGCCCAATGTCTGACATTTACAAACTGAGTTGTCCCTGTGGGATCAGCAAAACAGAAAGTTGATGACTGCAAGATCTTGAATTAATCATAACCACGGGCAAAGCTCTGGGCAACCTTGCAGACCATCGTTTTTCAGCCTGCCAAGCCATTACAGAAGGGAAAAACCATATGCAAATCAGGCTTGGTCCTACCCCAAAAGGGGTAGTCCAGCCCGAACTGCTAGGTCACATCCCTTCTGCACGAAACCACAAGCCTCCCCAGACATGTTTCAGCCTTGTTGGGCGTCATCAGTGAGGAGTAGCTTGGGTCTCTAGGCCCGGCAGACTCGGGACCCACGTCTGGGCATACCCGTCCCACTCGGGGTGACTTTAGCAAAACAGAAAGTTGATGGCTGCAAGGTTTTGAATTGATCATAACCACGGGCAAAGCTCTGGGCAACCTTGCAGACCATCGTTTTTCAGCCTGCCAAGCCATTACAGAAGGGGAAAAACCATATGCAAATCAGGCTTGGTCCTACCCCAAAAGGGGTAGTCCAGGCCAAAACATGTCTGGGGTTGCTTGGTTTTCTGTGCAGAGGGGACCTGGCCTAGCAGTTCGGGCTGGGCTGCTACCTTCGTTGGCGGCAGCTGCTGACTGATTTGCACATGGCTGGTCCCCTTTTGCAATGGCGCAGACGGGCTAAAAAACGGTGGTGTGGAAGGTTGCCCAGAGCAATTGCCAGTGGTTTAGATTCATTCAAAACCTTCCACCCATCACTTTTGTGGTCAGTTTGTTTCTCCTTGTGAGAGAGGGTATGCCCAGACGTGGGTCCCTTGCTTGCTGCGCCACAGGGAACCAGGCTGCACCGCACTGAGGAGGTCAACAAGGCCGAAACATGTTTGGGGTTGCTTGGTTTTCTGTGCAGAGGGGACCTGGCCTAGCAGTTCGGGCTGGGCTGCTACCTTCCGTGGCGGCAGCTGCTGACTGATTTGCACATGGCTGGTCCCCTTTTGCAATGGCGCAGACAGGCTAAAAAATAGTGGTGTGGAAGGTTGACCAGAGCAATTGCCAGTGGTTTAGATTCATTCGAAACATTCCACCCATCACTTTTGTGGTCAGTTTGTTTCTCCTTGTGAGAGAGGGTATGCCCAGACGTGGGTCCCTTTGCTCGCTGCGCTACAGGGAACCAGGCTGCACCTCACTGAGGAGGTCCAACAAGGCCGAACATGTCTGGGGTTGCTTGGTTTTCTGTGTAGAGGGGACCTGGCCTAGCAGTTCGGGCTGGGCTGCTACCTTCGGTGGCGGCAGCTGCTGACTGATTTGCACATGGCTGGTCCCCTTTTGCAATGGCGCAGACGGGCTAAAAAACGGTGGTGTGGAAGGTTGCCCAGAGCAATTTCCAGTGGTTTAGATTCATCCGAAACCTTCCACCCATCACTTTTGTGGTCAGTCCCTGTGGGATCTTCATATGTGGGACAAACACTGAGGAAAGTAAAAGACTGATGCAATGAGCATAAAAGCAACATAAGGACCAGAAATATATGCTCCCCAGTCGCCACACATTTCACCAAAAAAAGGAACATATGGTTTTGGAAATAGTACACAAATCATCAAGAGGAGGCGATCACACAAAGAGGCTTAATCAGAGGGAACTTTATTGGATCGACAAGCTTGATAGCTTGAGTCCAAATGGAATGAACAAGGATTTTTACTTGGGTGCCTTTTTATAATAGCCCTTAGAAGGGTGCAAACTATGAAAATGGCCACACTCAGTACATATGACCACCCACAATCTTTTTACATATAAGTTGGCCCTTTAACTGTTACATATTTTTGCCTCACTTATATAATCATTTACTGTACCTACAGTGTAATACATAGCAGAATGTGAGCATGTAAACCACCACTGAGCATACATCTGGTAAGATCCTGCACACTGTCTTTGACAAGGGGGTTATTTGCCCTTGTGTGCTCTTATCACCACAATACTAACCGTCATGGCAACTAGTCTTTTCCTAAAACTTACCACTATTTTAGCAACTTTCCATTTTTGACTGTTACTTTCTGTTTTCTCAGGCGAACCTGAGCATTTATGTACGTTTGTTTCCACCTTAACGTTTCACTTTGTTATATATTCTATCCCGTGGATTTACACTAGCCCTGCACTAAAGCCTTCTCTTGAAGTAGCGTCCCTGTGTGATGACGTCATTTGTTTACATGTGATGTCACGGCAGGGGCATGACTGTGCAATATCGGTAATAGGTCGGCGAGTCAGGGCCACCCCATTCGCAAAGGAGGACACGCTATTCCTTCAACTGTGGGGGAGAATGCCAGCTACCTTTTCGGTAATCACAGAGAATCTTAGAATTATATTCATCCTTACGACTCTGAGCCCCAGCAATACACTACATCCCTCTGGTACCCTGTGATGTTCTGTTGTGCCCTCCTTCTCGCTTACAGGAGTTGCCTGTTTTACTTGATTCATCTAACCTGCTTCCCCGCCCCTGTCCAATCCCCTCCCCCAAACATCCTACCTCTGCAGGAGTCTGTCCTGATACATTCTGGTTTCACCATCAACGCCTTTTGTCAATGCTTGGATTTCTCTTTTATAGACTTCACTCACGGTGTGTTACCCTCTCTCAACTCTCATGCTGAACTTCCCCTGCATCTTGTATCCATGATGGCTGTGAATCATGCTGTTCCCATTTCCATATTGAATCCTGGCTTGTATTTGCTGTTCTTTCGCAACATAATGTATTACTACCGACTTCTGCAATTGTATTCGCTCTCCCCTCTTGCTTCTCCTCTTTTTCACTGCTCACTCTCTGTTCTCTCCTCCTTGCCCTCTCTCCATTTTCCTATCTCCTCCCCTCTTCCCCTTACTTTCTTCTATGCACTTACTCTATCAGAATGTTCCTTGATCTAGTATGATAGCAACCGTGTTTGTCTCCTACCCCTTGCCCACTTGCCCCCCCCTCCAGCAGTAGCTGAAATGTCATCAGGCCTAGTACGTTAGTCACTTGTTTTGTTCCTCCCCTCTCTTTCTGCATCCCTCTCCTGTCATGATCTCTGCTTCCAAAAGGTCAGGGTTTTCCAAACTCCCTTGGAAGCAGATCCATAACCCAGGTTCCGAGTGCCAACCAGTCCCAATTGGGACCTTTTGGACCCAGCCCTGGCGCCAGTGGCACCAGGCTCATAAATATGCCCAGTCCCAGCGCTGGAAGCGCCGGGCTCATAATGCTTGGGTGGACTTACCTTCAGCAGACCATGCTGCTTACTTGCCTGCCAGTTGAGCCTCTGATCCTCTTCTGTTTGGAACTACTTTTCCTGTTGGGTGGGGCTGGAGCCACTCCCTAGATTCAGAACACTGGAACTCTTCTGGAAGGCAGGAACTCTTTTCTTACCAGGAACTCTTTTCTTACTTAGGCGTGGCTGTGGAAGGAGACACCTAAGCACTACAGGAGGCTATTTAAACCACACCCGGTGGATGAATCTTGCTTTGCGTTATTCTGCAACCTCTGCAGCAGAACGCTCATCGTGTCTTCTGCATCCGGTCCTGGGCCTAAGGAAAAAGGCTTACCATCCTGAATCCAGTCTTCAGCAACACCTATAAAGACAAGAAAGAACAGGTTAGCATTCCGGCATCTGAAAGGCAAAGGCTTACCATCCTGAATCCAGTCTTCAGCAACATCTATAAAGACAAGAAAGAACAGGTTAGCATTCCGGCATCTGAAAGGCAAAGGCTTACCTACTCTTCGTGCGCTCCGGAGGTCTTCACACTGCATTCCGGCATCTGAAAGACAAAAGTTTACCAACTCTTCGCACGCTCCGGAGGCCTTCGGCGCTGCATCCCGCATCTGAAAGACAAAACAAAGTGCGTTTAAAGACATTGGGGAACTTTAATACTCACGTGCCATTACTCCTTTCCACATCTAATCCAGTGGGTATTCCGGCACCCTGCAGCCGCTCCGAACTCGTACCTGCAAAATAAAAAGACAGTTAGAGCGCATAGTGAAGCAGGCAACAAGCGCATACTTACGTGCTTCCAGGCGCTTCTATTCATCACACGGGCTCCATCTTCAACTCACTTCAGCCCGTCATCCGCCATCGCCGGAACCCTGCAAAACAAGAGACATCATTACTAAAGACTTTAAAGACATTTGAATGACTCGAAACTTACCGTTCGTGCAGTAAACGACGGACAGCAGTCCTCTGAAGTCAAGAGGCCTGCGCTACCTATCCAGTGAAGAAACTGGTTACAGCACCCTGCCCCGAGGCAGATGGAGAGCTCGGCATTCACTTACCTAAGGTGAGAGCGTTAACCTTTGGGGGTCTACAGGAGAGGAGAAGAGGAAAGAGATAGGGACACCCCAATAACCCCAGTTCATTAACCCCATATTTTCTATCTGCAGACATCTTACTCTACACGTCAGGCATACAGTGCACAGAGGTCCAGCACAAAGAGCCAACCGGGTGCTACACATCACCTTTGAAGATACGGTAGTCGCCCAGTCAAGACCGGCGCCTCTGCGAGAATCAGGTGAGCGTTACAGAACGCAAAGCCTACCGCAAAACTCTCGCCCAGGCGCTATGGAAACCTCGGATACTGACCCCCTAGCCCGGTTACTTGGGGAACTAAGGGCAGAAGTGCATGCAGCTCGTCAGGAAACGAATGCTCTAAGAAGGGAACTAATTATTTCCAAGGAGAGAACAGACAATCTTGCTAGACAAGTGCTACAGTCACAAGCCGGACAGACCCCGTTACCCGCATCAGGGGCAAATCTTCCTTCAACATCCTCTGTGAATCCAGTGCAGATCAACCTACCTGGGAATGTACCTCTGGCTCCGCCCGAACGATTTTCTGGTGACCCAAAGAGGTTTGCAGTATTTATCAATCAGTGCCGGTTGCACTTCTTATGCCGGCCAGCAGCCTTTCCAACTGATCAAGCAAAAGTAGCTTTTGTACTTTCGTACCTTAGTGGCAATGCGGCAGACTGGTCGATCCCTCTAGTTAATCAAGATGATCCGGTTCTCCATGATTTTCAAGCCTTTCAGCTTAGTATGGAAAAACTGTTTACAAGACATTCACAGGGGCAGGCCTTGGACAATGAGCTTCTTTCGTTGCGACAGGGTAATCAAGACCTTTTGGCTTATATTGCATCTTTCAATAGACTAATAGTGGAAACTCAATGGCCTGAGGACAAAAGGATTACGCTGTTTTATAGAGGTCTACGTGGAGAGCTCAAAGACGTTTTAGCCCAAGTAGTGAATCCCCCACAAGACTGTTCGGATTATATAGACTTGGTCGTTCAAATAGATCACAGGCTGCAGAACAGGAAGGCCGATCGTTCCAAGTTTGATGCTCGAGTATTTTCCAAACCGCCAACTCCTTCCAAAGGAGTTGACTCCGGGGAACCCATGCAAATAGGGGGTCTGAAAGGTCCTCTAACACAAAGGGAGCGGGAAAGGAGGAAACAGTTGCAATTATGCCTATATTGCGGAAACTCAGGGCACTTTCTTCGAGACTGTCCGGTGAAACCTGCCAAGAAGGCAGTAGGAGCTGCAGTTACCAAAGTTACAAACTCTGAGCAGGGAAACGACCTCGCCCGACAAGAATAGAGGTCCTCTTGCCGAGCGTGAAAACCAGTTCCGTGACCTCGCATTTCGTGATACCTATGGTCCTCATTAGCCCTGATAATCCGGATCGATTACATGCAATTGAAGCTTACGTCGACAGCGGTGCCATCGGCAATTATGTGGATCATGAAATGGTTTTGAGGATGAATCTAACTCTTTGTCCCAAGGCTGTAAAGGACGTCATTACTACGGTGGATGGTACGGAGATAGCCTCTGGGCCAGTAACGCATACCACTCAAGAGGTGACGCTAGTAAGTCAAGATGGACACCATGAGAAGATCGTGTTCGATGTGATCAAGGCCCCTCAGTTTCAGATTATTCTAGGAATACCTTGGTTAGAGAAACACAATCCTCTGATCGATTGGCGAGCAAGAACGGTCCAGTTTCCAGAATGTGTCTCTACTTGTCACCCTCCACCTGGTGTTGCACTGGCCGCAATTTCTTCAGAGACTCCCCAGTTACCTCCCGAATACCTAGAATACCAAGATGTTTTCCGGAAGGATCAGGCTAACTCTCTACCTCCTCATAGGTCTTATGACTGCCAGATAGACCTGATACCTGGATCTACTCCTCCTTGTAGTAGAATTTATGCCCTCACCGAGCCTGAGAACCTTCACCTTCGACAATACCTGGATCAATACCTGGCAAATGGGTTTATTCGTCCTTCCAAGTCCCCTGCTTCTTCAGCTTTGTTCTTCGTTCCAAAAAAGGAAGGAGACCTTAGAACTTGTATCGATTATCGCTCCCTGAACCAGATCACCGTTAAGAATAGATATCCGTTACCTTTGATCCCTGAACTCCTGGACCAAGTCAGAAAAGCATGCATATATACAAAGCTGGATCTTAGAGGAGCTTACCACTTGGTACGAGTAAAAGAGGGCGATGAATGGAAGACGGCCTTCCGCACCAAGTATGGGCTATTTGAATATCAGGTCATGCCCTTCGGACTTTGCAATGCCCCGGCCGCCTTTCAATATTTTATGAACGATGTCCTCAGAGAGCTCATAGATGTATGTGTTGTTGTTTACATTGACGACATCCTCGTTTATTCTTCATCGGAATCTGAACATCGGAAACACGTGAAAATGGTCCTCGAAAGATTGTGTCAACACAAACTTTTCGCTAAGTTGGAAAAATGTGTTTTCAACGTGACTGAAGTTGAATTCTTGGGATTCATATTATCACCTGGCGGAGTGCGTATGGATTCTAAGAAGGTCGATGCAGTTCTCAAATGGCCATCACCATCCTCCGTAAAAGGTGTGCAAAGCATGTTAGGCTTCGCTAACTTTTACCGCAGGTTTATCCCCGAATTCTCTCGAATAGTCCAGCCCATCACTGCCTTGTTAAAGAAAAACAAACGTTTTGAATGGTCTACCGAGGCGGAACAAGCTTTCCAGGATTTGAAGACTAAATTTATCTCTGCACCAATCTTAAAACACCCTCGCCCCGAACTCCCCTACATCGTGGAAACTGATGCTTCAAGCCTTGCCATGGGGGCAGTTCTATCACAAAAGGACCCGGTAACCAATCAGTTGCATCCCGTGGCATTTTGGTCCCGCAAATTCTCGCCTCCTGAAATCAATTACACGATTACTGACAAGGAACTTCTGGCTATCAAGTCTGCCTTTAAGGCTTGGCGGCATTATCTGCTGGGGGCCCGACACACTGTTACTGTGATTACGGATCACCGAAACCTGCAATATTTGAAGACCGCAAAAGCCCAATCCTCTAGACAACTCCGTTGGGCATTATTCTTTGCCGAGTTTGACTTCATAATTACCTATGGACCTGGTACAAAGAACGGTAAAGCCGATGCCCTTTCTCGGATGGGAGTGGAAGAACACTTGGTCAACCCTAAACCTGTACCAATCATTCCCGAACAAAGAATTCTGGGTGTAATCGCCACAGAATCCATAGAGGAAGTTAAGGATAAAGCCAGGCAACTTGTAACTCCAGCAGACATACAGAATTGGCATCTGCAGGGAAAGGACTTTGCAGTAAAGGACAACTTATTGTATTTCCAAGAACGATTATACCTACCCAGCACAGATTTACAGAAAAAAGTAATCTCTTGTTATCACGACTCTTTAATGGAAGGTCATCCCGGTATAGCCAAGACCTCAGAAAAGATCAAGCGCTACTTCTGGTGGCCGTCTTGGAAAAAAGATATCAGAGACTTTATAATGTCCTGTGGAGTATGCGCCCAAAACAAGAGTCAAAAGGAAAGACCAGCAGGCCTCTTACGCCCTATTGACATCCCACCTCGCCCTTGGCATACGCTTTCTATGGACTTCATCACCGATCTACCTCCATGCTCCGGATACAATACCATTCTAGTAATCGTGGACTTATTCTCCAAGATGGCGCATTTCATTCCGCTCAAAGGCTTGCCAACAGCAGCAACTCTGGCCCGAGAATTTCTCGAAAACATCGTCCGACTGCACGGTTTTCCTTCGGTTCTAATTTCGGATCGAGGTAGTCAATTTATTTCTCATTTTTGGCGAAGTTGCTGTCGGTCGGCTCAAATTGATGTGAGACTATCGACCAGTCACCACCCTCAGACCGACGGACAAACAGAGAGGACCAATCAAACTCTGGAACAGTATTTACGCTGCATGCTGCAACAAACTGAAAAAACTTGGAAAGATATCCTTTGGATAGCCGAGTATGCCTACAATAACTCTGTCCATTCGGGAACTGGGAAAACCCCGTTTTTTCTTTTGTACGGCAGTCACCCTCGAACCTCGGAGTTGGATCCCCTCCAAGATCTTGAAACACCAGCAGTAGACTACCTGCATTCTACAATCACCCAAGCCTTTAAGGAAGCTGTTTCTCACCTTCAAAGGGCTAAAGAACAATACAAGAAAGGAGCAGATCAACATCGGAAGGAAGCCCCTCACTATCAAGTAGGGGATCAAGTCTGGTTATCCACCAAATATCTATCTCTAAAAGGGCCACGCACATTCAACCCAAGATACCTTGGTCCCTATTCCATCACTACCATAGTAAACCCAGTAGCGGTCAAGTTGGACTTGCCCCCGCACATGAAGATACATCCGGTCTTCCACGTCTCTCTATTAAAACCCGTGCAACCTCAAACCCGACTAACCAAATCTCCAAAACCTATCCTAGTGGATGGAGAACTCGAGTTTGAAGTCAAAAGCATTCTGGACTCCGAGATCTCCAAATCTAAACTATTCTACCTAATTGACTGGAAAGGCTACGGCCCCCAAGAGAGATCCTGGGAACCTGCTGAATATGTCCACGCTCCTCGCCTAATCAAAAGATTTCACCGAACATTTCCTGACAAGCCAAAACCCCCGGAGAAGCCCGGTTTGGGAGGGGCCTTGAGGGGGGGTACTGTCATGATCTCTGCTTCCAAAAGGTCAGGGTTTTCCAAACTCCCTTGGAAGCAGATCCATAACCCAGGTTCCGAGTGCCAACCAGTCCCAATTGGGACCTTTTGGACCCAGCCCTGGCGCCAGTGGCACCAGGCTCATAAATATGCCCAGTCCCAGCGCTGGAAGCGCCGGGCTCATAATGCTTGGGTGGACTTACCTTCAGCAGACCATGCTGCTTACTTGCCTGCCAGTTGAGCCTCTGATCCTCTTCTGTTTGGAACTACTTTTCCTGTTGGGTGGGGCTGGAGCCACTCCCTAGATTCAGAACACTGGAACTCTTCTGGAAGGCAGGAACTCTTTTCTTACCAGGAACTCTTTTCTTACTTAGGCGTGGCTGTGGAAGGAGACACCTAAGCACTACAGGAGGCTATTTAAACCACACCCGGTGGATGAATCTTGCTTTGCGTTATTCTGCAACCTCTGCAGCAGAACGCTCATCGTGTCTTCTGCATCCGGTCCTGGGCCTAAGGAAAAAGGCTTACCATCCTGAATCCAGTCTTCAGCAACACCTATAAAGACAAGAAAGAACAGGTTAGCATTCCGGCATCTGAAAGGCAAAGGCTTACCATCCTGAATCCAGTCTTCAGCAACACCTATAAAGACAAGAAAGAACAGGTTAGCATTCCGGCATCTGAAAGGCAAAGGCTTACCTACTCTTCGTGCGCTCCGGAGGTCTTCACACTGCATTCCGGCATCTGAAAGACAAAAGTTTACCAACTCTTCGCACGCTCCGGAGGCCTTCGGCGCTGCATCCCGCATCTGAAAGACAAAACAAGGTGCGTTTAAAGACATTGGGGAACTTTAATACTCACGTGCCATTACTCCTTTCCACATCTAATCCAGTGGGTATTCCGGCACCCTGCAGCCGCTCCGAACTCGTACCTGCAAAATAAAAAGACAGTTAGAGCGCATAGTGAAGCAGGCAACAAGCGCTTACTTACGTGCTTCCAGGCGCTTCTATTCATCACACGGGCTCCATCTTCAACTCACTTCAGCCCGTCATCCGCCATCGCCGGAACCCTGCAAAACAAGAGACATCATTACTAAAGACTTTAAAGACATTTGAATGACTCGAAACTTACCGTTCGTGCAGTAAACGACGGACAGCAGTCCTCTGAAGTCAAGAGGCCTGCGCTACCTATCCAGTGAAGAAACTGGTTACAGCACCCTGCCCCGAGGCAGATGGAGAGCTCGGCATTCACTTACCTAAGGTGAGAGCGTTAACCTTTGGGGGTCTACAGGAGAGGAGAAGAGGAAAGAGATAGGGACACCCCAATAACCCCAGTTCATTAACCCCATATTTTCTATCTGCAGACATCTTACTCTACACGTCAGGCATACAGTGCACAGAGGTCCAGCCCAAAGAGCCAACCGGGTGCTACACTTCACCTTTGAAGATACGGTAGTCGCCCAGTCAAGACCGGCGCCTCTGCGAGAATCAGGTGAGCGTTACATCTCCCTCACCTTTTGTTAATCTACAGCTCAGCCAGAAATGTTGTCAGGCCTAGTACGGTAGTCACCTGTCTGTTTTCATTCCCTTCCCACTCTCCCCATCCATTCCTTATCTATGTTTTAGCTCTTGCACTATCTGAAAAGTCACCAGGCCGAGTACGATAGTTAATTTCACATTCTTATTGCTCATGGCCTGTAAAAATGGCATTGTATTTTCCCTTGTTCCCTCCCTTGCCTTGAAGCGCTTTGAAACACATTGTTTATAGGTGCTATATAAATAAATAAATAAATAAATAAACTATCATATATCATATATCATTACAGAGGACACCTTCATTCCCTAGCAACTGCCACTATCCTTGCAGTAAGAAACTGACACCTTTTCTCCACCGGGATGCTACAGCGCAGTATCTAACTAAGGTAATCCTTGGCGATATGCACCAAGTGTCCACCTTTTCTATTTGATCTAAATAGTGACCTGACCTTTGTATAAGAGGGCCAGTTTGATATTTTTCAACAAGAAAAAAATACCTGTCAGCTCCTTCTTGACCTTTAGGGATCCCAGGTATGGATATATCTTACTATGCCATGTTGATCCAATACCCCTTGATCATATAGCAGCCCCTCTGTTATGTAATTTCCCTGGAAGCAGGTGAGTGAGCCCTGCTAGAGCCCCCTGGGCCCCAATATTGGCCAAAATGACCACCTTGTGCGAACTCCGTCAAGCCAGCGGCCCCTTTGTCCCCCGGTTTCCCTTCCCTGTGCCCGCTTCCTCTTTCTCCCTCCTCCCGCTCCCAGCCCGCCCCCGCAACGTGATTGGTTCGTTGCTCCTCTGCCACTGAAGGCCTACGGCCCGCGCTGCTCCGTGCCTCCACTCTCCCTACAGCCGCTGGAAGCAGGTGAGTGAGCCCTGCTAGAGCCCCCTGGGCCCCAATATTGGCCAAAATGACCACCTTGGGCGCGCTCCGTCGAGCCAGCGGCCCCTTTGTCCCCCGGTTTCCCTTCCCTGTGTCCGCTTCCTCTTTCTCCCTCCTCCCGCCTCCCAGCCCGCCCCTGCAACGTGATTGGTCCGTTGCTCCTCTGCCACTGAAGGCCTACAGCCCACGCTGCTCCGTGCCTCCACTCTCCCTACAGCTGCTGGAAGCAGGTGAGTGAGCCCTGCTAGAGCCCCCTGGGCCCCAATATTGGCCAAAATGACCACCTTGGGCGCGCTCCGTCGAGGCAGCGGCCCCTTTGTCCCCCGGTTTCCCTTCCCTGAGTCCGCTTCCTCTTTCTCCCTCCTCCCGCCTCCCAGCCCGCCCCCGCAACGTGATTGGTCCGTTGCTCCTCTGCCACTGAAGGCCTACGGCCCGCGCTGCTCCGTGCCTCCACTCTCCCTACAGCTGCTGGAAGCAGGTGAGTGAGCCCTGCTAGAGCCCCCTGGGCCCTAATATTGGCCATAATGACCACCTTGGGCGCACTCCGTCGAGCCAGCAGCCCCTTTGTCCCCCGGTTTCCCTTCCCTGTGTCCGCTTCCTCTTTCTCCCTCCTCTCGCCTCCCAGCCCACCCCCTCTTCCCTATTGGTCCGACCACTGCCCATTACCGACCCTTCCGGGGCAGCCCTCTGTCCGGCAGCCCCCAGCGGCTAAGGCCCCAAGGCCAAGGGCGGCTCCAACAGAGGCGGCTCCAGGAAGTGTCAGCAGGTGTCCACAGGGGACGCCAAGGAAGCAACCAGACACCGACAAAACTGTAAGTGTTGGCTTGGGTGAGGGGTAGAGCAATTACTCTACTCCAGAAAGCTCCAGCCACTCTAACCTACCTTTCAATGGCCTGCAGCCTAATGTTAACCAGTGATTGTTAGCATATGCCACACTTAGATCGAATCTCTGATAGCATCTCTATGAAAGTTGAATTCAGAAGTGTACCCAACTGCATTTAGAAGTTGCGACCAATTGCATTTAGAAGTGTACCCTACTGCATTTAGAATTGTACCCTACTGCATTTAGAAGTGGTGACCAATAGCCTCTTGGAGAAAGCTGAATTTAGAAGTGTACCCAATTGCATTTAGAAATGTTCCCAACTGCATTTAGAAATTGCGCCCAATAGCCTCTGTGAGAAAGCTGAAATTTGGAAGTGTACCCAATTGCATTTAGAAGTGGTGACCAATAGCCTCTTGGAGAAAGCTGATTTTAGAAGTTTACCCAATTGCATTTAGAAGGGTTCCCAACTGCATTTAGAAGTTGCGCCCAATTGCAGTTAGAAGTTGCGCCCAATTGCATTTAGAAGTTGTGACCAATAGCCTCTCTGAGAAAGTTGAATTTAGAAGTTTACCCAATTGCATTTAGAAGTGTTCCCAACTGCATTTAGAACTGTCCCCACTTGCATTTAGAAGTGTACCCAATTGCATTTAGAAGTGGTGACCAATAGCCTCTTGGAGAAAGCTGAATTTAGAAGTGTACCCAATTGCATTTAGAAGTGTTCCCAACTGCATTTAGAAGTTGCGCCCAATTGCATTTAGAAGTGGTCCCAACTGCACTTAGAAGTTGCGCCCAATTGCAGTTAGAAGTTGCGCCCAATTGCATTTAGAAGTTGTGACCAATAGCCTCTCTGAGAAAGTTGAATTTAGAAGTGTACCCAAGTGTACCCAATAGCATTTAGAAGTGTTCCCAACTGCATTTAGAACTGTCCCCACTTGCATTTAGAAGTTCTGACCAATAGCCTCTCTGAGAAAGTTGAATTTAGAAGTTTACCCAATTGCATTTAGAAGTGTTCCCAACTGCATTTAGAACTGTCCCCACTTGCATTTAGAAGTGTACCCAATTGCATTTAGAAGTGGTGACCAATAGCCTCTTGGAGAAAGCTGAATTTAGAAGTGTACCCAATTGCATTTAGAAGTGTTCCCAACTGCATTTAGAAGTTGCGCCCAATTGCATTTAGAAGTGGTCCCAACTGCACTTAGAAGTTGCGCCCAATTGCAGTTAGAAGTTGCGCCCAATTGCATTTCAGAAGTTGTGACCAATAGCCTCTCTGAGAAAGTTGAATTTAGAAGTGTACCCAAGTGTACCCAATTGCATTTAGAAGTGTACCCAACTGCATTTAGAAGTTGCGCCCAATAGCCCCTGTGAGAAAGCTAAAATTTGGAAGTGTGCCCAATTGCATTTAGAAGTGGTGACCAATAGCCTCTTTGAGAAAGCTGAATCTTGAAGTGTACCCAATTACATTTAGAAGTTGCGCCCAATAGCCTCTGTGAGAAAGTTGAAATTTGGAAGTGTACCCAATTGCAGTTAGAAGTTGTGACCAATAGCCTCTTGGAGAAAGCTGAATTTGGAAGTGTACCCAATTTCATTTGGAAGTGCACCCAATTGCATTTATAAGTGTTCCCAACTGCATTTAGAAGTTGCGCCCAACTGCATTTAGAAGTGTTCCCAACCGCATTTAGAAGTGTTCCCAACCGCATTTAGAAGTGTTCCCAACTGCATTTAGAAGTGTTCCCAACTGCATTCAGAAGTGTTCCCAACTGCATTTAGAAGTTGCGCCCAACTGCATTTAGAAGTGTTCCCAACTGCATTTAGAAGTTGCGCCCAATAGCCTCTCTGAGAAAGTTGATTTTAGAAAATGTACCCAATTGCATTTAGAAGTTGCGCCCAATAGCCTCTCTGAGAAAGCTGAATTTAGAAGTGTACCCAAGTGTACCCAATTGCATTTAGCAGTTGTGACCAATAGCCTCTGTGAGAAAGCTGAAATTTGGAAGTGTACCCAATTGCATTTAGAAGTTGTGACCAATAGCCTCTTGGAGAAAGTTGAATTTAGAAGTGTACCAATGGCACGGAATTGCATGACGTACATAATTATGCTTTGGAATGCAGGAAATACATCATACCACACCCCACGCTTACTCTCTCCCTTACACCACCACTCAACTAGAACACAGAGATACTATGACACCATTCGGTATAACTGTTCTCATATCAACATCTCCCGCTCACTCCCATCACTCTGAGTAAACATTGCTGGTTTTGCACCCCCCAGCCAGGCGTTCTCCTCAGGCCTAACGCAGCCACACTCGATCTGGATAAAAGCCGGCCAGAGCGAACACATACTCCTGATCTCTCAACCACCACACCTACCGCTAAGAAGCAGCTACCACTTGAATTCCGCACCAGCTGCACACATACCTGATGCGCACACGCACTTTTTGGACTCTCTCTATTCTCTCTACTGACCTGAACTTCGGTTCCCAAGGGCGTTCAACCTACCGGCGCCTTCAGACAATACCAATGGTATATAAGGCGCTATATAAATGCAAAATAACATAGCATAACATAACATAGGCTGCAAGAGGAACGCAATACTTTCATCTCATGATACCCCTCAACATCCTCCAGACACATTGTCCCGTATTTCTACAACCAGATCTTTAGCAAGTGAGTGACCAAGGTGGTGACACGAGAGTGAATACAGTCATTTCAAATATGATACGTACGAACTAATGAAGCACAGTATAGCTCATAACCTTTATTCTTTATTTCATATCACAGATCATATTGAAGGATGATTAAAGAAACCCAGTGGAACTTGTTGTCCTGCTGAAGGGACGTATGTCCCGAAACACGTTGAGCTACTATCTGTACCAGTTATAAACTGTATAAGAACAATATATGTATTTCATAAAATTGATTAACTCATTGTTATATTATTGAAACAAATATAAGAATCTATTGGATGTTATGCTGATCCTTATAATAACATTTCTATGCAAATCCTATGATTTCATTGTTTTTCTTAAATCTTATGTTGTAAGCATATCATAACCACTGTTTGTGTTTACAAATACATCTGTTGTGCAGGGGACGTGAGTGCTCCACACATGTTTCTTTTGTCAAGTTTATCACAGTCCCCACATTTAGCCCCCTATAGAAAGAAAACATAGATCCATTTTAAAGTAAAAACAAGTATGCTTATTTATTTATCGTGAGTTTCCTCTTTCCCATCCCTACCACAACAGCCTTGCCCTACCCCACCTACTAAACTGCCAAATCTCTTTCAGTTTAATCCCAGCATGACCCCAACACCCTTCATAACTTCTCACTCTCACCCCCTGAAGAATGGAACAATTGTATGCCCAAGGTGATATGATTTTATTTTGCAAGAATGGTTTCTGAAAGTGTTTGCTCATTGTGGATTTCAGAGTGGATGTCATTGTGAGGCAACCAGTCTTTGTGTCTTTTTTTCTTTTTTTTTTATAAAACATTTTATTGTTTTTTGTCAAAACATAACATACAGACAAATAACAAAAGAAAACACATATTAAGTAAAGTAACAGTGTCCTTTCGTCTTACTTGGTTACATTCTTGCATAACAGTCCAGCATGGCTCTCACACTCACAGAATTACTTTGTCAGTTAAACTCGTCCCACACCGCAGGTACGCATTAGTGGACATCCTCCCATTTCTGCCAGATTTTTCTCGCCTTCTTGGGACAGCACCTTGCCTTGTATACTCTGTGCTCCATTGCAATGCAGATATCTAAGTCAGTTGTCCATTGTTTATATTCTGGTGTTACAGCGCTATGTTTCTTTTTGATCGGCGCAACAGTGGTGGATAGAAACAGCTTCTCGTACCGTGATAGTTCACCCTCATCCTCCACCCCCAACAGTAGTAGTTTCGGGGCTCTGAGGATCGTCCTATTCATGACCTTTGACAACTTGTTGCAGCACGCTTGCCAGTATTGTTGGATATGAGTACACTCCCACAGGATATGGAAAAAGGTTCCTTCCTCTGTTTTACAGTGCAGACATTTTGTGTCAGTAATCTTGCTCCATTTAAATAGTGCCACCCTTGGGTAATATATCTGGTGTAATATTTTTAATTGGATTAGTCTGAGTCTAGATGATATGTGGCTATCCCCCGGGGGATCATTAACGCATTGACCCATTCCTCTGGAAGTATGGCACCCACATCCCTTTCCCATTTTGCTTTCAGACAATTCGTTCGTGGCAAAGGAAGTTATGGCGTTACATAACACCAATGTTACTTTGTCTTTCATCTGCTCTGGGAATAAGTTACGTTCTATTGGTGTATATGCTGGCATGTCGGTCAGGGCGGGGAGGTGGACCAGTAATGCATGCTTCAACTGTGTATAGTGGTATTGCTCATTCTGGGGGAGATTGAAACGGGAAGTGAGATCCACAAACGGGATTACATTGCCTTCTTTCCCAATGTCGCTGATCTTCTATATCCCTTGGTTTGACCATATGGGCCATCTGGGGAGTTTATTCACTTCCGGGAGGTTCCTGTTGTCCCATAATGGTTGCACTGGAGTCCGTTTTTTGTCTCATTTGACATATTTGTGTGTGTCATCCCATATTTGCGTGATGTGTGATAACATAGTTGGGGCAGTTGTCCTATTTTTTTTGCGGTAAAGTTATCTCATGATTGGTCTTTCCATTATATCGATCTCATGTAGCTTATTGTGTGGTAGTGAAGCATCTCCATGGAGTTGATCGTTTACAATTGCTATTTGGCTGGCACAATAGTATGTCTGTAGGCGGGGTAACCCAATCCCACCCTGCCATATGGATCTTTGGAGGGTTGCGAGTGCCAGGCGGGGGTGACCCCCTCCCCATAATAGTTTTCTTAGTGTTTAGTCAATTTTCTGGAACTCACCTTGTGGAATATACAGAAGAGCGTTTTGTAGTATGTATAAGCAGCGGGGCAGGGCTATCATCTTTAAAAGGGCTGCCCTGCCTAGTAGTTAGTGGCAGGGATGCCCAATGTCGGGCATCTTCTGCGAGTCTCTTCTCCACATCTCCACAGGATACAGGTTTTTAGCTACATAGTCATTGAGATTATTTGTGATTTGAATGCCCAAGTATTTAATTTGCTCCCTTTCCACTCGATAAGGGCAGTCAGTTGGCATTATATCTGCGTCGGTTCTGAGTTGGAACAATGTGGATTTGGACCAATTGATTCGCATACCGCTGAAGGCCCCGTATATCTCCAGCAGCTGTGTCACCACACTACAGGATCCATTTGGGTCCCTTAAGTATATCAGCAGGTCATCCGCATATAAGGACACTTTGTCCTCCCAACCGTCCGCCCAGCAGAATCCTTCCCATGTCCTTGTAGATCTCAACAGTTCAGCTAGGGTTTCTATCCCCAGGGCAAAGATCATGGCCGACAGAGGACAGCCCTGTCATGTCCCCTTCCCTAGTTCAAAGGGGGCTGATACCTGTCCATTTACTCTTGTCACTGCCTGCCGGGCTTTGTATAGGAGCTTGACCCAGCTCATGTATTGCAGGCCAAAGTCCATGTGCCGCATTATCTCCCAAATCACCTCCCAGTAGACTGAATTGAAAGCTTTTTCGAAGTCTATTGCAAGCAAAGCCAAGGGGCCCCGGAGAGCAGGCCAACACTTTTGCAAGCAGCTTGGCTTCGCTATTTATGAGGGAGATGGGCCTGTATGAGCTACATTGGTCCGGCGGTTTGTCTGGTTTTGGTATCACTATTATGGTGGCTTTGCTAAGATCTGGGGGGAGGCAACCCTGAGCGCGTGAGTCCTCATACATCCTCAACAGGTGCAGAGTGATCTCATTTGCGCCTATCTTCTTCCATACTTCGATCAGAAGGACGTTTGGTCCCGGGGTTTTGCCGAAATGTAGCTCCGACACAGCTGTGGTTAACTCGTCCGACGTAGTGTCCTTTTCTAGCAGTTCTAATTAGCCTGGCTTAAGGGTTGGGAGTGTAATGTCGTCTAAGATAGAAATGTCAATGGAGGCAGATGGTTCTTTGTAGAGCTCAGCGTAGTAGGCTACGAAGCCTTCTGTTATGTCTTGATCTGACTCTAGTGGTCTCGACTCCTGGGATATGATTCTTCTTACCTGACTGAAACCCTCATCCCTGCATCCCAGCCATGCCAGCATTTTACCCGCTTTATCCCCTGTTCCATACACACTGGCTCGCATTGCTTTATGGGCCTGCTTCGCATTGTCTAGCTCTATGTTTTGTAATTTTGTCAGCATCTGTAATGCTTTTAGATGTTTCTTCCTGTGGGCCGTGGACCAGGAAATAATTTCGCCTCCAAGCACTGTCTTATAGGCCTCCCAGAGTGTCACTGTATTATCCACTGAGCCCGTATTTAATTCAAAGTATGTCTTTGTGATGGTCTGGATTTGTTCCACTAGGTCTGAGAAGCCTAGGTAGTAGTTATTCAGTCGCCAGAGTGGCGGGGGGTTTGGTCTGTTCATTCTGATCCCTATTATCAGGGGGGAATGGTCCGATACACCTCTGGGAAGCAATTGTGCCTCACTCACTAAATGTAGGTACACTGCAGGGAGGAAGAAATAATCTAACCTTGATAGCAAGGCGTGAGCTCCAGAATGATATGAGTATTCCCTTGCATTTGGGTTTACATTCCTCCATACATCTCGGAGTCCCATGGCATCAGTGAATGTGTCGCGTTTGGTGTGTGTGGCAGGGTTTCTATTGCGGAGGTGTGTGCGGTCAAGCTCTGTATGCATGACTTTGTTGAAGTCTCCTCCCACGATCATAGGGTCTGAGGATTGTCTCCAGTAATTATGGGTGCAATGTCGTTAGTTAGTGGAGTCAATACATTTGAGGGTGCATAAACCGCTAGCATTGCTATGGTTCGCTCCCAGAGAGTCCCTGTTATATATACAAATCTACCTCCCGTGTCTTGGGTGACAGTAGAGAGAGTAAAGGGAAGCCTCTTTTGTATTAGGATTAGTACCCCGCGGGAGCCCATGGTGAACCCAGCATGTATTGCTATATGGTAGTTAGTGCGTTTGAATAAGAGGCAGTCTGAGCCCGCCAGGTGAGTTTCGGTTAGGCATACGGTGCCCTGGGAGTGGCGGTTTAACAGTTGTAATACTAGGCGTCTCTTAAGGCCGCTACCGAGCCCATTTACATTCCAGGTCATAAACCTGATGGTTCTGATGTCATTCCTGTTGGAGGCCATCGTGTTTTGGGGCAGGAGCGGGGTGTGTCTCATAGTTTTGGCTTACGTAGTGCCACATTGCTGACGGCTGCGGTGTTGGTGGGTGTTTTATGTTTACAGGTGGTGAGGCCTGCATGAGATCCATGATCTCTCGCTGGTGTGTTACATCTTGCTGGCACACAGCGTTGTCTGCAGTAACTCTTAGACCCAGTGTGGACCCAAACATTAAAACTTTATCAAAAACTTTAACCAATAGCTTTCTTTCCCCCCACCCTATACTCCGTCCTATCGCCCGAACCTTGAACAACTGCTGATTCCCGCCAAATGGCTGACGATCAAGCTAAGAAATCCCCTGTTTGGTGTCGGTCACCAAGAACAAACAGTGAGGGGGGCCTCCTCCATGGGTCCCGCCAGATAGTCTTCCTTTTTTCGACCACATATGGTGTTTTTCGAGCCGTGTGTTGCACTCCTGTTTCCCTATTATGTTGCGGAAGGGCGTGCTTCCTGCTGGGTGTTCGTCGCTTGTTGTCATCTGTTCTCTGCGTCGTGTGTGTGCTCCATTGGTCGTAGGGGTGGTGGTGGTTGCCTCTCTTGCTGCACTTGTGGGTTTCTTTGCCTGTTGTTTCTCATCGTTCTCCAGTCTCCTTTGACATGCTGTTCCGTCCATCTCCAGGCCTACTTTGGATCAGTGAAATGAACCGTTGTTCCCTGGTGGTATATTTTGAGTTGGGCTGGGAGCAGAAGGCCATATTTCACATTGAGAGCTTGCAGTTGTTTCTTTAGCTGGTCGAAGGATTGTCTCGCTTTTTGCACTTTCCTGGTATAGTCGGAGAAGAAAGCAATTTTCGCACCATTATAAGTCATAGCAGGAACGGCCCCCTTCCCCTCCGTTAGTGCCTGTGTGCCCCCCTCCCCCTCCGTGAGTGCCTGTGTGCCCCCCTGCCCCTCCGTGAGTGCCTGTGTGCCCCCCTGCCCCTCTGTGAGTTCCTAGTGCCTGTGTGCCCGTGTGCCCCCCTGCCCCTTTGTGAGTGCCTGTGTGCCCCCCGCCCCTCCGTGAGTGCCTGTGTGCCCCCCTGCCCCTCCGTGAGTGCCTGTGTGCCCCCCTGCTTCTCCGGCCCTCCCTTCCCCCCGTGAGTGCCCGTGTGCCCCCCTGCCCCTCCGTGAGTGCCTGTGTGCCCCCCTGCCCCTCCGTGAGTGCCTGTGTGCCCCCCTGCCCCTCCGTGATCGCCCGTATGACCCCCCCTGCCCCTCCGTGATTGCCCGTGTGCCCCCCCTGCCCCTCCGTGAGTGCCCGTGTGCCCCCCTCCCCTCTGTGAGTGCCTGTTTGCCCCCCTGCCCCTTGGTGAGTGCCTGTGTGCCCCTCAGCCCCTCCGTGATTGCCCGCTTGCCCCCCTTGCCCCTCCGTGAGTGCCCGTGTGCCCCCTGCCCCTCCGTGAGTGCCTGTGTGCCCCTGCCCCTCCGTGAGTGCCCATGTGCCCCCCCTCCGTGAGTGCCTGTGTGCCCCCCTGCCCCTCTGTGAGTGCCTGTGTGCCCCCTGCCCCTCTGTAAGTGCCCGTATGCCCCCCTCCCCCTCCGTGAGTGCCCGTGGCCCCCCCTGCCCCTCTGTGAGTGCCCGTGTGCCCCCCTGCCCCTCCGTGAGTGCCTGTGTGCCCCCCTGCCCCTCCTTGAGTGCCAGTGTTCCCCCTGGCCCTCTGTGAGTGCCTGTGTGCCCTCCTTCCCCCCCTGAGTGCCTGCTCCACCCTCTTTGCTCTGCGTTCCACCCCCCTTCCTGCCTCCTTCCCTTCCCACCTCCTCACATCCATCCTCTTCTACTACCTTTCCTACTCCCCACTCCTCCTCCCTCCTCTCAGACTTCCCCCTCCTAGCACTTACTCCTATCTTTTGTTCCGTGACTCTCGATAGCAGCTTGTCTGTCCCCCCTCCTCCCCCCTTGTTCTCTTCCTCCCCCCCTCCCCTACTTTCAAATTTGTCACCGACATTTTTGTTCAGTATCGTGCCTTGATCTCCTTTCCCCTCCGTACCCTTGCCCCCCCTCCCACCCCTCCTCTTGTTACCACCTGCACTGCGTAAATTGTCGTCAGACATAGTAATGTTACTGCTTGCTTTGTTCTCCTCCTATCCATTACCTCTTGCCTTACTTGTTCTATGCACTTGCACTATCAGAAATGTCGACAGGCCTATTATGATAGTTATTTTTACATTCTGTACTGCTTCAAGGACTTTGCTGAATGTAACTGTATTTTCCTTTGCTCCCCTCCCTCCTTGAAGCGCTTTGAAACACGTTGTGTATAGGCGCTATATAAATAAACTATCATATCATATCATATCATAAGTCAGTGTGCCCTTTGCTCTTGCTCTCTGAAGTAGTGCGTCTCGGCCCCTATAATTTAGGAGTTTTGCAATCACTGTTCGGGGCGGTGCTCCTGGGATTGGTTTTCCAGAAGGGATGCAGTGGGCCTTTTCAATTGAAAAGAATTTCGAGAAGGAGTCCAGTTCGAACATGTCTTTAAGCCATTGCTCTAGAAAAATCTCCATGCTCGGGCCTTCTGTATTTTCAGGTAAGCCAAGGATCCTGACATTGTTGCACCTTGATCAACCTTTGCTTTCATCTACACGTTCCGCCATTGCTTTTAGGTCTGACTTGACACCGTCCAGTTGTTGTTGTAACCCCCTTATTCCGTCTTCTGCATCGGAGATACGCTGTTCTGCCTCCCCAGTTTGCGATGTAAGCTTTTGTAAGTCATGGCATAGGAGCGACACATCCATGCTTATGCCATCCATTTTTTGCTCCATGGAGGCGCGGGAGTCTGCTATGGCTGCCATGACTTCTTTATCTTTGCCCATATAGGTGCGTGCCTTAAGCGTATCGAGTATGATCAGTCTTCACTCGGTGGGGCCTCTTATTTCTTTAATGCTTTTCCCATACGACGCTGACGGTTCCGATGCAGTTCAGGGAGGTCGTCCCGTTCAGGCCCATCAAATGCAGGTAGCACCTGTCTCTCGATTGAATATCAGTGAGCTAATTGCCAGGAGCAATGGCGTAATATACAGTATTCAGTATGCAGGTGTGCTGTTAGCGGTATCACAACTCGCTGTGTCTGTTTGCCAGGAGTCGCTCCTTGGGCGGTACCCACCTCTGCAGCAGATTCGGTTGAAACACTGTTGTGATTCCCCCTGTGGTCTAGCTCCTCTATGGGTGCCACTGTTGGAGCAGGGTTGAGGTTCTCACATGGGTCGGGCCGTCTCCTGCGTTCCGCCCGATCTGCACCCACGTAATGACCCCCTTTGTGATCTCAGCTACCAGGCTGGCAGGGAACTGGGTCACAGCTGGCAGAAGTGTATGCTGGTCTGTCGGTGGGGGGGCACAGGGTCACATAAGTCCCAACCTCAGCCCTGGGGTCGTTACTGCTTCGGGTAATATGCAATATATTCTTCCACTCACCACGTCCGCTCGCCGCCGTCTACTGTGCACCTCTTTGGTGTGCCACTGTGTAGAGCAATGTGGTTGTGGAGCATGAAGCTCAGCGCGGCCTGTAGGGTTTGCCACTTCTACTGCACAGGCCATGAGTCCAATGAAGACCAATGAAGGCAATGAAAGCATTAGTGGCCACATCAACACCCACTCCCGTTTATGCTCCCCTCCCGTGCTTAGCTCTTCATCGTGTCTATTCCTGCTGCCTGTGGTTTTGTGGGTTGTGAGGCAGTTTAAGGTTGCTTGGCTGGCGGGGCTCTAGGCTTGCTTGTTTATAGCTTGTGTCTTTAGCACATTCGGCTATTGCGATTCATTGGTTCAGGATCCGTCTCACCAGTTTCCAAATTTGGTTTTCGAGCAGCTAGCAGTTGGGGCATCGGTATTGGCACTGTGCACCCAGTGATAACATGTCCGTGCGTTCCGAGTGCTTGTAACCTCCCCCGCTTCACCGCACCAACAGGATATGCGTTCCATTGTTCAGACTGTATTGTAGATAGTGTCTATGTTCGGGGAGTTAAGGGCAAGTGGATCTTAGGCTGATTCGGGTTGTGTTATTG
The DNA here is from genome assembly GCF_040938575.1 of Ambystoma mexicanum. Taxonomy (NCBI): domain Eukaryota; kingdom Metazoa; phylum Chordata; class Amphibia; order Caudata; family Ambystomatidae; genus Ambystoma; species Ambystoma mexicanum. The sequence continues at coordinate 168,558,451 of NC_090935.1, forward strand.
CTGGTGGCTGGTCTTCCAGCTGTGACTTCGTAGCTCTCTCCTCCTCTGCCACCAGAGCCTCCTCTATTATGCACAATGTGGGTGCCTCACCACCCACCAGCGCCGGGCTCACCATCAGCCTGCTGTACCTAGTGTTCGGCAGGTCCTCTCCAGTTCGTCGGGTCTCTGGGACTGCCTCCACTTCTGTTCTATTCCACTTTGTGCAGAGTGTGTCAGCTGTGAGTGGCTGTTGTGTTCCGGGACCTTTTCGTGAGCCGAGACAGCATGGCTGCAACGGCATGATCTCTGCTGCGTTGGTCGCGGGTCTCGGGATCTAACGCGGGTGCTGGCAGTCTAGGCTTATGGCACCTCCTGCAGTCCGCCTCGCTTACCAACGCTTCTCCTTTGCTCGTAGGATTAGTAGATGCACTTACTCCTCATGGATTCACCGTATGTTTCTTCCCTTTCTAATTTGTGCTGTGGGTCGCGCAGACTCGCCAGTCTCCTCTGCCGACGCACCTGAGTCTGCAGGATCACTGCTTTCCGGATCGGCCATCTGTTGTTGGTCCGTGCTGCTCTCCTTCCCAGCTCGTGTACCAGGCAGGAGAGCATGCAGCAGATGGTCGCTGACCTCGGGGTTGGTTCTCCCTCACGTCTTGCTTCCTCAATGGGAACAGTTCATTATCTGCAACGCTGCACGCCTCAGGCCTGGGGAACAAATGGCAGCGATTTTGGTTACATCGTTCCTTCCCTTACTTTGGTGCCTGTCGTCAGTCAATATATCAGCCTCCCTCAGCCAAGAAAAAACACAGGAGTGTGTGCTGGGCTCTCCACCATCAGCACATTTGCTTATCTTGCCAACCATGTCGGAATCAGGCTGGATGTTGCAGGATTATTTGGTGGCTCACGGAGCAAAGCAGCTTCACGTCCGCGTTGCCTCGCAGTTAGTCATGCCCCCCCTTGTGCGTGTTCTTTTGATGTCCTTATGGAATGCAAGGTCAGTGTGAAGCTGTACCTTTGTCTTTATCTTATGTTCTATGTCTCACTGAGACTTGGCCCTCATCTCGAAATTCAGCAGCCACTGATGCAGTCTATTCTCCTAGGCCCTGACTCAGCCACAACCTTCACTCCATGGAGATGTGGGAGTTGTTAATCTTATATCATGCATCATGGTCTTTCCTTCCCATTCCCATTAATCTTCCTGTTTGGTTGTCTGTTGAAAATTACTATTGTTCTTTTCAAAATTCATAATTCCATGCCCATCAATCTCGATTCCGAGCATCCCGAGGAATGGAAACTGCTCTCCTGTGCACCCGTGAAGTACTGCTTGCATCTCTGGATGTTAACTCTCCAGATATCCTTATTGTACTTGATCTCTCCTCTACCTTTGACACATTCAACCACTCAATCCTCACAAAATGGCTCCATGATACCCTGGTTATCTCGGAGCGGGCACTGGACTGGCTGCCCTCCTTCCTAACTGAGCATTTGTCTCAGGTCATTCTTGGCACATTTTCCTCAAATACGTCCTTCTCCACCTGTGGTGTCCCCCAGGGCTCAAAACTCTCCCTGTGGCTCTTTAACACTTACCTTGCTATCCTGGCACTCCACATTTCCTCCTTCTCCCCCAACTTACAGTCTTACGCAGTTGACACACAACTCTTTTTCAAACTTCATGCTGAACCTCTTACATATTCCATCATCCCAGACTGCATATCTGTGATCCAGTTCTGGTGCATTTCCAACAACCTCGGCCTTAATACCAGCAAGACTGAAATTCTTCCAATTGGGACCCCTGCTCCGTCTTTCTTCCCCTTAACCCTGGCCTTCCTCTATGGGGTCTACCCCTCCTCCTTCATCTGAAGCCAGAAAACTTAGAGTCATCTTCGTCTCCTCTCTGTCCTATTTCCCTCATACTCAGGACGTTGCCAAGAAGTTCCACTTTCAACTCTTCCTTCTGAAAGGAATTTTCACTTTTCTCACTTTCCCCCAGATGCTCAATGTTACCCGAGCCCTGGTTCTCTCAAGGCTTGACTATTACAATAGTCTTCTGCTGAATCTAACCTCTTCCACTCTATGTCCCCTCTTGATTGGCACCCGGTTGCTGCACGGATTGAATTAAAAACCCTCTGCATCATCCACAGGGATGTCTAGGGCCTGGGACCACGCTGTCTGCACATGTCTCTTAATAAATACTCTCCCTCTCAATGTCTATGCTCCTCTGGCACCAACTCTATGTGTTTAAAGTGTTTAGCTAAACAGCGGCCGGAGGCCAATCTCTTTCCTCAGCGGGCTCCCTCTTGTGGAACAGCCTCCCTCCTCCTCTTCGTCTTTAACAGGACCTTGTCAAATTCGGGAAGCTCCTCAATATTTTCCTCTTCACCTCCTCCTTGCCTCCTCTGGTAATCTCACAGTCGCTGTGATTGGTGAGCAGGGTACTTAGGGGTGAATCGGGATATTGGCCTTTCACACCCAAATGCCTCATTGCCTGCCTACTCACAGCACTTGCCTCAGCACCCACCTGCCTTCATCCTGTAGGCTTGCACTTTCCTACCTAATGCGGCTCCACGCCTCATATCACTTACTACACTAGGCACTTACATCTGTGGCTCACCCACGAGCGTGGAAACATGAGCACCTACCCCCAACCCCTCTTCTCCATGCCCTTGCACATTCTGAATACTCACAAGGCATAGTAGGGTTGTCTTTTTCGTCCACTGCATTTATTGTTTCAATCCCCTGTTCCTTCCCTGTTGCCCTGTGGGCGCTTTGAAACAGAATTGACTTACTGTATAAGCACCTAACAGATGCACAATAAACACATAGAATACAATAAAATCAATCTCCATCTTCCCCATTTTCTCTTAATCAAACCCCCACTTATCACTCTACTTTCTTCTGAAATTATCTTGATTCTCTTCTTTTCTCTCTTCTTTTTCCTGACTGTGAATGGTTTTATTCACTATTGTTCAACTACTCATTCCTCTAATTCCTTTCTTCCTGTTTTTGACTCACATCACTTTTACAAAATCCCATTCTTGCCACTTCATCTCTCTGGACCTTCTCTAGATCAGGATTCTTCGACACAGAAATCTTTGCTGTTCATCATCAAGCCTTCTGATCATTTTTGATTTCTATTTTCTCCCTCCTTTCGACATTTTGCCTGTGGCTTCTTCAGCTGCTTCTTTCTGCAGTCCTTTGAAATATCCACCTTATTGTCTATTCATGCTTCCTCTCTCCTTCAGCTGATGACTTCTCTTTGCTTATAGTGGACTCTGCCTCATCCAGCTTTACTTCAGTAATTTGCGCAATTCTAGAATAGCTTTACTCCCTTAAACATTTTACTCTTTCACAGAAACCTCCCAAGTTTATTCCTTCTATTTGCTCCCTTCTCTGCTCTCTAAGCTGGCTGAACAGTTTTAGAAAACATGTACTTCCGGAATCCTATTACTCTTCACTAGAGAACTTGCAAAAACTGTTTTATTGTGACCCATTTCTCCTCACTCTCCTTGACTTTTTTAATGATTTGAGTTTTCTCCCTTTCAACTCCCAATCCTTCACATCTTTTTCTCCCACTGACTTTGCAATCAATACTACTACCAAGTCAGTGCTCCTTTGTTTGTCTTACTCTCTTCTACCTGCTCCAGACTCCAGTTCTTCTCAGTTTTCTCTGACATCAGTCCTGATGGCTTATTTCTAACCTCTTACTGGGTCATATTGGCTGGATTCCTGGCAGGCATACACACCACAATGTTCCCCTCTCATCTGTTCTCTTCTTCTTTTAGTTCTAAGGTATATGCTCTCTTGCTCTCCTACTTATATACTTCAGTTAATAATTGCATATCTACCGGCATCTTTCCTTCTGATTTCCAACATGCTAATAGTGTTATGATACTCAAAATGCCTTCACTTTACCCATTCTTATTTATGTGCCATTTCCATGTTTTCGTTTATCGCTACGGTTCCTGATTGTGTCGCATATGCTTACGTTTCTCCTAACTGCTCTTCCCTTTTACCTTTACCTCAATCTGGGTTTATCTCATTTCACTCTACAGAAATGGCTTTGCTCTATGAGTCTGAATCTTTACTTTCTGCTCACTATATCCAGCAATGCACTCTTCTCTTTTACTCATTCTGCTTCTTTTGATACAATAAGCTCCTCTACAATTTTCTCTACGCTTTCCTCCTTGGGTTTCTCCAGCTCTGGCTATCAATGTTTTGACTCTTTTCTTTCAGATTTGATATACTCTGTCACTTGGTGTGACACAGCTTCGTCTTTGATGTCTCGCCAGTTTGGGTTCCCTCAAGGCCATGTCCTTTGTTTTTTTGTTTTTCTCTCCCTATAGAACTCCATTATCTATCTTCACCTATTTTAATACTATCATTTGCATGCTGATGATTCCTACATCTGTTGTTTATGTTTTTTCATGTCAACTCATTCTACACTCTATATCACTGTTGATTAGCTATCTTAGCTATTTGGTCTTGTTGCCTCCTATTTTTTGTCATCTCCATCTTTGAAAAACTCAGATGACCTTTTTCCCCTGCATCTTCAAGTCTGCCCTCAATAGTGACATCTTCTATTTCCTTTCTTCCCTCTTTGCTTCCTCTTTCTACTTTTGGAATCTTATCTAAGAGTTACTTTTGATTCTCCTTACACATTTCTAACACTGCCTGGTCATGTTGCTTTCATCTACACAGAGTGTTTAAATATTATAACTTGACTCATTCCATGCTATCAAACTATTTATCTCTTTGTTATTTTTAGCCAGATCAATTATTCTTCTACTTTATTGTTTTTACTTTAAGACTACCAACTGCATACACTTTGATCTATTTATTATTTTTGTCTGTGTCTGCTTTGCTATCTTTATCCCTGAGACTTTGTATCCTTTTGACTCTTGTCTAATGTTTTACTTTGCATTGTGTTTAAATATTACCATTATCTGGATATCTCTCTATTTCTCTTATCTTATTAAGTTCTACACATTCATTTGAATGCCAGTCTCAGTTTCTTCAGAGGCATAGCCAGTATTGTTTAAGCGGTTGGGCATGAAGCTAAATGTATTTGGGCCCACAGCACTGTGAGCCTTCAGAGGGAAGGTTTTTTGTGTAAGACCACTTTTTACCATCTGTTCAAAACACTACATTAGAGTGGTTACATAAGTCAGTTTTGAATGCATTTAAACAAAGCAAACATTGTAAGTTTCCACAGAATGAGAATATGATACATAATTTACGGCACACACATGATATTACCCTCAAAGCAGCAAGACAAGTGAGGGGTGTTGGTCATTATGAACAGATACAACTATCAGGGTGAAGTAGGACATCAGCTTAATGATCAAACGTGTACATGAAGATATAATTTGACCCAACAAATAGAATACCTCAATTGATAGATCAAGCACTGCAAGTAGGAGAGGAGAACTATTCTTATGCAAAAAAAAAGGCAATTACACCAATGTTCAACATATTGCTCAAAATTCATCAATGTGTAAACAAGTGGCCGGGTAATCCCATTGTGACAGCTAGCAATAGCATACTTAAAACTTTGACATAATACATGGATAAGGTGATTCTACCCATACTCCAAACAAGCGAAATATATATAAAAGATACTGGATATTTCTTGAAGAGGTTAATGTTAAAGGAGAGTTCCGGGACTTTTTTTTTATTGTCCCTACGGTTCGGCCATGTGTTTTTAAGCATAACTCGGTAGATCGTGGAAAACTTTCCTATGGACCTTACCCGACTTTTCGTCCATTAACGCACTCGAAATCAGCCGCCATTTTATGATAATCCTATCACTTGCCGCATCGCCCTGGCTCACCTGCTTTTGCGGCACTAAATCAAATCCCCCGCCCCTGAAACAGACTTGATCAAAACATTCATATTCCCCGCCTCTATCCGTGACGTGACTGAGCTGCGTAGGCAAACGCGCCCAGGCGTCTTCTACGCGACTCCACACAGAACCAGGAAATCAACACAGATGAGCTCAAACAACACAGCGCGCCACAATTGGGAATATGAAACTGTACTTTTAAATTAAACCGCAAGATTGTAAATTTGGTAAAGTAAATTTATTTGACATCAAATGTTTTGAGAATATTCAGCGATTAGCATTTTTATTTGCACATGTTCCAAAAAGTTCCGTTTCGAGGCACACGATGTTCCTTTGCTGTACACAGGGTCTTAGATCATCTCACAATACAGCGCCACAATTCGGAATATGAAACAGTGGTTTAAAAGCAAACGGCAAGATTGTACATTTGGCAAAGTACATTTATTTGACATCAAATGTTTTGAGAATATTCAGCGATTTGCATTTTTATTTGTTCACGTTCCGAAAAGTTCGTTTCGAGGCACACGATGTTCCTTTGCTGTACACAGGGTCTTAGATAAATGAATTTTTATTTGCTCTCGATCCAAAATATTTCGTCTTGAGGCAAGCGATGTTCGTGTGCAGTAGACATGGTGTTGGTTTACGATAAAATAAGCTCTTCGGTCGCACTGATAATCGCATGGCTATTCCAACAACGAGGCACTAGGGCACCACAACGGTCTGTATGTTGCATCTAGCCATTAGTACCGCGTAAGGGCATACTTGTACTTGGCGATCGTCCCACAAAATGGTCAGGGTGCTAACGTTGTTCACGCGGAGAAGCAACTGGCGATTATAGAAGCCATCCGCCGGTGTCTGGTACTCGTGACACAGACAATAATGGACGATGTATCTATTTGAAAAACATAAAAAAAGGAAATTAGTCTCACCATCAGATCTTTATTAAAATTATTCATTTTATATATTAGGTCTGGAAATTATTTCATAGCTAGGACAGTGCAACTGGGTTTTAAACGTCAAGGGGGGCTGTAGGATACTGAGACAGTCCCCCAGTGCAGGGGTTGACAGGGAGTGCAGGTGGAGAGTGGAAGGGCCCAGGACCGAGATCGCAGACAGTGGACCAGTTGTAGCAGGGGAGAGGGAGAGAGAAAGCAGAAGCAAAGGTTTTGAGGTGCTTCCGTAAAAGTATGATATGATATGATATGGTATTTGTAACGCGCCTATACACAAGTGTTTCAAGGCGCGACGAGGCAGGGAGGGAGGGGAACAAGGGGAAGACAGACAAACGATCCTACTAGGCCAGGTGTCATTCAGATCGCGCAAGTGCAGAGGTAAGGGGAAAAGGAGAAAGTGCAAGGAGAGGAGGTGGGGGGGAAGTGCAGTACAAGGTAAGTAGCGTAATAAAATAATAAATAATAAATAATAAATAAAAAGGGCCCGCTTGAGGCCAAGGACAAGTCTCGCAGTTCTGTTCTGGATAAGTTGCAGAGGGCGGAGAGTGGAGGCAGGCAGATTAAGATAGAGGCTGTTACAGTAGTCCAGCCTAGAGAGAACCAGGGCTCGGGAGACAGTGAGCTTCTGGGGGAAGGAGAGGAAGGGAAGAATACCTCTGAGGAGGTGCAGCTGGTAGTGTGACTTCTTAGAGACGTCAGATATATGAGGAGAGAAGGAGAGTGTGGAGTCGAAGATGACCCCGAGGTTTTTAGCCTTGCAGGTAGGGGCGGGAAGGGGGCCAAGTAGACGGTTCTCCCCAAGATAGTGCGCGGTACAAAACAACATGCCACATAGAACGAACAAGTACAACTTAACCCGTCTTTAAAGCAACTGTATAGTAATTAAATTGCGGTATAAACTCATCTAAAGAGTTACTTACATTATATTTGCATTTTCCATTGCGTCTGTGCGTAGGGCAGCCCCGAAATACCACTCCTTCTATGCCGACGTTATTTCTTCTAATGAACGAACATGAAATGGCTTTCGTTTCTGAAATTATATTCATTATCGTTTCTTACGTGGTCCAGGCCTGTCAAGGTCAAAATACAATAGAACCTTATTCTGAGTCGTGGGCCATTCTGGCACCCGAGAAAAAATCAAAGCAGCTGACCTTCACTTCGAACGAGCACACATTCCAAGTTAGCTACATTCAGTGTAAGGCATTCTCACAGGACTTGAAATTTACACTCCATCTTTGCATTTTGTCTGCGTGCTTTGCAGCCACACAGAACCATAAATACGGAGAGATTCTATATTTATTGAAAAATGATTTATATTACTGTTTGGTTTAATTTAATGCGCAAATGAACAAGGGTGGAGAGACACATTGCATGTACACTGAGCAATCACTTTTATTTACACAATACATAGATACACATATTCAATGGGCCTGCGACATGAGGAGACTTGAGAGAACAGACAATCAAATTACAATCATTTAAACCGTGATGTGTATTTCTCAATGAGTTCTTCTTTAGGTGGACATGGAACAGATGCAATGTTGGGTGGCAATGCAGTTGTCCCCTGCACAGGTTCGTTCACAACTCCATTTATGTGCCTATCTAGGACGTCAACAATAAGTTTCTCAATAAACTCATATTGCATATCCTCAAACACTGGTTTGATCACCCATTGTTTACTTCTTTTAGTGAAGGCCTTATTGTAGCGAAGCGTCCCTAAAGTTCCGGTCGTCCTACTTTGTTGACGGCCAACATTATGGTTATGTGCCAAGACCGCTAAAAGAGTCCGATTTATCATGCCCTCCATGCCAAAATGCAATCGTTTTGGCCTGTACTTTAGGCACATATTGTGGAACACCTCCAAATCTCCTGTGTGGCAGAATTCCGTGAGTCCCCTCAAAGCTTTTGTTATAGTTTTATCAAATACAATCTTTTCAATGGCTTTGTGAGTGGGTGATGAAGGAATCAACCACTTCTTCTTCCGTGCCTCCTCTGTGGACAAATGGCCATGTTCACAATTGTGGAAATGTTGGTTCGTGTTCCATCGGTGAACATTTGTACAGTGTGGCATTACTGACCGCCATTTTTCCAGTAGAATTTCCAACGACCCTCCACATGTTTTTGAGCTCCACCAAAGATGGTTGCTGATTGACTTGGACCACTGTGAAATACCTTGCAATTCTTTTTTTTTACCTGCAGCCGACAATTTTTTATTGATTGATTTTGCAAGATGCCAAACGTCAAATTGGTGATTTATATTTTTGTACTGTTCTCTCATTGTCTTGGCAATTGAAACTTGTCTGTCCGTGGCTATCAGGTCGATCACCATTCCCCGCGATTGTAGTTCTTGCAATGATGCTACAAAGCCAACTTTCTCCATGGCCACTGAGGATGTACTTTGTGACACCTGCACGACCACCGAACTCACAATTTTCTTACTTTCCATGTCCTGAAAGTGGTAGGTGCAGTACTTGGCTGAAAATCCTGGGCTGTCGCACTGTCCATCACCGGCTAGCCTGAACCGTTTGCCCGCGAATGTACTATCAATAGACATTTTTTCCATTCTCCAAGCTTCGCTAATGGCTGGAAATAGATAATCGGTTTGGTATTTGTAGAACTGAGTTTTCGCAATGAAATGGATTCCCACAAACTGAAAGAAAGACTCTAATTTTTTAAAACTTGAACCACTAAAAAGTGCAGCCGCTGCACAAAGTAGATTGCCTGCTGGCAGTTGTCCCAGCATAGGTTGTGCAGACCATGTGAAAGGATGATATTTTGTACAGGTGGCATGTATTTTAAGGTTAGTGCCTCGAATTGCACGAGTCACATTAATCAATGGCTCCCCACATACTTCCCCACCTACCAAATGCCCACATTTAATCCGAATAATAATATCAATCAAACAACTATCGAATACAATGAATTTGGCCTCTTTCCTTATACTGTCACTCTGCATCCCAGCTGGTTCGGCCTGTAACGTTGAGGACATGTCACTCACATGAAAGGTAGAATCTCTGATATCGTCTTCCGCTATGTTCAGTGATATTGATGGTGTTTCATTGTCGTCTACTTCATTCTCTTCCATTGCAACATCTGTTCCTTCTCCGGCGATGGGTGAATAAAACAATTTCTTCAACTTTCTCGCCGTCTTAGTTTTTGCGGGTGTGGATTCTGTGAATTGATCTCCGACTGCATCCGAACTACCAGGAGGACATTCACTATCAATGGCTGGTGGTGGTATAGCTCCGTTGTCAATCACTTCATATTCTTCCCATTGGCACGATGCTTCTCCAGTCTCAAGTCCCTGCCAAAAGGTTTGACAAGCAACATCTGTCGTTCGCTTCACTGTCTGTGTAGATCTAGTTCGTACACCCACTCGCAACTAGAGGACAGATTGGAAAAGGGGTGTTCAGTTTAAACACAACTTACAGTATTGAACTATTAACAGTGAAAAACAACATAATATAGTGACCAGGACACTAACCTTCTTTTGCTTTCTTTTCTTTGAAACTTTCTTGCCTCGAACTTCAACATCAGGACGCTGTTGCTCCGACTCGTGTGTGCATGTCTCCACTTCCTCTTGCGCTGCAACGACTATGTTTTCCTGATAAGCACATCCATCACGCACTGACGCTCCATGGACTCCCTGAAACATAGAACTTTCATTAGTATGTATAATAATATCGAAAACACAAAATGTACTTGGGGACCAATACCCACGTACATCTCAATAGCAAAACACGAATGAACGCTTTGTGTAGAACATTCAAACGACAATTATTCACGCATTGTTGATCTAGTTAGATGGAACTGTCAAGATCCATACCTCGGGCTCCTCATAGACTTCCATTGATGATATTATTGAAGATGATGCTTCAGTGACTCCCTGAAACACAGTAATTGCATTAGTATGGTTTTCTATTTTGATAAAAAGAACAGAAAGTTTGTGCAGGCGTGAACGGCTCATCTAAATAGACCTGCACAAATGATCAGTTGTCTAAAATAAATAATGGATATCTAAATATGATTCGATTTGCTCGATCGTTGGAAGTGTCACCACCCAGAAATCTGCATCAACTACTAGGGGTGATGTTCTTGTAGAAGAAGCTCCGTCATCTCCCTGAAACATAGTACTTGCGTTAATAAAGAAGGAAGTATAGCGGATGTAATCACGTCATATGATCTCGCTTGATCGAGCTGTCAGTATCCATACCTCGAAATGCATAAGAACATCAAGGGACGATGTAACTGCGGTGCACACTTCTGCAAGCTGTTGCGCCGACCCGTAACTGCACGCTCCCCCTTCTTCTTGGACTAATATTGTGTTCATTAGTAATGAACACAATATTGAAAAAAGAAGACACATAGGAGGGCGACGACAGAAGGACATATCAATGGCTAAAAACGAAAGAAACATTGTGTGTAACAATCACGCTACAAGAATGCAAGATCTGATGATCTCCATCGATGGAACTGTCCTGAAACGTACCTCGAGCATCTGAGTGACATCAACGGTAGTCGTCAATACGTTGGACTCCTCAGCATCTCCCTGAAAGACAGTACTTGAATTATTTTGGATAACAATAATTATAACTGAAAACAAAGACTAGAGGACGAGTACAAGGGTGTACCATTAGGTAAAATAATTACACGATAAATTAAAACTATTGATTTACATGCCTAAAACAAGTCAGTGGCAGAATAGCCAAGTAATATTACCCGATAGGCGCTTGAAGTGGCTGATGACTGCAATAACGACACGGATGGAGAATCTTCCGCCTTCATATTGAGTGGATACATAAATGGGGAAATTATTGTTAGCTAATGCTACACACTACCGCAAGGCCGAGAGATAAATACGTAAACTTGACTCACCAGTGGAGGGATGTGGACGAATAGAGTGGGAATAGCGGTTGAGAGCAATTTTCGCCTCGCTCGCGGTGTGTTCTTCTTTATTAGCAATGATGTGGAGTACATGTCAGAGGTAAAGTGCCTGCTGCAGATGCGGTATCGATCACCCCTCTTGTCCGCAAAGACTTCTAGGACTCTACTTTCAAGCTCAGAGGGTGGATATCCGCAATATCGGACCCATTCTCTTATCTGATCTATTGTCTTAGGGAAAACATGCATTATAGTACCTTCAGATTTATTATGGGTCTTCGAAGGACAACCGCCAATGGAACAGGCAGGCATTGTGGAAAGTTCTGAAAAGTAAAGATCAACAATTCTCTATGAATACCAATGTGTTAAAAAATTAAATACATAAAAGGTTCAATGCAAGGTATGTTTTGGTTTTTGGAACTATACACGGTATTCACATGCGGATAAGTATTTGAATAACTTTAAAAAAATACAAAAATAATTTGACTAAACTCAGAACATGTGACTAGTTCCTTGCATGTACTGTCTTGAACGAAAAGAAATTGGACGCAAAATGAGTATGGTACATGGCCTTACCTTGACGAGCAAACAGTTAGATGCAGGGATCAGAGTAGTTTCTTGTCGTAGAACAGGGAGCAGTTCACAGGTTGCAAACTGATGAGTTTGCTCAAAGTGGTCACGGAAGTTCACAGAGACGAAGAGCAGACAACCAGCACCTTCACGGGTTGACTAGCAAAGCGCAAAGAAGTTCTCATTAGAAATATGAAGTGGGTTATAAAGAATTCGAAACAGGGGTGTGTTTGTGAATGAATGACGTGTGGGGAGATGCTTGGCAGGAGACACGGGGTCTGGCGGTAGACATGGGAACAACAACCCATGCTCTATAGACCACTTTGAAGTGTACATGGTCTTTGGCACCTCTTGGCCTTTATCGCTCCCTGACAGCTCCACTTGCCAGCGCAAGTACCCCGGTGCGAACTGCCTTTGATAGGGCGGGGGGTGGATTGGGGCGGTGGTCGTGCAGACAGGACACAGGAAGACTCGTGAATGGAGACACACTTATGTGGATTGCAGGGGGCCGTCCAGCGTGAGGGGAGATGCTTGGCAGGAGACACGGGGTCTGGCGGTAGACATGGGAACAACAACCCATGCTCTATAGACCACTTTGAAGTGTACATGGTCTTTGGCACCTCTTGGCCTTTATCGCTCCCTGACAGCTCCACTTGGCAGCACAAGTACCCCGGTGCGAACTGCCTTTGATAGGGCGGGGGGTGGATTGGGGCGGTGGTCGTGCAGACAAGACACAGGAAGACTCGTGAATGGAGACACACTTATGTGGATTGCAGGGGGCCGTCCAGCGTGAGGGGAGATGCTTGGCAGGAGACACGGGGTCTGGCGGTAGACATGGGAACAACAACCCATGCTCTATAGACCACTTTGAAGTGTACATGGTCTTTGGCACCTCTTGGCCTTTATCGCTCCCTGACAGCTCCACTTGCCAGCGCAAGTACCCCTGTGCGGGCGGTGGTCGTGCAGACAAGACTCGTTTGCCGTAGGGCCTCACCAAGGAGAGGCCATCTAACTGCATATAAGAGGCAGGCTGCAGGATCTAGTACATGGAAGGCAGGGGGGTGAGTTTATAAATACCTCAGCCTCCCAGGAGAATATATGGGTGCAGTTCACCCTGGAGACCCTGAACAAAGTGGTGTGGTAAGTATTTTTGGGGGAGGAGGCAAGGCCGGGAGGCTTGATGCCAACCCGCAAAATAACATATGTATGTCTGCTGCATATGGGTTCAACGGTTATGTGGATTGAAGGTGGGCGGCCAGCGTGAGGGAGGATGCTGGCCGGAGACATGTGGTGTGACAAGACAAGGCACAGGAAGACTATTCAATGGAGACACACTAGATTCATTTAAAAAATCAAAACAACCATTGTTAAAATATATGTTGGGTTTTAGTTTAGATCTTAATTTCAATTGAACATAAATAATAAACATTACACATTGTAAAGTTGCGGTTGCAGCACATCCCGGGAAAAGCCGCGGTATTGTCCACTGTCGCTGGGGAAATGTTGTCTAATGGCAAGTACCGCACAGGCAGGTATTACTCTCCGAACGCGGTGTCCGAGCCTCCCGTGAAGCCACCAAGTGAAGCAACGATAGGCCACCAGCCTGTACCACCTGTGAAAATGAAAGATGCAAACTGTATTAAAATGACAACTTTCTTATCACTGTCGATTCAGGTACAAAAATGTCATTCTGCTTTGAAAAAAATTCTATCTAGAAAATGCACAACATGGAACCAATTTACATGCATTCGAATGATATGTAGATGTAGTTTTATATGTGGGAGACGACCATGAAATAGTAGTGGCATCACTGACATCACAACCAGAGTATACTTGCTCGTTACTCGGATTACGCGGACGAACATTGCCGCAAAGTTCGTGCATAAGCACCATCATCATCCTCAACACTGTCCGTGAGAGGCAGGCTTCCCTGAACTCTGGCAGCTCGGTGATGCATTGCGGACTTGGCTCGCCTTCCGAAATGTAGGCCAAGCACCCGGAATTTTCACGGCAGCAGCAGTTCTCCTCCTCAGTTGGCATTAGCTCGCAACGATTGCACGTGCACCAGGTGGAGACGCCGTCCATGCGACATGGTCCAGGCTCTTCATCCGTTGACTGGTCCTCCCAACTGCCGTCCGAATCCCCATCGTTTTCGCGTGCTTGCCTTTCCAGTAGTTCTTCCTCGGTGTACTCGGGCTCGTACATATACGGCATTATTGTAGCCATTGTGTGGTAAAGAAAGTAAAATAATTTATAGCGGTGGTACTGGTATCTGTTCACACGGGCTACAATCAACGAAGGTAGCTGACCAGAGCACAGAAACGAGTCACAGAATACTCAAAGTAACACAGCGAGAGTAATGGAATCGAAAATCTGCTGCTGTGTGTTGTGAAACGGTGTGTTTATACTTATTGAGGAAAGAGGCGTCCTGCCGTTTCCATGGCGACACTTCATTAGCTGAGGCGCAGCGATTGTTGACACGAAACGTGCTTTGGCGTTGGGAAATGGGCGGTACGCGTCTGCTGATGTCAGCCTCGGGGGCGGGGGATTTGATTTAGTGCCGCAAAAGCAGGTGAGCCAGGGCGATGCGGCAAGTGATAGGATTATCATAAAATGGCGGCTGATTTCGAGTGCGTTAATGGACGAAAAGTCGGGTAAGGTCCATAGGAAAGTTTTCCACGATCTACCGAGTTATGCTTAAAAACACATGGCCGAACCGTAGGGACAATAAAAAAAAAGTCCCGGAACTCTCCTTTAATTGTGAGGAAGACATTTTGTTCACTATGGACATTGCATGTTTGTACACTAATATTCCACAAATCAGAGACTAGAAGCTATGGAATGGTGTTTGCTGCAAACTGACAATTGTCAGGCCAAATGAATGTTTTTATTGACCTTATTGAAAATTGAACTAACAAATAACTTTTTTTGACATGAAGATCAATTTTATCTTCAGATATCTGGGACATCAATGGGGTCAGCATTGGCAGTTTATGCAAATACTTTAATGTTGAGTTTTTAAATGAAACATTTTTTTTTTAAATGAACCATGTATAAGCCATCTTAAAGGATATATGAAATCTATTGAAGATATTTTTGGAGTGTGGCATGGGACTAAATTGCAATTATTGGAATAGTTTGACTACTTCTTTACATTCAAGGACACAATTTACTTGTTACAGTAAAGAAAAAATTACATGTTTGGATGTAGAAATGTATTCAAGGGAAGAAAACTGGAAACAACTGCATATTTCAATGCTACTCAAAGAAACAGTTTACTATTAGGAAACAGGGTCCACCCAAAAACAACAATAGAATGTACACTGTATAGGCAATTTCTACGATACAGGTGAATGAATATAAACAAACAGTTAAGAATTGAAACAAAAATATTTGGCACAACATTATAAAGTTGATAAATTGCATTATTTCATACTAACAGTTGAACAGACAAAGAGAGAACATTTATTTCAGGTAAATGCATCTAAACATCCACCAAATTTAGTGCATGTAAAATCTTTTTCCTTACAGAGTCAGAGGATTCAGAAATTAATAAAGAAAGTTTGGGAAGGTCAAAAACTGGATAAAACCAAGGACAAATTATTTTCTGAACCTTCAATATTTGCATGTAGAAGAGCAACTCTTTAGGAAATTATCTGGTACAGACAGATATGACTCAAACTAAGAACACTACTGTCAAAGTAAAAGGCAACCGATTGTGTATAATTGCTAAGATTGCAACAACCTAATACAAGGAAGTAATCTAAACCATCCCTACATTAAGAGATCCACTGATTTAAAACATTATTTAACATGTAATGTCGGATGTGATCTATGGAATGTGATGCCCCTGTGGCTTCTTCTACATAGGAATGACAACAAGAAAAGTGAAAATGTAAAGGACAGAAAATAAGTCAAATGTCAGAACCAGAAATGAAAAATCCACAGTTGCTAAGCATTACATGAGAGCTAACCATACTGCGATATAAATGCAATGTGTTATTTCAGAACAAGTTATAGTACCAGCAAGGGGAGATCATTTGAATACATAATTACCTAGAAAGAAGATCTTTTGGATTGAAAGCATATGAACCGAGAGGAATGAATATAGAGTGGGATTTATCACTGTATCTATAAGCATTTTTACCTGAAAAATGAAGGACTCTTACCATATATTTATGTACAGAATTCTAAGATTAATAATAAAATGATTCGGACTGCGCATGCGCGAGCCGCGCATGAAGACCTAATCGCGTCGGCTCCCGGTGGCCGCGATTAAATATCCTTCATTTATTCCGCTCCGGGAATTCGCCCGACCTCCTGAAGCAGCACAACACTGGCGGACCCATCCAGGCACTGCCTGCTACAACCCCGAGCAGAATCGGACCGGGGGGCGTGAGAAACGTCCCTGAGTCAGCCGACGTGAGACTCGCCACCATTGCTGGGCGGTTAACAGCGGCTCCTTCGCCCCTCCCCCCATGAGCTGCGGCGGCCACTGAGGCCCTCGGGGAGCGGACGAGCCGGGGGGGGCCGAGGACGCCGGCCCGAGACATCGCTCCGGCTCCTCCTGACTGCCGCCCGGGGCTCCTCCACCCTGCTGAGCCCCCTGCTTGAGACGGCCGTCCGAGTGCCCGAACCGTGGGCACGGCCGACGCTCGGCGCTGAAGCCGCGACGATCCTGGACACCAGCACTGCACGGACAGCAAGGGATCTCTACGCTGTGCTACCAGACCCGGCGGTGTAAACAGAGGCGAGCAGAACGCCTTTCTGCCCCCACCCGCCTCTCCCTCAATTTGCGGGACTGTCACGCCTGGGGCTGAGCCGCGACACGGGAACCGGTAACGCGGTGTTGCGCTCCCCCACCAGCATTAACGAGGTAAGGGCGACGCATTAAGGAGACGCCTCACCCCCCACCCAAAAGTGAATTCGGAGGTCCACCTGTGGGGGGCACGGAGCTGAGGGGACTGGGGACGCTCTCCTCCCCCATCACCATTAGCACCCAGAACTGGGGCCAACATCCGCAGCACCCTCCACAAACGATCGTGGGTCCAGGGAACTGGCAATAACCTAACAACTGTGGGCAGTGACCCGGGGAGGGACGGAGGCCTCCCGTTGTAAAGGCCACGACTTCACGAGCACAAGGAGCGGGGCAGATACCCCACTGGGGCAGACCGGTGTGAGACCGCGCATTGGGACAAACCCCCGAAATTCACCGGACCAACCCCGACCAGGGACCCTTGGAACCGCCAACGACAAAGGGATCTGCCCCTCAATCGACATAATTAGCGGCCGCCAGGGGCAGCACAAAGTGGCGCGCACGGCGGAGAGCCGCGGCTATCGCCTTCCACACGTCATTCAAGAACTGAACATAATACGGGCTCCGGGGGGGCGGATATGCGGATGCCATCTCTGTGGGCCCGCGACCCTCCAATAGACACAACGGACCAACCATAGCAGGGGTCTGCTTCCAGCGGCCAAGCAATCCCGCCGGCACACCTGAACAGGGACACAATAGGGAAGGATCGTCGCTCGACAAACCCACCCCAACTCAGACTTTACAACGACCCCCTGGGGGGCACCAATACGTCCCATCCGGACTTGCCGCCTCACCCGACTCCGCCATGGGCAAAGATAAGGCTAGGAGGCAGACCCTACAAAGCAAAATGGACCTCTATACTGTGGAAGCCCCCCCCCCGCCTGGAAATGCAATCCCCAGCGGAAGCGGATGGTGGGGAAGCAGCTCAGGACCCCCAACTCTCCCTGAGAGACTTAATGAAGGCAATTGGGGACTCGAGAACATCGCTGGAACTCAAAATTGGCGGAGTCTGCACGGAAGTATCTCTCCTACGTCAGGATCTGCGCAATTTATCGTCCAGAGTAGGAGAAGCGGAGCAAAGAGTGTCGGACACAGAAGATAATGTCCGCCAGTTGGAACAACAACTCGCCATAATTGCCCAGAAGGTTAACCAACTAGAATACCGAGCTGAAGACAGTGAGGGCAGGGCACGGCGCAATAACCTCAGGATTCTTGGGATCCCGGAGAAAGAGGAGGGCCCCAGTGTCGAACTTTTCCTAGAAGACTGGCTGACCCACATCTTTGCCCCCAAGAAACTGTCGAAATTCTTTTCTATCGAAAGAGCACATAGGGTACCCACTGGGCGACCAACCCCAGGAGCCCCCCCCCGAACTATAATTGCACGCCTCCTGAACTACCGAGACCGAGACGCCATCCTCCAGATGGCACGGGCCTCCGGCCCAATCACATACAACGGCTATAAAGTAGGGTTCTACCCGGACTACACTAAGGAGGTTCAGCAGGCCCGCCAGTCGTTTGACTCGGTTAAGAAAAAGCTCCACTCTCTATCCATCAAGTTCGCCCTCTTCTTCCCGGCGTTGCTCAAGGTCCACCACGAGGGAACGACACACCTATTCCACAGCCCCAAAGAAGCATGGGACTGGCTCGAAACACAGATCCTTAATGGGCCGACGCCTCGACGCTCGCCCTCTGGGCCGCCCGCTCGCAAACCCGGGCCCGGGCAGGACTCGCCGCCTCCTACTCCGATGGGCCCCGAAACAGAAACACCAAGACCCCCCCTCAGGAATACCACTGAGAACGGATGAGGCCTGGGCATCACAGTACTGAGGTCACCAAGGGACACCATGGAAACTACACCACCGCGGCCACCACCACCTTGACACCGCAGTTCCAAACACAGTCAGGGCGTCTCCACTGGAGCCACCACCCTAGGTCGGGTCATTCCGACGAAGTTTACGTTCAACAAGTTATAAGTTCGATGTTAGGGCGACAGGTGCTCCCAGTTGGAAGGGAAGTGCAGGGTGGGGGGAGTTTTGGGGATTTGAAGAAGCAAAGTCACGGGAAAAGAAAGCTGGAAAACGATGAAAGCAGGCAAGTCAGACAAACACTACGGTGGGCCAGGTTCAGAGACGCAGGCACCTGCCAGTCTTCAGACACTCCGATGCGAGGCGGCCGCTGGGGGTCCCCCCCACCCCGAGAAGGAAACAACTTATGCCCCCGTGGGGAAAATGCAACGGCCACTAATCCTCTCAGACACCCCAACAAATAGTCTCACGCTGACAGGATGAACTCCAACAAAGTGAAGATACTGTCCTGGAACGTCAATGGCCTCGGCTCCAGCATAAAGCGAAGACTGGTACTCCAGTACCTAAACCGACACTCGCCAGACATTGCCCTCTTAAATGAAACACATCTGACAGGCACCAACACCATCTTTTTCAAAAGATCCAACTACTCGAAGGTCTACCATGCCGGATTCACGAAAGGGGCGAGGGGCACAATGATACTCGTCCACAAGAGAGTTCCTCTCCATGTTAGGAAGATCAGGACGGACCCCCGGGGCCGCTACGTGCTGTTGCTGGCGGACATCTGGGGTGAGAGATGGGGCCTGGCAGCGCTCTATGCCCCCCCCACACTGACGAAGGAACTGCTCGCTGAATTACAGAACTTACTCCTGGAGGAGGAGGCGGATGTGTGGGTGCTCGGAGGGGACTTTAACGAGGTAATGGACATCACAATCGACAGAACCTATAGGAGAGCTGGATCACGTCCCACCTCTACGCCGCTCACCACGTTTGCAGAAACCTCAGGAATGGTGGACACCTGGCGCACACTCCATGGCGACGAGGTAGGGTTCTCCTTCTATTCTGGGGTCCACAAATCATTCTCCAGGATCGACTACGCCTTCATCCCTCGCAATATAACCCACAGGCTCCTCGATGCTGTATTCCTCGCAAGAGGGATCTCGGACCACTCCCCGCTTCTCTTGACCCTCAAGAACTCTTCCTGCCGCTCAGACCGTAACTGGCGCCTAAATACGTACCATCTCCGTCTCCCCGAGATTGCAGAAGAGCTAGAGAAGACGACAGCGGAATACTTCGAACACAATGTAGGCTCGGTGGACTGCCCGATCACAATCTGGGAGGCATACAAAACTGTCCTACGAGGGGAGGCTATCTCCAAGGTCTCCGCCTACCAACAACGCCAAGTCCAGAAGGTCAGGGATGCAGAGACACGCATCCTGGAGTGTGAGCGACAAACCCTCATACAGAATACCCAAGAAGCAAAGGAGGCGATGCTCACGGCGCAGGCCGCCCTCAGTAACCTGTCCCTAGACAATGCACGAAATGCTCACCAGTTAGTCCGAAGCCAAATATATGAAAGGGGCGACAAAGCTAACAAGACACTGGCCTGGTTGGAGAGACGCGTGCAGAGCAGGGGACACGTTAGGGCAATCAGATCTCCGGATGGGACACTACTGACGGAAGATTCAGATATCGTTGAGGCATTCGCCACCTACTACAAAAATCTTTACACCCCGCCCACGGGGAACCCATCGGTCGAACCCTCCCGATACCTCGACCACATCGAAATCCCGACACTCCTGCAGCACCAATCAGACCTCCTGAATGCGGATATTACTGACACTGAGGTGCAGGAGGCACTGGCACAACTCCAGCCCGGGAAAACTCCGGGCCCCAATGGGTTCCCAACAGAAACGTGAAGTGCCTTGGTAGCATGCTCCCCACCCACATGCACCGCATGTTTCTACGCAGCAGGGAACTAGGAGCACTCCCCCCAGACCTCAGGAAGGCATGCATAGTGGTCATACACAAGCCGGGGAAACCCCCGGAGGAATGTGCCTCCTATTGCCCGATATCCCTGATTAATGGCGAAGCGAAGGTCCTCGCCAAAACACTCGCCAACAGACTACTGCAAGTGATTGAGACCCTAATTCATCCGGACCAATGCGGTTTTATGCCCAATAAGTCGACTCGAATGAACTTGCGCAGGGTCCAATTGGCGCTATCCAGGGCAAAGGAGATACCAGCTCCACTCGCCCTCCTGGCAGTGGACTTCGAAAAGGCGTTTGACTCAGTGGGGTGGGATGCCTTGTGGGAGATCATGGCCAGGATGAACTTGGGGCAGACGTTTATATCGTGGGTAAAACTGTTATATGCATCCCCGGAGGCCACGGTGAGGGTGAACGGCATGTCCTCCAAACCTTTCCCCCTGGGTCGAGGCACGCGGCAGGGGTGCCCGCTGTCTCCACTCCTCTTCCTCCTGGCCATCGAGCCACTTGCGATTGAGCTTAGAGCTAACACCAACTGGAATGGTTTCGTCTGGCCGGGAGGGGGGGAAGACCGCCTTTCGCTCTATGCGGACGACCTGCTCATATACCTTAGTAACCCAGGTGTCTCGTGCCCGGTGGTCTCCCGCATACTCGGGGAATATCAGTCCTTTGCAGGCCTAAAGGTTAATGAGGCCAAAACCATCTTCTTCCCGATTCAGGGGGGTGAGCCTGCGATCCCGGAGACCTGCCCATATCGCGTCTCTATCAGGGAATTCAAATACCTGGGTATACGGCTTGACCCGACGCTCGATGGGTTCCCCCGACTTAATATACAACCAGTAATAGAGCGGTTCATCAGAGACATCCCCCACTGGCAATCTCTCCCCCTGTCCCTAATGGGCCGGGCCGCACTATTCAAAATGATGACCCTTCCCAGACTGTTGTATGTACTCCAGAACGCCCCGTTTCCCATCCCCCGGGAAACCTTCGCACTCATCGACAAGAATCTGCGCACATTGCTTTGGGGAGGGAAACAATCCAGGATTGCCCTTGACACGCTCCAAAGATCGGTGTGGGAGGGAGGCATCGGGTTACCTTGCATACGCACCTATTACTTGGCCACACAAATAGGAGTAGTGAATGACTGGATACATGCAGACCCCACACAGCCACACAACCGTATAGAGCTGGAGACCATGTCCCCACTAACACCGCTCCAAATCCTCTACGCCACCCGCGACCAACTCCCGGCGCTGCCCAAAATGTCCCATCATATCCGGAGGGCTTGGCGGGCCGCTCACAAGCTAATTGGCTGGGAAGGCCAACCAACACTGTCGCAACCCATATGACACAACGCGCTCCTCCCAGAACTGGTAAAAATGGGCCCCTTCGGTCACTGGCTGACCAAAGGAATACACACATTAGCACAAATTATACAAGAGGGCCGCCTCTTGAGCTTTGAGACCATGCGCGAACGATTCAACCTGGCTCCCATGGATCGGTTTCGGCATGCGCAATTGTCCCATGCAATCCGCGCCCAATTCCCCGACACGACGGTCCTACCCCCTTGCTCCCCCATCGAGGCCAATATTCTCCCGCAGTACATCTCTTCTAAGGTCACTTCCAGCCTCTATCAGGCCCTTAGCTCATTCGGGACTCCACAACTCGACGGACTAAAGGCAAAATGGGAAAGGGACCTGGGCCCCCTGGAACCTGAAGACTGGGTAGAAGCATTAATGTCCCCCAGAGAAATTGGGATAGAATCCAAGCTTAGGCTCATACAGTTGAGGATCCTACACCGTTCATATCACTCGCGCACTGCAATGGCCAGATGGGGTGGAATAGAAGACGAGACATGTGTCCGATGCAAAACTGAACCCGCCACCTTCTACCATATGATATGGGACTGTCAGGTGATACAGGCCTTCTGGGTGGAATGTGTTAATACAATCTCAGCCGCTCTGGGGACACCAATTCCCAGGGACCCCAAGATGGTACTATTGGGCATTGGAGGAGAAGTAGACCTGTCCAAACATGAAAAAATGTTCTTGGCAACGGCGCTGGGGGCGAGCAAAAGGCTTATAGCGGCCAATTGGGGGTCGGACGAACCATTGAGCCTGAATCGATGGAGTAACGAGCTGGACCGTGGTGCTACCTTAGAGCGCCGAATTTATAATGCAAGGGGCTGCCCCCGTAAATTCGAGAAAATATGGGGCAAATGGCTAGATGCTCAATAAGTTCTGTGGGTGGGGGTGCACCGGTAGTGATGCTTGCCTTGTTCGCCTGCCTGGTCCTATTGTTGTCTTGTTGTCTTCTGGTCCTCGGCCCTACGGGCCCCGTTGATATGGACGACTGCCTTCAACTTGTATACTGCTGTGATTGCCTTCCACATGTATACTGCTGACTCATGTCTTATTCTTATATGTCTCTTATGTTTTGTTGTTTAAATTCAATAAACAGAGTTATTAAAAAAAAAAATAATAAAATGATTCATGATGGTAAGGATTTCTTTTTTATTGGGACGATGAATTACTTAGTATCTTTACACAACCACCTAATCATCATAATCTCAAAATATGACTTGATCGAATTAAAATTGGGTTGTTACGCTAATGTTGTCATACTCATGGCATCATCATGTTATGTTCTACAATGGCTAGAGAATGCCATGGCTTTGAACCAGTTAAGCGAGATTGATCTAAGAAGAGGATTTTTGCTAAGTGGAGGGTCAATAATGAAGGTGAGAAATGCCGATACGAATATAAGAACACACTATAAGGGAGTAGAAAGACCTTTTGTGCAAAACAGGTATAAGATAAAGCGAAGATGCCACATGGGGAGAATTTCTAGTGAAGAGTATCTTTCATTATTTATTCAAGGCAGAGTAGTTAGGATGGGAATTATCATTGAATAATTAAAGAAGTGGAGATCATCAGTTGGTCATTTAGATAATTACATTTTTTTATTGAGAACAATACTGGTTTTAATGGTTGAAGAGAAAGGGAATGTAACCTATGAACGTAAGGTTAGTAATGAAGAATAGGGTGATATTACCAATAAGGAATTCTCAAGTAGTGTTACTTAAGAAGTATGCCCCGGCCGTGAGGGGCATTTTGCTATTAGTACCCCGGCCTGCAAGCTCTGCAAGACCGGGGTACTAAAGCATTTTTTTTTCTGTCCCGAAACAATGACTGAGAAAATAGCCACTGAGGAAGGGAAAATGGAGTCCGTTTTCCCTTTTCATGGCAGCCATCGGGAGCGGATTGGCTGGGAACACTTCTGTTCTCAGTGCGTCTGCTCCAGATAAAATAAAAAAGGTAAGTGCTGGGAGGGCAGGGGAGAGGAGGAACGGAGGATGGAAAAAAGAAGGAAAAAAAATGTACCTGAGTCCTCGGCGGGGGACGATGGCAGCCTACAGCTGTGTGGAGGCTCAGAGCGGAGATGGCCTCATGTCAAGCCTCCACACAGCTGGAGGCTGCCAACGTCCCCCGCCGGGAACAAAGCAGGCGGAAGGTAAATGGGGTTGGGAGGGCGGGGAGGTTGGAGGAAAGGGAATACAAATTTTAAAAAAACATACCTTAGTCCCCGGAGGGGGACGATGGCAGCTTCTCAGCCGTGTGGAGGCTCGGAGTGGGGATAGCCCCGTTTCAAGCCTTTTCATGGGCTGAGGGGCTGCAACGCACCCTGCCGGGAACAATGGCCGTGGAATCCCAGCCGAGGTATTCCCGGCCGGGCAACGACCCGGCAAGAGTCAATCAGAATGTGTTTTACATTCTGCTTGACTCTCGCTGGGTAATAATAAGTAAAATATAATTATGTTGATTGACAAGACGACAGATCAGAATCTCCTGAAGAAGGGTGTAGAGACCCGAAACAACTAGACTAGTAGCGATGGAAAGGAAAATCTTACTCCTACACTTAAAGAGATCTGTCGAAAATCAAAGAATTAATTATAAGGAATTTGATTCTAAAAGATACATTGAATTTTCATTTACTTTGGAATTTGTTTATGGAACTAATGGGAATTTGTGAAAAATAATTATATAAGTGTACACTTATAATGTAATTGCATCTATTAGAAATGTATTATTTGATAAGAAATATATGTTTATCTTTTAATTTATATGAGCTTAGCCTTCATTAGTAAATTAATTACATGAATTGCATGAAAGGGTATGCACCCGATAGGAGTGCATTTGGGATCACCAGGAGGATTTATGCGGAGGATCGTACATTCTTTCGAATCCCAGTCTCAGTACCTTCAGAGGAATAGCCAATGTTGTTTAACAAGCTAATGTAGTTGGGCCCACCAATTGGGGAGCCTGCAGAGGGACGTTTTCTTGTATTTCCTCCAGAATTTCTTTAGGAACTATTGTGCATTTTAACTGAAAAATGTAGATGAAGTTATGGATCCGAAATGTCAAAATTCAGTTTACCAAAAAGAGGAGTGAACAAATATCAAGCTACAGAAATCATAATTATAGAAAACATCAACAACTTTGTTCAAGAATGATTATATGAACATGTTTTGAAATGATAAACTTTCCTTTGTAAAAAGAACTGTGAATATTTGCTTTTCCTGGGTAAAGAAAATGTAGCAGACTTTCACAATGTGTGGCTATGATGGCTGGTGATTTTCTTTAATTAAAGGTGTGCAAACATTTAAAATGAATGTTACAGAAGTGACCGATGTAGCTTGGGAGCCCAAATTAACTAAGGGTGGCTTTTAGGGTATCTTTTAAGTAATGGCTTAAATGTCGCATTTTGCAGCAGAGCGGCTGTGAAAACTTTGTTAAACAGCCGTCCCTGTCGCAATCTGGGTGTAGGCTAAGACTTGAAATTAGACTTAAGATGCCAAGTCACCAACTGTGCACAGAAGCATTTTCGAAAATATTTTCATGTCTCTGTGCACTATATGCCAGTTTTTTGTGAGTGTAAAAATAATGTTCATACTGACTCTGCGCTTACATATCCACGCTGTCTACACCAGTATTCGCACACAAAAAATACTCATTTTTTATTTCCCATACTACATTGATGATACTATTAGAACATGTGTGTTTGCTGGCTCTGCATTATATCTCGGGAGGATAGCTCAGGGGCAACGTGCTCGCCCTAGAAGCAAGACAACACGGGGCACCACAGGTTCTATTCCCGGATCCGTGCGTAGAAACCTCTGTGTATTAAGCACGTTATATATAACCTATCATATCATATAATGGCAGTAACCCCATGTAATAACATACTCCTGCTGAGTTTGACCTTAACGTCAGTAAACAATGCCCTGCCATACCACAGTAAGAAAACATGTCCTTGGCTCAGCTGATATATGCCAGGAGTCCCATGTAAGAACACACTTTTGTTGCATTTGCCCTTAATGTCAGCAACAAAAAGCCATGCCTCCTGCTACTGTAGGGCACATGTCCTTGCTGTATTCCCAAATGTGGCCCTTCGCCCCATGTAGGCACACTCATCATAGTGGCTTTGCCATTGATGCTAGTTAAACACGTCAGGCTGCAGTAAGAATACATCCAGACTGCCTGCACGACTGTAGTACAACATATTTGTTCCCCTTACCTGTTTCTCGCTTGCTTGTGATTTGACACAACCCTCCTTCTCTGCTGCTCACTGGCCTCTATGCGCCACACAGAAAGTAACCAGAAAGCAGGGACACCGGCCAAGGAGACCAAAATGTGCAGGGGGAACACGATCACCAGCTGCACATATGTGACCATGCAATTCCCCAGCCTGCCTCCATAAAAGGGCCATGCAAGGCTGGTGATGCAGAGAAACCCTGCCCTTGCATGGCACCTTAGGCATGCGCACTGGGGCTGTTTGATTGTGTGGGCCTCTGAAGATTGATGGCAGACATGAATAGTCCAGGCTCTGCTTTGTCTGTGCTCCTGGATTTCTTCTAACAGTTCGTACGTAGCTCGTGTCCAGTCCTGTTTGTGTTCCTTTTTTCGATCGGCATGAAACATGTGGGACCAACTATCATTCTGCATTAGGTGTTTAATCTCATTCTCTATTTTTTTTTTTTTGCTGCGGTTTAAAAGAGCCTCTTCTTTCACTCTCCTCTTTCTAACATGTTCTAATTTATTGGAAAACGTTGTACGATTTTGCGTTATGTTTGGCACTTTGGAAAAAAGCAATATATTATCAAAAATGAATACAGTACAAGGTCCGTTTCTCTTGTAGACGCAGTCTACTGCCATTGCCAATAACGTAACTTACGGAATTTGGAGTCACGTGTACATCAGTTGAGTCTTATGTAAGCCTTCTGTCAGGGTGGGCGCCTGGCGGCAACATGGGTCCTCAATAAACATTTCAGCGAACATCCATTTTTCGCTATAGATTTTGACTAACTGTTGTAAGCAGACAAGCCATCAGCCCTGTTTAGATGTAACATCGAACGCTATTATTAAAAGCCCATCAAGCATCGTGCCAGAGCGGGAGCTCGCGCAGCCAATGAGAGAGGCTCGGCGTTTGGCAGCGAGCACCGAGAACAGCATTAGCCAGCGAGAGCATTTCCGTGATTACAGCTCTGCGTGATTTGTAAAAGTTGCAGTCCTGCTGCAACGCGGGATTTCAGGGCGGCATAAGAGCTTTTGAGCCGGGCAGTGGCCTGAGTTCGCATTTCTGGCTGTAGACCAAAGCTTTCATTCTCTCTGGTCCGTTGATAGACAGATGTCTGAGTCCCATCCAGGACCCATCGGATGCAGCTCTGACGAATACGCCAAGGATGGATTTTTACTTTTCTTTGCGAAACGCATTCATTTAGCATCACTCACATAAATAAAAAATAAATAAAAGGATAATTGTCTTTTCATTTCTGTATTGGAGGTCTTGTACAACTTTCTCAGGCAAATAAGAGGGTGATTGCTAAGCGCCTGCAGAACATTCCCCAGAGTATAGCTGTGATGATAGATTATTATTCCTGCCAAGCTATTGGTAAACATTTCCCTAATTTCCTCAATGCAAATTCTACCCAGAGGTTGGTACATTCATATGAAGTGTGTGCCGCCACTTTCAAGCATCCTCCCAGCGTATTGCTCAATTGTTCAATTGATATTTTTTCCAGATACCATTTTAGTGTCCCACCCTATCCGGTTTCGGCACTGCAGCCTTCAGTCGCTGTTAGACAGAATTGCATGCAGTTCCCTCTGGAACCACCACACACAATTATGGCTACAAGTGCAAGTCAAACCAACCTTTGGTATAAGTCTGTACTACACAGTTTAGTGGTAGCAGGGCTGAGAGGCCAGGCTGATCTCAAGAGGGAATGTGAGCTGTACAAGATATTACACAGAGGACTTACAATTACAGTGGTTCAAGTAGACAATTATAGTCAAAATACATGGTAAAACACATGAATTTATTTACACAATCATTTATGAAACATTCACAAGTGTTAGGCAACTTAATTATATAGACAGATATACTTCAGTACTAAACTGATAAGTTTCTGATCAAGTTAGGTTCCCCTGAAGTTGGAGCAAAATGGCACTTCAGTAACTTTCAAAAGGAGTGAAAAGGCACAAGGTAGCAGAATAGATCACATATACTTGGTAGACAGTGCAAATAGTTTCAGTTCACCAGAATAGTTCATTTCAAGTCAATAGGCCAGGCCAAAGTCAATGGGCTGGTGTTCTGGATAGGAAAGAGCAGTTCTGGTATCAAACGGTAAAGTCTTTGCAAAAGTTCTTAGAAGTAGTTTTGGCAAAAAAGAATCATATGTCGGGTCACAAGCGGATTGGGCCTGCAAGTTGGGAAAGTTCCATGAACTTTCACAGTAAGAGTGAGGTTTTCTCAATCGATTGGGCACAGTACCAAAGTTTGAAGAAACAAATGCTTCTGAAGTCGTGGTTTCCTGGCAGTTCATGCAGATCTCACTGTTCCTGAGCCTCAGTCGTGGGGACAAGAGGGACGACGTCGGGGGACTCTTGCACTGGACGGGATCATGGAAGAAACCAACCAAGATGGAGACACTTCAGTTTCTAGTAGCTGTAGATTCAAGAACACAAGCTGGTGTCCCTCTCCCTGGTTAACCCTAACCAGCCTTGAGAATGGTATCCAGGTGTCTTACGCGTCCCACCAACTCAAAGGAAAATGCCGTCCTTGAAGGAGCTTCTCTGTCGAATGGAGCTTTGGCAATTCGGACCTGCAGCAGGGCTTTGCAGCAGCCGTCCTCTTCCAGCCCGTCTTCGGTTCTTTTGTTCCAGTGGTCGATTCTGCATTCCAGTCCAGGAGACTTGCCTTTTAAACAGTTTTCTCCCTTTCATTCCAGCCTAGCTGTCACTCACCCAGCAGGGTGGCCGTCCTTGCTGGACAGTCAGCCAGCCAATCACGCCAGAGCGCATTTGGGTCTCCTAGGAGACTAAGCACAGGGAATTTCGGGCACCTCCCTCACTTCCTGCCCACCCCAGACACTCAGAAGCCAGAGGCGGTCTTCACTCCTGAAGCCCGACAAAGGCACACGAACAAAGGGACCAAACCTGGTTTGGTGCGCAGAGACAAACTCTAGAAGGACCTTTCCAAAAACAAGCGGCAAAAAAAGAAGACCGGGACCTCTTTAAACAAAGGGACTTAAGGCGCCATCTTGAAAAACATGGCTCCCGTGATTTTTAGTTACCCGTGTTCGAATCAGGCAAAGTCATGGTAGTTTGTTGTAAAACCACTACCACCAGCCTTTTCAATAGGAAAGGGTAGCATTTGACTTCTACGTGAGTATTTAGACGCAGGGGCTACTAGGTAACCTCCCCCATCACTCCATTGTAAGATGATGTGTGCTGGGTCTATGAACTTGGAAAGACTAGTAAAGTTAATTTCACTTTCCATTCTCTGGGAAACAGTAGTTTATCCCAGAGAAGGTGTTTAAACCTTTGGGAAGTCTCAAAAGACATCCCTGTGTCACTGCACTGCAGGTTCTGAGTAACACACATTAAATGATTATGCCTATGGATTTATCTAAAACCCCATATTCAAAGAACACAAGTGTAAAATATATATCAAAATACATGAAAGAGTGGGGAAAAAAGGTTCACACTCTTTCCAAGTAAGAAAATCAAGTTTTCAAAATCCAGCAAAGTTGCTGGGGGTCTCTAAGGTGAAGGGAATTAGCACATGTATGAGAATTCTCCCTAACACTCGCCCCCCGCCCCACAGACTAAGGGACAGGAGGATTTAATCCACCCCTGGATGAATCTCCTTACTCGAGTGGGTCAAACATTCTGGAGAGACCATCAGCATTTTGGTGATTACACCCTGACCTGTGTTCAATGGTAAAATCAAACCCCTATAGGCTGATTGACCATCTTAACAATTTAGGGTTCTCCCTCTTCATCTGTATTAACCATTTCAAGGGTTGGTGGTCATTCTGATTCACAAAAGTAGATCCATACAAGTATGGCCTAAACTTCTTCAGTGAACACACAATAGCAAAACACTCACGTCCAATGGTTTCCCACCTTGTTTGTGGTTCCTATAGCTTCCTGCTGATGAAAAAGATGTGTTGCTCCCTACCTTTCTCATCCAGCTGACTCAGAACTGCACCTATTCCTGTAATGGAAGCGTCTGTTTGCACAATGAAGGTTTTGTTGTAGTCAGGAGCTCTGAGAACTGTAGCTTGACAAAGGGCTTTCTTAAATCCTTCCAAGGCCTTGTTGCATTTCTCATTCCATCTGACCTTCTTAGGAAATTTGGGTGAGGGGACTACATTCAAGGGAGAAGCTATGAACACATAGTTCTCAATGAAGTTCCTATAATAACCAGTGAGGCCTAGGAATGTTCTCACTTGGATTTGAGTAGTAGGGGTGGCCAATTCTTGTACAGCTTGTACTTTGCTAGGCAATGGCCTTATTTCACCTCCTCCTACCTCATGTCCAAGGTAGACCACTTTGCTCTGACCAATTTGACATTTACTTGACATTATGGTCAGATGGGCCTGTTCAAGAACCTGCAAAACATAACCTAAGTGGTCAACATGTTCTTTCCAAGTAGGACTGAACACTGCAATGTCATCCAATTATGCCATGCAGAAGTTCTCCATCCCATCCAGAACTTGATTAGCCATCCTTTGGACTGTTTCAGGTGCATTCTTTAATCCAAAAGGCATTACCTTAGACTGGTACAGGCCTGCTGGGGTTGAAAATGCAGTTTTCTCATTGGCATGGTCTGTCAGGGCTATTTGCCAATAGCCTGACGTTAGGTCAACTGTACTGAGGTACTTGGCTGAACCAAGTTTGTCCATCAGATCATCTGTCCTAGGTAAAGAATGGACATCAGTCTTATTGACTGCATTTAGAGCTCTATAGTGCACACAGAATTTCAACTCTTTGGATCCTGCCTTTGGCATTAGTACAACTGGACTAGACGATGGACTGGTAGAGGTTTCTATTACCCCGAGATCAAGCATCTTGTTGACCTCTTCCTTTATGTGGGTTCTGATATTATCTGACGTCCTGTAATCTTTGCTTTTAACAGGTAAACAGTCCCCAGTGAGAATATCATGCTGGCCCCAAGGGGTCAAGCCTGGTGATAGTGAACGCAGGGAGGCAAACTGATTTCACAGAAACGTGCACTCCTCTGTTGTTTCAGTGTCAGATTAGAGGAGAGATTAACTCCTATTTTCTCATCTAGAGGTTGTCCCTTGAGGAGATCAGGTAGAGGTTCACTCTCTTCCTCCCCTTGAGCTGAAGGTAGACGCAAAGCTCCCACTTCTGGTCTGGTGACATAAGCCTTTAGACGGTTGGTGTGAAAGACCCTGGGGGCCTCCTTAGGATTTCCTAAGTGCACCAGATAGTTGACATCTACAAGTTTTCCCACAACCTTAAAGGGTCCTATCCATTTGTCCTGTAAGGCCCTCTGCCTTGTAGGAACCATAACCTAAACTTGCTGGTCTTGAGTAAACTCAACAATGTTGGCCTTCTGGTCATGCCAATGCTTCAACAGAGTCTGACCTGCTTTTAAGTTATCAGATGCTTTCGTCATCATGTGTGTCATTCTCCTCTGGAGACCTAACAAATAGTGACTCTCACTGGTTTAGGAGCAGGAACACTCTCCAACCCCTCCTTAATTAGGGCCAAGGGACTTCTAACTGCATGACCATAGAGAGGCTCAAAGGGACTAAATCCAACTCCCTCCTGAGGGACTTCCCTATAACCAAATAGAAGGCATGGCAGTGGAAGGTCCGACTTTCTTCTAAGTGGTTCCTCTAAAGCATGCTCTTCATAGTACGGTTAAACCTCTCTACCAAGCCATTTAACTGTGAATGGTAAGCAGTTGAGAACTTCTAAGTCACTTCACAGTTTTTCCACATGGCCTGCATGTAGTGGGACATAAAATGTGATCCCCTATCAGAGATGACTTCCTTAGGAAAACCTTCCCTGGTAAAAAATACCAACTAGGACCTTAGCAACAGCCTGAGCTGTAACAGTCCTCATAGGTATAGCTTCAGGATACCTAGTAGCATGGTCTACTACAAGCAATATACATCAATTGCCTGAAGAGGTTGAAGGGTCTAAGGGACCAACAATGTCAATTCCTACCCTCTTAAAAGGAACTCCCACCTCTGGGAGGGGCACCAAAGGTGCCACATTCTTGGCTCCACTCTTGCCAGATATCTGACAAGTGTGACAGCTCCGACAGAATGTATCTACATCAGACCCCAACCTAGGCCAGTAGAAATATAGAGAAAGACTTTCCTTGGTCTTCATGAAGTTCAAGTGACCAGCCAATGGAATCTCATGGGCTAACTGTAGGAACTGGTGTCTTGTCTCTAGAAGCACTACAGTTCTTCTGTAGTCCCCTGGGATAGACTTAGTTGGTTCACTGTCGAAGAGGCCATCGTCCCAGTATAACCTGTGCTTCCCTGGCTCTTGCCCTTCCAGATGGGAAGCTGCTTGTTGGCGAAGATCTTCAAGAGTAGGACACTCTCTCTGACTTCCGCTGAAGTCTGCCCTACAGGGGCCACCTTCTGCCAGTGAAGACTGCAGCTCAGGATAATCTTGAGGATACAGATCTCCAACAGGAATAAGGTCTTCTTCCAGCTCTGAATCCTCACCAGCTGATTCAACCTTTCCTGGTTGTTTCTCGCACTCAGCCTCAGCGGGTGGAGCAGTCACATGTGTGACTGGGGACAGTCCTCTCGGGGATGTCCTTCTTGGTAGCACAGGAGTTCGTTCTGACTTTTTCTTTGAGAGCTTGGGTTCCCATTTGTCTCAGTCGTCTTTGAAATAGCCGTTAGTAGCTCCTGTGGGTTAGGTGTTATAGATTCTTCTGTAACATCCTCTGGACAGCCATCTAAGGTACTCTCCCTGGCCCTCCTTGTTGGCTCCTGTTTCCTTTTGCTGGGAGGCCTGGGGGTGCTTGATACAACTCCAAGAGTTTTTAATTCATTTCCCAACAGGACTCTCCCAGGCACCTCAGTTTGTACACTAACAGGTATCTTGACAGTCATGTTGTTGCGCTGGATGAGAGCCGGTAGTCTAGCAAGCATTTGGACAGGGCCTCCAGCAAGATTAGTGAGTCTTTTGGGTGCCTTACCAACATCCTCAGCCTTGAAAAAAGATTCATCCACTACAGTAATGCTGGCCCCAGTGTCTCTAATGGCAGGGGTTTCCTGACCATTTACAATACCCTGTCCTTTTAATATTCTTTTGTGTTATCAGGAATAGAGTTATACACATCTTCATTCTGCTGTTCCCACAGA
The DNA here is from genome assembly GCF_040938575.1 of Ambystoma mexicanum. Lineage (NCBI taxonomy): Eukaryota > Metazoa > Chordata > Amphibia > Caudata > Ambystomatidae > Ambystoma > Ambystoma mexicanum. The sequence goes on from NC_090935.1 coordinate 168,591,997, forward strand.
CCCAGGCACACTAAAGGAACACTGGCAGAGACTCCAATGGGGTTTTCAGCCAGTAGTTGAAAGTTACTACTTGTCACACGTACTTCTTCCTCTGGGGAGAAGGCTAAGGAGACAGTGTGGACCCCTGAAGGTTTACCTTTGCATCTGGGATCCCCTTCCACATGGTCAGTAGACCAACAAGCATAACATTTTCCAAATGTTTTGACAAATGTGGGCCTCTGCTGACCTCCCTCTGGTTTGGTACCAGAGATTTCCCTAGCCTGATTTGGTTTCCCATATGGCATACCCTGCTTATGTTTGGGGCCCTCTTTTGGATGGGAGGTATTAGAATTCTCTTGGCCATCTTTCTTTTGCTGCTTCCCATCATCCTTTTTCTGAGTTGCCCCAGAATCCTTGTGAATAGCCCTCTTGGCAACCCACAAGTCAGCAGCCTTTGCTAACTTCTTTGGATCAAGTTCCTTAGAGTCAGCCAAGTGTTGTCTCAGCTCAGGAGAGCAGGCTTGAAAAGAAGATCCAACAAAAATAGATTTCTCATTCATTCAAAAGTGTTTACTTTGTAACCCTTTACCCAACCATCTAAGTTTTTCAAACATTCACACACCCAGGTAGCCCAAGGGCTACCATCATGCTTGTTGAGGTCCTAGACCTCTTAAGGTACTGGGAAGGAGTTTTGCCAAATCTAGCTATCAAAGCTAGCTTCGGATTTGCATACTCCAATCTTTCAAGTACCCCCACCTCCATTACAGCATCAGATGCAACCTGGGGGAGCCTAGACAAAAGCTAAGGAATCAACTGATTCCCTGTGAAACCCAGAATGCCATAGTTATATTCAAAAGCAGCCAACCAATTCACAATATCAAGTCTCAGCTCATACATACAGCTTCTTTGGGCATACAAGGCCTCTTGGGACTCTTAGGATTGGAAGACCTAGAAGACTCAGGGATAGAACCATTTCCAAGATACCATTTCTTCATTTCAAGGATATGATTCAACTCCATTTCTCTGAGCCTGAGCTCTTGATGTTTACTTTCAGTTTGCATTTGGATCCTTTTGAACTCTAACAAGTCCAATTTCTTCAAGAGAAACACATTCTGAACTCAGTACTGGGCATGATAGAGTCCCTGTGGTTATATCTTGAGGAGCGAAAGCAAGTAGAGGTGCATTGGGTTCATATCCTGAGACCCCTCTGATTATCCTGACTCATCAATAATATCTGAGCCTGACTCAGGAACATTATCATCCTCATCAACATTATCCTCATTTGCTGAGGGGGTAGGGGTTACAACTCTACCACTCAGACTTTGATGATTCAACAATGTTAAGATGGATTTCTGAACTCAGACCTGGAGGGGCAGAGGTTCAGAAGGCCAGCCTATTTTCTTGGAACAGGGTAACCTCTGGACAAGCCAGACCAATCGGGGTAGCGATGGCGGCGGTCAAGACTAAGGGCCTCATTACGACCCTGTCGGAACGGGTTAAACGGCGCCGTAAAAGGCTGCGTGCCGTTCATCCCGTTCCACCACATTACGAGGTCCCCTCGCGGGACACGTTAAGCACGCCTGGGAAAACCAGGCGTGCATACCGTGTCCCGCGAGGGGAAGAGGGATAAAACAACGGGTCATCTCGTAATGGGCCGTTGTTTACTCCCTCTCCCATTCCCATTCAGCCCTATGGGGGCTGAAATGGGAATGGGGATGAACCGTGTCTGTGTCCTCGAGTGAGGAATTACCGGGCCATCCGAACTCGGAATGGTCCGGTAAGTCCTCATTCCGAGGACATGGACACGGATGCAGTTTTGCCGGCAGCCATGCCGCCAATAGCGGGGCATACCTCGTAATGAGGCCCTAAGTCTCAAGAGGGGTGAGGGTGACGGAAAGACCTCAATGAGCACACAAAGCAAGGACACTTACAAATTACTCCAGACAGATGTTATATTAAAAATATAGACACATTTATTACAAGGCCTTTGTAACATCGACCATAGCAAAGAATCACAATAATACTTATGTAAACCAACACATCACAATCAATACAATATATATACAAGACCGAGGGGTCTAAGGAGTTATGAACACATAATTTGTAGACCACCTAGATGGGGGGGAGGAAACAGGCAGTACAAGTAATCATTAGACCCAGTTCGACATCAGAAATACACCTAGCTAGGAGGAAGTCCGAGCCCTACGAAGAGAGGAGCCTTATGCTCAAAAGTATCTGCACGCATTGGTGCCAATGGATAAAGTAGGGTCGCTTCAAGGGTCTCAGGCAGTTCAAGAGGGTGAATGAAGCGATGCAGAACAAGTCCCCACTACTCAAGCCAGGCCTCCACTTGTGAGTAGAGGCAGGGTGAGAGTGCGGGATAGAGTCGCTATTTTGCAACAACGGTAGAAAAGAAACGGGCTCCTGCACGAGGGGCCACCGATTGGGGTATGGATTACTCACCGGTCCCCGACGCAGGCAGACCAAGACTTCTCTAGTTCAGTTCACGTTGCTGGCAGGTTCAGCTGCGATGATCAGGACGTCTCGACACCGTGTAGATTCTGTGTAGCAGGATGCAGGGTCAAGGGTGTCCCAAATGCAGCAGATGTGCACAGGTTGTTACCGCTGCAGGGCAACACAGCAACCGCGTTTATTCTGGTCTGGGCGCACTCGTCTCACTTCAGACCTGGGAATGCCAAATGTACGATATTCGGTGTGAGGGTGCCGTGGATGCAGAGCAAGCAGTAGACCAAGTTTCGAGGGCTTCCCCGAAACGGCGACGGTGACAGAGCAAAGCGTCCTGCGTAAGATGGTCAGCCCACTGGTTGGCCCAGGGACACTTCCGAAGAGGCTTGCTTGCAGGGTTTGATGAAGGTGCCGTGAATAGGTGATCCCACTATTCCAATTGGTCGAAGCGACTTCGCAGACCTTCTAGGACGATGAGATGCAGAGGAGTCTCGCAGGACGACAGCAGTTCATGGTGCCAAACCTTCAGCGGGTCACCAGCGGTTCCTCCACTCAGCTTCTTGTGCAGGATACTTGGCTCCTTATCCCTTGTTCGGTGTGAACTCAGGAGATCGACATGGTAGTGGTGTTTTCAGCCGCCTCTTATCCAAAGTTCCCTTTGTGCCAAAACGGAGAGGACCCAATGGGAGATCTGTTCACAAACACTCACACCATACGTGGACCTATCATGGACCACAGTGGTCCCAGGCATTCAGGACACTCCAGACTCTCTGGCACCCAGGATGTGTATTGGAAACAGACATCCCAGCCCACATCCTGGGGGCACACACAAGGCATGCAGAAGCCCGTGAAAGCGTTGGGTTTCGCGGGAAAGTTCATGACCAAATAAGGACGGACCCGGGTCGGCTCGACCTGGGGAAGCTGACGGGGCAAGACGGTCAGAGGACAGGACAAAGAACCTCGTGGCATGGCCATTTTGGAGCCAGGCCACTCATTTGTGCCAAACGTGGTAAGCGCAGATAACATGGAAAAAAAAGGGTTCAAAACACAAGAGAAACGATAGCTGCCACCAGTCCTGTACGTGACACACTTGCACAGTTCATAATAAGTCCAGCGAGAGTTTCTCATGCCTTTGGCATGACTAGAGACCCAAGAGCGCGGTTAAGTAAGTTACAGTGCACTCTTGTTTCATGTTGCACAAAAGCTGCAACATGAGGAAAGGACTAAGGGAAACAAAGTCTCCCAGTACTGACTGTCTTAAGGGCATGTCAGTTTCCCCATAAGAATTGAGCGAAAGCCCAGAGGAGTGCGGTGGAAGGCTGCGCTTCTCTGGCAAAGTCTAGATCAGGGTGTAAAACAGCAGCAAAAAGTTTGGGGTTGACACATGGAGGGAAAATGAAATCTTTCCTAACAAACAATTTCTCAATCAAGTCAGTTTTCTTGCCTTTAACAGAGAGCGACCTGGCTTGACAAATGTGGGCCTCTGCTGACCTCCCTCTGGTTTGGTACCAGAGGTTTCCCTAGCCTGATTTGGTTTCCCATATGGCATACCAGGCTTATGTTTGGGGCCCTCTTTTGGATGGGAGGTATTAGAATTCTCTTGGCCATCTTTCTTTTGCTGCTTCCCATCATCCTTTTTCTGAGTTGCCCCAGAATCCTTGTGAATAGCCCTCTTGGCAACCCACAAGTCAGCAGCCTTTGCTAACTTCTTTGGATCAAGTTCCTTAGAGTCAGCCAAGTGTTGTCTCAGCTCAGGAGAGCAGGCTTGAAAAGAAGATCCAACAAAAATAGATTTCTCATTCATTCAAAAGTGTTTACTTTGTAACCCTTTACCCAACCATCTAAGTTTTTCAAACATTCACACACCCAGGTAGCCCAAGGGCTACCATCATGCTTGTTGAGGTCCTAGACCTCTTAAGGTACTGGGAAGGAGTTTTGCCAAATCTAGCTATCAAAGCTAGCTTCGGATTTGCATACTCCAATCTTTCAAGTACCCCCACCTCCATTACAGCATCAGATGCAACCTGGGGGAGCCTAGACAAAAGCTAAGGAATCAACTGATTCCCTGTGAAACCCAGAATCCCATAGTTATATTCAAAAGCAGCCAACCAATTCACAATATCAAGTCTCAGCTCATACATACAGCTTCTTTGGGCATACAAGGCCTCTTGGGACTCTTAGGATTGGAAGACCTAGAAGACTCAGGGATAGAACCATTTCCAAGATACCATTTCTTCATTTCAAGGACATGATTCAACTCCATTTCTCTGAGCCTGAGCTCTTGATGTTTACTTTCAGTTTGCATTTGGATCCTTTTGAACTCTAACTCAAGTCCAATTTCTTCAAGAGAAACACATTCTGAACTCAGTACTGGGCATGATAGAGTCCCTGTGGTTATATCTTGAGGAGCGAAAGCAAGTAGAGGTGCATTGGGTTCATATCCTGAGACTCCTCTGATTATCCTGACTCATCAATAATATCTGAGCCTGACTCAGGAACATTATCATCCTCATCAACATTATCCTCATTTGCTGAGGGGGTAGGGGTTACAACTCTACCACTCAGACTTTGATGATTCAACAATGTTAAGATGGATTTCTGAACTCAGACCTGGAGGGGCAGAGGTTCAGAAGGCCAGCCTATTTTCTTGGAACAGGGTAACCTCTGGACAAGCCAGACCAATCGGGGTAGCGATGGCGGCGGTCAAGACTAAGGGCCTCATTACGACCCTGGCGGAACGGGTTAAACGGCGCCGTAAAAGGCTGCGTGCCGTTCATCCCGTTCCGCCACATTACGAGGTCCCCTCGCGGGACACGTTAAGCACGCCTTGGAAAACCAGGCGTGCATACCGTGTCCCGCGAGGGGAAGAGGGAGAAAACAACGGGTCATCTCGTAATGGCCCGTTGTTTACTCCCTCTCCCATTCCCATTCAGCCCTATGGGGGCTGAAATGGGAATGGGGATGAACCGTGTCTGTGTCCTCGAGTGAGGAATTACCAGGCCATCCGAACTCGGAATGGTCCGGTAAGTCCTCATTCCGAGGACATGGACACGGATGCAGTTTTGCCGGCAGCCATGCCGCCAATAGCGGGGCATACCTCGTAATGAGGCCCTAAGTCTCAAGAGGGGTGAGGGTGACGGAAAGACCTCAATGAGCACACAAAGCAAGGACACTTACAAATTACTCCAGACAGATGTTATATTAAAAATATAGACACATTTATTACAAGGCCTTTGTAACATCAACCATAGCAAAGAATCACAATAATACTTATGTAAACCAACACATCACAATCAATACAATATATATACAAGACCGAGGGGTCTAAGGAGTTATGAACACATAATTTGTAGACCACCTAGATGGGGGGGGCAGGAAACAGGCAGTACAAGTAATCATTAGACCCAGTTCGACATCAGAAATACACCTAGCTAGGAGGAAGTCCGAGCCCTACGAAGAGAGGAGCCTTATGCTCAAAAGTATCTGCACGCACTGGTGCCAATGGATAAAGTAGGGTCGCTTCAAGGGTCTCAGGCAGTTCAAGAAGGTGAATGAAGCGATGCAGAACAAGTCCCCACTACTCAAGCCAGGCCTCCACTTGTGAGTAGAGGCAGGGTGAGAGTGCGGGATAGAGTCGCTATTTTGCAACAGCGGTAGAAAAGAAACGGGCTCCTGCACGAGGGGCCACCGATTGGGGTATGGATTACTCACCGGTCCCCGACGCAGGCAGACCAAGACTTCTCTAGTTCAGTTCACGTTGCTGGCAGGTTCAGCTGCGATGATCAGGACGTCTCGACACCGTGTAGATTCTGTGTAGCAGGATGCAGGGTCAAGGGTGTCCCAAATGCAGCAGATGTGCACAGGTTTTTACCGCTGCAGGGCAACACAGCAACCGCGTTTATTCTAGTCTGGGTGCACTCGTCTCACTTCAGACCTGGGAATGCCAAATGTACGATATTCGGTGTGAGGGTGCCGTGGATGCAGAGCAAGCAGTATACCAAGTTTCGAGGGCTTCCCCGAAACAGCGACGGTGACAGAGCAAAGCGTCCTGCGTAAAATGGTCAGCCCACTGGTTGGCCCAGGGACACTTCCGAAGAGGCTTGCTTGCAGGGTTTGATGAAGGTGCCGTGAATAGGTGATCCCACTATTCCAATTGGTCGAAGCGACTTCGCAGACCTTCTAGGACGATCAGATGCAGAGGAGTCTCGCAGGACGACAGCAGTTCAGGGTGCCAAACCTTCAGCGGGTCACCAGCGGTTCCTCCACTCAGCTTCTTGTGCAGGATACTTGGCTCCTTATCCCTTGTTCGGTGTGAACTCAGGAGATCGACATGGTAGGGGTGTTTTCAGCCTCCTCTTATCCAAAGTTCCCTTTGTGCCAAAACGGAGAGGACCCAATGGGAGATCTGTTCACAAACACTGACACCATACGTGGACCTATCATGGACCACAGTGGTCCCAGGCATTCAGGACACTCCAGACTCTCTGGCACCCAGGATGTGTATTGGAAACAGACATCCCAGCCCACATCCTGGGGGCACACACAAGGCATGCAGAAGCCCGTGAAAGCGTTGGGTTTCGCGGGAAAGTTCATGACCAAATAAGGACGGACCCGGGTCGGCTCGACCTGGGGAAGCTGACGGGGCAAGACGGTCAGAGGACAGGACAAAGAACCTCGTGGCATGGCCATTTTGGAGCCAGGCCACTCATTTGTGCCAAACGTGGTAAGCGCAGATAACATGGAAAAAAAAGGGTTCAAAACACAAGAGAAACGATAGCTGCCACCAGTCCTGTACGTGACACACTTGCACAGTTCATAATAAGTCCAGCGAGAGTTTCTCATGCCTTTGGCATGACTAGAGACCCAAGAGCGCGGTTAAGTAAGTTACAGTGCACTCTTGTCTCATGTTGCACAAAAGCTGCAACATGAGGAAAGGACTAAGGGAAACAAAGTCTCCCAGTACTGACTGTCTTAAGGGCATGTCAGTTTCCCCATAAGAATTGAGCGAAAGCCCAGAGGAGTGCGGTGGAAGGCTGCGCTTCTCTGGCAAAGTCTAGATCAGGGTGTAAAACAGCAGCAAAAAGTTTGGGGTTGACACATGGAGGGAAAATGAAATCTTTCCTAACAAACAATTTCTCAATCAAGTCAGTTTTCTTGCCTTTAACAGAGAGCGACCTGGCTTTACACATATCTTTCAGTTGATCTACTGTAAGAATGATCAGGGCTTCCTTTCTGAGGTTATCCATATTTAGCATTATAAAACAATTGCTTTTCTAGTGGTGCTTAGCCTTGTGAAGGTTATTTGAACAAAAGTAAGAGCAGCACTCTCAATGTTTCAACTATACTTTATCATCACCGTTGTACACCAGTGTTAGACAGAATTGCATGCAGTTCCCTCTGGGACCACCACATACAATTAGGGCTACAAGTGTAAGCAAAAACCAAACTTTGGTATAAGTCTGTACTATACAGTTTAGTGGTAGCAGGGCTGAGCAGTCAGGCTTATATCAAGAGGGAATGTGAGCAGTACAAGATATTACACAGAAGACTTACAATTACAGTGATTCAAGTAGACACTTATAGTCAAGGTTTCTCGGTAAAACACTTATTAATTTATTTACACAATCATTTATGAAACATTAACTAGTGTTAGGCAACTTAATAATATACACAGCTATACTTCAGTAGTAAACCAATACGTTTCTGAACAAGTTAGGCTCCCCTGAAGTGGGAGCAAAATGACACTTCAGTAACTTTCAAAAGGAGTAAAACGGCTCAAGGTAGCAGAATAGATTACATCTACTTGGTAGACAGCGCAAATAGTTTCATTTCACCAGAATAGTTCATTTCAAGTCAATAGGCCAGGCCAAAGTCAATGGGCTAGTGTTCTGGATAGGAAGGAGCAGTTCTGGTATCAAACGGTAAAGTCTTTGCAAAAGTTCTTAGAAGTAGTTTTGGTGAAAAAGAATCATACGGCAGGTCACAAGCTGATTAGGCCTGCAAGTTGGGAAAGTTCCATGAACTTTCACCACGAGAGAGAGGTTTTCTCAATCGAATGGGCACAGTACCTTGGTTTGAAGAAACAAATGCTGCTTAAATCGTGGTTTCCTGGCAGATCCTGCAGATCTCACTGTTCCTGAGCCTCAGTCGTGGGGACAAGAGGGAGGACGTCAGGGGACTCCTGCACTACTTGGGATCATTGAAAAAAGCAAACAAGATGGGGTCACTTCAGGTTCCAGCAGCTGTAGATAAAAGAACACAAGCGTGTGTCCCTTCCCTGGTTAATCCTAACCAGCCTAGAGAATGGTTATCCAGGTATCTTACGAGTTGATTGATCCCACAAACTCAAAGGAAGAAGTCGTCCTTGAAGGAGCTTCTCTGTCGAAGGGAGTTTTGGCAATTTGGACCTGCAGCAGGGCTTCACCAGGCAAACCAAGGTCCAGGAGTTGCAGCGGCCATCCTCTTCAAGCTCGTCTTCAGATCTTTCATTCCAGTGGTTGACTCTGCCTTCTAGTCCAGGAGACTCGCCTTTTAAACAGTTTTCTCCCATTCATTCCAGCCTTGCTGTCACTCACCCAGCACGGTGGCTGTCCTTGCCAGACAGTCAGCCGGCACCTCCTTCACTTCCTGCCCACCCCAGACACTCAGACGCCAGAGACAGTCTTCACTCCTGAAGCCCGACAAAGGCACACGAACAATGAGGCCAAACCTGGTTTAGCACGAAGAGAGAGACTCTAGAAGGAACTTTCCGAAAAGAAACGGCAAAAAAGAAGACCAGGCCCCATTAAAACAAAGGGGCTTAAGGCGCCATCTTGAAAAACATGGCTCCCGTGATTTTTAGCTACCGGTGTTCGCGGTTGGGAAAAATCATGGTAGTTCGTTGTAAAATCACTGCCACCAGCCTTTTCAATAGGAAGGGTAGCATTTGACTGCTACATGAGTATTTAGATGCAGGGGAAACTAGGTAACCCCTCCAGCACTCCATTGTAAGATGGTGTGTGTTGGGTCTATGAATTTGGAAAGACTAGTAAAGTCAATTGCACTTTACATTCTCTGGGAAACAGTAGTTTATCCAAGAGAAGGTATTTAAACCTTTGGGAAGTCTCAAAAGACAACCTTGTGTCACTGCACTGAAAGTGTTGTGTAATACACATGAAAAGATGATGCCTCTGGAGTTATCTAAAACCCCATATTCAAAGAACACAAGTGTAAAACATGTATCAAAACACATATGAGAGTGGGGAAAAAGGCTCACACTCTTGCCAGGTAAGAAAATCAAGTCCTCAAAATACAGCAAAGTTGCATGGGGTCTCTAAATTGAAGGGAATTAGCACATTTATGAGAATTTTCCCTAACAGTCGCTGATGCGGGCCAAGGTCATGACCATACAAGACAACCTTTGCCCCAACTCAAAATAGCACAAAAGTAGACTGTTGGACCCTCCGCTAGATTTGCATAGGGGGTCACTTTGGGAGAGGACTCTGAAGTACAGAAAGTTGTACCTCATAGAAATATCCACCAAAGTCTGCCACCAACCAGAGAAATGCAAACATCTGTCTGTCTGAGGAGACTCCTACAGGGAACAGGATACGCTCTGGACCCCACACCTGGGCATTCAAAGTTGAATGCTGGATGAGTCCAGTGCATCTTCTGCCCCTTTTCCATGGTATTGTTTTTGTGTCCCGTATTTGGTGGAATGTCCATGTGTATATGTATCAGCGCCCCGATGCCTCCTGGCTTTCGGTGCTTTATAAATAAATGAATAAATAAATAAAAGAGGTTTCAAGGGAGAAAATCAATGCAGATGGCAGGATCAGAATCAGAGCCGTTGCACCAGAGATGATGCTTACACGTGTCCTCTCACAGGTAGAGCAAGGGAGCCACAAGGATGTAACGCTTCCCAAAATATACAACACTCTCCATTGTTGCCCCACTCCAACTCCATGATGAAGGACAGGTGCATTTCTTTAACGAGTAATGAATGATTTATTAAGTTGGGGTGGAAAGGAACCCTGATGATTGGACTATACAGGTCCCGTTTAACACTTGGTATTTTACATGTTCTTAAATGATGTCAGCATTTGCTCATAGGTGAGAGTATCTCGGTTTAGCTATTTCTTTAATTATATCCTGGGTAGTGACATGCCACTTCTCCACTGTCCAATATTTTGGCCATACGAGCCTTTATGGCTCATAAATCCTGCATGACCGGGTTGTTGGCCATTGAGAGGGAAGCTGAGTAAATCCCCCAATTTCAGTGGCTGGCGGAAGGGCTATAAGCACAGCGCTTCTTCTTATCATGTGAGCACCATGCTGTGAGGCGTGCTAACAGCACCGCCCCACACTTCGCTAGGGCTGCATCTGACAGATACATACCAGACACGCTGAATCCCATGTCCCCCTTCCTTAACTATTGAAGTTGCAGACCTTTGGCTCCACCCCCTTACTTAGCACAACCTTTGCTGGCCACAACTGGAAAACATGGCCCATCCTCTTCCCAATGCTTGCCCCCTACTGCCACTCACCTATTATTCTGGGTTCCACCTGGGAGATGAGGCCTGGCTAGCATCTAAGCCCTGCTACTCCCTCCTTATCAAGTCGTATGCGGTTGCTGGAAGCTAGCCAGTGTCCAGCAACCCCGCTTAGCAGACTGCATTTTCAAGTTTTTAAAATAATTCTATATCCCCCCACAGGCAAAAAACTGGACGTAAATAACTTTATAGAACATGCCTCCAGGCCATATCTGAAGTTATGGGCCTGTAAATCTCATTAAACGCCATTGCTGCACCCCACCCTTTAACACAGGCAATATGGCCCATAACACTTAATAAGGCCCTAAGGGGGGAGGTCTATAATTAAAAGGCTACACCAACGTGGTTTTCCTTGTGCAAGACTTTTATATATTGACACATAGCATACCTGTTAGAAGGTTAAAATTACCATTCATCATTATGAGAAAATGCACTTTTGACAAATCATCCTTTGCGACCAATAAGGATTTTGTGGTAACATTAATGATAATTAACGTCTCCTGACACAAGTTAGCTGTGAGCCTCTTAGTTAGAAAGTCCAAGTATCTTTATGAAACATACACACAGTTACTTTAAGTTCTAGTTACCCTTGACTATATACATAGAGATGCTTGCCACTGGCAAACCTCATGCACCCCAGCTGAGGCCCCAACGTGGCACCTTCCAAGCATTCACACACCGAGCACTCATTAATAGATCCGGGTGAATAAATGTGGCTGATCCTTGAGTCCTGCGAATTTTCACTTTATTCAGGTAAATCGGGTTTCGATGGAAGTTTTAATGGATTTCGGAAGTCAGTTTCGGGTTAACCTCATGAGAATTCATACTGATGAAATGTTGTTGTAAACATTGGGTTGAAGAGGTCACAACCTTTTCTGACAGCACATATGTGAAGCAAAGTATAGATTTAATGGACTAGGTCATACGGTCAGAACTTTTCCGGTCAGAGATGCTCATATGAATCAATGTGTCTAATGTTTAGTAGCGTGCACATTGTGTGTCTTTAATATAGAACTAACAATGAACTCTTCGTTTACAGCTGACCAAAATTGTAGTCTTCTGAAAATATAACACCAAATGCCAATTAAAAAAAAGTAATGTAAATAAAATGTGCTTATTTGTGAAGGTTTTCAAAGAAGATGTAACAGGGTATGTACATCTGCACCTCTATGATGCATAGCTTCAAAGAAACTTTGTAAAGATGGTGCATCTTTTTTGGGCATTTCATTACTTGCACTGTTAGGACAGTTTTTCTAAAGTCCAACTAAGAGCTTCAAAAAAATCCATATCTTAGGCAGTACAACACACTACTCTTAGTATAAGGCTGTACAACCAGAGAATGTGTGTAGCATGGACAGAGCAGGCAGGGTTATCTTGAGAGGGAGAGAGGGCTGTAGCTTGGTACAAAGACATTGTAGCATACATATGGTCCAAGGAAACACTGAAACACTATATATTGCAAACATAAATTGTTTATTTAAATACAAGTAGGCCAAGATAAATCTTGGGGAAGTAAGTGCTATAACATATTGTATAACGCAAGTAAAAAAACCAACTCAATACTTGGGTGCAACCCAAAGTCTAACCTTATTTAGATTACAATCAAAAGTCAAGGTGAGTCAAATCTATAACACATTGGCATTAAGCTATTCTTGGGGAGTGAAACCACAGTAAGCTACTTGTTGATTACAAGTAATTCAAGGTTAGTAGGCCCTATTGGTCCCAATATACTGTGTTATTCAGTTACAGTCACACAAATGTAGGCCAACACTGATGCAAGTTTATCTTGCAATAGGTATAACGGTGGTCAGTCATTTTTTCGAAAAAAAAATGTCGAATGACAATTTTTCGAAAAAATAATGTAAAAAAAAAAGTCAAATTCCGTTTTTTAAAATTATCTATTTATTTTGGGGTCTGGGAGTATAAAAAAAATGGGTAAAACAAAAATAAAATTAAAAAGGGGAGTTAGGGGGGAACCCCCCCATTTCGAATAAAAAAGGTATTAAAAAAAAATGCCACTTTTTTTTTCGACATTTTTTCGAAAAAATGACTTTCGACATTTTTGCATTCGAAAAAATGACTATAAACCAGTTATAACGTTCTTCTATCAAGAATGGATAAAGTTATACACCATTGTTACTTTTTAGAAAACAGTTAACAGGGAGTAACATAGCGTGTATACTATTTAGAGGGGCCTTAAGCTGCTCAGGGATAAGTATGAACCCATTGAAACTATTTTAGAAGTGCCCATAAGCATTTCAGGTAAAGCACAATCCAACAGGTAAGTAATTTACCATCTACTCTTCTAATCACAGAGTGACTTCAGCCAGGCAAGTAAGAGAACACATTTAAATTAACTCAGCAATGTCACAGTTTAATAAGAGCAGCAGCTATTCAAGGTCAGTAAGTGACCAATTATACTTTTCAGAGGGGCTACAAGCAACTCAAAGACAAGTAAGAACTTTGTGAAACTATTTTAGAAGAGCACTAAAGCAACCCAGGGAAAGCACAACACAGTTTTACACTTTAAGAAAGACACAATGAATTTCAAGGTAAATTAGGAACCTTATACATTTAAGAGGGGCTACAAGCAACTCAAAGACAAGTATGAACTCCAAGTCTGCTTTAGAAATGCACTAAAGCAGATCATGGAAAGCGGGTAAATCCTATTGGAAGGCTTTTACACTCATTCACTTTAGAAATACAAAATAGTACGAACTGTATTACATTGTAGAAGTGTGAACCACAATTCAAATCTAGTAAAATCATTCTATACTTTATAAAGAAGCAATAAGCAACTTAAAGGTAAGTATTAACTTTTAGACACTTTGTAACTTATTCTATTACAGAACCAAAGTTACTCAACAACTCCTTTACAAGTATGTACTTTGAACAGTTGTTAAATATTTCATGACAGAAGCTGTGTCATCAAACTCCTTCCCTAATTCATGAGCATGAGTTTTCTCAATGGCAGAAGAGAGACTCTAGTGGTCTAGGAGCCAGCTGTAGGCAGGTCAGGATAGGGTTTAGTTGCATGAAAGTCAGAATACCAGAGGATATCTCTCCAGACAAGTAAGTATGACTTTAAAGTTAGTTGAAAAGTGGTGAAGAACTTCACAGAAGGCTCCCTGTATGTGTTCCAGCATTGGGCCTGGGCAAACTGTATGGGCAAACTCCCAAAAACTCGAATCACCCACTCAGCCTCACAGGATTCACACAAAACTTAAGATAAATGTACCTAAGCCAACACAGAACCTCAGAAGAAAATAAGAGCTTCTAAGTGCATGTCTGCAGGATGCAGCAGCACAGTATCCGGTTCTTGGGTTCTTGGTCTGGAGACTGAAAAAATGGACACTGAATTAAAATTGTTGGCAGGCATCGAAGGGTAGGCTTCCAACAAAGGATTATTTCCAGCTTCTCGTGGCTCTGTGGATTTGGCACCCTTTAACAGAAACCAGAGGAAGAATGAATAGCTCCAGGCGGATTCCCTCTCTCGGTCCTGCTCTCTGGTGAGGGATCGTCAGGAATTTGAATTGTGTTTCTGGAGGTCCAACAGGAAGCCTCCAAAATCAGACTTTGGAAGAGGTTGCAATGCACTCAGGCTTGAGTTCCACTCATATTGGCGGATTGCACCCAGCAAGGTCAGAGCAAGTTGAGGGATGGCTTTTTTTGCAAGGCTTCCCAAGACTAGTTGATTCCACTAGCCTCTTGGTAGGAGGTGTTGCATACGGGACCTCCCGGTCAATTGGAAAGAAGGGTTACATCCGGTTCTGGTTATACAGCAGGCTCTCCGGTCACTGGGAATGGTTATAGTCTCAGGACGATAGCTCAGGTGCAACATGCTCGCCTTGGAAACAAGACAACGGAGCAACACAGTTCCGATCCCCGGGTCCGCGCTTAGAAATCTCTGGGTATTAAGCGCATTATAAATAACCTATCATAGCATATCATAGCCCTTGTTTCTTCATCTTCCTCTTTGGATTTGGTTCCAGGGGTTGACTTATCAGCAGCTTCAAGGATCAGAGTATTTATCAGGAACTATAGCACAACTTCTGCAAACTCTCCCTGCAGTTTACAGAGAGTGGCGGTATGGCTATCCAATCAGGCTAGCAATCCCCATTGGGAACAGGTTCCTTTCAGGCAAGTCGACAGACAAGGGGCTGCTGAGTTTTGTAGTCTTCCCTCCCTTCAGCCTTCTCAGACCCACTGGAGCCTCGGCAGGTGTGGGGTGAAATATAGCCCCTGAATGCCAGAAATAAAGAGGCCAGAGTGATTTTTAAATGCCCACTGAATTATAAGGCCAGCACAGAAATGGTGATGTGACAATGCTGTTTTACTCTATCCATGGAGAGCTGCACTTTTACTTAAAGAGAGTGCGTACATTATCTTCAATGTAATACGAGATTGTGCTCCAGTCATCTAAATTGAAACCAAGATTCTTGCATTTACTAGAAATAAAAGAATTTCCTTTTTGTTTTTCCTCATCCAAATGACAGTATGCCGAGAGAAGTGCTCACTGGACCTTCAGAGTTTGAACATGGTTTTCTCATATAACTGCCCTATACATAGGGACAATGCAGAAGTGATACTCATGTATTTTAAAACTGTGAATTGAAAGAAGTACATTACATCTGGATAAGGCCCAGGTGCCTTAGAACATGTCAATTAAAATGCATTATGTGTGAGTTTAAAAGCCATTGCTCGCAGGAATACATAAGCTGGTCATTTCTCCAAAGATGAAACTTTGGAGAAAGGCATGTCCCACTGTATGCACACTCCAGACTAAATACAACCCACTAGGGAATAACGCAAAGAGATAGTTTTGCAAGAATAACAAAATACAAGTAACTCTGCTGCTCTAGACCGCTCTGACTCTATATCATAAAACATGAGTTTATAAGTGCATAAAACATTATCTGTACTGGATATGCTGGTGCTCCTGATTGGCAGCACCCTATACATGAGCCTGCTCCAAAGGGGATGCCAGGCGCTACCTGGTTGGTTATTCCCTTCTCGATTTTGGTGCACGTGGATCAGTTGGCTCATGACTTGCGATGAAGGTCAGGGCACACATTTGGTGCAATATATCTAATCTAAGCTAAACAACAGAACCTGGTTATTCATCCGTTATGGCAGGCACCTGGGAATCACAGGAAAGGGGTGGCAGGGAGAGGGGAGGATAACATACAGTTATACTGACCCTTACATTTAGGGCTTCATTAATACTGCAGTTTCCGCACCCAAGGTCTCCCCCTTGGGATTTGATCTCTGATTTACCCATCCCGGTACCTCATGTTACCGGAGACTTGTGTTGCGATTGGAGAGATAAACAGTTGTGCTGTCTTTAAATCTGTGGTGGGTACCATTAAGGAGGTAAGGGCGTGTGGGTCGGGTTGGTGAAGTGTGGCTGGCTTTGGCCTGGCTGGGTTGGTGTCAGAGGCCCTATGGCAGTTTAGTGGAGATGGATGGACACAGCACTGGAGCCTGGTTCTATCTCACGCTCTTCGCAGGGCGCATTCTTGGAAGCGATACTAGATATTCGCAACACTGAAGGCACAGGAGGGAAATGGACTTCTGTGGGAACAGGGCTTGTGCGGAGCACACTTGGAGTGCCGATGTTGACCTTGGCACCTCTGTGTGAACCCGGGACGTGCGCATTGCAGGGCTTCAGCGTGCCTTTTCTTGGCCTAATACAAAATGGAGTCACAGGGCAGGGACAGGCCAAGCGCTATTTGCCTATTTCTATGTGCTACAAGGCCTTTATACGTGCCCTATAGGTGAGGTTGCTCCCCCCTTGTTGGTTATATTGCTTCGTATGGGGTTCGCCTAACTTGGAAGCGCATAGGGGGTGGGATAGGCTAATTTCCTTCCCAACATTCCCCCCTTTTGTTACTTCTAGTGTCGAACGGGATATCATATTATACCCTCTAGATCGTATGAATATATATTGGCCTAGGCCAAGTCGCTCTGCAAAGGAATCTGCGTTGCAAGGTCCTGGCCTTAGATCTGTGTTAGCCGCCATTTTAGGTTCATCCGCCATTTTATATTCTCACTCTAAAGTCACCCTGTGTTCTAAAATGTTGGACAGTGTTGTTTTTGAATGTAATATGGCTGTCTTGACCTCTGTGTACAAGTTAATGTGTAAACTGCCCACAGGCCAAATGTTAGGGTCATGTACTGAGAACTTGTCCTTCGTTGACCTGTGTATAGAGGATTACCGGTACCAACGATACTAATCCATGAACATATATTGTGCACAATACTGTTCGAGCATCAAATGTGAACACTTGTTTAACTATATTGTATAAATGTGTAAGAAGGCTCAATATGAAATCCAACGACACACTGTTGCTATTGTAACTTGTTGGAGAATGTATTAAGAAAAATCCGTAAATGTATATGATGCATGAATTAGAAGTGAACTCGGCACAAACCCTAGATCCTTGATTCATTAACTTACAAGTGGGTTGGACATCATGTTTTGGATTGTATAAAAGGTGCGACTATTCTGATGTACAGTCCCACTCACTGAACAAACCGCACAGGGCTGGTATTTCGCTGTGTTGTACTGAGGGCCTGATAGCTATCTGTTGCTTTGTCCTTTGCAACTGTTCAGTTGTAGAATAAAGATCTGTGTATCATTTGAACCCGCGTTTGTTGTATTTCCTTTTGGGGTACTCAGCCTCGATATCTTCTTTTTGCTTTCACAGATGTCACCCGAATAGAGACCCTCAAGATTGATGCCAGCTTGTTGAAGGTTGACGTGGCTATCGGACCGGGATCAGACAGTGTAAAAGGGGCCCCTTTCCTGAATGAGACGCGACCCCTCAGCAGCGCTGCACGGCCCGATCCCTGGACGGTGAGCACACGGTCCGAGTCAGCATCTTGACGAGGGTCCACTTATCGAGGCGGGCAGATTTGCCGAAAACACCAAACATGAGGTAAACTTCATTAGAAAAAACTTTGAAATTCTGATCGGACCTCCTTAGGCTTCATCAGGTGAGTCGTGACCTGATTCTTAAGTATCCTGAACATTTGTTTTGGGGCATTGTGCTTGCAAGTACAATAATTGACCAGGTAACACCAGTATTCTGATATGCCTGGGAAATTTTCTGCCTGCTTCAGGGTGTTATTCTGCGGTGACAGACAATGTTTGGAATTTAGCCGTCCGGTTGCCACAGGAGGGGTCGCCAGCTTCTACTATGTACTGTAAGCATGGCATTGGTAGTATAGTGTTTAATGATATTTGGCACAGACAAACTAGACATGCTTCCGAACTTCAGTGGCCAATCAATGGTAGTTTTGAAATCCCTCGTATTGAGTATTTAGAATCAATATTATTAAAGAAAAAGGCTAGACCTGCAGCATTTGACGTGTCACAGAATTGGAAGAAAGAACCTTTACAGCAGCTTAAGAGTAGAGAAAAACATGCGCACCATCATTAGACGAATGCTGAAAAAGCGTTGTTCTATGAGTAAGATAAACAGTCTGAGTCAGCTAGGAATATGGGTATGGCTTTCTCACTTGGTATCCAGAAAATGTATCCTTCTAAAAAACGTTCATGTTTCCGATTAACTTATTGATACATTGTTAAATGAAGGAAGGCCTGGTGCCACTGCGCTACCTCCGTATGTTCCTCTTCCTGCTGGTTTGCCTCCTCCTGCTCCTCCTGCTGCTCCTATCGTTCCCTCTGTTGTTCCTCCTCCTCAAGTTGTTGGTCCTCCTTTTGTCGCTGCTCCTCCGCCTGCTCCTCCACCTTTGCCTGTTGCACCAGTGGTAACACCTCCGTTGAACATGCCTACTCTCCCTCTTCCAAGTGGTTCTATACCGCTTGTAGTAGATCAGGGAGCGGGATCAAGGGTTGTCACTCGCAATACTGTACCTCCAGATAAGAAACGTGATTTGATTGCATGGGCTAAGGATTGTATGGAGAAGGGTGATCGAGCTAATGTTTTTGCCACACTTTCTAATATGGACAATTTTCCTGAGAAAAATGTTTTTATTGAGGGGTTAGGGATTAATTTGTGTGTAATGTGGGACAGGTTAAATGATACAGATCTCCCACAAGGGTTGAGGGATCTGAACACCTTAGCGTTCTCTAGAGACACTGCGGCGGGGTACAAGAGCATGTTGAGAGGGTATTTGAGTATAGAAAGGAGTTGGAAAGGTTACAGAATGAGGATGAAGATGGAGACACTTTGGACATTATGTATGTGCAGAAACGGTTCCTTCCTTCTCGAAAATTGATATCTGAGGAAATGCGAATCCGCACGAAAGATGCGATTAGATGGGTCTCAGACGCATCGATAACTCCTATTGAAGTATATGACACATATAGTCAGTATACGCCAGAAATGCAGAGGAAAGTGATACAAGTAATGGTAGAATACCTACAGGATGAGTGTGTAAAAAGAAAGATTTGTTGTCCCGCAGAGTTATTGAGTATTTACAAGAGAGCTTTTTCATTTGACACTTCTTCGGCTGCTTTAGCGCTCGATTTAGCTCTGTTGCTTAGTAAGCGTTTGGAGTTGCCCATTTCTCAGTTGCCTATGAGAGAGGTTCCTCCGACATTCTTCCCAAAATTTGAGATCCCCGCTAATGTTGCAGCGGGTACAGTTGCTCAGGAAATTCCTGCACACTATGTGTCTAAGTTTGTTCACATCCCATTTTTAAGACGTTGAGGTGAACACCATTAGGCAATCTGTTCCCGACATTAGGAAAAATACGACAGGGTTCTATAAAGAAATAGAGTCTGTTTTGCAATCCTCAGTATTCACTTTAAGTGATATAGATCTGTTATTTCCCGTACTCCTGCCTGTATATTTGTGGAAACAGGTTAGAACTATAGACGATGTAGCAGGGTTAGGAGATACATGGGCTAACATAATCAGACTCGATGGAGAAAGGCCAGCTGCCGAAAGACCGCCTCAGGTGATACTAACTTTGCCTGACAGAATAGTTGTGAAATTGAAAACTATAATTCCTGAAAAAAGAATTATTTGGGACAAGCTTACTGCTTGTGTCCAAGGGAAGTCTGAGGGTGCTACCGAGTTCTTTAATCGGTTCAAACAGGTATTCTTGGATTTCAGTGGACAAGACTTAGGCACAGAGTCTGGGAAAAGATTATTTGTAGACAAATTTGTGCGTGGATTGCTGCCTGACATCCAGTCGCAAATCATGTCTTCCGAGAGCGCTTGGCAAGCAAAGTCTCAATCAGAAGTACCGCACATGGCTCAGTACTAAGAGAATCGTGTCAATAATAAAAAAGAAAGAGTCGAAAATAGAAAAGGTGATTTGAAGACAAAAGTATTGTTACAGCAAATTGTTAGAAGCCCTAGAGGAGTAATTCACAAATTAGAGGTCAGTATGTTCCACAAGGAAATGTGCCCTTGGGTCCTGTAAACATTAACCAGTGTGCCTATTGTAGGCAAGAGGGTCATTGGCGTGCACAATGCCCGATCCTCCGATAGAGGTCAAATAACACATTTGGAAGTATGGGTAGACGATCCAGAGGTCGCCCGGGTGTAGCGGGCCCTGGTAGAGGTCAGTTTGCTCAAGATTCACAGGAACCTTTTTCACAGGATAATCAGGCACCAAGTGTGGATACTAGAAACATTTTTTACTTTCCTTCTGCCGCTTACCTCTCTGAATAACTTACTTTTGACGACATTCTGTTTCGTTAGGATTGCCCGAAGCAGGGTTTGCAACCAACGACTATTCCCATTAATCAGAAAGATCCCTACGTTGAAATGATAGTGGGAAATAGGAAACATCTATTCTTGATAGATACAGGGGCACAGAATTGTTCCATTGATCATTCTCGGATTCCAAACATTCGCTGTCAGGGCAAACTAACATTTCTGTAGGATTTTCTGGCACACCAGTTGTCTGCCCGGTTTCTTCACCGGTACTTATTTCTTTGGGTCCCTTTACGGACCACTGTCCATTCCTTTTGACTTCAAATTGTGGAGAGAATTTGCTGGGGTTGCATCTGTTGAAGGAATTAAATGCGGTAATTCATTGTTCCTCTGATGGAGTGCGTTTGACGATTTCACCACAGCAACTTTCTGTCTCTCAATTCTTGACTAGACCTTTGCCGCCGGAATTTAGTGATGTTCCGGAGTGTTTGTGGGCAATTGACGACAATGATGTTGCTGTTTTACAAATTGAGCCTGTTAAAATCATCTTGAAACATGGAGTAAAGCTGCCGTGTATTCCACAGTATAAGATCTCGATCGATGGTGAGCAAGCTTTGAAATGCACCGTCTCCAATTTTGAGCATTGAGGGCTGATTGAGGATATTGCAGGTAGTTTGTGCAATAGTCCGATTTTGGCCATGTTCAAAAAAAGGTGATAATGCAATTCCTTTCCATTTTATAATTGATTTGCGTGCCATCAATAAGATCGTTGCTCCACAATTTCCAATTGTGCCTGATGTGACGACGATATTGACTATGATTCCGGCTTCAGCTACTCACTTTAGTGTTGTGGATTTAAAGAATGCTTTCTTTACTATTCCTATACACAAGGACAGTAGATACTTGTTTGCGTTCACCTTAGGGGGACACTCCTTCACATTTACCCGTGCACCACAAGGTTACACGGAAAGTCCTAGCATTTACAGTAGGACTTTTGAAAGAACAACTTGATACCCTTGAGTTGCCCTCTACTTGTACACTGCTTCAATATGTTCATGATTTGCTTTTAGCTGCTGATTCAGAAAGCGCTTTTAAGGAGGGCACTGTGTTGTTGCTTATTCACCTGGCTAAAGATGGACATAAAGCTTTGCTTAAAAAATTTCAATATTGTTGCCAGGAGGTCGCCTATTTAGGCTATCTCCTGTCAAAGGAGGGAAGAAGATTGACGCCTGAATGGATAAAACTCATTTCTAGCATGTCTGTTCTAAATACACAGAAAGAAGTTCGAGCCTTGATAGGAATGGCTTCTTACTGTAGGTAGTGGATCCCTAATTTTTTGTTAACGATTAAGCCGATGTTGGCATTTCTTCGCCATTGCCGTGGAACATGGAGCACCAGCGTGCATTTGATTTGCTCAAGACTGCATTGTGCTTGGCACCGGTTTTGGGAACACCAAATTATGAAAAGGCCTTTGTGTTGTTTGTGCATGAATGTGATGGCTGTGCTTTGGCTGTATTAACGCAGGAACATGGAGGGAAGAATAGGCCGTGCGGTTACTTTTCTTCCGCCCTTGATCCTGTAGCGTGCGCTTTGCCAAGTTGTTTGCGAGCTGTCGCTGCTGCTGCTGCGTCTGTAAAACAGAGTGAGGGAATGGTCCTAGGCCATGCTTTACCCCTGATGGTACCTCACTCTGTAGATGTTCTACTGAACAGAACTCAAACGCAACACCTCACTTCTGCACGGTTGACGAGATATGAATTGATCTTGTTTGCACCACACATTCAAATTAAGAGGTGTTGTGTTCTTAATCCAACTGAACTCTGGGCCACAAGGTACTGCTTGCAGTGAGGAAGAGTCACATGACTGCCTTTACACTACCGAACAAGAGACAAAGGGTAGAATTGATCTAAATGATACTCCTTTGAACAGTCCACAAGGGGAGCTGTTTTGCGATGGCTCCTGCTTCAAACTTCCAGATGGTGCATCCACAGCTGCTTATTCAATCACTACATTGAGCACGATTGTGGAAACCAAGAGAATCATGCATAACTCTGTTCAGGCCGCAGAGATTATAGCATTGACCCGAGCTTGCGAACTTTCAGAAGGGCTTACCGTGAATATATACACTGACAGTCAGTATGCCTTTGGGGTGGTTTACAACTTTGGGAGACTTTGGTCAGAAAGAGGGGTCTTAACTTCACATGGTACAAAAATCCAGCATGGCTTCCTGATAGTATAGCTACTCTCAGCACTTGCACTCCCTACTCAGCTAGCTATCGTGAAATGCGCAGCGCATCAAAAGATTGTAGATGATGTAGGAAAAGGGAACACTTTTGCTGATCAGATAGCTAAACAAACTGCTGCTGATCTCTCTTCAGACATGTATACTTTGAGGGAAGCCACAAATGCCTGTACAATGGATGAGGGTATTGATTCCGTAAGGGATATCCAAGCCAATGCCACATTAGAAGAGTGTAAGAAATGGGCTTGGGGAAACTCGATGATGATGGGTGTTGGGTGGACAAAGTTGAAGGGAAATGGCTTCTTCCTGACGTGTACATTATGATGATGGTTGTTATGGCTCATGGTCCCACACATATATGTGCCTGCAAAATCACAAAAATGTTGGAAAAAGTATGGGTAAATGACAAAATCTCTAAGGTAGCTGAACGCTTTGTTCAAGACTGCATGATCTGTTTATAGCACAATGTGGGAAAGGGAACATCAACTCCCAGGGGAAGTTTTTGTCCACCTTCTGTCCCCTTCGAGGTTATACACTTTGATTTTATTGAGATGGAACGGTGTAATAATCTGAAGTATGTGTTAGTTGTTATCTGACCTTTCAGCAAATGGGTTGAGGCTTTTCCTGTTAAAGACGCTACAGCCATGACTACTGCTAAAATTATGTTAAAAGAATACTTCCCAAGGTTCGGGCTACCAAGAGTCATCTGGTCGGACAATGGTCCACATTTTATCGCTGCTGTAATTCTGCAGATATGCGCGGGATTACAGATTGATAAACGGTTCCATTCGGCCAGACACGCTCAGAGTGGTGGACTAGTGGAAAGGCACAATGGCATCATTAAAAACAAGCTCGCTAAGACGTGTGCCGACACCAAACTAAAATGGCCGGACGCCTTACTGATCGTGTTGTTATCAATGCATACAACCCCTCAAACTAAGACTGGGCTCTCTCCCTTTCAGGTGGTAATGGGGAGGCCTGCTAATATCTGGAACATTCCAAAATGTCGTTCCTTGAGAAATGTTGAAAATTACTTCTTTCAGATTACTGTAGCCAGTTGACTAAAAACTTGTATTTGATTCATCACCAGGTGTGAGAGGCTTTACCTGTACGATACGAGGGCCAGAATACGACTTGGGGAGTGGGTCCTCGTAAAATCCTTCGAGCGATCGTCTTGCCTTGCACCTCGTTGGCGGGGCCCTTTCCAGGTCCTACTGGTCACACAGACGGCGGTGCGAGTGTCAGGCCGGAAAAATTGGATCCACGCGACACACACCAAGAAAATTCCACACCCAGTGCCATACGATACAGAAGAAGCAGAACCCCTCACCAGTACTGCAACCAACGATCTCAAAGCAGTAACTGGTATCGAAAGTGTGTCGGGGATTCTCCCTGATCCTGTGAGGTCTGGGGAAACAGCCATTTCACCCCCACACTCTCTAACTATTTTGTTTCCAGAGGCGACCCCCAATTGTGCCTCTAACCTTACTTCCGTTCATTCGCCACTTCACGGATCAATCAGTACCAGGGATCGCAAGGTACGATCTGCGTCCAAGGAAATAGACTTACGGCACGGTTCGGCTGTGTGCTCGGAGAAGAAATAAGTCATCTAGGGCTTGCTTTTGTTCCGATTAATTGTTTAAAAATGTGATTCTGTTGGCTTGGGTTTGTGGAAGGACTAAGAAGAAGCTCGGCCTGGAGGTCGGTGTTTTTCGTTTGAAGACTACAATGCCTGCAACCGCTTCCGCTTGTATGGAAAAGGGAAAAGACTGTGTGACCAGCTATAGAAATGAACATTTAACTATGTGGAACCCGAAAACGTACTGCTGCTCTGTGATAATGTTAATTGGTTTTATATTAGTCATTGTTTTAGGCTTCTGGTACCTAGAAGAAGTACATCCACTTGAGAATTTGTTGCCGACTGAAAATGTACCTACTGTTTCTACTCCTTTCGTGCATCTGCACACTCTATCTCCTAGGAACTCTCAGCATAGACAGAGATATCATAACAACACATTATTACTCATCATGAATGCTACACATGCCATCCTTAATAAGTCCAACTGTTGGATCTGTTCATATTTACAGCAACACAGGGACAAGGGGCTAGGTTGGTATATTCATCCTTTACCTTTGACAACTGCATGCTATGCTTCTCTTAGAGCACTATTCTTTGGTCGCTGGAACGACAGTATCTCAGGGAATTGTGAGGGGACTATTTTGAATCAGTTTTAAAAACGTGTTCTGACTCCCTTGGGGTGCTCGCTCTTTGCAAATAGGAGTAAGGCTAATGTTGCTTCTATTAGGCCTTCTGATAGACTGTCTCGTCCATTTCAATCTTTGATTTAATTTAAAATGGCTCCCATAGGCAATAAGGATGCCACGCCTCCTTCCTACACTGTCAATCATAGCCCCGATTCAGTTTCTTTCTGCATACAGAGGAATGGTACTCAGTCAATGGGTGATTTTAAAGGTTGCGCCAAATTGCAAATTTGACTGGGGAAGACAGACCTTTGAATGTAGGCAAACCTGTCTACTTTGTTTGCGGTAATGTAGCATTTCCATGGTTACCCAGGGATTGGCAGGGAACTTGTTATTTAGGGATCCTGTTAGCCGGGGTATTCATAGCCAATACTGTAGAGGTTTCAAAAGCTCGTCCACAGCGGGACGAGAATGGTGACACTTCAGCACAAGTTCTGGGAGTTGTAGCGAAATCCTTTGTGCCATTTTGGGGACAAATACTAAACTCAGAAGATATCAGGAGACTAGCGAGAGTACTGGACAGAACCATCAACCGGACCACTGACATACTCTATAATATGACTCTAGAACAGAAAGCAATAAGGTTAGTAGCTCTTCAGAACCGGATGGCATTAGATGTCATCCTGGCTGAACGTGGAGGGGTATGTAAATTAGTGGGGTCCGCTTGCTGTGTTTTCGTGCCAGATTCCTCCCCAACTATCTTCAAGGCAATACAGAATCTGCATGTCCTAAGTTCAGAAGTGCATGTTCCCGGGGGAAACTGTGATTTTAGCGCTTTGTTCTGGGACTTCTTGCGATCTTGGGCTTGGAAGGTACTTTCGGTCTTGCTGATCATTTTAGGAATTCTGCTGTTTCTGTGTTGCTATATACAATGCCTTCCTGGTATATGTTCGATGTTAGGAGGATGTTGCGCACAGGCGATGTGTACATTAGGAGGCAAGGTATGCGTCCCAGACAAGAACTCCAATGAATATTTGCTGAAAGAAATTCTAGTGACCGATCTAATGGCAATAGATATCTCCGATGGTGATTCAGGGTGTATGGACATTGAGAGTTATTCGTAAAGTGATCAGAAGTAGTTTAGCGCTTGGCATAGGCCAAAAGGAGGTTTGTGGAACGGGAAATCAGATTATACCCTCTAGATCATATGAATATATATTGGCCTAGGCCAGGTCGCTCTGTGAAGGAATCCGCGTTGCAAGGTCCTGACCTTAGATCTGTGTTATCCGCTACTTTAGGTTCATCCTCCTTTTTAGATTCTCACTCTAAAGTCACAATGTGTTCTAAAATGGTGGACAGTGTCGTTTTTTAATATAACATGGCCGTCTTGACCTCTGTGTACAAGTTAATGTGTAAACTGCCCGCAGGCCAAATATTAGGGTCATGTACTGAGACCTTGTCCTTCGTTGACCTGTGTATAGAGGATTACCTGTACCAATGATACTAATCCATGAACATATATTGTGCACAATACTGTTCGAGCATCAAATATGAACACTTGTTTAACTATATAGTATAAATGTGTACGAAGGCTCAATATGAAATCCAAAGACACACTGTTGCTATTGTAACTTGTTGGAGAATGTATTAAGAAAAATCCGTAAATGTATATGATACATAAATTAGAAGTGAACTCGGCACGAACCCTAGATCCGAGATTCATTAACTTATAAGTGGGTTGGACATCATGTTTTGGCTTGTATAAAAGGTGCGACTATTCTGATGTACAGTCCCACTCACTGAACGCACCGAACAGGGCTTGTGTTTCGCTGTGTTGCACTGAGTGCCTGATAGCTATCTGTTGCTTTGTCCTTTGAAACCGTTCAGATGTAGAATAAAGACCTGTGTATCTTTTGAACCCGCGTTTGGTGTATTTCCTTTTGGGGTACTCAGCCTCGATATCTTCTTTTTGCTTTCACACTAAAGTAACACTCCCTCCCATGTTTTTGTTCATTTGCTCTTCTTTCTGCTTCTTCCCAGGTGGGGGTACTCTTTATTGGCATCCATGCTCTACATACGCTTCTCAGACTTTCCCCCTCGCTGTGCATACTGTTCAGGCATACAGGTCATGTATATGCATCCCCCATCCCCTGCTAAATCTAACCAAACATCTTTGTAATTCTCAGGTTCTGGCGGGGGTGCATTAGTCGTGTGATATGGAGTGTCCACCTCATACCCATGACCATGATATACTGCAACCATACGATATTTAGGATCATAATTTTGCACTGTTTGTATTTCTACTTCCTGTGTATCACGAGGCACCTTCTTATTATTACTATTCCCTATTGTCACCATCATCATTGCACTATTAGGTACTGCTTTGGCACAAGAACAGAGACCCAACTGGCATACGCAAAAAATCACCAGAATAAACAGGATTATAGGGATCAACATCTTTACAGTCAATCCAAACTATGATGGTACCCACCCGAATGCCATGTTTACTCAGTCATCTTCTTGGATTCCTGCTTGCTTTTCATTTTTACTCCGAGTTCATGCACTGCTGCTATTACGTGTGATAGTGTTCCATTTTCAGCATCTGTAGAAGGTACAAATGTGCAACATGAACTCCCAATATTTTTACATACCCCGCCCTCCATAGCAGTGAGGAGGTCGAGGACATAACAATTTTGCATTGTCATTAGCCAAAGTGCTCTCATTTCCACTTTGATGACGTTGAACCCTTCTTCAGTGTCATTTGCTAACTGGATCAGCTCCCAGTGAACGATCTGGAGCCACTTGGCATTTGCCCTGGTTTGGATGATGAACACGAAAGAGACAAAACATTTCTCTGCTGAGCTGAAAAGCTTATGTTCCTAGGGTATTTGTGCAAGCCGATCAGAGGAATCTTGGGACAGGTAATTGGAGGATTACTTTTTCCTGATCAGTCGATCATGGCGCTCTTCTTTTGAAGACACGGAATCCGGGGGGGGGACAGTAGGCATTCTGTTGTCTCAGGTGTTGCTTGTTGTTCATCATGCAATGGTCCCCCCTTTAGGTGCTCCTCGGGCACTACCATCAGGGCTGAGTGCAGCGTTGCAAGCGACCGGTAGCCCCTCCATGATGACGTGAGGTGCAAGTATGCCTTTTTGCCACAGACCCAGTAGTAGTCCATCAGTACCGCAGTTCCTTTTTTGAGGTATGGAATGACCAGCGTTCTGTTGCATCATTTGTTGGGCCCCACAAAAACAGCCCCTTCACTGTAGAAACAAAGCTCATGATGTTCTTCTTCTTGTATTTTCACTGGCAACCCATGTCAATTTTGTAACATGTTCTGTCCATATTTGCGCACATATTTTGTCTGCAAAGGCTAGCATTCCTTCGGAGTGACCACAGAGTCCTTCTGCTTTACCCATGACAGTTGCTTCTTGCCACTTGTTTTCTGTGAAACGTGTTCCTTGTATGGCCAGGAAGGGTTCCTTGAAGCACTTGAGATCGGTTGACCCCACCTTGCATTTGCGAATGTCCAGATCAAGGAGCTTTAGCTGGACGCTGCATGCCTGGAAAGTGGCCTTTATCCCACATAGTGCAAAGTGGATGAGACATTGTGTTTCTTCTAAGGGTACCTCCTGTGGCTCTAGAACCTTGGGCACCCCAGATGTGTGTGGTATTAAGGAACAAACATAGCAACTCCCATTAGTCGTTCTTTTTCCCATTGCCCTCATGTCCGAATACCAGCTATTAGCGTGGCCCGGATGACAAAGGTCTTCCACCTTATCTAATCCTAGACCATGAAATGCATCATATTTATTTTGGCGTGTTTGTCATTTTCCTCTATCACTGCGCTGGGGGAATTTTATTCCATCTAACATTGTTCTATATGATCTACTTCTGTTACATAGTGACCTTTGTACACGTGGTGTTAAAAGTTGAAACATTACACAATTCACATTGTTAATTGGGATTTGCTGCAGGTACTATTTGTGGTATTTGACATGGTGTGGTTTATCTCCAGTACATACTGCTCATCCATATTTTAATACAGGGTTGGAAAGAGGAGGAACCTATAACCATGTTAGACTGTGACCAGGACCCTCGTAGTGCACAGGTAATGCCTCTCGCACCTGGTGATAAATTGAAAACAGATTTTTAGTCAACTAGTTACAGTAATCTGAAAGAAGCACATTTTCTGTATCCCCTTTTGGCATACCCCAAATATTAGCAGGTCTCCCCATTACCACCTCAAAGGGAGAGAGCCCAGTCTTAGTTTGAGGGGTTGTTCTCATCGACAGAAACACGATCAGTAAGGTGTCCGGCCACTTTAGCTTGGTGCCAGCACACGTCTTAGCGAGTTTGTTCTTTATAATGCCGTTGTGCCTTTCCACTAATCCGGCACTTTGGGCATGTCTAGCTGAATGGAACCGCTTGTCAATCTGTAATCCTTTGCAAATTTGTAGGATTACAGTGGCAATAAAGTGTGGCCCTTTATCTGACCAGATGACTCTTGGCAGCCCAAATCTAGGAAAAAAACTCTTGCCGTGGTTATGGCCGTTGCATCTCTAACCGGGAAGGCCTCAACCCACTTACTAAAGGCACAAATAACAACCAATACATATTTAAGATTGTTAAACCGTTCCATTTCAATAAAATCAAAGTAAATAACCTCAAACGGGACAGAAGGTGGAGCGAAACTTCCTCCAGGGGTCGAGGTAACTTCCCTACATTGTGCTACAAGCAAACCATGCAGTTCTGGACAAAACGCTCCGCAGTTTTGAAAATCTTATCATTGGCCCATACACTGTGTAGCATTTTTGTCAATTTACGCGCACAAACATGTGTCGGACCATGAGCCATAATAACCATCATTGTAATGTAGGCGTCAGGGAGTAACCATTCCCTTCAATATTGTCTACCCAACACCCATCGTCATCCAATCTCCCTGCACCCTCGATCCATCTCTTAGTTTCCTCTATGGTGGCATCTGTTTGAATATCTTTTACAGCATCAATACTTTAAGCCAAAGTGAAAACATTTACAATTTCTTTTACAGCATACATTTCTGAACTGAAATCAGTGGCAGTCTGTTTAGCTATGTCATTGGCAAAAGCATTCCCTTTTCCTATATCATCTGTAACCTTTTGATGTGCTGAACATTTTATGATAGCTAACTGAAAAGGGAGTGCAAGTGCTGAAAGTAATCGCACTATTAAAGTGCCATGCTGGATTTTCGTTCCGTGCGAGGTCAAGAAACCTTGTTCTTTCCAAAGTCTACTGAAATTGTGGGCCACCCTAAAGGCATACTGACTATCAGTATAAGCCCTTCAGAAAGTTCACAAGCTCGAGTTAACGCTATAATTTCTGCGGCCTGCGCAGAGTTATGCATAATTCTTATAGTTTCCACAACCGTGCTTAAAGTAGTAACAGCATAAGCAGCGGTGGATGTACCGTCGGGAAGTTTAAAACAAGAGCCATCACAAAATAGCTCTCCTTGTGGGTTATTCAAAGGCGTGTCTTTCAAATCGATTCTGCCTTTAGTCTCTTGTTCTGTCATATAAAGGCAATCGTGTGACGTATCGTCACCATCAACAGTATCTTGCGAGACAGGTAAAAGTTCAGCCGGATTTAATACACAACACCTCTGAATTTGAATGTGAGGGGCAAACAAGATTAGTTCATATCTTGTCAATCGTGCAGAAGTGAGGTGTTGCGTTTGAGTTCTATTCAATAGGATATCTACAGAGTGAGGTACCCTTAGGGTTAACGCATGACCCAGGACCATTCCCTCACTCTGTTTTACAGATGCAGCAGCAGCAGCGACAGCGCGCAAGCATCTTGGCAAAGCGCATGGTACAGGATCAAGGGCGGAGGAATAGTAACCGCACCGGCTATTCTTCCCTCCATGCTCCTGCGTTAATACAGTCAAAGCACATCCATCACATTCATGAACAAACAATACAAAGGCCTTATCATAATTCGGAGTTCCTAAAACCGGCGCTGAACACAGCGCGGATTTGAGCAAATCAAATGCTGTATGGTGTTACAAAGTCCATGGCAATGGCAAAGAAATGCCCTTCTTTGTCAAAGCCAGCATTGGTTTAATCGTTAACGAAAAATTAGGGATCCACAATCTACAATAAGAAGCCATACCTATCAAGGCTCTAACTTCCTTTTGCGTATTTGGGACAGACATGCCAGAAATGGTCTTTATTCGTTCAGGTGTCAACCGTCTTCCCTCCTTTGACAGGAGATAGCCTAAATAGGTGACCTCCTTGTGGTGCACGAGTGAATGTAAACGAGCGGCAACCTAGGGTAAACGCAAACTAATACCTGCTATCCTTGTGAATGGGAATACTGAAAAACGCATTTTTAAGATCAACAACGCTAAAATGAGTGGCAGAAGCCGGAATCATGGTTAGTATCGTTGCAATATCAGGTACAATAGGAAATTGAGGAGCCACAATTTTGTTAATAGCGCGTAAATCAATTATAAAACGAAAGGGAATCGCATTATCACCTTTTTTGTATACGGGCAAGATGGGGCTGTTACATATGCTACCCGTAATCTCCTCAATTACTCCACGATGTACAAAATCAGAAACTATACATTTCAAAGCCTGTTTGCCTTCAACTGAGATCTTATATTGCAGGATGCGAGGCAATTTTACTACATGTTTCAAAATAATTTTAACAGGTTCAATTTGAAGAATGCCCACATCATTATCATCAATTGCCCATAAGAATTATGGGACATTACTAAATTCTGGCGGTAAAGGTCGAGTCAAAAACTGAGAGGCTAGTGATTGCTGAGGTGAAATTCTTAGCCGAATTCCGTCCGGAGAACAATGTATTACTGCATGCAATGCCTTCAACAAATTTAGCCCCAACAAGTTCTCCCCACAGTTTGTGGTAAGTAGAAATTGACTCTGTTCCGTGAAGGGACCCAGTGTTATTGGTACGGGCAGAAGGGTGATAAAAAATGTTTGTACTATCCACATTCGAAAATTGCTTATCTTGTGAAGAACGTTGCTGTGATTCTGGTGTAAACTGACCTCTGCCAGGGCCCCCTGCACCTGGGCAACCTCTGGATCGTCTACCCATATTCCCAAATGACATTTGCTGCAAGGTCGGACATTGTGCGCGCCAGTGGCCTTCCTGCCGGCAATAGGCACACTGGTTAATGGTTACCGGAGCCAAGGGCGCACTTCCCTGTGGACTGTACTGACCTCTAAATTGATTACCCCCTCCAGGGTTTCTGACAATCTGCTGTAATAAAACTTTAGTTTTCAGGTCACCCTTTTTTTTCTCAAACTTTTTCTTTTCAGTATTTAAACGATTTTCATAGTACTGAGACATATGCAGTACTTCTGATTGAGACTTCGCCTGCCAAGCGCTTTCAGAAGACATAATCTGTAACTGGATGTCAGGCAGCAATCCACGTACAAATTTGTTGACAAACAACCTTTTCCCTGACTCTGTGCCTAAATCTTGTCCACTGAAATCTGAGAATACCTGCTCGAACCGATTGAAGAAATCGGTAGCACCCTTAGACTTTCCTTGGATACAGGCCGTAAGCTTGTCCCAAATGATTCTTTTTTCAGGAACCATAGTTTTCAATTTGACAATAATTCTACCAGGCAAGGTTAATATCACTTGAGGTGGTCGTTCGCCAGCTGGTCTTTCTCTGTCTAGCCTAACCATGTTATCCCATGTATCTCCCAACCCAGGTATGTCATCTATAGTCCTGATCTGTTTCCACAAATCAACTCGCAGGAGTACGGGAAATAATAGGTCAATATCACTTAAAGTGAATACCGACGACTGTAAGACCGACTCTATTTCTTTATAGAATCCGTTCGGATTCTTTCTTATATCGGGAATAGATTGCTTTATGATGTTCACTTCCTGCCTTGAAAATGGGACGTGAACAAACTGTGAAACGTAATGTGCAGGAATTTCTCCGGCTACTATTCCTCGTCCAGCATCGGCCGCAATCTCAACTTTCAGGACAAATGTCGGAGGGACCTCTCTTATAGGCAACTGAGAAGTCGGCAGCTCCGAACGCTTACTAAGCAACAGAGCCAAATCAAGCGCTAAAGCAGTTGAAGAAGTATCAATCGAAAAGGCTCTCTTATAAACACTCAACAATTCTGCGGGACAACAAATCTTTCTTCTTACACACTCATTCTGCAGGTGCTCTACCATCACCTGTATCACTTTCTTTTGCATTTCTAACGTATACTGACTATATGTGTCATACACTTCATCTGGAGTTATCGACATATCCGAAATCCATCTTATCGCATCCTTTGTACATATTCGCGCTTCCTCTCCTTTCAATTCTCGACGAGGAGAAAACCTTTTCTGTAAGTACATAATACCTAAACTACCACCATCTGCTTCCTCATTCTGTAACTCTTCCAACTCCTTCCTATTCTCAAAAATCCTCTCAAAATGCTCATATACCTTCTCTGCAGTATCTCTGGACAATGCTAAGGTGTTCAAATCCCGTAACCCTTGTGGGAAATCTACATCATTTAGTCTATTCCACATTATGCTCAAGTGAGTCCCTAATCCTTCGATAAAAACATTTTCCGCAGGAATATCTTTTGAATTTTCGAGTGTGGAAAAAACATCAGCTTGTTCACCCTTCTCCGTATAATGTTTAGCCCAAGCAGGCAATTCACTCCTTTTGTCTGGGGACACAGTATTAAAAGTCACAACCCTTGGTCTTGCTCCCTGGTCTACTACAAGCGATGCAGAATCACTTGGAGGAGAAAGAGTAGGCACATTCTGAATAACAACAGGTGAAGGCAAGGGGGCAGGCAAAGGCGCGATGGCTGGAAGAACAACAGGAAGAACAACAGGGAGGACCGAAGGAACTATAGGAGAGGGAACTACAACAGGAAGGGGCAAAGCGCCAGGAGGAGGGACGTACGTAGGTGGCGCGGAGGCATTGGACTTATTAATCAATTCATCTGACGTATGAAAATCTTTTGAAGGGTAGATTTTCTGAATGCCTAATTGAAATGCCCTGTCCGTGTTCCTAACTGACTCCAATTGTTTATTTTGATCATATAACCGTGCCTTTTCGACACTTGTCTACGCATGTGTTTCTCTCTACTCTTTTGTTGCTGCAAAGCTTCTGTGTTCCAACTGTGCAACACGTCAAATGCTGCAGGTCTTGGCTTTTTCTTTACTAATACAGACTCTAAATATTCTATACAAGGGATTTCAAAACTACCATTGGTTGTACACCAAAGTTCAGAATTATGTCTGTTTTGTCTGTGCCAAATGTCATTAAATGCTATACTACCAAAGCCTTTCTTGCAGTACACAGTAAATGCCGGCGACCCCTCCTGTGGTGCGGGATGGCTATCTTCCAAAGATTGTCTGTCGCTGCAGAATAATGCCCTAAAGCAGGCAGACAATTTCCCAGGCATATCAAAGTTCTGGTGTTACCTGGTTAAATAATTGTGCTCGCGAGTACAATGCTCCAAATTCAAATTGTCAGGGTTAGATTAAGAATCGGGGCATGATTCACCTGACCAAAGGACTGGGAGGCCCAATCGGGTTACTAAGGATAATGTTAAGGACCCACGTGTCTGGTGATTTTCGGCAAATTTACCCACCTCAAATGTATGGACCCTCGTCAAGACGTCGTCTCGGGCTACAGCTCACCGTCCAGGGATCGGATCGTGCAGTTTCGTCGAGGAATTTGCTTCTCGTCTAGAGTGGCAGGTTCTGTTGGCACCGTCTGATCCCAGTCCGATAGCCGAGCCAACCTTCAACGAGACTAAGTCAATCTTGAGGGTCCCTATTTGGGCGCCATCTGTAGAATCAGAAAAAATACAATATTACGGCTGTTACACCAAGCAAAGGAAAATACACCGACACGGGCTTGTAAAGATTCCCAGAATCTTTATTACAGAACTGAACAGTATTCAACAAAGTACACAAATAGGTATTTGGCCGTCAATACATCACAGAGACCACCAGCAGGGTTCAATGTGAGCAGTGAACAGAATTTCCTAGCTCTTACAGTTTAATTATACACTGGGCTAGGGTAGCGCCAGGTTCACTTTCCCAATTTACATATCTCGTGCATGCGGTTTACTCTTGAATATGTTTACTAACACACTTCATTATTCTTTAATTTAACATTTACACTCTTTACATGCCGTTTTAATACAGACCAAACAAATGTTTCACATATTATATTTGGATAGCATTACTGTTCTTGTATACTTGTAGTTTAACATTGCTAATTCAAGTAATCCCCTGCTCCCGAGATCAAAAAAGGACAAGGTCTACATGACCCCAACATGTAGCCTGAAGGCAGGTTGGACATTAACTCTCCTACAGAGGTTGGAGAGGTTAAGGCAAGAACAAGGGCACATGAGACAGCCATTTTAGATTACAGGGTGACTTTGTACAAAAACCCCAAAATGGCGGTTCTAACCTAAAATGGAGGCTTGATTCAAGATGGCGGCTTACATCAATTTCTTATGTCAAGACCTTGCCGTAGAGAGTTAGTTATTCGCATACAATTTTAAGCAACTTGGCATAGGCCAATATACATACAAATCGTTGTAATAGGAGGCATAATTTAATATCCGGTTTGACAAGGTATGTAGACACGTGGTCTAAGGCACCCTTATAGAAGGACCCTTCGTCTGGCCAGGAGTAGGGTATTCCTTCCCCCTTTGTTTCCGTCACCCAATGGCTGTGGTATTTCTTAATGTTGTCACGATATAGGTGCCAGCTTTTACACATATGAGTTAGTGGTGTGTCTGTTCCCGTCCATCTATATCATCAGGGCACACAGGGTCAGTCACTTTATATTTGTCACATGTATGTTAGAACTGTCTTTGTACTTTCAGACAACGTGGACAAAATCACTTTTTAGAACATAAAAACCAACATATACTTGACAAATAATTTTCTTCCCCATGGAGCATCCCCACGCCTCTACTATTCACTTCTCATTCACACCATACTTGCCCTTCCCGGGCCTCCTCCCAACATATGAAAAAAGACGCTGAAAATAATAGGCTAAAATAATAAGCTAAAACAATAACCACTACTTTTTCCCGAGCCCTCTAATTATACGGGTCTCCTAATTTGTCTCTATATTCATATTTCCCTGCATTGATCGGGACAGTGCACTGTGGCTGCCACCTTCTACCCCCACTCGGATAGCCTCTCTTTCCTTCTTACTTTATATTCTCTGTATAACTAATAAACCAAAAGAATAAGAATACAAAATGCCCATAAATAACTTCCAGAGTCAATTCATCAATCTACTCATTCACATTCAATCAGAGCATTTTCCCCTCTATCATAGTGCTCCATACGCAGAACCAGACATTGTATCCCTTGCAGTCTATCCTAACAAGTCCATGTTCTTCTGAAAGCCTCCGTTCATGATTAATCCACAACACCTCTGAGCCTCTCCCTGGGGCCATACCCGGCTCCAAAAAACAGGTGGGATTTTCGCAAAGCCGGCACCCACAAGCAACACTTCTGCTGCATACTTGTTTTGGGGGCCTGGTCAGCTCTAGGTGTGCATGGCCTTTCAGTAGATGCCCCTGGATATCGTTGCAAGTACTGGGGCTAAGGAATCACATCACAGGGGTCACCAAATGAAGACATGTCCCACTGTACTCACACTCCAGAGTAAATACAACCCACTATGGAATAAAGCCAAGAGATAGTTTTGCAAGGATAACGTTTTACTCATACAAAATACAAGTGCCAGCAAACAACTCTGCTGCTCGAGAGCGCTCTGACTCTACATCATAAAACATGAGTTTATAAGTACATAAAACGTCATCTCTGGACTGGACATTCTGGTGCTCCTGATTGGAGGCACCCTCTACATGACCCTGCTCCATAGGATATGCCAGGCACTAACTGGTTTGTTCTTCCCCATCGATCTTGGCGCAAATGGTTCAGCTTCACTCATCCTTGCGGTGAAGATCAGGGCATACATTTGGTACAATATATATAATCTAAGCTAAACAACAGAACCCTGTTATTTATCCATTATGGCAAGCTCCTGGGCATCACAGGAAAGGGGTGGGAGGGGAGGATACAATACAGTTATGCTGACCCCTACATTCAGGGCCTCGTTAATATGATATGATATGATATGATATGGCATTTATAATGCATTTATAACCCCCCCTGGGGCTTGATCTCTTATTTATCCTTCCCGATTCCTCATGTTACAGGAGATGAATGTTGCTATTGGAGAGATATGCAGTCGTGCAGGCTTTAGATCTGTGGTGGGTACTTTTAGGGAGGTTTGGGCCTGGGGTTCGGGGCGGTGACGTGTGGCTGCCTCCGGCCTGGCTGGGTGGGGGTCAGAGGACCAATGGCAGTTTAGTGGAGATGGATGGACACAGCACTGGAGCCTGGAACAGTCTCACGCTCTTCGCAGGGCGCATTCTTGAAAGTGATACTAGACATTCACAACACTGAAGGGGCCGGAGGGAAATGGACTTCCGTGGGAGCAGGGCTTGTGCGTAGCAGGTTTGGTGTGCCGATGTTGACCTTGGCACCTCTTTGTGAACTCGGGACGCGCACATCGCAGGCCATCAGCGTTCCTTTTCTTGGCTTAATACAAAATGGAGTCGCATGGCAGGGACAGGGCTAGCGCTATTTGCCTACTTATATGTGCTACATGACCTTTATATGTGCCCGGGCCTGCAACCCTCTTGTGGGTTATATTGCTTCATATGGGGTTCACCTAACTTGGAAGCACCTAGTGGGGTGGAATAGACTCATTTCCATCCAAAGACCTTCCCTCTGCTGTCCTGGAGAGAGGGGTCTGGTTGACAACCATCAATCAAAGCCATTACTTAAAAATATAGAAATAAACTGCTTAGATTTAACCCATGGTGAAGACAGATAAGGCCATGCCTGTTCTTTCAGCAGAAGTGACGTTGAGGTCACAAGTCCCATAAAGTGTTCTAATCAGGTCCCTCACAGGCCTTGAAGCGGGAGGCGAACAAAAACATGAGCCAGCCTCTGGTTGGTCACATGCTTAAGGGTAAATGTAATTTAAGGGAGCAAAGGGGAAAAAGAGTTGAATTAATAGAAAAATAAATAGTATTGCATAAAAAGGGCATCGTAGATGCCACAATGGTCATTCCAGACTTTACTTTTATTAAAGGTGAC
The DNA here is from genome assembly GCF_040938575.1 of Ambystoma mexicanum. NCBI lineage: Eukaryota > Metazoa > Chordata > Amphibia > Caudata > Ambystomatidae > Ambystoma > Ambystoma mexicanum. The sequence continues at coordinate 168,630,240 of NC_090935.1, forward strand.
AGTAAACCCTTTGAACCATGCTAAAACAATTTTTGCATGATAAACATAACTAATGTTATTAATGAAAATTTGATTTGGCCCTTCCTTTGGTTCCGAGAGATTTGAAAGTTGGTATGAGGGTGAAGGACAAAATTAACATAGGAACTATGAAGTGTAAAGATTTGAAAAATTAGGGTACTTGCCATGTTGATATATTTTCAGAGTTTTGAACATGCCAAACCAACATTTCAGTTTGGGATGACAAAGCTTTCTCCTCCCACAGCTTTCCTAACTCACACCCCTCATATCCTTGTCCTATTAGCACACAGGTGGGAGGTGGGTAGAGAAAACCAACCAATCCCATTTGCAGGAATTATTACAAGTGTGTGATGTCATTTGCCCTATAAGTAAACCAGTTTGCATCAGAACTGGGCTTTTTCCACTTATTCGGGTAAGCTGATGCTGAACTCTTGCGAGAAACATCCAAGCAGAGAGGCCCAAAATCTTGCATTGGAGACAGGGACCAGGAGACATGGAAGCTGACAGGGACCCATGGAAGAGCCAGAGGAGACTATCCCAGACTGACACCCTTGCTTTCCCAGAGGTGCCCTGCTGTTCCCTCATGCTCATTGCAAGGCTTCTCCTGTAAGTAAAGCTATCCCCAAAGCCAAAGATTGTGTATGCCCTGCATTTCAAACATTGTTTTAGTTACTTGCCCATAGCACAATATCCTGTTTGTCTGTGTAGATCCTTAGCATATTTAATTAAAGTAAATCAATTAATTCACTTATAGAAATCACGGGATGTGTTTTGCTGGCATTCAAAACAAACAAGCTCTTCCCAGTCTGTTTTCAGCCAGTATTGACAGAAGGATTTGCCAAAAGAATTAATCCCAAATCCCTGTTTGAAGTGAGTGTGCAGGGTGCAATACGAAATTCCCCATTGATCCCCTGTATTGTAGATCAGAAGTGTGAAGCCTTGTATTTCCTTTGCATATGTGGTGGGAAACAAAATTGCCCCTTTGTTCCCATTGTGCTCCGACCCAAACCACAAAGTCCTGCCTATTCTTTTTTGGTCTGGCAAAACACATGTTCCCATTGCTTTATCTTTCCCTCATATTGCATCCATGGTAATAAGTAAAAACACGCTTTTACCCCTTGAATTCCATTTTCCAAAAAGTGCATTTTATCAGAATCCCAAAACTGATTGTCCCATTGTGTTCCCACTCTCTGCCAATGGCCTTCAGGTCAGAGGGGCCACGTCTAATTGATGTTTGGATGGTGGGGGTTCATGGAAAAGAAGTATTATACCTAAATCTGCAATCACTGTGTGCCTTGAATTGTTCTTTTTCTGTATTGGTGGGTGATTTGAATAGAAAGCTGCAGGAAATTGTGACTCTATAACTGAGTAATATCTCTCTGTTGGTGCAATAAAGGAAGTTATTTTTCTTCATCTGTTGCCACAGCTTTGGTGGCAGAAGTTAGTCCGTTTGTCAAATTTGGTTTAAATAAATTAATACATATATATATTCTTACTACACACCGGCCTGGTTCCTAGTCCATTGTGGCACTGGGTTTTGGTTGGGATTGGGGCGAGAAGGGTGGAGGCCTTACCTAACTTAATCTTAACAAACAATAGTGATTTATTGTGTGCCACATTCATTGGGGGGGGGATCTCTGTAGGTTGAGTGTGACCGTGTAATAAACCGTGACAAAACTGGGGGCTTGTGCTGAGATTGGTAGAGTTTCCACTCGTGACAGTGCTGTAGCAGCAGACTATTCATTTGGGTGTAATTGCATTGCAGTGGATGGAAAGTTGTATTGCATTGTGATGGCACCATTCAGACCTGTACCCTGGGTTTCAGGCCGGTGTGTAGATAAAACACTGTTTACTTCAGTTGTCATTTTGAGTATAAAATAAGCAGGAACAGGGTTGAGATTTTGCCCCTGCATAGTGAGCATATTAGGCGCAGAACACATCTCAGAATGAGCACTGTATAAATCAATATGGCCTGGAAGCACCTTCAATCCAAATTGTTTATTACAGGTGACTGGGTAGAACAGGAGCATGAAATGTGGTAAGCTAGAATGATGCAGGAAGTTACCTCTGAAAATGTTGATATGTGGCAGGATAATGGGCTGTTACATCTGGCCCTGACAGACATTTATATGACGCAGACCAACAGAGAAGAGCAAATTAAAATGGCGCAGCTCACAGCATATATGTTACTTCCATATGATGATCATGGAAGAAAGATACCAGGATAGTGTAGCAACTGTGCAAAACCAATCTGAGCTATTGGATAAAGCACAGAGATTGTTTAAACAATTAGAGGAAAAAGCACAGCACAGACAACATTCAGAGTTGAAATTAGAAGATATTATTCAGCAGCTAAAAGATGAATTGGTGACCCAACAGCAAGCACATTTATAGCGAGAGGTTCAATGTTCTGCCCTGAAAGAGGAATATCAAGAAGGCGTTGAAAACCTAAGAGTGTGCCAACACAAATTAAGCAAGCAGATTGTTCACAATAGTGCCTGCTTAGAGGACATGTTTGCATTTCAAATGCAGATTAAACAACTGAAAGATGAAAACAGCCAGTTTATCATTAGGGAAGTCAATTCCCAGGTGTAATTCGCCGCAATGCGCCAAAATCTGAACACTCTGAAACAACAGAGAGTAAGTTCTGGGAAGAGAATAGCAAATTGTATCAGGAGAAAAGTGCCTTGTTTCAGGAAGCGCATCACTTAAGGATCCTACGGAACAGAGGGTAAGTAGGAGAAATCAAGAGCAAAAGAGAACTGACTTTGTGGAGGAAGTCTGCATCATCCCGTTGAAAGGGGAAGAATCCCTGGAGGATTCGGGAAGAAAATCTTCTCTTTCAGGGATGGAGGGATCCCTCGCAAGGAAAAATGGGTCCCACAAGAGCCTAACTTAGACTGGGTAAGTATGGAGACTTACCCACAGCAACCCATTCTTAAACCCCAACAATGTCACCCAGATGACCCTGAAAGCAATGAGGAATCCTCCCCCTAACAGGTTTGGGTAACTGTCTCCAGAAAAAGGGGGACAGCAAAGAATCAGGGGAAAAAGGTGACTTCCCAATCCAACAGATATCTGGGTGTAAAATCTTCTTTACAGATTCCCAGACCCCTACACAGAAAACTGTCCAACCAAGATCCCACAGTGTCAGAGTTCAATATAAATAGGCTGGCACAAAGTGCACATTTTGTTAGTCCCCTTGAAGAGAGAGAAGGAAGATGTTATGCTTCCGTCAAGGTACAGGGTCAATGTGCATTATCAGCGCTGGTGGATACTGGATCCCAAGCCACCTTCTTGTCCAAGAAAGCCTTTGACCAAATGAATTCAGGAAGGGGGGAGAGTCACCATATTCCCCTCACACCTCTTACTGGACAACTACAAAACGTTGATGGTAATGATATTTCCGTCAAAGGGACTGCACATTTGGAGATCAAAATTGGACGACATAGGGTGAAACACCCAGTGATAGTCATCACTCCAGAGGGAACCCCTTGTCTACTGGGGAATGACTTCCATTCAGAGGTGATCACCCCTGATTGACTACGTGAACAAGGTCCCCTGTACTCAGACTAACCCATAAACAAGGTCCTCTGGACTCAGTCTAACCAGCCAATCAAATTAAAACAAAGTACACATTATGTGTGTTTAAATGGCACATGCCACATCATTGAACAACAGTCCGACCGAGTAGAATTCCACTTTAGGACCAATCAAGTCCCAGACATCACTGTCATATCTCTGTAGGCAAGCAAACTGGTGATGGGAACCCGTCTCCATTTTTGAAAATCAACCTTCCTCCCAGTTTTAAGTTGCATTCCACACTGGAAGGAAATACTCTAAAATTGTATACCAATCCACAATTTGAAGAACACCCAAATCCCATGATAAAAGATGATGAAAATCCAGCGCAAAGTTTGACCGACACCCAGATAAAGGGTGAACAGCTGTTTTTTCCCATTCAGGTAAATGAGGGGGCCTGTTCTAACCAGAGTATGCATGAATAACAGAAGAAGCTTCATCAAAGAAGCATTATTCAGGAAACTCCCAAAAGATCAGACCATCCCCATGTTTAAGTTGATTGATTAGGGGGAAATTGGCTTGGAAACTCCAAATTCCAAACATCTCTCGCATTGCAGGTGTATGCTAAAAATGTCCATTGGTGACAAAAGCATAGAACATAATTTTTGGTTTGAGAGAGAGGCCCTCTCCGCTTTTACTTTTGCAGTGACATTCTCAATCTATTTGCAATAAATTTGGACCTAATTAATTACAAAGCCTGGTCCCGACTGGGCAGTATCCACATGGGTTTTGACAACACTGAGAAAGCTTTTCGGTCAGCTCAATTGCTGCTGTATGCAGTTGAAGTTCAAATGGGTGAAGAGGTCACCATCTCAGGACAGGTAAGACAATTTACAATTCCCCCTAAAAAGAAAGCGAGGACAGAACCTCAAAAACAAGGATGCTTACATAAATTTGAATTATCACCTCCAAGAGCAAGGTATGTATTTACATCTGACAACTCTAGATGACCTAGAACATGACACCACTCAAATATTGGTGGAAAAGAGCAACCCTAGAAGTATCATTTTGGGCGTAGACACCTTTATTGGAATGGCGGCTGATGCCCAAACATTATTCTATTGACTTAGGTAATGAGATAATTGGACCAATTCCAAATGACCGTTACAATTTTGATTACGATATCCATCCAGAAAAGATTTTCACCTGGCAACGTGGGAATTTCTTGGTGTACTCTTCCAGCCCTTATGGGGGGGGGAAGAGGTAACCTGTGACATCAGGAAGGATGAGGTGGTATTTCAAGTCAACAGTGACTACCACCCATTCTTGAAACCTCATGTCCAAGCCAACATCATAACAAGAGATATCTCCACCCAACTGGAGCATAGTACCGAAATTGCCAAACCCAAGTTCTTTCCAGACTTTAAGCAGATGGTCGAAGAACAAATCAATCTCGCTGATCCCTGCAAGACCGAGGAGCAAAAGCAGAAGCTGAAACAGATGTTTTCGGATTTTCAGGATATTTTTGCTGTTGATTCATATGACTGTGGACGCACAGAGATACATTCAACCTCCATACCTACGGACCCCGAGATGGCTCCCATACTTGTGAAGCCATACTGATTGCCTCTCACATCTGTGGAGTCACTCACAGAGATGATTAAATACTTAGAATCCTGTGGGATAATTTGCCCAGTCCACAGTACCTTTAACAACCCAGTACTGGGGATACTCAAACCCAATGGCCAATGGAGACTTTGCATAGCCCTTAGGGAGATAAATAAATGGGTCCACATGTCAAGATAGCCCCTTCCCTACATCGATCAGGGACTGGCCCAGATCCAAGGGTCAAAGTTGTATACTGCTGTTGACCTGACCAACGGTTACTGGACCGTACCCATGAGTAGGGAAGACCAGTAAAAGCTTGCCTTTACCTTTGGTGGGCAGCAATATGTGTGGACCTGAACCTGCTTTTGATACATAAACTCCGGCAAAAAATGTAATATCTTCCTACATAAGGCCATGCCTGACTTGGGCAAAAGGGGAAACCTAGCCTGTGTAGATGATGTCTTAACCAAGAGCTCAACTGTGGAGGAACACATAGCTGAAATTTTATATGTTCTGACCCAGTTGTTGAAAGCAGGAGCAAAACTGTCCTTTCAGAAGGCTCAGTTGTGTAAGACCTGCATGTACTGCTTAGGGCATGAAATCACCCCTGCGGGTCTCAGTCCCCAGGTGAAGATGTGGAACATATTAGAAAGTGAAAGACCTTACTACTCTGCGTGAACTAAGAAGCCTTCTTGGACTCACTAATTACAGTAGAAAGTTCCACGAGTGTGAAAAGGCACCACTGTCAACAGTGTGGGCGTTAAAGAATTACCATCCATTCATCCAGGGGGAGGACATAATTGTTGAGACTCCTCACCAGCCCTTGCAATATATTCAAAGTGACTGAATCTGAACAGGGAACGTGAGTATTCCAGAATAACTTCCTGGATTCTGTCCATGCAAGGCTTTCATGGGGGGATCAGATATGGCCAAAACAAAAAGAGTCCTATAGCACAAGGTTTGGCTGACTTGCATGACTGTGCTTAAGAAAACGGTCTTGAGGACAAAAGTCTAAAGACCAAACACAATATGGAGGCATACTTTACTTTTCTGCACAAAGTCTATGAGCTTCTACCATGTTGATAATCACAGAGAAAAATAACTGGTGGTTGGCATTAGGAATGCCTGGGTGAAGGATATGATATGACATTGTATTTATAGCACGCTCATATACACGTGTTTCAGAGCACGACCAAGCAAAGGGAGGGGAACAAGGGAGAACAAAAAAACAAAAAACAATGATCTTACTAGGCCCAGTGACATTAAGAACGCACAAGTGCATGGAGAAGGGAAAAGGGGTAAAGTGCGTGGAAGGGGGAGAAGTGGAAAGTGCAGAACAGAGGAGAGAAAAGAATAAATAATAAGTGAAACAAATAAATAAATACAGGCAATGATGAGGTGGTAGTGCAGCTAGCAAGTGGCAAGTGCATGATTGGTCAGATAGGGTATGTCTGACAAGTGCAGAAGAAAGGTGGGGGGCTGTATGGGTACAGATACAGATCCAAGTGCAGTGGGTGGCCCAGAGGCAGTGCAGGAGGGAGGAAGGCTGAGCAGGTACCTGGGCCGGAAGGACAGTGGGTAGCCAGGTGAACAGTGCCACGAGAGAAAACAGGTCAGCAGGGGAGGAGAGAGGCCAAAGAAGAAGCAAAGAGGAAGGTCTTGAGGTGCTTCCAGAACCGGAGATGGATCTGCTCAAGAATGATGCCCCAGAGCCCTTTGCTGGGTAGAAAATGGGTGCCCAAAGTAGTCAGATGGCAGAGCTGATGGTGGTACATCAAGCCATCTTCACTGCCGTGCAACTCAAAGAACTGGTCATAATCACAGATTCAAATTATGTCAGAAATTGGTTTGTGGAGCTCCTGGATAATTGGAAAAATTGCAATTGCAAATAACAAACCACTCAAGCTTGGGAAATTAATACAAGCAATTGATGATCTGGTCACCTTTAGTGAGATGACCATCTGTTGGAAAAAGATGACTCCAAAAAAGAGGGACTGGACAAAACTGGAAATGAGTTGGCTGACCAGTTGGCCAAAACTGGAGCCATCCGCGGGATCTCATAGAAACCGAATCCCTGTTGTTGGAAATCCAGGTCGGTGCTGTCACCAGGTCACAAAGACATGCCCAAAATGAACTCTCAACTGCCCAGTGGAGTAAAGAAACCCCAGATGCTGATTTGATTGCGGCACAAAAGGTGGACCCGATTATTGAGAAATGTTATCAATATATTGAAGAGCCTGTGAATTTTCTTCTTACAAAATCTGATTATATCAGGAAAGAGGATCTCCGGGTGTTGATGAAATTTTCCAAAATGTTCCGAATCCAAGATGTTAGTTGGTACGGATATCTATGTCTGGATGTGACCAGTGGGTGGTACCTACCTCATTCCGAAGCCTGATATTAAGTCACACCCATGACGCTGCCCCTGCCGGTCATAGGGGGTTTCATGCAATTTTAGAAACCTTGCGAGAGGTCACATACTGGCCACACATGGGTCAGGACCTCAACCTATTGTGGGTGCTCAGTTTCAGCCAATTTCCCTCACACACAGAGCCCCGCTACAGAAAAGGGGAATGCCACTGCCTTGGTCGGATTTGCAAGTCGATTTCATCGGGCCAGTGATTTGCCCCTCTAGAGGAAACAAATACATGTTGACCGTGACAAGCCTGTTTACCAAGTAGGTGGAATGTCTACCGGCCCCAAATTGCAAGGCAGAGACAGCTGCCGCCCTAATGAGCAATCACATCTTCTCTCATTTCAGCGTTCCCCAAAGGATTGAGTCAGACCGAAGGAAGTAATTTTACCAGTGAGGTGATGACAAAGATGTTTGAGATACTACGGGTAAAGAGAAAACTCCACATTTCTTACCACCCAGTCCCGAGCGGGGGAATTGAGATGTACAATAAGACAATTGTGGGCATCTTGAAGAAGTTTGTGGCAGACTCTGGATCTAGTTTGGACATCTGATTGCTGCTTGTCCTGGTGGCCATCATGTCTACACCATCTTCTGCAACCAAAATGTTTCCATTCGAGATCATGACTGAACAAAAAATGGTGCATCTGCTCTACAGAACTCAAGAGCAGATCCTGATCAACATGTCTACGACTCATGAGTATATTGAAATTTAACAAAAACACCTTACGCTCAGCAAAAGTAAAAAATAGTCGGCAGAAGGGATGAAAACCTATTCCGACTTAAAAAATACCAAGAAAGAGTACGAAGTAGGAGACAGGGTCTACCTGTACAATTTTGAAAGGAATCAGACCAAAGAGTGGAAGTTCCTCCCCTCTTGGCGGGGTGCTTTTGAAATTGTTGACACAATCTCACCTGTCCCCTATAAGATCTGCATCCCTAAAAGAGAACAGATGGAAGAGAAATGAGTTAATATCAATCAGTTGAAAAGCTTTCATCCCAGAAAGAACTTGCAACTGATTGAAGGACCCAGTGAGGTTAGAGCCCAGGAACCATCTGAAGAATAAAAGTAAAGAATGGGAACCTGGATGGAGAAAACCACACATTTACAGGGGATAGAACAACTTATACTTATAAGGAATGTATCAAGAGTAAGTTTAATTTTCTGAATTGTAGATGCCACGTCAAAATTAATGTGTATCTTGATGTTTTGTTGTCAATTCAGATGTCAATCATACCGGGGAAATTAGTACTATCTACAATATTTAACCTCTCTTCTATTCTCAGCAGATTAAATAACTCCTTTCCTCTAGAGGCCAGAGGTGGAGCTACCGGAAAAAGAGGGGTCCAGGACCACAAAACCAAATCCAAAAAGAGTGGAGTGCAGAACAGAGCACCACTCACTCAGGATGAGGAAAAGAGCACGTGAAACGGTAAATATAAAGTGCCTCCTTTATGATTAATGTTGGCCTAAGCCTAGTGCTCTACGAGGAAAACTGCATTGCAAAGTTCCAATTTTGGATCGACTTTGCCGCCATTTTAGGATTCATCCATCATTTTGATTTCTATTCGTATGTTCTCTGTTCTATAATGGTGGACTGTGTTTTCAACTTGCAACCAAGCCTCCCGACCTTTGAGTTCTGTTAATGTTTAGACTGTCCAAGAGCAGAGTTTAGACTAGGTAATGAGGCCTTGTACTGCACATGAACTGTTGTCTAAGCATTGTCTGCGCTCACAAGACTCATCCCTGAATACACATTGGGGACAATGTAAAGTAAACCTCAAGCGTAGACACAGGCCGAACTGCATTGTGTTTGAATACAGACTAAGGCTCACTTCAGGATCCGAGAATATACACCACCATTGTATCTTCAGGGAAATGCAAACTTATGTAATCCTTTTGCATATTATTGTATAAGCTGTATGTGAACTAGGCACGAACTCTAGATCACAAATTATTAACATGAAGAAGGGCTGGACAATATTACTCAGAAATGTATAAAAGCACGAATGTTTAGATGTCCAGCACTCTCTCACCTCTCATTGTCAGGCTGGTAAACGTTGCAGGGTGTTGAGAGCCAGATAGCTATCTGTGTTACTTTGTAAACTGTGCAGAATAAAAGATCTGTGAATATTTTCAGTCCTTGATTGGTGTATTTCCTTTGTGGTACTCAGCCTCGATACTTTCTTGTCCTTACAACCAGACATGATCTAACAAAGATTCCTGGAATGAACCCAGGCCACAAGGAAACAGAAAGCCCGCTCTTTCCTTGCTTTTCTCTCTGTCTCACTGGAATCAAAGTGGGGGGACCTGTGGGGTAAAATATAGCCCCTGATTGGCAGCAATAAAGAGGCCAGAATCATTTGGAAAGTATAAGTATAAGAAGTATAAGTATAAGGCCAGCACAGAAATGGTGATGTCACACATTGAACCACAAACAGGCCTAAATATCAAAGGAAAGAACGTGGGCTTGAATCTCAAAAGTGCAATGATGTGCACAATGCATTTCAGCAAGAAAAAGAAAGACATGTGACTGACAATGCTGTTTTACTAAATCCATGGAGAGCTACACTTTTACTTAAAGAGACAGATAGCAGTGTGTAGATTATCTTCAATGTAATACAAGAATGTGCTCCAGTCATCTCAAGTGAAACAGAGCTCATTGCAAGTATAAGAAATAAAAGAACTTCCTGTTTCCTCATCCAAATGACAGTATGCTATGAGAAGTGTTCACTAGACTTTCAGAGTTTGAACATGGTTTTCTCATATAACTGCCCTATTCATATGGACACTCCAGAAGTGATATTCATGCATTTTGCAACTGTGAGATTAAAGAAGTACATTACACATGTACCTTATACAATGTCATGTATAATGTATTGTGTGTGTGATTAAAAGCCATTACATTTAAAACTTGCACTGGAGACAGGGAACAGGAGACATAGAAGCTAACTGGGACCCCTTGAAGGAGCAGAGGGGACTATCCTGGACTGACACACTTGCTGTCCCAGAGGTGCCCTGCTGTTCTCTGATGCTCATTACAAGGCCTCTCCTCTAAGTAAAACTATACATGATACATGCAGCCAGTAATTTCTCCTAAAGATAAAACTTAACCTCCAAGACCTTTCCTCTGCTGATCCTGGAGAGGGAGGTCTGGTTGTCAACCTTCAATGAGTGCCATTGCTTAAAAATATAGAAATAAATACACTGCCTAGATTTAAACGACAGTGGAAACAGGTAAAGCCATGCCTGTTCTTTCAGCAGAAGTGACCTTGAGGTCACAATTCCCATAAAATGTCCATTAGAGTTGCAGCCATGGTCATTTAAGGCCATGAATGGAAAGGCAAAGGTAAACATGACCCAACCTCTAGCTGATCACATGCTCAAAGAAAAATGATACTGAAAGCGAATAAAGAAAAAAAATATGTAGTTTAGTTAATAGAAAAATACATATTATTGCATAAAAGGGGCTGTATATATGCCACAGTGGTCATTCCAGACTTGTATTAAAGGTGGCAGTAACCCCCTCTGAAAAATGCTAAAACGATTTTTGTGTGATAAAGATAACTAAAGTTATTCATGAAAATGTGATTTTGGCCTTCCCTTGATTCCGAGAGATTTGAAAGTTGATGTGAGGGTGAAGGACAAAATTAACATAGGAACTATGAAGTGGCATATTTTTCAATGATACAGCTCCTGAGTAAAAGAAGAAAATATGTATCTCTGCATAGGAAGGGCGTGCCAACTTCAGATTAGCATCATCTAATTTGCCTTAAAATGTAGTTCTTAAAAATATATTGATACATGTAAAGATTTGAAAAATTTGGAAACTTGCCATGTTGATAGATTTTCAGAGTTTTGAACATGCCAAGCCCACATGTCAGTGTGGATGACAAAGCTTTCTCCGCCAACAGCTTTCCTAACTCAGACCACTCATCTCCTTGTCCTATTAGCACACAGGTGGGATGTGGGTAAAGAAAACCAACCAATTCCTTTTGCGGGAATCATGACAAGTAAGTGATGTCATTTGCCCTATAAGTAAACCAGTTTGCATTAGAACTGAGCTTTTTCCACTTATCACACTCTTGCGAGAAACATCCAAGCAGAGAGGCCACAAATCTTACATTGGAGACAGGGACCAGGAGACATGGAAGCTGACTGGGACCCATTGGAGGAGCCACAGGGGACTATCCTGGACTGACACCTTTGCTGTCCCAGACGTGCCCTGCTGTTTCCTGATGCTCATTACAAGACCTCTCCCGTAAGTAAAACTATTCCCAAAGCCATAGATTGTATAGGCCCTGCATATTCAAGCACTGTTTTAGTTATTTCCCGATAGAAAAATATCCTGTTTGTCTCTGTAGATCATTAGCATATTTAATTAAAGTAAATCAATTAATTCCCCTATAGAAATCACGGGATGTGTTTTGCTGGTATTCAAAACTAACAAGCTCTACCCGAGCCAGTATAGACATACAGATTTGCCAAAATAATGAATCCCAAATCCTTGTTTCAAGTGAGTGTGCAGGGTACAAAACAAAATTCCTCATTGATCCCTTGCATTGTAGATCAGAAGTGTGAAGCCTTGTATTTCCTTGCATGTGTGGTGGGAAACAAAAATGCCCATTTGTTCCCATTTTGCTCTGACCCAAACCACAAAGCCCTGCCTGTTCATTTTAGGTGTGGCAAAACACATTATCCCATTGCTTTTCTTTCTCTCATATTGCATCTGTGGTAAGAAGTAAAAAAAAAAATAATGTTGCCCCTTTTTCAAAATGGGCTTTTATTACAATCCCAAAATGATTTTTCCATTGTGTTCCCACTCTCTGCCACTGGCCTTCATTTCAGAGGATTCAAGTCTAATTAATGTATTCAGGATGGGGATTACCTGGAGAAAAGTAATATAACCAAATCAGCAATCACTGTGTGTTTTGTATTGTTCTTTTTCTGTATTAGTGGGTGATTTGAAAAGAAAGCTGTGGGGAATTGTGACTGCATATCTCAGTATTATCTCTATTTTGTTTCCATTACAGAAGTCATTTTTGTTCTGATTTGCCACAGCATTGGTGGCTGATGTTAGTCTGTTTGTCAAATTTGGCTTAAATAAATTAATACATCTATACTCATACTACACACCAGCCTGGTTCCTAGTCAATTGTGTCCCCGGGTATTGGTTGGGATTGGGTGTGAGATGGGTTAGAGGCCTTACCAAATTGAACCTTAACAAACAATAGTGAGTAAATGTGGGCAACATCATTGGGGGGAACGGAACTCCGGGGGTTGAATGTGGCCTTGAAATAAACCACGACAACTGATCCCCTTCTATGAGTTTTGGAATGTAGTGCTTGTTATCTTGAAACTACAAAATTGCAGTGCTGACCGTGTATTAATGAAGCTATAAATAGGTTATGTAGTTAAGGCTTGATTTGATGGTTCTGAAGATAATCCTATTGTAGAACTCCACTGCTTGACAATAGCTTCAGACAAGAACCCAAACCCACCATTCAAATACTGCTTTATTGAACTGTCTTCTATCATTGCTTCTGGTGTAGAAGGAGCTAGGTTCCATAAAGAAGGAGGATATTTCTTCTTTGGTGATTATTTTATAAAGCAAATTCTTCCACCTCCCTCTGTCCTAGATATTTATAATGCTATCACCAACCTCCCATGATCTTGAAGGCTCACACCAGAAACAATACAAAACGCTAAGGAAAAAAGGCCAAGAGATTCTTGCAAGGTTAACAAGAAAGGATAAATATACAAAAATAGCTGTTCCAGCAGAGAACTCTGCTGCCAAGGAACCTTCTGGGGGAAAAGGGTACAAGCAAATGTTTAAAAGGGGGCACATCATAAGCAGTGATATCATTACATATGATATGCATAGAGGATACCAGGCCATTGGTCTTAGCCCATTCCGTCATTCTTCCATCACGTGGAATCTGCTCAGCATGTCGTCTCCAGGGAACCAAGGCCAAAAGAGCAATTAGCTGAATTTGAAAAATAATGCTACTCTGTCATTGTACAGTGCACCTGGCAGGCTGGAAGAATGGCACAGGGGGGATTTCTAGGACACACACACGTACACATTTTACTCATCCCAATCGCATTACTGGGCTTTCAAGGATTCCACCCTTCTCTTTTGAAATATAATATATCCCTCCCTGTACCTCACATTACAAATCAGGTCCATATGAAGAAAAGCTGGGATAACCGTGTCCTTAGATCTTTTATGTATCTTGGTTTTATGGTCGGTGGTCTGGGGTCAACTAGTATCTTGGAATTCAGTGGTCTTAGAACTGGGGCAGTGCAGGGGCCATAACTCATGTTTGGCTGGGTGGGAGTCGGAGGCCTGCTTTGGTCAGTTTGTGATAACACGTACACAAAGGCACCTCCACACTGTCTCATGTCCTTGGGGTCACATTCTTTCTTAGAGCAACATGTTGGCAAGAGTTTGGAAACAAAAGGGGTTTTCTGTGAAAATTAGCAGCAGCGTGGACCTCTCTCATCAGCTCTTGGGCCTATCCGATTCCCTCTTTAGGTTTGCAGCCTGTGCTTAGCACGCTGAATACTACTTGGCCACACAGGCCCTGTAGTTCGACCATGTGAGTTTTTTAAAAGGTTCAACTATTGTCTTTCTTTCTGTACGAACCTACATTTTTTTATATATGTGTCTGAATCTATGATTAAACTGAATTACCATAAAATCATCTCGTAATCAATGTGTGACCTGCATCAGCTTGTATTTGTATAAACTAGCTACCTGCCTCCTTCTAGCCTACCACTATTGCACGGTTGTAAACGGGGTAGCTGTTGACTCTTCTCCTTCTTATTACGTAATAGTGTCTTCTTGAGTCAGGCCCCCTCCAACAAAAAAGAAGGTTTCACCTTGCACCCCCCCTTTTTCTTGTTTACCTGTCACCAGGCTTCATGATAGAAAGGGTGCAGAGAACCCTCATCAGGTGCCCATCCCCAGGTGCCCCCCCCAGACCTGTAATTGCGAAGGTCCTGAACTATAAAGATAGAGTAAAGATTCTTTCCTACTCAGAAAAGGGGCAGCTGAGTAGAGCTTGAACAGAATTAGCAGTCTACCCTGACTATTCCTTCCAGGTGCAGAAGAACAGGTCAAAATTCTCAGCGGTGAAGGCGAGGCTGAGGACGGACGGCCTTAAATATAACTTGATTTATCTTGCTTGCATAAAGGTCCAATATAAAAATCATGCCCTGTTGTTTGAACTCCCAGAAGAAGCACAGGCCTGGATGGATATGGAAAGACTATATCCCAGCAGAGAGGGTGAAGAGGCCCGACCTAAATACAAGAGAACCACGTAATTGGCAGATAACAAAGGATACATGGAAAGTCATTGTCTACCATTCCTGGTCTGCTTAAACAATTACATATATTATGCGAGTTGAACACCCCAGGACAAGTGGGTTGCTTACGCGGGGGTCTGCTACACTAGGATGTGGTCCTTTCCCTTTTTCTCCTCTCTTCATATTGGGTGGGGTGTTTGCACCATGTACTAAATAACAAATCCATGTTTGGGTGGGGTGTTTGAGCCATGAAGTACATTTAGAAGTTGAATTTAGATGCGTCCCAATAGCCCCTCTGTGAAAGTTGAACTTAGAAGTGCATTTAGAAGTTGACTTTAAAGTGTGCTCAATAGACTCTATGTAAAAGTTGAACTTAGAAGTGCATGTAGAAGTTGAATTTAGAAGCGTCCCATTAGCCCCTCTGTTATTTGTTATGTTATGTTATTTGAATTTGTAAGGCGCCAAAGCCCGTAGGCATCCAGGCGCCGAAAGACAGAGGAAGATGCAGATGCTAAGACAGTCTTAGCTAAACAGGATGTTTGGATGGGGTGTTTGAGCCATGAAGTACATTTAGAAGTTGAATTTAGAAGCGTCCCAATAGCCCCTCTGTGAAAGTTGAAGTGCATTTAGAAATTCAATTTAAAGTGTGCCCAATAGACTCTCTGTGAAAGTTGAATTTAGACTATAGGTGAAAGTTGAATTTAGAAGTGTGCCCGATAGTTTCTATGTGAAAGTTGAATTTAGAAGTGTGCCCAATAGACTCTCTGTGAAAGTTGAATTGACATTCGTGCAGAGCCTGCTAACGCAGGTTCGAATCCCGGCGGGGCCAAAATCAGCCTTTCATCCTTCCGAGGTCGATAAATGAGCACCACACACCGTGGGTAATAATAAGCAGCGCTCAGATACCTGAGGGTTCGTAGCGCTATATAAATGCCAAATTATTATTATTTATTATTAAAAGTGTGCCCAATAGCCTCTCTGCGAAAGTTGAATTTAGAAGTGTGCCCAATATCCTAATAGTTTCTGCGCAAATTCTAAGTTAAAAGTATACCTAATAGTATATCTGTGTAATGTAGAATCCAGAACTGTGCTGAATAGCCTAATATTCCCTCAATACAAAACTGCATGCATGGGACAGACAGGAGTGCATGCATGGAGCAGGCTGGAGTGCGTGGGGCAGACTGGAGTACGTGGGGTGGACTAGAGTGCTCAGGGCAGACTGGAGCGCGCGGGGCAGACTCGAGTGCATGAGCGCGTCGAGAGGGACGGAGTGTGTGGAGCCAACTGGGGTGCATGAAGTGGATAGGAGTGCATGGAACCGACTGGAGCGCATAGAAATGCGCGACGTATATAGTATGGTCTGGAATGCAGAGAACATTTGAAAGCGCTTATATCACATCATAACACACCACCACGCTTCCTCTCTCCTTACACCACCACTCAACTAGAACACAGAGATACTATGACACCATTTGGTATAACTGTTCTCATACCAACATTCTGCCTCATACTCCCT
Organism: Ambystoma mexicanum; assembly: GCF_040938575.1. Classification (NCBI taxonomy): domain Eukaryota; kingdom Metazoa; phylum Chordata; class Amphibia; order Caudata; family Ambystomatidae; genus Ambystoma; species Ambystoma mexicanum. The sequence continues at coordinate 168,646,629 of NC_090935.1, forward strand.
ATCCCTCTAAATAAACACTGCTGGTTACTCACCCCCCAGCCAGACGTTCTCTTCAGGCCTAACGCAGCCACAATCGATCTGGATAAATCCTACCAGAACGAACACATACTCTTGACATCTGAACCACCGCACCTACCGCTAAGAAGCAGCTATTACACGAATACCGCACCGGCTGCACACATATCCGGTGCTCAAACGCATCTTTGACTTCGGTTCCCATTCAACCTACCAGCGCCTTCAGACCATACCAATGGTATATAAGGCGCTATATAAATGCAAAGTAACATAACATAACATAACATAACATGTACTGAATAACAAATCCATGTGTGGAGCACAACCACAGGGTGGCTACTACCATGCCCCCGAAGTCTCTTTTTTAGGGGTGCTTGTTTTTGCGCCCACCCACCACGCAGAAACCTCTGCTGTAGACTCTGGAGGTGGAGGCGAGAAGCAGAAATGCCTGAGCAGGAACTATAAAGCTGGGTGATTGTTTAAAGTTTGGGGTTTGGGGATGTTATAGGAGGGTATGTTTTGCCTGTACTTGTTGCTGACTTGAACTGTGGAGAGAACACACTGCATGGGTTGTGGACTGGGTTAAGGAAAGGGTTACTGAAATGGAGTGATGTACATGTCCTCCTTGTGCCCGATACATGCTCATGGTTGGTGCCGTAAACTACTTACATGGAATGTTTGGGGTTTGAATGATTATGTGAACAGGAATAGAGTTTACTCCTACGTGAGACGATGCAAAATAGACATTGCATTGTTGTAAGAAACACATTTAACTGCCTAAAGACAAACATTGTTGGCCTGTAAATGGAGTGGATGAGTGATCGGCCCCCCATACACTGCATACGCCCGAGGGTCTTGATTTGGATAGCGCCCATGGTACCGTTCAACGTCAATCACATTAAAACTGATAACAAAGGCCCAATGGTGCTAGTACAGGGCCATAGCAGATTTAAAGGCCACACTGAGCAATCAGATTGAGGCAGTCAAAGTAGATGTGGGTTTGCTGTGTCAGGATGTCAGGAACCTGGCAGAGCACACCACGAGCTTGGAAACTGAAACAGAAAATTCTAAAGAATTTTGTGACACGCACACCAGTGTGCATATCCTGCAACAGAAGGTTTGTCTACTGGAAAACCGAGTGGAGGATGTGGAAGGCACAGCATGTAGACACAATGTCCACATAGTAGGCCTGCCGGAGGGAGAGGAAGGTGAAGACCCAACGACATACGTGGAAAATATGTTTCTATAGGAAATTGGGTCAGGGAACCTGTCACCAGGCTTCACGACAGAAAGGGCGCAGAGAGCCCTCACCAGACTCCCACCCCCAGCCTCCCCCCAGACCTGTAATTGCGAAGGTCCTGACCTATAAAGATAGAGAAAAGATTATTTCCTACTCCAGACAAAGGGGAACTGAGTAGAGCTTCTACAGAATGAGCAGTCTACCCTAACTTTACCTTCCAGGTGCAGAAGAACAGGGCAACATTCTCAGCAGCAAAGGCGAGGCTGAAGAAGGCTGGCCTAAAATATATGTTGATATACCCTGCTCGCCTAAAGGTCCAATATAAAAATCATGCCCTGTTCTTTGAACCCCCAGACAAAGCACAGGCTTGGATGGATAGGGAAAGATTATGCCCCGGCGGAGAAGGTGAAGTTGCCCGACCTAAAGACAAGAGAACCACTAAATTGGTAGATAACAAAGGATATGCGGAGAGTCATTGTCTACCATGCCTGGTCTGCTTAAACAATTAGGCATATTGTGCCAGTTGAAAACCCCAGGACGAGCATGTTGCTAACTCGGGGGTCCGCTACACTAGAACCTGGTCATTTCCATTTTTCTCATCTCTTCATATTCGGCGGTTTGTTTGTGCCATGTACTGAATAACAAATTCATGTGTGAAGCACAACCTCAGGATGGCTACTACCATGCCCCCAAAGTCTCTTTTTTAGGGTTGCTTGTTTTTGCACCCACCCACCACGCAGAAACCTCTAGTCTAGACTCTGGAGTTGGAGGCGAGAAGCGGAAAAGCCTGAGCAGGAGCAATAAAGCTGGTCGATTGTTTTCAGTTTGGGGATTGGGGAAGTTATAGGAGGGTATGGTTTGCCTATTCTGGTTGCTGACTTGAACTGCGGAGAGAACACACTGCATGGGTTGTGGACTGGGTTAAGGAAAGGTTTACTGAAATGGAGTGATGTACGTGTCCTCATTGCGCCTGATACATGCTCATGGCTGGTGCCGTAAACATACTTACATGGAATGTTAGGGGTTTGAATGATTATCTGAAAAGGAATAGAGTTTACTCATACCCGAGACGATGCAAAATAGACATTGCCTTGTTGCAAGAAACACATTTAACTGCCGCAAGACAAACACTGTTGGCTCGTAAATGTAGTGGATGAGTGATTGGCTCCTCATACTCTGCATACGCCCGAGGGGTCTTGATATGGATAGCGCCCACGGTACCGTTCAATGTCACTCACAATAAAACTGATAACCAAGGCTGAATGGTGCTAGCACAGGGCCTCTTAGAACAAGTGGGCAGATGCCTGATTAATACCTATGCTCCAAATCATAATACCGCCACATGCTTCCAAACACTGTACTCAAGATTCAGGCCCTATAGGAATTGTAAAATTATATGGGGAGGCAATTTGAATTGTACCCTGAACCCAATATTAGACCGATCAGACAACAAAATCCACAAACTAACTCCACCCGCCAGTGTCCCTGCAGACGCTACTGACCTCATTCGATCTGGTAGACGTATGGAGGACAATGCGCCCAGATTCCAGACACTACTCTCATTGTTCTGCACCACATGCTGTCCACACCCGGCTAGATTATTTTTTTCGTTGGCAAGTATTGGGATGCTCCTTCACACTGGCTGAATACATGAGTAGAGTTGTATCAGATCACGCTCCCCATCACTATTATGGCAGTATCTGCCCCCTAGAACTCCAATAACCACATTGGAGCTTAGAGCGAATCCTTGCAAGATGTCCCCTTCCTGGGCTGCATCAAAAAGAGTATTCCAGACTACTTCATTAATTACACAGGCAGTGTACCCAGAGCCGGGACACTATGAGAGGCTCTAAAGGTGGTGATTAGAGGCATGGCCATTGACAAATCTGGCAGTGCTCAGGCAATAGTAGGCAGAGAGTTAACTGCAGCGGAGGAGCAACTGAGGGAAGTGCAGCAGTCCCAAGTGGGTTGAAACGACAAAGAAGCAGAGGAAACAACACTGCAACAGAAATGTATGAGCTACTGGGAGAGACTGCGCTTGCATAATTACTTCAAATACATTGAAAGGCAGCATAGGGAGGTGGACAAGATAGGCAGACTGCTGGCATGGCTATATGAAAAAGAAGACAGACAGAGTCTGATTTATTCGATTAACATGCGACAGGGCGAACTGTGACATACCCAGGAGGGAATTAGTGGGACCTTCTGAGACTTTTACGACTCCCTCTACCAGTAAAGGTCTCATGTATCACAGGCACATATAGAAGAAGTGCTTGCCAACATCGCGCTCTCTAGACTACAACAGGAAGAGATAGAAAGACTGGATGCACCCATTACACTAGAAGAATGAAAAAACATTATTAGATATTTCCTGACAGGCAAAACTACGGGCACGGAGGGTTTGCTAGGAGAATTCTACAAAACATGTGCCAAGGAATTAGTTCCCCCACTCCTTAATACATTTATGGACTCCTCAAAGCTGCGATCCTAGCCCCCAGCTTAAGGGAATCAATCATAATACCCCTTCTCAAGCCACACAAACTCGCAACAGGGTGTGGCTCGTACAGGCCTTTATCCATTCTTAACCAAGACAATAAGATTCTGATGGCTATACTGGCTAATAGGCTCATGAGGGTGATCAACACATTGGTACATCCAGACCAGATTGGGTATGTGCCAACCAGAAGCATGGCCTGCAATTTGCATTTATTGCACCACATTATGGACAGCACTCTGTCCTGGGAGACCCCCTGAGCAGTGGCCACGCTTGACACAGTAAAAGCATTTGATTCCGTCAGGTAGGAGTGGCTCTATGCTATGCTGCACAGGTTCGGCTTTGGGCAGGCATGCATAAAATGGATACAGCTGATATATACCCAACCAGTGGCATAGCAGGTAGATATATCTCAGACTCTAGGCAATTAGAAAAAGGCCCTAGACAGGGATGCCCGCTGTCCCCACTGCTTTACATCCTAGCCATGGAACCCATAGCGCAGTACTAGAGAATATAGTATGCTGCAGCAGGGATAGTCATTGCGGGAGTGAACCATCTGATTTCAATCTATGCAGATGACACACTGTTATATATCCAAAACCCAAAGGGCAATTGGGAATTCATTATGGATGCCCTGGCACTTTTTGTGAAGCTGTCAGGGATCACGATTAGCATAGATAAATCATCCCTGTTCCCGTTAGCAGGTCTATCCAAGATGAGGCATGACGATCTGCCTGTCAGAATTCTCCTTCCAAAATGTTGCCCTCGTAGTGAAGAAAATAATTCTTCCTACTAATGTAACCCTCTGGATGTACAATGAAACATACAGAGGGGTGACTCTGGCCACTGCAAAGGAAACGCTTAGTGTTTGTATGCAATATGCAATAACAATTAACAAGGAACACTGAAACTAATTATACACTAACCTGTGCCTAGTATCAGAATAACTTCCTCAAGTAGCTAGAACAACAGGCACCGTGAGAGTTTATAATTTCTGTATCAAGGTCATAAGAAAAAGAGAGAATGGTCAGGATACAGAGAACAAAAGGAAGAAAATAAGTTATCCTAAAGAACTGGAAAGATCTTACCAAGGGTTCCGTGTGAATGGAATGTTCGAAATGTTCCAAGATAGTTTGCAGTTCAAGGGTGAGTAGACAATCCAAAACAGACTATTCCCAAAGAAACGAGGAGGCCTAAAATGTCCAACAGTCTCTAGTCCGTGTGTGCAGGTAGTGATCCTGAATTTCCAGTTGTTTGCGGGAGCGGTCCTTTTTCTTCAGTTGTTTACAGGAGCGATCCGGTTTCTGAAGTTTTATTCATGGGAATGAGGATAGAACAGGTAAGATGGAATGGATAGGACAGTGAAAAGTTCACAATGGATCCGAGCGTAGCAAAACAGAGCAAAAGGTAGCTTAACTCCCAAGAGTTTGCAGCGTATCGGAAGGAACTGGGTTAAGGCAAGAGGAGTAACCAAGTCGGTCCGATTCGTATACCAGCTGATCTTTAGACACACGTGGAGCAAGAAAAAACAGGTTGAGGGACATAGCAAGGGTTCGTAATACCAAGAAGTCAGAAGTTCAACAATACAGGTAAGGGCAAATCCGTAAGCAGGTCCAAGAAGCAAAATGAATGGTCAAGAAACGTAACAATAGGCAATAATTCAGAAAGAACGCTAATCAGAAGCAACAAGCGGTTGCCGATGCGGGACTGAAATAGAGGGGATCACTTGATTCCGACGTCGGAGTCCCAGACGTGAGTTACCTCCCCTTGACAATGGAGCCCATGGCTTCCATTGCAACTTCCAATTACAATGAAAAACAGACTTCCTGACTCCTAGACGCCAGGAACCAAATACTCGTACATGATTCCTAACTTTGTGAATTTGTTTTGCACAATGGTCGTGCTTTGTCCGGCGGACTGTACAAAGCGTGACCTGCACGCACCGTGCTCTGAGCACGTATTCCTGATACTGTCATTCCTTGCACTACAGTGGAGTGCTACCCCGTTTAGGTACTTTGGGGTCAACATATACCATGACCTGACATCAGAACACGCTAACAACACACTGAATGCTCTAGCAAGGTATTAGGAACTCCATCAAGTTCTGGTGCAAGCTACCTCTCTCGCTCATGGGTAAACCAGCTCTACTGAAAATGGTAGCCCTTCCCCTGTCCCATACTATATATCCAAATCATTTTTTAGGACCTCATACTCCATATGCATTGGGTTTCTGTGGCAGAATGGCTGGTGCAGGATAGAGCTGACCACCCTACGTAGAATTTATGAGGAGGGTGTGGTCAGCGTCTCGCACTTTGAGTTGTATTACCTTGCTGCACAGTTGCAGTTTGTAGTAGAATGGTTGACTGACAATGCTACATGGGACACTCAAATGCTCCAACCTACTGTACCGCGTTTCTATCTGAAGGAACTGTTATGGAATAGTAGACACTGAGACCGCCAAAGCTCACATTTAGTGTCACTAGGGGTACAGCTCTGGGACAGAGCGCTTGCATTGATTGGGTTAAAGGATCCCTTTTCAGTACAGATCCCATTGGCCTCGATAGTATGATCTTCTACAAAAGCGCGATTGGGGATACGCTCCTACTGGGACCCTGGTGGTGTTGCCACGGTGGGAGACCTTCTGCAGGATGACTCCGTCATAATTAGCAGAGCATACGGGCTTACATAGGAGTCAATACTTATTCTACTGTAGGGTCAAGAGGGTTCATCATACGCAGGTAGCCTACATACAGAGAAATAATAGAAAAACACGCAATAGTAGAAATCCCAGTGGACACACCATATCCAGGATATATGACCTTCTGACTGGAGAACCCATCACAGGAATAGCAGTGAGACGCAAATGGGAGGAAGACCTCTGGGCCCCTCTCCCTGAGACACAATTGAAGGACATACTGGGTTACAATAGGAGGGTGTCCCGGAACACTAGGCTACAATTGACACAACTGTTTATAACATACTTGACACCTTTGAGAGTCTCCAAGTTCCCTGGTGCGACGGAACAACATTGCTCCAGGTGAAATGCCACAGATGCTAGTATACTACACATGTTTTGGTCTTGCCCCAAAGTAATGATATGATATGATATTTTATTTGTATCGCGCTCGTACACAAGTGCTTGAGAGCGCGACAAAGGAAATACTGGGAGGCCTGCTAGGTCAGTTCATGCATCCTAAGCATACAAAGTGCGCACAAAAGATGAAAGACCTGACGTATATGTTAGCCACGGTCACCATGGCATAGAAGTCTCCCAGGGGACCTAACATAGAAAGCTGGTGGAGGGATCTGAAAAAATGGGCGATAGCGGAGGCAGCTGCTTGGAGAAGGGCAGCACACCTAAGCGTAACTGACATGAGCGATGACATCCAAGCGGGGGATGCCCTCGCACACACTATGTTTGCATCAGCAGATGCAGAACCTGACCTGTAGGGCCAACCCAATGAACACTGCAGTCAATTTATTTTTAGTGTGGTCACATAATCTAGACTAGGAACCAGTACTATAGGCACCATGGGGGGGAGGGACGAAAGGACGGGAGGGACAGTTGGGGAACGTTAAAAGGTGAACACAGCACAAATATTGTTTGCCTGTGCTGTCAATATCATCTGATGCTTATTGTCTGTTATGCAAAAACAATAAAAACCTGTTTAAATAAATGTATCTGAAAATACTGTAATTACTGGGTATGTACTTAATGTTCGTCTTCTGATGTCCCAATTTACTGTGAAGGCTCCTCTCGACCTCCATCCAATGTAATGTTTTAACTAATATATCTATGTAAAGGGCCAAGTAATAGTGTAGATGGAAATATACCAAAATGTCACCTCCAGAAATTCAACTGCCGGTAATTCCTATTTTTTGTTTTTCGTGGGGGGTATGGGATGTAATACAAGTATGGGGGGTGGGGGGGGCTGTGGGGGTCTCACCCCACAATGTATGTGGTGTAATGGGGGTTGGAAAAATAAAGTCTGCATTTTCGGCCGTCAGACTTCTGGGGGTCGCAGTAATGACATAGACCTGTTTAGATCAGACCATTGATATGCACTTTAGGAAATGTAAATTTCAATACATGAATTATAAATATATATCCTTTGGGGTCATTGCTGGCGATTTCCTGGTATACCGGAACTGCTGAAACCTAAAAACAGATGTAGGACTTTAATCATCGCAGGGGAGTTTACATTCCGCTGGGAGAGGATACTAACAGGCTCGTGCCCCTGCAAGCATGCAGGGTGAGGCTCGTGCCCCTGCAAGCATGCAGGATGAGGCTCGTGCCCCTGCAAGCATGCAGGGTGAGGCTCGTGCCCCTGCAAGAATGCAGTGTGGGGCTCGTGCCCCTGCAAGAATGCAGGGTGAGGCTCGTGCCCCTGCAAGCATGCAGGGTGAGGCTCGTGCCCCTGCAAGCATGCAGTGTGAGGTTTTCTTACACCGATCAATTGGTATGCCCCATAGATAGGCTTCTTATTGGATCAGCCTGCATTTTTGCAAGACACTGAGACAGCTCAAAATTTGGGAGGCGATTTATTTGCAAATCACATTGAAAAAAGAAAACTTTATTTTCTGTTCGATTAAATTAAAATACATAATCCAGATCTGGAGTGATTTTAGTTTCTACTCGAATCCAAACCTTAGAGAAAAAAATGCACCATTCCTTTCCTAATTATAGAGGGCATTGGATAAAGTTGCATCAACATCTTTGGATCTTTGGGTTTATTTACTAATTATGCCTGAAAATACTGTAGTGCATAATGCAAATGCTTCCATAAGTGCAAAGACATGGTGCTCAGCATTAACGATTGAGAATCAGTGTAAAACAGCATGGAAGTCCAGCAATAGCATAGCTTGCTAGTATAAACGTTAACAGTGTTTCTTACAATGGACTTGAAATGCGTCCTATATATTGTAAATTCAAATAATAGATTCATATGAAATGTGGAGGAAATATTTATTTTATCTTTGTTGTTTTTTGTTTTTTTAATCCCTACCTAGGAAGCCTCAGACAGGTATTTCTAGACTTGAATGCATAGGTAGGCCCTGGAAGGGCTCTGGGGGCCTGGTGGTGTTGAAGAAGAACCGGGGTAGCTGGACTGATCAATGCCAGTGAGAGGAAGTGCTCATCTTCCATTCCCTTACAAACATGGTGCCGATGATCAGTATCTCCGCCAACCAATGGCAGGACTCTCATTTATGTAGACCAATCTGGCTGACAGAATGGGCTAGAAAAAGAAGAAAGATTAATTTGCCCTTTTATCAAATTGTGTAAAACTGTTGGTAAGTCAATGCTGCGCAATATCGATGCCGTAGCTTAATTGTGCCCCTGGGATTTGTTGTAGGATTGAACGTGGTAATACAATATGCATAGGCTTCATTAACACACTTTAAATTATACAATTAGCCACCAGTTAGCATCTTTGAGATGAGCATCGTCTTTAGTGATCCTTCAAAGGCCCTCAGCTGCACCTTGGGGCATTACAACATTCTGCAATCATTGTCTCCGATTAATAAATGCACACAGCATCCTTAATTAAATGAAATGAACGTTTTCCGTTCATCTTCAATATTATGTGGGGTTTGAAAAAAGCACCCAATTAACCCTTCTAGCTGCATTGTGACAGTAAAATAGCTAACATCAGCTAAAAAGCCATTCACACACTGTAGAACCCAGTAACCATTACTGGAAGCTCACCTCTACATAGGAGCAACACAGCAATGCACTCTGGGTATGCAAATGAGCAGAGAAGCTTGCTTTTGGAAATTGTTGTCTTATAGGGCATGATATGTTATATATTAAAGAAGCGTGTAACAAACTCTCAGAGGTGGTCAATGCACGGTGTCATTCAAGCCATGCAAAATAAAGCATGACATTGAAATGATATTTGAAAAAATGAAAAATGCAACATTTAGAGAAAAAGGGCGAAGTGAAACCATGTTGCCTTCCTCAGAATTGAAGAAAGAAAGAAAACAATGAGAACAATTTAGAGAAGTCATATCTATGTTAAAGTATTGGCAAAACTGTTCAGCCAAATACAGACTCTCTTTAAATTAAGGCTATTTGGACCAAGCCAAACATTAGGGGTTCAGGCAAAGTGGATACAGTGGAGGGAAAGAAGGAACACTAAAATAGGATTTAGTTTAGGGAGAGGTAGACAATTAAAAAAGGCTTTATTAGTGAGAGAATTAGAATAATGATGCAACACATATACATATATATAAAATAGATACCCTTTTTCTGACCAGTAGATGTGAGTACCTCAGTGACTTCCTTACAAGACAAATGAGCTCGTGACAATTGACGTCAGTGAGCAAGGAGTGGCAAGTACATCTCAGAATAGTTTTGTAGAGAGCAAGGGATTCTTTGACTGTAAATCATGTTGACACCTTTGTGTGATGGATTAAAATGCTAAGGAAACCCTTTGATTGCTTTGGAGTAAGTTCTGACAATGCAACACTTGAGTATGTTGTTGTGGCTCATTCTCGAGCAGAGAGAATCCCAGTGACCTCCCCTTCTTGACATAAGTGAACATGCCATACTTAGTCAGTGACTGATAGGTACGAGAATGTCAGAGATTTTTTGAGGCAGGCAGGAGACTCCATTAATTTGCTGTAACTGACTCCATCACTTTGAAGAGAATACTGGCAAATAGAGAAATCGAGTGTAGGTGGAGGCATTTGGGAGATTACATTCACGGACTGTAATTGAGTGGGCAATACTAATGCTATCATTTTGTTGCTAGGGAAGATAAGTGACCACTTTGAATACAAACATGTTTGAGGCCCACCAGGTCTGGGGTGTAGTGGCCCTGATTTTACCTGAATGGGCCTCTGCCAACATCATTCCCACTCAACCCTACTACTCCTGGTAATGCCATGTCCGTAGGCTGGGTGTCTCTCCCATTCTCACTCTTGCCACTATCTACAGGCCCCATGGACCTACCCGCTTTTTTCTCTCTGAATGGGCTGATCTCTCCTCCTCTCTCCTGACCTCCTCCCCACCCTTCTCTTCCTTGAAGACTTCAACATCCACCAGGACTCTCTGCATCCTGCCACTGTACTCTTCCATGACCTCTGTGACACTTGCAATTCTCCCTTCCCGTCCAACCCATTCTGCTGGACACATCTTGGATGTACTCATCTCCACAGACATCCCTCTCTCCAACCCTCTAAATACTCCTCTTCCCTGTTCTGAACACTCTCTCCTCTGCTCCCATCGGGAGCTCCCCGGCCCCACAGCAATGCCTCTGCCCGCACTGCAAGTCTCCTTCTCAGTCATTCAACCAATAAAGCGTGTCAGTTGCTGCATTCGCCGCCACCTTCAATCGCCCTCCAACCCCTGCTATTGACTCACATACCAACTCAGTACTTGCTAACCTCCATCTCCGATGTCATGAGGATCTGCAGGAAGCCTACCTTCAATTGCAACTCTTGGTGTGATTCCGACCCGGCCTCTCTGAAATGCACATGACAAACTGGACTGCTATATGCTGTTACGCTCACCTGGCTCCTACAGAGGCGTCGATCCGGACTGGACTGCTGCATTCTCAACCAATGTGACGCATAGGGCCGAGATGACGGACTGGACTGGCCCACCTAGCTTTGTTTGCTTGGCCCGTAGGAATATTCTTCTGCAAGTGGAGAAAGGGAATTAACCACCCGTGGAGTTGAGCGTAAATCCCCCCACCCCGCTGTTCTCCCCACTGATCACCTTAGATGTTCCCTCTTATAGTCTCACCTGATGATTTGAGAAGATGAGCTCTCCATCCCGCATTGAGCGCAGCGGCGCGTAGATAACCAGTTGCTTCACTGGCTCGAAGGAATTGGTGAGTTTCAGGACAATATTGACTCCGATATTCCCGGCAAGACGCCATAAGTATGTAGTTCGTAAGAGTTCAAAATGCCTGACTTTCACTGCAGGTTGCAGCTTGACCCTACTGAAGAGTTCCTCGTGGCAACCGGTAATGTTCTGGTAAGGATTTGTATTATCCAACACAGTTTGATAAAATAATGTCTATATGTAACATGTTGCTTTCTCCCTTATTCAGGCGCTGAGAGAAAGTATGAAGTCTCGGGGAATAATGCCTCCGGCAGTAAAATCAGGTAAGTCTATTGTGGTGAGGAGGGTTCCCCTTGTTAGTCCCTTGTTTCACCTTGCTGTCCTCTTGTTTCCCCTTAGGGGCTGGGGTTCGGCTAGGATGCATTGGAAGCTGCGCCGACCCGTGAAGAAGAATAGTACCCCCGGTGGTAAAACCAGGTAAGTCTATAGGGAGTATTCCTCTGTGTATTCCCTTGGCTCACCTTGCTGTTCTTGTCTTCTCCTTAGGTGCCGGAGTGCGGCGGTAACATGCAGGTTGATGCGGTGAAATGTGAAGATGCTGCGAAGGCCGGTGAGTTCAGCGCGGCAGCAGGCGAGGCGACGCGCATAAAATAACTTCTTTCTTCCAGCTCGAAGGCGCGATGGATCGGCAATTCAGGTAAGGATCAAAGTTATTGCTCTTGTTTTAACCTTTTCTCCTTCTTTCTCCTTTTTTCTAGGAGCTCCAAACTCGAGGCGGGCGTGGCAGAAGACTGAATGCAGACTTGCAGGCACGGTGAGCGTTACGCTGCTGGATGCAGAATAACGCGAAGCGTGTGCTGCTCTTCGGGTGTGGTTTAAATAGCCTCCAAAGTAGTCCCAGGTAAGTATTCCTCCCCAGCCCCACCCGAGTAAAAAAATAGTCCCTAGGTAAAATAGTCTCTTCCAAGCCTCGTTTGGTTTCGAGCTCTTGCAGCATGGTCTGCATCAGGTAAGTTTGCAGCATGGTCTGCATCAGGTAAGTTTTAATCTATGAGCCTGGAGCCTATGGCACCAGGACTGACTCTCCATATGAGCCTGGTGCCAAAGGCGCCAGGACTGCACCCAAATAGCCCCTAGCAGGGGTTGTTGGGCTTGCTTGGGGTAACTTGATGCCTTCTTCCGGGGTTGCAGGACTTGGTCAGGGTCCCCGGGGGTAGGCATCATGACATCTGCTCCAACGGCAATATCGACTCTCCATCCGCTATAAGAAAAGAGCTCATGTCCAAGCCTGTATCTCTGGGGCCACCAATAACACGCCTGAACTTTTCAAACTCTGCAAGGAATTTGCCAATCCTACTGCAGTCTCTTCTTCTCCACTTCCCTCCCTAGCCCTCTGCACTGCACTGGCCTCCCATTTTTCCAAAAAAACCCAGGACATCCTATCCACATTCTCCTCTATTCCTATTCCCACTCCCCTTCCCTCTTACCTCCTCCTCTCCCATTGGACCGAATGAGGTCTCTAAAGTAATCCCCTAAATGAAAGTCTTATCCAAACATGTACCCTCTGCTCTTCCAGAACTTTCCACAACAAGATCTCCCATCACGCCCCAGCCTTGGCAACCATTAATTTGCCACTGGCTCTTTCCCACAACCCTGTAAGCACTCCCTTATGCACCCTCTTCTAAAAATGTTGTATGCAGACCCTTCATACCCAGCTAACTATCACCCTATCTCCATCGGCCCTTTCCTGGGCAAACTCCTGGAGAAGTTGGTCATCCCCCAACTAACCCACCACACAGGAATTTACTGCCTGTCTCCACAACCACCAGTCTGGTTTCAGAACATCCAGAGTCACGGAAACTGCTCTACTGAATACCCGTGAAGACCTGCTGTGAAATCTGTATTCCAACTCTCCCTCTGTTCTGATCCTTCTCGATCTTTTCTCTTCCTTTGACACAGTCAACCATGCCATCCTCATAAATCTTCTTCAGGACACCCTTGGTATAATGGAACGGGCACTGGCCTGCTTGACCTCCTTCTTCTCTAACGACCTTCCAAAGTATAACTTGGCCCTTTCCTCTAGTCCACCTCACTCTCTACCTGCGGCGTCCCTCAGAGCTCTATCCTATCACCATGGCTCTTCAATATCTAACTTGCCCCTCTTATCCACCTGATCTCCACCTTCATTCCTTACTTTCAGTGTTATGTAGATGACACACACCTCTCCTTCAAGCTTCCCTCCCCTAACTCGGCTTCTTCCTCTCTTATACATGACTGCCTGATTGCTATACAGGCATGGTGTTCTGCGAATGATCTCTGCCCTAATGCCATTAAGACTGAGATCCTCCTCATTGGGATGCCTGCTCCCTGTTCCCTCCCACTCTCTAGCGCCCTCCTTGTGTCACCTCCCTTCACCCTCCTGTCAGGCAAGAAATCTTGGGGTAATCTTTGACTCCTCTCTCTCCTTCTCCCCTCACATCAAGGACTGTGCCAAGAAGTCCATTTTTCAGGTCCACCTCCTCAGAGGCATTATCCCTTTCCTCACCTTTCCCCAGAAACTCAATATCTCCAAAGCTCTGTCTGGTTCTCTTTAGGCTGGACTACTGCAACAGCCTTTTCCTCAACCTACCTCTTTCCTCACTTTAACCGCTTCAACTTATCAATAAAAGGGCTGCAAGACTTAAGCCTCAAGGCCTTGGCCTCAAGCCCAGGGACCACATCTCTCCAGCCCTAAAATCTCTCCACGGGCTGCCCGTGGCAGCAAGGATCAAATTCAAGACACTCTGAATCATCCACACAGCGTTCTGGGGCCTGGGACATCTCTACATCCAACCTTCTCTCCCCAAATACCTCTCCGCTAGAGTCCTTTGTTCCTTTAGCTCCAACTATCTGCAGATTAGACATTTTACCAAGCAGAGAGTGGGGGGTAGATCTATTTCTTTGGTTGGAGCCTCCCTCTGGAATGGCCTCCGTACCCCTCTTAGACTTGGATGTCCTTAAATTCTGGAAGCTTCTCCTCCTCCTTCGCTCTACCCCTCCCATGTTAATGTCCCCGGGCCCTGTGACAGATGCCTGGACCCTTATGAGTCTTACAGGGACAAGGCCCTCCTCGACCAGTCCTCCCCAGCACTGCTAATTAGCACTTGTCCTCAGGCTACCTTCCCAGACTATCCTAATCTGGTCCACCCCCTGGCACTAGCTGACCCATAATTTGGTTCCTCCCTGGCACTTACCCCGCTTTGGACTGCCCCCTACAATTGCCCTGCCCCAGGGGCCCACTCCTTCACTCCGCCCATTCCCCAACCCCACCTGTCTGACCCTCCTCCCCCGCAATTATAGTTTGCTGCACTTGCACTTTACGAATGTCACAAGGCCTAGTATTACCATTAATGTTGGTGTCTTTTGTTTGTTCTCAATTTACTATTGTATGTATGTGTGTTAAACCGTAATCATTTAGTGTCTCCTTATTAGGAATATTGGCCTAAACCCATTCGCGTTACGCAGAAAACCGTGTTGCAAAAGTTCCAATTTTGGGTTAACTTCACTGCCATTTTAAGACTCAACCGCCATTTTGATTGCAACTCTTGTTCCATGTTCTAAAATGGTGGACTGTGTTTTCGACTTGCAGTTGAGCCGAGCAACCTTTGAGTTCTGTTAATGTTTAGGTTGACCGAGAGCCGATTGTTCAAAGAAATCTTCCACTTCTTATGAACTGCCATTCAAGTGTTGTCTGTGCTCACAAGCCTCATCCTCGTATAATCACTGAACCAATGAAGAGTAAACGTCGATCGTATGCCGTAGCTGAACTGCATTGTAATAACTCTTGAAATAAGGCTTACCACAGATACGAGAACCTACAGCATCATGTATTTTCATGGAAATGTAAACCTGTATAATCCTTTGCACAATATTGTAACATCTGTCATGTGAACTAGGCACAAACTCTAGCCCGTGAAATATTAACCTGGAGAGAGGCTGGACAATATTGTAGAAATTGTATAAATATACCTGTGTTTAGATGTCCAGCATCCTCTCTCCTCACTGTGTCGCCTGGTACACACTGCGAGGTGTTGTGAGCCAGATAGCTATCTGGTTTGCTTTGTAAACTTTACAGTAAAAAAAGATACTTGTATCATTTCAGCCCGTGATTGGTGTATTTCATTCGTGGTACTCAGCCTCGATATTTCTTTGTTCTTTCAGATGGGGCCCGAATAGGGACCCTCAAGATTGATACCACCTCGTTGAAGAGAAGACGCTGCTATCGGACCGGGATCGGACAGTGAGAAAAAGGGGGCCCTTTGTATGTGATGCAATATCTCGACAGTACTGCACCATCTGATCCTTGAACCGTGAGCACGAGGTCCGAGACGGCATCTTGACGAAGGGTCCACATATCGAGGTGGGTAGTTTTTCTGAAATCACCAACCACAAGGGTCCTATGTCCTTTGTAATCCGATCGGACCTCCTAAGTCCTTTGTAATCAGGTGAGTCGTGCCCCGATTCCTAAGTATCCTGATATTTGGTTGCAGATTTGTACTCGCGAGCACAAACAACGCCAGGTAACACCAGTGACCTGACATGCCTAGGAAATTGTCTGCCTGTTTCAGGAGATTATCCCACAGAGACTGACAATCTTTGGAATTTGGATGACCGGCGCCACAGGACGGGTCGCCGGCATGTTATATGTACTGTAAGTACGGCATTGGTAGTATAATATTCAACGATATTTGGCACATACAAACTAGACATGCTTCCGAATTTCAGTGGGCAGTCAATGGGAGTTTTGAGATTGCCCAAATAGAGTATCTAGAGTCCATATGGTTAAAGAAAAAAGCTAGACTTGAAGCATTGGATGGAATTCAGAATGGAAAAAAGAAGCTATGCAGCAACTTAAGAGTAAACAGAAGCATGCACGTCGTCATTTGTCTAATTCAGAAAAGGTATTATTGTATGATCAACAAAAACAGTCAGAGTCTGTTAGAAACACTTCTTGATCTAGAAAGTATTCCTGAAGAGAATACTTTTATTGAGGTGATGGGAATACATTTGGCTGTAATGAGGAATAATTTGACAGACATGGATGTCCCACAAGGGTTGAGGGATTTGAATATCTTAATTTATTCAAGGGCTTCTGCGGCGAAAGTAAATGAGCATGTTGAGAGGGTTTTTGAGTTAAGAAGGGATTTAGAATGATTACAGAATGATGAAGTAGATTGTGATATATTTGACGCTTTGTATGTGCAGAAACGGTTCCTTCCTCCTTGTAAGTCAACGAGTGAAGAAACGCAAATTTGCAACAGAGATTAGCTTATATGGATTTCAGATGTATCGATATCTCCCATATGTATATGATACTTTTAGTCAATAAATTCCTGAAATGCAGAAGAAAGTGTTACAGGTAATGGTAGAATACCTGCAGGATGAATGTGTAAAGAAAAAGATTTGTTGTCCCGCAGAATTGATGATTATTTATAAGAGAGCCTTTGCGCCCGATACTGCTTTGACCATTTTAGCGCTCGATCTGGCTTTATTGCTTAACAAATGTTCGGAGTTGCCTACTACTCAGTTGCCTATGAGAGAGGTTCCTCCGACATTTGTTCCTAAAGTTGAGATTCCAGCTAATGCCACAGCAGGTATAGCAGCCACTAAGATTGAAGCTCACTATTTATCGCAATTGGTTCATGTCCCGTTCTCCAGACAGGAAGTGAACAATATCAGACAGTCGATTGAAGACATTAGGAAAAATCCAACAGGTTTTTTTTTTTAAGAAATAGAATCTTTCTTGCATTTGTCAATTTTCACTCTGGGTGATATACACTTGTTGTTTCCTGTGATCCTACCTGCTGATTTATGGAAACAGATTAGGACTGTAGACGATCAAGCAGGGCCGGGGGACACATGGGTTAACTTGTTGAGGATAGACGGGGAAAGGAAAGCTGGTGATAGACCACCGCAAGTGATACTGACTTTGCCAGACAGGATAGTAGTGAAGTTAAAAAATCTGGTTCCCGAGAAAAGGATTGTTTGGGACAAACTCACTGCTTGTAGCCAAGGGAAATCTGAAGGTGCTACCAAATTCTTTAATCGGTTCAAACAAGTATTTTCAGATTTTAGCAGACAGGATTTAAGCACTGAGTCAGGGAAAAGGTTGTTTGTGGATACATTTGTGCATGGATTGTTGCCTGATATCCAGTCACAAATCATGACTTCCGAAAGTGCTTGGCAAGCTAAATCGCAGTCCAAAGTATTGCATATGGCTCAATATTACAAAAATAGGGTCAATAATGAAAAAGAGAGGATTGAAAAGAAAAAGGGAGACCTGAAAACCAAGTATTATTGCAACAGATAGTTAGAGGGACTAGAGGTGGGAATACACAGTTGCGAGGTGTTATGCTTGAGCTAAAACATGGCGCTGGTGCGCAGTGCATTCTGGGGGCACTCAGAGCCATAATAGATATTTATTCCATGGCTCAGTGAAAAGCTGTACTTACTTTGCTGAGAGCTGAATTTGCTTTGCTGAAAAAAACATGCTTTCCAAACCTGGTATGCAGCCAGTCAAGGACATTCTGCTGGGAAAGCTGGTTTTGTTATGTCTTGCTATGAGTTATGGAACTGTTTTCCGTGGCGTTTGTTCTTAGGAGAGGAGGGAAGCGCTTTGCTCCTTGAGGTTACTGTCGGTTGACCCAGCTGGCAACCAACGGTCACTTATGTTCGAGAAATTGCCACCCCTGTTTGAGGAGTGCATATATGCGGAAACCCTCAGCGGTCAGACGAGATAAGCACAAAGACCTCAGTCGGAAGGGGGATGCCTTTGTCCGACACACCTGTGGGCTGTTGTGCTCTCGGCCTGGCTGTTACCGGGGTCTTCCAGACGCTTCTGGCGAGATGAGGAATTCAGTTACGCCCACAGTGATGTATTTTCTTTTGAATTCTCTGTCTTTTCTGTGATTTATTTCTGTGTTATCACTTGTTGCTTCCAAGCTGTAAATAAATAGCCGTATAAGTGCTCATTATTTCACTAACTGCGTATTTGGCTGTGAGTTATTGCTTCGCCTACCTGTGTTCACATTATTTTTCTTTGCTCTACACATGTACTGGCGATGAAGTGTCCGTGCGCATTTGGAGAGCAAAACACGAGGTCAGTTTGTTCCACAAAGTAATTGGGTCCTGTACACGTGAACTAGTGTGCTTATTGCAGACAAGAGGGTCATTGGCGAGCACAATGCCCGATCCTTCAGCAGAGGTCGAATAACACATATGGTGTCATGGGTAGACAATCCATAGGCTGCCCTGGGGTAGGGAGTCCTCTGTTTGCTCAAAATCCACAGTCATTCTCACAAGATAATCAGCAACCTATTATAGATAGCAGAAATATTTTTGATAACCCTTCAACTGCCTATCTTTCTGAAGATCTTATCTTTGATGATATATTGTTTCGTTAGGACAGCCCGAAGCAGGGTCTGGAACCAGTACCTACTCTTCCCATCAATCAGAAAGAGCCCTACATTGAGATGAAGGTGGGGAATAGGAAGCATTTTGATAGATATGGGAGCACAGAAGTGTTCCATTGATTATTCACGGGTTCCAGACATTCCACTGTCAGGGCAGAATAACGTTTCTGTAGGGTTTTCTGGCACGCCAGTGGTTAGTCCGGTTTCTTTGCCAGTACCAATTACATTAGGGCCATTCACGGATTACTGTCCATTTGTTGGGGTTGAATCTGTTGAAGGAATTAAATGTGGTAATTCATTGTTCTTCGGATGGAGTACGTTTGATGATTTCACGCCAGCAATGTTCTGTCTCACAGTTTTTGACTAGACCTTTACCGCCTGAATTTAGTGAAGGTCTGGCGTGTTTATTGGCGGTTGATGATAATGATGTCGGCATTTTGCAAATTGAACCTGTTAAAATTGTATTGAAACTGGGAGCTAAGTTGCCACATATTCCACAATATAAGATTTCAGTTGATGGTGAGCAAGCTCTGAAGAGCATAGTTTCTGATTTTGTCCATCGTGGAGTGATCGAGGAAATTGCAGGAAGTTAGTAATAGCCCGATTTTACCGGTGTATAAGAAAGGGGATAATGCGATTCCTTTCCGGTTTATTATTGATTTGCGTGCTATCAATAAGATTGTTGCTCCACAATTTCCAATTATATCTGATGTAACCACGATATTAACAATGATCCCAGCTTCTGCCACCCATTTCAATGTGGTGGATCTTAAGAATGCCTTCTGTAGTATTCCCATACACGTGGATAGTAGATATTTGTTTGGGTTCACACTAGGGGGACGCTTGTTTACATTTACTCGTGCAGCGCTAGGGTAGATGGAGAGACCAAGCATTTATAGTAGGGCTTTGAAAGAACAGCTCGAGTTGCCTTCCACTTGAACATTGTTGCAATATGTTGACAACCTTCTCTTAGCTGCAGACTCAGAAATTGCTTGCAAGAAAGGTACTGTGTTGTTGCTTATTCATCTAGCAGATCATGGGCATAAAGCTTCAATAAAATAGTTTCAATATTGTCGACAGGAGGTCGCCTATCTAGGCTATCTCCTGTCAAAGGAGGGAAGAAGATTGGCACCTAAACGGATAAAAAGCATCTATGGCATGTCTGTCCCAAATACACAGAAAGAGGTCAGAGCCTTGATAGGAATGTCTTCTTACTGTAGACAGTGGATCCCTAATTTTTCACTAGTGATAAAACCAATGTTGGCATTGACAAAGAAGGGCTTTTCTTTGCGATTACCGTGGCACTTGGAACACCAGAAAGCTTTTGATCTGCTCAAGACTGCACTGTGTTCCGCACCAGCTTTGGGCACACCAAATTATGACAAGGCCTTTGTTCTGTATGTGCATAAATGTGATGGATGTGATTCGGCTGTGTTAACGCAGGAACATGGGGGGAAGAATAGACTGTGCAGTTATTTTTCCTGCACACTTGATCCTGTTGCATGCGCTTTGCTAAGGTGTTTGAGACCCGTCGCTGCTGCTGCATCTGTAAAACAATTTGAGGGTATGGTTTTAGGTCACTCTGTTACCATGATGGTACCCCACTCCGTAGACGTTCTATTAAATAGAACGCAAATGCAACACCTTACTTCCGCACGATTAACAAGATACTAACTGATCCTATTTGATCCTATTTGAACCGCACATTCAAATTAAGAGGTGTTGCGTATTGAATCCGGCTGAATTATTGCCTCTTCCGCAAGACATTGCTTGCAGTAACGAAATGTCACATGACTGCCTCTATACCACAGAGCAAGAAACCAAAGGCAAGATTGATTTAAATGATACACCTCTGAATGATCCACAAGGGGAGCTGTTTTGCCATGGCTCCAGCTTCAAACTTCCTGATGGTACATACACTGCTGCTTATGCCATCACTGCACTAAGCACGATTGTGGAAACCAAGAGAATCTCGCTTAACTCTGCGCAGGCCACAGAGATTATCGCACTGACTCGAGCTTGTGAACTTTCCAAAGGACTTAGAGTAAATATATTTACAGATAGCCAGTATGCCTTTGGGGTGGTTCACAACTTCGATAGACTATGGGCAGAACAAGGTTTCTTGACCTCACACGGAACAAAAATCCAACATGGCACCTTGATAGTTCAGCTACTCTCAGCACTTGTGCTTCCTACTCAACTAGCAATCATGAAGTGCACCGCACATCAGAAAGTAACAGACGATGTAGGGAGAGGACTTTTGCTGACAGGATTGGTTCAAGGATAGCTAAACAGACTGCTACTGATTTATGTTCAGAAATGTATGTAACAAAAGAAACTACAAATATGATGAATAGATGAAGGAATCACTTCCCTAAAAGATGTTCAAGCTGATGCCACTCCAAAAGAACTTAAACACTGGGCTGAGGGTTTAGCAAGTTTGGATGAGTAAGGTTGTTGGGTGGACAACGATAGAAAAAGAGGGATGCTACCCGATGCATATGTAACCGCCATGGTTACAATGGCTAATGGTCCTACTCACATAGAAAAATCTGTACATTTCTAGAACCTGTCTGGGAAGACTGCTGAGCGTTTTGTCCAAAACTGTATGGTATGCTTACAGCATGATTTGGGGAAGGATACGTCGACACCGAGGGGTAGTTTTGTTCCCCCATCTGTGCCCTTTGAAGTGATTCATTTCAACTTCGTTGTATGTTCTGGTAGTCATTTGTGCCTTTAGCAAGTGGGTTGAAGCCTTCCCTGTGAAAGATGCTACAGCAATGACAACAGCGAAAACCATGATTAAGGAATATTTTCATAGGTTTGGTTTGCCGAAAGTCATCTGGTCGGACAATGGTCCACATTTTATCGCTGCTGTTATCCTGCAAGTATGCATGGTTGCATTCGGCTAGACATGCTCAGAGTGCCGGACTTGTAGAACGCCATAATGGTATTCTAAAGAACAAGCTAGCAAAGGTCTGTGCTAGCAGTAACTTGAAATGGCCACATGCCTTACCGGTAGCTCTACTGTCCATGCGGAAAACCCCACAGACTAGAACTGGACTCTCCCCCTATAAAATTGTTATGGGGAGACCAGTTAATATTTGGAATTTGCCTAAGCCCAAGAAACTGAAAGACATGGAGCATTGCTTCTTGCTGAATACTGTGACCAGTTAACTCAAAACTTGTATTTGTTTTATCAACAGGTGCAAGAAGCCCTCCCAGTTAAATACGAGGGGCCAGGTCATTGACTTCGACCTGGCGACTGGGTGCTAACCAAAGTGTTCGAAAGAGCATCCAGCCTCCCACCGCATTGGAGAGGTCTTGTTGGCCACACAGACCGCTGTATGAGTAGCTAGAAAATGACACTGGATACACAGGATGCACGTCAATAAAATACCTTTTCCTTTGCCACTCGACAAAGAAGAAAAGAAGGAAACTATTTGTTCTGCTTCACATGATAAGCCTTTCTTGAACAACACCAAGCGTGTTTCAGAGATTCTTCCTGAGCCCGGGGGGCGTGGGGAGACTGCTGCTTTGTCTTTGAATTCTTCTTCTGATCTTTCTGCACCCTTGAGTAATCTTGCTTCTGTTTCACCATTTCCATCAGGAAGCAACGACACTCTGTTTGCAGATCACGCCATACCTGGAGTCTTGAGGTACGATCTGCTTCTACGGCACTAGACTTACAGCTCAGGGCAGCTGTGCCCTCAGGAAACGACTGCTGAGCTAGTCCCTTGCCACTCTCTTACTGAAACATAAGTAAGTGTCCGGGACCGGCAAAGCTATCTTCAATCAAGATTAATCAAGTGGCCAGTAGATCACCAACAAACAAACTTAAGGAGTTTGTCGCAGAAACCTTTTTGAAGTGAACTTTGAGGAAAAATGCCTGTCGCTAACTCTACTCGTACAAAGCAATCGATCGATCCTGTGACTAAAAGACATTGGACATCAAAAATCATTGTCCTTTAGGACTTACTGTTTGCTCGTAATTATGTTAACTGGTCTAACAGTTGTGATTGCGCTTGGGTTTTGGTATATTAAGGGGGTGTGTCCACTTGAGACATTGTTACCTACCAAGAGTGTTCCCACTGTGTCTTCTACTTTCGTACATCTGCACACTATACCTTCTAGGGATTCCCAACACAGACAAAGTTACCACAATAATACACTTTTATTCATTATGAATGCGACCCATGTGATTTTGAATAGAAACAATTGCTGGATATGTTCCCATTTGCCACAGCATAGGAAAAAAGTGTTGGGCTGGTTTATTCATCCTCTACCTTTGACTACTGCATGCTACGCCTCTCTAAGGGCACTATTCTTTGGTCGTTGGAATGATAGCATCTCTGGGAACTTCAATGGGACTAACTTGAATACGTTTGTAAAAATGAGTCCTGGTGCCTCTGGGATGTTCCCTTTTTGCAAATATGAGCAAGCTCAATGTTGCTTTATTAGGCCTTCCGATAGACTTTCTAGACCTTTCCAATCACTGATTTCTGCTAAGGTGGCTCCTGTAGGCAACCGAGATGCCATACCTCCTTCTTACACTATTAATCACAGCCCCAACTCTGTTTCCTTCTGCATACAAAGGGATAGTTCTCAGTCAATGGGTACTTTTGAGGGTTGTACCAATATTGCAAATCTGACTAGTGAGGCTAGACCTTTGTATGTAGGCGATCCCGTTTATTGGGTCTGTAGCAATGAAGCTTATACTTGGCTACATAGAGATTGGCAGGGTACTTGTTGTTTGGGTATCTTGATACCAGGGGTATTTGTAGCCAGCACCCCTGAGGTATCTAGAGCTCGTCTAAGGCGGGATGAGAACAGTGATACTCTTTCACAGGTCATGGGCGATGTAGCGAAATCCTTTGTGCCATTTTGGCGACAGATCATAAATTCTGAGGATATTAGGAGACTGGCAAGAGTATTGGAGAGAACCATCAACAGAACCACCGATATACTATACAATATGATGTTAGAACAGAAAGCAATTAGTTTAGTGGTTCTACAAAACCGGATGGTGTTAGACGTCATCCTGGCTGAGCGTGGTGAAGTATGTAGATTGGTGGGATCTGCCTGTTGTGTTTTCGTACCCGACTCTTCCCCTACCATATTCAAGGTAATACAAAATCTGCACATCCTAAGCACAGAAGTACATGTTCCCGAGGGAAGTTGGGATCTTAGTGCTTGGTTGTGGGACTTCTTACGGTCTTGGGGATGGAAACTCTTTCCAGCCTTAGTGGTAATCCTTGGTATTCTATTGTTCTGTTGTTGTTGCATACATTGTCTTCCTGCCATATGTTTGAAGTTAGGGGGATGCTGTGCGCAAACTGTAGGTACATTGGAACTAAAAATACATGCACCTGAGAAAATGACTAATGTTTTTGTGATGAAGGATATTACTGTCAAGGATCTGATGGCAATTGATATATCTGAAGAATGTAATTCAGGATGTACAGACATTGAGACGTGGGGTTTTTGAGTAAAGCAAATGTTTTAGTAAAGCTCTTGGCTTATGTAAAAAAAGAGGGTTTGTTAAACCGTAATCATATAGTGTCTCCTTATTAGAAATATTGGACAAAACCCATTCGCGTTACGCAGAAAACCACGTTGCAAAAGTTCAAATTTTGGGTTAATTTTGCTGCCATTTTAATACTCATCCGCCATTTTGATTTTCACTCATGTTCCATGTTCTAAAATGGTGGACTGATTTTTCGACTTGCAGTCGAGCCAAACAACCTTTGAGTTCTGTTAATGTTTAGGATGACCGAGAGCCGATTGTTCAAAGAAACCTTGCACTTCATACAAACTGCCATTCAAGTGTTATTACTCCTCCTCTTATTGTTGCTCCTCCACTTGTACCTCCACCTTTGCCTGCTGCTATCGGTTTGGTAGATTCGTCTTTTCCACCAGTGATAGCACCTTCGTTACCTAGTGTACAAGATTTGTCTACTCTTTCTCTTCCAAGTGGTTCTGTTCCGCTTATAGTTGATAAAGCAGCGGAATCAAAAAATGTAACTCGTAATACAGTGTCTAAAGAAAGAAAGCGAGATCTGAATGCATGGGCTAGACAGTGCATGGAGAAAGGTGACCAATCTGATGTTTTTGCTACACTCGCTAATCTAGAAGAATTTCCTGAGAAAAATGTCTTTATTGAAGGGTTGGGAATTCATTTATCCATAATGTGGAACAGACTGAATGATGTAGATCTCCCACAGGGGTTGAGGGATCTGAATGTTTTAGCATATTCAAGAGATACTGCAGAGAAAGTATATGAGCAAGTCGAGAGGGATTTTGAGTATAGAAGGGAGTTAGAAAGGTTACGGAATGATGAAATAGATGGTGATAGTTTGGGTGCTATATTTGTACAGAAACAGTTCCTTCCTCTTTGTAAATCGATGAGTGAAGAAACCCAAATTTGCACAAGAGATTAACTTAGATGGATTTCAGACATATCGATATCTCCCGTAGAAGTATATGACACGTATAGTCAGTATACGCCAGAAATGCAGAGGAAAGTGATACAGGTAATGGTAGAATACGTACAGGATGAATGTATAAAAAAAAAAAAGATTTGTTGTCCCGCAGAATTATTGAATATCTATAAGAGAGCGTTTTCATCGGACACTCCTTTAGCGCTCGATTTAGCTCCGTTGCTCAGTAAGCATTCGGAGTTGCCTACTTCTCAGTTGCCTATGAGAGAGGTTCCTCCAACATTTGTCCCTAAAGTTGAGGTCCCGGCTAATGCCACAACGGGTGTAGCCGCTTATAACATTGATGCACATTATGTATCACAGTTTGTTCACATCCCGTTCTCAAGACAGGAAGTGAACACCATCAGACAATCTATCCCAGATATTAGAAAGAATCCAACAGGGTTCTATAAAGAAATGGAATCTGTCTTGCAGTCGTCAGTATTTACTCTGGGTGACATAAATTTGTTATTTCCTGTGCTCCTACCTGCCGATTTGTGGAAACAGATTAGGACAGTAGATGATGTAGCAGGGTTAGGGGACACATGGGATAATTTGGCTAGGCAAGATAGAGATAGACCAGCTGGTGAGAGACCACCGCCGGTAATATTGACTTTGCCTGATAGAATAGTGACAAAACTGAAAGCCTTAGTTCCTGAGAGAAGGATTGTTTGGGACAAACTTACTGCTTGTGTCCTAGGGAAATCTGAGGGTGCTACTGAATTCTTTAATCGGTTTGAAAATGTATTTTCAGATTTTAGTGGACAATATTTAAGCACAGAGTCTGGAAAACAGATTATTTGTGGAAAAAATTGTGTGTGGATTGCTACCTGACATCCAGTCACAAATTATGACTTCTGAGAGCACTTGGCAAGCTAAGTCTCAGTCTGAAGTATTGCATATGGCTCAGTATTACGAACACCAAGTCAATAATGAGAAGGAAAGGATTGAAAAGAAAAAGGGAGACTTGAAAAGTAAGGTGTTGTTGCAACAGATTGTTAGAGGTCCTAGAGGGGGTAGTACACATTTTAGGGGACAGTATGTTCCACAAGGTAATGTGCCGTTGGGTCCGGTACACGCGAACCAATGTGCTTATTGCAGACAAGAGGGTCATTGGCGAGCACAATGCCCGATCTTCCAGCAGATGTCAAATGACACATATAGTATCATGGGTAGACGATCCAGAGGCCGCCCTGGGGCAGTGGGTCCTGGTAGAAGCCAGTTTTCTCAGAATCCTCAGTATTTTTCGCAAGACACTCAGTCACCCAGTGTGTATAATAGAAACATGTTTGATCATCCTTCTACTGCATATCTCTCTGAAGACCTTCCCTTTGATGATATATTGTTTCGGTAGGATTGCCCGAATTCCCGTTAATCAGAAAGATCCCTATGTTGAAATGATAGTGGGAAATAGGAAACATCTATTTTTTATAGATACAGGAGCACAGAGGTGTTCCATTGACCATTAACAGGTTCCAGACATTCCACTGTCAGGGCAAACTAATGTTTCTGTAGGGTTTTCTGGTACGCCAGTGGTTAGCCCAGTTTCTCTGCCAGTACCGATTTCATTGGGTCCATTCACGGATCACTGTCCATTTCTTTTGACATCAAACTGTGGTGAGAATGTTCTGGGGTTGAATCTGTTGAAGGAATTAAATGTGATAATTTCATGGTTCTTCGGATGGAGTGTGTTTAACGATTTCACCACAGCAATTTTCTGCCTCACAGTTTCTGACTAGACCTTTCCCACTGGAATTTAGTGACGTTCCGGAGTGTTTATGGGCGATTGATGATAATGATGTCGGTGTTTTACAGATTGAGCCTGTTAAAATCATTTTGAAACCAGGAGTAAAGTTGCCACCTATTCCACAGTATAAGATTTCGGTTGATGGTGAGCAAGCTTTGAAGTGTATAGTTTCTGATTTTGTGCACTGTGGGGTAATTGAAGAAATTGCAGGTAGTTTGTGCAATAGTCCGATTTTACAAGTGTATAAGAAAGGTGATAATGCAATTCCTTTTTGTTTTATTATTGATTTGCGCACTATCAACTTGATTGTTGCTCCACAATTTCCTATTGTGCCTGATGTGACAACAATTTTAATAATGATTACAGCTTCTGCTACTCATTTTAGTGTTGTAGATCTTAAGAATGCCTTTTTTAGCATTCCTATATACAAGGATAGCAGATACCTTTTCGCGTTCACCCTAGGGGGAGGCTCGTTTACATTCAGCCGTGCGCCACAAGGGTACACGGAATGTCCGAGCATTTACAGTAGGGCTTTGAAAGAGCAGGTTGATACACTTGAGTTGCCTGCTACTTGTAAATTGCTTCAGTATGTCAATGACCTTCTTTTAGCTGCAGATTCAGAAAGTGCCTGTAAGGAGGGCACTGTGTTGTTGCTTATTCACCTAGCAAAGCATGGACATAAAGCTTCACTGAAAAAGTTTCAATATTGTCCACAGGAGGTCGCCTATTTAGGCTATCCCCTGTCAAAGGAGGGAAGAAGATTGACGCCTGAACGGATTAAAATAATTTCTAGCATGTCTGTCCCAAATACACAGAAGGAAGTCAGAGCCTTGATAGGAATGGCTTCTTACTGTAGACAGTGGATCCCGAAATTCTCACTAGTGATCAAACCAATGTTGGCTTTTACAAAGAAGCACATTTCTTTGCCATTACCATGGAACTTGGAACACCAGAAAGCTTTTGATTTGCTCAAGACTGCACTGTGTTCAGCACCAATTTTGGGCACACCAACTTATGAAAAGGCTTCGAGTTGTATGTGCATGAACATGATAGATGTGCTTTGGCTGTGTTAACGCAGGAACATGGGGGGAAGAATAGGCTGTGCGGTTACTTTTCTTCCACCCTCGATCCTGTAGCATGCGCTTTGCTGAGATGTCTGAGAGCGGTCGCTGCTTCTGCTGCGTCTGTTGTTAGGCGCTTATACCATTAGCAAAACTGTTTCAGAGCACCCACATGGCAACAGGTTGGGGACAGAGGAAGGTAGACAGTGAATTACAGCAAAGATACATAGTTGAATTAACAGTACAACAAAAATAATGTGAATAAAAGGGAGGGGATACAGACCTACTTTGCCTTGTGAGTGTTCAGAGCATGCAAGTGCAGAGGAGAGGGGAGTGGGGGATGGGTGCAGTGGTGCTCATGGCGAAGTGCTCAGGGTAAGTGCTAAGAGGAGATTAAGTGCAACCACCCGTGCATAGGGTGAGCCTGAGTAAGTGCAGTAGAAAAGACAATGGCTGGGATGAGAGTTGTGGGAGTTCGTGATAGCGACTACATAAACAACATGGTATGAAACGCACGCTCGTGGGCAGTTTCATTTCTTCAGAGTACCGCTGTAAGAGTCAGGTAAGGCGATACCAGCGTTTATACAGAAAAAGAAAGCGCATACATACGCGTTTGTTCAGCTAACAGAGATTTAGATCGCATTTACTTCCACAGCCCACTTTATTGATTTGAAGATGGTGATCAGAGTTCCTAAGGAAAAACATCTCCCTTTTAGATTAACACACAGATAATGTTCTAGAGCACCCAACATAGTGCCTTGAGGTTCACTTGCTGATTTTACCCTTTCACTTTTTCTTTGACCAACAGCGACAAGACTCGTACAATAAGGTATGAAATAATTAGTTCTTGCTTTAGAAAAACCTGTATAAAAAGACACATATTTGAGGTTCACAGTTATATTTCTTTTCTGTTTTTTTTAATGTGGAAACTAACAATGGCTGACCTTGGTATGTACTTTTCACTTATTGTTATATCTTGTACATTAGTGCAATGTATGGTTTGAATCAAGCTATGAAGATGGAGCGAGTCTCAGAAATGCATCAGCTTTTGAGCCACATCTTGAGCGAGGAACTGTATTATATAAGCCGATTTGAACATATATGGATGTTAAATTGGTTTTCTACCTTATTCAAAAAGCTATGTGAATGGTGAATGACTCACCATTCCTTGAGAGAAACAGAATATGTATGAGTGAATACATTTACATAGATATGAGGAACTGAAGCATTGGAACTATAACATAAGTGAAGCTCAATTTTGAGCTATATGAGAGCATTAGGCATTGCTGGGTGGTAACACCCAACTTTTTGCTTCTTCGGGTCCGGGCTCAAGGACACATAAGGGCCTTGTACATCAGCCGCTCTACAGTACGATTAGCATGGAAGAGATGAGGAGAAGGAAGAGGTAAAGAGAAAGGTCTTGATGCTTTTTCAGAACTTAAGGAGGTCCTGCTCAAGACACAGAGGGAGAGTTGGTGGCAGAGGAACGGAGGAGTCTAGAAAGAGAGTGTTTGGCCCAGAAAGCTGTGTGGATGATGCAGAGGGATTTGAATGTAATCTGTACTAAGACCGGGAGATAGTGAAGGCTTTGTAGGGCAGGAGCGATGCAGCCCCTGGGCTCTGTCAATTGGCTTTGGAGCACACTGAGAAACTGTAGAAACACTTGATGCCCCACACACAGTAGTTTTAGACTGCCAGACTGCAATAAAACCTACTCTGTCTCACTCAGCCGGAAGCTGCACGTAATATAGTCATTGCGTAATTCGAGAACAAATAAACATGAATTGTGGAGAAAGAGGGACCACATCTTTACATGTATCTTTCATGGCAAATTGCAAAGACTATCCAGTAACATACCCTAAACTATTACCTCTGCAGTGAACAGTAATGTGTGGGTGTTTGGGTCCTGAAACATAGATAACACTTAATTCCACTACATTTCATTAGCGCCATTCCATAGCACTTCCATATTTTCAAAACCAAGATTATGTGAGCTGCTTTGTATAATCTCCAATCAATACATCCAGGATCCCCTAATGATCCAAGAAGTCTTCTTGTTGAGGTCCATGGTTTCGTCAATGCCAAAAAATGAAATGCAGCATTTTCTATCCTTTTTATATCTTGTCCAATTCTGCAAGCACCACAGTCCTTTTTCCCTGCAGGCTATGAAAAAATGCCTGGATGGCACGTGTGCTCCATTCATGAACAACTGCATGTGTCAGGTGAGGCGCACATGGCATCCCTTATTCTCGTTACCCTTATCTCTGTAACACACTCTGATTGGGTGCATTCAAGCAGTTCGAGAGCCATCCTCCAAGCACATCCAGAAGCCTTCCATCTAATGTTCTCAACTCTGCCCAACAGTACAAACATATCTTTCTACTCTAAGAGTGCATTTGTGCCCCGGTTCAGAGCCTGTTCTATAACAAGCTACTCTGGGATATTATAAACATGTATATATATATATCTAGGATCTACAGACTTCAACATCTAAGAAGGAATCTTATAGGAATGTTTTATTTTACAAAAATAATCAAGTAAGCCAAAAGAATATAGAAGACAGATAAAAAATAAATAATATGGTACAATGAATCTCTTACAAAATATAAAACGTGATACCAAAACAACACTGTTTTAAGAGTGCAAATAAATCACAGTTAGAGAATGCATTTAAAAGCTCTTCTGCTGACATTGTGACTGCTCCATGTCCGACTAAATATGATAGTGCATGATTCCCTTATTTCAAAATAGCTCAATTACCAAGCTATAGTAAGCATAACAATGCTGCCTTTTCATATATTTACACTGCTCTGTCAAACATCTAAAAAGGGCCATCATTCTACAATCTACTTTATCCACTGGTTTACATTATGAGGGAAACTCCAAACATGATTGACTGTAGAACCTACACCAGCTATAAAATGCATGGAATATACACTTTTGCCAACTTTACACCATTCTGTATTTTAACTATCCAGAAAAACAGATGATTGCAGAATAAAATGTATATCCAACAAGGCAACTCCCTTCATTTCTAAAAAGTAATTTTCTACATGTAATATATACTTCATTATCCTTTTCCTAACATTATTCTGTTTTGTATTTCCCAATCTCAGTCTTACTTGGCCCACTAACCCATTCATAATCTGTTCATTGTTCCCAGCCCCCTCGATCACATCCCAGTAGTCAAATACTATTATGTTGCATTACTCGTACCCCCTCCTCCTTGTCCCAGTAACTCATAAGTGATCTATGGTAGTCACACAACTTCCCTCTTCCTCATCGTGGTGCTCCAAGACTCAAATTCTCTGTTCCTCATCCAATAAAAAATGGAGTATTCCATTAAATATCCCCTACCTTCCTCTTCTTATCCCAGTGCCCCATTCGTAGTATGTGTCATTATCCCCACCTCCACTGTTCTCACTCCAGTACCCAAATAGTAATCTATTGCATGGCCATGACATTACATCTGCCACCCTCTTTCACACTACCTAAATAGTAGTCTGTGCAATTATCCCCACCTCCTTCTTCCTTAACGCTGTACCCCAATAGTAGCCTGTTGCATTCCCATAGCCTCTCTATTCTTCATGCCACTATAACATTAGCAATGTGTTACATGAGACCCAAATTCCTCTTCCTCATCAAGTACTCCAATAGTAATTCCTAACATAACTCCCACCTCCCTATTCCTCACCTAAGTACTTATTATTATTATTATTATTATTATTATTATTATTATAATATATATATATATATATATATTTCTTTTTTATGACAGTATTTATTGACTGCAGACCTAGCTTTGGGAAGTAACAGAGCGCTTTACAATAATAGGGGAAAGAACACAGTGAGGGAAGCAGAGATTAAAGTGGCGGGGAGCTAACAGGGGAGGGTGGGCAATTGGCAACATGGGGGAAGACAGTGGAGAGCAGATCACTCAGTCTCAGATAGAGTGGGGTTGCAGGGTTTGTGGACATAGGTGTTAAGGAGGAGAAATTCCTTGAAGAGGAAGGTCTTCAGCTATTTCCTGAACTGTACAATTGAAGGGGCAAGTCTGATACTGACAGAGAGGAGGTATAGACAGAAAAGGCAAGTCTTCAGGATCCTTCCTTCCTGCACTGTCGTAATTCAAGTCTGCACATTCCCTTGCTTCTGGTGGATCACAGGCATCCGGAAATACAGATTTTCCCAGGGAGGTCGCTTGGGGACTTCAGAAGGACAACCTTGCAGATGATGCAACTGGATTTGAAGATGATGCCGGGCTGGAGTGGGAACCAGTGCAGTTTGATGTGGGTCGGGTGATGTGGTCGAATTCACAGAGTCCTTTAATTAGTCTTGCTGCAGCATGCTGGACACACCACCTCGAGAATGGGCATACATCCACTATCATGTAGCGGTATCCTTGGCATGTGTAAATGCTGAAATAGGCCTACTGGTCTCAGTATGGCTCCTCTCACAACTCTCAAAGTATGCCCTGCTGTGACCTGCTGGCAGGTCAAGCAGTTGCTCACAAATTCAGTCATGTGTTCTGCCAAGTTAGGACAGAACCATGTTTCTCCAATATGTGTAGCAATGACTTCCTTCCCTGTGTGTGTTGGATAGTGCAATTGTGTCAGTGCAGTGTTCAATAAGGCTAGTGGCATCACCACCTTCCCTGTGTTATCTTGTCACCATAGGGCATCTGTTGGGGACACTGGGCATCCCTCCCTTATCCACAGCTCCTTCTCTACATTGCGTGCAACTCCCTGCAATTACATATTCTGTGCTTCTGGCAGTACGTTGTACCCTTCCCTAAATACCATATTCTTGATGCTCTCTCTTGCATTCGATGCTCCTCCTAGTTTCCATTGCTCCCCAAAATATGCTGCACATTTTGCCTCAAAGTCTGCTGCTTCGTTTCCCCTTGAGATGGGATCCTTGCCTTTCGTGTGTGCTTGGCACTTCACTATTGCTACCTGTGTTGGATAAGCAATTATTTCAATCAGTCTGCCCAGTAAGAATGCATATTGTACTGGAATCCCGTCTGCCCTTCTTAACCCTCTCCAAAGCCATTGTGACAGTCCAGAGTATACTGTTGATGTAACATAAGCGGAGTCAGAGTACATTGGGCCTCATTCCGAGGTTGGCGGTAAGTATTGGTTTTTACCGGCATGGCGGAAAGAGCGAGTCCGATCTAGTACCACACCGCTATTTACAGGCTATACCGACCTCGCGGGCACGAGCTTTCCGCCATGCCGGTAAATCCCCTAGCGGCATACCACTAAAGGGCCCGTTAAACCCCTTAGCGGCATGAAGCAAGACATTCTTTACAACACCGCCATCAAAGCTTCGCCGTCCGTAATTAGCGGTGACCGTAATTTACATATACCGTAAATTACGGTCAGCGCTAATTAACAGATATGGAAATTACGTCATCGCACAGGAATGGGAAGGAGCGCGGCGGCCATCTTTAAAAACACAATCCATTGCCATCCTCTTCATACAGCACCCGGAGGCATATTTGGATCGGGAAAATAGCCATTAGAGACCAGCAGCATGCCGAAAGCACTGAAAAAGGGTGCCGCCCGCATAAGGATGGAGCGCTTTACGCAGGACGAGCTCCAGGTCCAGGTGGACACTCTGCACGAACATGCTGATATAGTATTCAGCAGTGACATGTGTAGGCCCACCGTCATCAGGGAGAAGGAGATCTGGGACTTGGTTGCACAGAGGGTGAGCGCCATAGGAAACACCCCCCGCACCACGAAGGACTGCAGGAAACGGTGGGATGACCTCCGTCTCAGGGTGCGGGCCATCCTATCGGCCAACCGAAGTCAAGCCCTGGAGACAGGAGGAGGCCCAGCTTCTCTCATCAAGACGATGCCCTGGGAGCAAACGTGTGCGGACATGATGGGCACAGAAGCCATAGAAGGGGTTGGCGAAATGGAGTGTGGTGCTCCGTCATCCGCTGATGGAGGTGAATGTCATGAGTCAAGACAGTAAATGCATGTAAGGCACCGCCAAGGGCTGGGCAAGCTGTCATATCATGTATGGGAAACTCCCCCCCCCAATGAAATCATGCCGTAGCAAGTGGGACCCAGGCTGATGTCAGGTGCAAGGCTGCAACACATATTGGCCATAGCACACAAAGAGGCTGTCAATGTGAGTCACTACAGTACTCTGCCAACATGAGTGACCCAGACATCTGCATGCATTTTCCATCCAAGCCCAGATCACTGGCCCACTCACCACCCAAATGTCAACAAAACACTCCAATCCCATTGTAATACCATAGGCTTGAAGAAATGCTGACCCCCAAATCATTGCTCATGCCATCTCTCTCTTCCCCCCCCCACAGGCAGCGGGCATGAAAGTGAGGACCAGGAAGCCACCCAGCCCAGTACCTCCAGGGGCAGAGCCAGGGGACACCGTATACCTGGAAGCAGGAAGAAAACACAGGCAACACCACCTGCTCCATCAACCCCCATGGAAGGTGCACAACCCCCACCCGCACCCCTACCCATGCCTGCAGTGCCACCGGAGACATGCCCCACGGTGCACTCTGAGGAGTCCAGTGTGGCAGGGGAGAATGCTGCCATGTGCCTCCTCGATGTGCCGGATAGCCCAACATTAATTTCTGTGTCCAACGTGGAGGACCCCAATGACATTGGACATTGCCCAGTCACTCCATCATACAGCCAGGTGGCACACAGCGACTCCGGGGAGAGTGACACCCCAGGGCTCACAGGCCAAGGAGTACCACCTGCCTGTCCTGGATCCACCTCCCCTGCAGAAAGTCCCGAAAGGGCTGCAGGCTCTACACCAAGCCTGCCAAGCACATCGGCCACACCTGCCATGGATGCAGTGCGCTCCCAGCACCTCATGGGCCTGATTGAGGACTTTATCCGGGACAACCTTGAATCTAAGTCGGAGTGGCACAATGACCTTCAGGCTCTGGGCGCGGTGATTACTGCGAGCACAAACCGGCTCTGTGAGGTGCTGGGCTGGATCGCAGATGCCCTGGAGGCAGCACCCCCAGACCACAGCCCCAGTGGGAGTACCCACCCTCCCAAAGCTCCTCCACGCAGACCAGCCCTGTCCGTCGGTCACTGCGTACATTGCGCCGCCACAACATGGATCCTCCTGGCTCTGGAAGTGCACATTGACCATACTGCCACACACATGTGGCCTATGTTGCACTGATGGGACTATTGTGGGGTTGTTGTGGGGGGAGGTGACGGGTGGTGAGGGTGTGTGTGGGAGTTGGGGGGAGGGGGTGAGGGTGTGTGTGGGAGTTGGGGTGAGGGGGTGAGGGTGTGTATGTGAGTTGGGGTGGAGGGGGAGGGGGTGAGGGTGTGTGTGGGAGTTGGGGGGGAAGTGGAGGGGGGAGGGTGGAGGTTTTGTTGTACACGTTTCTACATTATTGTTCAATACACTGGTTGATCATCCCTAAAAAACAGAGTGGACATTGATCATTGTGCATGTGTCTTTTAATGTCGCACAGTGCATGGTGTACATGTATCCCCACACCCAGTGCCCAATGTCCTGCCATCCTCACACCCTCAGCTGACTTGTGAGTCAGAAATATTGTCCGATCAATGATTTCCGCACAGAACGTCCCTCCTGTGCATCGGCACCGTGATGCTGTCCTGCCATTCCTTCCTCCTCCCCCTCATCATCATCTGGTGGTAGCAGTTCCACGTCAGGGGGCAGTGGCACGTTCCGACGGATGCACATGTTGTGCAGCATTACACATGCCATGGTGATCTTGGACACCTTCTCGTGGCTCTAGATGAGTGCCCCACCCGACCGGCTGAGGCAACGAAATCGTGCCTTCAACAGGCCGAAGGTCTGCTCTATTACCACCCGTGTACGGGTATGGGATCTATTGTAGTCCTCCTCATGCCTGTTCTGTGGGTTGCGGACCGGAGTCATGAGCCACGGCTTCAAAGGGTAGCCAGCATCACCTGCATGAGAGTGGAATGAAGGTAAGTGTTTGTGCATTCATGGTGGAGAATTGTACTAGTCTTACATGGCCGCAGGTGATTACTGGCCATACACACATGTCCCAGGATACAGTCATCCCATTACTGGACCGGCTATGTGTCATGTGCAATGGAATGATGGAGGGGGTAGCTTCTCCCTGATGCGTCATGGTGTGCACTCACGTCTTGTTGCATGTGCATTGTATATGCATGCAGCAGTGTTGGACTGCATTCATTGATGTCTTGCGCAAGACTTGGTGAAAGGGGGTGTTGGCTGTATTTGGTAGCATACTCGTCATTCTGCACGGATCCCTACCATGATGACTTGCAGCAATCCTATGGGGGTGCAGGACCAGTGACACGCTATAGGATCCCTGTTAGACTCACTTCTATGCACTCCCAGGGATGACTGTCCTGTGTGTTGAGATGCAGGAGTCAGCGACATGGTGCTATTGCACTGCATGGTTCAGGATGCCGCTACGGTGTGTACGGTCCGCCGATGAGTGGTGCATGTGTTGTGGTATCTGGCCAGGTTTCCTGTTAGTCATGTAGTGTTAGGTGTCGGCTCAAATTCATCACTGTGTGGTTATGTGGTCATGTGCCGTGTCACTTGCCTTGGGGCACAGTGTGCTGTGAGGTGAACATCGTGCACTGGCGTGGACATTCCCACCCAGGTGGAGTATGCACCCCCCCTTTCCCACCCAGGTGGAGTATGCATCCCCCCGCTTTCCCACCCAGGTGGAGTATGCATCCCCCCCTTTCCCACCCAGGTGGAGTATGCACCCCCCCTTTCCCACCCAGGTGGAGTATGCAGACAACCTACTCACAGCCCCAATGCACTGCCATGGCCCATTCAGGTTACTCACCAAGCAGCCAGGCACGTCGTCCAGCATGTCGCTCCATGTAGTGTGGTAGTGTTGAGTTCCGCAGGACCAAGGAGTCATGAGTTGATCCGCGGTATCGGGCATTGCAATGTGTGATGGCTTTACTGGCATTACACACCATCTGGACGTTGATGGAGTGGTATTGCTTGCGGTTGCGATACGGCACGTCCATGGCTTGCGGGACCACCAATTCAACGTGGGTGCAGTCGAGGGCACCTATGCAATTTGGCATGCCTGCCAGTGCATGGAAGGCAACTTTGGTGTCATATATCTCCTGGGGAGTCTGGGGTAGGGATATGTAGTCCCTTGTGTGGTTGAGGGCATCCAGCACCTGGTTGAGTATCCGGGAAAATATGGGCTGTGAAATGCCATGCATGTGCCCCACTGTATGCTGGTAGGTGCCTGTGGCAAGGAAGTGGAGCACAGACACTACCTTCAGTAGAGGGGGGATGGCAGTGCTGATTTCTATGCGGCTCACTATATCGTCATGTATCAGGCCCACTATGGCGGTAATGGTGTCCCGGTCAAGCCGGTACAGGGTGTGGATCTGCTCTGGTGTGAGGTTGAAGGGGGTGGCTCTGATGCAGGGGATTGGGGGCTGTCGGCGTGGTAATGGTGGCTGCACCGGTAGGGCATGCTGGGCCTGTCTCACCCTCCTTCTCCTCCTGTGTATACTCTGTGGTGGGGGCTGTGGTTGTTGTTGTTGCTGTTGTTGTAGTTGCTGCCTTGCAAGCAGGGCCTCCAGCTCCAGGAATGCTGCTACAATTGGTATCATGTTGGTGTGGGAGGGGGTGTGGTGTGTGGGTGTGCTCCTTTTGTGCTGTGCCAGACTCCATTGCCTCCACCTGTGCTGATTGAGTGCACCTGTTCCTCTTGGAAACACTGCTCAGGGTTCTTTAAACCTTCTCGGCGATGCTGGTATTTACTCCATGGCGGTAAGGTACTTTGCGGTCTTGTGGAGGCCGTTTTTTCCATGTCCGCTTTACTTGGGATCAGCTCCGGTTTACGCCATGCCGCTAATTCCGGCATGGCGTGTTGGGCGCGCGCCACAAAACCGCTATTTACGGCCTCGTACTTTACGGCGCCGTAAATAACGGTCTGGTGGGTCAGAATGGGCAGTAACGGGAAACGATGCTGGTAGACATCGTTTTTCCCTTACCACCCAACTCGGAATGACCCCCATTGTCACTTCCTTCTCAAAGCTGTTTTCTAGTGCTAGTATTAGGGCCATTAGTTCTGCTGCTTGTGCTGAATAATGGGATGGTAGCCACGCACTGGTTACTACTTCACTTGTCCCGTCTTCCTATAGTCTGTCTGATCAATGGTTGAAGAAACGTCAAAGTAAAGCATGTCTCCCTCATCAAATGCATCCTCCTCCACCTTGCGAGTGCCACTGAACAT
Organism: Ambystoma mexicanum; assembly: GCF_040938575.1. Lineage (NCBI taxonomy): Eukaryota > Metazoa > Chordata > Amphibia > Caudata > Ambystomatidae > Ambystoma > Ambystoma mexicanum. The sequence continues at coordinate 168,685,157 of NC_090935.1, forward strand.
CTCTATGTTTGCTGTACAGTCTTGTGCATAGACTCTTACCTGTAGGACTTCTGCCAGGAAAGTTGCTGGGTTGACAAGCCTGCACCTCACCACCTTCAGGCCTACATTCGACAGTATCATCTGATATCCAGATGCTCTTTGTGTAGTCAAAGTGTTCTTTGTCTTCTGCAGTATTGCAAAGAGGGTGTGCTCCACGTAAACAGTGGTGGTGCACCCCATGGTTACTGCTGCTGATTTCTCCACTGCAAATGTGGCAACTGCCAAAGCTTAATCGCACAGATAGTGTCCTCCCATTACTGTGTCAAACTGTCCACTGTAGTGAGCTATTGGTTTGTGGCGCATGCTTGTCTTTTGTGTCAGTACTGTCTTCACCATTACACTGTCAGTGGGGGAGAATAGGAACAATTCCTTTTTGTAGTCTGGGATCCCTAGCACTGGTGCAGTGCTTATTGCTTCCTTCAGTTCCTCAAATGCCTCAGTCATCTCAGAGTTCCATGTCAGTGTCTTGTTTCCTTTCTGTGCTTCCTTTAGAGCACCCAGTAATCATCTTGTGTATGTGCTGTCAGAAAACCATTTTCTGCAGTAGTTGCATAATCCTAAGAACTGTTGCATTTCCCTCACTGTCTTGGGCTTAGCTGTCCTGTGTATTGCTTCTGCTCTCTCTAGGGTGATCTGTTGGCCATTTTGGAATATTGTCTGTCCAATGTATAGCACCTCCTTCTGACAGTACTGTAACTTGCTTTGTCAACCTTGTATCCCTTGTCAGCTTACACGGTCAATGTGTACTGAGTCCTTTCTACACTGATCTTCTGTTGTGCTGCAAATCAAAATGTCATCTACATACTGAAAAACTGTGCTCTCCATCTGTGTGTTGCTTAAGTCCATCTGTATCACTCGGTTAAAGATAGATGGTGACTCTCAGTACCCTTGTGGTAAATGAGTATGTCTGCATTTCTGGTGTCTATACATAATGCTGGTCAAGTCTTGTGAGTCTTGGTGTAATGGTCCTGAGAATAATGCATTCTTCAAGTTATTTACCGCGAAACAGACAGCTTCTGCCGAATGCTGCACAAAATTGTTGCCGGGTTTGCAACTTGCGGACATGATACACTGTGGTATTGCATGGAGATTCTGATGGTACGAGAATCCATCTCTCAATCAGGGCTATGATTGTCTCATAGATGCCCTCATCTGCTTCTTTGGCTAATAGGTACTGTTTTACTCTTGGTAGAATTGCTCCTGGCTTTAGCTTTATCTTCACTCCCCCTATGCTCTTGATGTGTCCACGTCATAGGGACTAGTGGTCCATAGGATGCTGGCTAACTTGCCCATATTTCCCTCCCAGAATGATGGTGGCACCTCCAGTGTTATTGCCATTCTCAGTGGTACTTCCCTATTTATTTATTTATTTATTAAATTTATATAGCGCGCAGGCAGCCCAAGGGCATTGTGGCACTGTTACTTGCAAGGAAGACTTAGTTACAATGTGAGCAGGTTGTGCCTTGGGTTACAGTAAGGCAGTGACCTGTGATCAGATATATCACATAATACATCATACAATACAATTATGAGGGCTAGGCCATGTAATTGTTAGATGAACAGGGTCGTTTTCAGGGTTTTCCGAAAGGCGGTCAGTGAAGGTTTAGAGCGCAGGGAGCTAGGGAGGGTGTTCCAGTGTACGGCAGCGAGGTACGGGAAACTGGAGCCCCCTGCTCTGGTCCTTTTTACCCTGGGTACTGAGAGCATGCTGGCATAGGGTGATCTAGTGGGTCTTGTGGAGGAGACCAGGTGGATCCTCTGCGAAAGGTACATTGGGGCGGCAAGATGGACACATTTGTGGGTGATGCTTAGAGCCTTGAATAGGATCCTCTCCTTTATGGGGAGCCAGTGGGAAGCTTTTCTGGCAGCGGTGATGTGCTCTCTCTTGGCAATGCCTTGTGCAGCGCGTAGGGCACTGTTCTGTATTACTTGGAGCTTCTCAAGATTTTTTTTGGAGGTCCCAAGGAAAAGAATATTGCAGTAATCAAGTCGCGAGCCGGTTATGGCCCTGGCTATGTTAGTGCAGGTGTCTTTTGACAGATAAGGTCTGATTGCGTTAAGGAGTTTTGCATGGTAAGCGGCCGAGGAGGCAATGGCGTTTACTTGTCTGGTCATGGATAGATTGGAGTCTAAGTAGACGCCTAGTGTTTTTACTGTGTCAAGTACTGGGATCGTGATTGAGTCAATGGTGAAATGGCTGAACTGAGCGTCAAGTTTCTTGATGGTGTCAGGGGAGCCTACGAGTAGGAGCTCAGTTTTGTCGGAGTTAAGGCAGAGGCCGTTGATAGCCATCCACATTTGAATTGTGTTGTAGATGTTGTTGAGGGTAGCAGTGTCCGTGTCATAGTCGCCTGTCAGAGTGAGAAGGATCTGTGTGTCGTCGGCGTAGTTGGTGTAAGAGATGCCCATGGCGTCAAGGATGAGGAAGAGGGGGCGGGTGAAGATGTTGTAGAGGGTGGGGGAGAGGCAGGAGCCTTGGGGCACCCCACATAGCATGATAGAGGGTGATGCAGTGGCTAGGTCAGAGAAGACCTGCATGGTCCTGCCTTGGAGGAAGGAGGTGATCCATGTAATGGCTTCTTGAGAGAAGTTGGCTGTGGAGGAGAGGTGGTGGCAGAGGATGTCGTGGTCTACAAGATCAAAAGCTGCCGAGAGATCCAGGAGAAGGAGCAAGACAGGTTTGCCTTGGTCCCTTGCGTCGTCCATTTTGTTTTTTAGGTCGAGTAGGGCGGTCTCTGTCCCATGCCTAGGGCGAAAGCCGGATTGTCTCAGTCCAAGGAGGTTCTGTTCTTCGAGGAAGTGCTGGACCTGCAGGTAGGCTGCTTTGTCTAGAATCTTGAGGAGGAAAGGGACAGTGGTGATGGGGCGGTAGTTATTAGGGGAGGTGGGGTCAAGTGTGGGTTTCTTTATGAGGGGTCGGACCCATGCTTCCTTTAGGCAGGCGGGGACTCTCCCAGTGGTGAAGGAGGCGTTGACAAAGGCTATTAGAAAAGGGGCCAAGGTGTCTGCGCAGTCTTTGATGATGGAGGCAGGACAGGGGTCGCCTTTGCAATTGGAGGGTTTTATGTTTTTCATAATGTTGATCATGTCGTTTTCTTGGACGGTTTTAAACAAGAAGGTGGGTGGGGCCTCAGTGGGTGATGGGGGCAGTGGTGGTGGGGAGGGTGTAGTGTGGGTGGAGAGTGTTAGTTTGGTGTTCAAGATTTTGGCTTGGAGAGAGCTGATCTTATTGCGCATGGCTGTTTGGATGTTGTCACACCATTCTTTGTCCTTAGTGAAGTTTTGGGGGGTGGGTGTGGGGTTCTCAAGTTCCCTGAAAATGGCGAACATTTCCTTGGTGTTCGACTTGGCCTCAGCAATTCTCTCTTCGAAGGATTTAGCTTTGGCTTTAATGATGGCTTTCTTGTAATTAATTGCAAGGGATTTGAAGTTGAGTTTGTCTTTCTCATCCCGTGATGTTTGCCAAAGAGCTAATGCTGCCCGTTTGTCGGAGCGTAGTTTTAGAAGGTCTTGGGTGAACCACGCATTAGCGTGTCTAGTGGGTTTGGTTTTCCGAAGTTTAAGTGGGGCGATGGTATTGATTGCTGCTGTGATGGCCGTATCATAATTTTTTGCCAGAGTTTCCGGGTCGTTGGAGAATGGGGCTGTGAAGGCAGGTCCCTGTAAGAAGGGTAGGAGTCTTTCTTTGGTCAGTTGACGGGCACTCCTTGTAAGGGCAGGAGGCAAGGGAGGAGGGGGGTGGGATGTGGTTGTAGTGGTGGGGATGTTAAAGGTGATGGTGTGGTGGTCGGACCATGGGGTGAGGGTGTTGCCCGTGACTGTGATGGGGCAATTGTGGTGGGCGATCCAGTCTAGTGATCTGCCTAGGGCGTGTGTGGGGTTGTTGATGGTGTTGACGAATCCTAGGGTGGCTAGAGCTGTGTCAAGTGCTTTGGCTGTAGAGTCTTTGGCGTCATTCAGGCCAAGGTTGATGTCTCCAAGGAGAATGGCTTTGGATTACTTTTTGAGGTTGTCCGCCAGGGGGTGGGTGATGGAGGCCTGGAAGTCTCCTAGGGGGCCTGGTGGTCGATAGATGAGGTGTAGGGTGATGGTGCATTGGTGCGAGATGGTGAGTTTTAATTGAAGGTAGTCGCTGTTATTGTTGATAGTTTTGTCAGCCCTTCTGATGGTGATTGAATCTTTGGCTATGAGTGCGACACCGCCTCCGGTGGTCATGCGATCTTGTCTCGTGATGGCATAGCCAGGTGGGAGAGCGAGGGATAGGGCGGGGCCTGAGGCTTCATGTAGCCAAGTTTCGGTGACCATTAGAAGATCTAGATCTAGGGTGGTAATAAGGTCGTGGATGTCTTGTGCATGCGCATTGATGGAGCGGGCGTTGATGAGGGCACATTTGAGGTGCGGTTCAGGGGTGACATTGATGGTCGGGGGTGGCCTATCCGAACCGGTGGGAGGCATGTTTCCTGGGGTCATAGACACAGATAAAGTGGCATTTGCATCATTAGGTAGCAAGGCAGTGGTAGAAGAATTGCAAATAGCGGAATTTCATTCAAACCAGTGGGGGGCATGTTTTCTGGGGTCATAGACACAGATAAAGTGGCATTTGCATCATTAGGTAGCAAGGCAGTGGTAGAAGAATTGCAAATAGCGGTAATTTCATTCAAACCAGTGGGGGGCATGTTTTCTGGGGTCATAGACACAGATAAAGTGGCATTTGCATCATTAGGTAGCAAGGCAGTGGTAGAAGAATTGCAAATAGCGGTAATTTCACTCCCTGTAGTGTATTTGTAACCAATAGGTCACCCTCATTTCAAACACCATCTCTATTTCTAGTCTTTCTTCCCTGAAAAGCCCTTCATTTGTTACTTTGGTCAACCTGCACCCCTCTGCCACTGCAATCAGTGCTCTCCATGCCCATCCTGTGTCATCCATTCCATGTACTATCGAATCCTCTCTTGCAACCATTGCCTCTATTTCTGTTGGCACTATAGTTCCCTCTGCCTCGTCCATTGGTAGCTCAGGCCTGATTAGGTACTCATTTGGAACTCAACATACTTTTCTTGCAATTCCTGGAAGCCATACAATGGAAATATCAGTTCCATATTGGAACATCTCTGGGTCCACTGGCACCCCCCTCTGTACCTTGCGTCGACAGTAGGCCTGAACAATCAGTCTTACATTGAGCATTTGTATGCATGGAGCAGAGCACACAATACCCTTGTCTGTGAATGAGATGGTCATGTTCAGTTTGCTCATAATGTCTCATCCCAGTATGTTTACAGGTGTCTGTCGAGAGTAAAGTAAAGGCAGTGATAGATCGTGATCTCCTATAGATAGTGAGATATTATCTGTTAAAGGAACCACTTCTCGAGTCCGAGAGAATCCTTGAGTGTTCATGGCATTGCCTGACAATGTAAATGCTCCTTCCCTAATGCAAGACCTAGTCGCCCCTGTGTTAACAAAAAAGGAAAATATTTTGTCAACTATCGCCTTCCCTATGCGAGGTTCCTCTGCAGGGTTGGGCCTGATCGACAAGATGGGATATCTCAAGTTTGTCTGTTGGCTGTCCTATTGAGGGTACAGGGTCATCCAATTTCCTGTAAAGGGGTTGTTGCCTACCATGGTTACTCCTCCGAGGTGCCTGACAGGAACTGTCGCCACTGTGTCCACATGTGCTTGTGAGTCATTGTTCTGTATCTGCGCCAAGCTCTTGTGCATAATAATAATCTTAGTCCCCTTGAGAGGGCAACTGGCGTGTGCTCCCCAATTTTGATGCATTCCCCTGTATCTACACACTCTTGAAATGTGTCCTGTCTTCACAGAGGTCCAACACTGTGGTGGCTCCCTCCCATGCCCTCGGAACCCCTCGTAAAAATACCCTGTGTTGTGCTGCCTCTGTTGCCCATACCCTTGAGATCCTCCTGGAAAGCCCCCTTCATTGTGATAGAATATAGAACTGTATGCTTGTGGTCTTCATCTGTTCGAGTGTGTATTTATGTCCCGAAGTGCAGATGGCATGTGTGCATCATGTCTAACGCTGCAATCTCCTGGTGTGTCTAACGACATCACCAACATGGCTTTGTGGTGCTTAGTCCAGGCTGTCAATAGAGGTGTCCCTGTTCATGGCCTGTGGCTCTTCATTCACACAAGGATAGGTCCGCAAAGCCCCTGGTCTGTATGTATGGCTGAGTGGGTACCTCTCCACATATTTGTCAATCATGGGTCCATTGGGAATTAGTTACAAATAAAATTGTTGATTGCAGTGTTTTCTGGCCTTCTTCCTTGTCATGAATTTGGTGCGAGGGGCAGTGGGTGGTAGGCTTCTGCATTCTTCTTCCTTCATATTTAAATTGATTTACTTATTTATATTTTATTAATAAATAGACCTTCTGTGCAAGCCTGTGTATTTCCTGTCCTGGAAGGGGAGGGAGGCTGTAGGCATTCATTATTGTTAAATGTGGGGTTGAAGGTTTATACAATTACTTTATTTACTAAATTAAAATCATGCATGACTGATTTGTGGTGTATGGACCATTCTCCCAAAGTAGTTATTGGTCGATTAAAACATCAAACATTCCACATGTTTAAAAAAGGGTGGAGAGACATGCCCTCATCATACAGGCCAATCTCTCTCCTGGATTCTCATTTTACAATTTATGGTTGGCTTTGGTCAAGGAAAATAACCTTATGAATGCTATTCAGCTGGGCTTTTGTCATGGGCTAGGCACCAATGAGCAGCACCAATAAGCAGGCCCTTGCAATTTACCTATTCATTGCCAAATCCTTGTATATCAATGAGGAACCCACCTACTTTGTGTTAATGGATCTGAGCACCGCTTTTGAAAAAGTCAACAAATTTAAACTAGGAGTGATACTGAAAAACCATGAGTTGCCCAGCAGTCCTACTTAATGCATTAATTCAGATACGCCAATGAACTTGAGCTTGTGTACAATCTGGGTTTAATTGGTTTCATGGTTAATGCACTTTAGGCTTCCCTGTGGCCTTGTTGTCCAACAGCTGTGTGTTCTTGCACCACTCCTGTTTCTATTGAACATTAATGGCCTCCTGATTGATTTGCTTGAAAGTGGTGCAGATGACACTATGGTTCTGACGTTAACTCCTTGTGCTCTCCAACAACATATAACAATATATACCATATTTATAAATACTGTATATCTAATTATGAATGCCGTGAAACTTGCTTTATTGATGTGTTACATGGGACCTAGAGCCATTAAACACGCCTCTATCTATACTATTGGCAGCAACATTCCCTGAATATCTGCTATGTAGTATTTGTGAGTAAGGTTTTGTAATGAGATCAACCTCAAGGCTCATTCCATTAAACAAGATACTAAAATGCAACAGACCAGAGGCAGAATGTGTTACTTCATTGAATCCTGCATGGCTCAACTTCTGCAGATGGCTCTTGAGGTTTCTTGGTAAAATATTCGGCTATTGCAAGAAACAACAAGAACCTTTTGGGGAATTTCACACCTTACACCTCTGCAAAGTATAGAGAACAATTTCATAAAAAGAATTGTAGGTGTCCCAGACTCTATATCCAACGTTAAGGCACATTCTGACTTGAACTTAAGCTTTCTTGAAGATAATCTCTCATTGGAACCAGTGTTTCATTGATTTCACATATTAAACATCAAGGCAACTTTAACTAATTGTATTACTACATTTTTGTTAACTAAACCTGGACATCTTATTGTACCAAGGTTTCAGTATACGCAAGTATTTCCCTTTTAGCAGGATAGTGTGCCTGATATAGTACTCTGTATAATTCCATACATTCTGTTTTGATATGATATATTTATAACGTGCTTAATACCCAGAGGTTTCTTAGCGCGGACCCGGGGATCACACCTATTTTGCTCCATGTCGTCTTGCATCCAAGGCGAGCACGCTGCCCCTGAGCTATCCTCCCGAGACAAAGATGTGGTCTCTCGCTGTCGGAATTCTGTATTACAGTATTGGGGCCTCTTGCCTCTGATGCCTCTACCGGAGCTTATTTCCACAAGGATTTCCTTCGATTTCGTGTACAGTATTGCGCAGTATTGACCATCATGGCAATAGGTTTAATGGAAATAATATATTTTTCTTTAAATAGAGGATCCAGATCTTAGAATGAAACAAAGCAAAAGGTACAACCGAAAGCTGAAGCACACAGGGAGGTAGACTCTGATATGTGGGAGTCACATTCAGGAATCAAGTGGAGAGCGGGGGCCACAGCTTGCCCAAGAAACACACACACTTCTTCAGCAAGGTACAATCAAGAGCTCACAAGTAGATTTGCTAACTACAGCAGAGAAACAAAAAGAGAACAAATATGTTAGAACCACAGCATTACAATGTTAGGCTCCAGGAGCACAACCATGCAAGACCCTCAATGCATTGGCTGCATGGGACTGAGGAAGAGGGAAATCTTAACTTGCTCCTCTCCCTACTCTCTTTCCTCCTTTCCAGTTAGGATCTAAATTGAATCACCTTTCATACCTTTGAACACCACCTGAACCTTCCTTTTCCTAACTTCTTTACTTTCCCAAAGCTTGGACATAATTTCTTTTGCAATTTAACAAGCCACCAAACACCAATGAATTAATACACATCATTGAAAGTATATTTTTAACAACTGCAAAACATTTAGTGCATCCCAAAACTATATTGAAGATATTGGCCCTCATTACGACCCTGGCGGAAAGTGACTGACCTGACCGCCATAGCGTAAATAGCGTTTCCGCCATTGCACGACGGAGTAAAGTGCGGCCAATTCCGACCCATCGGGCACGAGCACTACGCCATGGCGGAAGTGCAAAGTCCGCGATGGCGGAAATGTCCCCAAAACGCCCCTCACCGCCGTCGTACGGCGCCCTAGGTGCAATTCCGCCACCCATCATAGCGGTCACCGTAATGAGCGGCAATCGGAAAGTACGGTGACCGTAAATATACGGAAACGGAAGTAAAAACATGGTCCCGGAACGGGAAACAGCACGCCGTACACCTATAAAATCAGAATTCCCACACAACCATAAAAAATACTACCCTGAGACACATCCCAACCCGTCATCCACCCTAGTGAAAGCAATAAAAATGGGAAAAGTAGCGAAAAAAGCGTGCGACCGCAAGCGGCAGGTCCACTTCTCCCGTGAGGAACTCACCGTGCTCACAGAGACCCTCCAGGAGAATGCTGCCGTCGTCTTCTCGACGCAAATGACCAGGACGGCACTTGCGAACAAGAAGGCCATATGGGCCCTGGTGGCACAGCGGGTAAGTGCGGTGGGGACCGCACCCCGCAACCCACAGCAATGCAGAAAGCGATGGGACGACTTGCGGATACGCGTACGGAGCATACTATCCGCTAACCGTAACATTGCCACAGCTACCGGGGGAGGATCGGAATCACCCATCAAGTTGACCCCCTGGGAAGAAATCTGTGCCTCCACCATTGGAATGGAGAGTATAGAGGGAGTCGGAGGGATGGAGAAAGGAGTGCAGACATCAGAAGAATCAGGTAGGTGGCCCAAATAAAACAATGCTAAATCCACAATGTCCAATCATGTGAAGTACCATGTGTCCACATAGTGCAACAGAAACACATGGCCAGGAGAACGTCCACATACATTTGCCTGATAGCGCACTTTAAAAGTCACATTAAATACATAAATAATTAAAAATCCCAAAAACACCCTCTACACGTGCAGCAGGCACACCCTAACTGCAGGCTGCAAAACAACTGCATCCTCATTCCACACAAAAATGAAACCACCTCCAAGGCCCTGACCCAAATCACCCTCAGGTACCACCCCAATGCATGTGATACATTGCCATTCCAATTTCCACAGACCCATTAATAACGCTCGCCCTCCTTTACTCCACCACAGGGTCCGATTCAAACGACGAGCTCCAGGACACCCCTACCAGCACACCTGCAAAGAGGGCCAAGACCAACGGCCAAAGACCCTCCACCTCAGCTGCACGGATCAAGACACGGCAGCAGCACAAATCAAGTGGCAGCACACAGGAGGGAACTTCAACAGGCACCCCAGCAGCCAGCATGCCCACAACAGCACCACCACAGGTCCCCCCAATGGATGCCACAGAAGGCACTGCTTCTGGTGGCAGCAGCACCATAGGTGACACTGCATTAATGGCAGCATGCTCCGACACAGAAAACGGGATGTCGATGTAGGATCCATCCATGACCTGTCTCAATCCCCCTGTTTGTTTCATCCCGTACACCATGAGGATACCACGCAGGGGCACCCACAAGACGACGACTGGCCATCCCCCACAAGCCCTGTGGCAAGGCAACATGAGGTGATCAGCCCCTCTGTGACACCACCGCAAATGGCCATGGCACAGCAGAGGCAACAGTCCCTCGACCAGGTGATCGTGCAACAGCAGCAACTGGCCACGCTCCTCAAGGACCATGCTGATGAATGTGGGGGTACTAAGGCAGCCATAGAAACATCAACTGAGACACTTAGGGCAGAAATGGAGAGAAGTACAGAGACACTAAGGGCACAAATGGAGAGAAGCACCGAGAGCCTGAGAGTACAAATGGAGAGAAGCACCGAGAGCCTGAGGGGGGAACTGCATGCGACGTCCAAAGACGTATGTGCTGAACTTGCCGCTGTGCGCCGTGTGCTCACTGAGCTCTCACAAACCCTTAGGGACATGCATGGACGTGAGCAGGCAGAGACATCATCCGTTGCAAGTTCCGTCCAGGGCAGCCCCCAACGTAGATCTGGGAGGAACCTGCGCTCCACAGGCAGGGGTGCCCCTGATACCCGGAGAGGGGGCTTGCAATAGCGTCTGCCCACTGACAATGAGCATCTTTGGACACTGGTGTTCGGGGGGGAGGTAGGAGGGTGGAGGGGGTGTGTTGGGCTCACTTGGGTGGCGGGTCGATGGGGTGTGTAACATGATTTCACATATGCTATAAACATTGCACAATCATCCAATGAGATGTGTGGACATTGATCTTTGTGTACGAGGCCTTTATAGGCGTACAGTCCATATTGTGCATGTTCCAGACACACACAGTGCCACAAGTCCCGTGTCCATGTATCAGCCACCAGGCGTGAGTGCTAGAAGCATGAATCAATGAGAATCTGACGAATGTCACGGCCCTCCTGTGCCTCGCGGACTCCTTGAGGTGCTGCCACATCCCCACCCTCATCATGACCATCTTCAGGTGCTTGCAGTTCTGCGTCAGGGGGCATGGGCACATTTCTATGTACGCACATGTTGTGTAGCATGACACATGCCATGACCATCTTTGCAACCTTCTCATGGCGGTACAGGAGTGCCCCGCCAGACCTGCTGAGGCAGCGGAAACGAGTCTTCAGTAGGCCGAATGCCTGTTCTATGACTACACGGGTACGTGAGTGGGCATGGTTGTAGTCCTCCTCATGCTGGTTCTGTGGGTTCCGGAGTGGTGTAAGGAGCCATCTCTTCAGTGGATACCCGGCATCACCTGTATGTGGACAATAAAGGATGTTTGTGGAATGACATTGCTACGTACGCACCCCCCCCTTCCTGCCAGGTCATTGCCGCATCACATACCCCACATTATCATGCATGAAATGAGACTCACCGAGTAGCCAGGATCTGTTCCCTGCGTGTCGCTCCATGTAGCGTGGTATTGTAGAGTTCCTCAAGACCATAGAATCATGGGTTGATCCAGGAAATCGGGCACAACAATGTGTAATGATCCTGTTGGAGTCACACACCATTTGTACATTAAGAGAATGAAATTGTTTTCGGTTGCGGTACTGGGCCTCCATGGCATGTGGGACGACCAATTCCACATGGGTGCAGTCGATGGCACCAATGCAACCCGGTATGCCGCCAAGTGCATGGAATCCCACTTTTGTGTTCGTAATTTTCTGCTCCGAGCATGGTAGAGAGATGTAGTCGTCTGCGTGCTTCAGGAGGGCATCGAGCACTTGCAATAGTGTCCGTGAGAACACTGGCTGTGAAATGCCATGCAACTGTCCGACTGTGTGCTGGTAGGTGCCTGTGGCCAGGAAGTGGAGTACAGACACCACCTTCAGTAGGGGTGGGATGGCGGTTGGGCTATCTATCATGCTGACAAGGTCAGCCTGTGTCATGTCCACAATGGCGGTTATGGTGTCCCGGTCCAAACGGTAGAGGGTGTGGACCTGCTCATCCGTGAGGTTGAACGGATGTGCTCGGAGGCGTGGGATTGCGGGCTGCCTGCGTGGTGGTAGTGGCTGTGCTGGCGGGCCTTGCTGGCCCTGCCTTGCCCTCCTCCTCCTCCTGCGTCTCCTCTGTGCGGCCGGTTGTTGTAGTAGTTGGTGTTCGTCTTCTTCTTGAAGTTGGAGTACTTGCAGTGCTATCAGGTCCCCCAGGGCCAACATCGCTAGTCCTGTCGGTAGCATTTTGGAGTGGGTGTGGTTGTGGGAGGGGGTTGGGTGTGCAATTTATGTGTTTTCAGGCTGTATAGCCTCCACCTGTGGTGATTCATTCCACCTGTGCAAGCTGCAATCCCCTTTGGGCGAGCAAGTCCCGCACACAACGCTGCAATTCGACGCATGGCATCTTGCTATTACAATCATGTATTTGATCCCGATGGCAGTGAAATATTGGTTCATATGTTCATTCTGCTATGGTCCCATTTTTTCACATACTATCTTTGCAGTCGCGAACAAACTTGTGAAGGGTCAGTGGAATGTAGTACTCGATTAACGGTGGACCCTCATGCAGCACTGTACCGAGGTTCACCGACGGGCGGGGCGTCCCATTTGTGAGTGAAGCCAGTTGCCATTTTCACACACTGCCGCACTACATGGATGAATTTGTGATTTCAAGCGGTCACAGATGCCTTTTCGACGTGATGTTGCAAATGAGGAATTCAAAGGACGGCGCTTTCGGTTTTCAGCTAGCGGCGAGGAGACGCCCACAGGTCTGACTGCAAATATAACGTTCTATTGTTTTGTGTCCTTGGGACAGGGGCCATGGCGAGAATGCAATGATTGATATGAATAGTATGGGATGCGCAATAGCGTAGTGGACGATAAGGCAGGACGTTCCCAAATACATGTTACTTCACAACACTGGAATTCCGGCCTGGAGCACAGTGGATTTTGCAGACTGCATTACGCACAGACTCAATGGAAATTTCACATGTTATGTGAGTAAATAATCAGGCGTTTTCATTCCGGGATGAGGGAATGATGTATGGATGCATGGACAGATGATTTAATGGAGAGTTTGCCATGTACAGGGCTTTTTGGAATCTATCCACCTCCCCTGCGCTATGTGATGCAGAGCTGCCATAGTGGGACCATCGTCTATCTGCCCTTGTTGAACCCTCCCTGTCTCGACGCGCCTTCAAACACTTGTGTCTATGCACGTTACTAATCCCATCTAATGGATTCTGTTTTGACAGACGCATGCACAGAAACACTCGTTTGTAATAGTGTTTTCACCTCGATTTTTATAGTTATGATTCGCAAGTGATTTTTGGGTGGGAATAATCCTTTTGAGTGGGCTAGCATGCATATGGCTGTGGATTTAGTGTGATCTTTGAAGTGAGTAATTCAAATGAAGTTCTGATGCCCATACTATTCTTTTTCATTTCATTTGGGTGACAGGTATCTCCTCCCCTTTTGCCGCTGCCATCTGTATGCCACTCCTGCAGATGGCTTTTACTCCCGACACCTGCTGCTTCGTGTTAATGAGTGGAGCACCATTACGATCTTATGGGACGATCGCCAATGGGCCACATGCCCTTACGCAGTACTAGTGGCTAGGAGCAACATATCGACCTTTCAGCTGGACTAGTGCCTACCTAATGGGACGGCCCTGCGGTTCTAGGCGCTTCCATGTTGCCTTTTTGAACGTGAATGTAGCCCCTGTGTACCATGAAGGAACAGGGCGTCACACAAGAAGAAGCTGGTCATTTATTGCGGATGCAGCCCACAATAATGAAATATATTTTGGAGTTCATGACCTAATAGCTGTATGGGCTTGGTGATTTTGTTGTGCATTAAATTTCTATTCTGATATTAACCGTGTAGCGTTCTTCTTTGCAAGTAATGTAGCATATTCCTATTTGTGGAGCGATGTATTGTGAGAAGATCTGCATTGGGTTCCGGCTTCTGAGTATAGTTGCGTGGTACTGTACTGGGCGCGTTTGCCTACGAAGCCCAGTGTGGTCAGGGATAGGGGCTACCATTATGACTGTTTTAATGATGTCATGCTCAGGGGCGGGGGATTAGCTTTTGTGTAACAGATGCCGGTCAGCCAGGTGGATTGGTGGAATGATGTGATTATCAGAATATGGCTGGTCACAGGTGCCTGTGTTTGCGTGCGTTTCTTGGAGGGAGACTGAGGTCATGTCCATTAGAATAGCTTCTGTATTCGTGCCATCTGTGCCCTGCAGCTCCCATTGGCCCCTCTTGAGATGAGCCTGGCTGCTCAGTCACTCTGCCAACTTGTGTGGTACATGCTTATGCTGATGGTTGGTTTGTTTACTGGCAGGAGTACAGGGCTGGTGCAGTCTCACTCAGGATACTGCTTTGAATGTTGCCTTACACTGGTGTCAGTCGATGGGGGGGCCTGTTTTTGTTTGTCTCATATTTCAGTTCATGTTGCTGGACTTGAACCTTCACATGCCTGTGCTGCATCAGTACGGCAATGGTGCCATGGCAAATATGGATGGCCACTCACAAAGCACTTGGAGCCCCTAGATTCATTTGTTCGTTGGCATGCATGGGTGACTTGTACATTTCACTGGTTGCATTGTGTGACTTCATTGCACCTACGAGGAGTTGTGCAATGTGGCCAGGGAGTGGTGTACAGGCACTCAGTAGGGCCTTTTACGGTTGGTTCGCGATGCCGTACTTCTCACCATGGCGGAATGGTACTTTCCACCATGCTTGATGGCGTTAGGTACATGTCCGCTAGGGTCAGAATTTGCGTACCGTTGCGCCATGGTGGTAATTACGGTTTGGCATGGCGCGCGTGCGCGTACTTGGTGCAGTTAGCGTTGGCGTTCACTACGGTGTCGCTAATGGCATCGTACTTTACGGTGACGGGTCATAATCGCACCGAGCGCTATTCGATGGCGGTATTGCATTTCCGCCATCGTTTTTCGATTTACGCCAGGGTCGTAATGAGGGCCATTGTATTTAAAGGCTGTTTAAGGAATCTATCATTCACTAGTTGTTGACTCCCAGTTAGGGTTGCATTATGCAAATTGTACAGTAAAGATGAGTTGCCTGGTTTTCATCATGCTGTTGATTCCACTTAAGCAATAGTCCCTGAGGTTAATGCCCCGGGGCCCATAATTAATGAACGCCCCTGGCATTACCTGAAGTGTTAATGCCCCCCCTGCTCGGTGCCTATTGCTTAATTAGAACCCTGGCACGTAACACTCCGGCGTTTTGGAACAGAAAAATAAAATGTCAAAAAAATGGCCGCTGGGAAAGGAAAAAGAAGTCTTTCATTGGTGGCCATTGAAAACGAATATCAAAAAGTAAACAAACAAAATTGCTGCTATGGAAAGGGAGAAGGGACAGCAATGGTGGCCATTTAAAAATAGGGAAATATGTAAACAAAAAAACGGCTGCCATGGAAAGGGGAGAAGGGAGTACGTGTAGTCCCTTCGTCCTTTCCATGACGGCCTGTTGTGGATCGGGAGTGGATGCGCTGGGGACAGAAGTGTTCTCAGCAAATCTGCTCCCGAAAAAGGACAGAAAAGAAGGTAAGTGGGGTGGGAGGGCGGGGAGGGAATTCTTTGGATTGGGGTGAGGGGGCAGGGGAACAACACTTAACTCGATCCCCGGTGGGGTAGATGGCAGCATCCAGCCCCGTGGGGGCTCAGATCACGGATTACCCCGTTCCGAGCCTCCTCATTGGCTGAGTGACTGCCACCAAGCTGGGGACAGAAGGGAAAGAACGTTGTGGGGAGAGGGATTCCCGGTCGTATAATGCCCCGGCGAGGGCCAATGAGCTTGCTTGGAATAAGCTCATTGTCCCTCGCTGGGTACTGATAGAGTTTACAACATGGCAGGGGGTATTTCTTAAAGGTATATATTTTAATTGTTCAGTCGTAAAATGTATGTAACAATGGTCTGTGTGTTATTAAATCTACCTGTTTTATAAGTGCGTCTCTGCAATGTTGCTCATTCTGGTGGCTTCTCTTTGAAATGTTGCACATTCTGGTGGCTTCTAAGTGTCTTGTGATTCCTATAGGAAATTCAGAACAGAGCGTACAACATTCCTCTAGGTTCATATCCCAAAGTGGATTATCTGACATTCTGAACATGCAGATATCTGACGTTACCCTCAACATAAACCTAGTTTAGGAGAATGGGTGTGAACTATACCAGAACAGCACTAAAGAGCTGTTAAGGTCACAAACAACAACACGGTCAAAAAGGTACCGGATTGACTCCATGTGCAGTAATTCATGTAGAATTTCCAAGTGCATAGAAAATATGTTCCTCTTGTGCATTTTGCATCAAGGACATAATGCACATGAGGAGAGGGAATCTCAATCCATATGTTTATTTCAGAAACAACACATAAAAATTCCAATAAAACCAATGACTTAAAAACAATAAAGCACATATACCATCAAGAAAGAATAACTCCTTGGAAAGTTGTTAACACATTAGGCAGCTCTTTCTTGGCAATGCCTTTCGAAAGTACGATAGAAAGACCATCTCACCTTAGGCGTGACTGCCCATGATACATATAACAATGCATGGTCCTGCCTCTCTAAGTATTCATTTCAGTGTATGGGTTATAATGACTGCATATGCTGAACATAGCAATACAAAATGCATAGATCTTCATCAGGTTCTTGACAAAGAGGACTCAATGGATCCAATAAATTGTCCGACCATGACGATTTAATCATGTTACGTTGGCCTGGGTTATTAGCCCAAGACATGTATTTTTGTATTGTCCCTGTTGGGATAATAAGATGACTACGATTAAACGGGTTCATGAGCTTGTTAGGGAGAATTCTCATTTCATGGCTAATTTCCCTTACCTGTAGAGTCCCCCAGCAGCTTTGCTGGATTTGAAGGGTTTGCTTCATTTTACCTACTAAGAGTGAGACTCTTTCTCCCACTCTTAGGCATTTTTGCTATGTGTGTTCTAGGCTATTTTTTGTGTTTAATGCCTACGGGATTTTCTCTCACCCATAGGAACCATCTTTATGCACATGTGTTACACAGCACCCTCGGTGCAGTGACACCGGGGTGTCATAGCGACCCCCAAACATAGACTCCATACCCTGGAATGACTACTGTCTCCCAGAGCATGTAAAGTCTCCATTGACTTTACTAGTCAAATCTTACGAATGTAACCAGTAAAACCATCTTACTATGGATTTACTGGAAAGGGTTAATAGTTTTTCCCTTGGGTTCATTTTCGAGGGGGTACCCTAAAGTCCCACTCTTTAACGTTTCTGGCTGGTGGCAGTGGTTACTACCAAAAATATTCAACCGCAAATATTTTCCTATGGGATTTTCCCATTGTTCGAGGCTAATACTTTACTGACAGCCTCTAACATACCGCCAGTTTATTTTATTATTAACTTTACTCCAGTAGATTTGCCAGAACTTTAATATAACATCTTTCTCAAGTCTTACTCCATATTCCTAACCCAGGTCGTTGATCCTTTGTTCGCTCTTTTGGCGGGCTTCTGCCAAGAAGCCCTCTTTTCGGCGCCTCTGAGTCTGGGGTGGGTCTGTTGTTTGGGAGGGGGAGTAGAATCCCTGGACAGAGTTGCCACAGCAACTCAGGTTGCACTCTAACCTGATAGGCTGGAGGGTCTCCCGCCAAGAAGACCACTCCACTGTGTGAGTGACAGCTAGGCTGTATGAATGGGTCTCTTTCTGCATAAAAGCAGGGTCTGAGTACTGGAAAAGCATGACATCGCCACTGGAACTACAGAACCGAAGGGGAGAGAAGCCACAGACATCTTCAGCATCTACACCACCGGTGAAGCCCTGCCGGATCGTCTCACCACTTTTCTTCCACATGACAAGAGGAGATCTTCAGCGAAAGAGCCTCCTTCCCTTGAGCTAGTGGGGTCAACCAGTTCACCTATCGCTTCCTTGGACCTGCCTTGGTCGAATCGACAGTGCCCCGCACTTGGAGACCGGATAGCCAGGCAGCTATCGACCCGGACCACGATTAAAAGGAGCGTACCTTTTAAACTTCGTTTGGCAGCACCACGGCTGGTTTCATCCCTGGGTAGTGTAGTGACTCAAACCTTCCTCCACGACGAGAGCCCGAGAGCCTCTCTTCCTCTGCTGGATCCCTCGACCTGCAGGAACTACCAGGAACAACCGTCATCGCAGGAGCCACTTCTTCACGTTTAAGGTACACTCTTCCGCCAGGCCTCCCTTTCCCTAGTTCTCTCATGCAATAAATGGACTGTGGTAGCCCTAAAGGTGTGTTAAATCCTTTATCTACTGTTGGGTTGGCGACCCTCTCTCATAAGATTGTCTTTCGCCTCACATCTACCTTTACAATATTTTTCTACTAAAGACTTGACTGCAGCTACAAGAACATTTTTGCTCCTAAGCTCTTGGTCCTGTACCACTGAGTCTGGCTCAGGCCTATTGACTCTGGCTGAGTACAGGCGCTTCATAAATAAATATTACCATACCATACCATGTTATCCTGTTCTGCCCAAAAAATCACGGCCAAGTCCGAAAGAGATATTGCCTATATGACATTGGGGACTCAATAGGGCCTTTTTTTATAGCTTGGTTGGATGATCACAAGATATCACAGGGATAATCCCAGAGCTTGTGTATGCAATAAAATCCATTGATAATACAGAGGTCCAGAGATCGGGTTTTAGACAAAAAAGATCAGCTGGTATGCCATCTGGGACTGAACATTGATTTTAATTTTGTTTCTTAATGGCCTCCTTTTATTCATTAATTGAAAACACTAAGGTCTTCAGTGGGAATTGTACAGTGACAAATGTCTCAGGAGCACAACTAGGTGAAGTAGGAAGGCATCGAGCGCCCCTGTAATGTTTGGTTGCCTATACAGACTAGCAAAATTGTCAACCCAAATATGATTGGGATCTGTAGTTTCTAGGCCAGACCAAATATGTATGTATTTGGGTTCCAGAGTCACTAGCTCCCAGAATTTCTCAGAATTATTTGTGGCAGCTGCATAAACTATATCCTGCAGGACTCCATCACCCAGGTGTTTTCGTTGAGTTCTTTTTTCCTCAAGCTATCTGTTTCTTATAATTATCTCTATCCAGGTTTATCACTGATTTGGACGCAAGAGGGTTTTTAGTGTAAAATGCAGGTTGGTGTTTGCTTTGGTGCATTCGCTATTAATCCATTCTTCAGGTATCCGGTTCACATTGGATTTAATATTCCTCTGAAGTGTATCTGACATGTATAATGCCAGAGCATAAGTATAGAGACCGCTCTGTGTTGAGTTTCAAGACCATCTAGTAAATAATTGATTAAAGATAATGTGAAGAAACAATATTTTTGGGCATCACGAGTTGGTCCACCATCCCCCATCATAAAGGTTCTTTTAGCCCTCTGCAAGTTAGCCATTTATAAAGAAAGGATAATTGGAAATAATAAGATTGTTATCCCAATTGACGTTTAACCTAAGCGGATGGTGGTCACTAAAAAAAGATTTATCAACATAAAAATCCTTCAATCAACCCTAGAACTTAACTGGGAAGAGAAAATAATCAATACAAGACTGCCCCTGTGTTTTCCCTGTATGTAAACGTCCCTGGCCTATCATTTTCTCCCCGCCCATTAGTAGAACGTAGCCTCAAACAAGAAACCGAGTCCATAGTAGTAGCCCTTGTGAATCTTTAAGGTTCTAAGGTGCCAGCAACCTTGTCTTCAATGTCATCAATGAGAGTTGCTGGAGGGCCATTACCAATTGGGAGTGTGCGCAAGTCTGCTGTCCTTGTTCTCTGGGTTCTGCGGATGTGGAGGCTTCGAATCCAGGCTCATATTTTCTTGAACTTTGAACTCTAGCGATAAGGCTTATACTCACTAACAAACCTACCAAACCGCACATACTTGCACGATACTCCCTAAAAAGTGCTGCTACATAAACTAAAATGGTTTCTCTGTAGCAAGGAGGTGGCTTAGAAGCGGGGTTGGTGTGATTTCATATCAATAACCTAGTTCTCTCATGCAATAAATGGACATGAAACAAGTGCCATTGGTCTCCCGGCTCCCCCCTCCTCGAACAGCGTTACAAACAAAACATAAAGGTGTGGGATGTTTTTACCCATGCATCCGAGCCCTACCACAAAAACTGTGCAGTACTGGCATTGAAAATATCATGATAGCCAGAGCTTCCCAGAAAATGCCCAGGGAAATGCATGAAGGCTGCCACCCATTTTTGCCGATGTTATGGGCACAGAAGACTACCCACACAGAAGCCTGAAACCATTGGGAATGGCAATGCTGATTGCCAAAAGCAACCTAGAACTGTGGGGAATTCATTTTCTTAAATCCCAAAAATGGTTGCATTACCAGTACTCACCACTATCAGAAAGCCGGCGTTTTAAAACCACCAGACTTTTTTGTAAAACTGAATAAATGAACCCAAAGCAGGCCAAAGAAAGCCTTACTGAGAGGTGGATACAATGTAAAGTTATATTCTGAAGTGACTTGAATGTTCATAACAAGACTGGCTGAGCTCTGCAGGTCTGCAGCAGCCTAACTGAAACTGGATTTAAAACTACCAAAAATCGAAAATGTTTAAATTAACTGAGTGACCTACTTTTGAGTGTCACATAGTTTGCCACTGTTGAAATGTCATAGTTTTGAACTTAGAATCAGCATTCTAGCTGCATATGTAAAAATTGTCTTGACTTAAACTGGGGAACAAAAAGTGACATTTTATCTGAAACCTGGCTTAATGAAACTGAATTCTGCCCACCAGCTACCCCCGACAGGAGTTGAGACTTGCACAACAGCTGTGTTCCCAGGCCGAGCTGCCTTTTGCTGTTCCCACCAAAAGGGATATGACACTTCTCTGATTGAATTACCTGGGCTCTGCAGGAAATTGAACAAAGCCCTGTCCTAACTCAGGCAAATGTTTTATTATGGGGGTCGTAAAAGTGGCTTCCTCCTGGAAGGAAAGGGGAGGAGCACTGCCTGTGAGAGCAAGCTGGCTTGGCAGAACTGGAAAAACCAGAAATTCAACCTTGTGCTGGGGGAAACCACACCCCTTTGGGGCCAGAACATAAATCTAAAAAGATGGATCATTCATAGAGCAGACTTGTGAAAATTTTATAAGTGATATCATTATTCTTGTGATTTTTCTGTGCACAATTGAAGACGTGTTAGGACCCGGTGGTATGTTCAGGGGGGGTTTTAGCGGAAAAGAGTATATTACTCTAAATGTATATATGTTAAAAATCTGACACTCCACCACCTAATGCCCACATGCTTTGCGAACATTTGTGTAAATGCGGGGACAAATCCAATATTGGTAACCCGACCAAAAGTGAAATATGTTGCCTTTTTTGAACCCAAGCTCCTAGAAACGACAGAATTGGAACAGAGGCTACCATCAGTAAATGCATGATGCGTGTATGCAATGCCAAACAACTGTCTATCTATGAAATATGTCTATTAGGATCAGATATAGATTGTGTGTAAAGTTGACAGGGGTGGGTTCTCTGTATCATAAACAGACCTCATCATGATGACACTTCATTTCATTCCCCCAATCAAGGGGAAGAGGAGGAAGTGGCCAATGACAAGTGGAGAGGGGTAGGGCCTAGAAAGCTAGCCTCTCCACCCACTTTCAAAACACATAAAAGCAGACAGTCAGGACAGATAGGGACATGCTATTCCATCTGCTGCGGGACGCTCTGCCGGGAAAATCCATACTTTACCTCCATCAACCTCCAGAGAGCCAACATAGAGACTTCAATCTATCCACCTTCAGAGACCAAGACTTTACTCCAGAATTTGTAGCAGAGAGGTCAACTACAAGCTAAATCCCTCTTTAGCAGGCCTCAAATCATTGCCACTATTCACAGCCAGGCGAGCTGTTTGAATTCTTTGCAAGAACTCTTGCCATTTGCCAGAGAGCAGTGTTGTATCCAGAGAGAGACCAGCTGAACCGGAGACCGCTGTTAGCAGAACCAGAGAGCTGACCCAGATCACTGTGAAGTGCCGAGACCAGACCGGAGTGCAGTCCAAAACCTGACCAGATCCGTGGCGAGGCCTATTTCTAAATATATTGTGAGTACCTAGCAGAACTGTGCAGAACCAATCTCTTAGTTAAAATAATATAATTCAATCTATTTTAATCTAACCAGAACTGCCTCCTAACTGTCACCTGTCATTTGCAAAGCTGTCACTTGTCATTTTCTATCTGCAAGCTGTAACCTGTCGCTTTGAACTTTTAAAATTTCAAATCCGAAAACTACCTTTATTTAATCGTCCGTATCTCCGGAACCGTTTGGGCTAGGAACTTGGTTTAACTTTCCTCTGAAAGCGTAGACTCTCTCCTTTTCAACAATCCTTGAACCTACTTCCTACTCCTCATACTTTTGCCATAATCACGATTCTCGCACTCGCAAATTTTACCACGATTTGCGATTTGGTTAAAAATCCAGCCACGTGTGAAAACAGCAGCTTCCTTGCTTTCCTTGCAAAAAATGTGTGTGCCTCTTAAGAACCATCCCTGAATCATTGCTAGAGTGAGCCTGGACTAATATTAACTAGATACCACTCACCCTGAACCTCTAGAGGGAATTAAAAGCATTTTAGCATATTTTTCACTTCATTGCCAGCACATATAAAAGCATTTTGGGCCTGTGTTTCAAACTTCTGTAGTCTAAGCTTGCTGGGGTGAACTGAATTACATTTGATTGCATTTCTGAGAACTGTGTGCTTTCCTTCCATTTCCTTGCATTGCATAAAGGGGGGGTGAATTGTCCAAGAAAGTGATTACATTGTCTTTTGCTGAAATCCTATCAAGTTATTTTCTGTACTGCATTTCATTCCACATTGCATCCATCGAAACCATAAAAGTATTGTTGCTATCTTATCCATCCTATAACCACTCACCGGACTATCCATTATTGATTACTGCTCAGATTAAGTGTGATATTCAATTATTAATTCATTATAAAGTGTGATATATATATCTATTGTTTAAATTATCAAATAAACCTTTTAAACTTGCAAAACAGAACTACTTCTTGGCTCAGTGGGGTCAGGGGGATTCCAAGAGAGGGGTGTTATATAGGGGTAGTCATCCAGAACGCATGAACTGGACATAAAGATATATCAATAAGGGTTTACATTCAGTATCCCAGACTAGGCATTGATTTAGCTGTAGTGTTGAATTGAATCCTCTTACAAATTGGGGGCTCGAGCCGGACGTTTGGGTTAGATCTATCACTTGTGCAGATTAATACAGTGTGCCAGCTGACCAGATACACATATCCGGTCGGATCACCACGCTGTGTTACGCTGTAAAGCACTCCTCAAAGGAACGCTCTAAGGAAAAGGTCTGTTTTGCAAAAATAAAATATAAACTTCTGTAAGTCAGGAAGGAACTCAAATTCCAGAATGACGACCTTGGTAGATATGAAAATAGCCAGAGAACACTTCTTACATAAGCTATTTGTGAGAGGTGAGTAGAATCATCAGGACCAAACGGTCTGGTTGCAGGCAATCGCGCAACAGGTCACTGAAACAGGATCAGATATATGGGGAGATCAGGGTCCCCTACATGTGGCCCTGAGTGAACCATACATGGCCCCGAAGGCCAAGGATGAGCACCACAAGATTGCCAGGATAGCGGCATATTTATATTTACATATGGAAGCCATGCAGGACAAATGTGCTGAAGGCCAAGATCTGGCGAGTAGGCAACTGCTGGCACTACAGAAGGCCCAATCTGATCTGGTCTCTTCTGAGCAGAGGCTGCTCAGGAGCCAGGAGTCAGAAAATGACAGCAGACGGTACATCACTAAAATAAAGGAGGATATGGATGTGCTGCAACAGAAAAAGGCGGACAAGGATACCAGATTTCTGGCCTTGCAGAAGGAGCATCAAGAAGGTTTGGACTCACTACTGCAGAGCCAGAAAAAGCTGGAGCAACAGTTAGACTTCAATAGGGCATGTGCTGAGCAGGTAGTCACCCTGCAAAGCCACCTAGATAGGGAGAAGGCAGAGAGCAATAAACTGATTTTGAAAGACCTGGAAACCCAGGCAGAGTTTGACCAGGAGCGCCAGAAAACTGGTGCCTTCCAAAGGCAAAGGGACGACCTGTCGGCACAGATGCAGGCTCTTAGTCAGGAAAGGGATACCTTAGGCCAGGAAGTCTGCCACTTAAAAAGGAAAATGGAACAAAATCACCTGGCCCTCCAGGGACTGGGTGACCTCCAAAAAGAACACCATAACTTGTTAGAGCACACCAGGAAGGTGGAGGATGCTCTGGCAAGAAAGGAGCAGGCCAATAGGGACACAGCTCAGGAGGTAACCCTCCTGCAGCAAAGACTGGCCCAGTGCTCCAGGACCAATCAGGAAACGCAGAGAGAGAATGAGGCTCTCTGCCAGCACAATGATAGGCTCCAATAACAGGTAGCGATGCAGGAGAGACTGATAGAGTCTAGTAAGGCCTTAACTGAGGAACTGAAGGCGCAGGCTCTTGCATTGCAACAGGGAGCAGGGGCGGATAGAGACCAGGTTCGCTGGGAAAGGGAAACTCCTGAGCATAACCTCAGGAGCCCTAGTACCAGAGGCCTTTATCTCTCTCAGTCCCTGGACTCTGCCACCCCCCTGTCCCCTGGCGCACATGAGCACCGGGCCACAGGGATGGCAGATTACTATCCAGCCAGAAGCATGGGGCTCATAGGCCAGTACCTCCCAGGAATGGATGGGCTGGCATCCGGGTATGGGCACCCAAGCACAGTGCAATTTAGTGGGGAACCCCAGGAGAATAGGCCCATTAAGGGCATCCTGAAAACTTCTGCCCAGTTAGGTCAGTGGGGGGGTACCCATCAAATCCTGGCAGCAAGGAGGAATCTGAAGACTCCTCTGAACGGCGCAGGACACAGGAGACCAGGTCCCCACATTCTGCCAGCCACTCCCAGGCTTGCAGAATCTGGGAAAACCTGGAAGAGCAGACAGGAACCACTGGGAGCAGTGCCTCTGAGTCAGAGGATGAATGGACCAGGGTTACCCGAACCAAAAAGGCCAATAAGGCAAAAAGGGCCTTGCTTAAGGACCCATTGAAACAGATTAAGGCAATCAGGAGTGTCATCACGCCTTATCATAAGAACGCCAAGTACTCTGTTTGGGAACACTTGGAGCTCTATGAGCAAATGATGGAGACTTTTCATTTGAAGGACAGCCAAAGCTGTATCTAATATGTAAAGTGGACCTTCTCACCAGAATACTCCAGTTTCTCTGCGGGGCTGGAGGACCAAAATCATTTAAGATGGTCCACCTATAATTACCTAGCAGAACTGTGCAGAACCAATCTCTTAGTTAAAATAATATAATTCAATCTATTTTAATCTAACCAGAACTGCCTCCTAACTGTCACCTGTCATTTGCAAAGCTGTCACTTGTCATTTTCTATCTGCAAGCTGTAACCTGTCGCTTTGAACTTTAAAAATTTCAAATCCGAAAACTACCTTTATTTAATCGTCCTTCTCCCCGGAACCGTTTTGGGCTAGGAACTTGGTTTAACTTTCCTCTGAAAGCTTAGAATCTCACCTTTTCAACAAACCGACTTCCTACTCCTCATACTTTTGCCGTAATCACGATTCTTGCACTCGCGAATTTTACCACGATTTGCGATTTGGTTAAAAATCCAGCCACGTGTGAAAACAGCAGCTTCCTTGCTTTCCTTGCTAAAAATGTGTGTGCCTCTTAAGAACCATCCCTGAATCATTGCTAGAGTGAACCTGGACTAATATTAACTAGATACCACTCACCCTGAACCTCTAGAGGGAATTAAAAGCATTTTAGCATATTTTTCACTTCATTGCCAGCACATATAAAAGCATTTTGGGCCTGTGTTTCAAACTTCTGTAGTCTAAGCTTGCCTGGGTGAACTGAATTACATTTGATTGCATTTCTGAGAACTGTGTGCTTTCCTTCCATTTCCTTGCATTGCATAAAGGGGGGGGTGAATTGTCCAAGAAAGTGATTACATTGTCTTTTGCTGAAATCCTATCAAGTTATTTTCTGTACTGCATTTCATTCCACATTGCATCCATTGAAACCATAAAAGTATTGTTGCTATCTTATCCATCCTATAACCACTCATCATTGATTATAAAGAAGTGTGCTAGTGCCGGACTATCCATTATTGATTACTGCTCAGATTAAGTGTGATATTCAATTATTAATTTATTATAAAGTGTGATATATATATCTATTGTTTAAATTATCAAATAAACCTTTTAAACTTGCAAAACAGAACTACTTCTTGGCTCAGTGCGGTCAGGGGGATTCCAAGAGAGGGGTGTTATATAGGGGTAGTCATCCAGAACGCATGAACTGGACATAAAGATATATCAATAAGGGTTTCCATTCAGTATCCCAGACTAGGCATTGATTTAGCTGTAGTGTTGAATTGAATCCTCTTACAAAGGGCAAGAATCAAAAGTGAATAGTGATGACACAATGAAAAACCCTCTTGTCTCCCTGCCCCAACATCTGGCGGTTATGTACTGGAAAAATTCCAAGCTGTGAAAGCAAAAATATCTCTGATAGAAACCTCAAGCGCACACTGTGTCCTGTCATCTGAAGCTCTTAAAGACCTGCCACAGAAGGTTTGGTGGGCCCGACCAAAGTGTGTGACAACCTCTCCAGACTTGGAAACCTTAATGATTGGACTGATGGGGAAATCCTGGAAACGGTTCTATCCCCAACAGCTGTATGAGAAAATGTTGATATTAACATTTTCAAAACAACAACTTCGGACCACGGCAGGCCTGAAACTCTGCATCTTGTCACAGAACAAACCAGGCAGGCTGTTATGGATACCTGAATTTCAAGAGATTACTCCGATACTTGTTAAACGGGTGCTTATGAGACTGGAAACAAACATTCAGGATAGCGAGAAAAAACCTCTGTGGAGAAACAAAGTGCCCCCCGCCTAATAATGGTGCAAAGAACAGTTAGAAAAATTCAATCAAATGGCTAAACATCTTACAACATCCAATGTAACCGGCAAAGGTGTGCTGTCACCCTCAACTTCCATCATCGTGGGACCTTTTAGTTTCTCAGGAGTATCCAGAGGAAAGCTTAAGAGACACTGAGAACAAGGCTGTTGTGGCTACCGTAAAAACGGAGACATCTTTCAAGGTCCATCCGTGATTGATATCTTTTTTGACTGACGGGACAATGGAGGCGGCATTTTGCTATAGAGGCTCTATGTGATTCACATTGGAAGATTACATTTTCTCTCCAAGAATCTTGCAAACCCCTAACAACAACCTGATAAACTCGACAGCGTTTCAAACTATTTGTAACACCATGTCGGCAATTTGGATCTCAATGGTCCCGTTTACAAAGCTCTACAAAACAATGAATGAAAATGTTAAGGACCAGGCAACGTTACTTGCAATGATTCACACTTAATTGATGTACATCAAGTCCTTTCTCATCTCTGTTCAAACAAAAGTGGACAATGAAGCTGCGTCTTCTTCTCTTTTGAAAAAGAATCTCCAGGAATAGCTGAAATTTGATAAGAACTGATCAAACGAACATGCTGGGTTTATTGATGGAGATATTTAAAGGCAATAAAAGACTGCCCTAGCCAAAAGTCCCTGATTTAAAAAAATCCAATCAGGGATTGCGAGGCAGGTGAAAAAAAAGATTCAAGTTAACTGCATTCCCTTTCTATAAATAATGAAAGTGAGGGGGTGGACCTGGTGAAGGAATTAGCCTCATTGAAACAAGATAATCAATTACAGAAACACACACCAAACATCATCAAATCTGATCTAAAAAGAGAGATGGCCGCTGAAATAGCGACAACCAAAGAGGTGAACGTCGGCAAAGAGAGGACTGTCGCCAGAATCTCTGCCATATACTCTTTGTACTCCACTTTACCTATTTTTGAAAAGTGGAAAAATTATAATTGCCGAACAAATTCTAATGGGGAACCTCTCCAACTGAAAAAAACTAAAAACTAAAAAACAACAAAAAAATCGGAAATCGAATGAGGCCAAAACATGTATTCATAACCTGACCGTCCCTCTGACTTCCCGGCAGAAGCTGACAGTGAGACATAAAAGCAAACTCCTTTGTGTTTCTGTCACTAAGCCAAATCAATACAATGTGAACATCTACGACGACCGGAGCTGCGACTTGCATGCCTCCCCACTTCCATCCTGAGGCCCTGCAATGCACATGGTGCATTTTCGGAACTGCAGGTAAGCCCCCCTGGGCTTATTGTATCGGCGCATGATCGCACCACAGCATACTCACAGCATTCTGCTAATTTCACTCCGTGACTTTGCCATCAGCCACATGTACTTTCTTTGCTAAATTCGCAGATGCTGGCATGCTTTGTATGTTGTTGTGTGTTTTTGCCTCACTGGGTTCTCGAGGCACGGCCATTCCAAGATGGCGTTTTCTTTTCTTTCTTTGTTGGGCACTGGAGTGCCTTCCATCCTGCTGCTGGTGGCCTGGGATTGGCCCTGGCCCACTACATCTGGGCCAATGAGGAGGCCGGCAGGCTTGGCCGGCCCTCCTCACAAGGCCCACTCCTAAGGCCCTGTCTACCACTGTCCACCGCGGTACGCCGGATCGCCGGCCCCATGGGAGTGTTTGTCTGCCCCCTGTGAGTATCTGTGTGCCCCCCTGCTCCCCGTGAGTTTCTGTGTGCCCCCTGCCCCTGTGAGTATCTGTGTGCCCCCCTGCCCCCCATGAGTTTCTGTGTGCCCCCCTGCCCCCCGTGAGTATCTGTGTGCCCCCCTGCCCCCCGTGAGTTTCTGTGTGCCCCCCTGCCCCCCGTGAGTATCTGTGTGCCCCCTGCCCCCGTGAGTATCTGTGTGCCCCCCTGCCCCCCGTGAGTTTCTGTGTGCCCCCCTGCCCCCCATGAGTATCTGTGTGCCCCCCCTGCCCCCCATGAGTGTCTGTGTGCCCCCCTGCCCCCCGTGAGTATCTGTGTGCCCCCCTGCCCCCCGTGAGTTTCTGTGTGCCACCCTGCCCCCCGTGAGTATCTGTGTGTCCCCCCTACCCCCCGTGAGTGTCTGTGTGCCCCTCTGTCCCAGTGAGTATCTGTGTGCCCCCCTGCCCCCCCTGCCCCCTGTGAGTATCTGTGTGTCCCCCTGCCCCCGTGAGTATCTGTGTGCCCCCCCTGCCCCCCGTGAGTATCTGTGTGCCCCCCCTTCCCCCCGTGAGTATCTGTGTGCCCCCCTGCCCCCGTGAGTATCTGTGTGCCGCCCTACCCCCCGTGAGTATCTGTGTGCCCCCCCTGCCCCTCGTGAGTGTCTGTGTGCCCCCCTGCCCCCCCGTGAGTATCTGTGTGCCCCCCCTGCCCCCCGTGAGTATCTGTGTTCCCCCCCTGCCCCCCGTGAGTATCTGTGTGCCCCCTGCCCCCCGTGAGTATCTGTGAGCCCCACCTGCCCCCTGCGAGTATCTGTGTCCCCCCTGCCCCCCGTGAGTGTCTGTGTGCCCCCCCTGCCCCCCCTGAGATTCTGTTTGCCCCCCCCGTGAGTATCTGTGTGCCCTCACCCTGCTTGCCCCCCCTCTTGCTCTGCGCTCCACCCCCCCCTCCTCATTTCCATCCTCTTCAACTTCCCTCCTACTTCCCCCTTCTTATTCTCCCCCCTCTTAGACTTCCCCCTCCTAGCACTTACTCCTATCATCTGTTCCGTGACTTGATAGCAGCTTGTCTGTCTCCCCCCCCTTTTTGTTCTCCCTCTCCCCCCTCCCCTGCTTTTCAAATTTGTCACTGACCTTTTGCTCAGCAGCGTGTCTTGTTCTCCTTCCCCCCTCCGTCCACTTGCCCCCCTCCCACCCCGCCTCTTGTTACCACCTGCACTGCGTAAATTGTCGTCAGACTTAGTAATGTTACTGCTTGCTCTGTTTTCCTTCCTTTCCATCACCTCTTGCCTTACTTGTTCTATGCACTTGCACTATCAGAAATGTCGCCAGGCCTATTATGATAGTTATTTTCACATTCTGTATTGTTGCAAGGACTTTTGCTGAATGTAACTGTATTTTTCCTATGTCCCCTCCCTCCTTGAAGCGCTTTGAAACACATTGTGTATAGGCGCTATATAAATAAACTATCATATCATATCATATCATATCATATCATATCATATCATATATATCATATCATAACAACACTGGGCACACACTGTTGGGGAGAGAGAAGGAGTCTCAACAAGAAGATCAAATGGAGCTCTTAGACCTGTCCACATATACAGTGGGTGAAGATGCAGCGTATGATACTGCACCTTCCACTGTGTGTGACCAATCAGATTCTGATGACCCCGAGGTAAAGGGGTCACCTGCTTTCACACCTTAGCAGAAAAGCGGCTAGCAGACGATTTAAAATGTAACTGCCTTCATAGAGACCGATGTGACGACTCCGCTCCACAATCTTCTAAAACCGCCCCTACAAATCAAACATGTAGAGGAAGATCTGTGTCTCCGCCTCTGAATTTTCTCAGGTACACAAAAGCGTCTACAACTACAAACGAAAGAAAGTTCCCCTCGGAAGCTTGTTCTATGATGTTAGAGCCATTATTAACAGCCAAGGATGGCTTAATTTTAAATGGCTCTGACATTTTGAGATTACTCCATCACATTCCCACATTGAGATTTGTGAACACGGTTAACATCAAAATTGTTGAATTTATGTCTGAACATCCAACGGATAGAGTAATTTTACATTTGACCTCTACGTTGATTAAAACCTCTCTCGTGCAGGTTGCCCATCTGCTGCTCCCATTAGGCTTGAACTGTCTGATACGACGTATGACATCAGAAAGCATGACTTGAGAGCTAATGTGCCTAACTACAATTCTAGAGAAAACAGGGTCCTGAAATTAAGGAGTCAAGAGCTCTTGAGAGAAGAAAATCAAAATAAAATGCATGGAGGTGTCAACAATCGAATTTTCCCTGCTATGTGCCGTCCCGTCCCCTGCGCTCTCAGTCTGCTCTTTTGATTTTCATCCCTCGACTCAAACTCTCTCCTGTTGGCATCCGGGCTTTCTCTGTCATTGCCCAACACTGGAACAGTCTCCCACTGCCCCTTCGAATGGCTGATGACCATCTGTCTTTTCTCCGTACCCATAAAACCTATTTGTACTAGTCTTCCTGTACTTCTGCTGTTACTGTTTCCCCTTGTGCCAAGGTACCTTCGGGTGTATGTGCGCTTTAGAAATGTACATAACATAACATAACATAACATAAGACAAAAGATCTTTACATGTCAGACAATTCAACTAAACTAAATTTAATAATCACATTCAACTGTGAAAAGGAAGAGCCCCACGAGTTCAATGAGTCTCTGCTCATGATTGCATCTTGCCCTTCCAAATAACAACAACATTTGACAATGGAAAGGGATGGGAGGATGGGATCATGGAACACCAGAGGCTTTGTACATTTATTCTCGAAATCCAATTTGAATGCTGCTAAATTTGAGATATTGTGTTTGAAAGAAACCTGGTTACAAACTCCCCCAACAGTTGATGGCTTCAGCGTCTATCTAAACCTGGCCTACAAAGGGAGAGGAAGAACGGAAACTGGTCTATTAACTCTGATAAAAAATGGAAATGGGATAACTGTGATGGAAGCAAAAAACATCAACCCATTATTACAATATTTGTTATTATTGATATCTTTACAACTCAGTTCACCAATTTGTTCGTGATTATATGTGGATACCTGAATCTTTCCTGTTCAGACAGCAAGGGGCAGATTATAAACGAGAAGGATGAGTTGAACAAAAAGATATGGTTGAACGCATTGAAAACACGTGATTTTTGCATGCTCAACAGCCAGACCAAGGGAGATGTCCCAAGCAATTCTATGTGGTCCAATGGAAATTACTCAAAAGATCTGGACTATATTTTTGTGTCTAGAAATGTGATAAGTAGGGTTCAAACCCTCAAGGTATTTCCTAGGTCCCAAAGTGAACACACCCTTTTGGAAGTGACACGCTCTTGGAGATTGTACTGAAGAAACGAAGAAATCACTTGTACATGAAACCTATCCCAAGCGAGATAAACTACACGTTAATCCTACAAGATTTCATCATAAAGGATATGGACGGGAGGCGATTGAATTTCTTACCAAAACATTGCTATAACAAGAGGATATCCTCTGAGAAAAAACTGTTACAAAAAGATCTCCAGATACTTAAATGATCTGAGAACAACGAGAGATTCAAATGTATCAGAAAAAGAAGAAAAAGAAAACAAACATTTAAGAACTGGAAGGCAATTCACAAGGCGCAAAGGCCTCAGGTTGACTCAGAACCTATGTTAAACGCCATTAGAGACAAAGATTGGCAACTGATCAACAACCATACCTCACGATAGTGTCAGAGGAAAATTGGATCTCCTTCTCCGAAAAGTTATTTGCCCTGCCAGAAACTCTACATGAGCCCTCATTTTTGACATGGTGGCCCCGTGGTCATTTAAGTTTGATGTCAAAGAATTGAAACTGTTGATTTAAAAAGCTAATTCTTCTAGGGGCCCCGGGCCCTGACAGGCTTACTACGACATGATGAAAAATTATGCTGAAGCATGGATCCTTTCATTAATAACCTTTTCGCCCAGATAATATAAAAAGACTCTATTTCCACTTCCTGGAGACTAGCGATAGTAGTCCCAATATTTAAGAAGGGCAACATGATAGAATGGGCCAAAAAACACCCGATTGCCTTTCTGGACGTCTTGGGGAATCTGTTTGCTGCTCT
The DNA here is from genome assembly GCF_040938575.1 of Ambystoma mexicanum. Taxonomy (NCBI): domain Eukaryota; kingdom Metazoa; phylum Chordata; class Amphibia; order Caudata; family Ambystomatidae; genus Ambystoma; species Ambystoma mexicanum. Next base: position 168,718,137 of record NC_090935.1, read on the forward strand.
GCTTTTGAGTAGGCTTCATGAGTGGGCCAGGGTGGCAGAGAGAAGAGACTCAAGACAAACAGGCTTTACGAGAGGGGTGGGGACAAAACGAAATGTATTCCTGCTGAATGTCTTAAAATGGGGGTCCTTAAAAAGTGGTAGAAAAGTATACCTGGACTTTGATGACCTAATAAAGGCATTCAACAGCATCAACAGAGACCTTCTCTCGGCCAAATTGAGGGCATAGGGCTGTGCCTTGGGTCTAATAACAGCAATAAAATGCCTGTATTTGGATACAAAGGTACAGATTCGCCTAAATGCTCAAGGGCTCCTCAACAAGAAGATCAATACGTTCAGAGGGTTAAAACAGCCATTTGCCAACTGTCTCTTTGTGTATGCTCCTGTAACGATCAACTATGCTCAAGCACCCAGATACCTCATGGTTACGTGCGCTCTACAAATAATGAACTAAACTAAACTAATCTCCCTGTATTGGTATTGGCATTCTTCTGGCCATTTGTATATGTTGTGGGTCTACACATGGTGCATGCATATAAGTACTGATCCAGCGGGTGGTTTTATTTATTAGGTATCTCGTCTCCTCTCTGAGCCCAGGTGATAAGGGAGACACTTTATGGATGACTCCCACAGTTGGGAGATAAGCTGGTGGCAGAGACTTGGGATGGCCCATCGTACCTCAGCATGCCTTAAGTTGACGAGGAGCACTTTTATGATCATCCATTGATATAAAATGAACTACAGCTGGGGTGATTTTGGGTTGATGCAACACCGAGTTGCGTTCTATTCTGGTTGGAAGAAAGTTCATTTTATGCACGCACGCACGCACGCACACACACACACACACACACGTGTCACTAGATAGCACACCTTGCTCCTTCTCACTTGATCATGGGGGCACTTGTGACAGTGTTGAAACCGGTCTTGCTGGTAGGTGTGAGTAGAGCAATGGCATTGTTTAAGCGCTGATGAGGATAATGTTGCTCCATCAGGTGTTCCAGTAAGACTCTGTGGAGGATCAGTCATACCTCGCATACTGGGCTACGGAGGTATGGGACCATCAGATGAGCCAGACAAATTCAGACCCAAGGCCTTTCGGAGTATGGGTGCCATATATTTAATTCCCTGTGATGTAGGCATCATTCTTTGTGAATGAGAGTGCTTGTTCCATTGAATTCTGTGTTCATTAATTCTGCCAGCTGCTTGTTTGAGACAGCTGGCTAATGACAATAGGGATTTCTCTGATTGTGTGCTCCCCATTTTCCTGTTTTTATTGCCCCGTAGAGACTCTTTTATGTGGCTACCTTTTTTTTCCCCATCCTGTTAATGCTACTAGGGCGGTTCATAGGCCTTATGCCCGCAGTTGTCTCCCAGTAGAGAAAGGGCCTTTTTTATGTTTCTGATATTCAGAGGCGATAGTTCTTTGATCGAAAGCCATAGAGTTTCACTCACCGCACAAATATTAAATAAACAATGAGTCTCAGTAAGAGAGCCAATATTAACCAGAGTGATGGGGCAAATTCAACAGTACTCGCTCACTTGCACTTCGGCTCACAATCACCAAAATCAGAAAGGGCAGAGTGATCCGCTGGGGCATCATAATGAGGTTTGTGTTGAGCACTGAATTGTGTCTAATACACTAATCAAATCTGTAATACAATTCCCAATGATGATCCAAGCCAGGACCCTCCTTGCCAGCCAAAGCTTGTCGGGATTACCTTAAATTACCTTAAATAAACATACAGTCCAGATGATTGAGATAATGATGGCAACTGAAGCTCTGGGGGATTACATGGCCCAGAGCACAAAGCAGAGCCAAAGGTGTGGGCGTCTCAAGCCACAAGCAACCCAGCACAAACAGCGATAACAGCAGGCGACACTCTGTTCTGCGCTGTGAGTGCCTAGTGCTAATAAGCAGTTACTGGTAATTACTGACATCTCCTCAGTGTAGCGCCTCATGTTGCACACCATGCCTCATGATTACTGCATCACACTACTGGCTGAATAGGCGGGAACAACCCAGTCCAGTCCCTACTCCGCTCAATTTCTCTTCTTTCTTCTTCTTGCTGACAGATTCTATCCATCAGCAGTGATTTTTGGATACTGAGGCTTAAGCCTCATTACTCCATCTTCTCGGGTTGAGTGTGTAGTCATGGGTAGGTTTTCTTCATGGTCTGTGTGGACTTGTCACAGTAAGGCTGGTTTCACAGGGTCTTCGCTGAGATGGGTCGCGGGTAGCGTTCAAAAGTGTTTGCAGTGGTGGCAGTGAGTCTTCTGATCAGAGGGTTTGGGTTCTGATCCAGTCCGTGGCAGAAGTTCTTAGTTTTGCCCAGCTTGTGAGCGCCCCGAGGCTGAATACCCAGCTCCTGTTAACTAATGGTCTCTCCACAGTGTATTGTCTCACACACCACACCCTGTTTTACAATTACTCATCACAGTACTGGCCCAATCCATAGGAACAATCCAGTCCCAGTCCCCGCTCTCCTTTGTAAGTGCCAAGCGCGGATAGGTAGTTGCTGGTAATTACTGGATTTTCCATAGTGTATTGTCTCATGCCACACACCTTGCCTTGCGATTATTGCATCACAGTACTGGTTCAATCAGCGGGAACGGTATCGGAAAGCCCATATTCATTCCTTCTGGGGATCCCCTGCATCATTCGGTCTCATCAAAAGAAAAGATGCCTTAGGGGCCTCCCTCACTTTTAACACAACATCTTTGCATCATGCATGGAGTGAGTGGAGTAAATATATGGGGCATTTTGAGGTGGTATTCCAACACATGACCATGAGTTATTTACAGCTCACAATTCCATATTATGGCACACTGTATACACATGCAGAATTTGAAATACAATACCATCTGTTCTTCCACTTAACACACATAATGACCCTCATAATTGTTATTCCATGTAACTAAAGTATATTCAATGTGCCTCTTTGCTTGAAATAAAGAATCATTGCAGGACACATTGGTGGCATCAGAAAGGTCCAGAGGGGAACATACCAAGTTGACCATTAGCTAAGTGGTACATTAAGCTCCTTTGGGCTGTTTTTAATTCTCTCTGCTGACATGTTCTAGTGATTTATCAGGGTAATTTGTGTCGTTAATCCAGGTCAAACCTTTTCATGTGTTCAATGTCATTGCTTCAAACACACACACAGACAAACACACACACACACACACACAGGTATGCACACAGACATACACACAGCACACACACAACCATATGCATGCACATACACACACACACACGGGTGTGCACACAGTCACACATGAACATACACGCCCCCTGCCCCACCAAACACACACACACACACACCACACACACCACACACACCACACACACCACACACACCACACACACACACACACACACACACTGCTGCTTCCTATTCTACACTCTGAACATATTGACGCCCATTATGGGTTTTAGTGCACACACCACCGACTTGCTCTCATTTTACTGCAATAACTTAAAGCATTCCCTTGGCTGTAATGACTTGTTTGACCATGGGTTAAAAACTGACTTTCAATAAGAAAATATAAAGGTGACATAAAAAGCAAATGTGAATGTTAAGCTACTGATGGCCAAAGCATCGGAGTGGCACTACCTGGAGGCAGCGAAGAAAGGTGACATAAATAACACTCTTCAAGGAGAGAAGGTTATGATTTAGCAAGTAATGAAGGGGTAGTGCTACATTTTAAAATATGACAGTAAATATGTGCAGAGTAAAAAGGAGGATTAAAGAATAACCTTTTTTTTAATAAAAAAAATGAAAACTATAAAAGTCCACAAAGTCAGTTAAGTGGTAATAAAAATGTCCGGCATTTTGAATGAGTAGTTCTCTTGCGCTGCCCTGTAATTGATGGAGACTCGATGCTGCTCAGCAGGAATCGCCAGTATAATGCCTACAGACTATGCGGCCGAGAAGGCATTTGTGTTTTATGATTATTTTCAGAAAAGGAATCTTTTAGTGCAAACTCGTCAGCCTATTTTTATAACATATAAGATGCAGGCTGCCACAAAGTACATTAGTGTATTTCCCAAGATTAATCTTCATGTGGAAACAGTTTTTCCGTTCTTCTACAGAGGAGCTGCATTCTGCATTTAATAGTATTCTGCTGTTCCCTTGTCGTGAAATACGTGTTTTGCCACATTTTTTGTGCAATGCTGCTATACCCATTTTGATATGATATGATATGGCATTTATAATTTCTAGTGACAGCCTTTTCTTACCCTTAACTCCACGGCAATGAGGGGTTGCTTTTCCTGCCCCAGGTCTGTCTGACCATTCATAGGCCATAAAATAGTATCAGGTAATATTATCCCCACCAATAATATCACCATATTATTTGTGGGGATCATTTTTGGGGTACATGGGAGCTGGGTTGCGGGGGTGTCCTCCTTTCCCTTTAAAATAATATGGTGGTTTATGGCGGTGTCCCCCGCAGGTTTACTGGGTTAATATCACTGCAAAAATATGGTGCCATTATTGTACGGCAATATTTTTGGGGGGGATTTCTAACACATGGAACCCATGAAATCGATTGTATTCTTTGGCCCCATGCCGTGGACATTAGCATGCTGAATCGCCTTCTCTTCCTTTGTGCCCTTACCATTTTCTACAGTGTGGGGTAGACACACGCAGCTTGTTCTTTCCCACACTGGGTGCCTCTCACCCTTCTCATTCTAATTATCCTATATGTGCAGAGAGCCCTTCAACCAACTTACTGTTCTGCAACACCATGCCTTCCTCTGTTCCGCCTCCTCTCTGATCTCTCTGTCTAACGTTCCCCATCCACGTCCCCCGGTTCGATATACAACGTGGTCTTACCTGACATCACTGCCATCTCCAACACCACTTCTCTGTTGGGCCACTTCAGTATTGCACACAAAATGGGGGCAAATATTTTGAAAAATAAATCTTTTGTTATTTTTATTCTACTAAATCAGGTAAGTTTCCACTAATAGAAGACAAAACATGAATGTTATAGTCCATAACAGTGATTTGAGCATTTAAGGATGCATATTTCAGAGAGTTTCCAATTGAGGTTGAACATCTCATGGGGCCTCATTATACACGGTAGGCGGTAGCCATGGCGCTATTAGCGCCATGGCTACCCCCTTACTGCATTCCGGGTCCCTGTTCCCGGAATGGGGACTTACCAGGTCATTCCGACCTTGGCGGGAACGGTAAGTCCCCATTCCGGGAACCATTCCCCATTCCCATTTGAGCCCCCATAGGGCTCAATGGGAATGGGGAAGGAGCTAATAACGGGCCCGCTATTAGCGGGCCCGTTGTTAGCGGGCCCGTTATTAGCTCTGAAGTCCCTCAACAGGTCCCTTTCTTAACGCCTGGTAAAACCAGGCGTTAAGGGAGGGACCCGCTAAGGGACCTCGTAGTAGGGCAGTAAGGGATTACCGGCACCAGTGCCCTTACCGGTGGCGGTAATCGCTTACCGCCTACCGTGTAATGAGGCCCAGAGTGTCCGGGGCTACCTTAACCCCCTGTGAAAAAAGGCACATTGGTATGTATGCATACAACTGTATCGATAAATTTGATCCCAAATTCACAAGCCTTTTTTTAACGCAAGTGAATAAATCAGTCATGCATGGCAGAGTGCCTCCAAAACTAATGATTAGTACTCCATTTTATATAGTGATTGGTGTTAAAATCCGCTCACCTCCACAAACTGTAATACGTTCAACCTTCGATGGATAATAGACTGAGTTGGCCTTTCCAGGATTTGAACTTGCTCTGTACAAACTGGTGCCAGATTATCTAAGATTTGCACTGATGCTAAAAAGTGAGCAACTGCTTTGTAATAAAGAATGTAGCAAACAGGTTTTGGCACAATCCGAATTATCTAAAAGTATTTGCACCCGAAAAAAAAAATCATACTCTTTTTATACTATGCATAACATAAAAGGAAATCTATTTTCTGCATTTTATTTCATGTTCCATATCCAAAACAGTAAGTAAGGCAGTCTATTTCTGTTTTTCTCTTGTAAAAACATGTTTAGATAATGCAAAGCAGTAAAATCAGTGCTACATGCATTTGCTCCACCTTTTTGCACCTGGGCAATGCTTTGATCAGTTTGCTCCAGAACTGAATGATGTAGAAATGGGAGGTGCATTTCAATACATGAAAACACGATATATTTCACATGGCCTTTTTTCAGAATGTTGTTTGGTTTTTAATGAAAAAATAATGGACATAGGATGTCTTTTCATATTGTTGGACATACAAATTAAGTATGTTAGCATTTCAAATCCCATACTCCTCAACCACAAAAGAAGACAAGAAGAAGAAAATAGATGTCTGATCAGAAAACATACATGGCATAGTAGGGGGTTGCTTTATTATCTGCTTTATTATATGTACAACAATCCATACATATATTGTTTACTTTCATATTCTGAAACTTTAAGACAGGACATATTCTACAATTTCTCTGAAAAGGTCAAGTAAAAATGCAATGTCTGCTATATTCCGAATAGGTGCAAACAATGTTTTGTTCAGGCTGTCCATAAAGCTAACATTGTTTCAAAGGTAACATTACAATGAAGCATTTAAAAACATCATCCGGTCTACACATGCAAAGGGTGAATAGTACATAATAGTGGAATTAGCCATACATATTGGTTTATGCTTGCTAAAAATGGTCAATTAAAGATCTTTGTCAAACTAATGATATTTTGTAAACGGAGGTCTTGAGTGATCACACTGACGGTAGACCTATACTCAATTAGACAACTTTACTGGGGGTTTCCTGTAAGTTTAATATACCTTACTGCTTGTGATAATGTAAAGGAAGCACAATAAGGATATATGTTGTTCTTTTAAGTTGAAGCACATTCTGAAGACATCAATTAGAAAAACAAAAATTCATGAATTTCCTACACCATCTGTTTTACTACCTATGATCACAAAAACCCAGTTCCCAAAGTAAGAATTTCAAAATGATCTTGGGTAAAGGCACAACACTGTGTAATTTCAAAGGTGTCATTTAAACGGCTCTATGTGGTGTGATCTAAAACAAATTATAGTGGTAAGTCAGTTTGACCTATATTCTTTAGTTGCACATTCTGTTTTTTTCTGTTAATGTGTGCCTCTCCCCCCAACATCTCCTCCTTCATCTATTCCTCTTCACACTCCCACTTCACTTAAAAAAAGCCCATTTAGAATGTTCTTTTATGTGTCCTTATCCAGATGTATTTTTGTTTTATTTGAGCACAACTTTCCTTGCTTAGCTAGGAAGAAAGTTCTTTCACATTTATATTCCCAAGATTTCTATGAAACTACATGTAATTTCAAGCCGAATTTTTAAATGTTCCAATTCTGAATCACCATGAAAAGCCACTGTGCAGTAAGTAGATTAAGAATTATTCCTTCAGGCAAAGGTTATTTATGTACATACATTTTACATTATTACTTTCTTCATTTAGTGTGGCTGTCATCATTTTATTAAACTAAGTTAATTGTGTTTTGTACAAGCGTTAAATGATACAAATGCTGCAATAATTATGTGCCTGTCATTAAAATGTGGGAAAATATAAGATTTTTTTTGAGAATCACCTTAATTAATCAATATTCGATACTATTTCTGCATTTCTTTTTTGATTATATTTTAGTAGTGAGATTAATAATTGTAGAAGTTGTTTTATGATTACATATTGTTTTAAAAGAGGAGCTTTGTTGTTGGGAGATTGTTGATGATACTCTGAAGCGAGTGAGACTGTCGGAAGCGGCCAGTAGCGTGTGCAGTGCTAGCAGTGATTTTCTGCTTCAGTGCCTGGTGCGGCTTGACAGTCCTCCAGTAATCTTGTAGGTCCCTTCCTCTAATGGGGCCGACGTGGGTGCTGGTGGAGTACGTGGATAGCGTCACTGAAAGCTGAGGAGGAACAGGACCTCCTTCTGTCTAGCCGAGCTGCGAAGGGTGTTCTCCGTGTACTGATTGAAATATTGGGGAACCCCTGACTCCGGTGCCCGTGACCCAGGTCGGGTAGGTCTGGATGTGAGCCCGCTTGCACGCTGCTTGTAGTGTTTTTTTTTTCTCTTTCTTCTTGCAGCGTGCTCCTCTCCTCGCACGGGCAGCATCAGGTTGTTGCGATGAGGTGGGGTTGGGCTTGGGGATCACTCCAGGGCGGACATTTTTCAGTGCACTACCCTGCTTCCCCTATTTTCTGGGCCGCAATTCCAAAGGCACAGTGCATTAGATAGAAAGGCTTATATAACATTGCAAAAAAAGCCAGCAGCAACCCTTATGAATTCCCTGGTGTTCTGCTTGCTTGCTGGTTTATTTATCCATTTAATGTGATTGTGCCTGCTTACATGTGCAGGCACTCTTTCTTCTATGCAGTTTGTCACATTCTATAATACTGAATCTCCGTGTGGTCTGGCCTGTCTATATGCAGTTTCTTCTTGGAAACTATTTCTAAAGACAGACATTGCAGGAGACTGGTGACTGTGGATCTTGTTCTGTGAGCCATTAGCTATCTTTGAGATCTTATGACCTATGGGGTCCATTTTATGACCACGATCCTAGCGGCTTGCTAGTGACCAGTAGGAACTGCTACTCTCACTACCACTGGTGACTGTGGATTTTCTATCTTTGAGCCAGGGTGGGATTAGAAGAAAATACGACTTCAGGCCATTTTACTCTGCATTATCGTCTTATTCATTTGACTGCTGGAACGGAGGTCGGAAGCAGCTGCTAGCAGGTTTCCCTGACACTTTGCTGCAGTGTGGCTTGACTGTCCACCTTGGCTCGTTGGTTGCAAGGTGTTATACTCCAATGTGACGAGGCTTGGAGCTTTGAAGTTTGTGATGGCACGCAGGCGTTCGGGACCACAGGTTTGCGCTGACTGCATTGCTGCCCTTGTTGTGTGGGTTTGCGGTCCCGTGTGGCTGTGTGCGAGGGTGGCTGTCACTGTGGACTTTGGAGGGTTGAGCGAGGTGGTCAGCGGCAGAGCTTGGACCGTTGCAGGTAGTGGGCTGCTCCCGACATGTTGTTGGTGGGAGATTCAGGCGTTACCCAAATAAAGTATCTGCAAACTAACCACTATCTTCACACTGGTCAACTATTGACTCAGAATGCCTTCAGGAAAAAATCCTGCACAAAGCAAATATAACTTACGCAAGACGAGGAAACAACTTGAGGCAGATGCCCTGCAGAGTGAAGAGATGGGAAGCATAAAGGAAAACAGTAAGAAGAATCCTAAAAAGCCCACCCTTCCTGGGCAAGGGGTAATCACTGGTTTCTCCCCCCTCAACTCCATACCAGAAATTAATTCCACGATTATCAAGGAACCTGTACTTCTGGGAGCCGGAGGGGGAGATCCAATGAGTTCTACAAATTTTGACGACATTGACAACAATTTGTTATTAGAACTCTATCTGAGCATTCAGCGAGGGATGACCCCACAGATCCCCAGGTTTTCTGGAGACAATGGTTTGACACAGGGTATCAATCCTTCGGCCTCACCAGTTAGTGTTCTGGGCCATTGGGTCCCGATGAGCAGATTGTGTGCTGCCCCAAATATGGTAATGGTCTCTATGGAGGATGCGCCGGACACGGAGGAAGATCTTTCCTCTCCGTTCCCCGGGGCAAACAAATTAGCAGAGAGTCAATCTTCTGTGGCCTCTCTTCAATTTGCCCTAAAGATATTGCTCCAAATGACAGGACGAATTCTAGCAAATTCCAAATTTCTGACTACGGGCCGGGAATATGAAAACAATGAGGAAGTGGAGGCAGAAGTAAATTTATCTGAAGCCATTGTTATGGCGGATGAGATAAATAACATACAAGATAAAGAAGCCTCTGTAATCATGGAACAGAGTAAGGTGGTCTTCTTCTCTCGTAAGCAACGTAAATTGGCAAAGAAGGCGCAAAAGAACAGGAAAACCTTCACACTGGGTCCTGCAGAGGGCCAATCAGCGAACATTGCTGGTCGTTCAAAGAAAGCCAAAAAAAGGCTAGCCAGAGCCAAGAAAAAGATTAGCCGTGGAGATGGCTGTTTGTCCAGCTGGTTGATAACTGAGCAAGATAAGAGCAAAGATCGGCCTGTAGACGTGGAACGACCAGCGAGGGACGAACAGAGGATAGAGGAAGGATGGATACCGACCGCAGATGAATTGGAAGAGCAGGCAGAAGAGTGGAAACAACTTGAGAATGAAGATCAATTGGTGGAGGAAAGACAACCCGAGCCCGGATAAATCACCCCAACTCCCGCAAACCACTGCCAAAGCCAATAATCCTCCTATAAAGTCAGAAAAGGTTGGGACTGATATCTCAGCAAATAGGATCTGTCTGATTAAGAACCTGTATAAAAATGGTGAATGCAGATGGCTGCCCCGATCTGAGTTTTTGACCTGATTATATTCAGTCCCTGAACTACGTGGTCTGAAGTCCGACAACTTTCAGTTTGTGGAGCCATTTATAGGCCTGAATCCCTGTGTCTCCTCTGCTCTGCATTGTAAGTTTATATCCACTGCACAGATGATCAGGAAATATCGTGACAAATTGTGGGCAGTGGATGTTGAGATTGATGCAGATCTGTATGAAATTGACCCCAGTTTCGAATATGAGGAAATAGGTGGTCCGGTAAAATCGGTGGTTTGTCCCATCGTACCCAAGGGAAAGAAGGTGGAAGTTGCGGACGGTCAACTTGTACTAAAATGGCTGGCGGAATCTCTACCTGAGGTGTTAACTAAACACTGAAATGTATTACTATTATCTTGGAACTGTAGAGGATTTGCACATCTATTGTCCTCGGAGGGCTCAGTAAACTTTGTTGTAAAGCATAGTCTCAAGTCTTCAAGAGACCTGGGCGATGGACACTCTGTTATTGTATGGTTTGTGAACTATCAATCCTTTGCTAAAAGGGGTGATAAAGGCAGACCATTTGGAGGTCTGCTGATAGGGGGGGCTAGCTATTTGACATTGAGGCGGATTATCTGCAATCAAGAGAACAATGTGATGGCAGTTGAGGTCGAGTACGGACCCAAGGGAAAAAGGAAACATTTTTGTTGATAAACTTATATAATCCTCCCCAAGCCTTGATAAGTGAGTCATTGCAAGAAGCCCTTCACAGGATATTAGCCTCCTGGTCAGTCATATCTGGAAACAGGGCAGTATTTGTAGTGGCCGATTTCAACTGCCGCATGGCTGGCGAGGGAGGGATACATCCACAAAATCTTAAGATTATTGACTCACACTAAAACTGATATTGAGGGCAGCAATGGCTCCAATTGTTTGAAGAATGGGACTTGGAAATGCTGAATGGTTATACTTTAAGTGACCATCCCGTGAAACATACTTGTTCCAATGGTTCTTCTTGTAGTACACTCAATTACATATTTTTAACCTGAGAAGAGCATTATGGGTACAGTATACGTAAACAAAGCAGGCACAAGAATAAGGTGGTCTGCCACGAATATAAATCAGGCAACAGAAGCTCTTGAGATTGAGAAATGGCCGTACCTACCAGATTTCAATGGCATGTCCATTGATTCAATAGAAAATTGGATCAATGTCTTCTCTAGCACTCATGCATCGGCCCCTACTTGGCGGATGATTAGATCAGAGGGTGGTATACTCCCGTTCAACAAGAACATTAGAGATGCTAAGAGGGACTTGAGAAGGGACATGCATATCAGCAAGAAAATGTTTGCCCCTACAGAAGAATTATGGGTTATTGCGAGGAAAATTAAAAATAAATATAGAGCTAACATTAAAAACATACGATATTCTGAAAAAACTGTGGCACATCAGAAATTAGTACAGACCATCAGCTCTAAAAAATTTCGCAGCATCTGGTCACTTCTAGGTGAAGCAAGGGTGGCTGTTAAGGATCATCTGGCTAACCCAATTAAAGCTGTTGATTGGGAAATCTTTTTAGAGAATCGTAATGCCATCTTGCAGATAGATGAGATCTCCTCACCGAAAGCTATAATACCAATCGTTCCTTTTGATATATCTTACATGGCCTTAATCAGTAAGATAAAGGGCCTCATTCCGACTCAGGCGTTAAGGGGTTTATGGCGCCGTAAACGGCGCCGTCCCTTAACGCCTGATTACAAGGTTCCCTTTGTGGGATGGCTGTTTAACGCCTGCTTTTTGCAGGCATTAAAAGCCAGGCCGCAAAGGGACCTTGGTGATAATTACGGCACCGTAATATACGGTGACGTAATTATCGCCTTTCCCCATTCCCATTATGCCCTATGGGGCAAAAATGGGAATGGGGAAGGGGCCATTGGTGAATGGGGAATTACCGCCCCACTCACCTTGGAATGGGGCGGTAATTCCGCCATCCACCATGGTGGAATTGCAACCTTAGCGGCATGGACCATGGTGCTAATAGCACCATGGTCCTCCGCCAAGGTTGTAATGGGGCACAAAGACTCTAAAATCATCTAGAGCCCCGGGACCCAACAGTCTAGCTAATATAGTCATCAAAAGTCAGCCTGAGCTTTGGGCTAGTTTGGTGGCTATATTATTTGAGAAGATAATGGCGCAGGGGAAGATTCCAAGTTCTTGGCAGACCGCTGTGTTGATCCCTGTATTTAAAAAAGGCAATCGGCTAGATCTGAATAATGACAGATTACTTTCCATGTTGGACACGACAGGCAAACTGTTTGCGTCCCTGTTGCTCAAAGAGCTCCAGGTATGGGTAGACGAGGCTGATATTTTGTCTACATTTCAATGTGGATTTAGAAGAGGCTACTCTACTTGCCACAATCTTATGGTCATGAATTTACTGAGATCTAGTGCCCGCAGAAGGAGTGAACCACCGTTATATGCACTCGATATTGATTTCAAAGCGGCCTTCGATTCAGTCCATAGAGAACGATTATGGGTAAAACTAGCTCTGGGTTGCCCTGCGGGTAAATTGTACAATCTCAGATAGCTGCACTATAATACTTCAGTTAGGTTGAAATTAGACCAAGAAGGGCATCTGACTGGAAAAGTGCAGCAGAATAAGGGGGTGAATGAGGGTCGTGTCACTGCCCCTCTGGTGTACAACCTCTACGTCCATGACATACCGGTGACTATAACTGCTGTTTTCAATTGCCCTCCAAAAATCAGGGAAGCTGTCTGTTCTGTTTTGCCATACGCAGATGATCTGGTCATTTTTGATCATACCATCAGTGGTCTGGGTAGATCTGCCAAAGCACTTTGGGAATATGCCACTTGTAATGGTCTCACCATTAACCTTGACAAAACCAAGGTCTTGAGATTCACCAGTAAAAGAGTTTTCTCGTGTCAACTTTATGGTGGGCAATGTTAAGATCTCTTACGCGCCACAATATCGCTATTTGGGAATTGACTTTGAGCCCTGTGGTGAATAAGAGGCGTGTAAACATTCCCGTAATATGCGCGCAGCGCAAGTAACAGCTTTAATTGCCAGCTTTACAAATAAGCAGGGAGGTTTCACGCTATGGGGTACGCGCCAACTCTATTTGCAAGTATTTATCCCTATGATGACCTATGGCCTAGAAGCACTTTTTGAATGAGATCTCAACTGGCTTCAGGTCATCGAAGGGAAATTTTGGCGGCATGTCCTTGGCTTAGCACCAGGAGTTCATATGGCCATTATAGGATTGGAACTGGGTGTACCCTCGCTGAATGCCATTGCCATGAAAAAGAGGTTGGGGTTTTTCCTGAAAATGTGTAGTGGAATAAACAACCCTCTACTAACAACAGTCTATCAGGAACTTTGTAAGAAACAAAATCCCTACTCACCATCTGTGAAGATGCCAAATTATTTAGCTGATATAGGCTGGTCTTGGCGAGGAGGGGGGTACTCTAAGTTGGTACAGAATGCACTTGACAAGCGTGTTAAAATTTGGGATTGGTTGGAGAACTTTGCCCACCTCACCACACTGAAAAGTTAACAATTCGTGCAATATAGGTTATATTCCTTCATGAAACCACAGGCTTACCTTAATCTATGCCCCTCTAAAATGTTACAACACTTTATACTTCTACTCAGGATGGACCAGCTCCCGACCTTGATTGTCACAGGCAGAAGAGAGCATATCCCAATGGAACAACGTATTTGTCGGGTTTGTAAAGCAAGCAACACATTAGAGTCAGCCAGACATTTATTGACACAATGTAGTAGCATGATAGATGTAATCCACCATTATATTGGGAAGTATACCCAACAATCAATGGTTCATCCTTTTGGAACCACATGCACCATTAAACTTGTGTTATTTGTGTCCCTTGGATTAAATGGTTGTGTAAACTCAATTGCCAGGTGGTTTGTTAAATTGTGATCTGTGGAGTGTCACCCAATCAAATACAATCAAAAATATTTCAGCAATGATCAATCCGCAGAGGGGTGTTTTTCGACTGTGATGTACATTTTTCGGATACATGGGTCAGCAACTGTATGAAAGGATGTTTTTCACCAATAATGTATACCCCTTTGTTCTGTATGCAATGTATGTAACTTTTTGTTTCTAAACTCAGTATGACAGTCCTTCAAGGCAATTATGAATTGTGTATCTGTGTTTTTGAGATACCTGATTATTTATGCATCTTTGTCTATGTCTATAACCTTTACATTAGTAATGTACAATTATATGACATTTGTTAGTTATGCATAGTAACCAAAGTATATGTATTCCCCACAATGCTGTCCTTAACCTCCTACATGGCATCACAGATGTTATCATGAACAGACATACTACGTCTGCCTCCACCCAAGAGGCCCACAGGTTATTGCCAGATACAGAGCATTTCTTTGCAGTAACTTCAAGGTTTGTCTGACATGCACACCAGAGGCACAGTGCTCCTGTCTGCAGTGTCCTATAATGACTGTGACATTTCTTTAGCAGTGTACATGAGTTGCAGGTCATTTCCGATGCTGCCAATTGGAGAGTGATTGACTGAAAGTCATATGCATACAGTACATTACTTGTCATTTCAAATTAATTACTTTAGAAGCAGGTTCTGTCAACACTTTCTGTTAAAGAAAAAACAGAAAGTCTTTGACAAATCTTGGGTTGAAGTAGCATTATAGGTACTGTTTCACGAAAGAGAATAATAGCTGTTGAATCTGATCTATGTGATTATAGTTATGGCCGAAAATGCATACTTTTTTTTGTAACCCTTTCCACCACATATATATGCGGGGGGAGACCCCCGCATTCCCCCATATTATTATTATACTCTAAACCCCCCACATATATATGTGGTGTAAGGGGGGTAAAAAAAATAAACGTCAGCATTTTCGGCCGTCTCAACTCCCAGGTCGACATTTTTGTACGATTTTGTCAAATCCCATTTTGTACGATTCCTGTCGAATCCCATTGCACTTCTCACATGACATCACACACAGCAACATTGTTTCGACATAAAATATGCCATATCTTTCAATGCATTGACCAATGCTGTGTTGCAAAAGGTTTGGCACATTAATCTGTGACTGGTATCTCACTCAACATCACACACTTGCAAGCATCCTCCAAATTCTACAGTAGCAATGTTAACCTTCATCACTGTCTGACACATAGCTCACAGGCAGTGTAGCAGCTGTTATCAAAGATACCTCGAAGAAGTCTAGGTTTTTGAAGATTAAGTCCTTTCTGTAACATTGGTACAAGTTAGGCAATGGTGAAGAGTTTGCTGAGGTCTAGCCAGCATGTCCCAAGAGAATAGGCTCTCATGGTGGAACATAATGTGCCAAAAACGAATTACTACTGAGCATCACTGGATTATTTAGATATTATTGTCAAAGCAAA
This sequence comes from Ambystoma mexicanum, assembly GCF_040938575.1. Classification (NCBI taxonomy): domain Eukaryota; kingdom Metazoa; phylum Chordata; class Amphibia; order Caudata; family Ambystomatidae; genus Ambystoma; species Ambystoma mexicanum. The sequence continues at coordinate 168,733,896 of NC_090935.1, forward strand.
GGTAGCTACTTCTCTTGCAGTGGCGGTCATGTGAGGTAATAATTTGCTGACAATGAAAACGTGAGTTTTGCAACAAGGGCCTTCTATTTTGTTCAGAAGCCATCTGGGATTAACTATTTCTGATATCAGAAGCAAATAGCAAAATGCAGGAGGAACCAAAAATGGTGACACCAAGTTGCAATGTCATCTATCCATGGAAGATCTTTAATTTTTTAAATAATTCCTTCCTTTCATAAGACTCCAGAAAGGAGTAAACACAACTTGCTTTCTATTATAACACTAATATTCTCATTAAATACCTCACTAACTTCCACACATAGAAAAACAAATATCAATGACTAGTCCAAATAATAACCACATACTTATACTTTGCTTCTTAGTAACAAATGAACATATGTTTCATAAAAGTTGATTCCCACACTGTGCAGCATTGAATTATAACTTTCTTACTGAAACCAATCTCCAATTGAAATCAAAAGGTGGAGCAACAGTACGCAGAATAAAGTTTGAAACAAAATATTAACTTTGTTTAACCTGAAGAGATTAACACGTATTGGCATTAGAGAAACATTTTTCGAAAGGATTGTGTCCTCCAACGTATTCCACATCTTTCACATGTATTATCCACAGCTGTGCACTTCGGAAACCTTTTCGGCAGAGGGCGTCCTGCTTCGATGATGTCGGGTGGATGTCCCTCGAAGGCCTCCATTGACGGCTACCTCACCGGATGTTATAAATAGGACACAGGACGCCCATTGCCTCGGTTCCATTTCTTCCACAAACGTGTTTGCTTCGAGAACTCGGCGTGCCTCATGTGTTTCATTGTAGAGATGTCTTCTTCTTCAACCCCTCCGACTCTGCGGTCTTACTTCAAGACCTGCTGGGACTGCAAGTCGAAAATGTCGATCACCGACATTCATCGCATTTGTTTGTGGTGCTTGGGAGAGAGTCACGACACTGACGACTGTTCAAAATGCCAGTCGCTGACTGCCAAGATCTTGCAGGAGCGTAAGTGGAAACTACAGATAGGTAAGGGTTCTAAACCCAATAAGTCCTGTAAATCTAAGTCGAAATCCAAAGGGGTGTCCACTGACGACTCGAGGGGCGACTCTCTACATCGGGAGGGGTTCGTGGTCCAGGAGTGGTTCTGCCATTCTTCTTCCTCATCGTGGCATTCTCAGAAGCGCCGTCACCGGTCGCCTTCCCTGTGCTCCTCTGAGGATGGAGCCGCGAGGAAAGTTACATGCCCGACAAAGTCCTCGATTTTTCAATCACAGGGCATGGTTCCGTTCGCGCCTTCTAACGAAGACGGCAGGGAACGGTCTCGTACTGTGGCTCGCACACCTTCAGGCTCGGGTCCGCGACGCGACTTGCATCAGGAACCTTCGAGGTCCCGTTCGGACAAGGCTTCGGATGGTCACACGAGAGGTGCTTCCAGGTCTCGGTCCTCGTCCCCAGCAAGACCGCTGCAACCTGCTAAGGGCTCAAAGCCAGCGTCGACTCGGTCGGCTCTGTGTCCGTCTGACTTGGATGTAAAGGTTTTGCCTTCCTATCAGCCCACAGCGCCATCGGCACCATTGTGGACGTCGAAGCCGAAGCCTACGGTGCTCTTGATGCTGAAGCTGTCCATGCTCTCGGCATCGAAACCTTTGGCACCCTCGAGACCTTCGGGGATTCTTGTCTGAAATTTGAAATTGGAGTACCCTGATCTGGTGGATCCTCCAAGGAAGGCTACTGCTAAGTCTGTGAGGCTGGTGTTGAACTCCAGGCCCTCTTCAGTCCCCAGGCCAGGTTTTCACCTCCCTCTGGATGATATTCATAAAGAGGACGAAAGGTATGACTTTGAGGACCCCGTTGAGCATGATGTGGGTCCTGTCTTTTCTGGAGACAGTCAACTGGAGGAGTTGAGGCAAACCCTTCATGATGCCAGTGCGTTGGACACTTCTCTGGAAGTGGAATTTGGCAGGCCTGGGGCTCATGCTGAGTCATCATATGGGCGGCTCATGGCTAGGGTCTCGGAGTATCTGGGCTGGTCCAGTCCACCTGAAGATTTTGTACAGGATGAACAAACAGACATTTTAGATCAAGGTCCGTCCTCTGACCCGTTGTTACCTTTTCTCTAACTTTACAGAAAAGGGTGGCTGCTGCTCTGCAGTCGTCGGAATCTCTTCCGGCTGTTAACAAATCTTTGACAAAGAAGTACCGCCCTTCTGGTAACAACCCTTAGCTACTTATCCACTCACCCCACTCCTGAGAGTTTTGTGGTTCAGGCGGCTATGGCCACCTCGAGACAGGCAGCCTACCCTACCATCCCTACTTATAGGGACGACAAACGCTTCAACGGTTGGGCTTGCAAGGTATTTTCTGTGGGGAGTTGGCGTTGAAATCAGCCAACTCCACTTGTTCCTTAGCAAGGTTTTCACACACTCTGTGGAACTGTGTATCTCTAGCGGCTGAGCATATTCCTGAGGGGGAAGAAAGGGATGGGTTCCTTGCTCTCGTGCAAGATGGCAAAGATGCCATGTGCAAATCCCTTCAGTCGGGTTTGGATACGGCCGACAGTGTTAGTCAGTCCATGGCTGTGAGCTCCGTTATACGAATTTTTGCGTGGTTGTAGAAGTCGGGTTTTGCCCCAGATGTGCAAGCCTGTCTTTTGAACGTGCCCTTTGATGGCACATATTTGTTTGGCAGCAAGGCTAACGAGAGCCTTGAGAGGTTGCAGACCTCAAAAGCTGCGGCAAAATCTTTAAGCGCCGCCGTGCGTCAACCTCTGCCTTTTTGTCCTAGGGGACAGCAGTGGAGGGGAGGTTCTTTTCATTACTACTCCTCCTTTGGTAGAATGAGAGGAGCCGCCAGTCAGGAGTCAGCATAAAAGTACCCATGGTGGTCGGGGAAATAGAGGTGCCAAAGCCACTCAGGCAGCTGCCTCTTTGCCTTCAGGCGCTGCCGCAGCCTTTCCAAAATAGTCATGAGGCCATGTCCCATGGTTCGCCGGTTTGGGGGCAGTCTTTCTCAGCATCTCGGAGAGTGGCGAGCCATTACTTCGGATGCGTGGGTTCTGGATACAATAGCCCATGGCTACTGCCTTCCCTTCCTAAAGGGGCCTCACGACAATCCACCGGGCAATCTCTCTTTGAAGCTTCCAGATCTGCTCGTTGTGCAGGAAATCTTGACTCTGCTAGAGAAAGGTGCTATAGAACTGGTGCCTGTAGCGGAGAGGAACAAGGGTTGGTATTCTCCTTATTTTTTGATCCCAAAGAAAGACGAGGGAGTAAGACCCATCTTGGACTTGCGTTGGTTGAACAAACTTCTCAGGAAGGACAAGTTCAAGATGGTCACTCTTTCTCAAGTCCTCCAGGCCCTTCAACTTCAGGATTGGTTGGTGTCTCTGGACCTACAGGATGCTTACTTTCATGTGCTGATTCATCCAAAGTATCGGAAGTATCTGAGGTTTGCGGCTGGTGACTCACACTTTCAGTTTCGTGTCCTGGCCTTCGTATTGACCTTCACCCGAGGGTCTTCACCAAGCTAATGGTGGTGGTGGCAGCGTATGTCAGACGAGGGGGTGTTCACTTCTACCCCTACCTGGACGACTGGCTGATCCGTGCACGCTCTCCCGAACAAGCATTGGCTCACCTCGGACTCACCTGCCGCTCCCTCCACAGGCTAAGCTTTTCCCTCAATTTCAAGAAGTCACATCTGACACCTTCCCAACAGCTCCAGTACATCGGGGCTGTGTTGGTCACGTCCTTGGGGAAGTGCTCGCTTCCCAAGGTGAGGCCTCATCACATTGTGCAGATGGTGAACAAGTTTCAACGTGCCCAGAGTGTCCCGGCTTTCAAATTCTTAAGGTTGCTCGGCCTCATGCCGTCCTGCATTTTTCTGGTGCAAGAGACCAGGCTGAGGATGAGATACCTGCAATGGGTTCTCAAGATGCAGTGGTCACAGTTCTCAGGCAAGATGTTGGATCCCATTCAGATTCCACTCACGGTCTCCCAGGATCGTCTGTGGTGGGCCAACAAAGGGAGCCTGATGAAGGGGGATCTATTTTGGCAACCATGGCCGGAGGTGTCTGTAGTGATGGATGCTTCCCTCACAGGACGGGCTGCTCATGCCAGCGACTTGACCGCCAGCAGTTGTTGGTCTTCATTCAAGTCCAAACTCCACATCAATCTGTTAGAGCTGCGGGCCATCAGGCTGGCACTGAAGACTTTTCTTCCGTCTGTGCGGGGGAAGAGTGTCCTGATCATGATGGACAACACAGTGGCCATGCATTACCTCAACAAAAAAGGCGGGGGTAGAGTCACTCCCATTGTGCAGAGAGGCAATGCAACTCTGGTTCTGGGCCATCCAGCAGGAAATTTCAATCTCAGCAGTTCATCTGGCCAGAGATGAAAATGCGGCGGTGGACGTTCTGAGCAGGCAGAGTACGGTCTCTCACTAGTGGGAGTTGGCTCAGGAAGTCCTTCAGGAGATCTTTGCCCTTTGGGAAGCCCCACAAGTGGATCTCTTTGTAACCAGTGCCAATCGTTAGTGCAAGAGATTCTGCTCAAGGGAATTTCCTCTGAGAGGAGCCTTAGGAGATGCGTTCGTAGTGTATTGGTCATTCCCACTGCTGTACCTGTTTCCTCCAGTTCCCGTCATTCCTCAAGTGTTCCAGAGGTTACGGAGGTTCGGTTCCCACATGATCATCATTGTTCCGGATTGGGCCAGGAGAGCGTTGTACCCGGACCTTCTAGAAATGTTCATCTGCCCTCCATCTTTCCTACCGAGAGGATCTGCTCTCGTGTGAGGGGGGTCAGGTTCTCCATCCAGAGGTCAAGACTCTCAACCTTCACGCTTGGTATCTGAAAGGTTGCGTTATAAGGATTGGGACCTTACGATTGATGTGATGGAGGTGCTGCTTTCGCTCATGCGGCCAAAAACAAAATCCCTGTACCATTGCCGTTGGCGTAAGTTCTGCGAATGGTCCAGAGGACAAAATGTTGATCCTTTTCAGTGCTCCATTCCGATGGTTTTGTCTTTCTTGCTTTCTTTGGCCCACAGGGGCCTTCAAGTAGGTACCATTAAGGGATACCTGGCAGCGCTGTCTATATTTAATCGCTCGTCTGAACAATGTTCTTACTTTAAGATTCCTTTGATTTCTCAATTTCTTAAAGGACTAACTAATATGTTCCCGCCGTCCCCTTTCCAGGTGCTGGTTTGGGATTTGAATTTGGTTTTGAAATTTCTCATGGGTGCTCCGTTTAAACCTTTGCACTCTTGTCCTTTGAGATTATTGTCCTTCAAGACGGTGTTCTTGGTTGCGGTTACTTCCGCTCGCAGAGTGAGTGAATTGCAAGCACTTTCCTCTAAGCCGCCCTTTTTACTGTGTTCCACAAGGACAGGGTAGTACTGCGGTTACGTCCTTCCTTTCTATCTAAGGTAGTATCTGAATTTCATTTGAGTCAGAAGGTGGTTCTCCCTTCTTTCTATCATCCTCCTCATCCTGGTAAGGAAGAGGAGCAACTCCATAGGTTGGATCCTAGGAGAGCTCTGAGCTTTTATATTTCTAGGATGTCCAGGGTCAGAGTGGACGATCAACTCTTTGTGGGATATGCTGGACACCGATTGGGCCAGGCTGTTACCAAACAGACCTTGTCCAGGTGGATTATCCTCACCATTACTGAGTGTTACCGTTTGGCGGGTAAGGACCCTCCTGAAGGGTTGCAAGCTCATTCCACAAGTGGTGTGGCTACTCCCACTGGCCTCCAACGGGGAGTTCCTATTAGGAATATTTGTGATGCAGCCACATGGGCTTTGATCCACACCTTTGTTAAACATTACTCCCTCGATACGATCCATGGTCAGGATATGGCCTTGGGTAAGGCAGTTCTTTATTCCGCAATCTGATTGGGTACTCTAAATTCTTTTCCCTTCTCCATTTACTGGTACAGCTTTGGGAGTCTGTCAAAGATGTGGAATATGTTGGAGGACACAATCCATTCGGAGAACAAGTTACCACTGGTAACGTTCTTTCGACTGAATGTTCCTCCAAAGTAGTCCATATCGCCCTCCCAGCCTGCCCCTCTGGAGAATTTCCTATACGATTTCAGCTTACATTTACACAAGGCTATGTGCCGTCAAGAAGGTATTGGATTAGTGCCACACGTTCTGGGGGAAAAACTTAAACTGAGGCTACGGGTGCCATCCGGTGATGGAGGCCTTCGAGGGACATCGACTTGGCATCATTGATGCAGGACGTCCTCTGCCGAAAAAGTTTCCGAAGTGTACAGCTGTGGACATTTAATGACAAAGATGTGGAATACATTGGAGGAACCTCCAGTCGAAAGAACGCTACCGGTTGGTAAGTAACTTGTTCTTCTCAAATATACATCAATCATTATTGGAGTGAATTTGGATATTGAATTAGTAGCAACATAACAATATGCTGTTCTGTGCTATTCATAAGTATACTTGATCTCTCATGTGATTTGTAATAAACATTCTGCGTATTATTTCCTTATTTATTTATTGTATTTATTGGGTATTTATAAAGCGTCTGTACAGCAAAAGATGTTGCAAGGTGCAACAAGACAGAAAACGGGGGGTGAACAGGGAAAAAGAAATTAAAAAACGGTTCTACTAGGCCTTGATTCATTTGGATTGTGCACGTGTAGTAACAAGAATGAGGGGAGGAAGGAAATGCCGAGCAGGGCGGGAAAGGGCTGTTAGGTTAGTCGAGTGGTAGTGGGGGCAGGTGGACAAGGGCCAGGGGATTCAGAGAGTGCAAGGGAAAGAAGGTCCATGTTCTAAGTGCAAGGGAGGGGGCTGGAAGGGGTAAAAGGGGTGCAGGCTCAGCCAGGCAAGTGTAGGGGGAGGGGGCCTGAAAGGGCAAGTGCAGGTTAGGAGTGGGAGAGTCAGGGGAGACCAAGTGCTTGCTTAAATAGGTTGAGGAGGGCATGGTGCCCTGGAGGAATCAGAAGGACACAGGCAGCCAGTCAAAAGAGGCAGGCGGGGATATTAGCTGCGGAGAGGGAAGGAGGAAGAGAAAAGAAGGGTCTTGAGAAGCTTCCAGAATTTAAGGAGATCTGACTCAAGTCTGAGAGGAGCAGGGAGGCCATTACAGAGGGAGACACCTGCAGAGGAGAGAGATTTCCTCCCCACTCTCTGGCTTGGAAAAACGTCTGATTATTATTATTATTATTATTATTATTATTATTATTAATTTGTATAGGGCGCAACAGGCCCAGAGGCCTCAATGCGCGCAAGTAAGGAGACCTGGGATTTGATCAAAAGGATGTACATCAAGAAGTCCAGAGTGAGAGATCCAGGGTAAAGAATCCAGGTGGGTAACGGTAGTGTAATCATTGCAATTAAATAGTAGTGTTTTAATGGCATTTTTAAAGCCTGATATATTTGGGTTATTTCTCAGGTGTAGAGGAATAGAGTTCGAAATACATGGTGCATGGCCATCAAAATGAGTGCCTCCAAAGTTCTTCAATTTGTGTCTGGGGAAAGACAGTGTCAATAGCATTAGAGAGGAGAGCTAGTTCAACAGGGACTTTCTTTAACCTTTCCAAAAGATAGGTGGGGGCCATATTTGCCAGACATTTGTTGTTGATTATAGTATGGTTGGTTTTATGGATAGTTCCCTCCTGGCCTGCTGCGGCATTCCCTAGCAAAGTGCCCTCACATACCGCATGACCAACACTGCCCTTTCCCTCTTCCTCTTGACCCCTGTCCTCCAAATCCCCCTCCTTGTTGCCCTCAGGACCCAACTTCACCTCTTGATGGCCTTCCTTGTCACTGGGGTCCAGCGTATTGTTGATTTCCTCCCCACTGTTCTTGACCATTGTCTGTCCACACAACAGCCATCCTCACCTGTATGGCGATGGAGGCTCCTCCATCTTCTCCCATCTGTTCTGGGGGCAGTACTGCTGCTAGTGTGGCCACTTTCACTAGTTTTGTTTGCACTAGTTTCGATTCCTCGGCCTGTCTTATTTGAATAGTTTCCTTTCCTTCTCTTTGATCCTCATATAATGATGTACTATGATGCTTTGAATTTCAGGCCAACCTTTCACTTCTATCCCTGCTATCATGTCTAGGGTCTTTTGTACTTTCTTTGGGAGTTCACGTTTGATAATGAAATAGAAAAAGGATGTTGATTTGTCCCAAGCGGTGCCTGTTTCTGCTTTCCACATCTCTTGGACCCAAAGAATGAACTGTGCAGCGTCTTCCTCATCTCCCATAGTGCATTGCATTGTATTATAGAGTGTAAATCAGGAGTATCTCGGAAGGGTCTCTGCAGTGCTTCCTACACATGTGCTCTGATATTGGTAAATGAAGCCCCGTCATGAGAGTCATTACTTATGGTTACTCCCGGATACCCTGCTTTCACCCACACTGATGCTGCCTGGTCTTCTACCTCAGATACTAGCAAGCTTTTGATATCTCCTATAGCGAGAGGCACCCCTGCAGTGTGTTTCTCAAAAGCGTAGATCCATTTTCCTGCACCAGCCGTGAGTGGGGGGAGGGATTTGAGTGGGTTGTTTTCATCCATCTGTGCCCATGGAACATAATGAGGCCAACCTGCTCCTTTGTGGATCAGGGGCATTTGCAATTTCGATTTTACTTTCCCACCTTTTGCTCCAATCCCTTTAATTTTTGCTGAGGCCATTCTCCTGAACCTTTCTCGCAACCTCCCTTCCCACGTCCCTTCCACTCTTGGTGTTGCCAGGTGTACTTGCTGAACCCCTCCCACTGCTCCTTCTTCCCCATCATCAAAGTCACACCAGTACTCCTCATCCCTCACTGATCCCACATTTTCATATCCCAAACTGTCTGTCTCCCCTTCCCTTTTTACACGCATGGCCCATATGGGAGTGCTATCAATCCTAAACAGAAAATCTCCCAAATTCCACTTGTCTTCTTGTGTGGGTGGAGGGGTGCTTGGGGGGCAGCGCTTCACTCTGATCCTCTCGCTGCCTGACATGCTGCTTGTAATCTAGCCAACTCCATACAGGTTGAGGTCATTGCTACTTCAATGTTGCTGGCGCTTACTCCTGTGTGGGTGGGAGCTGTTGTTGGTTGATCATATGGTGGGGTTGGTGCTGTATTCGTATTTGCTAGAGCACTTCCCCTGACACCTAGGTCAGATTTTAGTACCCCTCCGCTGCTCGTATTAGTAATGGGTACATTTTCTTTGGCTCCCCTTCTCCCTTCTCACTGTCTCCCATGTTACCTATTGTCTATACTCATGTGTCCATGTTCTTCCAAAAGCCTTCGTTTGTGATTAATCCACAACATGTCTGGACCTCTCTGTGGGGCAGTACCCGGCTCCAACGAGCAGGCAGGGTTTTTGCAAAGCCGGCACCCCCAAGGACCACTTCTGCCGCGTACACATTTTTTTGGGGACTGGTCAGCTGTAGGTGGGCAGGGCCTTTCCAGAGAGGCCCCTGGATATTGCCACAAGTACAGAGGCTAAGGAATCATGTCACAGGGGTCACCAAATGAAGGAACATACCCTTGTGCGCACACTCCAGGGAATAAAGCCAAGAGATTGCAAGGATAACAAGGTTTTACTCATACAAAATACAAGTGTCAGAAAAGAACTCTTCTGCCTGAGAGTGCTCTGCCACAAATTACACAAGCAGTACATCAAGAAGGCCTTAAGCGTCATCAGTGACATAATTATATACAGCAGGAATCCACATGGCTGGTTGGTGCAAATATATATATTGGCCCACTCCATAGGGGATTCCAGGCACTAATTGGCTGGTTCTTCCCGTCGATCTTGGTGCACATGGGTCAGCTGGTCTCATCCTTGTGGTGAAGTTCAGTGCATGCATACAATACAATTTATCTAATATAGGTTAAACTACTGAAACCGGCTATTCATTCATTATGATGGGCACCTGGGCGACACAGGAAAGGTGTGCCAGTGAGAGGGGAGGACAAAATTCAGTCGTGATGCCCCCCACATTTAGGGCTTCATTAATACTGCAGTTCCCGCACCCATGGTCTCCCCCCTAGGGATTGACGTGTGATTTACCCTTCCTGATACCTCATGTTACAGGACACATGTATTGTTATTGAAGAGCTATACAGCCGTGCAAGCTTTAGATCTGTGGTGGGCACCCTAGGGAGGTCAGGGACGGGGAGTCGGAAGCTTATCACTACGTTAACAGGTAGGGAGTTGGGTTAGTGAAGTGTGGCCAGCTCCTGCTTGGTCCAGTGGGGGGTCAGGGGCCTTATAGCAGTTTAGAAGAGTGTCTTTTCTGAGGAGATTCGTCAGCAGAGAAGAGAGCTTAATCCAAGATGCATTCTGGAACAGACTGATCTCCGGCCAGGAAATTATGCTCACTGCTGCGATAGTAAAAGTATCAGAGGAACTCACCATTTTAACAAAGCATCAAAAGATGACACAGTCTAATGAGCTTCCTGGTGGTCACTCATTGGCCTTTCAGGATTTTTAGCTACTCCCTGGCTTCCGAGAACCGTTAGTAATTTTATCTAAGGAAATGCACTATGCTTTTGTAAAGGTTTTCTTGTAAAACCAAAAACAAATAAATAAAAAAAAAAAAAAAAAAATATAGCAGTTTAGTGGAGATGGATTGATATTGCGCTGGAGCCTGGTACTGTCTTGGAAGTGATACTAGACATTTTCAACACTGAAGGGACAGGAGGCAAATGGAATTCTGTGGGAACAGCGCTCATGCACAGTGGGCTTAGTATGTCAATGCCGGGCTGGCAACCTCTGAGTGAATTTGCTATGCATGCATCACAGGCCATACGCATGTCTTGTCTCAGTTTAATACAAAATGGAGTTGCGGAGCAGGGACACGGCGAGCGCTATTTGCCTATTTCTATGCACTATGGTGCTTTTATATGTGCCCTGGGGGTGGACGCTATTCCCCTCTTGTAGGTTATATCGCTTAGTGTGGGGTTCACCCAACTTGGAAGCACGTGATGGAGAAGGATAGGCTAATTTCCATCCCAACACATCCAATACTTGGATACTACATGCCTTTAAACGTGGCTGTGTACTTCACCAATAGCAGCTGGAATTCTTAGTATGAAGGCTGCCTTTCATACTGTTTCCTGGCACAGGAAGCCGACACTATGACAACAAAGCTTACCAGGTAAAAATTCATCAACTGGCTGAGTGACCAGAATTGTGCAAAATGCATTCGCCATATTGCATTTTTGAATCTGATTGAAAGTAGAGCATCATTCAGCACGAAATACATCAGATGTCAGAGTCATCAACAACAGGTGCAAAATGATACTCCTGCCAACTGATGGATGTTGGAGATGCAAATATCAGAGAGTCAAGAACATGTGTTCCTTACTTGTCACACAATTTATGAATGGAGAGAAGACATATTTAGGAGAATGCATATGCTACAAATGACCTCATTCTGAATATAGAGTTGCGTTAGTAACAGAATGACCACTATATTTACTCGTCTGCTAACTCCTGATTTTAGGGGTAAATCGGCGCATCTACCAAAAGCACTTGCTGAAAGTAATTCCTACCGAAGAGTGGGCACTATTGTCTCTTTAATGTATATTTTGTTTATTGACTCACATATACGAGTTCAATGTTTTTTGCATTTCACGTTACACAAAATCTACAGCTACAAATTCCACCAAAATAAATCTAGAACTAATTTAACAATGACGAAATGCAAATCTCTCACATAGTGAAATATCCTAGATACAATCACACAGGCTTAGAGCTATAACATTATTCTGATTCCTGATGTATAAACACAGGGCCCAAATTATAAAGGAATCTTAGTCACACACTGAATCATTCACAATTGCAAATTGCATGCAGGTGGTAAATAATAGTAATGAGGATTGAGCCTTGAAATGGTAGGACGTCCATCTACTGGCATCTTGTCATCACTTACCTGCCCAAGGCATACTCTCGTTACACTCTAGCCTGACATCTCTGAAAAATGCATCCTCTCTCCAGTTTTGTTCCCACAAAATTGCCAAGTGTCCCACAACCCCCTTTCAACACTATGGGCTGAATCAACTGAATAGTCTGGTTGATGACATAGAGCTAAAGAGGAAAAGGGAGAGGGAAAGGCAAATTCCCATGGGTCCCCGGAGGTAGAAGGCCCAGAGTCATAAGGTGGGAGGTGGGCATGAAGGAAGGAATGGCTTCCCACAAGAAGTTGGGAGACAGCCAAAAGGTGCATTTCCTTTGGCACCCAGGTGTGCAGGTAGACGCACAGGAGGGGAAGGACAAAGGCGGCCCAGACTACTAGACGCCCAGGTCCTGCAAAGGTGGCTGGGTCAGCTAAGACACACCTGACAAACAGGAGGTCACAGCCCCTGACAACAAAGATCAAAGAACCCCTCCTATCTAGAAGGATGGGAGGTCACCACTCCTTTAAAGGAACAGGAGGTGACTGGCTGCCCTCAGGCCAATTTTGACCTATATCTGGGGATGGTAAATTAGCCCCTCTTCAGAAAATCTTCCTCTTGGCACGGCGAATGGCTCCATCGAGGATAGGCGCGCAAGTGTAGAAGAAAAAACAACGGTGGGCGGAGGGCCTCACCAGCATGTCCTTTCATCAATGAATATTATCTATCGTGTCCCAGCTTGGGAAAAAGAGCGGCTGCGGACCCGGACATGGTGTGGCGAACGGGCGGCACAAGAAAGAAAATCGGAGGCCATTGAAGGCATGCGTCCCCAGCCAGCACGATCCTCCCCGCAATGAGAGACAATGAAGGACTCTCCCAAATCGGGAATAAAGCCAAGACAGAGTGCGGGTGAGCTTAAATGGGAGTTTATCAATCAGAATAGGGCATGCAAAGAACTCTGCAAACTCCGAGAGCGCTCTGTCTGACAATAGCAAAGACAGGCGTATATATTTACAAAAAACGTCATAAGAACCTACATACTATAGGGGGCACAAGTTCGATGGGATTGGGTGACTAACTATAGGTGCTGCTGCGATGCGGTTGGCTTTGGCTGGAAGACGTCACTGGTCAGCCTCGTGGGTTGGGCTGGGCCTGGCAGGTTGGCTGAGTTCATCCGGGCGGTGTTGTTGTGCCCTCGCGGCCAGTGGCAGAGATGAATGTCTTTTCCTGACTTATTAGCCCTAGGCCATGCACACCGCAGTCATTCAGTCATTACAATATTATCTTCTTTAGTAAATCTTCCAATAGGTTATTCTACAGGTTAATGCAACACAGGAGGAATGCACCTTGTGAGGGGTCTGATGGTAATACGTCAGGACATGGTTACCAGTGTCCTGTTGACCAGGGCCATAGGTCGAGGGGCTAAGCTTCAGGGCCTGGGACAGGCGGTACAGGTCTTTTCTGTCTTGTTAGAAGTTGTTATGGATGTTCCGCTGTGTGTTGTCAAAGTGTTGGGTGTCCTGATTGCACAGGGCCATGAGTTTAAGATGATCCGGTGGGTTGTGGGGTTTACGAGAGGGCGCCTTTGGAAGTGTGTGTTCAGGCAGAGGTTTACTGCTGTGCTGTAAATGATGCAAGTGGCGGGCCGTGGCTTTGGGTGCTGCAGAGGGGGCTACAAATCTTTGAAGCAGCTCCAGTCTGGTTGGGGGAGGCGGAGTAGCGCAGCGCGGGCCTCTGCTCTCATGCCTTGGCAGCCTTCGCAAGGTGGGAGGGGGAATGGCCTTGCACGTATTTCACAATGGTATCTCCCTCGTGTGTTGCCGATTTACGGTAAAGACTTCACAAACATTTGAACACTCTATAATACTTATTCAAATCATTTTGAAACATGCATTTAAACTTTGCTGGATGTGTCTCGATTATACCCAGTCTGAGCACCTTATTCATACACTATGTTTTAACAACTACAGTATTCAGTTATATGCATATACATTTGCAGTGAGTGAGGTAGTATTAGGATTGGTGGAGTACATAGAAAGTAACCCGCCACTGTACGTGGCGGAGGTGGCACATGAGGGGCCTAGACATACACGTGTGACGAGTGCATTCCCGCACACTCTTCACATGTGTCCTTGGTATGGTTACATTCGTTTTCTTGTGTACTCTAGCAGCATCAGTTCGGTTGTGGTGCGGGACCGCGGGGCGCGGGGCTTTCAGTGATACTTATGAAGAATAATCCCCCGGAAATGCTTTTAACATTTGCACACCCCTGCAGGGGTGTGGGTCCTTCACGGCTGGTGTCATGTACGATAATTACACAATTTCACAGATTTCTTTAGTAAGAGTGGTTGTATGGAGAGGATACATGTGTTAAAAGTGATTTCTTACATTCATATTTGGGTACCTGTCTGCTTTCAGCAGATGACCATTCTACAGATCTTCCCATCGCCCAGGCCTTGCTGACCGGGTCATTGTGGGAGCAGCGATACACTGCGGAAGGTGAACTGTTACACTGTTAATGTATTACGCTAGATCATGCCCGTCTTGTTCGTGGGAACGGGCTTGCAGCGGATCTACCATGGTGCTGCGGAGACAGGGAGGACTGAAACTTTCCGGAGGTGGGGGCCGCGCTACAGCGCGCTGAGCTCACACCATCTTTTAGCAAACACGAAATAGTTTCTGAGGCCTAGCTAAATTTAATACGTGCGGGCAATGTCTTCAGCAGGTGAGCCATCCACCACCTGGGCCCTGGTGGTAGGAGGGAACGCCCGATGAGCCATGGCCCTCACCCGGGGTGGAGATGTAGGCAAGGGGGGGGTCTTTTGGACCACTCCTCCCCTACACCATGAAAGGAACGGGATTTCAATGCTGGCCCAGCCGTAGGGGTACCCAGGTTACATAGCCCCTCTGACCCTCAAGGAAGGTGAATCCCCACAGGGGTGAGCACCACCAAACGCTGATCGAGGAAGTTGTGGTCGGACTCGACCAAAACCCCTGTGGCTCAGACACTTGTCCAGCTCCCACGACCCTTCCAAACACAATAAAGCAAAGCAAGCATCACCAAGGCACCGGCCCGTGCACAGCTTACCGGAGAGGCACAACGCCAAGCAGTAAAGGTGCCCTACTCTTCTCCATCCCTCGAGGCTTGTGCGCTCTGAAAGGGACAGGACACCGACACACGGCCGGCACAGTAAACCCTAGTCGGCTGTCAGAGGTAAACAGTGCTGTGACAGTGGGAGGCACGGGACTGTACCCCAGCTCTCAGGCACCCATGAAGCTGAAGAAGAAAAGGCAGCAGCTACCCTGTAGCAACACCAAGGCCTTACTGGGTTCCCCAGCCCCCTCGACACAGAAAAGTGTCAGAGGAAAGGGCAGCAGCGCTCGAACAACCGAAAGCACCGACAGGGGGGGACCAAGTTAACACAGGCTGAACTGATAGAAGCCAGTTAATATTTGGCATTAAATGATTACCAGCAGCACCAACCGCATCGAGGCTGAGAAAGAAATACGGCCGGAGCACAGTCAGGCAAAGGCACAGCAGCAAAAATAAAGCCTTGAAAAAAAGACCGACATGCCAAGCCTAAAGGAGAAGTTACTCCTGGTTTGGGCTAAGGAAGCAGAAGCGGCAAAATGCATGAATGCAGTCAGGAAGAAGATGTCAGAGATCACTGCAGGAAGCGGAGCAACAGAGGCAGACATCAGGCCCGAAGCAGACAACGAGGAAGAAGAGGACCAAGCAGAACAGGAAGTCCAGGCGAGGAAAAAGAGGTGCCAGGATGTTCGCAGCATGCCAGCCATAGAGGATGACAATGCAGGAAAGAAAAAAAATGACAAAATCAGGTCCTGTTCAGCCAGACTTAGGGGCAATGTTGAAACAATTTTTGAAATGGCATAGATACGTCTCTGGGAAAAACAAGAAAAAGAACAGTGAAGACACTAGTATCTCAGTTGGAAAAACATTTTAGTTTCACAGTATTTTTTCTTGTTTCTGATAGCAGTCATCATGTTCACAACGCATATATTGTTGAACTAACTTTGGCCGGAAAATATGTAGGGCCTCATTCCCACCCTGGCAGTAAGGGGTTAACAGCGCCGGTAAGGATGCCGGTGCCGTTAACCCCTTATCGCCGCATTACGAAGTCCCTCAGCCGGTCCCACTAAGGCCGGCTGGTAAAACCAGCCGTCCTTAGCGGGAGCCGCTAAGGGACCAGGGAGCCAATAACCGGCCCATTAATTAACGGGCCCGTTATTAGCTCCCTCCCCATTCCCATTGAGCCCTATAGGGGCTCGAATGGGAATGGGGATGGGTTTTCTGAATGTGGATTTAACGGGTCCTCCAAGGTTGGAATGACCCGGTAAGTGCCTATTTAGGGAACCCGGACCCGGACACGACTTTAGAGGCAGCCATGGCACTAATTGCACCATGGCTACCTCCAAATTCGTAATGACCCCCTTTGTCATCCTATTCGAACTTTCTACTGAATTTGAATGGCCAGTAAAAATTGACAAATATCTCTAAGTTAATGTCTTGTGGGTAATAGTCGGCATAGGAATAGAATAACCTGATATGGGTCAGCTGATCAAAACTTAAATCTGTAAACTCTGGTCATTAGTAAACATTTCTTAGATTTGAACTAGAAAGTAGTTAAAACATGTGTCTACATATGTAAGTTGAGCCTTGCCATAATGGAGCATAGATAATTTGAGCCTTGTCATAATGGAAATGGTGGCTTACCGTGTTTCTGATGTCCTATATTGATTTACATTAAGTCTGCGTTGTGCCGGATGCCCTGGGTTTAAATCCCGTCTGCATATGAATAGTAACAATAAATTGAGTTTCCCTTTGTGGTTTAGTTAATTGCTACAATGTGCCTATCATTTGTTAACGCTTATTATCCTAATGTACATCCTGGTTCCCAAGTACTCAAAATACTACTATTTCTCAGTACCCACGCTCGAGGTATCTGAAAAATATTAGTTACATGCACCGTACGTGTTCAGAATGCTTGCACTGGAAAAATGAGGTGCACATTTGTTTGTCTAGCGCTCATAGCGTCTGAAATGTAATGGTTCTGTAAAATGATGTGCGCATTTATTGTCTCACGCTCATAGCGTCTGAAATGTGATGGTTAAAGAAACCGTGATTGTTTAACTACATGCGCTCGCATGGCTCCCCGAGTTTGGTCTACTCAAATTAAAATATGTGTCTACAAGTTTGTGGTCGAAAAATAAGAATAATATCTGCCTGTTAATGGCATTTACCTACAGAAGATGTTAGGCATAGCTCTCAACCATTTACGTCGCAAAGGCGGGTGAAAACACCCGATTTTACTTTTGGCGGGTGAGAGGCCCATTGAAACGAATGGGCATGAAGGAGCCTTGGCGGGTGAGTCAGCTGTTTACAAGGCGGGTGACACCCGCCAAAAGCGTGTGAGTTGAGAGCTATGTGTTAGGGCTTACCTCTAAAGTCTCAGGTTTAGCGTCTCACATAGGTTCCTATGGCTGCAAGCAGCAGGTTAGTTCCTGTTTTGATACGTTTCCCAGGCAACGCGGCTGCCCTTGCTTGATTTCTACAAGGTCTAAAATCTGGCAGCCATGTTGTAGTGGCAACCTATACTAGTAATAGCAATTATTATTTGTGCGTTCACACAGCAATCTCGATTGCAATCATTGCAGTTTGTATGATGTTATTTAACACTTGAAGTTATGAAAACCACATTTATACAAAACAGTATTTTGACAATACTAATGATATGTGAAAGGTAGTGTTTGTGATTAACTTGTGTCTTCAATGAACCATGTACAGTATATTGCATAAATACTCCATAGATGACATGCCTGTTCTATGTATTTGAAAGCGTCTGTTCATATTAAATGTAATTCTTAATGCTTAGCAATTCAAATCTTTTACCCACAGTTATCCAAATTTAACATGTTATGTAAAGAATGAAATTCCAAAGAGCAGAACATATTTAATAATTTACGATGTTTGGCAATTCAAATCTTTCGCCCACAATTTGTGCATGTTTAACATGTTTTATGAAAAGGAAAATTCCAAAAAGCAGGACAAATTGTAACAATCTTAACTGATATTTTTACTAAAAAGATGCCATCTCATTGTCAGAATTTAAACCTCGGTCTACTGATCTGAAAAGGCAGATAAATGTAGCCTCTTATTGTCGCAGTTTTTGTTCTTGGTTGCCTCCTCTTCGGTTCAGGGTGACCTTCTTAAGGCCAATGAATCTTAGGTCTTTTTTGTTTTGCATGTGATGCATTTATGGTTGGCTAGGGGTAGGTTGTTGTCCTGGCTGCCAATCCCTGAGATGTGTTCGCGGATCCTAGTTTGCAATTCGCGAATCGTGCTTCCAAAGTAAATGAGTTTGCATTTACATATAATAGCATATATCACATATTTGGACTGACAGTTGATCTGTTCTTGTATTTCAATGATTGTTCCATGAGAGTCCTTGAATGTTCTAGTCCCTGCAGTAGCATATTGGCACATGGAACATGTTCCACATTTCCTAAACCCATTGTTTGACTGTTGGAGCCAGCTTGTGTTTGTCTTTTCTGGGGTCTCTGCTAGGAAAGATGGACATAAGTCATTCTTCAATGTCTTAGCTCTTGTATAAATGATGAATGGGTAGTCTTTGATGTACTGCCCTAAATGGGGGTCCAATTTTAGAAGGTAACAGCTCTTTTTAAGTGATCTCCTAATGTTTTGGTTATTTGCTCAGTACTTTGTAATGAAATTCACTGATCCGTCTTGTTTGTTCTGACCTCTTTTTCTGACCTCTAGGGTGTCCGTTCTGGCAGTTTGTTTGGTTTAGTTCTTGCAGCCTGGATGCATTTGGCCGAATATCCTCTATATCCTCTATGTGAAAACCTTGTTGTTAGTAGATCGCATTCTGCGTTGCACTTGTTTGTGTTTCCACAGTTTCTTCTTTCCCTTATAAATTTGCCTTTAAGTATGTTTCTCATAACTGGGGCATGATGGCAACTTGAGGCGAAAAGTGTCGAATTTACCTCTGTTTCCTTGCGAAATGTCATGGTTCTAAGATGGTTGTCTGTTGCATAGATAGTTAGATCTAGAAAGTTAATCTCTGACGGACTGCTTGTTCCAGTGTATTCAATTCCTACGTTATTTTGGTTTACCTGTTGTCTGAATTCTTCAAGTTCTTGCAAGGGCCCATTCCAGATTAATAGAGAACATCATCTATGTAGTGTGTCCACCGAACTACATGATTCTTTTAGGCATTTGTTGTGTATATGTGCTTTTCTTCAAACATGCCCATGACCAAGATTGCCAATGCTGGGGCATATTTTACGCCCATGGCCACGCCTCTTTTTTGATTGTAAAAATGAGTATCAAAAATGAAGGTGTTGTTTTCTAAAGTGGACATGAACATTTCCTTAAGCATGCCCACGTATGAGTAGTGTGATGCAGATGTATCTTTGAAGAAAAAGTCTATTGCGTCCAATGCTGTATCATAAACTATGGATGTATATAAGGCTTTTACATCTTATGTGGCCAAGTAGTATGTGGGTTGAATCTGTTCTACTATTTTGATGCCTGATGTCGTATCTTTGAGGTGTGCTTTTACCTGTAGTATTGAGGACGTAAAATATTATCTACGTACTCTGCTAGCGGCTCAGTGGCCCACCCTATGCTGCTCAAAATCGAGATTGTCAGACAAATGAGTATGGCGCAATAAGAGGTGTGTGAGAAACTCAGTTAAAACCAAAGTTATATGTGTTTCGCGTCTTGAAGGAAAATACATCACACAACACACATAGCAATAAACAAGGGAATGAGGTTGAGGGCCACAGAGGGGGGCCACAAGACATTGCAGTACACAAAAAAAGAGGCACCTTTCCACACGACAGGTCAAGCCACCCCTTTCGGAAATCTGCCCCAGGGGGGGAAGACATCCAGCCAACAGAACCACAGTTACACAATACCTTGCAACCCGGGGGGACAAAGGGGTAGCACCACAGCATACTGCTGGAACTTTGAGAAAGGTTTCTGCAGTTGGGGTCAAAGATTTCAAATTCAGAACCCAATGCAGCACATGTGGGGGAGAGCATGGCAGTAGGAGATGCACCAGGAACACGGCCCACGGTCAGGCCCCAAAATAAATCACACATTACATTTAAAATGGAGGCTTCACCGGTAAAACTGGACGAGTTGATTTTATGGTTGCAACACTTTCTGGATGAAGCAACAAGATAAAGGGGTTCATGGAAGGCTTTAGAATCCCATTTGAGGGGCATGGCTCACAGCACATCCCCGACATTCTAAAATCTGGCATTGGCCCTCCCAGAAATAATTTGAGAAAAAATAAATAAATAAAAGGGATTGGGTAGGATAGAGGGCCCATTTGATAGACCTCCTTTTAGAGAGTTCATATGCTCGCCATTAGGGCTGGTTCCAAAGAAAGAAGTAGGGGAATTCAGAATGATCCATCACGTATCTTACCCCTAGGCAGTTCATTTAATGATGGGATCTCTGCCACAGAAACTACAGTCTCCTGCAGCTGCTTTCAGGTTGCGGCTGACTTAATAAGGTTTACAGGGCGAAATACATTAATGGCCAAAGCAGACATTCAATCAGCTTTCAGGCTGTTGCCGGTACATGAGAGCGCCTTCCAGTGTCTCTGTTTCCATTTTGACCAAAAGTTTTAATTTGATAAATACCTTCCTATGAGCTGCGCAATTTCATGTGCTTATTTTGAGCAAGTGACAATTTCTTCTTCAAAGGACCAAAAGGGTCCATGCAGTGCATCAGAGCACTCAATATATTTAGTGAAATCATGGCAGATCTAGAGATTCCATTGGCAAATGAAAAAACAGTAGGCCCGATCCAAGTCCTGGCTTTCTTAGGAATTGAAATTGATTCCCAAAATGGAGAATGTTGCATACCAAATTAAAAGGTGGTCGATCTGCTTAAAGCAATCAGGAAATTCTCAGTCAGAAGCAAAGAGACTAAGAGAAATCACTCACTGGCAGGAAAACTAAACTTTGCAATGTGGGATGTATTGACCCACTAGGCTCTGCCCTGCAACATCACTGTGTGCTGCTTTCACCAGAACCAACAAAATGGCCACAAATAGCCCTATGCACGCTAAAACCTCTCAGAATTGCGCAGTGAAACCGGAAAAGTTGGCTGCCAATATACTTCGCCTGTGTCAGCGGTGGAACAGGAGACCACACTGATAAAACCTGTCATTGGGTTGCCCACATAGGGAAAATGGAAACTACATGAAAGGCAGTGCTTCATTGCAAGGAAACCCAGAAGTGCTCTGAAATCCGTTTTTCCTTGGCTGCTGAAATTGCAAAATAATGGTTCCCAAACCTTAGAAAAGATCCAACATCCTTGCTGGGTGTTAACCATCACCTTATTTAAAGAATCCAAATAAGCACACAATGTCAGGAAAAGCAGATTCCATCACAAGAATATCCACATTAAAAAGTGTGCTTGTCTGTAAAAAAATCTGTCAGAAAATGGGCACAGTATCGCTGGCTGCATATGTGACCGCTGTCAATTAAGTACATTGGAAGCTTAAACTTGTGCAGAAAATCAAATGGTTGAAATGAAGTGACTTGCCACCAAAAGAAATATAGGATGCCACTATTCAATCTCTATGTTTTAAAAAGACTGGAATTAGAGATTTGTTTGCCTATTTTTAAAATGTAAGCACCTTCCTTCTGCTCTCTGCCCCAGGAACTCTAAGTCAGATGTTAATGAAGAGGGGAGGGGATATTGCTTTGCTGCCCCTGAGAGAGACAAAGGGTTTCCTTGACTGAAAAGAATATGCAGATCCAAATGTCAACAGAAACTCCTGCCAGAGGGAAGAGGGGCGGGGATTTCTCTTGACTCACCAAAACTTTGGGGGTGGGACAGACAGTTATGTGTATCCTTAAAGCACAAGAAAGTATATTTTTGAAAAGGACTGACAGAGGACTGTGCAAAAATGTAAAAATGTGTAAAATACAGCATTGTAATATAAACATTCTGGTCACGTTTTGAAACTACTCAGAACTCTGTGCTATGTTCAGGGCCATGACTACAGAATTTGTGGTTTTGTAGCAATTGTGGTGATGCCAGAAACATGAAACTTCACATGATAATGCCCAGATGTCATGCGCACATATGTGTAAAAATGTGGACAAATCTGACATTGGGTACCAGACCAAAAGTGAGAAAAACTGCCAAATCTGAACCCAAGCTCTTACCGAGATGGGGCTAGGATGAATACTTGCTCCACTAAATTTGTGATGTAAATATGCTATAGCTAGCAAGTTGCTAAAATTGTAAATATGTCTTATATGAAAAATAGATTTTCTGTGCAGAAACAAAGCAGAGGTTCTCCCTGGATCCTAAAATACAGTGTCATCACGACACCAGGTTTCCTTCTCAAATGAGGGGAAAGGAAATACCCTAATTAATAGAATCCCTAGGGGTGTGCCTAGTAGAATTCAGCATACCCACCCCTTTAGGAAATACATAAATAGAGACAGCTTAGGACCTAGAAAGACGCACTTTCACTCACCATCCGATTGCTGGTGGAGCACTTTGCAAGAGAAATCCATATCCAAGAATCCAGACTCCAGAATTTTGAAAGCATAAAGGCCCACTTCCAAAGCTGAACCATTCTCAGCTTGGCCTTTAATAAATCCTGAAACCAGATTTTACCCCAGACCTCCAAGGGGAAACAAACCAAAAAGAACAGCCTGGCTGAGCTGTTGCTGTTTTCTCGCTAAGAATTCTTGCTAGAATCCAGAGATCCAACCCAGTAGAGCAGAGCTGTGACCGGATAGCTTGCGAACCAGAACCAACCCGTCAGATCCAGTTCAATTCCACCGTGCCGTCTCCAGACTGCCGTGCTGAGTGCAGAACCAGAGCGCCTAGAGTCCGGTCCAGTGTGCTAGCTGAATTCCTGTCCAGACAGTCTCCTTGATCAGATCTCTGACGGGTCCATTCCAAACAGTGGTAGTGAGTATCCATAGCATAGGATTGTCCCTAGCAAGTATCTTATCCTTAAGTAATCCTATCCAACCCATTCTATTATATCCAGGACTGCATTGTAGAATCTCTTTTTGTCTTACCTGAATCTTTCTCTCATCCCTACAGTCCTTTGGTAATAGTAGTGTTAAAATCATCTTTGCGCTAATATATTTTCTGAAGAATGGCAAGCGTCTCGTGGGCAAAAACCATCCAGAGGTGTTGCTGGGTTGGTGGCTGTGCTGTCGTATAGCCTGTGGCTTCATAGTCTCCCTAGTGTAATGAAATCTTGTTTGTAAATTTAAAAAGCGCATCTTTCATTTGCAAATTTTGACTCGTTCTGAGAAAAACCGACCTCCACAAATACCTCTGTAACTTCTTCACCGTGTATGCTAGAAACGAAATTTAAGTGTCTACTTGAAGCTAACATCCTCAGCTTTCCAAATAATCCAAAAACGTCTGCTGCAAATGTTTTATTTGGCTCAAATCTCTCACGTGTGAAACAGTTGTTCCTTGCATCCGACCTCAGAATTCAGTTGTCAATCTGCTAATTACTCTATAATCATTGCTAGTGTTGGTCTGATACTATACAAAGCGGCTCCCACTAGTATTGAAACCATTTTAGTGAATTAAATCCATTTTCAGTGTTTTTCCCATCCATTCAAAGCCAAATTCAAAACCATTTTGACCCGTTTGCAATCATTCCTGTTTTTCTCTGTGTTTGGTGGGGGAAGTTGGGATTGATACTGTATTTGTTGAATTCTGTATTCCTGAAACCTGTTTTCTCTCCTTCCATCTCTTTATATTGCATATTGGGGGATTGAGTAGTGTGCAGGGGGAAAGAGTAATCACATTGCATTCTGATTGAACATGCAAAAGTATTATTCTATGCTGCATTATTTTTCCTATCATACTCCTTGTGATTAAAGAGATTTATTGTGACATCACCCCATTGGTGATCCTTGTATAAATATTAAATACTGTGATATATATATATATATTGTTCAAATCCATAAATAAATATTTTAACTTTGCAAAACAGCCTGCTTCCTGGTTCAGTGCGACCGGGGGGGGGGATTCAAAGAGAAGGGCGTGATATAAGGCTACATCATTCAGAAATAAAAGAACTTATAAACATAAAAATATAATTAAGGGTTTCAATTGTGCATGCCATGCTAGGCATTGATTTAGGTGAAGTGCCGGGTTGAAATCACTTACAGCAACCAGGATTAAGCTGCAGCACCAAGTTTTCCAAAGAAGTCTAGAAATGATAATGAGAGGAGCAACTAGAAAACACCACCATATAAGACTGGGTGACACAATCAGGAAGGATTTTGAAGTATGGGAAGGATTCCTCAAACAATGTCATGGTAAAGTCATATGGTGCACGCCTACAAATGACAGTGACAGAAGTTTCCTGTTCACTGATGCTTCAGGGGGCAAGAATTTTAGAATATGCTTTGGCAACAAATGGTGCTCGGGCCACTGGCCAACCAGTTGGCAAGAATGAGGTAGGACCAAAAATCTCACATTGCTTGAAATATTCCCCATAATGATGGTAATCTACATATGGGGGGACATCTTGAACAACACCGAGCTAGTCACCTGGTTTGACAACTTGGCAGTAGTTCACGTATTAAACAAAGGCTCCACAGCCTGAAAACTAGTACTAAATGCTCTAAGGGAAATAACCAAACATACCCTGAAATGCAACATTGTAATTAAAGCACAGCACATTGCCGGCAAGGAAAATGACTTTACTGACGCACTGTCCCATTTTCAGTTTCACACTTTCAGAGCATTAAATGCCCGGGTGGAAGCGCAAAGGACAGCAGTACCAAATTTCAGCACAACATCCCCAAAAGGAAAGGAGGTCCAAGCAAAAGCCTGCACATGACCGCACTCAAGGCACGGGTGTTGCAGGCAACAAATCGTGTCATCAAACACCCAGAGGTGAGCCCACAGGCATTTTGGGGGAGCTGGCAAAAAATGCGTTGGCGCAAAAAGCAGCAAAACTGTACAGCAAATGCCTCAAGGAATTTGGCGAGAAACTAATGTTAGTAACATCAGAGAAATACGGGAAAATCATGTGAATGATTTTACGGAATGGGCCTTCAGGCAGAACAAAAATAAGGCATGGGCATCCTTCCATTTGCCGGCTGCAGCTTACTATAGTAAGCTGACGGGGGGAATGGGTCCCACACACAGCGCACTGACACGATATGCATTAAAAGGGTGGGCAAAACTAGAAGGGTAAAAGAAGGACACTAGGTACCCCTAAACTTTGGGAAACTAAAAAACTTAATAGCCACACTGCATAAGTTGTCAGTCCAGAAAAAGTGGACACCCCTCAATCATAAGGCAATGTACTTTGTTGGCCGAAGACCAACCGCCTCATGTGTTTAGTATTAGAAATATATAGCCATAAGCTTGACTGAAGTGCAGCCATTTTGAAGTGACTGAAATCGCCATTTTGTTTTCTAACGTTTGCCTTTTGCTTTCTGTTAAAGCTGCTTTGCTGAAAACTTATTCTACTCCACTAGTACATCATTGTTCATGTAAAGTGCAAGGCCACAAGAGACATGTTGAAACATAATGCAGCAACCCAGACAGAAAATGCCCGGTCTCCTCCCTCACAAATCCTTGGAAGTAAGCAGCGAGGCATTCTAATCAGTACACAGGGGCCAGCTAGTCTCGTTGATACAGTAGAAATGTTAGAAGGGAACATTAAATGGCTTGAATTATGCTCTTCTTTGCGCCCCCCCCTTTCCTGAGCACTGTAGAGCCCTGGAGAGCAAGTTGACCCCCAGTACACAAATAGAAACTAGGAGATAGCAAGGCCTGGAATGTATCTCTCCCCTGCACGCAGCTTGCTTGCAAAAACAGAAGCATTGTGTTCTTTAAAACAAAGACTTGTGTCTGTAGGCTCGCAAAATTGCAAACTGTTGCTAAATGAATGTTTGAAGGTGTCATACTCGTCACCATTGTCAATCATCGTGCCCAATTCAAAGGAAATGTATTAGGGACGGTATTGGATATGTCACTACTGATTGTAAGATGCTTGCTTTGTATATATGTAACTGTTGTACGATTCTCACCCCCTTGCGTCCCCCGAGGTCTGGAAACGCACGTCGCGGGGCGTGGGACCCAGTTGGCCAACTGAGACTATTTGCTTTGCAATAAACCCTTGCTTTTGGGAATACAACCTCAGGTCTGGCGTATCGGTTTGTGTGTGGTGATTGTGCCTTGTTTCCATACGCGAGGGGCCCCTTCAAAGGTATGCAATGCAACGATACAACTGCAACAGCTCTGTTTATGGCGGCCTTCACATTAAACTATTTTGGGGCTTTTAGAATTAGTGAAATAGCTGCAAAAATATGCTTTCTGATGAGGGACTAGCTCTGTCAGAAATCAATTTGGGAAAAGAATGCATAGCCATTAAATTAGGTAGCTCCAAAACAGACCAGATGGGAAAAGGGAGAATCATTAACCTTTACTGTAATGATGAAAAACAATACTGCCCCACCAGAGCTTTCCTTGGAAAGCGATCAGGGGTGGGAGGCCAACTCCTCAGACATAAAAATGGCATAGCACCTAGCAGGTTGCAGCTAAGGACGGTACTGAAGAAGGAGATAAATGTTGTTGGATAGGTCCCCGCTGAATTTGGTCACATTCCTTCTGGATCAGGGCAGCAACCTCAGCCAGGATGGGAGGACTGGAGGAGAAAGCAATCAGGGGCATTGGGGGTTGGAAATCCGGGGTATAGAAAAATACATCAGGAAAGATTTGATCTAACAGACCCCCCCTGTTTTCTTTCACCCCGCAGGGAGACCTCCACTTAATTCAGCTTGGATTGTGGGCCACTCCTTCATTGTGAGAGCAAGCTGATGGCTGGAGGACACACAGGAGGGCTTGCACTTTCAGATAAACATCACTTTTATACTGGGGCAAGCCCAGCATGAGCTGGAAGCAACTGCACCACAAACAAGCCAACCTACTGGGGGTCAGCACCCTCCTCCCCATTTTCTGATAATACACTTTGGGGGTGAATGATTTCACACAGTGGGGAAGAAAGTCACTGTTGACTGAAATGTGTATCTCGCTCAGGAGGATTGCACAATGCTGGAAACAGACAGAAGTCATGATGTCTGAAATACTGCCCAGACCTCATTGGCAAGGAGCAGAATCTAATAAAGCTGTAGAAATTTCTAGAAGAAAATTAAACAAAGCACTTAGGAAATGTCTGCACATACACAGGCATCAAGTTCATCAAAAAGAGAGCAATTTCTTTAAAAAAAACAAGGAATTATTTCTCAATGATGGGGTACATCTATCCATAGTAGGAATGTTTTTTTTCACAAGGAACATTTTTCGGACTCTGCCAGAAAGTGGGTGTACATAGGGCATATTTTGGGGGGACCTGTGGGGCTGTATGTTGGCCCTGCAATGGAGCAGGGTCCCCGCTCACCTATTACCATGTTCCCCAAAATGTTTATATTTGATCTGGTTTGGTTTTTGATGCATAGTTTATTGTGCAATAAAGCTTACGGACGAATTTTCCACCTTACCTGGCTTGGGACTCCTTATTATTGTGCACAATAACCATGTAGGAGCGAGGGGCAGACAGTAAAAGGCGTGTGTCCTTTGATTCTGACTCACCTGCACAGCTTCCCCGTGCTATAATACTTCCAGGCTTAAGGGGCCCATCAACAGTCTGCTACCACGGCTGCGGGGACACATAGGATGAAACTTTACTTTCATGTCCAACCACTATAGTCTTTTAACAATATGTAATGTTGTGATATGTAGACAGCCCTATTACAGGGAAAGAAGGGATCAGCAACTGGCATATATCATGCAGAGTCTCTCCTCAGACTCTCTGTGCTTGGCAACACATAGCCCAACAATTGTTTACCAACAGCATCCCAAATGCAAAGAAGCTAATGTTCATAACAGAGACAGACATATGGCAGTACTTGACGGTCTGTGTGTGACATGCCCATATGCCCCCTCACTTAATACTCACCCTTCTCTGTAAAATAGGGTTTGCTTGTTTCAGGGAAGCTTGGTCCTTTAGTTTATGAAGTTTGAACTAAGGCACGGAAGAGTGTGGGGTGGGCAATGCTATTAATTGTACTGATGCACTCAGTTTTATTGAAAGATAGTTTTAGTGATTGTTTTAGCATAACTAAGCCTTCCACATGTCCTTGTTGCTGTCATTGCCATGGGGGCTACCTGTAATGCTCATGGCCACCACTGTAAGAGCCAGCATTAACAACATCTGCATCGGCATGGTACGTTTAATTGGATGTCTATGTTGTGCACCTTGCAACACATGGCCACGATGAGGCAGATTTTCTCCAATCGGTACAAAAAAGTACTGGAAGCCCAGTGCCGATGCCAAAAGGGTTTCTTGAGCAGGTTCAGTAGATTCCATAATGGAGCCATAAGGCCAAATCCAGCATCTCCATTGGAGTAAAGAAGAGAGTGTGATGGTCATTCTTGTAGTTCAGAGGATGCAATGGATGGAATAACATTTTGGAAAATATTCATGAAACATACATTTTGATGTATCTGGTCACACACAAACGATAGTAGCCTTTCTCTTCAGCAGTGTGCAGAAGACAGCTGAAACTTAAGTTTGTGTCATGGATTGCGGCAAGACAATTATGTGAAACACACAGAAGGGTTGAACTTGAGG
Source organism: Ambystoma mexicanum (assembly GCF_040938575.1). Classification (NCBI taxonomy): domain Eukaryota; kingdom Metazoa; phylum Chordata; class Amphibia; order Caudata; family Ambystomatidae; genus Ambystoma; species Ambystoma mexicanum. The sequence continues at coordinate 168,762,464 of NC_090935.1, forward strand.
TTAAGTTGTTCCTTTTCCAAAAAGATATCATACATGGTGAGTCCTATTTGGGGTGGTTATTTAAATTGTGAGGGTCCTTATATGTTTCATGTCACTTATGTGTCAGATCGTTATTAGAATGTCAGTTGAAGGTGCCACTGGGTGAAGGAAGATGTCTTATTTTTCATACTTCTTGGATTAATACATATTTAAGACAACCTTTTAGTAATATGTGTCATGCCTACATAACAGGATGCATGGGATCATTTTCAGTTACGGTGAGGATTCCTTTATGCCACAAAAGGAGTTTACATACATGTAATTGCCTCCGCTGTGTCATCATTCCCTGATGAATATGTGGTCTCCCTATGACAGGTCTGAACAGGATCTGGCCACTCTGCTCTGAACACACTTGCATATTGTGTTCTCAATAGACAAGGGTACCGTTTTCACAAATCATGCTTATGTGCTTTCACTAAACATGAGTGTTTGATTGCAGAGTGTGTGTATGTGTGTGCGTGTGTGCGTGTGTGCGTGTGTGTGTGTGTGTGTGATTGCAGAGTGTGTGTGTGTGTGTGTAACTGTGGATAAAGCTATGTATGCAAATGTATTGTCACTTTACTGCATGTATTTTCAGGCTGACAAAATACTATTTCCCTCTAATGTGTAAGCTGCTAAAAATACCCATGTTCAATTCCCCTAACACATGAATCTGGCTGGACGTTACAGATAAAGGAATGCAGGGGTTTGCACTTAAAACAATTCTAAATAAATTTGTAAAGAATGTGGAGCCAACATCGATATATGGCATTGGCTTCGGCAGGCAACATAAATCCACAATATCACCTTAGGCAGTGATATTTTGCAATAATATCATAACCAAAGATAACTCTGGACCAGCTAAGGCCACTAATTATGTTTGAAATAATCCTTAACTTTACAAAATCAGTTCTACATTGAAGTGGCATGAACATGTATTCAGTTTTAAATTGTGTTTCTCAATACGAAGGAGATTAGGTTTTAAAGAAGAACATCTCACTTTGTATCCTTTGTAGGTGAGGGGTCAGTAATATGAGGTGGGCAACGGCTTGTAAATCTTTCCAAATATGCCATTTTATTAAATTAAGTTATTGAAAATAAAGCCTTGCTTGCCCTAACATACTAAGGAAATCGCTGCATAGTCTAGAAGCCAAGGGAACACTCTCTAGCATGGGTAAACTGTCCCTCACACTAAACAACATACATACAAACACATTGTATAGCAGCACCCTAAAGAAACAACATGAACACAATGTCTAAATTACCTTTTTCTATCCTGGGTAAGATCCCTTCACCAGGATTCCAAGTTGACTCGAAGTGTTCTTCAAAGGAAAAGGAAAGTCTTGAACCAGTGCTTGATAGTTCCAAGTTAAAGAAAAGTTATGTCAAACAAAAAATCCACTAGTAACAACTCTCTTGTTACTGGGTGCAAATATCCCTTTCCAGTTTACAGCAAATAAATAACAAAAATGGTAATCCTGGTTATGACAGATTGTCTCTCTTCCCAGGCAATCTGCAACAGTTCAAAAGAAGGTTTAATATTTCCCCAAGAACAATAGCGCACACATCTTTAAGACTCGTAAAATTCAATTTTAGTTACAACTGTACATTGGTATATTTGTCAGGATTCTATCTCTAGGCTGCTGGTTCCCTTTCAACAACCACACTTTCACTGCTGGTACCATGAGAACAGTCACCTGTGTCTCAAAGTATGGTTCCACTTCATACCACTTCAATGTGACATCTGCTGACAAGTTGTTATACCACCACAGCTTAAGTGTTACTACTACAGCTCAGTACTTTCAATTGCTACAAGGGCTTCAAACGAAAACACTTCAACCTCTTCAGGTAGGCAAGGCACTCTTCCTTTTGATGACTTTCTCAAAAGGGGGACCCACTTTGTCACTCCCACCTGTCGGATTTGTCTCACCCATCTGACAACTCAGTACCTTCAACTGCTAGGCAGACTTCAACAGGATAATCTTCAAGCTCTTCAGGTAGGCAAGGCACTCTTTATTTTAACGACTTTCTAATATGGGCAGCCTCTTTGCCTCTCCCGTCTTCTGCCACTTTACTTCATAATATTCTTCACAAGCATTTAGTTCCCTTGTTCCAGCTTTGCTCATATTGTTTTCCCAGTCATCAGCCCAAACAATTACCCAGAAATGTAGTGTCACTCTTTCAGCTTCAGGTAATAATACCACACTTCTTTCTTAGACCACTTGATGGTTGACAGCTTTGCAGTGGAGTTAGATGTTTTTTAACTCTTGGCAATCCGACTTTCACTATACAAGGAGATGCCTCTTGGCTTGGTCAATGCTTGTTCTTCTCTTGATTAGCGTACACTCTTTACTTCTTTGAAATTATAAGAATGCCACTTCTGGATATCATATAGCTTTCAGTCTTCCAAGTGAAAACACAATTGGGCACACACAACCTTTCCTTTAGATTTTTAAGTGTAAAGTTGAAGAAAGGATTCTGTTTCCATATAAGAGTAAAGGATTCACTCTGACCTCCTTTCGGAAACACAAATGGGCACACGCAAACTTCCCTCTATGTATTTTTCACTCTTCATTAATTATAACTTGTATGTGGTCAGAATGTAGGAATGATTAACAAAGCGTGTTCCTTCTTCTTAATTGAGGATACGTGACCACTCCATTAGTCAGCAATACATTTTAAGAGTTCAACAATGGAGTTCCAGTGACTTTAGCTCTCACACGAATATCAGGTCTTTTGTAATATATGCAAGTATATGACTTCAGATAAATGTACAGCTTTCCCTCGCGTTAGACAATACGCAGATTATTTTGGAGCAAGCTACAGTTACCGGCAAGGCTTGCGCTGTGTATCTGAACGATGTGCTTCACTCACTGGCTTCAGGGACACTGCCTTTGCGGGTTGAACTGCTTTCCCAACTTCCTTTACCCCTGCTACTACTTCTGGCTTGCTGGAGACCCACACCATTCTCCAAAACGGGTATCTCTGCTCCGGCCACTTCGATTAGGAGTTCCTTTTTCTCCTCAGAATCTTGGCTTGCTTTCTGGTTCTGGCCTTGGTCTCCTGAAACACAGCTCATATGGAGCAAACTCAGCCTCGAGTATGTCTTCCTCTGCGCAGGCCTCTGCACTTTAGGTTTTAGGCAAACGGGACTCTCTCAGAACTTGCAGGTGAAATGTGCTGTCTCCAGGTTCCAGTGTCTCTTCCCATTTCTCTGTGAATTGGCAGCCTTGTGCTTCTCCTCTGCTGCTACTACTACTACAGCCAGCCCTCCAACTCCCGTTCCAGCTCCTTCTACCTCTGCTTTCCTGTGGGGCCTGGTATGCCTCCGAGGTTATGTAATAGGCTTCAGTTGTGGGATATTAGCCTCAATTGCCTGACTACTGCAACGGCTACTTGGCTTAACTGCCTGACTGCTACATCTGCAAGTCGCTTCAGCCCCTTTCCTCGTCCCAGCCCCTCTAGGATTCTGGGAATTGTAGATTGTTCTAACAAAGTTTGTGTTTTCTATTTCTAAATTGTTTATAAGGGTAGATTTAATTCCCTTAAGACGTTTATCATAGAGGCTGTGAGTTTTAGCTTTAGAAGAGGAAGATGATTTATTGAAGACAACATTTCCACAATCGTTTGCATTGTACCCTTGGGATTGAGGAGGGCTTTTAATTTTAGATACCAGAAGGGGTATTTCCTTTGGTATAGTCTTCTCTGATGTTACAACCTTAGCGTACATAACCTTAGATCTTGTATGAGGTTGAGATACATTAAAAACACAATAAGGAATAACTTATTTTTGTACAGTGGTAAGAATCCTCCTGTCAGAGGAAAAATACTGTGTCTCATCCTGTGGAATTTCCTCAAAACCCTGGGCCCAGGCTCTTCCCAGGTGATTCTCCCAAAGTACACCACCCCCAGGGTTGGGATCAGAAAGCATCTGTCCAATGGCGAAGTGTTTGAAAAGAAGTAGTGGAACTACGTTCCCTACTGGCATTGCCCCCACCCCCCACAAACTCCATTGCCACACCACCTACAAACCCCCAAACACATTTGCCTGCTGTTTTAAGGAACGTTCAGTGCACTGCATTGAATGTGCACGTTTTAACTTTTTTCCTCCACTTTTATTTTAAAACAAAACCATTCCAGAATGGTTTCTTTTTAAAACAAAAGTATAGGAATGCTAAAATGTTATTTAAAAAAGTAGAGGAGCACCACTCCCAACCGCTCCGACCCACTTCGATCACTGCATCTGTCTTTCCCTGGCCACCTGGGTGGAGGTTTTAGGCAGGGTTTCAGTGAGGGATATATAGGATTCTTCACAGAACATAGAGCATTGCAATATTAACACATGTGCTCCTGCTTTTAAATTGGATTCCTTTCAGTTCCCTTTCTTTTATTATGCCTGATTTTACCCTGGTAAATCTATTTGGACAAAAAGGCATTGAAAAGTGTTGACTGTCCTTTTGAATGTAGCTTCTTATTTTGGAGAGCCAGCAGGGGACTCATTCAGCCAAAATCTTTCCTCAGCATACCCTCTCTTGAGATAGCTTTTTGTAAGTCAATTTCACACAGACTGGCAGCACTTCTCTCTTTGGTCTGTGCTCCCTCTCTTCTGGGCTCAATCCTCAAGTTCTGTTCTCCACTCTCCAGATCCTCATGCCCATCTCCCAATATTCCATAATCCTCTACCTTGTGACAGAGGTGTGGTTTTCAGTCCTATGGTCAGCAAGGGTGGAAGGGAGAACTATTCCTTCTGCAGAAAAGGCAGTTTTGTTTTTCTACACTAATTTCTGATTAAAATGTACCAATTTAATACAACTAATATGTTCAGATTCTCCAAGTAAGTGCGCATATTTAGAGACTTTGCAGGATTGTGTTATGCTAAGATTAGGTGCACTTTTGCCTTTTCACCATATTTTGCCTATTCAAAATGTAGCAAGGTATATATTTTATTACATATTCTGATGACTATTACTTATATCTACAGACAGTAAAAATGTAGTGCTGTTCGGAGCTTCCATTGCAAAACAGGAATCAATTTAGTGATTGCCCATTTAATGTGATATTTCCAACATGTAAAAATAAATCAGATTTTCTAGTGTGAAGCTGTAGACTTATTCTAAAGGTGGCAGTGGCGGTGCTTCACCTGAATACTGCCACGTGTATACTATGGTTGTGTACCCAGAGTATACATCTTTTGCAACACATAAATTCCATAACATTCTTTTTTAACTGTGTTAATGGAGTTCTTTTATGCAGGCCTGGACAAGTCCTTTGAAGCTGTGTTCTTGAAACCAGTAGTGTAACATCTGGCATGGCCATTGTACATATAAGGCCAAATGCATGTAAAAGTGTGCAGAGATCCTACAAAGGCTGCACACTGAGAACGCCTCTGCGCGAGCCCATGCGCAGAGGTTTTTCTGCGCACTCCATGTATTCATGGAATTGCTCATGCAAAATGACCGTACACTCAAGTCGCTGCCGGAATGTACCCACGCAAAGCAAAAAGAGCCAGATACAGCTAGCTTTGGGTGCTCCTTGAGCGTGAACACATGCATCCATGAACAGTGTAGAGGGTTCCCCTGCAACCAGGTCTGTACCTCTGGGAAACTTCACGGTGTCCCCAGTAACTATTATTGGCACCCTGACAACATGTGTAAACATATTCTGTAACTCAGGTAAAACTCTGGAAAATCTGCTTGCGTACCCCCGTAAACAGTTCATGCACCCTGCTACACTGTGTACGCATACCCCTAAGTGAGTTCTGAACCCTGTCTCTGCCCCCCCAAATCCGACATGTGATCTCACTGCACTGAGGTGATTCCTATGCGCAAGTGTCTGTATGCCTACCTTCGGATGGCGGATAGATTGAGGGCTTTGCGTGGGCCTTTCCCCTACGAGAGCTTGCATAGTCAGATCCATAAATACACTTCATTCCACGCATTTGTGGGTGTGCGTTGGACTGCCTGCATACCATCTCTCGTAACTGCCACATTTTCCCATGTTCTTCCCCATTTAGTGTGTTCCGCCCCCTACTTGGTATCTGCGCAGCCCACGCCCATGCTCTGTGAGATGTCTCGTGCAGGTAGATCGACTGCAAGCGAGATGTGTTGAGCCTGCTTGAAATCCCTGCAAAGTACGAAAAAGTCCTATGCAGTCGATTCCATGAATCGACAAACGGGATTTCACGTACGGTTTGGTACGAAAAGTCCCTATTTACTGTGCAGACAATTCCATGAATCAGGCACATAATGTTCAGAACTGGCCCAAACTAGAAAAGGTCCTTTAGTGTGTGCTCTCCATGTGTCCCCCTGAACTGTGTCAGGCCTTTTATCTGTTAAGCCTGGGAAGTGAAACTTCCAATCTTTCATTTCCCCATTTTGACCATTCATGGTAAATCAGAAATTAAACTTTAAATGAGGTTTCAGTTCTACCCTACAATTCTGATATTTTTGTTTAAAATAAAACCTATACAAATCAAGGTAGCTCTCAATTATTTCTCACAGGAGATTGAAGATGATGTGACTGTCTAGGTCGTAGGTAAAGAGGACCTGCAGATCAGTGAGCTCTAGGTGCGATATCATGGGCCTGTACACCATCAATGTGTAGGAACTTCAAGCTCCCCTAAACCATTCTGAGACTGGTGCATGTGGGTCTGGTGTGCAGACAGATTGGCTGCCTGGGGTGGAAGGTGGGGTGCAAGCTGTTAAGCTACCTGGCGCAGAGACTTGGAGATCATGCTGATGGACTGGCAGCAGAGAAGGGGGTGTTACTATTGTGGCTGGCTTAACTGTACCAGGGCATGGATTTTCCACAGCTGTGTTATTTGGAGCAAGAAATGTTTTTCTTCTTCCACGCTTCTTTAAAAGAGTCAAGAGGTTCAGGAAGTGTGTACATTCTGTGCCTCTGGGTTCCATGTTCTCCTCACATCTACTAACTCTTTGTCAGACACAAACCTCTCAAAGGCCTTCTGCATCTTGGTTTGCCTCAGTGGGGTATGGACTCCCCATCTAACAAAAGATCCAATGGCATGTTGCAGCCCCCCCATAAGCCATGATTCCCCTTTTAGCTGCTGAATTTCTCTGTTCAGAGAATCCCTAAAACCGTCATACTGCTGAATCGGCCCATACACATTCACAACAGTGATTGGGGCACCATCCAGGGGCCCTCTAACAATCAGCTTTCTCCCCCCCAGTAAATGTACATTTCTTGTGTACTAAAATTGGCACCCCTCTCTTACGCCCTGTCTCCTCCATTGCCGCCACCGTCCCCACCCGCTGTCTCTTAAGCATATTACACTCACCACTCAGTATGCGTGTTTCTTGCAAAAGGGCTACCTGAGCACCCAGTCTCCGCAGGTGAGTTAGCACCTTTGCCTTTTGATCAGTGACCATACGCGTTCCAGGATGTAAACCTCACCATGACACCTGAGAAGGCAAGCACACTTCTGGCATGATCACAACATCCACCTGATCGTCACCTCCCAGGAGCATCTGCCACCCCCAGTCATCACCACATGAACGGAGCCCCCGAGCTTGACATCCTCCCCTCCCCTCCTGCTTATAACCGTACAATATCTGAGAAGAAGAGAAAAAGATTAAACAAAATCTGAACCAGGCGAAAGCATGAGTCAGCTCATCCATCACATTCCAATGATCCACCACTGCTACTGCTCTCCTCCCAGTGGGACCACCTCCCCAGCCCTCTTAAAAGGCTGATAAGCTACCAAAAAGATCATACCTGCCCTATCAGCATCCACTATGCCTCGCAAAGAATACAGGAGGGGCTGACACCTCTTCCCCCACACTGACTATAATAACTGAATATCAAAGCAGCGTATCAACAACAAATCTAATCATAGCACATCATCAGACCCATAGCCTTAATTTAGCCCTATATGCTAAGCAATAAAAACAAATTCAGGAAGCCACACCAGGTGACCCCTTGGATTTCAATGGATAGTGGGACTTATCCCTGTCTTGCCCACCCTTCCTACCCTCTTTCTCCGGGGGTGGTATCCACAGACCCGATTCTGGGCTTGTTTGGCGGGTCTATCTGGAACTTGAATCATGATACTGCTGCCAATATTTGCCCCGTCTCCGACTGCTGAAACCGTCCTGCTCTGGACAGTGAAGGCAAGTCCCTTTGTATGCACACTCCTGAATAAAGACAACCCGCTAGGGAAATAGGCCAGGAAATAGCATTGCAAGGATAACAAGGTTTCATAATACAGAATAGAAATATCATCAAAGGACTCTGCTGCTTGAGAGCGGGTTGACTGGTCTTGCTACAAAGAAGGGCTTAAAAGCCCAAAAAACATCATTGCATAGTGTACTTATTGGTGTCACTGATTGGAAGCACCCTACACATGGGCCTGCTCCATCGGGGATGCCAGGATTTACTAGGTTAGTTCTTTCCCATCAATGAGGATCCATTTGTGTCAGCTGGGCTCATCTTTGCGGTGAAGGTCAGGGCACACATTACTACATTGTAAACTAAATATGCTAAGCTTGGTTACTATATCATTGTGACAGGCACCTGGGCGGCATGGGAAATGGTGCTGGGGGAAGGGAGGATAAAATGCAGTCATGCTGATCCACACATTCAGGGTTTTGTTGATACCGCAGTTCCCGCACTCAAAGTCTCCACCTAGGGTTTTGATCTTTAATTTATCCCTCCCTTTACCTCGTGTTACAAGATATGTGTTTTTCATGCTTGAGGAAATACAGCTGCGCATGCTTAGATCTTCTGTGGACCCTTGATTTGTGTTGGCCTTCACCCTCCTGTCATCTGCTTATCAGGGAAGGCAAAGGTGTGGTGGACGGGTCAGTGTGGTGGAGCTGGCTCTGGACTGGCTGGGTGGGGGTTGTTGTATATGGCCGCGGGGCCCACGCACACACGCAAACACCAACCACACAAGAATACGCGGGACGCGATGCTGCTTGCTCCGCGTCCCGGCGGGAACTGCCGCACGGGCGCACTTTATTGAACTACGCATGCGCGGGACCGTAACGAGGCCCGCGCATGCGCACTAACCAGAACTGGGACGTCACATCCCTTTTTAACTTCAACCAAAACAAACATAAACAGTTCAACGCGCATTACCTTGCACGCCAGGTATTCCGGGCGGCCGTATGACCACCTGAGTCTCACCTTGCCTCATTCAGTTCAGTCACGTGAGTCCAGGACATAGTCCTTGAAATGCCCGGGCAATCGCCTTTCACGGCGGGTAGGGTACCTTGGTGAGGCGGGAGGCGGAGGAGAATCGTCATGTTCCCGCCTCGATGTTTCCTCGTCTTGCCCCCTCTTCGGACCACCTGGCGGGCCCGCCTGCCCGCTCTCCAGATCTTCTGGCGGACCAGCCTGCCCCGCGTCTTCCTCTGCTGGTCCATTCTCTGCCGGTCTTTCAATGCGTTTGAAGAACGACCGGTTGCGCGTGACTGTCCCTCGGTCGCAGGCTGCTGTCACCATGGTGCCTCTGACGTGCGTTACCTTTCACGGGCGCGGCTCAAAGGGCAAGGACAACTTCCCCTCGGGGTGCCTGTTCCGGACCAACACTGCGTCACCCACTCGCACCTCCTTTTCTTGCAGGCCCCTCCTTTCACTTTCTTTATCATTGCGCCTGGCCCGTACGTCCCGGACACCATCATCGTCTATTACTCCGGGCAGCCGGCCATCCTCCTCTGGCAACATTCCCCTTGGGCATCGCCCAAATAGTGCCTCAGCTGGGGCCACTCTCGTGGACTGGTGGGGCGTCGTGCGGTATTCCCTCAGAAACTCCACGAGCTTCCTCTCCAGGTCTTCACCGCCGCAGGCGGAGATCCTCAGGACCTTGTTGAGAGTCCTCATCATTCTTTCGGCCTCCCCGTTAGCCGGCGGCCAGAGCGGGGACACCCTGCGATGCCGGATCCCCCTTTCACGGAGGTAGGTCGCAAATTGGCTGCCAGTGAAAGGTGGTCCATTGTCCGAGCACAGGAGGTCTGGGAATCCATGGGTGGCAAACATTTTGTCCAGTGCCTTCGTTGTAAACTCTGTCGCCGTCGAGTGTACCACCTCCACCTCGGGATACCTGGACCATTGGTCCACTGCCACCAGAAAGTACATTCCCCTACCAGTCGAGCCAAAATCCACATGGATGGTTTCCCACGGACGGCAACTGCGCTCCATCGACCTTATCGGCGGAGCTCTGTCACCCGGGGCCGCCGCTTGACATTCGATGCACCTCCTTACGAAACTCTCCACTCGCCCCTCCAGGTCCGGAAACCAAACTTTGTTTCTCAGCCGAGCCTTCATTCTGACAATCCCCTGATGCCCAATATGGGCAAGTTCGAGGATCCTTGACCGCAGTGCCCGCGGGATTACAATCTGCCGCCCTCGAAGAATGAGTCCATCGTCCGCGACTGAGAGTTCATCTTTGACCCTCCAGAGCGCTCGAAGGTCACTCTGCGCCTCCGCTTGCCGGCGGGAGTTGTCCTGCAGCACTTCCCTCCACTCGCCGCTTCTCACGGCATTCTTGACAATGGTGAACACTTCGTCCTTCGAGCATTACGTTGCCATCTCTAGCCTTGATATTGCCATCGGAAGGGACCCTTCCACCACCTGACACAACAGCCCGTGGCACTCATTCGCACCGATGTCGGTGACAGCGCTCTCCTTGTTGGGATGGCGCGACAGGTAGTCGGCCGGGTTGTACGTGCCTGGTCGGTATATGAGCTTCACCCCGTACTCCATCAGGGCTAGCATCCACCTCTCGATCCTGGGGGGGGGGTTTGGAGGCTCCCCCTGCCAGAATGGGCAGGAGTGGCTTGTGGTCCGTCACCACCACTACGGGTTTGCCCAGTATGTACAAACGGAAATGGCGACAGCCCCACAGGATGGCTAGCGCCTCCCGTTCAATCTGTGAGTATCTTGTTTCCGTGTCCGAAAAGGCCTTACTCGCGTACGCGATGGGGCGCATGTCTCCACGTGCGTCAGGTTGCATTAGCACCGCCCCCACTCCCACCGGACTAGCGTCAACCACCACCTCGGACTCTACCTTGGGGTTGAAGTAGGCCATGGTGTCTCCATCCGACAGGGCATTCTTCAGAGTCTGGAACGCCTCCTGCTCATTGGCCCCCCATTTCCACTCAGCGTCGTTCCTTGTTAGCACTCTGAGTGGCTCCGCCAGCGACGCCAGCCCCTTGATGAAGCGCCCGCAATACGTTACCATCCCCAGGAAGCTCCTCACTTCCGTAGGTGACTGGCGGGCGGGGGCTTCCTTAATGTCCTTCACTTTGGCTGGGTCGGGCGACACACCAGCTGCGTGGAATATGAACCCGAAAAACCCAATGCGGTCTTTGAAGAACTCACATTTTTGCCGATGGAGGGTGAGCCCCAAGTTCTTCAACCTCAGGAGCGTGTCCTCCAACCTCTTCATGTGTTCCCGTTCCGAGTCCGCGAACACTAAAATGTCGTCGCTCATGTTCAGCACCCCTTTGAGACCAGCCAACGCTCCTCTAATGGTGTTCTGGAAAACTTCGGCGGCTGATGAGATGCCGAAGCTCAACCGTTTGAACTGGAAGAGGCCGTCATGCGTCGTAAACATAGTTATGAACCGAGAGTCCGGGTGTAGTTCGAGCTGATGGTAGCCCGCTCGTAGGTCTAACTTCGAGAACACTCTCGCCCCCTGAAGCTCTCCGATAATGTCATCCAGAGTGGGTGTAAGGTGCCTCTCCCTCTTAATAGCGGCGTTTGGGAGGCGCATGTCCACGCAGATTCTCACGGCCCCTGGTTGCTTTGGCTTGGGGGCCACCACAATCGGGGACACCCAGGGCGTTGGCCCCTCCACTCTCTCAATGATGTCCATCTCCACTAGTGAACGGAGCTCCTCCTCCACTTTCTCCTGCAGGTGAAACGGGATCCTGCGGTGCTTGAGGGCCGTCGGTCTGATCGACTCGTCGATGTGGAGGCGCACGGGGGGTGCTTTGAGTTTCCCAATGCCTTCGAAGATGCTCGAGAACCTGTCCAGCAGTGTCTCAATGTCGATCTGGTATACACCATATGCAAAATGAACCAGGTTAAGGGCTTCTGACGCCGCGCAGCTGAGAAGTGAGTGGGGACTCACGTCCGTAACAAAGAATTTGGCCTTGATGCTCCTGCCCCCTTTTGACACCGGTGACACGAACACACCCTTGAGTGGTAGCGGGGTGTCCCCTCCAAAAGTAAATATCTTCGCCGTGGACATGTCCAGTGGCGGCGGGCCTGGAAGTTTCTGATAGTCCTCCTCTGCCAGCACACACACCGACGCGCCTGTATCTATCAGTATCTGGGTCGGCACACCCAATATGTCCACCACGCACTTGGGCTGCCTCCTCCTTTTGTTCCCCGAGGCAATGTTAGAGATGAAGAAAACCTCTTCTTCGTCCCCGTCCTCTTCTTCCTCTTCCTCCGCGAGCTGCAGTTTCCGTATCTCCTGTTCGAGGGCAGCAATGTTGCGCTGCCTTCTGAATCCGCCGCCTCTCGCTCTCGCGGGACCTCTCTGTGTGGGGACAGGGGCCGGTGCGCGGCACATTCGAGCATAGTGCCCCAGACCATTGCATCGCCCGCACGACCTCATCTTGGCGGGGCACTCCTCCACGTGAGGTACGTCATATCCGCAGTCCGGACAAATCGTCCCAGGCACGGACGGATGCCTGGTCTCCGATGCCTTCGAGGCCCACTTCTCTTTCTGCTTTGTTCTCTTGGACACGGCAAAGGCCTCCTCCCTCACATTTGGCCTGACCGCTGCGTCCATGCTCGCACCTCTGGACTCTGCTAGCTCGTATGTCCTCCCACTGTCAAGTATCTGTTGCAGTGACCATCCTGGCTCCCTCAGTACTTGACGTCGCAATTTGCCCGAACCGCAGCCCTGGAGCACCTGGTTCCTTATCATCAGCTCGTCGTTGTCCCAGCGGCACGTGCTGGCAATCACTCTCAGTCTGGCGCAGAACTGATCGAGAGATTCTTCCTCCCTCTGCCTTTCCCTGCAGAAGAGGAACCTTTCGTAGTCGACGTTTGACTGTGGGATGAAATGGTTCTCCAGCGCAGTCTTGACCGTGTCATACGTGACCACCGGTAGGGCAAACAATTCATAGATTTGCATAACGTCCAGGCCAGCTGAATACAGAAGGGTCGCCCTTTTTGCGTCGTCATTCGACGTCCCCGTCGCAGTAAAGTACATTTCCAACTTCTTGACCCATAGGAGCCACCTGGGACCCAACTTGGACGGGGGCCCCGACATGTCGAACTCCTGCATGGGCAGCAGCGAACCCCGTTGTGTCCTCACCACTCTTGTCGCCACTTCTGCTTCATCCTCACTGCTTGACATTTTCACAGGTCGCACAGGCACCTATCGGTGTAGTAGAGGCCGCTAACCTGGTCGACGCGCTGTTCCGCACACCTTCCGCTGTGTTCCGTCACTGGCCGCGTGTCCGGTTCTTTTTCTCTTTTTTATCGGGTTGTCCCCAGGTTGCTGGGAACAACAAAAGTTCCAAAAATTGTTTTTTTTTTTTTTTCCTTTTTTCCGTGGCAGCACACGAGCACCTGTGCAGGCCGCTACCGCCTCGAAGCAAACGAATGTTTTCGTCCTGCGTTCTCGTGCCGGTGATGTGTGTCACACGCCCCCGTTCGTGGGGCGAGCGCTGTGGCGCCGATCCCGGCTCGTCGCCAGATGTTGTATATGGCCGCGGGGCCCACGCACACACGCAAACACCAACCACACAAGAATACGCGGGACGCGATGCTGCTTGCTCCGCGTCCCGGCGGGAACTGCCGCACGGGCGCACTTTATTGAACTACGCATGCGCGGGACCGTAACGAGGCCCGCGCATGCGCACTAACCACAACTGGGACGTCACAGGGGTTAGAGGCCTACTGGCAATTTAGTCGAGATGAATCCTTTGGAAGATACTAAATAATCGCAACACTGGAGGGACGAGGGGGAAGTGAACATCTGTGGGAATGGGGCTCTGCAGTTCCATTCCATTCTACTGAGATTGGGCTTAGTGAGCTGGGTTAATGAACAGTGCAATTATACAAGCTCCTACTGTAGTGGGCCTAATACACAATGGAGTCTTGTGCTATGTGTTTTATAGTCCTGTGTGTTAACTGTATGTGCTACAGCGCTTTTACATGGTGTCTACTAGTGCAGAAAACTACCCCCTTATACACTACTACACCTCATATGGTGTTCGCCTTACATGAAAGCGCCTAGGGGGGTGGTATAGGCTAATGTCTATTCCAAAAACAGCCCAGTGATGCTGGGAGAGTAACTTACTTGCATGTCTGAAACATCCTAATTTCTTGAGTCACTCTGAGAAACCGCTCCAGGTCGGCTGGTTCATTGAAGAATTTGGTGAGCCTTCTGAATTAGACATCTGAATCCTCACTGGAGGGAACAGTTTAAATCTGAGTTCACACCGTCGGAACTCCAACCGGAAGTCCAAGAAACGTCTCCTTTTCACCATTGTGTTCCTGGAAAAGTCCTGTACAATGGAAACTAGCTTGTTCTGCACCTGTAACTTCCCCCTTGCTTGTTTCAATTTATCCAGGATCTGCAGAACCTGAGCGTAGCGGAGGAGGCAAGTGATAATGGGTCTTGGAGCTGCCCCACGTTTTGGGTCCTGAGGTCACCTCCTGTGAGCCCTTTGGATCTCCGGAATGTAAAATACCTTAAAGTTGTTCCTGCTATTTCTGTCCTCTAAGTCATAGACATTCGCCTACTGCTCACTCACTCTCCCCTGCATGTGTTTGAGTCCTTCCATACAGTCTTCCAGTGTTGAAATCCATTCCTACGCCTCTTGTATTCAACCTGCGCAGTGATACTTCTCTGCTTTCAAGGATTTCATCTCCCCCTGCATCTCCAGTGTCCTTCTGCCCACCACTACCATTGTTAATTTAATATTAGCCAGTTCCCCCAAGATCAGCCCAAGGTCACTCTGCTGTGTGTCCAAGGTCTATTGTGGCAATGCTCTTGCTGGCGGAGACT
The DNA here is from genome assembly GCF_040938575.1 of Ambystoma mexicanum. Taxonomy (NCBI): domain Eukaryota; kingdom Metazoa; phylum Chordata; class Amphibia; order Caudata; family Ambystomatidae; genus Ambystoma; species Ambystoma mexicanum. The sequence continues at coordinate 168,777,480 of NC_090935.1, forward strand.
TCCCCCCATTTGTGTGTGCAGGGTTCTTCAACGCCATGAATTCCCAGCTTCCACTATGAAGGAAGAGACCAGGTTTCTGCAGGCACACTGCACACTTCTAGCACTCTCCAGGCAGGCCCACCTGTGGGTACTAACCATCCCTATTGCCTCTCTGCATGGCTATTGTGCACCCGTTAAACCAAAATAGGGTTTGACTCATTAATGACAGTTGAGCTGCCACCATGTCCTTCCTTAAGCCAGGGCTCCTATGCTCCCCATCAAATGCACTCCCTTCCAAGATGGCCACCGGGTTTTCAATGATCAGAATGTAATGAACACTGAAGAAGCCTCACACTGACCACTGCTCTGAACAGCTCGTTGCCTGAAGGCACTGCTTCCCGGCCACCTTCTGCCCTTTGGCCGCTCCTGTACATGCAGTACTGCCCAGCTTTGTCCTCCAGTCCTTTTCTGCATCTTCTACCAATGCCCAGCTTTGCCGCATTGCTCTGCACACAGCCGGCAAGATCCAGGGATCTCCTGTCACTGCAGCAGCTGCTCTCGGCAGACCACCCGCATTCACTGACATCTCTCAGGGCACTCCTGCCTCCTCCGGGGCTGTTGTTGGAGATGTATACTCAGAGCCTCGCTGACCCATGTTCTGACACCAGCCTGATCACAGAGAATACAGAGGCACGTTCATGCAAGGAATTGCTGCCTGCAGACCCAGGTGCTACAATTGTGTTGGTGTTGGTTCCCGGAGCCTCTGGGGCTTGCAGCCATTTTCTGGGCTACCAAGCCACTCATGGAGCATAACTCGTGTTTAGTTATCAGCCTTGTCTATTTGAAACGTCACATTGTGGCTGAAAGAAAATATATAATCTACACCCTTGGCTTTACATGTGGAGCCCTGCCTTGAAAACGAAGGCAAACCAAAAGTAACTTTCACCATATTTACAATGTTATTGGGTGAATACATTTTGTATGGTGTTTTGGTATTTATATGGTGCTCGGTTTGTCCTAACAATGAGCAGGAGGCATAACTTTAAAACAAATTCAATACTTGGCAACTTGTTCCCGTCTTGCTCTTTCAGGAAGGCCTTTTTCAACTCACTTTCTTTTAGGCAATTAGTTTTGCTCCATTCATCACCACAAGAGGACATCTCTTTCAGTTGAGGTTCAATTATCTGGGTTGGGCAAATGATACATGTGTTCCGATGGCTGAGAAGATGTATTTGGCCCATCCAGTTTGTTGCTGTATAATTCTATTCCGCATGTTTTAGAAGTTTTAAATGTAGGTGTGAAATCGGTCAGTAATATTGCAGATTTAATCCAAGTGAATTAACCAATTCATGCTTCGAGTTTTTTCAAGTTGTAAAGTCAAGAGGTTCAGTAAGTATGTCAGAAAATGGGCTGCAGTATTAACGAACATGCAAAATAAACAGTATACACTTGTTTACAATTCCCTCCTATGTGATTATGCTGTGGCCATCATTTGCATTGCTTGTTCATTGCCACTTGCTTGACTGCACCAATGTTTCATGGTGATTAAGCGGAGGTATATACACCCCACCAATCCTGTCACACATATACACACAGCTGAACATGTTGAGTGATCTGTGCATGCACATTTTCTTTTCTGTGAATGGCACACATGAGAAAAGTGCTTTTGTTTGTGAGCTCAATTGCATTTACTTTGTAAGGTCTATGATCACTCTGGGTTGAACTCAGCTCAGAGATGTCTTCCAAACAGAAGAGATACTTCAGTATATAAAGGAATATGCAGATAAGGTACAAATGTGGAAGACAAGGGCAATCCTTTGAAATACTTGCAGTAGAGAATGTGATAAAGGCTGAATTGGTGGATAAGACTGGAGCAGTCCATGTGAGGATGGATTAGAAACGCGCTCTAACAGATAGGTAAAATAATGCATCAGAGGTGTAGCACGATAGACACACCACCATTAAAGTAAGTGGGTGTTTGTTTCATGCGTGTAACATGCCTGGAGTCATGAGGGAGAACAGAAAGGATAGCTCAGGTGCAGTGTGCTTGCCAGGGGAACAGTGAGTTCTATACCCCAGTCCGGCTGTGTCAGTCTTTCCACACGCCCAGGTTGATAAATTCAGTAACACGAGTTGGAAATGATGCTGACATTCATTATCACAGTGTTTAGAAGCTGGAAGACTTCCGTAAGAAATGATATCTAAATCAACATCCTATTATTATTATAAGTAAAGATTTACCCAGGCTCTGAAAGAGAAAAGACGGCTTAAGAGTCCACCGTATTGGAGGCCCTAAACCACACCATTTCTAACTGGTGCCTACTTAGTTGAATAACTGTACATGCAGTTAGAATAACTGTATGACCTTAGAATGACTTCATTCGAGCATCCCAACTAAGCATCCTTGTAATTAATTCATGCAAACACAAAAGATGGTAGAAGAGCTCCAGGAGAATATTTTATTTTTTATATTTTATTGTATGTATGTACAGGGAGGAAGAAAGCGTACACTAAATAAAAAATCAGATTTGACAAGGAGCAGTGAGCTTCTTACAATGTGGTGAGTTTGAGTGACAGTTTTACCAGGTTGTGGAAGGCTGTAAATGGAACAGTCACCAGGGAAAATGCATGGGTGGACATACATAGATGAAGAACAAACTAAATTTGACTTTTTAAGTGCAAGTAGGCGGTACGGCCAGCTGTGTTAGGGATGTGACCATGATGGGTGAAGTAGTAGAGTGGAGCAGAGAAGGTGAGGGACAGAGGCATGTTAGAGGTGTAGGTTAACTCCCCAGTGATCAGACCAAGAAAATACAACCCACTGGGGAAAAAAGGTAGGTGCTCCCTTTTTAGAGAAAGACAAAAGCTGTTTTGTATAGAAAAGAAAATGGTGACAATGTAATTATAAGCCCATTGCAGAAGAGCTCTCACATCCTCCATGCAAGACTCAGATCATAAACACAAAAATCGTCACATATGACACACTCAGTATACAGTGCTAATCCCCCATTCGCATTGGCTACCACATATATACTTGATAATGATTACATATAGCCCATTTTCCAATTGGCTCTCCTGTCTTCCCGCTCATCTTCACCACATGTGAGTAGCATCCTTGTCCATCTTGAGACACTGCAGGGCAATAAGTTACATTCAACTGGTATTATCCTACCTTCATTCCTAATCACGTCATATACACCTGGTTATAAAACTGAACTCAGTGGTCAATTCAATGTCAGTCTTGTCCCGGCAAACAAAGCAGCCCTTTTCTCATCCTAGACATGTTGGCACGCCCATAGTGCCATCCACACTATATGGGCTTTATGCTTGGCGCTCCCTGGCATGAAGCATAGATCATGTTGGTCTCTGATTTCCATTTTAGCAGTTCCCCTGCCCAAGAATGAATTTTGTATCTCACTAATCAATCCGGTTCCCGAATGATTTAGGACCCATGTTCCTTCACATCCGGTAGTTCAAATAGAATGGCCACCAGTCAGGGGGGTGCTAGTTTCTCAAATATTAGTTCATATTCTGGTACTTCAGGACCTCTGCCTTGTTTCTAATGAATATGACCTTTGTGCAAGCCCTCAGCCCCTCGCTTGATCAGCTACACACATTCCTGTCTCATTGTTCAAAAGTCTAGCTTGTATATGTGTACGTGTGTGCTTATCGACGTGCTTGGGAATCAAAAGGGAATGATCAGACAAGGAATGATGCTCATTGTTCTGTGGTATCAGCATGCCACGCAAGGATCCAGGCCTACTCCTAATGCAACACTACTTATCATGTTTATATATATGTTACATATCTTACAAAATTCTATTATTAATAACTACGGTTAGTTCCCTCCAATGTGAATCACCGGTCCCACCAATTAGACTAATCCATAATGCACCTCTTTCTCCCCTACACCATACTGCACCTATTCTCCATGTTTTAATATCGTTTTTGCAATATGAATCGTCTGGGAGGGGCAACAATCTATACATGCATCCCAACATTCCCCCCTTTAGTTGATCCTTCATAACTAACTTTTCCCATTCTCTCTCTCTATCAGCATTATCCTTGTGCACCCATGCCCTACACATGTGGTGCAAACTACCACCACACCATGCATATTTCTCTGGAGTACACGTAAGGTATATACAATCCCCATTGTCCACTAAATCTACCCAGTGCTCTGTGTAATTCTCAGTATCTGTTGGGGGCGATGTTAGTGTCCCTGGGGGATAGATAGGTCACTCTTTTCTAACCATACATGGCTTATTTGAGTCCTCAGTTTGAGCCTGTCCAACTTTTGTACCCTAGAGAGCTATTCCTGCCCCAACAGTAACCATCATTCTTGCGCTGTTTGGAATACTCTTGGCACAACATTGAAGTGTCTTCTGGCATGTGCAGAACAGCACCAACAGGAACACCATAATCGGGAACAATATCTTGAACAATGCCCCAAGCAAGGATGGGGTCCACAAAAACGATGTATCAAACCAACCTTTGGCCTAAACACCTGCTTTAGTGTCCATACCTGTCTTTACATTGTGCTGCGCCCCTATTATGTGGGTCAATGATCCATTCTCTGCATCATTTGTGGGTATTTACATACATCATGACAACTTGATCTTTTTGCACACCTCACCTTCCATCGCCCTCAGAAGATACAAAGCATGCAGGCTCTTAAGCGTTATTAACGGGACCACCCTCAGCTCACTCTTGTTAGCGTTAAGGTCTTGTTCGGTATCATTTGCCAACTGGATCACATCCCATAAACATTCTACAACCACTTGGCATTCGCAGCAGCATGGATTTCTGGATTCAAGAGTGACATGATGAAGACTTCAGTTTTAGGGTACAGACGATATTTGTCTGGGATTGCTTTGAGCAACTTGGACAATTCCTCCGACAAATAATTCTCCTTCTTAACTCCACCGACCATTTCCTCTTCTTTACCTGGTAGGTTTGGATGGAGGGTGGAACGGATGGCGATACCTCCTGCTTGGAAGCTATTGTCAAGTGTATTTCCTGCACCACTAAGATAGCTGAGTGCAAGGTTATAAGTGCACGCGTTCCTCACCAGGAGGGTGGACTATGCAGGTATGCTGGTTGGCCGCACAACCAACACATGATCATTAGTGCCGCTGTTCCTTTTGCAAGATCTGCACTTAATGTTGGTGCCTACTGGAACTGTTTCAAGCCCTCAAAAATAGAACTGATATTCATCTGCTTGTTGCATTTTTACTGAAGTTTCACAAACCTCAATCCATGTTAGTATAGATATGTATGCAGTCCATATTGCAAAACAGTTCTTATTGAAGTTCCATATAGCTTCTTCTCCAAACCCTACCAACCCCATTGCTGCACAGCTCACCACTGCTTTACCCCACCTTTTTGTCCCAAACAATACTCCTTCCAGTTTTAACATTGGCCGTGGATTGCATTGAGGGGTGCTGTGATCCTTAGCACGTTTTCTCCATCTCTCTCCATTAACAGCACATAGCACTAAGTACATGAAGCACTGGGCCTCTAAGGGCAATATTTCTTGGGGTTCTAGCATTTTGGGTGCCCAGATGTGTGGGGGGGGAGCAGACCTAACAACTCCCATTGCATCTCTGTCTCCCAGCTGAGTTTATGTAACTATACCACATGGTATCAAATTCCGGGGGGTGCACATTAGAGATTGTATCAAACACTACACCTTTGTACTGGTCGTATTCCTTTCAATCCTCTTGCCCCCGTCTTACTTGCATTCTTAAATTCCATATAAACGTATCATATATTTTCATCTGCCTTAAATTGACCAGTGTAGTTAAATATTCGTCACTTGGTGTTGTGGCTTCAAAGAATGGATCAAAACATTGGGTATGTGCGGTCTGCGTGCATCCTTTTAAAGTACTACACCCACACCCCACCTAGACATATATAAAAATAAACCAAACACAAACCCTCATATTAGTGGATGCAATATTGTAACGCATCTTCTTTGTGAACACATACTTTTAAAACCATTACAAAATATACTTACTGGTGGTAATGTTGGGAGTCCTTTTGTAACATCAGACAAATGCACCTAATACCTCAATTCTTTTACTTTGACAGCAAGGGGAGTATCATACACCACTGTGTACGAGCCATTGCAGCCAGGTTCACTCCAACTTCTAATGCAATTATTTACATAAATATTATCATTAGGAAACAAATGCAATGGTGGCGAGCTTGCAGATTTTGGTGCATCGCTATTATCAGTTTCTTAGGATCGTCGTGGAGCAATCTGTTGAAAAGGTATTTAATACACTATGTTGACTGAGTTAGATACGAATGACATTCATCCCCCAGAATAAACACAGCCCTGTGAACATAGAAGCACTGTGCACAGGAGATAATGGTCTATGCATACAACTCCTCATTGTTACGCTCACCTGGTCTCTGCGGGGAGGTTGGGGCACGGTGGAGCCCTCCCAGTAGTTGACTCCCTTGGATCGCTTCTCTCCCCAAACTGCAGTGGTATCAAGGACCCGGTGTGCTGGTACTTGTCCTGAGGGAAGATGAGAGGCAGTGAGAATAGCGTGGTGGTTCCGTGTTTCCCCTCGACCCTTTCGTGCCAGAATGTAGTGCGCAAGAGTTTGCCCATGCAAACTCGCCTGTTTTGATGTAATGATGGGCTCCCGCCCTGCTTTCCTTCAGCAGGGGCGCTGTGGATGGAGCTAGTTGCTTCACTGGTCCTGGGTGTGGAGGTCCATACCAGCTGCAACTGTTCCATCTTGAAGGTAGGTTTATTACTATGATTATTGTCTGTATCCTTTGTGTTAAGTTTCCCCAATGATTATTGACCGTAACCAAATATTGTCCTTTCTCTCCCTAGGTATGAAGATGGCCCATGGGCGTGTGGTAATGAAAAAAGTCTCGGAGGACCTACTGGTGGTAAGTAGACTGTTCCAGAAACTGCGCCAAGTTCGTGAGTTGCGTTGCTTAATGTGTTATAATCTAAGCGACTTGCTCACCTTGTGTTTTCTATTCCCTTTGCAGGTGCAGCTGATTAGTATTAGCCCGTGAGCGGTTTCCAAACTCCTGCAGGCTGCCGGAGATGAAGATCCACGTGGATGCTGCGCCGGAAGATGGCCCGTGTTGATTGAAGTTCGGGGCAGAGAAAGATGGTAGGCAGCACCCGTGGAGGACTCGAGAAGACTGGTAATATGAGCGCGGCTACTGCAGAGTCAGAAGCGGTAGAAGTGCTTCTTCATGCAATGGCGAGGCTGCCTCAGGTAAGATGCGTGCGGCGGCTGCAGATGGAAACCAGATGGCAGTGCTTCTAGCGATGGTGTGGCTGATTCCAGGTAAGATGCTGGAGGGTTCAGGAGACTGAAGATGCACATGCTGAACCAGGTAAGAGTCTTCAGAATGGCGGTAAGCATTACGCTGCTCTAGCAGACTAACGCAAAGTGATTGATTGATTGATATTTTATTTCTATCGCGCTCATACACAAGTGTTTCAGAGCGCGACCAGGCAGGGAAAGGGAACAGGGGAGAACAAAAACAACGCTCTTACTAGGCCCAGTGACATTGAGAACATGCAAGTGCAGGGTAGAGGGAGAAGGGGGAGAAGTGCATGGAAGGGGGAACAAAAGGAGAGTATGGAGCGAGAAGGAAAAAAAACAAAAATAATAAATAAAAAGGCAACAAACAATGGGAGTGCAGCCAGCAAGTGGCAAGTCCTGGGTTTATGGCAGAAGGCCGTGTATGTCTGAAAGTGCAGGAAGAAAAGGGGAGGGCTGAATGGGTACAGATACAGACCCCAGTGCAGGGGGTGGCCCGGAGGCAGTGCGTTAGTGTGGCAAGATGAGCAGGTACCTGGGCCCAGAGGACAGACGGTGGCCAGGTGCATGGTGCCGAGGGAGAGTAGAATCAACAGGGGAGAGGGGAGGAGAAGGCAGAAGCAAAGAGGAAGGTTTTGAGGTGCATCCGGAACCGGAGATGGTTCTCCTCAAGTTTTAGAGTGGCAAGGAGGCTGTTCCAGAGGGAGGCCCCAGCCGAAGACAGAGATCTACCCCCAGCTTGTTTCTTTGAGAAAAGACTGATCCTGAGGGAGTTAGAGGTAGAGGAGTGGAGTGCTCAAGATGGGAGTTATTTGCAGAGGGATAGCTGAAGGTATGTTGGACCCAGGCCCCAGAAAGCCTTGTGGACAATGCAGAGGGTTTTGAATTTAACCCTTGCATCCACTAGGAGCCAATGGAGAGATTTCTGAGCTGGAGAGATATGATCCCAGGGCTTGAGGCCAAGGACAAGTTGGATAAGTTGGATAAGTTGTAAAGGGCGGAGAGTAGAGGCAGGTAGATTAAGAAAGAGGTTGTTGCAATAGTCCAGCTTAGAGAGAACCAGAGCTTGGGAGATAGTGAGCTTCTGGGGGAATGAGAGGAAAGGAAGAATACCTCTGAGGAGGAGCAGTAGGAGGTTTGACTTTTTTGATACATCAGCGATGTGGGCAGAGAAGGAGAGTGTGGAATCAAAGGTGACACCAAGGTTCTTGGCTTTGCAGGTGGGAATAGGAGGAGGGCCAAGAGAGGCCGGCCAGAGAGTGAGGGGAAAGGAAGGTGATGGTGTGCCAATGAGGAGGATCTCTGTCTTGCTGGCATTAAGACAAAGATCGTTGGCGGCACACCAATCTTGGATGGCAGTTATGCAATCAGTGATGAGAGAGGTGGAGGAGGTGGCCGAGGGCAGCTGAAAATGAGTTGAGTGTCGTCTGCGTAGCAGTGGAAGTTTGATCAGAAAATGGCAATGCAGCGGGCGGGAGTTGCAAGGTATTGGTTGAAAAGCCAGGGCAAGAGGTTAGACCCCCAGCATGCAGTTGGGGCCGGCTTATATAGCTTGGCCCCAGCCACTCCCCTTAGGCTCCGCCTTGTGGCCCCACCTTGCCACTCCTCCTGTCTTCTGCACGTGCCCTCCCTGTATTGGTAGGGCCCTGTCTGGCCTAAAGGCACGTGCTTTCTGTATTCTGTGTGCAGAGCTGACTTTGTAATGAGCTTGGTGCCATAGGTGCCAAGACTGGGTCCATTGGGACCCTGCAGGTGGTAAAGTACTTGGTCCTTGACCAGTGGCCATGACAGCCATCACTATTTCATGAGGGGGGATGTCATGGTTCTTACAGGGCTGAGTCCTCAAAATGAACAATGGCAAAGGGAGACAATGCACCCAATTCCCTTTCAGTGTGGCACAGAGCATCAATAACTTAATTTTAAGTAATCCATTCACCTTTTTAACATCCCATAGGCCTGAGGGTGATAATTAGAACAAAGTTTGGCTTTATACCCAAAAGAGCTGTGTGATGCTGGAAATGCATCAGAGGGACAGAGCCTCTGAATCCTTGTCCCTTACTGCTTTTTATCGTGTGTTCTGTCATGTTTTCTGCCCAGGAGTCCAGACCCATGGGATACCCTTATGGCACCCCTGGGTAGGGGTACAACCCTGTGCCCCTAGTATATGTTTTTGGGCACCTGTGGGTGGCCCCCAGAGCAGGGTATGGGCTGGTGGCAGCTCCATGCTGAATTTGACAGGTGCTCTGGGTGTCCTCCATTTTGGGATACCCAGGCCCTGCCATTGGAATCAGTTGATTCCTGATAGGAAACAAGATGGCCCCTGTGGCCTCTTGCTTTCTATTGCCTGTTACATTGTTTTCCCAAAGTCCTGGGAAGCCCTGACTCTGTCCCTTCCCCCTGACTGGCTGTTGGGTGGAAGTTCCATATATGGTGTTGTTGTGAAGGCCCAGCTAGACTGACTGGAGCCTTCCCAGTGACTGTATGTTGTGGGTACCTCCTGTGGGTGGGACCTGGGTGAATGGAGTGTGTGACCAATATACACTCCATGTTGTGGTTGTCTGGTTTCTGGCATGAGAGACAAAGACTGAGACAGCCCTGCCCGAAACTGGCCTGAATGCAGTGTGTAGTGTTGAATGGCTGGGTACTTGTCCCAATCCACATTCCTTGTTGTGAGTGTCTGAGAGGGAGGAGTGTGGCCTGAATGCACTGTGTGCCTGATTGGCTGACTGACTGCATGAATGCCCCTCTGTATGATTGGCTGCTGAGTGTATGCCAGCAGTGTGGATGAGAGACAGAATAGTATATCTGGGGACCTCTCACCACTGTTCAGGAGGTTCAGCAACGTTCAAGAACGTTCAGAAGCGTTCAGAAGCTGAGTCTCCACTCAAGAGTAACTGGAATTGCTGATCCTCGACGTCCAGCTGGAAGAAGAAGACTTGCTGTTGCATTTGCTTCGACAGATCTGAAGGTTGCCGAATTCGTCGAGGCCTGACCCGAGAGAGGACCTGGTAAGGCGCCCTCTTCCCGTGCTCCGAGGGACCATCGAGCACCGCTCCATCTTCGCCGAAGCGCCCTGGAAGACAGACCCTTGAAAGGCTGCCGACCCGAGACGGGACCGCCGAGGAGATCGAAGTGAAGCACCCGGACATCGACGCCGTCGAAGTCCATTGTCGTCGACCAGGGTTCGCAGGTTTGTGTAACCGCTGGAGGCCCGTCGAAGTTGTGTTGCCCAGCCGTGGGAACCACTTGACGCCGTGCCGCCGACGACCGGAGCCGTCCGCTCCTTGCCTAAGAACTTTTGAATCGAAGGACTCCCTCGTCCGCACCGTCGACCGCTTTATCCTGCCGGAGAAAGTCGAGGACGACCAACGCGCCGAGGAGAAACCTGCCGGTGGGTTTCCCGCCACCCGAAGACCACAAAGACTCGAACGACTCGACGCCCTTGCTGGGCCTCCGTCTCCACAATCTTTGCGGTCCAGAACTATTGTCACCGAGGTGCCCCGCACGCCTCTGCCTTGCAGGACGCCGACGCTCCGACGCCGACGAGCACCGCTCGGACGAAGCTGCCGCCTCATCGACGCCGTTCTACCCTGTTTGTCGACGGACGTTCGACGCCCCGTGTCTCCCGCTTGAAAGGGAAGGCATTCAAGAAGGGCCGTCGATTCCCCGCCGCCGAACGCCGAGTTCCTCGACGCCTCTCGACGATCCGTGACTCCCGCTTGAAAGGGGGTCGCTCAAGAAGGATCTGTCGACGCCTCCTCGAAGAACTCGACTCCACCAGGTACATTGGGGGGGTAAAAACATTATAGGAGGGAATAAGACTTGCAGAACAATATATGGACTGGGCTTGTGCTATATCTTTATTTTACAGGTTGCCCAGGTGGGGGGATCTCCACACAGAACTGTGTCTAGTGGTAGGGGCCAGTAATCTGCCTATTGTTCAACCACCTTATTTTCTCTCTTCTCTCTATTGCTGGTTTCACTCTATTGATCTGTGTGACATGATTACAGTATTGTTGATGCACTTTTCATGAGATCTAATACAAAGGGTGGTACCACTTTAGAACTGTATATATTTGCCATTGTTGATTTTCCTAAGTACAAAGTGAGTTATTATGATAAGTGTACATAACCTTGAATATTGATTATATAAAGACTGTGTCCTAACCAATACAGTGTGTGGACATTCCTTTGTGGGGGCTTGGGGACTACACTGTACTTAAGAACCAGCCTGCATCACCTCCTGAGAAGCTAGGCCTTGATTGCTCGTCCATTGCTACCGTAATAGAGAATCTTGGCTGGGGTCTTCTGTGCCTCTCCTCTACCATATAGAGAGCAGAAGTACAGACACCCCCTACCAGTCTTTACAGCTGGTGGCAGCGGTGGGATGCTTATGGTTTTAAGAATCAGTGTATAACCGTGCCACTTACAAAGAATATCTGCACTTTATTAAATTAAGGTTTAGTTGTGTACAAGATAACTGCATTACAAACAATGGAGTCTATTGCAAATGGCAAATTGACTCGGATGAGCTTGGTGGCTCTCCAGAGTGCTTGTGAAGCCAGGGAGTTAGACTTTGTGGATAAGTCTAGGGCTGAGCTGATAGCTGCCCTGGTGGACTACCAGACTGATGGTGAAACTCTTGATGAGGGGGGGAATGCAACCAATGAGGACTCTGCCCCTGGGGTTTCTACTGAATCTGTTTCTGGGAATGCCGCCATTCCTGCTGCCTCTGTTCCAAACCCCAGCAATTCATTGGAGCTTGAGTTATTAAGGATGAAATTGGCCTTTGAATACCGCAAGTTGGAAATAGATGCTGAGCTTAAGAAAGAGGAGTTGGCGCAACAAGTGGAGCTCAAGAATAGGGATCTTGAACTCAAGAGCCAGGACACTGAATGTCAGAGAATCCAGCTAGAGAAAGCTAGAGTGGAGACTTCAGCTAAAACCAGTGAGAGTGTCAGGTCCCCAGCCACCAAGTTTATGAAAGATTTGGTTGGTGTATTTGTGGAGGGTGGTTCAGATATCCTCCAATGGATTGAAGCGTTTGAAATGGCTTGTGCGATTCACGATGTTGACAAAAGAGATTGGGCTAAGTGTTTGTTAAGCAGAGTGCCTCAAACTGGATATGACTGTATTCTGAAGCTGAGTGTGGAAGAAAGGGGTCAGTATGAGTGTATGAAGTCTGCTTTGATTGCCAAGTTTGGCAAGACACCTACCCAATACCTTAGAAGGTTCAGGGATTTTAAGAAAAGAGTGAATGTGTCTTGGGTTGACTGGGTGAGTGCTGTGCACATGAACATGATGGGGTGGATCGATGGGTACAAGGTTAAGACTTTTGTTGAATTGTCCCACCTCTTGTTTTTTGAGCATTTTTCTGAAGCCTGTTCACCAGAGCTGCGTCAGTATGTGGCTGACCAGAACATTTTGGACCCCTTTAAGCTGGCTAGGTTGGCTGACAAGTGGGTCTCCCACCGGGTGTCCCCTAAGGACTCCAGTGGGAAGGACAAGGACAAAGAAAAGGGGACCTCTCAGAAAGCTGAGGAGTCCCAGAAGCATTCACAGTCGGGTAAACCAAAACCTTCCTCTCCTGAGACCCAAAAATCTAGTGGGGATAAGTCATCTGTGGGTGGGAATAAGAGTAGTGGTCCACCTGCTGCAAAGCAGGCTCCCAGTGGTTCCAGTACCGTACCCCGCACTCCTGGCGCTTGTTGGGACTGTGGGGCTCTGGATCACAAAAGGGGTGACTCCAAGTGTAAAGGTAAGGCACTTGGAGTACAGGCTGTCAGCCTGACCTACCCTTACCCCGTGTCTGAGGTGGAGGCCACTGTCCTCCCCTCCTCTACCGGGATCACATTTGGTGCTCCGGTAGAGATTTCCTTAGTGTCCCTTGGGGCCTGGGACCAGTATGCAGAAGTACTGGCGACTATCCCACAGAATACCCGTAGGTTTTTGAGAAGTGTCCTCTTGAATGGCCAGCCTTCTACTGGTTTGAGAGACACTGGGGCAAGCATGACAGTGGTGGACAGGACCCTGCTCAAGCCAGAGGACTATGTAGGTGCTCCTCTGAGAACCACCAGGTTAGCTGGTGGGCCTCCCAAATTATCGCCTGTAGCCTTAGTCACACTCATGATTGGAGACAAGACAGCAAAGCTTCCTGTCCTGGTTCAGGACAATGTCCCTGCTAACATTCTGTTAGGAAATGATCTAGTAGAGTTAGGGTTGATCTCGGATGGTCTTCCCATGACTGCTGCTGAAGTCACTAGGTCACAGGTGACACCGGGTCTGGCTGTGGGTCAGGTACCCGAGCCAAAGGCAAGGCCTAAGGCAAGAAGAAGGAAGAGCAAGAAGGCCACCTCTGTGGAGGGAACACCTTCTCTTCCTGCTGTTCCGACAGCACCCATCGGGATCCATGCTCCGGACGGGCTGGGTCCAGTGGAAAACCCATACTCAACTCCTGTGGGAGAAGAGACAGAAGACTCTCCTGTGGGGGAGGTTCTCAACCCGGAGGATCATCCCGACCGTCAATGCTTGTTAGCTGAAGGGGGACCCTCCCGGGCAGACTTCTGTAAGGGACAGAGAGAGTGCCACTCTCTCGAGGGACTGAGGAAACAGGCCCTGTCCCAGGCACAAGGAGAAGTGCGTAGGACGTTCCGGATTTATTGGGAGGGTGAGCTCCTTGTTATTGAGCCCACTAAGCCTGAACCTGGTGCCCCCAAGAGGTTGGTGGTACCCCAGGTTTACAGGCCCTTCCTTCTGCAGTTGGCGCATGAGGTGCCCTTGGATGGTCATCTTGGGACCAAGAAGACTAAGCAGAGGCTCTCTGCCCATTTCCACTGGCCACGGATGGGAGTAGAGGTGGAGTTCCACTGCAGAACCTGCCCAACTTGTCAGTTGTCTAGCAAGACTGGAGGCAAGGTCATTGCCCCACTGCAGCCATTGCCAGTGGTCGGCACACCATTTGAGAGGGTGGGCATCGACATCGTCGGTCCCCTTGACCCTCCCACTTCAGGTGGACATCGGTTCATCCTGGTCTTGGTAGATCATGCCACCAGGTACCCTGAGGCAATACCCCTTCGGACTGTTACTGCCAAGGTGGTTGCCAGGGCTCTCCTGGGCATTTTCACCCGTGTTGGATTCCCCAAGGAGGTTGTCTCTGACAGAGGATCCAACTTCATGTCTAGTTACATGAAAACCATGTGGAAAGAGTGCGGGGTAACCTACAAGTTCTCCACCTCTTACCACCCCCAGACCAATGGTCTGGTTGAGAGATTTAATAAAACTCTCAAGGGCATGCTAGGGGCTTTGGAAGAACCCCTAAGGAGGAAATGGGATCTCCTCCTGCCATGCCTGCTGTTTGCTTACAGAGAGGTGCCTCAAGAGGGTGTTGGTTTCAGCCCCTTTGAGTTACTCTTTGGACATCCCGTGAGGGGGCCCCTCGCCTTGATCCGAGAAGGCTTGGAAGCCACCCCTCCCGGTCCCGCCAAGCAAGTGGGGGACTATGTGTTAGGCCTCAGACGGAGGATGACACAGATGATGGGTCAGGCGACAGCAAATCTCAAGGCCAGCCAGGAATTGAATAAGTACTGGCATGACCTTAAAGCCTCGCAAGTGGATTGGACTCCGGGACAGGAAATCCTTGTGATGGAGCCTACCAAGCCTAGAGCTTTGGCAGACAAGTGGACTGGACCCTTCAGGATCATCTCCAAGATGGGCGAAGTCAATTATCTGGTTGACATGGGAGCCTCTGGGGTAGCCCCTCAGGTATTCCATGTCAACAGGCTCAAGCCTTTCCACCGGCGAGCAGAAGTCTCATGTCTCTTGCTAGCTTCAGGGCAAGAAGAGGATGAGAGTGAGCCCCTTCCTGATTTGCTGCACAGCGACCCTCAGGATGGCTCAGTGGAGGGAGTACATCTCTCTCCGGATTTGACAACAGAGCAACAGAGGGCCTGCAGGGCTTTGCTCAAACAGTATGCCTCTCTGTTTTCACTGACACCAGGCCTTACACCGTGGTGTAGGCATGAAATTGACACTGGTGACAGTGTGCCTGTCAAAAGCCGGTGCTACCGTATGTCAGATACCGTCAAGAACCACATCCAGGCTGAGGTCGCCAAGATGTTGGATCTGGGTGTTATTGAACCCTCAACCAGTCCCTGGTCCAGTCCAGTGGTCCTTGTCCCCAAGGCAAGTTCCCAGGCGGGTACCAAGGATTGGAGGTTCTGTGTGGACTACCGAGGAGTCAATGCCGTCACCAAAGCTGACGCGCACCCATTGCCCAGGGCTGATGAGCTCGTGGACACCATAGGTGCTGCCAAATTTGTGAGCACCTTTGACCTTACCTCAGGCTATTGGCAAATAGCTCTGACGGACCATGCCAAGGAAAAGACGGCCTTCTCAACACCTGAGGGACTCTACCAGTTTAGGGTCATGCCTTTTGGGTTGAAGAATGCCCCTGCCACCTTCCAGAGATTGGTCAACCATGCGCTCAGTGGGCTGGAAGCCTTTTGTGTGGCTTACTTAGACGACATTGCCGTCTACAGTTCCACCTGGGAAGAGCATTTGACACATCTGGATAAGGTGTTGCAGGCCTTGAAAAGGGCTAACCTCACTATCAAGGCCACCAAGTGCCAGATAGCTCAGGGGAAAGTTACCTATCTTGGTCATGAGGTAGGAGGGGGTCAAATCCAACCTCTCTCCAGTAAAGTACAGGATGTACAGAACTGGGAGACTCCCACTACTCAAACCCAGGTGAGAGCCTTTTTGGGCCTCACTGGGTACTATCGCAATTTCATGGCGGACTATGGAACCATAGCTGCACCCCTGACAGCTCTAACTTCACCCAAACAGCCTAGGAAGGTTAATTGGACCGAAGACTGTCAGAGGGCCTTTGATGGCTTGAAAGAAAGTCTGTGTAGGGCACCTGTGTTGTGTGCACCTGACTACAGCCGACCCTTTATCGTCCAGACGGATGCCTGCGACACCGGAATTGGAGCTGTCTTGTCCCAGTTAGATGACAAAGGGAGAGAACATCCTATCATATTCATCAGTAGACAACTCAAGGGTAGAGAACTCAGGTGGGCTACTGTTGAAAAGGAGTGTTTTAGTATAGTTTGGAGCCTTAGGCGTTTTAGGCCCTACCTTACGGGGTCTACCTTCAAGGTCCAAACAGATCATAAGCCCCTGAAGTGGCTTATGCAGATGAAGGGGGAGAATCCGAAATTGCTCAGGTGGTCCATTAGCCTGCAAGGGCTAGACTTCACCATAGAGCACAGACCAGGGAAGAGTCACGATAATGCAGATGGCCTTTCCAGAAGGTATGTTGACCGTCTGGATGAGGGTGTCTATCCCGTGGGAGATTAGACACCCTCCACCTCAGTCTGGGGGGGGCGACTGTGATGCTGGAAATGCATCAGAGGGACAGAGCCTCTGAATCCTTGTCCCTTACTGCTTTTTATCGTGTGTTCTGTCATGTTTTCTGCCCAGGAGTCCATGTGGGACTCCTGGCAGTGCAGCTCTCTCTTTTGGTTTGGTGAACAGACCCATGGGATACCCTTATGGCACCCCTGGGTAGGGGTACAACCCTGTGCCCCTAGTGTATGTTTTTGGGCACCTGTGGGTGGCCCCCAGAGCAGGGTATGGGCTGGTGGCAGCTCCATGCTGAATTTGACAGGTGCTCTGGGTGTCCTCCATTTTGGGATACCCAGGCCCTGCCATTGGAATCAGTTGATTCCTGATAGGAAACAAGATGGCCCCTGTGGCCTCTTGCTTTCTATTGCCTGTTACATTGTTTTCCCAAAGTCCTGGGAAGCCCTGACTCTGTCCCTTCCCCCTGACTGGCTGTTGGGTGGAAGTTCCATATATGGTGTTGTTGTGAAGGCCCAGCTAGACTGACTGGAGCCTTCCCAGTGACTGTATGTTGTGGGTACCTCCTGTGGGTGGGACCTGGGTGAATGGAGTGTGTGACCAATATACACTCCTTGTTGTGGTTGTCTGGTTTCTGGCATGAGAGACAAAGACTGAGACAGCCCTGCCCGAAACTGGCCTGAATGCAGTGTGTAGTGTTGAATGGCTGGGTACTTGTCCCAATCCACATTCCTTGTTGTGAGTGTCTGAGAGGGAGGAGTGTGGCCTGAATGCACTGTGTGCCTGATTGGCTGACTGACTGCATGAATGCCCCTCTGTATGATTGGCTGCTGAGTGTATGCCAGCAGTGTGGATGAGAGACAGAATAGTATATCTGGGGACCTCTCACCACTGTTCAGGAGGTTCAGGAACGTTCAAGAACGTTCAGAAGCGTTCAGAAGCTGAGTCTCCACTCAAGAGTAACTGGAATTGCTGATCCTCGACGTCCAGCTGGAAGAAGAAGACTTGCTGTTGCATTTGCTTCGACAGATCTGAAGGTTGCCGAATTCGTCGAGGCCTGACCCGAGAGAGGACCTGGTAAGGCGCCCTCTTCCCGTGCTCCGAGGGACCATCGAGCACTGCTCCATCTTCGCCGAAGCGCCCTGGAAGACAGACCCTTGAAAGGCTGCCGACCCGAGACGGGACCGCCGAGGAGATCGAAGTGAAGCACCCGGACATCGACGCCGTCGAAGTCCATTGTCGTCGACCAGGGATCGCAGGTTTGTGTAACCGCTGGAGGCCCGTCGAAGTTGTGTTGCCCAGCCGTGGGAACCACTTGACGCCGTGCCGCCGACGACCGGAGCCGTCCGCTCCTTGCCTAAGAACTTTTGAATCGAAGGACTCCCTCGTCCGCACCGTCGACCGCTTTATCCTGCCGGAGAAAGTCGAGGACGACCAACGCGCCGAGGAGAAACCTGCCGGTGGGTTTCCCACCACCCGAAGACCACAAAGACTCGAACGACTCGACGCCCTTGCTGGGCCTCCGTCTCCACAAATTTTGCGGTCCAGAACTATTGTCACCGAGGTGCCCCGCACGCCTCTGCCTTGCAGGACGCCGACGCTCCGACGCCGACGAGCACCGCTCGGACGAAGCTGCCGCCTCATCGACACCGTTCTACCCTGTTTGTCGACGGACGTTCGACGCCCCGTGTCTCCCGCTTGAAAGGGAAGGCATTCAAGAAGGGCCGTCGATTCCCCGCCGCCGAACGCCGAGTTCCTCGACGCCTCTCGACGATCCGTGACTCCCGCTTGAAAGGGGGTCGCTCAAGAAGGATCTGTCGATGCCTCCTCGAAGAACTCGACTCCACCAGGTACATTGGGGGGGTAAAAACATTATAGGAGGGAATAAGACTTGCAGAACAATATATGGACTGGGCTTGTGCTATATCTTTATTTTACAGGTTGCCCAGGTGGGGGGATCTCCACACAGAACTGTGTCTAGTGGTAGGGGCCAGTAATCTGCCTATTGTTCAACCACCTTATTTTATCTCTTCTCTCTATTGCTGGTTTCACTCTATTGATCTGTGTGACATGATTACAGTATTGTTGATGCACTTTTCATGAGATCTAATACAAAGGGTGGTACCACTTTAGAACTGTATATATTTGCCATTGTTGATTTTCCTAAGTACAAAGTGAGTTATTATGATAAGTGTACATAACCTTGAATATTGATTATATAAAGACTGTGTCCTAACCAATACAGTGTGTGGACATTCCTTTGTGGGGGCTTGGGGACTACACTGTACTTAAGAACCAGCCTGCATCACCTCCTGAGAAGCTAGGCCTTGATTGCTCGTCCATTGCTACCGTAATAGAGAATCTTGGCTGGGGTCTTCTGTGCCTCTCCTCTACCATATAGAGAGCAGAAGTACAGACACCCCCTACCAGTCTTTACAAGCTGCAATATCCTTGAACAGCTCATTGAAGAAGTGAGTTCCGTAGTCACTTTTAAGAGTATTGCAAACTCCCGATCAGGGAAACCCCTCTCTCACCAAAAAATCTTGCGGATGATTTAGCATTGTGTACATGAACCAGCCTCAATCCAATGGGTGAAAGGACAAACTACCACTATCAGGTAGCAATAAGAGTTACATCTTTGTCCCATATCAGCAGAATCTATGTGAAAATCACAAAATGGACCATTTGGGCATGGCAGGGTAACCCTCAACGTTTTTAATGTTTGCCCAGTACTGTATGTTTGGCACACTACACAATTAGATGTGAACACAGATAGCAATTCCTGAATATTATGTACATACCAATCCTCTTGGAGATCTTTTGAGATATGCTGTTTAAACAAATGGGAAGGGTACTGAAGAAGATCAAATGCCACTATTGCCAATGCTTGAGGCATCATTACTTTCCCTGTACTTGTTTGTCTGCATACCAAATCACAAATCACACTCCGTGTGTTCTCATTCTGCTCGATCTCCCTTCTGCCTTTGACACTGTCAACCATGCCATCCTGCTCAACCGTCTCCATGACAACCTGGGTATCACTGGTCACGCTTTGGCGTGGCTGACCTCTTTCCTTTCCAATCGACCCTCCCAGGTCCAGCTGGGGTCCTTCCTCTCTGACATCTTTTTCTCTACCTGTGGTGTCCCCCAGGGATCTAATTTCTCTCCCTGGCTGTTCAACCAGTATCTGGCACTCCTTGCCCACCGGTTCGCCACTCTCTGCCCCAACTTTCAGTGCTATGCGGACGATACCCAGCTCATTTTTAGGCTACCCTCGGCCTCCTCCTCTCCTTCCCTCATCTCCGACTGTCTGTCTGCTATCCAGGAATGAGGTGCTGCCAATGACCTCTGCCTTAATGCCAGTAAGACTGAGATTCTACTCATCGGCACACCCACTCCCTCCTTCCCTGCAGCTCTCTGGCCAGCCTCTCTTGGTCCACTTCCTGCTCCTACTTGCAAGGCAAAAAACCTTGGGGTCATCTTCGACTCCACACTATAGCACAGTGCCAGGTTTAAAGGTAATACATATTGGCGCAACACTTTGTAACAGCATGCGGATTACTTGTCCACAACTTATTACGTACTTGAGTCAAATCTGTAGAAGCAAAAGAGGGAACATTTCCTACTAATAACATGTGACAAGTGACACGTCAATACTGTATCATGATCTCAAAGGAGACACACACCTCCAATATTTTTCCCCTTCATTTTCTCTTTTCTCAAATAAATACTCATCCAAAAACAATTTCATCGGGATGGTTGGATCAATGCACAGAACTGTTCGCCACTCCGCTTTGTTTGAATCAACTGCTATCCATTCAATTCTGTCTTCCGCTACTAGGACCCCCTCTATGTCCAATTCAATGATGGTTCCTGCAAAAATCTCCTGGGGCTGGGTGGGCCTGAACAGAAACTCAGATGGCACCCGCATATATCTGTTTTCTACTTATGGTATTGCACTAAGCAATATAGTAATGCCATATAAGAACAAATCTGGGGCCACTGGAATTCATCTCACCGCAAATTTGATGCCCAATGCTTGTAAACCAACATTACCCTCAGGGCACACATGCCGCGTGTTGAGCAGACCACACCCCTTTCCGTAGATGAGATGGTCATGTTGAGCTTACTCAAAATGTCTATCCCCAACAGGTTAATCAGAGTTGCAGTGGAGTCAACAAGAGGGCTCACACCTCTCTACACCTTATCTTGATAGGTAATATCTTCGTGAAAGGAACCGATTTAACTCCCCCACAGGATCTTTACCGATTCCCCAAATTTCTTGCTGATTTTGAAGAAGCAATATTTTGTCAGTTCCAGAAAGAGGTTTGGGTCCTGGGACTCCAGGGTTGTTCTGGCCATCAGTGCATCTTCAACTACGGCATTGACTAGTAATTTTATCTCAGTTTCACTCATTGGGGTATTATTGATGGGTCTATTTGCTGGATCATTCTTCCCCAAAGGGCCCAATACCCGTTCTTCGTTATTTGAGGGTCCCATCCCAAATTGTTTGTTTTATTGTGTATCTGTGGAGCCTGAGACCCTAGATTTGTTTGGGACTCTTTTACCAAAAGATGTTCAGTTCCAGAAGGAGGATTAGTGCCTCTTCGACTGCAGCATTAATTGAGAGCTTTACCTCAGTTTCGCTCACGGGGGGCTTGTCAATGGGCCTATTTGCAAGTTCATTCATCCTAAGGGTTCCATCTGCACAATCTTCTTGATTTGGAGACCCTGTCCTTGGTTGTTCATTTATGTTTTGTATCTGAGATGCCTGTCGCTCTGTATTTATTTGAAACTCATTTGCAAAGGGGTTCAGTAAGGCTGGTGAGGGGCCTTGCTTTTGTGATTTAGGTTTCAGGAAAAGGTCATATGTTTCTTTCAGATCTTTGATTGCTAATATTTTGACCTTTTCCACTGAAGCTTTCTTATTAGTGTCTGGATTTAATATAGGTGGATTGCCTTTATGTGTCATTTCGTCAGACAGAGAATTATTTGGGAGACTGTAAGCTCCTTCCTCGGAATTACTTTGAGTCTCTGATAACTCAATTATTTCCATATCTTGATAACATGATTGCATCTTTTCTTCTCTAATAAAGTTTCTCCAGGTTTTTTTGGAGGTTTTATTTCTTTTATTAAAGAAGGATGAGTTTCCATTCTTTTTGTTTTTTTTTATTGTTTTGATAATATTTGTTTTTATTATTTTGATTTTTGGGATCATTCCCCTCTTCATTCTCTACCAGATTTTTATTCATGGCTCGAGGTGCTAGGATTTTGAAGATGGGAACTCAATATAGTTGTGGCTTCAGTTGGGGCAGATTTTCCATTATCTTCCTTGATGGGGAGTATACCAAGGGCCATCATTTTAGATACAATTTTTGTGGGTAAGAGTTCCAATGCTTCTATGGCAGTACTGGTCTGAGAGATCTGTCTCCCCATCAGTATACGTATTTCCATGAAACCCGTAGAGTGAGTTTTTAGTTCTTGTAATATGTCCCAGAGGAGCCTCCCCGTTTCAGATGTTTGACCTGAGTACTGATTATTGAATGAGTTAGTCGATTATTGTAAGTGCTGGGTTAGTTCTCTCAGGTCAGCGTCTTACAGATAATATGGACGTGTGGGCGATTGCTTCAGAATCCAGTAACAAGGAGTCACTCGGCTCCGGGGCGGAAGGCGGTAATGGCATATTTAGCCATTTTTAATGTATTTTTTACTGGTGTAAAAATGATAGGGGCCGACAAAATATCATCATAGAGCCTTGTCCCTTGAGCGGTGGAACTCCTAGTGGAGGGGCCAACCACAGAGCCCCGGCAGTAGACATACTCAATACTGTTTCTGCGCCTCAACATTATAGAAAGGAAAGTGAGGATAGCCCTATAATAATGATATCTAATGTCTAATATTGTGCTGTCGAAGGTTAGCGAACTATCGTATACAGCTGAAGCACAAAGCTTTATCTTACGTTCAAGTGCCCCGCGCAAATTATATTCGCGCGTCACTGTTTTATATTTCAATAATGCAATCAGAGGATCTCACTGTCCTATATACTGTCCAGGGGCTCACAATCTAAGATTGTTCCTATATATGAGCATTTTGTGGTTAAATCTTCGAGGCAAGGTTGCATGGTGTATATTACATGTAAATCGAAAGAGAATACATTTCCAACCCGTGCCTCTCAGATAAGTCAAGCCACTCTACGGATCAGAATGTCGATTTTCCACTATGGCCCATACTATTGCTGAAGCCTCTGCCTCGTAGCAATCTTATCTCACAAAAGCCTCAAACATCGATATTGGGGTCTAAATTCTGCGGCCCCGCGCATCCGCCGCACACCCGAACAGCCAAACAGCTTCACTTGGCGTCCACTTCGGGTGCGTGCGCTGGTGACCTGGCACGCCAACAAATGTAGCAATGCGGCCGGGACAAAAGGGGCGGGGCATGCAAAAAAATGCTGCAAACTAAAAAAAAGAGACAAAAAGAAAAAGGAGAGTTGGGTGAGTAATGGGACCAAATGGTCACATTAGTGCTTCTGCACTCCAAACATCAAAGAGTCCAACAAAGAGTCCGCCAGATCAGCAGATAGAAAGCTGAAAAGTAAAATTACTTCAATGTCAGTCCAGGCGAATTCGATGTCAATCTGAGCGGTTTCGCCGCTGTATCTTTCGCAAACTTCCTCTTGCTGACTGGCAGCCTTCAGCGAGGCAGAAGCAAAGCTGAACAGGACAGGGTGCATTCAGGACAGCCAAACAGCTTCACTTGGCGTCCACTTTGGGTGCACGCGCGGGTGCGCTGGCACACCAATAAATGTAGCAAAGCGGGCCGGGAGAAAAGGGGCGGGGCACGGAAAAATATGCCGCAAATTCAATGTCAGTCCAGGCAAATTTGAAGTCAATCTGAGTGGTTTTGCCTCTGTATCTTTTGCAAACTTCCTCTTGCTGACTAGCAGCCTTCAGCATTCAGTGAGGTAGAAGCAAAGCTGAGCAGGACGGGGTGCATTCAGGACAGCCACACAGCTTCACTTGGCATCCACTTCTGGTAAATGAGACTCATTGGACGGAAGGGAGGTCATGTTGGTACACCCTATGAAAGACTCAATGACTTTGTTCTCCTTTTGCGCTTTCCATCCTTTCTGTAAGGGAAAGTACTGGGGGTGGATGGGATTTTGGTGGCAATATCCTATAAAGGCTGCTGGGATATCAAGTAGGGGTGCCTCAGAAAAAGTGGGATACCATGTCCCGCCCAAGGCCGCTCCTCTCACAGTCTCCTGGGGCCCCCTGCCCAGGTTATCCTCCTTCGCTCGTCTGCAAAGGGTTGGGATCCAAGAGCGATGGCACTCCCCTGGCCACCTGAACAAAGGATCCCCGGGAATAACCTGGGAGAAACGCCTCAGGATTCTCACACAACTCATCTACTGTATCCCACTCATCTTCTACTTTGTGTGTATAGTCACATTCTTCGTCCAACCTCGCCACACCAAAATCCATACTTTCCTCACGCCACCTCCTGTCTTCCCTTTCTTTCTCTACATGCACATCTTTGAAAGCTGTGCTATCTAGCCTAAATAAACTATCTCCTGCCTTCCACTCTTCTACCCCTACAGAAGTCCACTGTCCGCTCCTCCTCTCTATTTTTAATTGCACCAATGCATCCTCCACCTTTCTCAGTGCATCTACCACTTCTTTCTGTGATTTCATATAATTTGCCTCCGATCCTGTCACCTCTCACAGCAGTTGACGCTGTGAGGTTAGGGAGATTCTGATATTGTGCTGACATGGGTGGTAGGGGAGCCGTGATGGGCAAAGGGACATACATAGGATTTGTATATCATGATGCTGCATGTGTGGGGCAACACTGTAACGGCTGGCACTGGTCTGTCTCAACAGGGGCTGCTGTGTCACTCGAGAAAACAGCCACAGTAGTAGTTGTGTTACACAGAGTGATTACTTCACATATCACCTTCAAATAATACATTGGCCTATCGTCCAAATCTTCCATCATTTTCCATAATTCTAAAACTTCCATTCTATATTCAACTGTCAAAAACATGTACATATAACTCAATATCTCCCTGTTAATAGTGCCCTGTTCATTCTGGCCATGACTTAAACATCTCCCCCCTTTGTTTCTGCAACCCATCATTTGTGGTACTTAAGAATCATATCTCGGTAAAGAAGAACAGCTTTACACATGTAATCCAACACAGTTATTGGCTCCATTGTAGCCACCCCTTCTGAACAGGACTTTACAGTATGTTCAACACCCCTATCCCACCCGAACAAACAGTCCCTCACCCCAAAATCCATCTATTAATCCCCCACTTACCCTTATTCACAATCCACCCTCACCCATATACGCACAAACACACTCCTCTCTCACACCTCCTATGTCGCACCTCAATTGGCCTTCCTCTGGCCATCACTAACCACCACAAAACAGAAAAACTATAAACACAATAAATTCTACTTTTCTTTCGTTCCAGCACTCCCTTTACATTGGGTGACGAGATCCAAGACCAACGCGGGTCTCTACCACAACTACTTATTGTTCCCACACCCCCTTTACACTGGACAGAGAGATCCTAGACTCACTAAATATACAGAGCCTCTATCCATATCCTTTTTCCCTTCATTACATAGCGCTGTCTTCTTCCCTGTTGCCTAAGGAAAGGATCCTATATTCACCACTATCCGTAGTACAAAACTCATTCAAAAAGAAAATATATACAATACCACATCATTTTCTAAACCATAAATCCAATCCTTCCTCACCACACACATATATTGTGAGGGATTCCACCATGCGCAAGGGGAGAGTGTGCTTGCCTGGGCTTTTTGATAATAAAAATGAATGATGGGAGATCAACCTCTGAGAAAAGTGTGAGGCCCTTCCGCACACATTTCATCTGCTCACAGCACTAAACGCATACTCATGTGTACTTAGGGAATACACAGCCTAGAGGTGCCATCTTCCCCTGTCATATTCAGCTGGAATGTGACTGTGGGATGTTTTTACCCATGCATCCGAGCCCTACCAAAAAAAAAAGCCTGTGCATTACTGGCATTGAAAACATCATGATGGCCAGAGCTTCCCAGAAAATGCCCAGGGAAATGCATGAAGAATAGGCTGCCACCGATTTTTGCCGATGTTATGGGCACAGAAGGGCACTGCCTAAAACCACCATTGGACTACCCACACAGTAGCCTGAAACCATTGGGAATGGCAATGCTGATTGCCAAAAGCAACCTAGAACTGTGGGGAATTCATTTTCTTAAATCCCAAAAATGGTTGCATTACCAGTACTCACCACTATCAGAAAGCCGGCGTTTTAAAACCACCAGACTTTTGTGTAAAACTGAATAAATGAACCCAAAGCAGGCCAAAGAAAGACTTACTGAGAGGTGGATACAATGTAAAGTTATATTCTGAAGTGACTTGAAGGTTTATAACAAGACTGGCTGAGCTCTGCAGGTCTGCAGCGGCTTAAACTGAAACTGGATTTAAAATTACCAAAAATCGAAATGTGTAAATAAACTGAGGGACAGACTTGTGACTGCTACATAGTTTGTCACTGTTAAAATGTCATAGTTTTGAACTTAGAATCAGCATTCTAGCTGCATATGTAAAAATTGTTAGTTTTATTTGAATGCAGAAAACTGGGTAACTAAAAGTGACATTAGCTGGGGCCTGGCTTAAGGAACTGGATTCTGCCTGACAACTTCCCCCCAATTGGTGTGAAACTGGATCCACAGCAGTTCTCAGGCCTGGCTGCATTCTGAGGGGAGGTTACCCCTCTCTGATTGAATTACCAAGGGACTGCTAGAGACTAAACAAAGGACCCAGGCAGAGGGTTTATTGGGGGGAGGCCATAAATGGCTTCCTCTTGAACAATGGGCCTTCCAGGGCCCAGGCAGATGGTTTATTGGGGGAATCGTAAAATAGCTTCCTCTTGGCAGAAGCTGGGAGGGGCACTGTCTCTGAGCTTGGCAGAAACTGGATAAACTGGTTTCTCCACCATGTGACCTGGGAAGACACACCCCTGTTGGCCAGAATATGATTTTAAGAAAGATGTATAACTCATGGTGCGGACTTGTCAAAATTATTTAAATGATACCATAATTCTTGTGATTTTTCTGTGCACGTTTTAAGACGCGTTGGGAATTTGTGTGATGTTCTGGGGCAAAACCCTGCTATTTATGTATACTACAGACTCTGTGTTTAAGCTAGGGACATGGGAATTCACTGGAGTATGTATGGACAGGCCGTGTATATGTGTATAATTTTAATGAAAAACCAATATTGCAAAACCAGTTAAAAAACGCAAAATGTTGCCGTTTCTGAATGCAAGCTCTTAGAAACATCAGAGTTTGAACAGAGTATACCTCATGTGATACGTGATGGGTGCATGTAATTTCAAACCACTGTGTATCTATGAAATATGTCTTTAGGTCAAATATAGATTTGTGGGCAAACTGACCAGGGGAGGATCCTCTGACCCATAAAACCTACAGCATCACCATGACACACATTTCCTTCCCCCAATCAAAGCGGTGCGGAAAGCTTGACCAATGGGCAGTTGAAAGAGGGGCTGGCTAGTGATGCTGCACACACACCCACTTTCAAAAGACATAAAAAGAGCCACTGGAAGCTAGAGAGGACATTCAAATCCAGTTGCTGCAACGTGCTCTGCCGGACCATACAACATCCAGAAGATACCAGATTCAACACTTAGACTTTAAAACTCCAAAGAACTTGATTCAGAACTCAAAGCAAGGGCCTAAACCCACAAACTGAGAACTCTTCTGAGTAGGCCTCAGCATCCAGCAAACCTAACAGCGGTAGCAGCATCCAGGAGCCGTGCAGATCAGCGCTGGGTCCAGAGAAAGCTGTGCAGAAAGATCCAGAAGCAGTGCTGTACCCAGAGAAAGCAGAGCAGTATCCAGAACCAGAGGCCAGAGATCCAGAGTGACCCAGACCGCTGTTAGCAGAACCAGAGAGCTGACCCAGATCACTGTGAAGTGCCGAGACCAGAACCGGAGTCCAGTCCAAAACCTGACCAGATCCGTGGGGAGACCTATTTCAAAATATATTGTGAGTACCTAGCAGAACTGTGCAGAACCAATCTCTTAGTTAAAATAATATAATTCAATCTATTTTAATCTAACCAGAACTGCCTCCTAACTGTCACCTGTCATTTTCTAGCTGCAAGCTGTAACCTGTCGCTTTGAACTTTTAAAATTTCAAATCCGAAAAACTACCTTTATTTAATCGTCCGTATCTCTGGAACCGTTTGTGCTAGGAACTTGGTTTAACTTTCCCCTGAAAGCTTAGAATCTCAGCTTTTCAACAGGCTTAGAACTTGCTACTCCTTACACTTTTGCCGTAATCAAGATTCTCGCACTCACGAATTTTGCCGCGATTTGCGATTTGGCCCGATTTCTTTACTTGTAAAAAGATAGCTGCTTTTGCCTGAACTGCTAAATTTCGTCTGCCTCTTAAGAACCATCCCTGAATCATTGCTAGAGTGAGCCTGAACTCATATTAACTAGATACCACTCACCCTGAACCTCCGGAAGGGAATTAAAAGCATTTTCAGCATATTTCTCACTGCATTGTCATCATATTGTGTTTCAAACTTCTGTAGTCTAAGCTTGCTGGGGTGAACTGAATTACATTTGATTGCATGTCTGAGAACTGTGTGCTACTCTTCATTTCCTTACATTGTATAAGGGGGGGTAGTGGATTGCCAGAGAAAAGTGATTACATTGTTTTGTTGAAATCATATTGAGTATTTTCTGTACTGCCTTTCATTCAACATTGCATCCATCTGAACTTATATAAAGCATTCTCTACCACCTTATTCTTCTGTTCCTATTCACAAGTGTGCTAGTGCCAGACTATCCATTATTGATTACTGCTCAGATTAAGTGTGATATTCAATTATTAATTCATTATAAAAGTGTGATATATATATATATATATTGTTTAAATTCTCAAATAAACCTTTTAAACTTGCAAAACAGAACTACTTCTTGGCTCAGTGGGGTCAGCGGGATTCCAAGAGAGGGGTGTTATATAGGGCTAGTCATCCAGAACTCATGAACTGGACATAAAGATATATCAATAAGGGTTTCCATTCAGTATCCCAGACTAGGCATTGACTTAGCTGTAGTGCTGGATTGAATCCTCTTACAAAGTGGGGGCTCGAGCCGGACGTTTGGGTTAGATCTATCACTTGTGCAGATTAATACAGTGTGCTAACTGACAGGAGACATACATCCGGTCGGATCACCACGCTGTGTTACGCTGTAAAGCACTCCTCAAAGGAACGCTCTAAGGAAAAGGTCTGTTTTGCAAAAATAAAATACAAACTTCTGTAAGTCAGGAAGGAACTCAAATTCCAGAATGACGACCTTGGTAGATATGAAAATAGCCAGAGAGCACTTCTTACATAAGCTATTTGTGAGAGGTGAGTGGACTCATCAGGACCAGACGGTCTGGTTGCAGGCAATCGCACCCCAGATCACTGAAACAGGGTCAGATACATGGAGAGACCAGGGTCCCTTACATGTGGCCCTGAGTGAACTATATATGGCCCCTAAGGCCAAGGATGAGCACAAAAAGATTGCCAGGGTAGCGGCATATTTATATTTACATATGGGAGCCATGCAGGACAAATGTGCTGAAGGCCAAGATCTGGCGAGTAGGCAACTGCTGGCATTACAGAAGGCCCAATCTGATCTGGATTCTTCTGAGCAGAGGCTGCAGAGGAGCCAGGAGTCAGAAAATGATAGTAGGCAGTATATCATTAAAATAAAAGAGGACATGGATATACTGCAACAGGAAAAGACAGACTAGGATATCAGAATTCTGGCGTTGCAGAAGGAGCACCAAGACAGTTTGGACTCCTTGCTGCAGAGCAGGAAAAAGCTGGAGCAACAGATCAATTTCAACAGGGCATGCACAGAGCAGGTAGCCACCCTGCAAATCCAACTAGACAGAGAGAAAGAGGAAAGCAACAAATTGATTTTGAAAGACCTGGATACCCAGGCAGAGTTTGATGAAGAACGCCAGAAAGCTGGTGCCTTTCAAAGGCAGAGGGACGACCTGGCATCAGAAATGCAGGCTCTTGGTCAGGAAAGGGATACCTTAGGCCAGGAAGTCTGCCTCTTAAAAAGGAAAATGGAAGAAAATCACCTGGCCCACCAGGGACTGGGTGACCTCCAAAAAGAACACCAGAACTTGTTAGAGCACACCAGGAGGGTGGAGGAGGCTCTGGCAAGAAAGGAGCAGGCCAGTAGGGAAGGGACTCAGGAGGTAACCCTCCTGCAGCAAAGACTGGCCCAGTACTCCAGGACCAATCAGGAGGCACAGAGAGAAAATGAGGCTCTCTGTCAGCACAATGATAGGCTCCAGCAACAGGTAGCGATGCAGGAGAGACTGATAGAGTCGAGTAAGGCCTTAACTGAGGAACTGAAAGCGCAGGCTCTTGCATTGCAACAGGGAGCAGGGGCGGATAGAGACCAGGTTCGCTGGGAAAGGGAAAATCCTGAGCATAACCTCAGGAGCCCTAGTACCAGAGGCCTTTATCTCTCTCAGTCCCTGGACTCTGCCACCCCCATGTCCCCTGGTGCACATGAGCACCGGGCCACAGGGATGGCAGATTACTATCCAGCCAAAAGCATGGGGCTCATAGGCCAGTACCACCCAGGTATGGAGGGGCAGGCATCTGAGTATGGGCACCCAAGCACAGTGCAATTTAGTGGGGAACCCCAGGAGAATAGGCCCATTAAGGGCCTCCTGAAGACTTCTGCCCAGTTAGGTCAGTGGGGGGGGTACCCATCAAATCCTGGCAGCAAGGAGGAATCTGAAGACTCCTCTGAACGGCGCAGGACACAGGAGACCAGGTCCCCAAATTCTGCCAGCCAATCCCAGGCTTGCAGAATCCGGGAAATCCTGGAAGATCAGACAGGAACCTCTGGGAGCAGTGCCTCTGAGTCATGGGATGAATGGACCAGGGTTACCCGAACCAAAAAGGCCAATAAGGCAAAAAGGGCCTTGCTTAAGGACCCATTGAAGCAAATAAAGGCAATAAGGAGTGTCATCACGCCTTATCACAAGAACGCCAAGTATTCTGTTTGGGAACACTTGGAGCTTTACGAGCAAATGATGGAGACTTTCCATTTGAAGGACAGCCAAAGCTGTATTCAATATGTAAAGTGGACCTTTTCACCAGAATACTCCAGTTTCTTTGCGGGGCTGGAGGACCAAAATCATTTAAGATGGTCCACCTATGAGGCGGCCATCTTGAAACATTTTTCTGTTCACAGAAATCCTCAAGAGGCTCGCAAGGCAGCCTACAATTTGCAATGTGGGGAGGATCAGGCCCCACAAGAATTCGTGCAAGAATTGAAACGTGCCTTTGCGCAGACCACCAGAAGGGTGCGCACAGACAGCAAAGAGTTTGTCAATACATTTTTCCATGCTCTCCCTAAATATATAATGACCCAGCTCGCGAGAGATTTTCATGAGAAAAGATCTTTAGACTGGGTCATTGAACAGGCTACCCGGATCTATGAGGTGCAGAAGCCTATCGAAAATAAAAATAACGCGCCGAAAAACCCCAAAACCAACAGCACCCCTGCTGCTGCCAAGGTGGCAGAGGTAAAGGTTGCCCCCGTTTTAGATTTGGAGATGGGGGGGCCTAAAAACCTGCCTGCACCAAATAACTCACAGCCCAGAAGGCCCTCGGGCCAGTCACAGACAGGGAGTCGAGGAGGTAGTCCCACAAATGGGGTCCCCCGCCCCTCTTACTATGTAAGTCCCCGCTACAAGAGAAACCGACCAATCATGGGTTATGTGTGGACTCCTCCAGCCCAAGGGGGGGGATCCAGCCAAGCACCTAACCCAGGGAACTTCCCTCCCAACTTCCCCCAGGAGGGCAGAAATTCTCCAAATTCTGGGCAGAACTTTTTCCCCTGGTATCCACCCAATTTCCAGCCCCAAAATCCTCCACCCTTCTTTCCCCAATTCCCTGAGCCCAGACAACCTAATCCGGGAGAGGGGAGGCCAAGGGTGGAGGGGTACCAAAATCTTCCCAACCAGGGGTACTACCAGAGAAGGGATAGCTACCCTTCCCGGGATCAGCCCAGGGGAGAAAATAGAGCCCCGTATCAGCCTGAGCGGGTTTCCCAGTTAGAGCGCCAGGTCCAAAATATGGCACGGGATATGGGTCACATACTGAGGGCTCAACAGAACCCTCAGATGAGCATGCCACCGCAGAATGCCCCAAACTCTGGACCTGGTGCTCCAGAACAATGACGGGGGCAGCACCCCGATAACACACCGGTTCCCAGGGAGGAGGCACAAGGGGAAGGGGGGTGTAAAGCCTTGGAGGAAGCTTCCTTCCCAACTTGTAAACAGCTCCTAGAAAACCAGGAACCGGAAACAAAATCTCCTACCCCCGAAAGCCTGCCTCCCAAGGAGCAGAGGGGGGGTAGGAGAAACAAAGGACCCAAACAGACCCACTTTGTGGAGGAGGTACAGGTCTTCCAATTTGAGGGAGAGGGATCCTCAGAGGATACTGGGGAAAGGACCTTCTCCTTCAGAGATGGGGGAACTCCTCCCAAAGAAAAATGGGTCCCAAGGGATTCCAATCCAGACTGGGGAGATATGGAGACTGAGCTACCGCCGCCCATCATCTCATCCCAGAACCCACAATACCGAAATCCCCTGGTTCAAACCCATCCTGGTGACTGCTTCCAAGAAGGGGGGGGCAGCCCAGAACCAGAACCAGGGGAACCCACAATGGCTCTGATCTCCAGTTGCCAACTTTTTCTTTCAGATTCCCAAGGCTCTCCACATAATTCTGCCCAAATCTCTTCTCTAGCAATGTCCAAAACCAGAAAGTTAGCCCACCAGTTGTCCAAAAATGTGCATTATCTGTGCCCCCTTGAGGAGAAGGAGGGAAGATACTATGCCCCGGTACAAGTACAGGGGCAGGGTACAATTTTGGCACTGGTGGACACTGGATCCCAAGCTACCCTTCTGTCCAAAAGGGCCTTTGATGAACTAAATGCAGGAAGGGGGGAGAATTACCGTAT
Organism: Ambystoma mexicanum; assembly: GCF_040938575.1. Classification (NCBI taxonomy): domain Eukaryota; kingdom Metazoa; phylum Chordata; class Amphibia; order Caudata; family Ambystomatidae; genus Ambystoma; species Ambystoma mexicanum. Next base: position 168,810,223 of record NC_090935.1, read on the forward strand.
TCCTCTCACCTCTCTTCCTGGACAACTGCAGAACTTTGACGGGAAGGAAATTCCTGTTGAGGGGACTGCAGACTTGGACATTAAAATTGGGCGACACAAGGTGAAACACCCGGTCATAGTAGTGACTCCAGAGGGCACCCCTTGTTTACTAGGGAATGACCTCCTGAGAAGGTTGTCACCCCTAATAGATTGTGTAAACAAGGTCCTCTGGACCCAGACTAGCCGACCGATAAAATTAAGACAGAGTGTCAACCATGTTAGTTTAAACGGCACCTGCCACATGGTTGAACAAAAATCTGACCAAGTACAATTTCACTTCCAGAACAACCAAATTCCAGACGTGACAGTAATAGCAGTAGGACAACAGCTTGGTGATGTGGGGTCCTCTCTATTTCTGAAAGTCAACCTTCCTTCCAGTTGAATGTGGTATTCCACACTGGAAGGAAACACCCTGAAATTCTTTACTAATCCACAATCAGAAACTCCCACTCCTATAGTCCAGAAAGATGTGAAATCAGCTCAGAGCATGGCTAAAATTCAGCAAATTGGAGAGCAGTTGTTCATCCCTGTTCAGTTAAATGATGGGAAGGACTCTGTTCTCGCTCGAGTGTGTGTGAACAATGGTAAGAGCTTTATCAGCGAAGCCATGTTCCGCCAACTCCCAAAAGATCCAGCCATTCCCACATTCAAACTGATAGACAAATGGGAAATGGACCTGGAAGCACCTAATTCCAAACATCTCCTGCCAAGCAGGTGTATGCTCAAAATCTCCATTGGCAACAAGAGCATAGTCCATAATTGTTGGGTCGTGCGAGACGTCACTGCCGCCTTTTACTTAGGCAGTGACATTCTCAATCGCTTTGCCATTAGTTTGGACCTAATAAACTTCAAAGCTTGGTCCCGATTAGCGGATAATCCCATGGGCTTTGATGATCCAGAAAAAGCATTTAGGTCAGCTCAATTGCTACCTTATGCAGTTGAAATTCAGATCAAAGAGGTAGTCACCATCCCAGAAAGGACCCGACAATTCTCCCTGGAAGTGAAAGTTAAAAGAGGACAATATTTGCAAAACCCTGATGCTTATATACATCTAAATGCTTCTCTCCAACAGCAAGGGTTGGGGGTAAACCCAACTCCATTAGTCAACATAGAACATGACACCATTCCAATAGAGGTGGATAACAGCGACTTAAAGAGTATTACTCTAGCCGCAGGCACCATTATTGGAATGGCGGTTGATGACCGACATTTTTCCATTGATTTAGGAAATGAACTGTTAGGATCAATCCCCAAGGACTGTTTTGACAGCGACAGTGAGGACAATACAACACCAGACAGGATGTTTACCCGGCATGGGGGGAACTTCCTGGTGTACACTTCCTGCCCTTATGGTAAGGAGGATGTGACTTGTGAATTCAGAAGGGATGAGGTGATTTCCAGGTTCATGAAGGCTCCCTTTCCCACCTGGGCCTCCAGTCCAAATCAGCGCTCTGACCAGGGACTTCTCCACCCAGCTGGAGGAGGCCGCTGAGATAGCCAAACCAGAAGTCTTTCCAGGCTTCAGGCAGATGGTGGAAGAGAGAGTCAACCTAGCTGATGCCTGTGTGACTCTGGAACAAAACCAAAAGTTGAAACAAGTTTTCTTGGATTTCCAAGATCTCTTTGCGGTAGACTCATATGACTGTGGTCGCACCGACATCCACACAACAACAATCCCCACGGACCCTGGCATGACTCCAGTGTTTGTGAAGCAATATCGTTTGCCTCTCGCATCCATGGAGTCCCTTACTGAAATAATTAAGAACCTTGAGTCCCGGGGAATAATTTGTCCAATACACAGCACCTTCAAAAATCCGGTGCTGGGAATACTGAAGCCGAACGGCCAGTGGAGACTCTGCGCCGACCTTAGGGAGCTCAACAAACGGGTCCATACTTCCCGATGGCCTCTGCCCTACATTGACCAAGGGCTGGCCCAGATCCAGGGGTCACAGGTATTCACTGCAATAGACCTGACCAATGGATACTGGACTGTGCCTGTCAGTAGGGAGGACCAATACAAGCTGGCTTTTACCTTTGGGGGCCAGCAGTACACATGGACCCGGACTCCCTTCGGATACCTCAACTCCGGCAATGAATTCAACATTTTCCTACACAAGGCCATGCCCGACCTGGGTGCAAGGGGTAACCTGGCTTATGTAGATGATGTCCTCATCAAAAGTTCATCTGTGGAGGAACACATAGCGGAGATCCGTTATGTTCTGACCCAGTTGAGGGCCGCCGGAGCAAAACTTTCCTTTCAGAAAGCACAGTGGTGTAGAACCCGTGTTAATTTCTTGGGGCATGAGATTACTCCTCAGGGTCTCTGCCCCCAGGAAAAGAAAGCGGAAGCACTCCTGAAACTGAAAGACCCCACAACTCTGCGGGAACTAAGGAGCCTCCCTGGACTGACTAATTACAGCAGAAAGTTCATTGAGGGCTACGCAGAGATCACCAGACCCCTGATTCATCTCCTGAAGGGGGGGGTCAAGTGGGAATGGGGTCCGGAACAAGCCGAGGCGGTAAGACAACTCAAAAGAAGCCTCTCACAAGCGCCTTGCCTAGCATACCCTCTCAGAAACAAGGAGTTCTTCCTGGAGACGGGGTTCTCTAATACGTGCTTGACGGCAGTATTATACCAAAAGCATGACAAGGTCAATAAAGTAATCTCCTATGCGAGCAAAACTTTATCCTCTGTGGAGGAAAAATTCAACGATTGTGAGAAGGCACTCCTGGCAACGGTGTGGGCATTGAAGAATTACCGCCTGTTTATCCAGGGGGAACACATCATCGTGGAGACTCCACACCAGCCTCTTCAATATCTCCAAAGTGACAGAATCCGATCCGGAAATGTAAGTAATTCCCGAATTACTTCCTGGATTCTGTCAATGCAAGGCTTTCCTGTGGAGGTCAGATATGGCCAAAACAAGAAGAGTCCCCTCGCGCAAGGTCTGGCTGACTTGCATGATTGTGCCAGAGAAAACTGTCTCGAGGACAAAAGTCTAAAAATCAAGGACAACATGGAGGCATACCTTAATTCCCCACACAAAGTCTTTGAAGAGGACAAGTGTGAGGGAATGCCCACTGTCTATGTGGATGGATGCTCTTACCATGTTGACAACAACGGGGAGAAAGAACTGGTGGCTGGCGTAGGGAATGCATGGGTGAAGGAGTTCCCAGAACCCTCCGCCGGATACAAAATTGGTCCCCGAAGTAGTCAGGTGGCAGAATTGATGGCTGTGCATCAGGCCATCCTCACTGCTGTCCAACATCAACTCCACGAACTGGTCATAATCACCGATTCGGATTATGTACGGAACGGGTTCGTGCAGCACCTGGTTAATTGGAAAACCAGAGGCATGTTATGTGCTAATAACAAACCCCTGAAACATGGGAAGTTAATCCAAAACATTGATTATCTGGTCACCTCGAAGGGGATGATCTTCTACTGGAAAAAGATCAAGGGTCATTCCAAAGTAGAGGGACCAGACAAAACTGGAAATGACTTAGCTGATCAGCTGGCCAATACCGGGGCCATCCAAGGGGATCTAATTGAGATTGAGTCCCTGTTGGGGGAAATCCAGGTCACTGCTATCACTAGGTCCCAGACAAATGCTCACAATGATCTTTCAACTGCCCAATGGAGCAAGGAGACCCCTGATGCTGATTTGATTACAGCTCAGAAGGGGGATCCAATTATTGGTAAGTTTTACCAACACCTTGAGGACACTGAGAAATTTCCCCTGACGGATACCGATTACATTAGGAAAGAGGACCTAAGAGTGTTGATGAAATGTCCAAAAATGTTCCGAATCCAAGACGGTTTGCTGGTAAGGAAATCAAAAGCTGGCCACGATCAGTCGGTGGTTCCTACCTCATTCCGAAGCCTGATGTTAAGTCACGCCCATGATGCGGCCACCGCCGGTCATAGGGGGTTTCACACAACACTGGAAATCTTAAGAGAGGTTGCATACTGGCCACACATGGGGCAGGACCTTGACCAATACTTGAAGGGGTGTCTTGTGTGTACACAATTTCAGCCATCATCCCTCACACACCGTGCACCCCTCCAAAAGAGGGGAATGACACTCCCATGGTCAGATTTACAAATCGACTTTGTAGGCCCCGTGATTCGCTCCGCTAGGGGGAATAAGTACATGTTGACTGTGACATGCTTGTTTACCAAGTGGGTGGAATGTCTCCCAGCCCTAAACTGCAAGGCAGAAACAGCAGCTGCCCTGATGACTAACCACATCTTTTCCCGTTTTGGTCTACCTCAAAGGATTGAGTCAGACAGAGGTAGCCACTTCACCAGTGAAGTAATGACAAAGATGTGGGAGATACTGGGGGTCAAGAGAAAGCTACACATTGCTTACAGGCCAGCTTCTTCTGGAGCAGTGGAACGCTACAACCGAACCATTGTGAGCATATTAAAGAAGTTTGTGGCAGATTCTGGGCCAAGTTGGGATATCCGATTACCTCTGGTCCTAATGGCCATCAGATCTACCCCTTCATCTGCAACCAAATTGTCACCATTTGAGTTGATGACTGGACGCAAGATGGTGCTTCCGCAGCATTTGCTCTACAGGACCCAAGAGCAGACACTAATAAATGCCTCCACAACTCACGAGTATGTGGAGAATTTAAGGAAACACATTCAACATGCTTTTGCTTATGCTCAGCGGAATCTAGAAAGATCAACTGATAGCATGAAGACCCACTATGACCTGAAAACTTCCAGGAAGGAATATCAGGTGGGGGACCGGGTCTATTTATACAATTTCCAAAGGAACCAGGCCAAACAGCGAAAATGTTTGCCTACATGGAAGGGACCCTTTGAGATTATAGACAAGATCTCCCCTGTGGCCTACAAGATCTGCATCCCCAAAGGCGGTTTGGCAGAGGGGGAAGTCAAGTGGGTCCACATAAACCAGTTGAAGTGTTGCCATCCCAGGCACACTTTGCTGCAACTGGAGGAGTCCTCTGCAATCCCAGAGGGTACCGCTCCAGAGTGATTCAATTCCAACCCTAAAAGATCCTACATATAGCCTATCAAATTCTGTGTTTCTCAAGTTTATGTGTTCCTGTCTCTTCATTTAAAAAAATGTGCATGTTCATATCTGTTGAGTTATAAAATATATATGCCACCCCACTATATCAATGGTGGGGGAGAAATGTCCATGAATAGGTATTGCCGCTTTTCCTTTGTCGTCCTAGGAGAAAGAAAACCTGGAGACTGGCCAAGGAGGCCGAGGGGCCCGGGGTACCGCCCAATCTTCCCATCAGGACCGGCGAGGAGAACCGATCGATCCGACCGGATGGAGAAAAAGATGCTGAACTGTGCCATCTATTGGAAGAAGATGAGGAGAACATCCCAGATCTTGCGAGTTCCATCAGTGAAACAGAATGGCCATCGCATGAGGGGGGCTTGTGGGATGTTTTTACCCATGCATCCGAGCCCTACCAAAAAAAAAAAAAACCTGTGCATTACTGGCATTGAAAACATCATGATGGCCAGAGCTTCCCAGAAAATGCCCAGGGAAATGCATGAAGAATAGGCTGCCACCCATTTTTGACGATGTTATGGGCACAGAAGGGCACTGCCTAAAACCACCATTGGACTACCCACACAGTAGCCTGAAACCATTGAGAATGGCAATGCTGATTGCCAAAAGCAACCTAGAACTGTGGGGAATTCATTTTCTTAAATCCCAAAAATGGTTGCATTACCAGTACTCACCACTATCAGAAAGCCGGCGTTTTAAAACCACCAGACATTTGTGTAAAACTGAATAAATGAACCCAAAGCAGGCCAAAGAAAGACTTACTGAGAGGTGGATACAATGTAAAGTTATATTCTGAAGTGACTTGAAGGTTTATAACAAGACTGGCTGAGCTCTGCAGGTCTGGAGCGGCTTAAACTGAAACTGGATTTAAAATTACCAAAAATCGAAATGTGTAAATAAACTGAGGGACAGACTTGTGACTGCTACATAGTTTGTCACTGTTAAAATGTCAGAGTTTTGAACTTAGAATCAGCATTCTAGCTGCATATGTAAAAATTGTTAGTTTTATTTGAATGCAGAAAACTGGGTAACTAAAAGTGACATTAGCTGGGGCCTGGCTTAAGGAACTGGATCTGCCTGACAACTTCCCCCCAATTGGAGTGAAACTGGATCCACAGCAGTTCTCAGGCCTGGCTGCATTCTGAGGGGAGGTTACCCCTCTCTGATTGAATTACCAAGGGACTGCTAGAGACTAAACAAAGGACCCAGGCAGAGGGTTTATTGGGGGGAGGCCATAAATGGCTTCCTCTTGAACAATGGGCCTTCCAGGGCCCAGGCAGATGGTTTATTGGGGGAATCGTAAAATAGCTTCCTCTTGGCAGAAGCTGGGAGGGGCAGGGTCTCTGAGCTTGGCAGAAACTGGATAAACTGGTTTCTCCACCATGTGACCTGGGAAGACACACCCCTGTTGGCCAGAATATGATTTTAAGAAAGATGTATAACTCATGGTGCGGACTTGTCAAAATTATTTAAATGATACCATAATTCTTGTGATTTTTTCTGTGCACATTTTAAGACGCGTTGGGAATTTGTGTGATGTTCTGGGGCAAAACCCTGCTATTTATGTATACTACAGACTCTGTGTTTAAGCTAGAGACATGGGAATTTACTGGAGTATTTATGGACAGGCCGTGTATATGTGTATAATTTTAATGAAAAACCAATATTGCAAAACCAGTTAAAAAACGCAAAATGTTGCCGTTTCTGAATGCAAGCTCTTAGAAACATCAGAGTTTGAACAGAGTATACCTCATGTGATACGTGATGGGTGCATGTAATTTCAAACCACTGTGTATCTATGAAATATGTCTTTAGGTCAAATATAGATTTGTGGGCAAACTGACCAGGGGAGGATCCTCTGACCCATAAAACCTACAGCATCACCATGACACACATTTCCTTCCCCCAATCAAAGCAGTGCGGAAAGCTTGACCAATGGGCAGTTGAAAGAGGGGCTGGCTAGTGATACTGCACACACACCCACTTTGAAAAGACATCAAAAGAGCCACTGGAAGCTAGAGAGGACATTCAAATCCAGTTGCTGCAACGCGCTCTGCCGGACCATACAACATCCAGAAGATACCAGATTCAACACTTAGACTTTAAAACTCCAAAGAACTTTATTCAGAACTCAAAGCAAGGGCCTAAACCCACAAACTGAGAACTCTTCTGAGTAGGCCTCAGCATCCAGCAAACCTAACAGCGGTAGCAGCATCCAGGAGCCGTGCAAATCAGCGCTGGGTCCAGAGAAAGCTATGCAGAAAGATCCAGAAGCAGTGCTGTACCCAGAGAAAGCAGAGCAGTATCCAGAACCAGAGGCCAGAGATCCAGAGTGACCCAGACCGCTGTTAGCAGAACCAGAGAGCTGACCCAGATCACTGTGAAGTGCCGAGACCAGAACCGGAGTCCAGTCCAAAACCTGACCAGATCCATGGGGAGGCCTATTTCAAAATATATTGTGAGTACCTAGCAGAACTGTGCAGAACCAATCGCTTAGTTAAAATAATATAATTCAATCTATTTTAATCTAACCAGAACTGCCTCCTAACTGTCACCTGTCATTTTCTAGCTGCAAGCTGTAACCTGTCGCTTTGAACTTTTAAAATTTCAAATCTGAAAAACTACCTTTATTTAATTGTCCGTATCTCTGGAACCGTTTGTGCTAAGAACTTGGTTTAACTTTCCTCTGAAAGCTTAGAATCTCAGCTTTTCAACAAGCTTAGAACCGACTTGCTACTTATACTTTTGCCGTAATCACGATTCTCGCACTCGCAAATTTTGCCGCGATTTGCGATTTGGCCCGATTTCTTTACTTGTAAAAAGATAGCTGCTTTTGCCTGAACTGCTAAATTGCGTCTGCCTCTTAAGAACCATCCCTGAATCATTGCTAGAGTGAGCCTGAACTCATATTAACTAGATACCACTCACCCTGAACCTCCGGAAGGGAATTAAAAGCATTTTCAGCATATTTCTCACTGCATTGTCATCATATTCAAAGCCTTTTGCCTGTGTTTCAAACTTCTGTAGTCTAAGCTTGCTGGGGTGAACTGAATTACATTTGATTGCATGTCTGAGAACTGTCTGCTACTCTTCATTTCCTTACATTGTATAAGGGGGGGAGTGGATTGCCAGAGAAAAGTGATTACAATGTTTTGTTGAAATCATATTGAGTATTTTCTGTACTGCCTTTCATTCAACATTGCATCCATCTGAACTTATATAAAGCATTCTCTACCACCTTATTCTTCTGTTCCTATTCACAAGTGTACTAGTGCCAGACTATCATATATATATATATTGTTTAAATTCTCAAATAAACCTTTTAAACTTGCAAAACAGAACTACTTCTTGGCGCAGTGGGGTCAGGGGGATTCCAAGAGAGGGGTGTTATATAGGGGTAGTCATCCAGAACTCATGAACAGGACATAAAGATATATCAATAAGGGTTTCCATTCAGTATCCCAGACTAGGCATTGACTTAGCTGTAGTGCTGGATTTAATCCTCTTACATGACAGCCACTGGTACATCAAAGCATCTCAAGAAGGGGGAAGGTACACCCTCTTTCAGCCATGGGCAGCCTAATTTAAATATCAAAGGCTCCATGGATCTTCTTTCCCTTTGTCTATTCCGGCTGGTGGCAGCATTGCATACTAATGAGAGATAATTGAGGTAAGTCTTGAAGTGTCTTCGTTGCCGGAATAGACAACAGGAAAGGCGGTATGCAATGTGTTAACTTGAAGCTAGTTCCCACCTCTCTGTATGAAAGGCAGTGAAATGCATGTCTTGGTCCACTATTTACCGTAAGCAAACCCCTGCAGATCTGTCCCCTTTCAGAGGGGAGAAGTATGTGATTTGAGGGAGACAAGCAGTCTGCTCTTGCCACATACTTCAAGGGAGACCTGCACTTTAATCAATAGTTACAGAGGGCTCAGTTAACCAGAGAGACACTGTGATCTACAACAGACAGGAAGATGGGTAGGACTTAAGTATATGTTGTCACCCCTCACCTTTTCCAGTTGCCGAGCACTCTGGCCAAGATCTCATGCATAACAGAAGATTGTTGGTGGGGACACATAATTGGTTCATTAAGGTAGGCTTAGCCTGCACCAATCAATGTGGCCCATTTGGCTTTAAATGAGAGCTGAACCCCTCACTTAGCAGATCATTTGACGACTTCGAAAAGCATAAGAAGAAGGTATAATTTGGACCTGAGCTGAAGGTACAGTCTACTTTACATATTCCTCCATTGAAGGATGGCCAGGAGTTCCAAGAGGGAAGCAAGATTCATCCCCTAAACATCTTCCCGGGAACAGAGGGAGATTCTATACAGCAGCTCCAGAACCGGTAACCAGCCAGCACACAGCATGTCCTGCTAGGTTCTGCCTGCAAGCTTCCTAAATTGGAAATGTCTCTGGACAAAGGGCAAGGTTGTTGCCTGCAAAAACTCTGCTGAGATTTGGCCCGTTTGCCTTGAACCGACGACATGAGCCCTGTGAAGAAACTAGGAGGAGTGCCAGACAAGCATCAACAAACATCCATCTTTTAAGGACATTTTCAAAACAGTCGAGACCTCAAACCGCATTCAGCTGTAACACTGACTGTTGTCACACCGCAGTCACCAGAGCCATCCAAGACGCCTCGATCAGCGATCCACATCCATCAACCAGCACAGAGAAAACTATTCTTGACCCCAGGCCACCGCGCCAGCCAGCCTGCAGCCATCCTTCCAGCCTTGCTTGCTGAACTGCCTGCCGCCTGATACCTGCAGCTGTCTCCCACCACAAACTCTGTCTCGGGAGCTGCAAAGTGCCCTGGAACACCCTCAGTGCTGTCAATCATCAAGAACTTTTTAAGCACTGTGTACATTGTGGTTCTGCCCCACTGGTCCTTCTCCGAAAGTCCCTAGAGACAGTTACAACCATTAGGCCCTTGGTGCTGAAACCAATAACCTTCAACAGTAAGACTGATTAATTTACCAACTACTCTCCTATCAGTATCCAGAGTGCATTCCTTTCCTTCATCAAACTGCCTGTCCTTTGTGTTCCTTTACAGGGTGGGTTGTATTTTGTAGTGTACTAGAACGGTCTGTTGTAGTAATAAAAAAGTAGATATTTGTATACAACCTTGACTGGACATTCCTTTTTATCATTGGGTAATAATTGTATTTTTGCTGTATTGCAACTAACCAATGATCCATGACCTTGCAGAGATAACCCTGCCGTTCCGTCCACGTTACCAAAAATTGGACATGGAAGTTAAGAATTTACTTGTGTTCGAATCTGTTCAGATTCCTTCTGGTGTACTAGAAGTGTGGGGCTGATTGATGGTTTGGAAACCAATATACATCTGTTGACCACTGCTGCCCCAGAAGTTGATTCGCCACATATAGTCAATATCTTCCACACGCCACAACACCCCTACTCTCCAATCACCACTTACTTGTTTATCTCAAAAGAGTGTGCATTTACGTCTGCATGTTCAGCAGAAGTCCTCCATTGCGGGGTACCGTTAATGGCCTTTACAATCCAGGGACAGCGCTCCACTCCAAAGAGCAGACAGGAATTCTCATAACATGGCTCCTGTAAACCTCTCAACAGTTGTGCACAAGGGGGACCTGGCATTGCATGTGGGAGCAGCCCACCAGATGTGCGACCAGGAATCCTACTTCCTCGTGGAGAATACTGGGATCACATCATAGTCACCAATAATATAGGTTAATTCCCCAGCTATATGACCAAGAAAATACAACTCAGATTATAAACACAAAAATTGTTACATATGACACTCGATATACAGTGTTAATCCCCAACCCACATTGGCTACCACTTATATACATGCTAATGATTATATATAGCCCATTCTCCAATTGGCTCCACTATCTTCTTGCCCATCTTCACCACATGTGGGTAGCGTACTTGTCCATTTTGAGACACTGCAAGCCAATTGGTTGCATTCAACTGGCACCCCCATCTTCAATCATAATCATGTCATATACACCTGGTTATCAACTTTAACTCAGCTGTCAATTTCAAGGTCTTACTGGACCGGGCAAACAAAGCAGCCCTTTTCTCATCCCAGACATGTTGGTGCCCCCATTATGCCCTCCACACTGTGCAGGCATCATTCTTGGCTCTCCTTGGCACAAAGCTTAGATCATGTTTTTCTCTGCTTTCCCTTTATCAGTTTCCCTCCCGAAGAATGAACTTAGTGTCCCACTAATCAATCAAGTTCCCGAAAGATGTTGAACCCATTTTCCTTTACATCTGGTAGTTCAAATAGAATGGCCATCATCCTTAAATCTTAGTTATGTTTTGGTGCTCCAGGACCTCTGTCTCATTTCCCAAGAATATTACCTTCCTATTAGGCTACAGCCCCTCACCAGTTCAGTTACACACATTTCTGCCTAATTGTTCAAAGCCTAGCTGGTACGGGTGTATGTGTCTGTTTCTCCCCAACTCCGTGCTTGGGAATCAAAGATGATCAGACAAGGAATGAGGCCTTGTTGTTCTGTGTTTCAACACTGCCTGCAAGGATCCAGTCCTACTCCTAAATGCAACTCTACTTTATCTTTTGATTATCTTCTTTATATGTACGTTATGTATTTTACATAATTCTATTATAAAAACGACTGGTTAGTTCCCCCTATGAGATTCCTTTCTCCCACCAATTAGTCTCATCCATAATGCACCCCCCGACAGCATCCTGCACCTATTCTCCATGTTTTAATATAGTTTTCGCAATTTGAATCGTCTGGTAGGGGCGATAATCTGAACATTCATCCAAACAGAAGCAAAGGAAAAATGTTATCTTCAAGGCTGATCATAGTTAGTTTAAGAGGGTAACAGAGTTGAGGATGTAGACTTTTAGGTTTTCGTTTTGAACAAATCACTATGGACTGTTTCTTGGATGTCAGAGGAAGAGAGGTCAATGCAAGTGGAGCAAGAAGAGAGAAAGAGCAGAAGCGAGAGGAAGCTAAGGGAGTGTGAGTTACTACAAGCGTAGTCGAGGAGGCTGAGCGAAGGTTACCAGAAGGCTTGTAGAGCTGGATAGAGGAGGACAGATATGGTGGTACCTTACTGTGGAATTAAAACAATTTTAAAAAAGGAAAAACAAAAGAAAATGGCCACCCTTTTACCTTTAATTGGCAGCTATTAAAAAAATAGGAAAACAGTAAACATAAAAATGGCCGCCATGGAAAGGAAGAAGGGACTAGTTGTAGTCCCTTCTTCCTTTCCATAGCGGCCTGTCACAGATCGAGGTGGATGCACTGGAGACAGAAGTGTTTCAAGCACCTCCTCTCCCAAAGAGGAGAAAAAAAGCAGGTAAGTGGAGGGAAGGGGGAGGGAAATCTCTAGAGGGGATTGGTGGAGAGGAGGGGAGAAGAGCACTTACCTGAATCCCCGGTGGGGAAATATGGTAGCCTCCAGCCATGAGGAGGCTCTGAGCGGGGGGATTACCTTGTGGTAATTCCACCATTCCGAGCCTCCTTTTTGACTGGGAGGCTGCCACATACCTCCCTCCGGGTACTAATAGCAGCTAGCAAAGTATTCGGCTTGGTCATTATCTGTGAGAGTGAGTTGATAATCATAGGCTTAGGAAGTGCAAGCAGTGAATTTGGGGTGGCCTGTAGCCGGCAAAGATGGTTGGAGTGAGAGTCAAAGAGGATGAGGGAGAATTCTGTTTTTGTTCTATCGAGAGAGGACTTGAGAGACTTCTGGGAAGAGATGTAGAGAAGCAGGGTCTCATGTGAGTGTGTCTGTCTCAATTTGCACAGTCTGAGCAGAGACAGCGTATAAATGGGGTGAGTCTCAGTAGTGAAAGTTAGCAGTGGGAAGTGAGAGAAGAATGAGTCATATTGTAGGGATTGGAAGCTTGAGAAGGCAATGTTAGTGGAAGAGCAATCAGGTTTGAAGGAGGAGAGTGATAATTGTAGGTTTGAGAGAAAGTGAGGAATGGCAGACAGTTTACGTTTAATTTTAGTAATAGGTGGGGCATATGGTGGGGGGAGGTCAGATGGTGGAAAGGAAACAGTGGTGGAAACAATGGAGTGATCAGATAGGGATAGTGTGTCAGTAGATTAAAATGGGTGAGAGAGAGGTGGAGATGTATAAGATCAAAAGGGTATCCTCCAGTGTGGGTAGAAGGGTTATGGATATAGTGAAGAGTGTGGTCACTAAGAAAATACTAAAGTTCAGATTTTTAGAAGTGGTTGGCGAGGGAAGATTAAATCACCTAGGAGAATGAGGTGATGTTAGGTGGAAAGAGAAGAAAAGGAGTGCCCAAGTTTCTAAAAGAATGGTCTAGTGGGACCAGGACAGCAATAGATGGTGATGATGTGAACTGAGTGAGGTGGAACAATAGCAGAGATGGTAAATACCAAAGCGGTAGGAGAGGGCATGGCCTTGGATATTTATGAGATATTGAGGTGGGAAAAGAGTAGGTGCGTGGCACCTCCTCCTCTGCGAGTCAGACGAGAAGATTGAATAGAGTGAAAGAAGGATAGTTTGGGGTCCTGTATGGCCACCAGAGTTGCATTGTTAGATGAAGAAATACAGGTTTCAGGGATAGCAAGGAGGTCTAGGGGAGTAGCACTGGAGTGAAAATAGTCAGTGATGGAGGAGGTTTTGTTGCATGAAGACGGAACATTCCAGAATGCAGTGTTTATTTTATGAGGTAAGGAAGAGTAGAAAAGTTCAGTCTCAGAGGAGGAGAGGCGAGGTGGTTAGGTTTAAGGGACGGTATGGTTAGTTTGTCTGCTTCGTTTGATGAAACAAGTACTTTTAAGAGAGTTGTAGTAGTGGTAGTTTTCAAGATGTCATTTTCATGATAGTGATAAGAAAGGAGGAAGTTGTAACATGATTGGAGAAAGCATAGGGAGAGGTGAGTAGGGAGAGCAGGAGGAGCAGCAGGAGTGAATGCATTCGGAGGAGATTATTACAATTTGGAGATATGGCACAGTAATTGGCAAGATAGGGGTATTCACAGGTGCAGCAGGTAGGAAGCCAAATGCAAAGGTGTGTAGGCAAAGAAGAAACTAGCCTGGTCAATGAGTGGTCTTCACCCTTCATTTTTTCACCCTTAACTGGCACAAACAAGGGGGGCTCTGGGAATTTCTCTACTACTGGCCTATATCCTGGGTTAGAGTCTCAACCAGAGTCTTTAGCTAACCATTGGTTCACAGAAGGGAAATATCCACTACATATCATTCTTTGTCCTGCCCAGGGGCAGTCCAGAACCAAAATGCATGGCAATTCTCTTCTGAACAAGAGTACCAACAGCAACCCCAGACACGTGAGCAAGGGTTCCATGTCTGGATTATCCTCGTAGTTTAGAGTGAATACCCAAAGATACTTAATATGCACAAACAAGGGGGGTTCTGGGAGTTTCTCTACTACCGGCCTATATCCCGGGTTAGAGTCCCAACCAGAATGTTTAGCCTTAACTGGGACACCCCTGTCTGGATGCCCCTGGGGAGTTCAGAAGTGATGTCATATGCTTTTTTCACATGATCGTTTAGTACATCAGTGGTTCCTCTCTCTGATTGTTCCCCTGCTGTTGCTGACATGAAGCAATTTGTTCCTTATTGGTGTTCCCAGAGGAGTCTCTTCTGGTCGTCTGTTGGAGATGGGGACAACAAAAGATGGCTGCAGGAAGAGGTAGGCAATAGAAAGGACACATAACTTGCTTAGGGAAAGAAATTGACTCGTTTTCTGAAGTGCACCTAACTGGACTGGTAGCAAAGGGCAAATCACTGCATATGCAGGTGGAGACTAACAGACAACATGCCTACCTCTCATGAAGAAGCAGGCTCTGGATAGATTAAGTAGTCACAAGCAGGAACACAACTAAGTAGACTGAAACAGGAAAGGAAACTGAAGAACCATGAGGACAGAAACAAGAACTTACCTAACTGGAATGTGGCAGCCATGGGAATGCAAAGAAACTGAAAAACACCACGACCAGGAACAAGCTACAATACTGGGAGTAAACTTGGAGCAGAAGCAGGCTAGGAGCATGTATGGCGAGGTACAAATGGGTTGTAAATAAGGGGCACATACATTATGTAGGCAGAGGAGCTGCACACAAGATGAAGCTGACACTGCGGTATACAGAGGAGCTGCACGCAAAACTAAAACAAAGGTTAGGTGTACAGAAGAGCAGGACACAACCAGAACAAAGCAAAATAGCAGGGCAAGAACTGGCATTGAAGCCTGGATCAACCGAAGAAAGGTTCTACAGGGGAACACTGTGCAAACTACTGGCTTTCTGGCTCAGTGACTTTTAACTAAGTAACCACAAGGAAGCACACAACTGGATTCAATGCCTGCTTCTGGACTCCACCTTGTTGGTTTAGCTTAAACATGGTTTGAGAAAGTGGGTAGGCTCTGTCAAAGATCCAGGACCTGTTCATTTGAATTCCACATCCAGGGTGTGAATTCAAAAATATTACAAGAAAGCAATCCTTAAGGAGCGCAATGATGCACACGGTAAGCAATTGCTGTGATGCTTTTATTTGTGGTTCTGCCTTTGTTCTATTTTGTTTCTTTTCATAATTTTCATCAATATTTTCCTTTTAGCAAAGGATTTCAACCAGGCCACGGCGGGTGACTGGCTGCCGCAACTGCACATACATGCTAACTGGATTCACGCTTTTTTTATTTTAATTCATTTGCTTTACCTGCTTTTAATCTTGCAGTCATTTCTTTGTATACTGGCTCTGGACCGGGTATGAGGGTTCCTGGCCTCACTGAAGACCCTGAGTCTTGTGCTCAGAACAGGAAGTCCTGTTTTATTTCCTACCCACACTCACTGGGGAGGCAGTCCCTCTGGCCTGTTCTTAGCAGTGAAAGGTGATTGGCTAGGGTAATACAGTGTGCCTATATAGGACAGCAGTACACAGACAACGCAGCGGTCGGGCACAGTGGTAAAGGGCATGTTGTGACGAAGTAGTGCCAAAGTTAAGCCTCTCTGGGCCCGTTCGGGTCAGGTTTGGTTCCAGTAGCTGGTCTCTTATGTGTTCTTCCCACTACTCCCTCTCATGTCTGATAGATATGACACCGGCAGGTACTGTTTTTCCCCTGAATTTTCATTTGGCAGGTTGCGCGCCTGTTGTTTCTTCCAGCCCTAACACACGTTTGAGTGCAGGGTTACTTATGTCATGCTCCCCGGTCGCACATGTTGATCATGTTTACAATGTTATCTGTGACAATTGTCGAGATATACTCTGTTCTATGGAAACCTGGCTAACAGCTGCCTCGTCCCCCATTTTTCCACAATTCTTGCCTGAGGGGTATACAAACATTCATGAAGAGATAGCTGTGCCCCATGCGGGTGGGGTGATAGCTGTTATATGTAAAGCCACCTTTAAGGTTATTACTGTACCAGTAGTCCATGATTTGACCATGGACATTTTTTTTGTTTGCTTGGAAATCTCTGCTTCCGACTTTGCTCATTTTCTGCTGGTCTCTAGTCCACCTGGCCCTTATACGAATTTCCTGCTACCTTTCCTGGAACTTGTGGCTTCCCTTCACCTGGAATACATAAATTATATAGTGCTAGGTGACTTTAATATCCCCTTAAACCCTCCTCTTGTACCTACTCTAGATGCTTTTTTGAGGGTTTTGTGGATCTGCGTTTAACCCAACATGTCACTGAACACACCCATCTTCTTGGGTGGATCCTGAATCATATTTTTATTTCTGCAGTCCCGGGTCTGGCAGTCTGCCCCTTAGTGTCTGTCCCTTGGTCTGACCACTTTCTGGTCGCTTTTTCAGTACCCCTTTGGAGTTTCCCTTCCTACACCATTTAGAGGGACAGTCTTTAAGTGGAAATGGCTTGGCACTGATAAGTCTGTCTTGGCATATGCAGTGAAGAAAAAATGTCCTAGTGACGTGCCTGTGGATTTTACCACCCTATCTATGGAGCTGCCAGCTATTGCCAATCAAATGGCACCCTTTAAAACCATTCAGCTGCATGGCGGTCCATCTCAGGGATGGTTCACAGAAGAACTGAGAGTGGCGTAACTGGGGTGTCAAGGAGAAGCCGAATGCCTCTGCAGGAAGTCCCACCCACCTCCCACCTGTATGTTGGAGGCCTAAGATTGTGACCTTTCCACTGAGAATATTCGAAAGAGGATAACCTCTGAGAAAACCCGATCAGATGTACTCCAGAAGATATGACAATCTAATGGAGGAAACCCCAGAAGGAATATGAATAAGTGCAAGAAAAGGAGCTGGTTACGTCACAAGAAGCGAGTGTGTCGCACAGAGAAGACTGGTTGAAGAAGATGCATGATCCTTATAGAAACTGATGACGAAATAAAGAATCGAGTAAACATTCATAGGCAAAGTAAAAAGTGCATGTGTGAAGAGCACTGCAGAAAATGTAAGCTGTTCAATAACTGTACAGATGGAATAACTCAAGTAGACTAAGTGATCATAGAAGCTGGCTATACATAGTGAATAGACTGCAGGCGGAGCTGCCATTGTATAGAAGCTGGACATCGGTTTCAGGAATATATACATTCTAACCCATGGAAAAGAAGGACTGAGAACTGTGTCGCAGTAAGAATTAGCTGAGATTGCAGACTTGATTGGTGAAGCTGTCTGGGCTGGTATCAAAGTTGAAGCAGCCAAAGCTGGTTATCGATTCTCAAGGCAGTGAATGTTAAAAGCTTAATCATCCCTTGTTAAGGTGTGAAGAAAGAACACCATGAGTGCCAAGTTTTATTCATTTAAGACATTTAATTGCTGCAAAATGGTCCAAATTCTGGTCTCTTGTCACGTGAGCCCAGGATGGAAATACTGTGAGCATGGAGTCCTAGAATAACAATAGTGTGTGCTCACACTCCCTTATATTCCCAGAGGCAAGAATACACTGCAACGCCAAGTTCTAAGACAATCTTCATGGCAGAAGACATGGGTGATGAGAAATGTTGGGCTAATTGGGTGGGGAGGCAGAGTCAAGTCGACGTCCTGGCACCTGTATGCGCTTACGTGCTGCTAAGTAAACGAAATGTTCCAGACATGGTACGAGCATGCCAACCAGTTGTAGAGGGCCATATAATGAAGGGTCTTATAGTTTGAGAGCCAATGTTATACCGCATACTTAATAATGTTGAAGATGACTTGCACTAGAGTTGGGCAGAAGATGTCCACCTGACAATAGAGAACCAATCACAACCCAGTCCCTTGTAGAAAGTATACTTAGATGGTTCTCTTGAGCGTATCACTATTCCTCGTAGGTTTCTCATAGTTGCCACGTAGTATGACGTCACATATGAGGAATTTGTACAATATAACTGTGATTTTTTATGAAATGTATGAGAGCCCGAGCAAACGTTCATTGATGTCCGTTATTATTTGGTGTCAGAGTTATTCTGCATCCCATCCATTGCATGCGAGTTGCCAAAAGGGCTCTAAGCTCAGGGGTTTCACCAAGCAGAGCGCTAGTGGCGCTCTTCTTATAGTGCTTGTGATAAATTGGCCTTCACCTCGCTCTCCTGAAACTATCATCTGTCTATTAAGTCAGCCAAACAGAAATGTTTTACTCTCAAGATTGAAACGGCACTCAGTCAAACGAAGGAGCTATTTGCAGTCATTAAATCATTTTCTTCTATAGCTGGCTTTCTTCCCTTAGTGCCTGCTTCTCAGTCACACTATGATGCACTTTTTCCATTCCAAAATTGTTAATATTTGAAACAATATTAATCTCACACAGGTGAGCCCTAGTGTGAAGGTCACGGGGCACAGCCAGCTACCTCTGGCTGGGCTACCTTCCCTATATTCTCTGATGAGGCTGTATTAAAGGCCATCGCTCACCTGCAATCCGCAGCCACATCTGACCCTATACCTCTATTAATTTTTAAAGATCTCTTGCCTGACATTAATCCCCTGGTGACCCAGGCTGTACACCATTTTTGTTGCTCTGGTGTGATCCCTAAAGAAATTAAACAGGCTATTATGGTCCCTCTTTTAAAAAAGTGGTAACTGGATACCTCTGTTATGTCCAATTTATGCCCTATCTCTCTACTTCCCTTCTTTATGAAGCTTCTTGAGGCCTTGATATCTTCTTCTTTCAGGGATTCTTGAGTCCTCCTCTGTGCTTGACATCTTTCAGTTGGGTTTCCACCCCTGTAGAGGTACCAAAAGTGTTCTAGTTTCAGTAATGGACGTTATGGCCAGGCTGGTCGATGGAGGTGGTGTCGGGGCCCTGATTCTGCTCAATCTATCTGTGGTATGCAACATTGTCGACCACTCCGTACTACTATCCCGCATGGCCTCATCCCATCTGCGTGACTGCCTGGCAGCCAGGGGGGAATTAATAGGCGCCAACTGGCTCAAACTCAACGGGGACAAGACTGAGGTCCGTGTAGTGGGGGCCTCCTCTGAATCCTGTTATTGATCCTCAGTTTTCTGGCCATCCTCACTGGGTTTTTTTCCGAATCCAGTGACCGTAGTTAAACATCTTGGGGTCTATCGCTCTGCTTCTCTGTCCTTGGCATCACATGTGAGTGCAGTGTGCCAGACTACCCACATATTATTGAGAGTCCATCAGAAGATCCTGCCCTTTCTTCCTCCTTCTCTTCGCCCTTCAGTGTTGGCTTCCTTTATTTCCAGCTGGCTGGAGTATTCTAATGCCCTCTATCTAGCCCAGCCCTGGAGCCCTGTCCATTGGCTGCAGCTGCTAGAGAACCTGGCTGTTTGGACTGCCACCCCTTATAGTTCCCACATTAGCCCAGTGCTATGTTCTTTGCACTATCTCCCTGCGAAACAAAGAATAGTCTTGTTCACTGGCCATACTACCAGGCTTTTGATGATTTTCTGTGGGATAAATTCACTTCTTATATTCCTGGCCGCCATCTTCAGTCAAGCAGTGACTGTCTGGTCATTGTCCCTCCATTTTGTCTTCAAAGGGTGGGCGGTGGAGACTTTTCAGTGGCCACTAGCATGTTATGGAATGCTCTCCCTTTAACTTTGAGGCAGACCACAAACCACCTGCACTTACGTCGCTTGTTAAAAACTCTGCTCTTTTCATTGGGCCCCTAGATTGATGTTATAATACTGTGACTATCCTTGTGCCTAGATTTCCTCGGGTGCACGTGCGCGTTATAAATCTGAGTAACATAACATGACATAACATAACAATGTGAAATCTTGAAACACATTACTGATTGTAGCAGGCTCTGATGACAGTCACAGAGAGTTGTAAAGGAATTATTACTGAACCTCAAAGGGTGCTCATGCACACTACCTGGTAGCCTAATGACAGACTTGCAAAATATCCAGGCAAAAGAAGCATTGTGAGTCAAACCCAATAATTCCAAAGGTGCAGGGTCCTGAACTTCCTATTGGGTCTGGTTTCTGATTGAAATCCACTGATGAGTGGGTGTGAGGGAAAGGCAAGGTGTGAGCATTTTTTTCTTTTTCTCAATTGTGGGTGTGTTTGTGTATGGGCATGGGTGAGTGCAACTGCAATTCAGTTGGCATTTAGTATTTTAACTACTGGCGCGAGGACCCGCCTAATCTCTGTGTGTCTTTAAAGAGAATGATTCCTTTGTTTGTCACAAACCACAGATATGAGGCACCAATAAAAAAACAAAGAAACCGTGAATATAGTGCCCTCTCCTTTAGAAGCCCCAGCTGTATTTTTTAGGCTGAGTCACAGTCAGCCCGTTGTCTTTATTCGCCGCATCCTAGTAAACCTAGTATAAACTGTGTTTTAAATCCAGCTCAGAAGAAACACTGGATATGATGCATATCACCGACTGTATGTATTTTCACCCGTTGATAGGGCGATGACTAACACCGCTTTCTATGGGTGGCGCACACAGTAGCTTGCAAGACAGATGGCAACAAGTTAAATCCACGCATTCGTTGATCCCTGCTGGAGACAGCGTAGCCCAGCCATAAATCCATCTCTCTGTAAAGTGGAAGTGGCTTTGCATTTTATTTCATTGAACAGTGTGTCAAGCTGCAGTATTGGTTGAAAAATACTAAAACCCCCTCGTCGAGAGAAGGTATTCCACTTGGAAGTGGATATTAGCATGTACCGAAAGATAAAATACTGCAGGGAAACACTAAAGGAAGACACAGATTTCCAAACTGAGATGAGATTCTGCAGACAGGAGGGAACAGACATTTAACTAACACGTTTTAAGAAATAGGAACCGACTTAACACAGCGGGAATACTCAGAAACCAGTTACTAATGGTTTATTTTGGTTCTAAATGCCAGCATGTGTTTTTATATCTAGGGAGATGCACTGGTGGAAATTCCAGTTTTAACATAATTGCTTTCGGTGTTTGCTAATTGTACCTCTGTTGGAGTCTGGTGGCATCTTCTGTTGTTTTATGAAGCAAGTGATATTTCTTTCCCTCCTTGGTATACATGGTGCATGAATAAGCCTCAAGTCAATCCATTAGTTTTGTTTAGTTTAGTTATTTATAAATGGCTGCCGAACCCTGGGGTAACTGGGCGCCAGTGACTTACAGCGAGTTACAACAAGTTATAGGCATTTTCAGAGCTATACAAGGCAATAATGATGAGTGCAGGTGATCGGTACAGCGAGTTACAACAAGTTATAGGCATTTTCAGAGCTATACAAGGCAATAATGATGAGTGCAGGTGACCGGTACAGCGAGTTACAACAAGTTATAGGCATTTTCAGAGCTATACACGGCAATAATGATGAGTGCAGGTGACCGGTACAGCGAGTTACAACAAGTTATAGGCATTTTCAGAGCTATACAAGGCAATAATGATGAGTGCAGGTGACCGGTACAGCGAGTTACAACAAGTTATAGGCATTTTCAGAGCTATACAAGGCAATAATGATGAGTGCAGGTGACCGGTACAGCGAGTTACAACAAGTTATAGGCATTTTCAGAGCTATACAAGGCAATAATGATGAGTGCAGGTGACCGGTACAGCGAGTTACAACAAGTTATAGGCATTTTCAGAGCTATACAAGGCAATAATGATGAGTGCAGGTGACCGGTACAGCGAGTTACAACAAGTTATAGGCATTTTCAGAGCTATACAAGGCAATAATGATAAGTGCAGGTGACCGGTACAGCGAGTTACAACAAGTTATAGGCATTTTCAGAGCTATACAAGGCAATAATGATGAGTGCAGGTGACCGTGATAGTCGTAGGAATGACACAGGAGAAATACAGTACAGGGGAGAGACAGAGGTATCATTGTATTTAAATTTAAAATTTAACTGGTTATTTATAATGCACTAATTCCCAGAGGTTTCTAGGCAGACCCAGGGATCGAACCGGTGTTGCTCTGCATAGTCTTGTTTTCAAGTCGAGCACTTTGCCCCTGACCTATCCTCCAGAGACGAGTCATCATACTGTTATCATAGAGAAAAAACGGCTGTAGAACAGTGGCTGACTATTTTCACAACAGAATTATAAGCAAAGTATAGCAGTAGCCTGATAAATGTATGTTATGAGAGGGCCGTGTGGTGCAGTTCTACCGCCCTCAGCGGAATATTGGCCTCAATCAATAATATATGAAAGATATGTGTTTATTGTGAGGAACTGTATTTACCCTCCCATATGTTTCAGTCCTCCATCGGAGCCTTGAGGCCACTTGCTGTCCTCAAGCACTGGAGGTGGGAAAGACTAGTGTCCTACAGTGTTACGACGCCTGCGTGATCCAGCGATATTGTGTCCATGTTTTGATGACGTGGACTACTCTGTGGCCATGTACTTTGGTCTAACCATACTCCGGCTGCTTTTCACAAGAGTACCTTTTAACAGTACAAGAGAAATGGTGCCCCAGTTCTCTCCGCTGAGGTCGGTGCGATTCAGGAGAGAAGGCTGCCAGATGGGGGCTACAGGCCACATGTGTTAAAATGACCTCCCATTTATCTTGAAGGTAGCAACGTGTATGTTTTGTACAACATGTTTGATTCCAGGCCATTGTGTCTTTTGGATTACATCATGGAGCCCATGCTACCTACCGGCCTGCAATGCTTTCTCCGTTGACGTCATTCCATTCTTGGTGCTGTCACCGACCTCCTGAAGCGTGTAATGAAGCACCTTTTGCAGTAAAGTAAATGCCGTATACGCATTCAGATTAGGAGGAGGCGAGGGACAGACCATTTCCTGCTCTAGGCCAAAGATATGGGACCCTCCCCGCTCACAGTCTATGCAGGGATGGGAGAACCCCACACGTTAATGGAATATTTGCTGCTCCCCCACATCTAGCCTATATTTTTTTCTGTCCCTCCCCAAATTTAAGGCTCGCCCATCCTCTGCCCTCTGCCACTTAATCTTACTCGTATGTGTTATTCTTCTGCTCATGTACAAAAGGTGATATGTGCTTCATGTAATGGAGAGCAGTTTGTTTCAATCTAGCTTTCATCTTCTGTTGGCACCTAATCATTTTTACTAACAGTCATATATGTGAACCCGTCCCCATACAACAGTGCGAGACTGTGGACTGGACTAGGATCTTGAAACTGTGGGATTGGCCCAGTATGTCCACTCCAGCTTCATCATTCCCCCTCTTGGAAGGAAGGAAGGAAGGAAGGAAGGAAGGAAGGAAGGAAGGAAGGAAGGAAGGAAGGAAGGAAGGAAGGAAGGAAGGAAGGAAGGAAGGAAGGAAGGAAGGAAGGAAGGAAGGAAGGAAGGAAGGAAGGAAGGAAGGAAGGAAGGAAGGAAGGAAGGAAGGAAGGAAGGAAGGAAGGAAGGAAGGAAGGAAGGAAGGAAGGAAGGAAGGAAGGAAGGAAGGAAGGAAGGAAGGAAGGAAGGAAGGAAGGAAGGGAGGGAGGGAGGGAGGGAGGGAGGGAGGGAGGGAGGGAGGGAGGGAGGGAGGGAGGGAGGGAGGGAGGGAGGGAGGGAGGGGGAGAGGAGGAAGGAAGGAAGAGAAAAAGTTTATAATGATGTCTGATGTCTGATTTTCATCTTTTAAAATGTAACGCCTGTGTGATTCACGTGTTCTCTTCTCCATCTCTACACAGACTCTGTGACAGACAGACAATATTGAAAACACGGTTTCTTCTTCTTAGACCCCTGGAACATGGTTGGAATCTGTCTTGAAAGCAGAATTGTTGGGGCATGAATAATCCATTAATACAATTTTTACGTGTAGGTTCCTCCATTCCATCTAACCTTTAGATGACAGGGAATCTGAACAGGAAACAAGCTGTGGGCCAAACATGTTTTATTCAATCCTGCTATGGACTGTGTTCACAATGTACATGCCCTTCAAAAAATGGAACAACCTTTTTAGATTAAGGTTAAATGTATTTTCAGTGGCCTCTCTAATGGATCAGGAGAGCAAATAAACTATGACAAAATGCAAGGAAAGCAAAGATGCCTGGGCTCTTTCTAGTTCCCCTCCCACGCTGACCATTTAAATCCCAGCCAACTGGTTAATACACCTGTTGTTCTATACGTAAAGAGCCACAGACACTTAAATTAAAATCAGATTTTTTAATAACATGTGTATTTTGAAATACACAAAAAATACATCAAATAGCAGAAGGTTTGTTCTTATTAAAATGTACAGGATAGCATGTACTACTTCATATCAGAAGAGGACAAGAACATGTGAGGATCTGTCTGGATGACTGAATATATTTGTATCATGGTACTGACTATTTAAATATTTAGGTTAGTGTTGTGAAAAATTAAATGAACATTTCACCAAGAGTGCATAGAATATTTAGAGATTCAAGCATGAACCCCTTTTTGTCAGATTCATTTGTCCAATATAAAAATCTGTGGACATGCTTACGTTCCCAAAATACTCATGGATTTTAAGCAAAACAGCCAGGAGGCCCCATTGCTTCTATTAGTTCAGTTGTACATTCACATGGGGGTAAACATTTTGGAAGAGAACAAACACGCTGTCCATCATGGAATGAAAGACTTTCATCAGAAAACGGTAAAACAAGTACAGCCTTCTGATTATGACAACAATATATACTATAAGTGATCATTATAAATTAACATTTTATACTTTTTAAAAGAGACACGTCACAATGCTAGTACAATTAATCAGGAGAGCAAATAAACTATGACAAAATGCAAGGAAAGCAAAGATGCCTGGGCTCATTCTAGTTCCCCTCCCACGCTGACCATTTAAATCCCAGCCAACTGGTTAATACACCTGTTGTTCTATACGTAAAGAGCCACAGACACTTAAATTAAAATCAGATTTTTTAATAACATGTGTATTTTGAAATACACAAAAAATACATCAAATAGCAGAAGGTTTGTTCTTATTAAAATGTACAGGATAGCATGTACTACTTCATATCAGAAGAGGACAAGAACATGTGAGGATCTGTCTGGATGACTGAATATATTTGTATCATGGTACTGACTATTTAAATATTAAGGTTAGTGTTGTGAAAAATTAAATGAACATTTCACCAAGAGTGCATAGAATATTTAGAGATTCAAGCATGAACCCCTTTTTGTCAGATTCATTTGTCCAATATAAAAATCTGTGGACATGCTTACGTTCCCAAAATACTCATGGATTTTAAGCAAAACAGCCAGGAGGCCCCATTGCTTCTATTAGTTCAGTTGTACATTCACATGGGGGTAAACATTTTGGAAGAGAACAAACACGCTGTCCATCATGGAATGAAAGACTTTCATCAGAAAACGGTAAAACAAGTACAGCCTTCTGATTATGACAACAATATATACTATAAGTGATCATTATAAATTAACATTTTATACTTTTTAAAAGAGACACGTCACAATGCTAGTACAATTAAATAATGCCCATTCGTGGATAGATTATTTTGCAAAACGACACAGTTACCCTCAGTTACTTCAACATATCTTGTTTTTGTTTCTCTCGTTGAGCTGCTGTCAGCAAAATGCAGGTTAGCTCTAGAAAATGTGCACCTGCGATGCATCGTCTTCCCTTCTAAACACAGAGAGACAGAGACATAGAGTGAGCCAGAGAGAAACATTGTTTGCAACATAATTGTATGACACACGGGTATAGGTTCTACGGTTACGTATAACCCACTGTCTGAAATGTGCATGTAGACCCAATCCATGATGACCAGAACCTGACGGTCCAATCTTAATTTACAGTGGACTGTAAGTATAAATAGGAATCATAGTAAACCATAGCATATCTTGCCTACCTTGTCCTATAACAATCTATAACCCACCCTATCTTTAACTTAAGAACTTGTAATAGTGTCACACCAGTCTTGAAACCTTGCTTTGATTCCTTGTGCTAGTGATAATTTCTTTAAAATACTTTTGTCTTGTGAAATCCCAAAACCTTAAAATCATCCCACGGGTAATCCGACTGAGTCCTCCAAGGCGGACACAGAGGTGCTGGGGTTAGTTTCCGCAGACCATTCTGGAGCTTACTGTGTTTCAAAATGGTAACCAGCCTGAATACCCTAGTTTAGAGCATAGTTGTCATTGTAAAAACTGATTTCTGTTTTCATTTTCCCGCCTTTATTTTCAAAAACACCTCCCTTTCACACTCATATAACTTCCTCAATTTTATCATCATGACTAAGTGTATTTGACCCCTTTTTATAAAAAATGCATAGTGAAATTTTGGTGGGAATTCGCATTTTTGCAAAAGTTTTACATGTGTGTTTTCCGATTCAAAGTATTTCCATACTCCCATTCTGATTTAAAGTGTGTTCTGTTGCTCAGATCGTAGCTTATGTGTGTTAGGACTTGTTTAGTGTTGCTCCCATAGGAATTTATATTAATTTAAGGATTTTTGCACATTTTTCATTGTTTCATGCAGCCATTTTCAACTGTCATTTTAAAAAGCGTACATTTCCAAAAGGTTTTTCTCTCTTGTTTGGGGAGGGAAGATTGCATTCAAACACTGTACTCTGTTATACATTCCTTGTTCATTTGTGAATTAAGGACTTTGCAGGGGGAAATCTTAACCTAAGCGCTTTTCACAAGCCAAAACTGTTCTTTTCCTGTGTTTTATATTCTGTGTTGCTATAAGTGAATACAATTGCCTTACTTACTTTCTGATTGTATTTTCACCACATTGGTGATTGCTGCCCCATATATTAAATTTGTGTTTGATTTGAATTTTAAATAAATAAATAAATAAATAATATCTTTACCAACCAGCCTGATTCCTGGTCCAGTGTGACCGGAGGGGTATTTTGAAAACGAGTGATATGATTGGTATATCACTCAGAATATTGAACCTATAAACACAATAAATAAGTATTTTATTTGTGCATTGCATGCTAGACTGATACCCGGGTGTATTACCTGATTGAAATCCTTAACAGATTTGGGGGCTTGTGCCATGAATTTGAGTTTGAGCTACCACCCGTGACAGTCTAACACAGCAGACTAACCTGCAGGGTACTGACTCCTTGTTTGGTTGGTATACTGTACTAAACTATACACACACCTCTCACAATAAATACTGCAGAATCAGGCCTGTTTGTAAAAGTAAAAGTAAATTAACCCTAATATAAGTCATAAAGAAGTTGATATTTCAAAATGGCAATTCCGGTAGAAATTAATATAGCTAAGGAACACCTTCTGCACAAACTGTTTGTCAGGGGCGAGTGGCCAGAACAGAATGAACAGGTCTGGCTGCAGGAAATCAAAGAACAGTTCACTACCATGGACCTGAACAAATGGCAGGACAAGGGCCCATTACACCAATCTCTTAGTGAACTGTACATGGCCCCAAAAGCGAAAGAAGAACAGAGTAAAATTGCCAAAATAGAGCCTACGTGTACCTCCAAATAAGAGTAATGCAGGAAAAGCATGCAGAAAACATAGTTCTGGCAAAGAACCAAGTGGAAACACTAGAAAGAATCCAGACTGATCTGTACTCTGCAGAGCAAAGGTTACAGAAGAGACAAGAATCAGAGACAGAAGCTAGGCAGTATTTGAAAAAACTAAAAGAAGGTCTGGCTCTCCTACAGCAAGAGAAGGCAGAGCAAGACACCCAAATACAGGCACTGAAAGAGGAGTGTCAGGAAAGGGTTGACTCTTTACAACAGAGTCAGCAAAAGCTGGAACAACAATTACATATTAATAGAGCCTGCGCAGAGCAGGTAGTTACCCTACAAAACCAAATAGAATCCTTGAAAGAGGAGAATAATAACAAAGGGATGACCTCGATGCACAGAGGGGCACTCTAAATCAGGAGAGGGACGCCTTAGGCCAGGAAGTTAGCCAATTAAAAACCAAGTTACAGGAAAGAAAGCTGACCCTCCAGGAGCTCAGTGAAGTAAAAACAGAATATGAGAAGCTACTAGAGCACAACAGGCGGGTGAAGGATGCTCTGGAAAAGAACAACCGGACCAATGCTGAAACTCAATAGGTGAGTCTCCTGCAGCAGAAATTGGGCCAGTATTTTCAGAGCAGGCAGGAAGCACAGAGAGACAATGAGGCTCTCTGTGAAAAGAATGATAGGCTCCACCAACAAATAGCCATGCAGGAGCAAATCATTGAGACCAGTAGGCCTTAATAGAGTAACAAAAGATTCAGATTTTGATATATCCCCAGGGAACAGGGGCTAAAAGAGAAGAGGTAGAGAGGAACAGAGAACATCACATCAGGACCCCTGTAATTAGGGACTCTTACCCCTTCAGTACCATGAACTCTGCCACCTTCATGTCCCCTGGCACATATGAACCAGGGGCCATGGGGATGGTAGACTTCAGCAGAATTGGTAAAATGGGACTGACAGATCAGCACATCCAGAAATTGATAGACGGGCATCTCTGTATAGATCCCCAAATGTTAGGGCTAATATCTCTGACCAGGAGGACTCAGATTAGGGGAGAGTCAGGGAATTGGATCTTCAAAAATATTGCCTACCAAAAGATCAGTTTGTTAAATTTGGTGGGGAACTCCAGGAAGTAAAAAACAAAATAAGTATCCTAAAAACCTCTTTCCGGGTAGGGCAGTGTGGGGGAAGGGGGGTACTCCGCCAATCCTTGGAGCAGGGGAGAGTCAGAAGACTCTTCTGAGCACCACAGGAATAGAGACCTAGGCCCCCACATTCTGCAAGCCCTTCTCAAGCTTGCAGAATCAGGGAGGGCCTAGAGGATCAGATGGCCACCTCCAGTAGTAGTGCCTCTGAGTCAGAGGATGAGTGGACACGGGTGACTAAGACCAAAAAGCCCAACAAATCAAGAAGGCTATACAAAAAGATCCCCTGAAGCAGATCAAGGCCATTAGGAGTGTTATAACTCCCTATGACAAAAATGCTAAGTATTCGTCTGGGAACACCTTGAATTATACAGATGATGGATACTTTTCATCTGAAAGATAGTCAGAGTTGCATCCAATATGTAAAATGGACATCCTCCCCTGGGTACTCCAGCTTCTTTGCGGGGCTGGAGGATCAGAACCACTCAAGATGGACCAACTACAGGGTGGCAATCTTAAAACTCTTCTCTGTCCATAGAAATCCCCAAGAGGCCCGCAAGGCGGCCTACAATCTGCAATCTGCAGTGTGGGGAAGATCAGGCCCCACGAGAATTTGTGCAGGAACTCAAACGTGCCATTGCACAGATCACCAGGAAGGTGCACACAGACAGTAGGGAGTTCATTAACACCTTTTTCGATGCACTCCCCAAATGCATCATGACTCAGCTGGTGAGGGACTTTCACGAGAGGAGATCATTCGACTGGGTCATAGAACAGGCAACCCGTATTTATGAGGTGCAGAAACCTGTAGAGAACAAGAACACCAATAAAAAACCCAAACCTGCCAACACCCATGCTGCTGCTAAGGTGGCGGAGGTGCCAGTTGCCCCCATTTTAGATCTGGAGATGGGGAGGCCTAAAAATATACCTGCACAGAACCCATCCAATCAAAGAACCAAAAGGCCCTCGGGCCAATCCCAAACAGGTAGTCAGGGAGGTAATCCCACAAATGGGACCCTTAACTCCCCTGATTATATTAGCCCCCGGTACAAGGGCAACAAACCCATCCTGGGGTATGTGTGGACTCCCCCAGCCCAAGGGGAGGGATCCAACCAGGTAGGTACCAACACAGGAAACTTCCCTCATAACTTTCCCCAGGAAGTCTCTAATCCCCCAAATGCTGGGTTGAGTTTCTTTCCCCGGTACCCTCAAAACTTCAACCCACAAAACAACGCCCCTTTCTTTCCCCACTTTCCTGAGCTCAGACAGCCCAATCCGGGAGAGCGGAGGCCAAGGGTGGAGGGTTACCAAAAATATCACAACCCAGGGTATTATGGGAGAAAGGACAGTTACCCTTCCCGTGATCCACCTAGGATGGACCAGAGACCTCCGTACCAGCCTGAACGGGTGTCCCAACTGGAGCACCAGGTCCAGAACTTGTCCCAGGATCTGGGTCACATGTTCCGGGCTCAGCAGAACCCTCAAGTAAACATGGCGGCTCAGAACTCCACAAACCAATGGTCTTGTACTCGAGAGCAATGATGAGCAGAGAGCCTCCACAACTCACCGGATCCAAAGGAGGAGGCACGGGGGCCAGGGGGGTGTAAAGCCTTAGAGGAAGCTTCCTTCCCCACTTGTGAAAAGCCCCTGATGACCCAGGATCCAGAACCAAAATCTCCTGCCCCGAAAGTCTGCAACCTAAGGAACAGAGGTCGGATAGGAGAAATAAAGGACTTAAAAAGACCCATTTTGTGGAGGAGGTTAGTGTCCTCCAATTTGAAGGAGAGGGGTCCTCGGAGGACTCTGGGAAAAGGATCTTCTCTTTCAGGGATGGGGGAACTCCTCCCAAAGAAAAATGGGTCCCGAAAGATCCTTATGAAGACTGTGTAAATGTGAATTGCCCACCAATTAACTACAGAAGACCCGGAGGTGGCCCTCAATACAAATAACGGTCTCTTGAAATTCGGCTCGTGGAATGCAAGAGGTTTTGATCATCAATTGAGAGAGTCTGACGTCCTTATGGGCGACTATGACATATTATGCCTCCAGGAAACATGGCTCAGAGACCAACCATATATGGACGGATTTGAGGCATATTTAGCACCAGCTGTAAAGGGACTTTTTGGTCGTCCCTTTTTGGGTCTTTTGACACTGGTAAGGTCAAGCAACGAGCTACAAGTGACAAAGGTGATTGAATCATCCTTATTTTTTCAAGTATTGGAAATAAAGTGGAAAGGGAGTCTTCCCCATCAGGCTAGACCCTCTACAATGGAAATTATAATTATCAACTCCTACTGGAATCCGTTGGCCCAAAGTGAAAAACAATTCCTTGACAAAGTGAATCTAATTTTGCAAAAAATCGTTGGAGAATATGATCAGGCACATCTGATAATATGTGGGGACTTAAATGCATCGTTCCCATATGATACAGAGGCAGAAACAATAGGCAGCCTCAACAATGAGACAAGAAAGAGAGGCAGAAAGTGGACCAAAATAATGAAGGTGTATGACATGCTGAACCTCCACTCCCTGAGAGCGGAGGAAGCCCTTGTGATACCAACATGGGAAAAAGGCGCATCTAGCGCAACCTTGGACCATATTTTTGTCAACAGTGATTTCCTCCCCCACCTCACTAATGTTCAAGTTTTACTAACCAAAAACAGCAACCATAATTTGCTAGAATTCACGTGGGCATCCCATAAAGAGACACAAACACGAATGCAGTCAGCAATTGAAGAATCGGGGGGAAGAATCAGATTAAAAGTTAAAGTAACGGACGAGGGAAACCTGACAGATTCATACAACAAGGCAGGATATCCCAATGCATACACTGCCCCAGGCTTTATTCAAAATCTAAATATATATAAACAAACGGACAAGAACTCTAATCCTAACTCGGCTAATCATATTCATACATATGATAAGGATCTGGTTGAAGAAAGGAGAAAACTAAGGAACATCCTTCGATTGGCAAAAAAAACGAACTAACTTAAAAATCTACAGGCCACAGCTTTAGCAAAGAAGACATATACAAATTGGCTAAAAGCTCACAAAGCGGCAATGTATCAAGCTGATGCTGAAGCACTCTTTCGCCTGATAGATGGCCGAAGAAGAGAATTTTTGAAAAAAATAAAATCATCAACAAACAACACTGCAAACACATTAAGTAACTGTGTTGGGGAACAGAAATGGGTGTCCCATTTCACAGATCTCTTTAAAAACCCGAACATAGAGGCTCAACAACCCTCCCGTAACTTGGAGACAGAGTGGACGTTATCCACTGATTTAACATCAATTCAAATGAAAATTCAGAAACTGAAAAACTCAAGAGCTCCTGGGCCGGAAGCCTTAACGAATGCACATCTGAAACAAGCTCCAGAACAATGGGCAGTCTTCGTCAAAGCTGTTTTTGACAGAATCGCACAAACAAAATCAGTGCCACAGTCCTGGAAAAAAGCTACTATAGTCCCAATCTGTAAGGCGGGTCCCAGAGATAACCCAAAGAACTATAGACCGATTGCTTTGCTAGATGTTATTGTCAAGCTTTCCGGGTCTACGTTACTTGATGCTTTTCAATCTTGGGCAAAAGAAGCCAATGTCTCTGATCCTTTCCAAGCAGGGTTCACAAAAAATCTGGGAACGCTGGTAAACATTCTCATAATTAACACCCTAAAGGAGAAAACCAAGGCTGGAGGGTCACCTATTTATGTGGCATTTGTCGACCTTGTCCAGGCTTTTGACCAGGTCAACAGGGAGCTTCTTTGGGAAAAGCTAGAAAGAAACAAATGCCCAGCCCCAATCTTGGAAAAAATTCAAGCGCTTCAAATGGATACATCAATATTGGTAAGATTAAATCAATTTGGGATGATTTCCAAACCAATCTCTACTGCAAGAGGAGTGAAGCAGGGCTGCCCCTTAGCCCCAACTTTGTTTTGTGCATTCCTATGGGATCTTAAGGACTCAGAGCACCAGGTTAGATCATTTCCACCAAAATTGGGTGGTTCTTTTATCTCACGACTGTTATATGCAGACGATTTAATCATCCTGGACCAAACCCCAATAGGTCTCCAAAGACAGTTGGATTCTCTGAGTGAGTATATACAAATACATTATTTGGAAATCAACACCTCCAAAACACAGATACTGACATTTCAAAAATCGGCAAAATCAAGGCCAAATTTTCATGGCACTTGGAGGGTGTAAGAATTCAAATGGCAGATGAATTCAAATACCTGGGGTTCACCTTAAGCAACAGTGCTACTGATAAAAACATGCAATTGAAACTATGGGAGAAGATGAAACGTTTAACAGTCCAGGCAAAAACGATCGAAAAAGAAATTCTGCAAATTCTCACTGCAACCAATCTTGGTGTTTTACAGAACAAAGGCTGTGCCAGTGATCCCATATGGAACAGAGGCCTTCTTGTCACTCCTGGGAAATCTTTGGCAGAAGCTCGAAAGTTATTTTTGGAGAACCGTGTTGAATTTGCCTCCATCAACTCCAATGGTCCTCATTCGAAGAGAACTCTGTATCTCATCATTGTCTTCAATTCACGATAGAAACTATTTGAGCCTCTTCAGAAAATTGATCATCTCCTCACGCCCGAAATTGGTTGACATTATCCATAATGAGCTCCACGATTCAAACTCAAGTCTACTGAAACCATGGGCCCAAAGAGCAAGAGATATCCTGCAAGACTTAGGATCAACAGAAAATGACTTGATAAACAACCCCACAAAGGTACTTTTTAAATTTAAACAGGGGACTGGATAAAAACGCAGGACTCAGCCTTAACATATAAATCAGTCTCACATCTTCTTTTGACAAGTAGGAAACTGAACGATACAAGACCTTATTTGAGGGCATTTCCTAACCGACAATCACGTCAAACATTTATGAGAGCACGGCTAAACATCATCCCGACAAACGAAATTAGAGCTATCAGAGGGATCTCTACTTCTAGTGAATGCCGGTTTTGCAACAATAATGAAACAAAGGATACTATCAGACACCTGTTCTGGACTGTTTAGGATTGGAAAAAGAAAGAACAATCCACATGTTACACCTATTCAAGGGTATATCTGAATATAATGAAGAGTTCTGGTGGAACCGTTTAATTGAGGAAGAAAGAAGACACAAGACCATCGCGGTGACCCAGTTTTTGCAGAACATTGACCTAACAAAGGCTTAGATGTGATTGTCAGTATGTCTGTTAGTTCCTTTTCAACTTCATCCACTACGCTCTCTCTGTCTCCATTGGGATCCTTGGGACATACAAGTACAGACGTGCTCATGAAGGATGTAAGTTTCTTTTTGTAAAAAAATGTGAAAACATTTTAAATAAAAAAAAAATTAAAAGAAATTGCCCACCATTGAACCCCAGAATGATAAGCCAGAAAACCACCTTGCCCTAACCGATTCGGGGGACTGCCTCCAAAAAGGGGGGGGGGGGCGGCTCAGAATCAGAACCAGGGGAGCCCAAAACTACCCCAATATCCAACTGCCACAATTTGTTTGAAGATCCCCAAGCTCCCCCACAGAATCATGCCCAAATCTATTCTGGGGACTGCCTCCAAAAAGGGAGGGACGACCCCGAATCGGAAATGGAGGCGCCTGAGACTCCTCGAATCCCTGAGTGTGAAATTGCCTGTTTAGATTCCTAAACCACCAAACTCCATTCAGAGGACCGCTTCCTAGAAGGGGGGAGGCAGCCCAGAACCAGCACAAGAGGAACCCCATACCTCACCAATCACTTCTGTTGACTGCCTCCAGAAAGAGGGGGACAGCCCACAACCAGAACAAGGGGAGCCCAAAACTCCCCAAACAGTGTAGTGTCAAAATTCTTTGTCAGATTCCACAACTCCAACCCTGACTCTTGAGCCCACTATCCCGGGCAGAGTCAGAAATAAGTAAATTGACTACCCAGATTACCAAGAACACCCATTATCTTTGCCCATTGGAGGAGAAAGAAGGTAGATTCTACGCCTTCATCCAAGTGCGAGGGCAATGTGCAATTCCAGCACTGGTGGACA
This sequence comes from Ambystoma mexicanum, assembly GCF_040938575.1. Lineage (NCBI taxonomy): Eukaryota > Metazoa > Chordata > Amphibia > Caudata > Ambystomatidae > Ambystoma > Ambystoma mexicanum. Next base: position 168,845,234 of record NC_090935.1, read on the forward strand.
CTGGATCCCAAGCAACTCTGCTGTTAAAGAGGATCTTTGAGCAGCTAAATTCAGGAAGGGGGATAGATGCCATATCCCACTCACCCCTCTTCCTGGACAACTCCAGAACTTCAACAGCAAGGAAATTCCTGTCGAAGGGACTGCAGAGCTGGAAATTAAGAGTGGGCGACACAAGATGCAGCACCCGGTCATTGTCATGTTGCCAGAGGGAACCCCCTGTCTATTAGGGAATGACATCCTCCGTAGGTTGTCTCCCCTAATAGATTGTGTGAATAAGGTACTCTGGACCCAGACTCACAGGCCAATCACATTAAAACAGAGTGTCAACCATGTTAGTCTAAATAGCACCTGCCAAATGGATGAACAAAAACCAGACCAAATACATTTTTATCTTAAAAATCATGAAATACCCCATGTTACCATAATTGCTGTGAGACAACAAACTGGTGATGGGAACTCCTCTCCATTTCTGCAAATCAACCTTCCCTCCAGTCTCAAGTGGCATTCCACACTGGAAGGAAATACTCTGGAATTCTATACGAATTCACAATCAGACAGACCAAATTCCGTAGCCAAAATTGATATCAAAGCAGCACCAAGTGTAGCTGGCATTTCGAAGAAGGCAAACAGCTCTTCCTCCCGATTCAGTTAAATGACGGGAAAGAATCTGTCCTCGCCCGAGTTGACTTGAATAGTGAAGAAAGCTTCATCAGCGAAGTATTATTCAAGAAACTCCCAAAAGACCAGACCCTACCCGCTGCAGAGTCAGTGCAGCAATGGGCATGGGGCCTGGAAATCCCCGTTCCAAACATCTTCTGCTTAGCAGTTGCATGATCAACATTTCTAGAGATGAGAAAAGCATAGTACATAATTGTTGGGTCATGCAAGGTGGTCTTTGCACCTTTTACATGAGCAGTCACCTCCTCAACCAACTCGATATTAATTTGGACCCCAGTTATTGCCAAGCCTGGTCCCAACTGGAGAGTAAATCTCAGGGTCCTGGCAGTCCTAAAGAAAGCCTTCCGGTCAGCCCATATGCAACGGTAGGAAATGGAATTTCAGAAATGGAGGAGAGGTCACCATCCCAGGCCTCACCTACAGAATCTGCATCCCCAGATGTGAATTGCTGAAAGAACAAGTGGGTCCATATCAACCAGCTAAATAGTTGCCACCCCAGGCATACTTTGAGGCAAGTAGAAGAGCCCACAGAAAACCCAGAGGGAGAGAACGATGAAACCTAGGAAAATTTGAAATTGTCATTAAATGCATGCATGCAATATTGTAAATTATCACCGAATGCATATGTATATCCCACGGCTGTCATCCCTATTGGTGGGCAGTAGTGGGAAAACGTCCATAACTGTTTTCTAGCATTGGCACTAAGTGTACCTAATCACCAAGAAGAACCTCAGGGACCTGGGAGGGAAAACCAAAGAGATCTGGAGTGTCACTCCACACCCCAGAAAGAAACCATGAAGACAGGGTATCGCTCTATTCCATCAACAGCCGGCGAGGAGAGCGTGTTGCATCAATCACTGAGGGAAGGAGAACCTACACCTGAAGAAACCTGTGTTCTTCACATGGACAGAAAGAAAAATCCCACATGCCCGACTTCCACACAACTGAAAGTCAAGCCGAAGTCAGGGGGGGGGCTTCTTTGGGATATTTTGACCCATTCCAATGTGCCCCACTGCATCACTTCACAAATGGGGAAAGAAACAGCCAAAAATGGATGCGCTAACCCCTGTGCGTGCAAAAATCTGCAAAAATCTGCAAAGCTGCAGTTGGGTCACAACCGCAAAAGTCTGCACACCCTGCCACACAGTCAAGGGGGGGTGAAAACAGAATTCTCACTGCAGGAGCATGCCAGTGGGTTCTGTACATTCAACATGGAGCAAAGCAGCAGAATTGTGCTAAAAACACAAAATGCCTTTTAAAATGTAGCTTTACAACTTTCAAAGTGCTGTTTTGGCACTAGATACATTTGTTTTCCAGTGAATCTTTGAGAATAAAAGGTTTACAGAGCATCCAGTGTGACTCAGAGTAGCCGGGCCTCATTGATTGACAGCAGCTAAGAAATGTATCTGATGAAAAACCAGCCCAACAATATTTGTTTTCATTTCCATGGGAAAAACGCAGCTACCTTTGCAACAAGTAACAATTTAACAGCTGTGCAGACATAAACTTTAAACAAAGGCTGGATACATATATCCAGACTGCAAACAAATCCCAGCACTCAAGGAAAGAACTGGTGCTGAATAAAATGTGTGTGCTGCAGAGGAATATCTGATTTAAAAGACTCAGTTTAATGTGCTTTTTCAGGAATTAAGTGCAAAAATCACCTGTTTTAAAGCATGTTTTGGTTGAAAGGCTTGATTGCTAATGTCAAAATCTGCCTATAAACTGTGTTCATTTATATGTTTTAATGAAAGATGTAGGTAACTTAAAGTTAAAACCCAGTCCTGAGTTCATTAACTATTTAATTATGTTCTGACAGCTTGAGCCTGGGAAAGGTTGACACTCTCTGTTGGCAGGAAAGGACTAATTGCTGCTGGAGGCTTTCACATACTCATGACAAAGCATTCATCAGACTTTCGCCTGGGCCCCAGCCAAAGACTATGGTAGGCTTGAACACTCATCTCGACAGGGGAGGGGCAGGAAACTTCCCTCCCTCTCAAGGCAGAGGGCCCCCACCCTGATCAAAGAAATTTGACAGCTGTTGGAAGTTGAAAGAAAAAAAAAACTGCTAAGGACGTTTGGTGGTTAAATGCCTATTTGTAATTACGCTTTAAAGACCTTTAACATTTCCACAAGAAGGAGGATACATCTGAAGGTTGGTATTGGTAAATCTAAGTTAATGCTCTTTCTTTGAAGACGTGATTGAACCCTGTACTGCATAAGGGACAAAAGTTATGCAAAAACATTAATTGCGCAAAGACTATTAATGCTGCAAATCTAATATTGTGTACCCATGTTCTACAGGTCATTGCACATATGTGTACCGAGTTAGAAATTGTTAGGCCAAACCATTATGATTAAAATTGCTAAAATTCAATAGAAAGACAAAGCCAGGTCTCACTGATGTGGGAGTTGGACGTAAATGTAACCTACAAAATATGTAATGCATGTGTCCAATTTTATTAGATGGCATAAGTATAGTAATATTTATTTGTGGGAAAGTTAAATTGTGGTCCAAATAACTGTGGGAGTTTCCCAAGTCACATCATAAAATATGACAGCCTTTGACCTATCACAGCATTGTGGGTGTTGGTTGTAAGTCTGCCCCTACCATAAACTGAGTGATCTCACTTGGCAGGATAAATAAGCAAACCTCACAACACACAGACACAAACTGATTCCTGACTACATCCTGATTTCCGTGTGGTGCCCTTTTCCAGAATTCTTCATCTTGTTCTGATTCCAGACTTCTTTGAAAAACCAAGGCCTCAGCATTTGATGAACTCTTTTTCAGCTAAGCCCAAATCCTGAACCATCACAAACTTCAGGGAAGCAATTTTGATCCAGTCTGGCTTGCTACCATTAATGCTTAGCTGCTGAAACTCGCCATCCCACTGATCTACAGTGCCCGGCAACCAGAAGGTCCAATCCAATCCAATCCAGTCCAATCAGTGGTGCCAGTCCAATTGACCAGAACCACCCAGCTGACCAATCTCTCCAGAAGTGCCCTGCTGTCTGTAGACCCGATCCGTGATGACCAGAACCTGACGGTCCAATCTTAATTTACTGGACTGTAAGTATAAATAGGAATCATAGTAAACCATAGCATATCTTGCCTACCTTGTCCTATCCCAATCTATAACCCACCCTCTCTTTAACTTAAGAACTTGTAATAGTGTCACACCAGTCTTGAAACCTTGCTTTGATTCCTTGTGCTAGTGGTCATTTCTTTAAAATCCTTTTGTCTTGTGAAATCCCAGACCCTTAAAATCATCCCATGGGTAATCCGACTAAGTCCAAGGCGGACACACAGGTGCTGGGGTTGGTTTCCGCGGACCAATCTGGAGCTTACTGTGTTTCAAACTGGAACCAGCCTGAATACCATAGTTTAGAGCATAATTGTCATTGTAAAAACTGATTTCTGTTTTCATTTTCGTGCCTTTATTTTCAAAAACACCTCTCATTCAAACTCATATAACTTCATCAATGTTATCATCACGAAACAGTGTATTCGACCCGTTTTTATAAAGAATCGCAAAGTGAAATTTAGGCAGGAATTCACAATTTTGCACATGTTTTACACGTGTGTTTTCCCATTGAAAGTATTTTCATACTCCCATTCTGATTTAAAGTGTGTTCTGTTGCTCAGATTGTAGCTTATGTTTGTTAGGACTTGTTTAGTCTTGCTCCTCTATGAATTTATATAAATTTAAGGGTTTTTGCACACTTTCATTGTTTCACACAGCCATTTTCAACTGTCATTTTAAAAAGAGTACATTTCCGAAATATTTTTCTCTCTTGTTTGGTGAGGGAAGTTTGCATTCAACCACTGTACTCTGTTCTACATTCCTGAATACCTGCTGCTATCTTACATCTGTGTAGAATTGCTCATTTGTGAATTAAGGACTTTGCAGAGGTAAATCCTAACCTAAGCGCTATCTTTTCACAAGACAAAACTATTCTTTTCCCCGTGTTTTATATTCTGTGTTGCTATAAGTGAATACAATTGCCTTACTTTCTGATTTGTATTGTCACCACATTGGTGAATGCTGCCCCATATATTACATTTGTGTTTGATTTGAATTTTAAATAAATAAATAAATAAATAAATACATAAATAAATAATACCCTGACCAACCAGCCTGATTCCTTTTCCAGTGTGACCTGGGGGGTATTTTGAGAAGGGTGTGATATGAATATTGAACCTATAGACACAATAAATAAGTGTTTCATTTGTGCATTGCATGCTAGGCTGAGACCCTGGTGTATTGCCTGATTGAAATCCTTAACAGAAGTGCAAACCTTCGGGCTAATCCACTAAAAGTTTCAAATTTGATGAACCACTGGGCACATACTTGCAGTTAATAAGGTTACATGGTAAGTTACTTGTTCCATATCCAACCAAAGGACAGACCCTATGTTTTGGGGTACACCTCTCGTCAATTTCCAACCATGTAGAATTTTCAAATCTTTGGGGGTCATTATGAGTGTGGCGGTAAGGTGTTAATGGCACCAGTAAGGATGCCGGTGCCGTTAACCCGTTACCGCCGCACGCGAGGTCCCTTAGCAGGTCCCACTAAGGCCGGCTGGTAAAACCAGCCGTCCTTAGTGGGAGCCGCTAAGGGACCAGGGAGCTAATAACGGGCCGTAATTTACGGGCCCATTATTAGCTCCATCCCCAAATACCATTGAACCCTATGGGGGCTCGAATGGTAATGGGGAATGGTTTTCTGAACGGAGACTTACCGGGTCCTCCGAGGTTGGAATGACCAGTTATGTCCCCATTCAGAGAACCCGGACACGAGTTTGGAGGCAGCCATGGCGCTAATAGGTTTAATGTGTCACCTTCTACGATCCTTGTCACAGGAAATGTGCTCACATTCTCATCAATACAGCACTTTATGACAATGTCCCACTCTATACTAATTCCCACCCACCTTTGTTTGTCCCTACAATGATCTCATACTTACATTATCCGTAGACTGACCAAGGCCTGCGGTGTTGCTCCTCCCTCAACGGGACGCTCCCCTTCCTCCTGCGGGATTCCTCATGAAGATTGGGGCAGGGTTTCCACCAAGGGGGCTCCTGATAACCATCTCAAAGTTCATGCGTGTTTCTTTGATCAACATGGTTTACTCACCAGTCTTCAGACTCATGAAGGGAAATAGTGGACCATACGGGGGGCAGGGATCTGGTCAACCATCTGGCTCTGCTACCATATGTAATTGAGGGGTGGAAAATGACAGCCCTGTGCAGACCAGTTTGGCTGGGAAAGCCCAGGCCCAAAAACAGAAGAGTCAGAGTAAATGACAAGGCCTGTTTTATTGAACAAGTGTGAAACAGGGACAAGTCTTAAAGCTCTTTAATTTTCATATTGCAAAGCAATGGTTTAAAAGGCAGAAATACGTAACTTCTGATGTCACAATGTTATCTATGTTATAGTGGGCTTGGGTTAGTTGAATCATATAAGTATATAATCTATAGGAGTCGACATTCTGATTGGTTTTACTCTATCCGATGGCTCCACCTTGGACCACCTCTAAATTGATAATGGTGAATACATGTCATGTCTACAGTCTTGATTGATTAATGCAAATGTTGTAAAACAACATTATTTTTTAGAGCAATGATTGGTTGGCATTGGCTTCACCAACCTTGATTACCTGCCAGGCCATCAGCGCATGAGCAACATTTTATGGAAGGGGGAAAAATCCAGGTGCTGCTTTTCCCAATTATAACCCACAATCTCTGATTTCCGAGGCCACGAGCCAGGGCTTCTGCTTTGAACTGGGTTCTATCTTGTATCTTTTATTCTGAGAATTTGGAGGGAGTGAAGGTCTTTGTTTCTCTATGTCTGTAACTGATGAATAGCACTTGTCCTCCAACTCTAAGTCACGTTTGAGGAGACCACATTTTGAAATATTATACTCAGAGTTTACCAGGATTTTACCCTATTTTACTATGTGTGCTGTTGCCCTCTTTGTTCTCTGGAGATTTGTTCAAGCTATTTCTCGCTGAGTATTAGTCTTAATTAATGAGCACGTGGTCCGTGGAGGCTGTCAGTTTCTTTATTTAATATAAGAGAAATATGTCTTACACTTGGAAACTGTTTAGCACATGCACTCCTCTGTACTAGTCCAAACCTCCCTTTTCTCTAATAACCTTGATGAGCTGTGCAGCTACTGTCCAATTTGTTCATCTCTGTCCCTTTTAGATAATTCAGTGAGTTTGTTTTCCTGCAGTTTCAAGTCTCCTTCAAGCTTTACCATTAGTTTGAGTATCGCAGTGCCGTCCATTCTATCCAAAATGTTTGCATTTCACGGTTCCATTTCTGTATTAAGCAAACATTATGTGTGTTCTTATGCGTCTTGTGTTACAGCGGAAATATTTGAATATATGTTTTCTAGTGTACATTTAGTTAAATATATATACTTTATGTATAAATGTAGGTTGACCTAATGTCCGTGTAACTTTGTGATGAATGTATATCTGATTCGTGTTTCGTGCATCTATGTGTCAGAAGTGGGATGAAGTCACTTGCTTTCATTATTCTTTCGCTACAGCATGTTCATGTATACCAGATCTTGAAGGTTCATCTCTTCTTCAATCGTTCTGGGAATTTGGCTGATTGGGTTGTGTTAGTGAATAAGGCATTTCATGTCAATGGTATGATGGTGGAGGGGTTGGGGTGCAGTTGTCAGGACTGATACGCTTCTCTCATTTCTACGATATAGTGGCAGGGGAGCTACCGACACTATGGATGACACATTGATCTGTCACTCAACAATTTAATGTTAATTACATTGGGCACTACACAAACTGAAATGCCATTTGACTCATAAATTGGCAGTGCTTCTAGTCAGACACGGCCCTTTCTCTGTAAACATTGAAATACATGAGTATTACATTGTTTCATTACATTTCCTAGGCCATGCCTCACGCTACTTAGGATGCACCCCCAAATATATACATTTTCATTACTCACAAGGTGCCCCTTGATTTGGGATCCTATTTAAAGTAATATGTATATTGAGTATGTACAATGAGAATACAAGATCTAATGGAAAATCAAGTTCTGGTATCTTTTGCTTTGTTATATTACACATTTTCTATTTGGGATAGCAGTAGGGCAAGGAGTGAGACAGTGGTACAGGTGCAGGTGTGTTACTTTAGTTTCACACCACAGGTTCCACAAATCACTACTTTTCTTGGTTTTTGCTCCATCATTTTACTCAGGCAAGATGGGGAGGACCTTCTAGACAAGACAGTGTCAAGTGTCAGTACCTTTAACCAAAACGTAGTCATCTCATCAATCATTTCAGGTACCCCTTCAGTTAGGAGCAGACTTGGAATGGAACAAAAGTCTCCTTCCATTAACTGTGGCCCATGAGCACCCTTTGTGGGGGAGCCAGACAATCAGGAGGGAAGGAACACAGACTGAGACTGGTGATCTCAGTCTACGTTACAAGCCACTTGATGTCCAGTTCACAAGTCATCTTTACTCCACCCTCCATTCCCCTTTTTTTTACTCCCACCCCCACTTACCTCATTGCAGTGGCAGAACTGGCGGGGGCACTCTATTGGAATGTGGGTTTGTGATCATAAGTAATACCGTGCACTATTCCTAAACTCAGACACAGCTTTTATTTAGAGTTCACCCTGCCACCAGCATGGGCAATCTATGATCCTCAAAGTTTTGGGTACTGAGGGCCGGGGCATATCTTAAATGCTGACTTTGTGCAGCAGGGGCCTGGCTGTCTCTGCATCTGCCAACTGGTCACCTTGTGATATGTGAACCTGGTGTGTACCACGAGTAGAGCAGACACCACAGATCAGTCTACTGATGCGACAGGGCTCAAGTGCATTATGCTTTAGGCATGGAGTTCACAGAAGGGGGAATCTGTTTGGCAATTGAACCTTCCTGGAGATGAAATTACCCTCATCATTATATGTGTTAATAAAATAAAATAAAAAACAGGGCTTTGCACCCTTGCCAGATGTCAATTCCACACACGCCCCCAGTGACAAATGTTGAAACTCGCCCTCCTAAGTGTCTGACTCATCCTCCTGGTGAGAGTACCGACTGATGCCATCTGCATTGGAGTGCTGTCACCCGGGTGTGTGTTGGATTTACATATCCAATCCCTGCAGAGATATGTCCCAAAGCAATAACTTGGGGATCATAAGCAATCTAAGAGGTCTGTGGTCTGTCTGGACAGTGAAGTGAGATGCAAATATATAGGGTTTCACCTTGCATACCACCCAAAATACACAAATGCCTCCATTCTCAATGGTGGTTCAGATGTGCTCTTGCTTGGTTGAGCACCTACTTAGGCACCTAATTACTTCAGTTTCACTGATATCTGCACTGATGCCGAATTCACAAGTGTCTGTCTGGATGATAAACTTGATTAAAATCTGGGATCTTTAGTACACAGGCCAAGCACAGGCCATCCTTCAAGCTCTGGAAGGACGACTGACAGGCATGGGTCCAGGTGACCATTTTTGGCAGTTTTTCTGCGTGACGTTGTTTAAGGGAAGGGCAAGTGTCTGATACTCTTTAATAAAAGGCAGGTTATAACCCATGAGGCTGAAGAAGGCCTCGCCTGTGTCTCGGTGATAGGCATGCCCCAATCTTTCACTAACTGGGCTTTGGCCTGGAGAGGATGTTTCATACTGCCACCTACCTCGTGACCTAGAGATGTCACAGTGCCCTGTGCTATCTGGCATTTGGATAGCTTGATAGTCAGGCCAGCCTTCCACATGATATGAAGCACCTGTTCAAGATGAGATAAATGGTCTTTCAAGGTGTTGCTGATTACCACCACATTGTATAGGTAGGCAATGCTGTAGTCTTCTAGCCCCATTAGGACCTGATTTACCATCCTCTGGAAGGTGGCAGGGGCATGCTTTAATGTGAAAGGCATAACCCTAAACTGATAGTGCCTATCCAGGGTGAAGAATGCTGTCCTCTCTTTTGCGTGATCGGTCAGGCCGACCTGCCAGTAACCGAACATGAGGTCGAAGGTACTCATTAACTTGACATTGAGTAGCTAGACAATTAGCTTATCTGCCCGAGGGATGGGGTGTGCATCTGCCTTCATGTCTGAGTTGAGCCCCCAATAATCAATGCAAAAGCTGACCTTGGTTTTCCTACCACTGGACTTCTTAGGGACCAGTACTTCTGGTCTAGCCCAGGGTCTGCGGGACAGCTCGATCACACTCAAGGTGAACATCTTGAAAACGTCCTCCTTGTTGGTGTCTTTGATCTTGTCGGACATCTGGGTGAATCCTACTTTATACCGTTTACTGTCCCCAGTGTCGATATAATCCACTTACCAATACATTCTCCTGGGAGTTAGCAAGAACAGCCTGACAAACTAATCCAGCAGCCACTGGAGGCCCTGCCTTTTCTCTTCGGTGAGGTCTGGAGAGACCCATCAGTGGGTCTGTGTCTAAAACATCAGGCAGGGAAACCGTGAGCAGAACCATCACTAAGTCATTCTGGCTTTAATGGGTTTTCAGCCAGTTAACATAGAAGAATTGATCTGTCTGCCTTGAGGTCTTTGTAGCAATGATTAATTTAATCTCACTGCTCTTTTCTAGCAACATATAGCGCACAGTCCACTTATCATGCAAGGTACTGGGTTTGCCAGGCTCCATGATCCAGACCATCTGGACTGGCGAGAGAAAGAGTTCAGGGATTTCCCTCCCATCCTTCCCACATAGGGCTTAGAGGGGGCCGCTAAAAGGATGACCAAATAGGAGCTTGAAGGGAATGGACTCAACACCATTCTGTGCCACCTCCCATTAGTAGAACAGGAGGCATGGCAGGAGAATATCAGCACTTTCTACTGAGGGGCACTTCCAAGCCACCTATCGTGCCCCTTGTTGAAATGCTCAGCAACCCCTATGGTTTGTGGGTGAAAGGCCTTGGAGAACATGAAGGTTACACCATATTCATCCCACATTGCCTTCATATACACCAATATAAAGTTGGATCCCATGTCAGAAATGATTTCTTCAGGGAATCCCACACAAGAGAATATTCCATTGAGAGCCTTCTTGCCCACAGGGGCTTTGATGCTTCTCAGGGTGACAACCTCAGGGTAACGGGTGGCATGATCTACCACAACCAAGAAAATACTGGTTTCCTGAGGAGGTCTGAGAATCTCAAGGACCCATAAAGTCCATGACTACTCAACCAAAGGCCACCTAACCACAGAACATTGAATTATCGGGCCTTGTGGCACTGCCATCCTTGTGAGATGCTTGAAAGGTGTGGTAGGAACAGACTAATTCTTTTATCTTTGACTCCATCTTGGGCCAATAGAAATGGACAGACAGCTTGTTACCGAAACACACTCAGGGAAACCGATTGGTTATACTTTATAGTTTATCCTGAAGTGTTATTTTAATATGTTTTTAACACACACAAACACTTTGTGGGTTCCACTTTTTAGAGTGGGAACTGGTAGTTATTCATGTGCCATTTAATGGGTGGCCTCAGATTATCTTTTCTTCTGGAGTAGCCCTCATAACATATGTGGACTGCTATCCTTCAGAGTGGGGTGCGCGGATCTTCTGCCCATAAAGAAGTGGGGGTGGAGATTAGTGTCTGGGTAGGACTTGGGGCCACATTTCAAAGAGGAACTATTTCGTAGGTCATGGGACCTTTTTTCTTTTATTGACCTTCGTGCGAAGTGTGTGGACCCCAAGTGATGGATCACTCTTGTGATTGCTGAATAAAATAATACTAAAAATGGGGTTATTTCGGCCCAACTGTTATCACCTTCTCCTTTCAGGTGGTCTTGTTTTGTTATATTTTTGTTTTTTCTGACTTTTCTTAAGATTGTTGTTCAGGGTTGCCTTTGTAATATATTCTACTTCGTCCTTTGCCACTTGGATCGGTTTTTTAGTACAGGAGTCCGTGGTATAACAGTTTTTCTTAGGGAGAAACTTCTTCCATAACACAATATGTTGTTTGGTCTTTTCTTTCTTAGGGGTATCCCAATTGGTTTCCTGGGATACCCTTGGTTTTAAAAAGAGGTCGACCGGTTTCGATGATTATTATTTCTCATCTTCTTCAGGACCGTGGTTTTTGGCCTGTCTTGATAAGATCAGGAAAAGAATGAGGTCAGAGGAGCCGTCATCCCATCTTCCTGAGGAAAGAAAAGAAAAACAGAATAGTTTGTTAGACATCCTTGTCATTCCAAGATGACCTGTCTCCGCCCTCTGCAATTAATCCAGAAGAGGACTGCAAGACTTGTCATTGGCCTCAAGCCCTGGGATCATATCTCTCCAGCTCTTCGCTCCTCTACCTCCAACTCCCTCAAGGTTAGTCGTTTTTCAAAGAAACAAGCTTTGGGTAGATCTCTGTCTTCGGCTGGAGCCTCCCTCTGGAACAGCCTCCCTGCCACTCAAAAACCTGAGGAGAACCATCTCCGGTTCCGGAAGCACCTCAAGACCTTCCTCTTTTCTTCGGCCTTCGCTCCCCCTGTCCCCTGCTGATCTGTTCTCTTTTGGCACTGTGCACCTGGCCACCCTCCGTCCTTCAGGCCCAGGTACCTGCTCACCCTGCCCACCCTCCCGCACTGCCTCCAGGCCACCCCTTGCACTGGGGTCTGTATCTGTACCCATACTGCCCCCCCTTTTTCTTCCTGCACTTATCAGACCTACCCTGTCTGCTGTCTTAAAGCTAGCACTTGCAAATTGCTGGCTGCATTACCACTGTTTGTTGCCTTTATTATTTATTTATTGTTATTCATCTGTTTCTCCTCTGCTTTGCACTTTCCACTTCTCCCTTCTTCCATGCACTTTTCCCCTCCCTCTCTCCCATGCACTTGCACATTCTCAATGTCACTGTGCCTAGTAAGATTGCTGCTTTGTTCTCCCCTGGTCCCCTCCCTTGCCTTGTCGCGCTCTGAAACAATTGTGTACGAGCACAATAGAAATAAAATATCAATCAATCAATCAATCAATCAATGTTGTGAGCCAAATCCAGAAGGAACCTTTTGTGGCACTGGGGTATCACCAAATGTTGTCTGGCCCCCACCTCAGAAATCTTCGGCTCACTGTTCAGGAGACTGTTCTGCCAGTAGACCCTGAAACTACCTGGTGCTTCCTCTTGGGTCTGGCTCTTTGCTTGCTCACACAGAACTGCCAAAGTTGGTCAGTCAATCTGTGCCTGGCAAAGGACACCCTGACTCAGACAAGTCACTTAGCTCCGGGAGACACTTAAGGTCTGAAACTACTGTGCCACCACCTTAGGCTTGAGTTCTACACTGGTAGGCAACTCTGAGGTTACTGAGTTGGGTAGCACTGCAACAGAAACTTTATTGGCCACTAGATCTTCTGGGTTTCTGTAGAATCTGCACTGGGTAGCACTGGCAGAGCAGGTCTTTTATTTTCATCACCCAGCAGAGCCCCAGGTTGGCCTCTAACACCTCCATCAATTTCTACGCACATGTGGCCCCTGGGGGCCCCTCTCCTTTCCACTGCTAGTGTGAACTAGCAAACTTATCCCAACTCTTGGAATCGACTCTGCCCTCAAGTGGAGGCCCACCTCGAATAGTGGGAACCTATTCTTCATCACCTCACCCACCTACCTGAATTGCTACAGACCGTTGAAGAGACCCCATTTTGCCCATCTGCATTACCGCGTGCGCCAACATTGCAAGTACATTTGAGCAATAGGCTCCGCTTTTCTTCGGGATTAGACTGCCTCTTAGTTAGGAGTGTGTTGGATGCAGAACGGACTAAAGACAATTTGCACTGCCTGTTTCCTAACCCTTTTAGGTTGGGGACCCATTTCATGCATTAACCCTTTAGACCCCATTGGTCTTGTATATATGTATTTAAATAGGATTGTGTCGGCTTAACAGTATTACCATGATTTGAATTGTGTGTTGAAACTCAAAGGCCTTGAAATAAATGTATTTGTATTTTTAATATATATACACCTGGCTGGGAGTGATTTGTAAGTGTCCTTTTCTCTGTGTGCTCATTGGGGTCTTTCAGTCACCCTCACACCTCCTGAGACCTAGTCTTGACCGCCACCAAGCTACCTTGATTGGTCTGGCTTGTCCGGAAGGTTACCTGTTCCAAGAAAGTAGGCTGACCTTCTGAACCTCTGCCCATCAGGTCAGAGTTCAGAAATCCGTCTTAACAGTAACATTATCTCAGATTCTGAGCCCAAAGTTTCCTAAATAAAGTGAATTAAATAGAATTTGCATGAATGAGAATTACCACTTGTTCACACAACACGAAATAAGACCAGGGAGGTTACCCTGAGGTGTCCATGGAGGTAAGGTACCCTGGTGTGGACAGATCTGTGCTGGCCGAAACATGCTCCAAGGCAAATTTGTATTAAAAACAACTCCCATTTTATACCGCCCCATTTCATGTCTGGATGGGGCCAAGGGCTAGTAAAAAGAAATAGCAACAAGGTTAGTGGAGGTGATAAGTAGGCTAATGCCCTCTGACAAGTAATGTTTTGTCCCAGGGAGAGCAACAAAGATGAACCTGAGAAGGGTAGAGAACGTGCTAGCACTTTGTGATTCACCAGAAGGCCCCCATGCAAGAAAGGCACTAGACTCAGAAAAAACCCTTGATTCCATGAGATGTGATTTCCTGTGGGCAGTAATGGAAAAAGTAGGCCTGGCATCCAACTATATTAAATGGACAAAACTACTCTATGTGCATCCACTTGCGAAGGTTAGAGTGAATGGGCATACCTCTGATGTCTTCCCACTGCAGAAGGGCACGAGATAGGGCTGGCCATTGTCACCTATGTTGTTTCCCATAGCGATAGAACTACTTGTAAAATGCAATAGATTGGATCCAACAATCAGAGGATTTTGATGACCTGGGGAGTGGGAAAGCAACATCTCTCTGTATGCAGATCCTAGGGTAATGGATATGGTGCAGTAGTTTGTAACTTATTGCAGACTCAACATTAACTCGGTGATATCAATTATTGTACCAGTGGTGGGAGAGAAGGAGGACTGCCCCTTTGATTTAGGAACAAGGGATTTAAATATCTGGGCATGACATTCCAAGAGGATGAAAATGCATTTATCAAGAACAATTTGGAACCTGTGACTCAGATATTGCAGGAAGATACTAAACACTGGGCCAACCTGCCCTTAAAATTACTGGGTAGGGAACATTTATTGAAAATGATGGTGCTGCCCAGATTGTTGTATGTCTTGCAGAAAACTATGGTTTGAATACCCAAGAGTGTATTTACAATTTGCGGTACCGTTATCAGCACCTTCCCCATTCCCATTGAGCCCTATTGGGGCTCAAATGGGAATGGGGAAGGGCCCTGGTGAATGGGCAATTACCGGTCCCGCCAACCTTGGAATGGACCGGTAATTGCTCCATTCACCAGGGCGGAGTCGGAACGAGTTTGGAGGGAGCCATGGCGCTAATAGCGCCATGGCTACCTCCAACCTCGTAATGAGGCCCTCTGTATTTCAACATCCAGATTCCGCATTTCAAAATCTAGACTCTGCATTTCAGCATTCACATGTTAGTGAGGGTTTGAACTTTAACTAGGGCCATGGGCCTGAGACTCATCGATGGACTGAAGAGTATGAGTCTCAATCTAAATTTAAATAGATGACAATGCACAGGGCACATGCCAGAAAATGATCACTTTGCTCCATGATGCTATTTTGTTTTAATGAGCTGAGTTGTACTGAAAAATAATACTAAAATGAAACTAATATACTAATGAACCCAACCCCATTTAACATGTAACTGACACATGTAATAACATTGAGTGCAAATTAGCTTATGATATAAGTTGGATGCAGATTGAGCGAAAGGCATGATGCTCTGAAAATGGAAAAGACAAATTATTTAAAAGTGTAGGCTGGATATGTGTTGGAAGCTGAGGAATGTGAAGATCTGTTCTTCTAAAGACATCACTTTGTTGCGGGACAGGAAGCGCAGGAGAGATGTATCATTTTCTCTTCAGCAATGCAGTTTGCACATTGAGAAGGGTAGGTCGGAAATCACATGCGATTTTAGTGGGATGATCTTCTCAAAGGGAGGTGCTCTTGAGTGACAAGTGGGTTTTGTGGGTTTGAGACAGAGTTGCTGGGCATTGTTACTCTCACTGATGAAGGAGGCATATGTGCTGGTTCCTCGGCAGACTGAGTCCAGAGCTTGAAAGCTGGGCTGAGGCTGAGGCTGTCTCTCTCCTGGGTTGGCAATCTTTAGAAGAGTTGCGAAATCTCGAGCGACCTTAGCTGTGAATGACCCTGGGTTACTGCCAAGCTGATTCAGGTAATATTGCCAGCTTAACCTAGGTAATTACGAGATTAATTGAGGTGCGTGTGAAGTAAATGATAGTATGTAGCAGGGATTAGATAATTCAGTTCATTTGTATGTGCTGCATTATTGATATGAATTTAAATGTGCATGTAAAGCTGTGTTTAGATTTCTCAAAGTTGCAATGTTATTCAGAGTGTATTTACCCTGCCAACTTTTGTTGCGAAGCCAAGTTTGATTTAGCAGAGCTTGGCACAATATTACAGATAGAGTGTTAAAAGCCATTTTAACACAAAGAAGAACCAGGCAAAATGTATGAACACACAGAGCCGTTTGAACAGACTGAGGGAATAAAATGGATAGAATAAAGGACTCAGATGTGCGCTCAATCTGAAGCACCTTACCGAAACCACCATATCACATCACCATGCTTACTCTCTCCTATACACCACCACTCAACTAGAACACAGCAATACTATGACACATTCGGTATAGCTGTTCTCATACTTAACACCCGCCACATACTCCTCATCATCCTAATTAAACACAGCTGTCTCAGCACACCCCCGCTAGCCTATGCGTCTCCTCGGGCCTAACGCAGCCAGAAATCAGTCTGGGTATCCGCCCGCCAGAATGAACACATACTGCTCATCTCCCAACCACCACACCTACCGCTAAGAAGCAGCTATCAGACAAATGCCACACCAGCTGCACACATATCCGGTGCTCCCATGCACCTTATGACTCTCTCCCTCTTGACTTGAACTATGGTTCCCGAGGGCGTCCAACCTACCAGCGCCTTGAGATCATACCAATGATACATAAGGCGTTATATAAATGCAAAGTAACATAACATAACATAACATAACATTTCAGAAAAAAACTTTGCTTACCCTGTGAATTACAATGGGTGTACATGTCACAACATATTTCTAGTTTATGATACAAAATATACATTTGAAAAAGGTAATTTAGTCCCATTGTATTTTTCTGCATTTCAGTCTCATTAGTTTGGTGTGTATAGGTAGTTAGAGTGTGTGCTAAGAAATCTCAGTTGAAAGTGGGTTACGGTAAATAAGAGAGGCTGAATCAATGTTTTGTAGTGCATTTGCATGCTTTATGTATTTTGAAACACAGCCAAAAGGGCATAAAACTGATTTTGTCAATGAGCATGAGCCATTTATTCAGAGTGTATTAAGTCCCGTATTTGTTTATTGTTAGTGACCCTGATGTAGTCATTATTGGGCAGTATTCTGAAATTAGTCTCACCACTATACAAATACCACCATAGAAACGTACCACCAAATACTAGATATAATCTCTGACAGATGTATAATTTTCTCTTTAGCAGTGCAGTTTACACAGTGGTAAAGGCTCAGAGGAAATCACAGATCTTCACATTCCTCCGTTTACAACACAGATCCATCCTGCACATGTAATCATTTTTCTTTTCCATTTTCAGAGCATCATGCATTTCGCTCGATCTGCATTAAAAGGGGTTGTGTTAATTAATATATTAGTTTCATGTTAGAATTATTTCTTAGTGCAACTCAGCTCATTAAGATCATTTTCTAGGATGTGCTATCTGCATTGGCATCTAATTAAATACAGCTTGAGACTCATAATCTTGCATCCATAAATGAGTCTTAGACCCTAGGCCCTAGTTAAAGTTCAAACCCTCACTAAAATGTGAATGCTGAATGGCTGAGTCTAGATGTTGAAATTCAGAGCCTAGATTCTTACTAGACCCCCTCCTTTTTTTTTCTGCTGATACACCACTGAAATCAGTTCAGGAAAAAACAAACATGCCATGATCCCCATAAACCAGATCTTAATAGTCAAAAATAAATAACATGCAGATGGTAATATTCATACACAAGAATCATTATGAATATATATCTAATCTTGAGCAAAGGAACAAAAACATATCTTTAAGAAGTTTTTTTTTTAGAATTTGTTGTTTTAATCTTATCTCTTGAGTACCTGTATCTTTAATCTTCTTTTAATTGGGAATTTCTTTTTTTGTATCTTTTTTAAATAAAATATTACAGAAACATTGCCAATTTCAGAAAACATTAGTCCATAAAATTGTGCCTTTGGCCTCAGTCAGATGTCAGAGTCAGTAAACATAATTTTGTTAAAAAAAATCAGTTTGTAAAAATAATTTCTAAAAGTCTTTGTACATAATTTAAAAATCACTTAGGAAACTGTTCTTGGTGAAATGAATCTCCATTCTAGGACTTCATGGGTCTTCTTTCGGGGTCATCATCTTCACATATTTCATGATCATCATCTTCACATCTTTCAGGGTCATCATATTCACCCCCTCTTCGGTCCAGGGGGCTTTTCCAGGGGACTCCTCTCCGGTGGCATCCTCCAGGGATCTGGTGCTCCAATGATCCAACACTGATGGGGAAAACAATGGATTTTCAAGAGTAAAAAGAAAACACAACTTAAGAATCCAACCCATCAAACCCTTTACTTTTGCTTTCTCACTGGAATATGTGAAATCATATTCAGCTCTGCCTACAAATGCAGATTATACCAAATAACATATAATACATCCAAGACATCTCCTTATGACCGACTGAAAATAACTTGGATTAAGCACACTAATATCACATGGTATTTTCAGAAAACAGTCTCAAACACAACAATCCTTTCTGTTAGTCACATACTTATATGTTTGCTTACTAACTTGATATATTTTTCCCTTTTTATTTCTTCAAATCTCCTTTTGACTTCTTGGCACTATTTACAGCTATCCACCTGCTCTGGTAATTCTATTTAATAGGTAAGCGCTTCACTTTTTCATTCCCTTCTAGTCAGTCTCTACTGGTTCTTGTCTTTTCACTTCATTTTTTGGGTGAAATGGCTTAATTTGATTAACATGGAAAAACTGTTCCACTGTTAATTCTCCCTCCTTTTGTAGCAATTCTGTCGGCCACAGGTGAAAACTTATCTACAATTCTTTATGGCTCTTGTCATGCTGCAAGGAATTTAGAGTGTTTATGTTTACTCTTTCTGAAGTTAAACTTATATATTGGGTCTCCTATTCCGTATTCTCTGACAGTTGCCTTCCTATCATCATAGGTCGTTGCACCGTCAGCAGCCTTTTCCAAATTATACTGTGCAAATGTAACCACATATTGTAAGTGATTTCTCAATTCTTCCACATATTCATGAATTGTGGATGCATATACAAGCACCTGATAATTTGTTTTGTAAAGTAAGTGTTGTGGCAAGACCATTTTTCTTCTTGTCAAGATTTCATCAGGGCTGAGATCTGTTGATGTAGAGGGCACCAACCTGAGAACCATTAGTACCAATGGAATCTATAAATCCCAACTAGATCCTGCTTCAGCTACAAACATTTTCAACATATCAACTATCAATTGTTACACTATTACACTCCCTCTGAAATGGAGGGCCGGTAAGAAATGTGTAGCTTCCTCTTTACACCCAAGATTTGCCATATTGTTGTGATGAATGCACTAGAGAAATGACTTCCATGATCTGATTCTGTTCTTTGAGGTAAACCAAATCTTGAAAAAAATATGATTTACAAGTAAAGTGGGCTCCGTTTGCGCACTGCAGTCCGGAACTGGAATGCACTTCAACCATTTAAACATTAGACAAACTACTGTCAGCATGTACCTGTTTCCCCTCGTTGATCTCCTCATGGGGCCCAACATAGTCGACTTGTAAATCAGAACATGGAAGTGTCAAGCCCCTTTTCATTAATGGTGCTCTATGAGTTGGTGACACAGGTTGAAACTATGCACACACTACACACCCTGTGGTGTAGAGTTCAACATTTTGGGACATTTGTGGCCAATAGGAGTAATCTTTTAAAATGTCCAAAATGTTCTGTGATCCTCTGAGTCCTGCAGTTATGGCATTGTGGAAATGATGTAACACCAATCCCTAAAATGGCAAGGGCATTACCCATTCGATTTGGCCTGTCACAGATTATCTAATCATCAGCCCATCTTGTAACCTAATTCTCTTTTTGTCTTTTAATAGCACCCTTAATTCCTCTTTCCCTTTGCAGTCCTCTCCAGTCAGAGGATTGTGTCCTGCATCAAGCAAATGGTTGAGGAATGGGCCTAGAATAAGATTTTCTTTTTGTGCCTTGATCAAGTCTTGATCTGGAGCATCAAAACTCCATTGTGCCACTGGCTGTTCAACTATTTTTGGAGTTTTGGAAAGCGTTATCGCCTCTACCTGTATTTCACCAAGAAGGTGTTCAATAGGAAATATCTCCCCCACGTACATCTCCACTTTGGCTAATTTATGTGTCTTATCATTTCCTTCCTTATCCTCAGCTGGTGTTTTCAAATGACTACGTTTTTTCCTACAATGGATTATCAGGTCATTTTCTGACACAAGTTTGTATATAGCCTGAATCATCTTGCCATGTTTAAGTGGCTTCTTCTTATAGATGAGCATGTCTTTCACATTACTGCAAGGTAAATACTCCACAAAACTATAACTGTCAATTCAAAATGTCTGTATGGAAACAAAGCAGTGTGTAAGTGACTATGTGGTGATTCCAAGAGATCCATATAAATGCCTTATTGATGAATATATTAATCAATAAGGCATTTATACGGATATAGTTATTCCGCAATTGTTACCTCGATTAATATCATTGAATACGATCTCTTAGAATCACCACGTAGTCACTTACACACTGCTTTGTTTCCATACAGACATCTTGAATTGATGGTTGGACACACATAACCATCAAGTTTCCTCCTGGCATACTTACAGTGCTTTATCCTGCTCCATCAGTCGAACCAAATTGTTTTTGGTTTAGGGTGAGTATTTATGGTAGCATATTAATGAGTGTATTTCTCTCCCTTCACCCAATCATAATCATTTCCACTAGTAACTTTCATGATTGACAGTTCCAGTCATAGTAAGCATAACATTTTTCAGATTTTCAGAGTTTACTCCTCTCGATCTACCCAATCATAATCATTTCCACTAGTAACTTTTATGATTGACAGTTCCGGTCATAGTTAGCATATCAATTGTCTTTTCAGATTCAGACATCTCTTGAATTGAACTCAAGTGGCACCTACAGTTTTGAGTGTTGAGAGAACATGACCAATCTGGTCAGGTTAGTGCATTGTGATTTGTTTCTTTCATCCCGACACCAGTTTTACTTTGAGGGAGTTAATGTAGGTGGCGGTGCTCTCTGCTTTGGTCATGGTGGAGGTTTTGCTTTGTCACTGCACTCAGTTTTTCTTGTTTCCTGGGCGTCACAAACCCCTCCCTTTTTCACTCTGGAACACTAGGAACACTTTGAGATTTACTTTTATGTTGTGTTTCTCTTTTTTACTTTATTATCATTATGTCTAATTTGTTGTAAATAACTGTATGTTGCAAGGATAGGTTAGCTAGTACTGGTGAATGTTATTAGGGGACAGTGCAAAAATTCGGTGTACGTTTCCATTTTGTTCAGTTCATGTAGTGCATCAACTGATGCTCCTGATGAAGACGTTGTTCCAATTTTTATTTGACGTCGAAATTGGTTGAGATGAACATTCGCGGATGTGATCAGTTAGATTTTTTTGATTAGATCCACCCTGTTAAATAGATCACATTTTGTACAATTATTGTGATCAGACACATTTCATGTGGATGAAATAGCAAGATTATGTAGGGACAATTAGTGTGTTTCATTACATAAACCATGAATCAACTTCTGGGTTTACTTTTATTGAGTTGTGGTTGAATGGTTGTTATTGGTGTGAGTGGTAAATGATTGAATGATTTGGTTTTTGTGAATGATATAATTGCTTGGCCATATAGGGCCGGGTATGTTGTTTTATGCTCTCCTGCAACACTCATGAAATTTAATGTGTGGAATCGTTGATAAATTCTTTGTGTATAAATAATGTATCATAGGAAATACATTTTGATACTTTGAATAATAAAAACGTCTTCTGGACAATTCTTCAGTATACTCAGGTACACTAATACCCTGGTCCAGAGCGTGTGATTTTCCTGCGTCTTCCGGTGTTCATATATTAGGTTAAAAAAGAAACAAATCCGCACAGAAATGCACTGACATGTACTGAAGGAATATTTAAAATCCAATATAATACCCCAAGGTTTGCAAGTTAAGATTATCCCTTGCCTGTTTCTAGATGATACAGATTACAAGGTGGCATTCAGTCAGGTGGCAACCAAGTGTAGTAGAGATTTATTAGTTCTAACAATAACTACAGCTCAAAGAGTAAGCAGAAATATTAAAGAAACACTAGTGGAGAAAGAAAAACAGTTTTTGAGCAATGTGCTAATAACTGAAACCAAACAAAAACTTGAACAAATAGATATATCATTTCAAGAATTTAAAAATGTTATCTTTGAAAAAAAGACAAATAAAATAAAAAAAGACATTTCCCAGTTAAAAAAGGAACAGGTATACCCATATCTGGCAAAAGATTTAGTCTGGAAACAGAATAGCGGCCTGAACACTGGTATGGGTAGAAAAAGATGGGTGACTTTTTCGGATACCTATTCTAGTAATTCAAGTAATGAGAAGGTTTCCAATTCCACCACGGGAGATCAAACTTTTTGAGGAAGGGGCAGCTGCATAGGCCGCCGAAATTTCCAACAAGGCAGAGCTACCCGCAACATGCAGATGCAGAATGTCCCCCCACAAGTGTTAACCCACCGAGTCTTTCAAACACGGAATCGGGTGTACCGTTGGTAACTGAACCATTACTCGTCTTTAATTTATCAACTTAAGTGCTCACAGAACCCGAGTTGTCCATTTTAAGACAGGGCCTCTCTTTTGTTCCTACACAAACGCCTAGCGCGATGACTTTCACTAGTGAGGTAAAAAACTTTTTGAGAAAAGTCAGACTGAAGGCCTACTTTTCAGATAAAGGTAGTCCAACAGAAACAAATTTATCTGGCTTAGCTAAGCCATCCTCCTTTACTCTGAGTACATCAGCCATCCCATCTCAACTGGTGACATTTGAAAAAATTGTACTCAAAGATTTGGAAAAATCCATTAAATTCTCAAGGAACAGTGGTGGACCCAATCTTAGTCTGTCCGAATTTCATGCCATTGATACTTTGTCTGTGGATCTATCAATAGTCATCAAGGCGGGGGCATTGTGGTTTGGGATGCTAATTTATATGACCAATAAGTACAAAGACTGCTGGACATTCCGGGTCACTATTTGAAAATCACCCGTGACCCTACATTGATAATAAAGAAAAAATATTGGAGCAAAGTGAAAGAGCCCTTCAGGAAGGGTATCTCTCCAATAAAGAGTTTGAATTTATCAATTACTCGGAAGAACATACTCCTTTGTTTTACATAATTACCAAAATTCATAAAAACATCTGCCAGCTGCCGGGACGCCCGCTTGTATCAGGGTGCGGCTCTGTTTTAGAGCCACTGTCAAAATATATTGATTTTTTATTAAACCTTTGGCAATGGCCACACCAACATTCTTATTGGATTCTAGGGATGTAATCAATTTATTGGAGGGTCTTGTGTTTGATCCAACTAAGCAAAGTCTTGTCACATTTGACATAGAAGACTAACATTCCACAGGATAAAGCAGTTCACAGCTTACAAGTTATGTTGGACAGACGCCCCGTCCACACAATGTCCCAAATGAGTTTCTGTGTCTGGCAGCAGAATTAGTCCTTGCCAATAGTTTCTTTAAATTTAAAGAAACCTTTTTCTTGCAAAGCAAGGGAACCGCGAAGTGCTGTACTTTTGCCCCCTACCTGGCCATTATTTTTATGGCCCTGTTTGAAGAAAACAAGGTGTTGCATGACAGCAATCCATTTGTTCAACAGATCAAGTTATATCGAAGATATAGAGATGATATCTTACTGATCTGGGAAGGCAATGCTGACACACTGCTTCTGTTTATTGATTGGTTAAATCAGGTGGACCACAATTTACATTTCACTTTTGAATTTTCTATTTCAAGAATTTCATTTTTGGACCTATCATTTATAATGAATCGGGGTTCCTGCAGTTAAAACTATTCAGGAAACCAACTGAAAGAAATACCACACTGCAATTCGCTAGTCACCATCCCAAAAGCATATTACGGAATCTCCCATATGGGATGTTCTTGCAGCTATGGCGGAATTGTTCCAAAATCATGAACTATAATAAACATGCAGATGTCATGGAGAATAGGCTTATTGAACGAGGTTACTCTAGAAAACGAGTTAAACATTCTAGAAAGCGAGTACGATACTTGAATCGTGAAGTGCTTCTTAGTCCTCAGACCAGGACTTCCGATCAAGAACAACTGGTTTGTGTCTCCACCTTCAGCCAGCATAGCAATGCTATTAAAGGAATTATTTAAAAAAAAATGGAGAATTTTGAATTCAACAGGAATAAAGTTCCAAAAACCATGTTTCGCCTTTAAGAAAGGTAAAAACTTGAGACAAAAATGAACTTGTGCAAGTCATCTCCCTTCTAAGTGTAAATCCATCAGAGACACAAACTTGAACCCAGTAGTAGGCCATTATCCGTGTACGTCATGTGTAGCCTGCAAATACTCTAAGAAAATGATCACCTTCTTGTGTGAAGGAAAAACTTGGGATTTACGCAGCTTTACAACGTGGTGTATGCGGTCCAATGCCCTGGCACAATGTTCTACATAGGTAAAACCTCAAGAGAGGTCCATGTTCACATAAACGAGCATCGCTCCAAAATTAGAACTCGCAATTTGAATGCACCCATGGTTGTCTATTTCATGGAGAAGGGTCATAGTGTGGAAGAACTATCATGGTTCTGTGTAGAGAAAATTGTCACCAGTTTGCCTGTTCAAACCAGTAACAAGCTGACATAC
The DNA here is from genome assembly GCF_040938575.1 of Ambystoma mexicanum. Taxonomy (NCBI): domain Eukaryota; kingdom Metazoa; phylum Chordata; class Amphibia; order Caudata; family Ambystomatidae; genus Ambystoma; species Ambystoma mexicanum. The sequence continues at coordinate 168,870,043 of NC_090935.1, forward strand.
AAGGAACAACTGTGGATTTTTAATTCTAAAACATTAGACAAAGGGCTCAACACATTGGAATCCTGGGAGTTCAATTCACAGTAAACGGCACATCCCTGATCAGTGGTTACAATATTTTTTCAAAAACATAGGCAATCGTATTTACATCTAATATATTATACGCTTTGATATCATTTGAAACACTTTCTCATAAATTAAGTCAACCACTTGTGCTGAGTTGCGTTTTATTTGACAACAGGATTACTAACTTTGGCTGTACTTCAGCCATTGCAGGTTATTTCTCTTACCACCCCCCTTGCATTTACTGTTTTTTCCTGCAGCACACAAATTTATGTGCTTTACAAATTGACCGTCTGTTTAATGTATGGGGCTCCACTTATATATTATTAATAGGACCATTTCCGTTCTATAACAATTTCCAATGAGGCATTAACCTTTATTTACAATAGCCTCGTGATTTCATCTAGTTTAAGGTCAAAATGCGGGCTTTTGTCATGCCGCGCGCTCACTCGCGGGCGCCACTTACCTGTCCTGGGGTCCCGCGTCCACGGCCGCAGCGGTCTCCTCCTTCATGGAGGCTGTACCCGCGGTGGTGTCTTTCCTCACGCCGACCCGCGGTCTGGATAGGCTCCGTGGATGCCGCCATCTTGCGAGGATCTGCGCATGCGCGGATCGTCAGTATTCGACGTCCCACGCATGCGCAGTGTCGGAACATGCGTTCCGAGCTTCGCTTTGATCCCGGGCCATAAAAGAGCACCGCATACACAGGGACAACGCGTCTCAACGCGGTTGTTACTGTGTATGCGCTGCTGGAGTCCTGGCGCTCGTGCCTCAGCCCTCCAGTTCCCTGCCTTGCCTTATCCTGCCTAGCCCTGCCTCTTCTCCTTGTCCTCTTCTTGCTCCTTGGTCCTCCTAACCCTTGCTTCCCTGTTCTGCTGGGTCTTTGCCTGCCTCCTCGTTTAGGGTAGGGGAGGTCCTGCCTGGGTTCCTAGATTTTCTCTCTTCTACTAGGGAAGTGGGATTCCCTGTCTGTCCTGCTTGTCCTTGCAGTCCTTTCTCTTTTGCCTGTCTTGTGCCCTGCCGGTACCTGTGCCTTGCTGCCTTCTTGGATGTTCCTGAGTTCAGCTCCCGCTATCATCGGTGTCTTCATCAAGCCTTCTCAGCCAGTGGAAACACTGTCCCGACGTCACGCAAATACTGAGAAGTGCCACCCGTGGCGTTGGGAGTTGGTCCAGTGCCATCCTGTCATATATCGTCAGGAGGGGATTGGGCTAATTTCTCGCGCTACCCATTCATCGGCAATAGATACACCGACATACTGGCAACCTCAACTTCACGGTCTACAGGAAGAAAAGGTAACCAGCGATCTCGTGAAGACTCGTTTAACAGATTGAGACGCCTTTCCTCCAGTCTCGACATGGACGACATGCAGGAACTTCGCGAAGAAATGCGTGCCATGCGTCTTGAAATGACCACCCTCCGCCAGGAGAACAACACCCTTAGACAAGCGCTGGACCGGAGTTTGGCTAATCCCACACAACCAGCTACACCACCTGAGAACTCCATGGCTTACACTACTCCGATGAAGTATGATGGTGACCCGCGTCGAGTGGCAGAGTTCTGTACACACTGTCGGATCCATTTCCAGTTCAGGTCAAGTCATTTTGGTCAAGACAAGGCCAAGATCGGGTATATCCTTGGAAACCTAACCGGCAATGCACTTGCTTGGGCCGCACCTTTGGTCTCCAACAACAGTCCTCTGTTGGGTGATTTCGCTGCCTTTGAGAAAGCCTTTTTGGACGTCTTTAAACCGCCCAATTTGGCAGCCATGGCCCAGAATCAATTAATGGAGATCAAACAAGGGTCAGGTGACATAATCCACTACATCAGTTGGTTTTGACAATTAGCAACCGATTCACAATGGCCCGAAATCACTCAAAAAACCCTGTTTCGTCGGGGACTTCGAGAAGAGTACAAAGACGAATTGCTGCACATCCCGGAGCCAGAAACGTTGCCTGCATTGGTGGAACAAGTCTTACACATTGACCACAGGTTAGCTGAACGACAGAGTGAACGTCGCAGACTTGACAGGTATCAACCGGTCCTTCCAGTACAGAACCCCGGACCAGCTGTCCCTACCGATATGGGTCCAGAACCCATGCAGTCGGGTGCCATCCGAGGCCCATTGTCCGAGACCGAAAAGAAAAGAAGAAGGCAGCAAAACCTGTGCTTGTATTGCGGTGGTTCTGGCCATTTTCTGGGCACCTGTCCGCTACGCCCTCTGAAGAAACAGGAAAACTAACAGGCCCGTTGTTTGAGGCGAAGGCAGCAGCGGGCCGCCTTTCTGAATCTGACCTTCCTCCTATGACCCCGGTACCCTTGTTGATCCTGAAAGTCGGTGTTGCCTGGCTAGGGAAGTGTATGAAAACCTGGGCCCTTCTGGATTGTGGAGCATCCGGCAACTACATCGATGCCTCGTTCGCGATTGCCAATGGGATCCGTTTACATTACAAGGAACGACCAACAGTGGTCGAGGTGATCGATGGTTCTGCTTTATCTTCTGGTCCAGTCTGCCAACAGTCCGATCCCTTGTGGCGCTCTGTGGAAGGGCATCTCGAACGGATTTCATTGGATGTCATCAAGTCTCCCTCTTTTCCGGTGGTGCTGGGCTTACCTTGGCTGTTATATCACAATCCTCAGGTCGACTGGACCGCTCGTTCCCTGGTGTTCTCTTCGACACGTTGTCCTCGGGACTGTGGACTTCACAAAACCTTTCCTGCAATTTTGGAGTCCCTCAATCCTGCTGACGTATCTGCCCGTTTATGTGCCACTCAGTTGGTACCTCAAGAATATGCTGGATACCACAAGGCGTTCTCCAAGCCTGAGGACATACCATTATGACCCCACCGGCATTTTGATTGTTCCATTGACATCCTGCCTGATGCGGTCATTTCCCACGGCAAGATCTATTCGTTGACTCAACTCGTGAAAGGCGTCCTACAGGAGTACATTACGGATTGCCTCAACAAGGGCTGCATAGTGCCGTCCAAGTCCCCCGCAGGATTCCCGTTATTCTTCGTCAAGAAGAAAGAGGGCACTTTGCGCCCTTGTATCGACTATCGTCAACTAAATGAGATCACGAGGAAAGACAGGTACCCATTACCACTCATCCAGGACATCATCGAATCCCTGAAATCCGCACAAATTTTCACCAAGCTGGATCTAAGAGGGGCCTATCACCTGGTGCGGATTAAGAAGGGAGTGTTAGGATCAGCCTTCCTTTCTTATGGTTTCTCTTACTGAATGCTGTATGTATGTGATGATGTCATTTGTGGAATGTATGAGGTATCTTGGAGTGTTTGTGTATGAATGGGTTCTAACCCAGGGAGTTGATCTAAGGAAGCCTGGGTGGTGGGAGCCAGTGGGTTTCCCTCATGATTTCCTCCTATCTCCTTATGGACTTGATGAGACCTGATTTTGTACCTGTAACTGAAGAACCTGAATAAAGCAACCATTAAGCATACCTGCAACTGTATCCTGATTATATCACTATGACCCAGACCGGGTCATAACAATTGGCGACGAGGACTGGTCTCCAACAGGACTGGTTGGATGTACCCTGAAGGCTACAAGGCAACAGGTACCTGTGTGTGTGGTGTGTAAGGAGTGGTCCAGGATAAGGAGTAAGGAGATACTGCTGCGGGGGGTGCAGAGCAGGAGCGAAGCTCAAGTGAGAGACTGTACAAGGAGAGGGAACCCACTGCCCCCCATGGTCCAGGAAGAGTCCCACCACCCAGGGCTGAGAAAGTGACAGTGCCTTGGTAGGCGCAAGGACAGGCATCCAGGGCTGAGGAACTGTTGGTGCACTGGGAGGAGCAAGGCGAAGGACCCCGTGCGGGGTACAGAAGGCTGCCTGCTGAGGCACGCAGGGGCAACAAGGTGACACCCAGAGAGAATTCAGAGAGACAGTTCTGTGAGGCAGCTCGCCTATGCATTCATGGATGTGCTTTAACATGGTATGGTCTGAGAAAGAGAGGACCTCATCGAGGTTCTCGATGTGCCCAAAGACTAATCTAGAGTGAGTTGTTGGCTCGCCATATATGTGAAGTCCCAGGGGTCGCCTGAGCTACACTACTCCAGCTGATAGAAGGAATTCTGTCATTATGATTTTCGAGTGAAGCATTGGGAGTGCTTCACAATGGGTGTTGTGCAGCGCCGCTTTGGGCAATGACCTCAGTTAGCTGAAGTGGCCGGAGAGGTCCGGGTGCTCCTGAGCTCGTAGTGGCACTGATGATGTCATTGGACTGCGGAATATCCTGTGTTTACACTGCTCAGGCTTCGGTATTGTGATGGATGTGTCCATGAAGAAGAAAGAAGAAGAGGAAAAGTTTTCATTTCACACGCAGCGTTTGAAGTTTTCATAGCGCTGGTTTTTGTTTTTTGATAGTGTGTGACTCGTGTCTCAGTGCCAGCTTCATTGGTATGGCGCGCAATATATGTGCGTGTATTCATAGTTTTTCGTATTTTATGTAGGTCAAGCACGGAGCTGCAGAAAATAGTGAGCATGGCTGCGCTGAGATAGAGAATTTAAAGCAACCATTGCATTGAATGTAAAAAAAAAAAAAAAAAATGGACATGGGTTGTTCACATTAGCCTGCTGTTTATCTTGGCATTATGCATTTTGCAAATATGTTCAGTCTGTGTACTAAATTTCAAACTACAAAGATTAATGGGTACATAAATTCGTACATAAATGCATGGTGAAACAGCAAGGATGGATGGATGGATGAATGATATAAGGCAAGGCAGTGATGGAGTGTTAACATCTTGATTTAAAAAGCCATTAGTATAACCTTTTGAAGTTGCAGGAAGGTTATGTTGCAATGCGGCAACAGAGACTTTTAGAATGCTACAAGAAGTTTTTATTACAGGGTTATATTTACAGCGATGTTTACACACGGGATGAATGGAGTTGTGTGCAGCATGATGTGATTCCATTTTTGGTGATATTCATTTTCATTTTATGCTTTCTGACTTGTTTTAGTTTTTAACCATCTTGAGGATTTGCAGCTTGTAAAGTTGTACATGAAAAGGCAGCATGAACTTTTAGATGGTGTCTCTACAGTTGTTTCAGAGGCATGTCATTATTGAAATGTTATATTGTTATCTGATTTATTAAGCACGTGATTTGATTTGGAGTGTGGGTAGGGCCCTGCCCACACCCCTCAAGTTACTTCCGTTGTAACTAAGATGTTGTTGCTTGATTGTTTGAGTGATTAAGTTACACGACTGTGAGAAGTTGCATGGGGTGCATGTAACCAGTGTGACGTGTGCGTGCACTGACTGGTTGTGGCTAGTCAAGAGGCTCTGCGGAGTCATGATAGTAATTTGTATGACTAGTGGTAGTCTGGTCAAGCGGCTCTGCGGAGTCATGGTAGTGAATTGTGTGACCAGTGGTAGTCTGGTCAAGAGGCTCTGCGGAGCCATGATAGTGAATTGTATGACTAGTGGTAGTCTGGTCAAGCGGCTCTGCGGAGTCATGGTAGTGAATTGTGTGACCAGTGGTAATCTGGTCAAGCGGCTCAGAGGAGTCATGGTAGTGAATTGTGTGGCTCAGAGGAGTCAGTATAGTGTTTTGTGTGGCTCAGAGGAGTCAGTATAGTGTTTTGTGCTGAGCCATGATGGTGAGTGATTCATTATTCTTGTTTTTACTTTAAGTGTTGTTTCTGGGGTCATCCAGGAGTTCCTTCTGGGTGGTTCTGGGAGCTTGGCAACAGAACCTCTTGGTAGTGGGGTTACCTGGTGGTTTTTAGTAGCTATGAGGGCTCGAGGTGTCTGGCCAACACATCGAGGAAGTACGGTGGTATGGTTGACTGGTTCCCCACCAGTTGCCTCTGTTGTGAGTGTTGCTATGAATGTTGAGTGGTTGAGGATGAGTCAGGTGAGTGTGTTTTATTTGATTGGAGGCGCCTGTCTCTTCAGTTGCCATGAGTCTACGGTCTGGTGTAGTAGGTTAGACATGTTCCTTGTAGGTGTGTAGCGGACTTCGTGCCAGCCCGTATAGGTGGCTGTTTGTGCTCAGGTGTGGCAGCCCTGAGGTCTACCAGTGGCAGTGGTGGACGGGAGGTGGTTTGTTTTCCTCAGGTTGTGTATGGCATGCTGGTTAGTAGCCCAGAGGGGCAGGTCTGTGCTCCAGCGTGGCAGGCTGGTGACCCGTTGGTGGCGGCGACGGGTGGAAGGTGATGCGTGATTTTTTGAAGGACAGAAGTTGTTGTTGTTTAGATGGTGGGGTGCCGTTACTGGATTGTTAGTTACGCCTGGTTGTCCAGCTGTTATATTCTTGGTCTTTTAGAGTGACTGGCAGAGTATTTGTGCTTGAGGCCTTGTGATGGTTAGGTGTGATGACGGCTTCAGGTCATGGTGTGTTTGAGGTGTGAGTTAGGATTAGCCTTCCCTTCTATGGTTTATAAGGGAAGGAGGTGTTAGGATCAGCCTTCCTTTCTTATGGTTTCTCTTACTGAATGCTGTATGTATGTGATGATGTCATTTGTGGAATGTATGAGGTATCTTGGAGTGTTTGTGTATGAATGGGTTCTAACCCAGGGAGTTGATCTAAGGAAGCCTGGGTGGTGGGAGCCAGTGGGTTTCCCTCATGATTTCCTCCTATCTCCTTATGGACTTGATGAGACCTGATTTTGTACCTGTAACTGAAGAACCTGAATAAAGCAACCATTAAGCATACCTGCAACTGTATCCTGATTATATCACTATGACCCAGACCGGGTCATAACAGGGAGATGAGTGGAAGACGGCCTTTAAAACACCTATTGGTCACTACGAGTACAGGGTGATGCCGTTTGGACTCTGCAACGCCCCGGCCGTCTTCCAGCGGTTCATGGACGATGTCTTTTCGGACCTTATTGGAATATCTGTATGGGTATACCTTGATGACATTCTGGTTTTTTCTGACACTCGTACTGCACACGTTGCGCATGTTCAGGAAGTTCTCCGTAGACTAACAGATAACGGCCTGTATGCCAAAGTAGAAAAATGCCAATTTCATAGGGAAAGCATGGAATTTCTGGGCTATGTGATCAGCAGCACAGGAGTGCAGATGGATCCCACAAAACTGCAAGCTATACGAGAATGGAAACCGCCACATGGCGTGAAGTCACTTCAAAGGTTCTTGGGCTTCGCCAACTTTTATCGACGCTTCATTCCACGCTTTTCTCAACTTGCCAACAGTCTAACCCGCCTGACCAGTACCAAGGTGCCGTTTCTCTGGGACACGCAGGCCGAGGAGGCATTTCTGGAATTGAAAAGATCCTTCATGTCGGCTCCTGTTCTTAGACATCCAGATGATGAAAAGCCGTTTGTGGTTGAAACAGACGCTTCGGACTACGCAATTGGTGCGGTCTTACTACAGCAAGATGCAATCACGGGAACAGAGCACCCGGTGGCTTACTACTCAAGGAAATTGTCAGTGAGAGAGAGAAACTATGCAGTGATAGAAAAGGAATTACTGGCGATAAAAGCAGCTCTCGAGGAGTGGCGACATCACTTGCTGGGTGGGAGGTACCCGGTGGTGGTTCGCACAGATCACCGTAATCTACAGTACCTGCGCTCTTTGCATTGCAGAACCTCCCGTCATGCTCGTTGGGCCTTTTTCTTTTCGCAGTTTGATTTCACCGTCACATACATTCCTTGTTCCCAGAATACTAAGGCTGACGCCCTGTCTCTGGAAAACAACGTTGAAGGTGCCAAGGAGCCGGAGCCTCTGATAGCGTCAAAACACTTTCTATCAATGGTGACTCCCCAGCTCCAACAGTTGAGAGAAGCTACACGAACGGATCCCTCAAAATCACATATACTAAAACGCGCTGACATCAGAGAATGTGACGGCTTGTTGTTCTTCAAGGATCGTCTGTACGTTCCCACCTTGGAGCTCCAGAAGATCGTTCTACAAAATTGCCATGATTCCGTCGTTTGTGGTCACCGTGGAGTCCGCACAACACAAGAACTGGTTGCACGGCAGTACTGGTGGCCTGGATGGGCCACACTGATAAAGCACTACGTGGATTCCTGCCCTGTATGTGCCCAGACCAAGATTCCTCGCAAAAGGCCCATTGGTCTCCTGAAACCCACGCCTACGCCTCCGTACCCTTGGCATACCATCGCCACGGATTTCATCGTTGACCTGCCCCTATCTGGTGGTTTCACGTGTATAATGGTGGTGGTGGACTGTTTCACCAAGACTGCTCATTTCTTGCCCTTTCCTAAACTGCCCACTGCCTCCCAGATGGCACAACGTTTTCTACACAAGGTGTATCGTCTTCATGGTCTTCCGGAGAAGATCCTATCAGACCGGGGGTCTCAATACATCTCATCTTTTTGGGACCAACTGTGTCAGCATTTGGACATTCAGCGGGCCCTGAGTTCCGGCTATCATCCACAGACCAATGGGCAGACGGAACGCACCAATCAGACCCTTGAGCAATACCTACGTTGTTATGCCAATGCCACCCAAGACAACTGGTCGGAATGGTTGGACACCGCGGAAGCGGCTTACAACAATGCTGTTCATTCTGCTACCGGACTCAGCCCCTTTTTCTGCTCTACCGGTCTTCATCCCAGACTGCTACCAGTTCATCCTGCATCTTCCAGTGCCGTACCATCTGCAGATGCCCTGGTGTCCCTGATCCGCGATCAACATCATCTGGCGGCCGGTACCTTGGCAGTGGCACAGGCACGTATGAAGGATCAGGCTGACAAGAGACGGAGCCCTGAGCCTGTCCTTCATGTTGGGGACAGGGTATGGCTGTCGTCCAAGAATCTACCGGTACGCAATTTACCTGTGAAACTTAGCTCCCCGCTTTTTTGGTCCCTTTCGCATCATTGGGCGTGTTTCTTCTGTTGGCTTTCGTTTGTCTCTGCCTCGTTCTTGGAGGGTCCATCCTGTCTTTCACGTCTCCCTTTTGAAGCCTTATGTGCCCGATGTTATGGGTCGTACCTGTTCCCGTCCTGCCCCGGTTTTGGTTCGGGGGGTCCCAAAATTCGAGGTGCAGGAGATTTGTGATTCACGGTTTTGGCGGGGTGCTCTGCAGCTCCTGGTTAGCTGGAAGGGTTATTCTGCTTGTGACCGCACTTGGGAACTGCGCTCATTCGTGCATGCACCACGCCTGGTTCGGGACTTCTATCTCCGCTATCCTTGGAAACCCGGTGCTCCGGGGGTGTCCGGGAGGGGGTATGGTGTCACGCCGCGCTCGCTCGCGGGCGCCACTTACCTGTCCTGGGGTCCCGGGTCCACGGCCGCAGCGGTCTCCTCCTTCATGGAGGCTGTACCCGCGGTGGCGTCTTTCCTCACGCCGACCCGCGGTCCGGATAGGCTCCGTGGACGCTGCCATCTTGCGAGGATCTACGCATGCGCGGATCGTCAGTATTCAACGTCCCGCGCATGCGCAGTGTTGGAACATGCGTTCCGAGCCTCGCTTTGATCCCGGGCCTTAAAAGAGCACCGCATACACAGGGACAACGCGTCTCAACGCGGTTGTTACTGTGTATGCGCTGCTGGAGTCCAGGCGCTCGTGCCTCAGCCCTCCAGTTCCCTGCCTTGCCTTATCCTGCCTAGCCCTGCCTCTTCTCCTTGTCCTCTTCTTGCTCCTTGGTCCTCCTAACCCTTGCTTCCCTGTTCTGCTGGGTCTTTGCCTGCCTCCTGGTTTAGGGTAGGGGAGGTCCTGTCTGGGTTCCTAGATTTTCTCTCTTCTACTAGGGAAGTGGGATTCCCTGTCTGTCCTGCTTGTCTTTGCAGTCCTTTCTCCTTTGCCTGTCTTGTGCCCTGCCGGTACCTGTGCCTTGCTGCCTTCTTGGATGTTCCTGAGTTCAGCTCCCGCTATCATCGGTGTCTTCATCAAGCCTTCTCAGCCAGTGGAAACACTGTCCCGACGTCATGCAAATACTGAGAAGTGCCACCCGTGGCGTTGGGAGTTGGTCCAGTGCCATCCTGTCATATATCGTCAGGAGGGGATTGGGCTAATTTCTCGCGCTACCCATTCATCGGCAATAGATACACCGACATACTGGCAACCTCAACTTCACGGTCTACAGGAAGAAAAGGTAACCAGCAATCTCGTGAAGACTCGTTTAACAGCTTTAGGAATACATGTGTTGAGTTCTTTTAGTTGCATATAGATGGGTCCTGTAAACTGCAGTGTTTTTGTTAATTGGTGTTAACATTCAGCATATAAGTGGAAATGCCCGCAGACGAGATAGAGACTCAAGAAGCTTCATTGCGGGCGACAACGCTCCTATGCCGGCAGGTATTACCTATGTGCACGTGCAGTTGAGGGACCACCCGGAAGGACGCTTTTTTGTGTACAACATTAGACGGCAGTGGATGTCGTCATGGATAGCAGGGACAGAGAACAGCATTGTTAATTTATTTCTCTAAAAACAATTGGCCTCTCCCCATGTGCGGCAACAGCGACAGATTTATTTTATACATCTTTTCCGTGGAATGATTTCCATATCCGTTTGCAGATGAACATGAGCACGATACTTTCTAAGTAGATCAGTAAGCCAAAGTTACACTAACAGTTTGGCAATACAACCAAGAATCCGCCAGAAATTGCCAAGCGTCACCACTGCTTAATTTGGTGTGCATATGCCAATTGTAGATTAAATCAAATATTTACCAATAAGGCATATATACGGATATAGTTATTCCGCAATTGTTACCTCGATTAATATTAATACAGACATCTTGAATTGACGGTTGGACACACATAACCATCAAGTTTCCTCCTGGCATACTTACAGTGCCTTATCTTGCTCCATCAGTCGAACAAAATTGTTTTTGGTTTAGGGTGAATATTTATGGTAGCATATTAATGAGTGTATTTCTCTCCCTCCACCCAATCATAATAAGTTCTACTCGTAACTTTCATGATTGACAGTTCCGGTCATAGTAAGCATTAAACATTTTCAGATTTTCAGAGTTTACTCCTCTTGATCTACCTAATCATAATAATTTCCACTAGTAACTTTTATGACTACTATCCGGTGATAGTAGGCATAACAATTGTCTTTTCAGATTCAGACATCTCTTGAATTCAACTCAAGTGGCACCTACGATTTTGAGTGTTGAGAGTAAATGACCAATCTGGTCAGGTTAGTGCAGTATGATTCGTTTCTTTCCTCCCGACACCAGTTCCAATTTGAGGGAGTTGATGTAGGTGGCGGTGCTCTCTGCTTTGGCCATGGTGGAGGTATTGCTTTGCCTCTGGACTCAGTTTTTCTTGGTTCCAGGGCCTCACAAACCCCTCCCTTTTTCAATCTGGAACACTAGGAACACTCTGAGATTTACTTTTATGTTGTGTTTCTCTTTTTAACTTCATCCTTATGTAATGCTTTTTGTAAATAACTGTATGTTGCAAGGATGGGTTAGCTAGTACTTGTGAATGTTATTATGGGACAGTGCAATAATTCGGTTTACGTTTCCATTTTTTTCAGTTCATGTATTGCATCAATAGTTTCTCCTGATGCAGACGTTGTTCCAATTGTTACTTAACTTCGGAACCGGTTGAGAAGAGCATTCGGGGATATGATCAGTTAGATTTTGTTGATTAGATCCACCCAGTTAAATAGATCACATTTTGTACAATTATTGTGATCAGACACATTTCATGTGGATGAAATAGCAAGATTATGTAGGGACAATTAGTGTGTTTCATTACATAAACCTTGAATCAACTTCTGGATTTAATTGTAATGAGTTGTGGATGAATGGTTGTTATAGGTATGAGTGGTAAATGATTGAATGATTTGGTTTTTGTGAATGATGTAATTGCTTGGCCATTTAGGGCCGGGCAAGTTGTTTTATGCTCTCCTGCAACACTCATGAAATTTAATGTGTGGAATTGTTTAAGATAAATTCTTTGTGTATAAATAATGTATCATAGTAAATAGATTTTGATACTTTGAAAAATAAAAACATCCTCTGGACAATTCTTCAGTATACCCTACTCTTGGCATGTTGACACATTTAAACCACACATTTGTTATTCCTGCTACAAGCTTTTCTTTCTGTATGGTATCTATCTGCATACACAGTTGTTAAACCTTTACATGTTTCTTCGTTGAATGACTTGTGTTGGGGTTGCTCAAATTTATTCAAACTTGTCTCTACCTCTGTGTCATCAGGCGCACAGACACCTGCACAATCATGCAAATCTGCTTGTCTGCACTCTTTTTATTTTGTCCATATCTCACTTCTACAGGAAATCCCTGAAGTGCTAATGTCCAGGAAGTAATTCTTGATTGGGCCAAATTACATGATCTGGTTCTCTTACTTTGTAAAAAGTGCAGAGTCTGGTGATTTGTTTCATCAATCACCCGCTCCCCTTGAATTATGGGGCGGAAATGTTTCAATGCCCAGACAGTGGTTAGAAGCGCTTTTTCACATTCACTAATTTGGTCTCTATCTGTGACAATGCTTTGCTAGTATATGCTAGCATATGCAATGGTGTTATCATTTTCATCATGATTTTTGGTATATAACACTGCTGACATGCAATGATCTGTGAATCCTATTTCTACAAAGAAATCCTGGTTTTTCATTGGATATGACAAGCATGGTGCTTTCATTAGACACCCTTTTAGCATGGTCACTGCCTCAGTTTGGTCCTTTTCCCATTTCCAAGGTACACCCTGCTTCAGTAATCTCATTAAAGGTTGTGTAATCTCTGCATAATTTTCAATACATGTCCTGTTTTAACTTGTCATTCCTAACAAACTATTTACACCTTTCAAGTTAGTGAAATGTTTGAGTTTATGAATCGCTCCTACTTTTTTCTTTTGTGGGTTTAACCCATGTTCTGTCACTTCATGATCTAGGAGGTTTTCCCTTTTTCTGTGCTTTCTGTAAAGATACTTTTGCCCCAGTCTTCTGTAGCTGACTGAGCGCATGTCTAATCTCATTGAAATTACTTTTCAGATCTTCATTTTTGATTAGCACATCAACAACAGAGACTATTGTCCCTCTTTCAGCTGCATCCAGGAATGCCTTGCTCAGGAATATCCCAAATTCACTTCCACTATTAGCATACCCAAAAGGGGTTCAGGACCATGAATATTGTGATTTGTCAAATGCAAATACATTTTTAATATCTTCAGCTAGTGTCACACACCCGTATATAGCTGTAAGTTCTAATGTGGTAAAAACCTGTGAACCATATACGTGTGCAAGACCCTGATCAATAAAGGAAAAAAGTCACCTTGAAACAGGTACCTTTTTGTTTAATTCTCGTAGATCTGCACACAAGCGTCATTGGCCATTGGGTTTTAGTACACCTAATATAAGGGCATTTGATGTACTATGAATAGGCCTAATGATTACTCTAGATTCTAATTTTTTAATTATTTCAGCTAGTGCTTCCAAAACATGCCAGGGGTAACCTATATTGTCACTCAAATACTGAATCCCTACCATGTCCTTCTTGTAGTGTGGAAATGTATATTGGTCAGCCTGCAGTCATAGGCATCTCTTGCAAAAATCTGTTTGTACTACATACATATTTTTCTCAAGTTTTCTTTTTCTCCTTCACTTGTGCAAGCAACTGCAGCTAGAATCTGCTCATCTACCATTTTAGAAAACTCTGGGAAGTCCTCCAAAGGAGGAACCTTTGTACTTTCCTCTAATCTTGTGGCAGTTTCTCTTTGGAGAGTCGCTACACTCAACAATTTTGAAATATTGACCTCCATTTCAATATGCTGTTTTTCTCTTTTAGATTCACTTAATTCGAAAAGGATACAATCATCGTGATGACAGCACACGATTTCACTTTGCTCATAAGGATACACAGACTGAACTTTAAAGATTCCCTTAGGCATACACTCTAATGATTCTGGTAACTCACCCTGTGCAGTCACATGGCTTTCAGGAATGTTCCTGATCACTGGGTTACTGAAATCGGCAGTGTAGTAAGATTTCTGTACTGGCATTCCTAATGCTGAATTATTTTCTAAATGAATGTCTTGAAACCCTTTATTGTCCATCAGAATTTGAATGTGTCCATCCCTAAACTCTCTCTCTAGTGTATATTCGCATTCTAAACCATGTTTCCTTATGCATTCATTTAGGCAAACAAATGAATCAGAACCGTTTATCTGTTGTCCCTTCCTGTCTTTTAATGCTACTGTAAATTGTGTGGTAAATGTGGGAACGGTAATGTCCTTTTTCACCTGAAGCTCAATTACATATGGCGTCATTTGGGAACAATGGTAAGCTTGTCTTTTGTCTTCAAAAACAGGTGCGTCACCACCCAACTTGGACTAAACATTTTGATTTAGAAAGTCTACTACCATACACATCCTGTGCATGATGTAATTTCCCATATAGAATTTGTTGTGTGTCCCGCTCACGATCCACACATTGAGATGAATACTTTTAGAGCCAATTGTAATCTTTAACATGCATCTTCCTTCAATTCTTTGTCCCAACTCAGAGTCATCTAGGTCAAAAATCGGTTGATTCTTTATTCTGAACTTTGGGAACTCCTCCCTGTCAATTATTTGCCAGACTGCCTTTTATTAATGAAACTCATTTCATGTTCAAGCACCAAATTGGCATCTATTTAAATTCAGCGTGAGACGCATACTCTTGAGTCCATCGCTGAGTCTAGTTAAAGTTCAAACCGTCGCTAAAATGTGAATGCTGAAATGAGGAGTCTACATGTTGAAATGCAGAGATTTTGTACTTTTTTATTATGTTCAATGCTTTGGATAAAAGTGCTAGATAACTATAAAATAAATAAACAAACCTTATAGGAAAACAATAGAACACTGAACAATGTTGAACAGAAGCATCATTGAATGACACTGAAGGAAGCACATTGCAAATGTAATCACAGAGAGGTGGAGAACTAGGCATTTATAATTTCAAAGGATGGCAAGATGCCACCAGATGGTAGCATAAAGGGTGCATTACAGTTTCCCACAATTAAGAAGTGACAAGCATCGTAGGTCTCTGCTAATTATATACATGATTCATTGCACATTTTAGGATGGTCATAAAATAAATGATATGTTGTTTTCATTGTACATAGGCTTCTTACAAACCTTATACATAGTAAGAGTAAAAGATACAGAAAATAATTAAATATCAATTAAAAAAAAAATATTTTGTTTTACATGGCACATGTTCCAAAATTGAGTGAAATGTATTTTCATGAGGAAAGGGAGCAAGGAATCTCTTTTGCTTAAGTCAAGAGACAGCTCAGTGGCTCCTTCCTTGACATCTTCTGATGCCAATAGAACATAATGGTGTAGGACAGCATATGAGAACAGAGTTATATTGACACAAACCAGTGCACCAAGAGAAAACCCTACAGCCTTTGGCTCCAGAGAACTGTATGTGGCTGAGACCAGCTTGTCATTAAGCAAAAATGAGGCTGTGTCATGTGCATGGGTGGCACATCACTATATGTCATACCAGTAAGGTAAGGATGACATTTCCAAACAGAAACACACCACTAGCCCTTGGTTAAATGCCCTTCTCAGAAAATGTTAACTAGGGTATCTGCATGACCGGCCAGTAGTGTGTCTAACTTATTTGTACATCGTTGCATATAAACAAATTGTGTGAGGACAAAAAAAAAGGCAGGCAATTCATCATATCTACCTCTAGCAGCAGATAGTGAGACATCTGCAGAAGATGAACACATCTCTATTATCAACACCCAGGAAAGGCAGGGCCAACTTTAGAGATTTTGGGGCCAGTGGAACAGGCACCTTTGGGGCCATCCATGAACAAAAAAAACATATATGGATCAAAAAATCTATTATTTGACACCTCTGTTTGTCATAGCTAGGTTGATATGTAATACTGGAAGCAATAGAAATTTAATTGAGTATGGGAACTCCCTTCAAGTTGCATAACCTGTCAACCATTCTGAAATGAGAATAATAAAAACGGACAACACTACCTGTACAATGTGGCTAATTGTGTTACATAATAGCCAAACATCAACAATACCAGACACTAGTAAGGTGTACCTCTGTAATATAGATGAAGGGCACAGAGCAGGAACACAGAGCAGTAGCATTGACACATTAACCTGAAACACTACCCTGAAAAACTTCCAACTCCCAATTTCTGCACAAGGCGGCGGCTGCATTTCTCAGTGACCCCGACCTCTCGGCACCTGGCGGCGCCTGCCGCTTTTGCAGCGGCCCAGACCACACACACGAGCATGCACCACTCATGACCCTGGCCTCCCTCAAGCACTTCTAGCTGAACCAAAGCCCTTCATATAGGACATTACACAGGATTGATGAATCGCTTTACCTGGCATTTATGGGAAAACAGCCAAATCACTCTCACAGTGATTGCGATAGAATCACCACCATTGCAATCATACAGATTGGAATACACTTATACGCAGATTGGAGTGAACAAATTACTCATGTTCTTTTGGAAGAATTATTCTTTATTCAGAGGAGAATGTGTGCCATATCCATGTCCCACACCATTAGGCCAGATGAGTCTCCCCAGTGCAATACTCCTGGGGGGCAATCAAGAACCAGCCCCAGAATCACTCTGAAAGGAAGGGGTGATGGGCAGTTATTGCGTATCTAAGAACAATAGGATGGGCTACCAATGTTAAAGGTAACCACGGAAAAGGTTCAGAAAGCGCTCGATCACTTGGTAGACTCATAACAACTATAAGGAACGCGATGGTAAATTTAAGAACTGAAAAGGTACAGCATGAGATTATACAATATGAAGATGATGCAAACGTTTCAGTAAGCGCTCGATAGCTGGGTAGACTTGCCATGCTATCAGCCTAGAAGTACAACCAGTGCTCCTCTTGTTGCAAATAGTCGAAGCATAAACTGTCCCTGTCACTAAATATTTTATCACTGCTGCAAGAATTGACAGAAGAAGCCAATTATCTGGGAGGGCGCACAAACAACAAATCACCAACAAATTCCACCAGTTACGTATAACGTACTACTCCGGTGAACACTGGCCATAGGCATGGCTACCCCCACACATCAGAATACAGTAAAGACTATGGGCCTCAGTACGGGTCCGAGTTCCCTAAATGGGGAGCTACCGGGCCATTCCGACCTTGGAGGGCCCAGTATTTCCCCATTCAGGGAACCCAGACCCGGACCATCCCCATACCCCATAGGGCTCAATGGGAATGGGGAGCATGCTAACAACAGGCCCGTTAATGACAGGCCCATTGTTAGAATGTTGGGCTGCTCGCGGGACCCTCAAAAGATGTCTGGTAAAACCAGACGAAGAGGAGAATAGGACCCATAGGCACACCCTAGTCACAGGAGTGGTAAATTTGAGAAGATGGGGTAGGTTTCAAGTTTGTTAGGAAACTAAGTAAAAAGAGGTAAGAGGTGCAGAGGAGAGAAAGGCAACCTTGACACCTAGGTTGCACTAATAATAGAACAAAAATAAGTTCCCAACATAGGAACTTACGTCCCCTGCACACTATCTAGTATCTGGATGACCAGACCAACATTTATAGAAAGAGTAGTAAAGTAACTCTATGAAGTAAAGTCTTAATAAAGGACGTGTTGGCATGAAAAGAATACAAATTCTTAAAAAAGGACAACATTCAATCGTTTAAGGTCACAAGAAACAGTCTTCATTATTTATTCTTGATAGTGCAGCTGTGGTAGGCCCAACGCGTTTCGAGTGAAACAGACACTCTTCATCAGGGGCAAAAACAATGATTCTAGGAAAAAATATGCACAATATTTAGTATAGAATAATGTATAAATCCAAGTGAAAACTTTTTACCAAATGTCTTTTCTGACTCGACAAAGCAAGTGGTCCCATGATTTTTGTACAGTAATTAAAACCCTAGAACATTCAACATGTATGAGATTTGCTGGATACAGAAGAGTAACTGACAACAAGTAAATACTTATTCATATATTCTGGAAAAAACAGACATTAATTGTTTAGATAATAAATAATATAGTGTTAATGTGGATCACAAAACAGATATGTCACAAAAGTATGAAGAAAAAAAGGGGGAAAGAGAAAAATCTAACCTTGTATGTTTTATATAAAAAAGGGGGACTGGACGGGGACTGTGACAGGAAACCCAGTCATTCGTGTATGCAAGGAACCCTTTATCTGAAAAAGTAGAGCATAACAAAACTCAGTTCAGTCAGAAGTGAGTTAGAGGTCTGAAACAGGTCAAAACATGGAGATACACTTACATGCTTAATTGTTCATCTGGATGGGGGAAACCATCAATTGAAAAAATAAACGGATCAGTAAGCAGAGGGTCTTGTAGTAGTGCAAGGGCTTGAACACTATGGATAAAAGTCCAAAGACAGAAAGTCAGGGTGAGGAAAACTATATGGAATGGAAAAAAGCGGGTTCAGCAGAACCCAAAAGGTAATATAACTTACCTAACTTACTACAGCGTTGCAGACAGAGGGCAGGAAACCGGCAGGTAATCCGATTCCACCTACAACTCCGCCGCCATTTATGTACTATTCGTTAGTATGACGTCACCATGCGCATGCGCGTGATCCGTCATTATTAGAGCAGCTGTGAAAGCGCAATAAAATTATGCGAAAATAGATGGCATTGCCCCGTATACGGAACGGATAGTGCCTTTGTCCAGAAAAAGCGAAAAATAGGTATAGATGTGTGACTACCAGTTTGGGAGTGTTGATACTACCAGTGTAACCCCCGGATCAAATTCACTATGGAAATCGGTTCACCATGTGTGAATTTTTTGGATGTAACTGTAGAATGGCAAGACACGGTCTTGATTACATCTATGTTTAGAAAACCGACTGATGTTAATAGCTCCCTACACTTCAATAGCTTCCATCCGAGACACTTAAAAGAAAATTTACCATTCAGTCAACTGCTACGTGCGAAAAGGATTACTTCCAACACACAGAGACTTCAGACAGAATTTGACACTATGAGATCAAGATTCCTGGAAAGAGGCTTCCCGGAGGAAGTGTTGACACAAGCAATTACGAGGACTGAATCATATCCTCGTGATCAACTTCTTAACAAACAACCCACACAGAAGAAATCGAATTTGATCTATACATTGAAATACTCTGCACAGAGTTATCAAGTCAAAAAAATCATTATGAAGAATTGGGACCTGATCAAATCAGATCCCAATCTCAACCGCCTTTTTCCAAATCCTCCAATGTTAGCGTATAAAAGGGGAAGAAACTTCAGAGATACGTTAATCAGAGCAGAAAGACCTAAAAAATCCACCCAAAGGGTATTGACAAAATTAAAAAATGGCACTTTTCCATGCTTAAATTGTCAGCATTGCTCAAACATCATTAAAGGCAATTATATTAGGCACCCGAATAATGGCAACAAGATCCCTTTAAAAAGCTTTGCTACTTGCGATTCCAAAAATGTCATCTACACCATCAGATGCCCTTGTGGGAAATATTATGTTGGGAAAACCAGTAGAAAAGCGAAGGAAAGGTGGACTGAACATAAATCCCAAATCAGAACTAAAAATGTCAAATCACCGGTTTTCAGGCATTTTAGAGACCATAAACACAACATCTCACAGTTGAGATTTGCAGTACTAGAAGTGGTACATCCCCTCCAACGAGGTGGTGACTTACCAAAACTACTGGCACAAAGGGAACTGTATTGGATACATAGGCTAGATGCAATGGCCCCTCTTGGGCTCAATGAGGACTACTACCTAGGCCCATTTATCTGAGCATATACTATTCCTTACTCTTCCTTTTACCTGGATTATTCCATGTGAATATTAGGCAAATTCTTCCACAACTAATGATAGTTGAGAAGACCAGATCCTAACCTAAAGACTGTGAACCATTCCTAGGGGCAGCTTGTTGGCAGTCATCTGTAGGGTACACTTGTCCAAAATGTCTATCAGTTTAAAGATTTCATGTAGACACATCTGACATTTCCATATATGTGGTTTCTCTGTTAAATAGATTATAACTTAATCATAAGTATGTGAACCACATTTGTGGGCAGTGTTTTTTTCTATGTTTTGACTACATAGAAAGTTAGACAATAGCGCTGGTGGTGCATTCAGATTGCCTTTTTGGGCTTGAGACACTCTTTAAAAAGTGACCTAATGTAAGATGTTAACATGTTGAGACATGTTGTTAAGATGTTACCTAATGGAACATGGATTTAGGCACTTTATAACAATTGTATTTTTTGATTAATACTTCTATTGTCATCATGTCCATGCTTCTTTGAATTAATGTCCTTCTGCAGTTCGGGACTTTGTCAATCCTGTGAAACACCTTTATTATACCATCTAATATTAACTGTCTCTACTAAGTCATCAGATTGCAGTGAGCTCCTCTTTAATTCCCCGACATACACCTCTACGCCTCCTTCGGCTTTTGCCCTTCCTTAGGTACTGCTCTATTCATACCTTATCCTTAGCGATTCCTTGAACTTAGTATTTTGACATTTGATCGTTTCATGCTACTTCCTGGACAACTTCTAGGCCTTGTTGAACATAGCACCTCCTCTTCTCTAAACTGTTTTTTCCTATACCAACTGGTTGTTTACAAGTGGCGTCATGCACGCGTCTGCGTGATGACGTCAGAGTATCAACACTCCCAAACTGGTAGTCACACATCTATACCTATTTTTCGCTTTTTCTGGACAAAGGCACTATCCGTTCCGTATACGGGGCAATGCCATCTATTTTCGCATAATTTTATTGCGCTTTCACAGCTGCTCTAATAATGACGGATCACGCGCATGCGCATGGTGACGTCATACTAACGAATAGTACATAAATGGCGGCGGAGTTGTAGGTGGAATCGGATTACCTGCCGGTTTCCTGCCCTCTGTCTGCAACGCTGTAGTAAGTTAGGTAAGTTATATTACCTTTTGGGTTCTGCTGAACCCGCTTTTTTCCATTCCATATAGTTTTCCTCACCCTGACTTTCTGTCTTTGGACTTTTATCCATAGTGTTCAAGCCCTTGCACTACTACAAGACCCTCTGCTTACTGATCCGTTTATTTTTTCAATTGATGGTTTCCCCCATCCAGATGAACAATTAAGCATGTAAGTGTATCTCCATGTTTTGACCTGTTTCAGACCTCTAACTCACTTCTGACTGAACTGAGTTTTGTTATGCTCTACTTTTTCAGATAAAGGGTTCCTTGCATACACGAATGACTGGGTTTCCTGTCACAGTCCCCGTCCAGTCCCCCTTTTTTATATAAAACATACAAGGTTAGATTTTTCTCTTTCCCCCTTTTTTTCTTCATGCTTTTGTGACATATCTGTTTTGTGATCCACATTAACACTATATTATTTATTATCTAAACAATTAATGTCTGTTTTTTCCAGAATATATGAATAAGTATTTACTTGTTGTCAGTTACTCTTCTGTATCCAGCAAATCTCATACATGTTGAATGTTCTAGGGTTTTAATTACTGTACAAAAATCATGGGACCACTTGCTTTGTCGAGTCAGAAAAGACATTTGGTAAAAAGTTTTCACTTGGATTTATACATTATTCTATACTAAATATTGTGCATATTTTTTCCTAGAATCATTGTTTTTGCCCCTGATGAAGAGTGTCTGTTTCACTCGAAACGCGTTGGGCCTACCACAGCTGCACTATCAAGAATAAATAATGAAGACTGTTTCTTGTGACCTTAAACGATTGAATGTTGTCCTTTTTTAAGAATTTGTATTCTTTTCATGCCAACACGTCCTTTATTAAGACTTTACTTCATAGAGTTACTTTACTACTCTTTCTATAAATGTTGGTCTGGTCATCCAGATACTAGATAGTGTGCAGGGGACGTAAGTTCCTATGTTGGGAACTTATTTTTGTTCTGGTAAAACCAGACGTCCAGGGCGGGTTCCCTGAAAGCAGCCATCATAATATGGCGGTATGGGTTAACAGCTCCGGCACCTTTAACAGCTCAGTAACCCCTTACAGCCTGCCTCGTAATGAGGCCCTATGACAAAAAGCGGTTGTGCTGTTTACATTTTTGTCTTCCTACACACACCAGACTGCGCCTCAACACCTCTAACATTAGAATGCAGCACAGACCTGTGACAAATTTGGACATGCAGGGCACATAGCGAGTCTATAGCACTCACACCTCTCAGCACCCACCCACGTGCCTGACCACATGGGTGGTTCTCTACAGGAGCCTGGCAGGCCCTGCTAAGGCTTCTTTGGCCAAATGCACACATGCATCTTAATTTTACACCATGAACTCTAACACTCAGGACATATTTTCTCCAATGGCATGTCCCACTAACAGTGCATTAAGACTAAAATAATGGTAAAAGGCACTACATAAATGACAAGTACAATACAATACAATGAAATACGACAAAGAAAGAACCCAACATAGACACAGTACTCAGATTACCCGGTTCACAAAATGTGCACATTCTAAAGCATGGATCAAGACGACAGATTTGATTCAACAAGTAAGATGCTCATGATGTTCCGTATATAGAGGTTACAGATTAGAAATTATCGAAATGGTGCACACATGTGAAAATAGACTTGGATTAAAAGAAAGCCACGATTTTCAAGTGGTTTTGCCATGAGTGAGCAAAAACACCCAAGGTTATGCAATGCGCTATACCAATTATCAATATGATTATATCGGAAGCAACACTATAGCCACTTAAAGCATGCGTAAGACTGTTTGGAAGAGAGCACTAAATCCTACTTAGGATGTGAAATCTTGCAAATATACAGGGTCTGGTCATTTTGACAATTAGGCACTATCACAGTAAATCAGTTTCCAAGGACACAACACTATGGTTACGTTTTTCATGAAGTAAACATGTTTTTTTGAGTAGCCCTGGCTTGGAAAGAACGCTAAATCACATAATAAACAAATATGACAATATGCACACCTGTTTGTAAATATAATATTATGCAAAAGAAGAATAATTGAAGAATTATGCTCATCATCATGAACAGAATTCTGCAAGTACCAGAGAACTAATTTACACACGCCTAAACAAAGTAATCTGGGACTTACTACCATATTTATACAATGTAATTCACCACAATAGAAAAAACTATATAATAAGTTCACCTGCTTAGTTTTTTTACTGCTGGCATATTAATATTATTGATCTGAGGACCATTTGGAATTGAAGAAAAAGGGCATCTGTTTTTTGGTTAAATAAGTATACCTGAAAATTAGCTTCTCAGAGGCCTGTATTTGCCATGTGCTTATGTGATTTAAAAGAACCTAAATATACAGGGTGAAACACTTAGAACAGGTGTGTGCATCTTGCGGTCCTCCCTTTGTTTTTGTGTATGAATCCAAAGACGCCTTACATTGACTTTGCTAACTAGGGATGATAAACATTACAGTCCAATCATCTGCAGAGTCAAAGGATGCAGACCACAGGCTTAGAACAATTCTCTATTATGATATGACATGATATAACGCGCTGAATGCCCAAAGGTTTCTAAGTGCAGACCTGGGGATCGAACCTGTGTTGCTCTGTGTCGTCTTGCTTCCAAGGCGAGCACGTTGCTGCTGAGCTATCATCCCAAGCCTATCCTTAAGGCTGTACTTGGAAGGAAATGGAGAGATGAGCTATAGGGGGTTACAGGCATAGGATACAGATTTTGTTTGTTAAACCCTGTAACATTTAGTTGACTCTCACTTGTCTAGGAACTTTTACATTCAAATCACCTACATGAAAAGAAAGAGCAAGCAATTATAAATGGTACAATAATTTGAGAAGGAAAACATTTTCACTGGAGACAGCACCATACTCTACAGTCATATACAATGATCTGTCCAGGATCACAGTAGTGTCTGTTTACACAGCCTTGACACTTTGGCTCCACTGTCTTTTATTTGGCTTCCTAATCACCTCTCCCAATTATCATATTCAACCCAATTTAATTTTCTAAACAAACTTAATTGCATGCGGTGGGCACCAATGCTTGTATTTGCTTGTTTTGGGGTCCCTGGTATGCTATTCTCAAGGTTCCTTTCGGGGAGGAGAAATGAAAAGAGTAAAACTAGGCAAACATGTTTTTACTCTTTCATTGTCCTCTCAGTCTCTTGAACAAGCACATTCTTCCTGCAAAGTCTGCTTTGCAGATGGCTTTTACTAATGGATTCCTGTGGAATCCACCTGGTTTTGGGCATGTGCAAAACTGAGGTGGATGTCATAGCAATCCATTAGTTTTACACCTGCATGAAAATGTCATGCAGGTATGAAACAAACACTTTGATGACACAAGAGTAGGTTAGCAGGGCACAGATCTTATCTCCACTCCCTGCCTCTCCTCTGACTTTTCACTACAGGAAAAGGGATACATCAAGGTTTAAAATCATTATGCTCCACTTTCATGCAGCGATTAAACAATATGCCCTACGTAAAATGAGGCACGGTGTGTCTACATTGGGGGCATACACTAAGTTTTTACGGTTCTGGGTCATCTGGTCTAATCTTTTACATTGAAGTAGATTTCGTCAGATGTTTTTTTTAAGGGAGATTTTGCTGGACGTATATGCAGGGAGAGACCCCTTAACCCCTCCCCCTTAACCTAAATACATTAATTATTCCCCAAAACCCACCCCCACATATATCTGTGGCAAAATTTGATGAAACTAATTTGACAAAATTCCACTGTGGCAACAACTCCCTACCCTGTTTTTACTACCTGTGTTTGCCTGCACCATACTGTTGCTATGTTAGTTTTCATATCTAGCACTTGCTGGTGCATGTATGTCAGCTGAGCAATTGTCTGAATGTTCATGACACTCAAGCTTATGAATATACATTCCAAATGAGGTTATTGCATGTGATCAATACATTCCCCAAGGAAAGGTAAGCACTTTGTGCTTTGGTAAACACAGAAACTGTACGTTCTACCGTGAGCAAACAATGCATTATTGGATTAATTGGTTAAATCAGACACTACTTATTACCAGCCAGGCACCAGGCAGACAGCCTCAGCAGCAGTGTATAGAATATTAAGGAATGTAACATATGTATTTTGTAAAAAAGATGCACTGCCTTCGTCGCTGTATTAGGCAGCCAGGTGCCACGATCCCCCTCAATGTTCCGGCCCAGGGCACATGCCTCTTTTGTCCCCCATAAAGATGTCTAGGGTCTGAGAGTGGAGTCTCTGACCGGATTCCTATTAGGAGTGCACCCTGGAGGGAGATGAGGATTTTTAGCCAAGAATTTGAGTAGTAACACTGTAGGACACTACACCATCCTTGTCCTCTTGGTATTAGGTTACCCACCTACTGGTATAGATCTGTTCTACACAGGTTGGTAGTGTAACTGAGCTACCAGACTTATCTCAAGACAGATAAATGTGAGCTGCAGAGCTGTAGTATCAAAATCCACAAATACAAATATCCAAATAAAATGTACACTTAAGGTTTTATAGTAAAATATTTATTCATTTAATTAAGTAAGCATTCTCCAAAAATGGCAATCTGCAACAATTCAAATAAACTTCAAATACTTTCTCAGAATCCACGCCAAGCAAGTAGACAGATACTCTTTAGAGATGCTTCATACACACTTCCTACACCCTGAGGTCACTTCACTAACTAGGACAATAATGGTTTTTACATATCACTTTTGCACTTGGTAAAATTCTGAGGTTGGTTGAAAGGAAAGGTTAAGGGAAAGAGAAAGGTTAGCAGGTTCTCAGAGCATGTGAGCACTTTTAAATCTTCCAATGAAGTCTGGATAAAACCTTTCCCACCAATATTAGTTAAAGACCAATGTTTCACCTATGAGGGACAGTTAGAATCAAAGTCAATGGACTAGAAGTGTCTGCAGGGACCCAGGACAGACAAAGTCAATGGGAGAAAACTCTATGGAGCTGAGGCACTTCTTAAATAGCAAAAGATCTTGCACAAAGTTAGAAAGTGTGTTGTAGAAAATCTTTGTTGAGTGACAAGCTGTTACACTTGTGCAACACGTCGACTGCAAGACTCAACTGAGAAAAATAAGCTACAGACAAAAAGATAAGTATCCATTAGTCAGAACAGTACCTTAGGATAGAAAAAGAGGATCCAGCTGGGTTCTGACTTGGTTGTAGTGTTGCAGATCCTGTGTTCCTGGGCCTTTGTCGTGGGGAACGAGGGAGAACATCTGGGGGACTCCAATACAGCAGTTCAGAGGTCAGTGACAGCTACGGGCTCTTTTCAATTCAGCTGCACTTTGCAGGTTCAGCGCACGGTAAGCAGCACCACGCAGATCTTGGACACCGGTTTGGCTTCCTTCACTCCTCGAGTTCAGCACTCTGGTGAGGTGACTGAGCTTGGGTTGTCCTGCTTTGGGAGGGTCCTCAGGAGACTCCTGGAACATTTGGTCATTTTACAGACGTTGCACTCGACTACGGATTTCTCGACCCCTGGTACACGGTTCCAGCAGCAGCAAAGAAGTACAGCCAGTTGGGGAAGGTCTTCCAGCAAAGTTTGTCTCAGGGTTAATTGGTCCCAATAACCCAAGGGAAGAAGATGTCCTCTCCGGAGCTTCTCTTGGTGATTCAGCAAAGGAGTTTCAACACAGCAGCAGGGCTTCACCAGACAGTAAAACCATCCAGGAGGATGCAGCAAGCTTCTCTTCATGATTTCTTAGTTGGATGTTTTGTCCAGTGGTCGACTCTGTCTTCAGTCCACAAAGCCTCCCCTTTTATGCAGGTTTCTCCCATTCATGCACAGCCTCGTTGTCACTCACACAGCAGGGTGGCTGTCCTCTAAGAACAGCATGCCAGCCAATCAGGACTGGGTGCATTCAGGTAACCAAGGAGAATAAGGATAGGGAGTTTCAGGAACCTCTTTCACTTCCTGACCTGCCAGACACACAGGAGCCAGAGGCGGATTTCAGTACTGAAGCCTGACAAAGGCAAAAAGAACAAAGGGCTTAAACATGGTTTGGTGCACAGAGTAACACCCAAGAAAGACCTCAGAAACAAGAAATGACAAAAAAAGAAGACCGGGTCCATTTTGACACAATAGTCACCCATGTGTGCTATACTGCAGCTGAGTATTCAGCCTGGGGTAGAAAGACACAATGGTAGGAAAATTAAACCACTGCCACCAGACATTTAAAGTAGTGAGGGTAACATACAAAATGTTACATGAGTAAGTTGAAAAAGGGGCTACTGAGAAACCCCCCAGCATGCCACATAAAATAGGATGTGCTGGATCTACAGAGAGAAAAGGTAAGTAAAGTCAATTTAACTTTACTATTCTTGGGAACAGTAGTTCCCACAATAAAAAATATTTAAACCTTATGAGAAATCTAAAGGATTTCTCTGTGACACTGCACTGTGTCACCATACAAAAGGTAGTTTGTCTGACTCCAAAAACAAAGGAAACACATGATCCAAATCAGATCAAAATACATGCGAGAGTGAAAAAAAGGGCTCACTCTCTCCAGGGGTAAAATTCAAAAGTCCTAAAGTCCAGCAAAAGAGCTGGGGGTCTCTAAGGTTGAAGTGAATGAGCACAGCAATGAGAATTCTCCCTAACATGATCTGCAGTGCATGTTGGACAATATGAAAAATGAGGCCTTGGGAAAAATGCCATAGTGTCCATTCACAAACATTCACCAAAAAGGCACCCAAATTGCCCTTGAAATATGGTGTGTTTATGGTCAGAGCAAGAGATTCTTCCCTGGAGTTTCAGATTATGCTATAATGTGTACGACTCAATTTACTCATCTGGGCTGTGCCTTGAATAAAATCAAGATTGCAGAATTGCATTTGTGTTCTTATATGGACAGGGATGTAGAGGAATTCAGTAGACAATGTTTTGCTGTGAGTTTCAGGGAAGAAATGTTTGACAAGAACATGCTGCATTGGTAATATCCATTGAGGCCCAGAGGAGTCCTTGACAATGTGTAACATGGGACGTTAATGGAGCCTTCATAGTTTTAGAAGATAAACTGCAGCATGCTGTTGTATTGACGGGTCACTTATACATATATGCAGAGATAGGGTTCATATCTCTACCAACTAGAATAGCCGTAATTGATGTTCTAAACACATTTTTTTAGATAGAGCATTCCCAAAATTATTATGAGTGAAAATGATATTCAATTTGTGACCAATGATATGCAGAAGTTCTTAAATAAAAAATAAAAATAAACACGAGAGCGGTGCTGTGTATCATCCACGACCTAGTGGGCTCATGAAGAGATAAAACAAGTTACACGAATACTGCGTGCAGTGGGCAGTTGCAGGGACATTGAATGGACAAACCGCAGTGCAAGATAGGATGTGGGCATGCTGGTTTACCCCACACACCGCCAGAGGGGTGGCTTCACATTTTGAACCATTGCGAGGAAGGAAGGCAACAAGCAACATTACCCTAGGTTGGTTAGCAAGAGTAAAGAATTCCAGAGAGATAGAGAAAAAAATAGAGTAATGGTTGAAAAGTTGCAGCTCCAGGTCAGACAGGCTGAAGTCAAAGCTAAGGTTTGGTTAAGAAGAAGAGAAGAACATGAACAAGGAAGCAGCTATTTTCATTGGTTATACTGTCAGAATGCTGAAACCTGATTACGCGGTGAATGTCATATCCATATGTAGTCAACCAGGATGGATTGTAGACATTGGACGCAATCGAGTCGGAATGTGGTAGATGGTGGAACATGGAACGCGTGGTGAAGGTGAAAGATTATTTCCCTGAATGTTAATATGAAAAATGTGTGAGATGATAATAATGATAATTTGGCATTTATATAGCGCTACAAACCCTCAGGTATCTGAGCGCTGCTTATTATTACCCACGGTGTGTGGTGCTCATTTATCGACCTCGGAAGGATGAAAGGCTGAGTTTGGCCCTGCCAGGATTCGAACCTGCTGTCAAAGCGAGCGAGTAGTCTACTCGCTGTGCCACTTGACCGGCTTAGAATTCTATATGATATGATATGACATGGCATTTATAACGCGCCTGTACACAAGTGTTTCTAGGCGCGATTGTTTCATTGTAGTAAGCTTACATTAACCATACAAATACAACATGATCAAAAGCCTATCACATCATCCATAACAGACAACATAGCAGAACATGAATAGCATAACGTAACATCCTTGCATCTCAGCCATCAACAAACATATACGTTTTTAAATCTCCAACCTGAAAATGATTGGCCTGGAACCAAAATGGCCGACAGGGCTTAAGTATTCTCTTTCATTAAAGCGAAGTGCTGTGAGAATACAGAAGCAGGAGGGGTTGCATGGTAACAGACAATACAAAGGAGAGGAGGCAGCTCACGTGACAGGAAGCAACACAGACAACCAACCTCATTTGTAAGCAAAGCAAGCGACCCAGGCATCTGTAGGAGAAAAAATATGCTGCTGATCAGACATTACCAAAATGTAGGAGGGAGTGTAAAAATCAGAGGGAAAAATATCAGGAGTGCAAAGTTTTATTGTCTCGCGCCTCTGTCACTCCATGAAAGCCGAGTCATATATAAGAAAAATGTGACAAAGTAATGGGATGTAATTTACCCAAGGATGTTTCTGTGCCTTGAAGTGCCTGCCACATACAATGCTTTGAAAACTTTGCAAGCGTGTATGCATCAGAGTCGTTACTCTAAGCTGAAGTTCCCAATTTGTGCGCAATGTGACTTTTATAATGCTATTAAACCCATCTCACGGAAAGTGCTTTGGGAAAACAATGATACACGTTCACCGGCAGAGGCTTTCAGCGGATCAGGGGCAGGAAGAAAGCCCGGGCTTTCAGAAAGTCACTTTCAGAGTGCACCTAATCTCCAGAGCCTTTTCATTCTTTGCCTTGGAAATAATGGCGGCCGCCTGCTGACGGCTCTTCGGCTTTCAGGCCCTGCTCCCTTTCAGAGTATTTGTTTTTTTTCTGAATAATGTTCAAAATGGGAGTGCAGAGCTAAGTGTGTTTTTTGAGATGTCCTGCCGCTGAGTGACAGTAAACAAAGACAACATTTAAAACCATGCCGGATTGAGGTTGTGGCTCTAGCCGAATTGTAGGACTGGTCACGTGTTGCTGTTCCAAAAGGAGGCCTGAAAGGTGTGCCAGGGGCGTGGAGAGGGGCATCACCCCAACAACCCCCTTAGAACTCGGCCATTGTTTGCAAAAAATCAGGAGCAGCTCAGCTGCTTCGTCAAGTTGATCAACTCAAGTATGACTTTACTCAGAATTCTGCAAGCAAATTTAGCCATCCCTGAGTTAGTCTGTGAAAATGTTTATGTATTTTGTCTATTAATTTTTTTGTACACCGTCACACATTTGGTGTAAGGAGGCACTCACTTGTAGCATCACGTGGCAGCATTTGGTGGTCCCCTGAACTTTGCACTCAGGTAAAACGACACTGACTCCCTCCCGGGTGGTGAAGATTTTGCAGAGAAAACAAGGGGTGTGGATTCGTCAGACCATGATGGGATCAAGTAGAGTGTTATGTTATATGACATTTGTACAGTGCCTAATGCCATTGGTATGGCCTCAAAGCGCTGTGGATGAGCTATGAAGTCGAAGTCTGAGGTATGAGAATTGGTAGGAGGATTTTAGAATGCGTGTGTGCATTTTAGCCAGCACGAAGGTAAGGGTGGCTTAGTCCCCGCTGGACAGCCATTGAGATCTAGCTAATGGATGGGTGCTGTGATGGGCTTTAGGGAAAGTGTGTGGATCAAGCAAGATTAATTTTGTGCCCAGCTAGACTGAATTATTTCATGGGACTTAGCTTTATTCTAGTGGCAGAGGTGATGTGCAATATGAGTTTGGGTAGTGGATTGTTGCAGATGCATGCGGGTGCGTAACAATGCTCTGGGAGGCATATGACTATCTTCCATTGGGATGGAGTGCGATACGTACTAGTGAGACATGGCTGATATGGAGTTGTGATGAGGGAGTGCAGATCATACCATGGGGTGAGTCATGGCTGATATGTAGCTGTGATGAGGGAGTGCAGATCATATCATACGGATTGACTGGAATTGACTGGAATACTTTCTGTGCATGCTCGATACTGTCCTTATGTGACTCATCGATACACCCACCTACCTGTCTGATTGTTGCAGCAGTGAAATATACATGGACTAAGGCAAGTTGTGCAATATATTATAGTGCGATATGCCCCTGCACCACATCTGTAGAAGACTGGTCTTCTATCGCACACTATATAATCGCATTAGCCATACCACTGACTGCACACATTGCTTCAAATGGTTGTGGGGAACGTTGTGTATGGTGGTTTAAGAATTCGGGCTTCCAATTGGCTGGAACGCAGAGAATTCCTGACTAATGCAACTCGTGAATTTCTGACATGTTCTCAAAATATAAAGCAAAGAGTTAGGTGTGGCAAGTTATACAGTATTTCAACGCACAGTAGTTGTCATCACCTTTTTAGTGGTGAAAAGAAAACTCCAGATTTAGGCCAACTGGGCTAAAAAGAGAACAACTAATAAAGAGGTGCATTGTGTAATTTAAAAAATGTAATCTGCCAGTGAATCTGCCAATTAAAATATGTTCAGGTTGGGGGAAATCCACTGTAGGGGCTCTCGAATCAAGTACCCCATTCTTGATTCACTAAGAAATTGGCTTTCTATTTTGCTGCATCACTGTGTCAGGTTTCTCCTGTTAGCAGCCATGTTCAGGAGAAAATGAAATGCTGATCCACACCCTTGCGGTTGATAAAATTGCCTGCATTGATCTGATCTGCCCTAGGTAGAAACATACATGCATGCTTTTCAATTGACACAATAGAAATAGGGTGGGAACTAAATGATGGATGAGCAATGATTGGTCTGTCACTGTCAATGCACCCTGAGCACACCTATGGGTAGAGGGCCAACCCTAGCTCTCAACGAATGCCGCCGGCTGACTCAAACTGTTCGAGCGTCTCTCGCCGACCTCTCCCAGCGGCAAAAAGCCTGACCACCTGTGAAGTGTTCTTGGGACCGCCTGACATGCATCATTGAACAGCTGCTGTTTGACTGCACAGAGCACCTGCATTTGACCCTATTTGACATCTCTTGCTGCCAGGGCCACCAAGACCCTACATGCATGACCAAGTCTATTCAGCTTGCATTAACATCTGAACCCAGGTCTGATGCGTCAACCCACCAAGAATTGAATCCAGGTACTGTGGCTCTGAACTGCACGAATGGTCCACTTTGGCCATAGTGACTGGTTAGCTCACAATCACTCCTGTTCTCAGACCAACATCTTTTTTGTGGTAGTACCTTAGCTTCCAGCCCTAGAACTATACTCAAAATCCAACTTTCTCCAGTCTATTGCATCTTCTATGTTCTTTCCTTTGGGGTGGGTGTTTAAACAGTGAACTCTTTTCATTCCCCTTGCAGATAGCGTGTTTCATTAAAGTGTTTATATTTTTATGATATGATATGGTATGATGTGGCATTTATAACGCACCTATACACAAGTGTTTCAAGGTGCGATAGAACCTTAATCAGACATTCCCTTTATTTTGGACTGTGATACTGTGTTGTTTTGGTCACCACTGGTTCACCTTCACACCCCTCGAGTGTAAAGCCTTCCCTCAGCCCGCATTACCACAAAAGACAAAGGAGGTGTATCTCTCAACTGTCCCTGTTCTACCCTTATGATTGTGTTGTGTTTTGGTTTGTAGAAGTATGAGGAATTTGACCATACACACGGAAGTGTGGGCTCGCCTGGGCATTTTGATTTTTCAAAAATGAAAATGAATAATGGGAGATCAACAGCTGAAAATGTGTGAGGCCAATCCGCACGCATTTTCTAATGCTCACTGCTCAACAAACACATAGTTGTAGTGTGGGGCTTCAAGGAGACACATAGGCATTATGGGAATTAAATTGGTGATTTATTAAAGTTATAGGTTATAACTTCGCCAGTCTTCGCCCTTCGATTCGTCTTCCTCTCCAACCGCCGGCGTCCTTGCTCCTCCTCAAACCTCGAGCACACCGGCCGCGAGCTTGGGCTGGCAAATGACGTGGCACAGGTGTCATAGCAGGTTCCATACTACACAAGTCCAGTGTACTCTGGGGGACACAGCCTGCAGGAGCAGTCCTCCCTGTCACATTTATTTGTCAGGTGACTGACAGCGAGGGGTGCATGAAAACATCCAGAGGAGAAGGGCAACACTTTTCTCCTCCCATGGCCAGCCTAATTAAATATATAAGGATCCATGTTCTATTGACTAAGTTCTGTGTGTAGGCGTAGCATACTGATGAGAGTTAATTGAAGCAGGCCTGTGAATAGGCCTGGTCACAGAATTTAACAATGGGCAGGAAAACTAACACCTCTTTTATAGACAATGTGTCACCTTGAAGCAAGCTCCCATCCCTCTGTTTGAAGGACAGTGAATGGCATGTCTGTGTCCACTATTCACCATAGGCAACCCATGCAGAGCAAACCCCTTTCAGATGAACGAAGTATTTGATTTGAGGGCGACAGAAGTCTGTTCTCGCCACAAACTTCAAGAGTTACAGAGGGCTCTGTTAAGCAGAGAGACACTTTGATGGACAATAGACAGGAAGATGGGTGGGACGTAGAAGTACATGTTTTCACCTCTTGCCTTTCCTGTTGTAAAGCACTCTGGCCCTGACCTCACGCATAACAGAACATTGTTGGGGGGGATGGCTGGGATTGGTTCCTTAAGGTAGGCTTAGCCTAAAAAAATCACAGGAGCCCATTTGGCTTTAAAAGAGGTTTGAACCCCTCACTGAGGAAATCATCTGAAGACATTGCAAAGAGTAACAAGAAGGACTCATTTGGATCCTGGTTGAAGGCCAGGATTTCCAAGAGGGAAGCAAGATCCCTCCCCTAAACATCACCCAGGGAACAGAGGAAGATACTGGATTCAGAGGACCCATCCAGCAGCTCCAGAACCAGTGACCAGCCAGTACCCAGTGTGCCCTGCTAGGTTCTGCCAGCTGAACTCCTAGGTGGGATGTGCCAGAGAGTCTCTGAACAAAAGACAGGGCTGTTGTCTGCATACACTCTCGTCAGTTTTTGGCTTTCCACCTTGAAAGGACAATACAGCCCTGCAACGAAGCCAGAAGGAGTGTCACAAAAGCATCAACCAGTATCCATCTTTTAAGGACATTTTTGAGGCAGTCGAGCCCTCAAACTGTGACCGACTGCACCGCTGTTGTCACACTGCAGTAACTAAAGCCATCCGAGACGTCTTGACCAGTGTTCCAGATCCACCAACCAGTACAGAGACAACAATTCTTGACCATGAGCTGGTGTGTAGGCCAGCCTGCAGCCGTTCATCGAGCCTTACTTGCTGAACCTCCTGCTGCCTGATACCTGGAGCTGTCTCCCATCTTGAACTCTGCTGCAGGAGCTGCGAAGAGTCCTTAAACCGGCTCAACTCTATCGAGCATCAAGAACATCTCAAGCACCAGGTATATTGTGGTTCAGTCCCGCTGGTCCTTCATCGAAGGCCACTAGTGACATTTGCGACCCCTTTCTCCCTTGGTGCTGAAACCAAACAACCTTGAAAAGTTAAGACTGATTGCTTTACCAGCTACCTTCCTGTCACTATCCAGAGTGCATCCCTTTCCTTTGTGAAACTGTTCATCCTCTGTGTTCCCTTACAGTGTGGGTTGTATTTTGTCGTGTGCTAGAACTGTCTGTTGTAAAAATAAACAAAAGTACATATTTGTGTAAAACCTTGACTGGACAATCCCTTTTATCATTGGGTAATAATTATGTTTTCGCTGTATTGTAACTAACCAATGATCCACGATCTTGCAGAGATAAGTCTGCCATTCTGTCCATGTTACCAAAATTGGACACAGAGGTTTATAATTGACTTGTGTTCCAATCTGTTTGAATCCTTGCTGGTGTACTAGAGGTGTGGGGCTGATTGATAATTTAGGAACCAATATTCATCCCTGGACCACAGGTGCCCCTGGAAGTTGATTCATCACAGTGAGGGCAGAGTCGAACATCTTGTCCCTACTCCAGCAGAATCCAGTTTGTCACAGGATGGGAAGGTAGAAAGAATGAGAGTGAGAGATGGAAAGATAGAGAGAGGAAGAGAGAGTGAGATACCAAAAGAGAGATAAGGAAAGAGAAAAAAGATTGATGATATTGCAGTATTATCTAGTTCAACAGTTAAAATGGAAAGGTGTTTGAGATCATTGATAGGTGTGTACCCAAGGGCCAGATGCACATCACACTAAACAGCATCTCCCTTCTTTGAGTGCAGACCAATCAGAGATGTTCGTTCATTGTGATTAGTACAACAGAGGGCATTATATGTCTCCCGCCTAGATGCTGCCTCGCAACTGTACTATGCCCAGAAAACAAGTGGGTCTAAGACTCATTCAGCATTTCCTTGACACTCTTGCTGACATTGATGGTGGGTAAGAAAATGCAGAAAAGTAACAATAGCCGTCATGAAATCCGAATATATCAGTCCATACATCCATACATATCCATGCTAGCTGGCTGCACCAATATATGCAAATATTCCCACATAAGAACACACTCATGTTTGATTGGCCCATAGTATCAGTAATGATAATGTTAGGAACTATGGCCAGCATTCCCACTTAAAAATTGCTCCTGTGGGCTTTTCAGCAAAAGGCAAGACAAATTGCCATGCCACTGTTTGAAAACATGCCTTACTGTCCTGACCAATTTAGGCCTGTATTTCAGAACATTAACCATGTTGGTTTTGTCCATGATTCGAGTGAAGCATACCATGTCACTTATAAAATCATCCATGTTGGCTGCCCCAATACAATCTCCACCCCCCACAGATGAACAAGTTGACTTTGCATATATAATGCCAAGAAAGCATGCTATGACACTGTAAACATACCTTCATGCTGTCTGCCCCAATGCAAGCCCCTACACCACGTAAGAACACAAATCAAGTTAGCTTTTCTCATATAATGGCAGTAAAGCACGACAGGCCACTGGGGAAAAAAAACATGCTGGCTGCTCCAATGTAGTCTTCCCTCAACAGCACATCCCTGCTATGAACACTCATCAAGTTGTCATTGCCCATACAATGACAGTAAAACATGGTATGGCCCTGTAAAGAAACACACATACTGGTCGCCACAATGTCTCCAGCTTGCTCCCATAGTCCATACGCACAGACACACATGTATATCCATTCACATACACACGGTCACACACACAATAGCTTCTCCCTCATTCACATGCACATTAAAAAGGGCCCTGCCTCTCAAACAAACACAACCCCTCACATGCACACTTATATACATGCATACACACCTCGACCTGTATGCATCCACACATACAACACATTTTTCTCATCTCTCATGATGCAACTCCACACTCGCTGCATCCTTTTCAGTTGCTCCAGGCCCTTTGGCTCTCTCGCTCCACGTTGATTCCTGGTAAGCCTCCTGATTTCTGCACGTGCAGACTAGAGCCACAGTTCCGGAAACCGATATCTCTGGGCCTTGCCCTGCAGTTCCCAGCCTGCTTGCTCTTTGAGCCATTCAAGGCTCAGCAAGAAATCAACCTGGCCTTCCATGGCCCGCTGGGCCTGCATGCTAGGGAACTGAACAACCACATGCCCTGCTTGTGCTGTCTCGGTGATAGCGTCCCCATAATGGGTGGCACCCTAATGCCCTTAAATGGAAGAACCTCCACAGCAAATAACGCACATTAAGACACAATAATTTAGCCAGGAGCACACACTTTGGTTAAGTGGCAAAGCCTGGATTGGAGACAACTCTGCACGCCAGGCACTTGTAAACATATCTCCCCAATAGTAGTTGGTGGAAAAGTGTGTCACAGTTCGATTTACGACTTGAGCTTGCAAACACCATCTGACTGTGTAATGCAGTGCAATAACGTTGTGACTGTGTTTTTCTAACTGAAGTAAAGCGTTGTTTCTGCAGCAGTTCCATGATTGATTTTATCCTAATGGTGTTTTTATGGTGTTTTGCAATCATCATAACTCACTTGCCCTCTCCTCCATTACCCTCCCGACAGGCATGTCTGCCTTTCAACTTACTCTGTTTCATAAAAGACTTGGAAAGTTCACAAATCTCTTTAAAGTACTTGGATAATCATGTAAATCCGTAAAGAAATATGCTAACCAAAAATAGTACTATTGTAGCATTCTTTTCTCTGTCCTCTCCTCGTAAATGGACTACAAATACCAGAATACATTTCAGTGAAATGTGCAAAAATATGGCCTGTCGGTTTTGCAAGTGTACTTTCAAGACTTAAAAAGTAAAAACAAAAGATAACACGGTCAAATGTAACCTGGTTGTTTGCATTGTTTGAGAAATGAATGATGCGTATTTGATATGTTATTACCCATTTATGCCGAATGGCAATTTCTACCGAATTTCTTGTGGTACGTTTATGGTCGCTTTTTTTTACCACAAAAATATAGATGGCAAGTTTGGCTAAGGTATACAGGAAGGTGAAGGAATAGAAGCAGGGGGCGCAGTGGGTCGCCACATGGATTTTGTGGTAAAAAAAAAAGCAATAATATAGTCCAAAAAATTGGCAAAACTGGGAAGGCTCAACGATTCTACTATATGAGGAAAATGCGCCATTTTATACAACAAAAATGCTTTTTAGTGTGTGTAAATTAAATGCATGAAAATAAGGGAGATGGTTTAACTCTTCTATTGAGTGTCATCTGCGAATCGTCTTGGAGGAAGGCATACATTGTGCAGCTCGCTGGTGCTTTATGCCTGCTTTCGGCATACGAGTGCCTCTGTTGCAGTCTTTCACTGAAACATTGCAAGCGAGCAGTTCAAAGCAATGCTTGCTTAAATGAGCCATCATTTTTTACATGGCCCAAGCCAAACAAAGACGAGGGATATGCATTAATAAGGCTCCAGCGAAGATGTGCTGTGGCTCCTGATCCGCTGCGAATGTCAGGGTATTTGTCTCCAGCATTGCAGGAGGGGGTTGGGTGGTGCCAACGTGACCTAACTGAGATAGGACGAACAGAGTGTAGCCTGAGGACCACAAGCAGTGGAACACAATCTTCATTGCTTGGTGTACACGTTGCAGATGGTGCTTGCGGGAGCCCCCATGAGTGTCAGACCATGGGCGATGGCACAGATTGCCCATGCCTAGGGCGGACCCTGCTTTCCAAGGTTTACTCTATTTCATTCTGTCGGGCAACAGTAGTACAACGAGCCAATGGGTTTCACCTAGCATGTATTTCCTCATGGCTCACTCTGAAATATATTTCCAAAATAGGTTCTCCTCAGCAAAATTAATCCACTGCCAAAGAAAGCATACAGTCCTAATGAATGCCAGCTCAGTCTGCTGTCAAACATATCTCTGAATGATATTGCTGTCCCTGATACACTAGTAAAGGGGGCATAATCATCACCAGAATACCTGCTGCTAGAATATCTGAATCTGAGGGGCTACACTGCAAATAAGATGCATAAATGCAGTATAGTATTGATTTATTTATTGTGCATTTGTAAGGCGCTTGTACATCAAGTAAATCGTGTTTCAAAGGACTAGAATTTCCTTATTATGGAATGTGTAGCCTATATGGAAATAGGGAAGCCTTCAACCTCCCTGCTGACTAAATTCCTACAGACAGACTCAGCACTCTTCCAGGTAAAGTGGAGACCAGGAGGCACAGCAGCTAGGCAATCGAGAGTGGAGGTTCATCACGTCCGGACCATGCAAGCTCATCCGTTCGATAGGGCCTCCTCTGCAAATTGAATGAGTAGAGATATGGAAACACCCGCCATCTTGGATTCGCAGACAGCGGCCGGTGTCCGCAGACATCACGGTAAAAACATATTAAAAAACACATTTCACTTGTCAAATTTATCAAATAATCTCTGGGGAGGTGAGGAGTGATGAGGATGGT
Source organism: Ambystoma mexicanum (assembly GCF_040938575.1). Taxonomy (NCBI): domain Eukaryota; kingdom Metazoa; phylum Chordata; class Amphibia; order Caudata; family Ambystomatidae; genus Ambystoma; species Ambystoma mexicanum. The sequence goes on from NC_090935.1 coordinate 168,908,885, forward strand.
ATGGGATATGGGTGCAAGAAGCAAAAATACAGGTGTTTTTTGCCGCAAAAGTCGGCGCACAGTTCAGATGTTCGCGAACAGTCCTAAAAATTTGCGGACACCTCAGCATTACAGGGTTGGTGAAATGCAATTCTTGCATGGCTTATAACTTTGGCGCCACTTAATGGAACTGCATGAAATTATGCATGTATATTTCTGAGCTGATCCTGAGTGAGTATGGAAAGTTTGGTGTGCTTCTGTCATGAGGGGGCAAAATTAGAGGGAGGTCTCAAAATAATGTAAAGGCTTATACATGAGGTGCCATTTGTCAAATCTACAGTTAATTTGGGAAACTGATAATACATTTAGATATGAATGTTTTTGCAAAGTTTGGTGTGATTTTGTGAAGAGGTATCAAAATTAGTGGGGGGTCCCAAAATATTGTAAAGGCTTATAAATGCGGTCGCATTTGACAAATATACACAAAGGTTTGCAAAAAGATTATAGATCTAGATATAAATGTTTTTGCTAAGTCTGAATGGATTTTGTCAAGTGGGGGCTAGGTTATATGACGATTGTATGCGCATACATTTGACACTTTTGAAAAAATAAAACATGGGTGGATTTCCAGCAAACCTGCATAAGGAGCATTGGCAAGGACCTACAAGCATGGTTTTTCAAATGTGCAAGTGTTTTATTATTTGACAAGTGTCATAATTTAGCTACAAAAAATAGCGGTATACCTTTAGTGACTGAGGGGTAGCCTGTGGCCATGGGCAGTGGCCTGATTGTCGCGGTCATGGAATAAGGTCATGATCCGGACAATCTGGCTACTGGCCATGACCACAAGGGACAAAACATAGGATTAAAGTGGCCATGTCCACCTGGGACTGGCTTTGTAGTAAAGTCATTCGAAATTAGGATAGATCTGAAAGGGAAGAAAAATATGCTTGTGGAAATATGGTCATAGGGTTCTCTTTTTGCTTTCTGCAGGCTGCCATGGAAAGAGAAGAGGGGCCCTGTATGGAACCCTCGCCTTCCCTTTCCATGGTAGCCATCTTGGAAAAGGATTTTCCTTCCTACACCGGGACGCCTATGGCGTCCCGGTGTGGGAAGAAAAATCCTGAGAATCTAGGGTGCTAATGGCCTTGATCCCCCATTTCAAGGGCTGTTATGGGGGAAAATGGTCCAGAGACCTTGTTATCCACCCTCGCTTCGCTTGGGCTGATAACTTGGGCTGCTGGGCCAGTATCCACTGTTCCAGTCCCTGGAACGGAGGATGAACGCCACAATATTCTCATTAGCATAACACAAAGTGCAAATGGAAATGTTGGGAAAATCTTATTGAGTCTACGTACTTTACTGAGAAATATAAAGTAGATGGAGTCTATACATGTTTTTTTTAGTTCTATTTTTAAACTGTGAAAGTTGGTTCCTAAAGGAATATGTCTTTTGTTGTTTTTGGATGTATTTTTTTGGCAGGAGAGCTGAGAACGAAATGTGGGGAGGGAAATGAGGGAAGAGGAACCAAACACTAATATGGAGGGGTAGGTGGACAAGGTAAAATGTTGCATGTGTGTTATTTCTAAGCAAGGGGGCAGTGGTTCTCATGCTCTTTGATTACAGCAGTGGTGGTGGCTCTTGGGGAGGAGGGATGGCATTAGCTGATGCCATTTTAAGATAAATAGCAGTTTTTCTAAAAATATGTTCTGTGTACTAGATTGTTAATGGATAATGAGTAGGAATAGGTGTTGGAGCTTTAAAAGGTAAATTTTGAAGTTGAAAGTTCCTAGATCAGTAGAAAATGCAGTTCTGAACTGTCCGCGAAGCAGAGACCTTATCGTGAAGTGCGGACGGCTTATCGGACACATCATCATGCCGTGCACCAGCGTATGGTCATATGGCACTGTCCGGAAGGTCCGCTATGAAGTCAGATGTTCGAAGTCGTCTACGGATGCAAAACTAGTTAAAATAGTTGCAAAAAGTGTATGTAAGAGTTAAAAATGATTCCGGAAGGTGGGAAATGGCAGAGTTTTAAGGTTGCACTTTGTAAATTGCTATATTGGGTAAGTATGACATTAGTAAGTTGTAGGAAAATAGCATGAAATGGTAAAAACCTATGAAATTCACTGAAAAAACTTTGTTAAAGGGGTGTTATGGTTAAATTGGACTAATAAAAACCTTTGAAATTCAATGAAAACATTTTGTTAAAGGGACGTTATGGTTAAGTTGCACTAATAAAAACCTATGAAATTCAATGAAAAAACTTTGTTAAAGAGACGTTATGGTTAAGTTGCACCAATGAAAACCTATGAAATTCAATGAAAAAACTTTGTTAAAGGGAAGTTATGGTTAAGTTGCACTAATAAAAACCTATGAAATTCACTGACAAAACTTTGTTAAAGGGACGTTATGTTTTCTAGTAAAATCGAAAAACCCCAGAAATTCCCCAGTTATGGTAAGCTAAACAACCATAACCATAACTCGCACCACCACCGTGCACTGCTAAGACTAACACCCAGGACATCAAAGATGACATCACAAATGTCATTGATGACATCACTGATGACATCACATATCTGGGCCACTTGTTTTTGTTTATTGACATATATAGGTCAGGTGGTTTTGTTCACTGGCAGTCAGAATAATAAAATTGAAAAAGGTGCTATATATCTAGACGTTAACCATGTCATATGTTCTTTGAGTACTTTCCTTAGGGTTTGGTCTCAGTTCATGTTGCACATCCATGGGGAAATGAGCAGGCCTCAAACACACAATTCATTTTTATACATGAAGATAAACTTTAATGTCATTAACATTTTTTGATGATGCAGTTTCTTTCTTCTTTACTTTAGTTTCCCTGTATGTGCCTCTGACTTGTATGCATTGTGGTTCTTCATATGTATTGTTTGTACCATCACAAGTGCTGTAGGTCTTGAATTGTTAGCTAGTTATTACATGTTTAACATTACTCAAAACTCTGATACGGTAGCATTCCTTATTGTGCTATCAAAATTACAAGATTATAAATAATGTACTTCTACTGTGCATGCTGCAGTCATTGCCTATGTTGGTATATGATTAGGTTTCTGTATTAACGACAACACTCCAATACAATACAATGATATTAGATGAGTACATTCTTTAATAGACTTAGTTCGTGATAGATATCCTGATCACCCTGTCATCTTGTTACCAACAATATAAACACATCTTCTTGTAGGGACTTTTCATCAAATGATATGAATATATCAGTGAAAAAACGTTGTTAAAAGGACGTTATGGTTAAGTTGCGCTACTAACAACCTATAAAATTGAGTGAAAAAATGTTGTGCATGGCAAGTTATGGTTCAGTTGAACTAAGAAAAACCTAGCACATTCAGTGCAAACACTTTGTAAAAGGGAACTTATACTTAATTTGCACTACCAACTACCTATCCATATTATGAGTACACGTAAAACCCAAAACCCCTGGTAACACAGCCCCTGTCCAGCATGGTAGGGAAAAGTTGTGATGTACTTTCAGTACTTCAAGGCATCCACCCACGACCTATGGGCAGCTGTGCACACACACATTGCACTTGCTGTAGTCTACAAACAACCAGCTTGTGCGAAAAATGGTTGCCGGACATGCATCACACTTTTAATGAGTCCGGGGAGGCCAGCCCTGTGCGAACGACACCTGTGCACTGCGTGCAAAGTATTCTGCCCAATAAGGATCATGCGAACAGCCGCCCCAGTGGGGAACATTTGCAACTTCATTATGTAACTGCATCCACGCTGCGCATGGACCCTTATTTGCCGGACATCATCGGGGCCCCGGGTGCTCAAAAAAGTACTGTCTTCTGCAATGTAAGGAGTATTATTGTGATAGTACACACTTGCAAACGTCCCAGACTGTGCCACTGTGCATGTAACTATTTTTTTGAACGGTTTAGGCTTGTGTTCCGGTTCAAAGTGCTCCACAGCAGCCCTACAAAAAGCCACACCCCAAAGCTGCTGTGCAGTCTGTTTGTGGCTTTGCAGAGCAAAGTAGGGGGCCACATTGCTTCATGCTGGAATTGCTTTCTCATCAATTCTGCTGTGCTATATTACCTTTGCATCTAATGGCAACCATGACTGCTGGTACTGCCCCTAAGTCAGCAGCACCCACACCCTGAAGTAGAGAAAATCCCAAATGCCTGCAGGCAGCTGGGTGTGGAAACTGTATACCAGCGTAGGAGACGTACCAAAATGTTGTGCTAACCTGGTGAGATGCACTCACTCATTCACAGAAAACCTGGCTTGTATAGTTATGGCACCACCTCAATGCAACAACATCTTAAAGTAAACCAGAAAGCAGCAGTTTGGATGGCAGTGCCCATCGAACAAGGCAGTAGGTTACTTTCTTATACAGTATCCTCTGCACCTGCTCCTGCCACCACCAGGGACTATCCTGTGGGAAAAAAGATCCCTAAAGCAGCTTTTCAGGCCATATGCACCACAGCACACGCTTACCTTTCAAAGGACATTGTATTCTGCATGTACTGTGATGCGCTGCTCTGCAAGGGGGAGCAACTTCGAAGTGTTTTTGAGGATTCGGTTTGGCAGCTTGAGAACGAGTGTTCCCCATGTAAGTGAGGGCCACCCAACATCTTCCTCTCTATACACATGCCCTATCTTGTCGTGGTGTTTGGTGCCCCTTCTCTACCCTCACATTCCTTCCTTTCCTTCTGTGTCATGTGTTACAAGAACAAGAAAGATGTAAAACAATCAAAAAAGAAAAAAATGTTTAAAAAAGGCTCTTTTCAGAGCCACCTGTCACACTTCAAAAGTAGCATTGCCGATTAAAGGATGCAGGCCGACGCACAGCAGATTGTTACGCTCAATTGGTCACCACAGGGACGCCGAACGGGACTGGCAGGCCTGCTGTTAGATGGCTCATGTGTCTTCTCTGTATCTGTGCCCCCATGATGGTGCGCCTAAAGGGTTAAATGAAGCGTTACCCAACTGTGAGGCGGAAGACCCACACCTGCCTCCCGTAGTCTTCTGCAAGCCCCTCTGCTATGTCTCACCTTTGCTTTAAGGATGGCAGGCTCTCCGCCCTGAAGCTGTATACAGGTGAGCGTAGAGTTCTAGGATTCAGTTACTTCACTGATCCTGTCGAGTCTCAGACAACGTTGACTCAATGAGTAAGTCTTTACCATTAAATGGTAGGCCAAAGAGTTCAAATTGTTCAGGTTTTTCCTATGTTGTCTTTCCTTTGTAGGTTTCTTACTGATGCGAAAGTTCATAGAACACAGAGTTGTTTTTCTCAGAAAAGGTAAGTTCGCACCAGCGTTCTGTGATAAGTCTGTATATGCACTATGACTCTTCTGTGCGACCGACCTGCTGCTCTCTTATTTTGTAGGTGCTGTAGGACCGCGTGACGAAGATCAGCGGATCGCTAATAGGAGCGGCCTTCAGGTGAGTATGTAGCTGAGTTAACTGTTTTGAATTGTGTTTTTCCCAATTTGCGCTAACCTGATGTTTCTGCTTTTCGTCCGACAGGTGCGGCGACTCAGGTGTGGTGGGCAAACGATGAGCGGTCGCGGGATGGAGGTTCTTTGGTTCGCCGGGAAGAGCAGCTCTCAGGTAGATCCTTGGTCAGCGTGGCTAACCTGAAGCCTTTTCTTTCTTTGCAGGTTGCTCGAGAAGGAACTGGACTGGCGTTGCAGCTGACTGGCCTGAAGGTAACAGACACATTGACCGTTACGCTGCAGGAGTGCAGAATAACGCAAAGCATGTTCTGTACTAAAGGCTTGGTTTATACAGCTTCAGAAAAGTAGTCCCCAGGTAAAGTAGTTCCAGCAACCACACCCAAGTAAATAGTTCCCTAGGCAAGTAGTCCCTTCAGCCTGCCTCAGATTGGCCCACACGTGCTTTACCTTGTTTGAAACTTGCCATGTTGGTAATGGCAGCATTAGCCTGGCGCCAACGGCACCAGGACCAAGTCCAGGATGCCCCTCAGAGAGTCTTTAGGGCCTTAAAGGCCCTCATGGAAGTCGAAGTCCTGGGCAGGTTGGTCTGCACCTGATGTGTGGGGAAATGGACCGTGACACAGATAAGCTCCGCAGATTGCGCAATGAATAAAGGTAGTGGTAGTTCAGTCAAAAACATTGCAGTTGTTTCCGTGAGAAAGTGCTGGCTCTGAAAAGAGGTGTTTTGTGGTGTTTCATTTTGATTCAAAGGGTAGAAATGAGCAACACATACTAGACATTTCTTTTGTTGTACTTGCAAAAAGGGCATCAATGCATTTTTCATATTTCCCAAACAAAACTGATTGCCAGCATTAATAAGATGAAATCCATCTGTGGGAAAGATGGTTGTGCTACTAATGTTTGCATTGTGGAAGTAGGACATGCCAATATCTCACAAAAGGCACACATAGCCTTCTTGACATTTTTCCTCACTTTCTCCATCCTCTGTGTGCTGGTAACACTGACCCTGTTGCCAGCCCTACAGATTCATACGGTAGGCTACCACATTTCACGTACTCATGCCGACTACGTGGGAGGATGTGTAAACCTACCAATGTATGGTTGCAGCATGCCTGGATGTAAGAGGCCCACTGTTAAACAAGGAACTGCAACATGCAGTGTAACGTGGGCGTGTTAAATGTCTCATTAATTTGATTGTTGTGCTGCTTGCCTTTCCATGACCTGTGAAACAGATACACCATCTCTGCACTGAGCACTGTGACTGAAAGTGTCAAGGGGTCGCCTGTGAGTTGTACAGTTGAAGAAAACATGTAACTGCAGGTGTGACAGTTTATAGTGAGTCTGCAAAATGGCAAAGCTGATGTGACTTGGTCACGCACATAGTAGCTCATGTAAAGGCAAGTAAGTAAACAGCAGAATCTTCAGAGCGCAAACAATGTCAGTGGTGGTTAGAAAAGTACTGTAGCCACATGGGTCGCGCTGAATAATTATCTTCCTGTTCCACGTAATGAAGCTGTGTTTTGTGTTTTTCAAAGCATTCTTGTATTTCAGATTTGATGCATCTCTGTGAATGCTAGTCCTATGGCTAATAGCATAGCATAAAGTGTTTGCACTGCATGTGATGACAACTGAAATGGAAGCACAAGGGCCCAGTGGGCAGCAGCCCTACCAACAATGCAGTAGGGTAATTTCATGTACAGCATTTTCTACATCTGCTGTGGCCAACAACAGGGGCACTCTTATAGGGCAGCAGAGCTCTAAAACATCTTTGCAGACCATATGCCACACTACAGACTCTTACCCGGCAAATGGCATTGTATTGTGCATGTACTGCAATGCCCTACTCTACAGAGGGAAGGTACTTGGAAGTCCATGGGAAGGGTCAGTCCGGGACCATGACAATGACTGGCGTCTATGTAGGTGAGAGCCACCCAATATTTCTCTCTCTCTACACGTGCCATATGTTATCCATGCAGGTGCTGTCCCATCTGTCCGGGCCTTGCCTGCCGTTCCTTCTGTGGCATGTGTTAGACCAAAATAAATAGAAATTAACTGGGAAAGGAAAAAGGGAAATAAAGAAAGCTCTTTACAGAGTTGAACAATACAATTGCCAATTAACGGATGCAGGGCGCGGCGCACTGTATACGCTCCACACAATGGGCCTCATTACACAGTACGAGGTAACCATGGCTACTCTCTTACCACATACTGGGTCCGGGTAGGCGGTATGGGAACCTACCGAGTGATTCCGACCCTGGAGGACCCGGTAAGTCCCCATTCCAAATACCATTTCCCATTCCCATTAGAGCCCTCCTAGGGCTCAATGGGAATGGGGAAGGAGCTAATAAAGGTACCGCAATTTGCGGTACCGTTATTAGCTCTGAAGTCCCTCAGCGAGTCCCATCCTTAACGCCTGGTCAGGCCAGGCATTAAGGACGGGACCCGCTGAGGGACCTCGTAGTAGGGCGCTAAGGGATAACCAGCACCAGTGACTTTACCGGTGCCAGTAATCCCCTAGTGCCTACCGTGTAATGAGTCCCAATGTGTGAAAAATAAAGGGAGGAGTGGCACTGTGCAAAACACTGTGGTGGTATCAGGTAGAAAGGGGTTCACTGTAGAAAGAGGTTTCTTTGCGTGTTGCAGAACGTTTTGAACAACACTTACTACAAAAATTCTTCCACTACTTTCAAGAAGGGCAGCAAGGCAAGTTGGATAGGGCGTGCAGAATTCAGGATGGCAGGAATAGTAAGATGAACGTTATTGGTGGGGAAAACGGTTTGTGCAGTGAAACGCCATTGGCACATCTCGTAGAAAGGCACAAATAGACTTCTTCACAATGTACCGTGCTTTCTCCATTTGCTGACCAAATGAAAAATAACACAGCCACATAGGTGTCTGCGGAATGCGATAGAAAGTTATGCAGGAGATTGTAAACAGACACATGACCTGGGCAAGTGCCTCCTTCATCGCAAACGGCACTGAAACGCGTGTAACATGCTGCGCAACTTTCCATCCACAATGAAGACCAATAATGTCGGCATGATCGCTTGTCGCCAAAGTGTCACACAGACAAACCAAAATCAGTCAGTTCATTGTACTTCATTGTAGGTACTCCATAGCACTAAACATCCACATGATAGAATCCAAAATGAGCAGCCACTGCACAGTGTTTTCAATTCACTTTCAAGCAATGTATTTAGAAAGCCCACAAAACCCGTACGCTGTGGCTCATGAAACACACAGCCATAACCGAACTCTCTGCATTTCTGTCCAAAAATATACCATGTGCCACAGTCTATGTGTACAAACCACACCCAGAAACCTTATTGACAAATCCTGTAACCTCTACAGGCCCATTTGTATGGCTGTCATCTGCAAAAGGGGTGTATGTAACATGTGCAACCCTGCAACTATCGCTATATCCGTTGACTTTTTGTGCTGTACGCGCGCGGGAGTGGGGAATACATTTCAACCATGGAAGGGGATTTTGCTAGTTGTGGTGGCTTTGAAAAGAGCCTTATTTGCTGTTATTTTGGAAAGGTGCTTCCATAGAAACACCTTTTTTGCGGTTTTTATAAGTATTTTTGTTTTTTGTACATTAGCTCACATTCTTACAATAGGGTCTTCAGTGTAGCCTGTAAATTGTGAAACAAAATATCATTGCCACTGGTCGAGAAAGATATGCCATTTGCTTTGAAAAGGTGTATATATTGAGAACCAATGTTCTCATTCTCACAGGAGAACATCCCAGCAACACTCGAGAAGTCACACATGCTTCCGTTGATGAGACCCCTTCCGACCTCTGGCTGGCAACCGTAATCACTGGAATAGTTCCATACTATTCTCGGTGGTACACGTGAGAAAAGCACCTTGGCAGTGGGAAAAATGCTATTCACTGCTTTCATCACCTTCTTTAGTTGACTGTACACACGGGAGCAAGCCATGGAATGCAAATGGAATGCTCCATCGTGCATGACTACACCATGTACAGTAGCAGCCACTCGTCAACATACTGCCAGTACAGCACCAACACTGCACACAACGCCACAGCATCACAAAGCCTCCACTCCATCCAAATCCAGATTGCCATGAAAGCCTTTTCCGACAGCATACTGGAACAAATTGTCCACAAAGATATCACCGACTATCAAGACAGTGAGTCTCTCCATCTCTGCCTGCCACCATCACTACACACAGCAATGAAAAAAAATATTGCCGCCTTTTCATGGACGCACACCCTGAGCACCTGATTGGACAAACCCCACAGTCCGATTTCCATTGGCCAGCATGTTGAGAAGCACCGAATGTGGCACGTGCGATTCCCCAAGTACTGCAGTAAAGCACGAGGATCCCTTATTCCTGTTGCTGCCATTTCCTATGACGCACACCCTGAGTACCTGATTGGGCAATCCCCAAAGTCCCCTTTCCATGGCCGCCATCCTTTCAAAATTCCCAGATGTGGCTTTCGTGCTGTGTGTGTTTTCTTGTGCTCACATTGTTACAGTAAACTCGTCACCGCATCTTGTAGACGGTAAAAAAAAACAGCATTACCAATGGGCGACAACAAAATGCCATTTGCCTGGTAAAACTCAGCATTTCCACAACTAATGAGGTCATTGTTGCAGAAGAGCATCCCACCAGCGGACAAAAAAGTTTCTGTGCTTCTGTAAATGAGACACCTTCTTGCCTCTGCCTCGGAACAACATCCAGGAGCAATGTCCCATACTCTTTGTGGTGTTATGGATGAGAAAAGCACCTGGTCATTGGGAAAAAGCCTCTTCACTAGATTTAGCAACCTCTTCAGTCAATGGAACAAACCTAAAAAAGACATGTAACCCGTATGCATGCCAGGTGGTTGCAAAGTGCATGCATGTCAGCGAAACTGCGCTCGTATACAGCGTTCCACAATACGTCCACTCCTTCCAAACCAAAATTGCCATCAAAGTGTCTTTCCAGGACATACTTGTGCAGATCTATCAAAAAGGCATCACACAAAGTCAAGACAATGCATTTGGCCATGTCAGCCAGCCTCACTACGCAGAGTAATGTACAACAGTATGACCACCCCTTCCTATATACCACACCCACAGTACCTGATTGGATAATCCCCAAAGTCCCATGTCCATTGGCCAGCATGGTGCGAAGCGCAGATTGTGGCATGGGTGACTCCCAAAGTACTTCAAGCGCCGCACCCCAGTAAAGCAGGAGCAGACGTTCTCCCCTTTCCACTATCTTTTGTCCACCACTACCTCATTGGGTACGGATAAATAGGCACACACGATTCCACCAATGGCATCCAAGACGTTAGCATCTAACATTGTCAGTTCTGCACAACACTTCATAGGTACAGTTACTAATTCAGCCTGCAAGTGTCTTGTCACTCGAAAGCATGTGCAGTAGAAAGTTCAGTAAAAAATTAAAGATTTGTGAATCCACATGCCTCCACATGCGCACCCATCACCATAAAATGGAGGGATGAAAACGTGTTCTGCAGTATGTTTACCACGGTGTTATAAGTGTCTCTACGCACAGTATCTGCCACTGAGCGTCCATTGCGTTCTTTAAAAGCATACTGTCTTTTTCCCCATCCCCTACCATCAAGTGGCACTTCAGTGGTATGTGCTTGCAACATTTTCATTTACCCATATCATACATTGTAATATCAAAACAAGAGCTCTCTACTTTCCTTACGGCAATGCTATGAAATAATTTCCCCACTAACCTATCTCCTACATAAATCGTACAGATACACCACCAAAAACAGCACGGCATGTATCTTACCAACCTGAAGCAAGGTTCCAAAAGGTCACTGTCTGCACTACTACTCTCTGCCCTTTGCATCCAGAAAGAAGAGGACTGTGCAACTTGGGATTGTATCTTCTCTGCACTGGAATGTCTGCAATAGCTTTGAGTGGCTGCGAGGAACAAGGTGAAAACCCTCTGCATTATACACAAGGCCTTCTGAGGCCTGGGACCTCAATACCTTCAACTCTCACTATATATCTCTGTGCTCAAGCTCTTTCCTCATCCGCCTCCAACTCCCTCAGGGTCAATCGCTTATACAAGCAACAGTTGATGCTAGTTGTTTTTTTTCCGTCGGGGCCTCCCTCTGCAACAGCCTCCCTGCCTCCCTGAAACTTGAGGAGAACCATTGCTGGGTCTGGCAGCACCTCAAAGCCTGTGTCTTTGCGTCTGCTTCTTCTCCTCCTCTCCCCAGCTGACTGCCTGGCATAAACTGATTCTGCACTGGTTACCTGGCGACTCTGTGATGTTGGTTCCATGCCACCTCCCCCCGACAGGCGAACCCCTGCACTGCCTTTCTAGCAATCTCTGCACTTGGGGACTGTTTTCTGTATCCCTAACAGTTCCTGCACCACCTGATGTGTGCACTTATCCTTGCACTTGGCACAATCGGCTCATATTTTTACTTATTGTCATTTCTTCTTCTCCCCATGTACTGCACCTTCCCCATGCCCGCCCATGCACTTGGGCGATTGAAGTCACACCTTACCAAGTAGGTTTATTGTCTCTGTCTCCCCTCTGTTCCCCCATCCCTTGTCTTGTTGTGCTTTGGTAACCACCTGATGTGTGCACTTATCCTTGCACTTGGCACAATCGGCCCATATTTTTACATATTGTCATTTCTTCTTCTCCCCATGTGCTGCACCTTCCCCATGCCCACCCATGCACTTGGGCGATATAAGTCACACCTTACCTAGTAGGTTTATTGTCTCTGTCTCCCCTCTGTTCCCCCATCCCTTGTCCTATTGCACTTTGGTAAATGTGTGTATAGACACATTACGCATGCCATAGCTTACAATTGCACATCATATGATATCATACACAGAATAAATTCATAACAGTAAGATGCCAGCCGCTTATCTTGTACACTGCACAGGTTTATTTTTTCTTCCAGCAGTACCCCACTTACTGCACACTTTTCAAAAATGATAGCTCATAAACAGCACTGCATTCATGTTACGAACTTCAAACAATTACATACAGTTCATGTATACACCCAGGATGCCTGGCCATTACCTTGCCCACGTCCACCATATCCTTCTGCACTGCTTTGTACAAAGAGACCTTCGACTACACTTTTTGTGTTCACACCACAACCACAAACCTCACTGAGGAGTGTCTTTCGCTCCACAGTCCCATTTCCATGGTTACCATCATGAAAATGGCAGGATATGGTATGTGTAATCCTGAAAGTACAGCATCATCTGCAGAGTTTTCATGCTAGGAGGGGGAGGATTGGGAAACAGGGTAGGCGGTTGGTGGTCCCTCTACAAAGGTTTTATTTTTTCTTTGTTTTTGTGTTTCTTACATGCTTGCAAACCACATTGTTTTGTTTTTCTCTATTTATGACCTTCTGTTTGCTTCTCCTCCTTAATTTTTCACTGAATTAAGGGCAACACTTTGTGCACAGTGTACAAGAAAATTGTAGTGCCAATGGCGGTCAAAGAAATACCATTTGCATGAAAGCAGTGTATGTTTTGGAAATTCATGCTCTCATAGTGGGTGGACAACATGCCATCAGTGTACACAAATGCAGACATGCTTCTGTTCATACAACACCGTCCGAGCTGTGGCTGGGGACAAATTATACCAGCATGGTCCCATACTCCTTTTGGGGGGATGGGCGAGAAAACAACCTTGGCAGTGGGAAAAATCTGCATCACTGTAGTCATAAACTTCTTCAGGAGACGGGGCAAACGTCCATACGACATGTAACCCAAATGTAGACATCCATAATGCACCACGACAACTTCCCCACTAACGATGGAGGCACCATATCTGCAAAGGGGGACCACCCCACCAAACCTGTACGCATCGAGACTGGCCCACAAAGCATCCACTCCTTCCAATCCAAACTTAGCAGCAAAGCCTCTTTGCATGGCATACCTGTACAGATCTTGTACACATGTATCAACCACGATCAGCACTGTGCATCTCTCCATGTCCACCAACCTCATTACACAGAGAGTATTGAGAGAAAGTAGTATCGCCACTTCCTATGAACCATACCTTTGACACATGATTCCATAATTCCCACAGTTCCATTTGCATGCCCACCATGCTGAGAATGGCAGGATGTGGTGTGTGCGCTTTCCCGGCTACAACGAGGGCTGCACCCCAGTAAATCAGGGCAGTCCTTCTCCCCTCTCCAATGTTCTTCTTCCAGCACTCCCTCATTGAGAATTGTGAACTATTCACACATGCATGCACCAATCACAGCAAAGACGTCTGCATTCAACACTATCATTTCGGTACAGCACTCCATATTTACCGTTCAACACTATAAGTACACGTCACATGTGCTTCCAAAACACCTTCCGTATAAAGGTGTGAGAAAAAAAACATGATGTCAACATCCAAAATCGTCCAGAGTGGCACCCATCATGCCTTTGACCATGCACAGAAGAGTCTACTGCTTGGCGAGACCCATCACAACATAATGGAGCCATGCACGAGAACATGTGGCCATAAACCACAATCCACAAATGTAACATAGCCAGAAGCACTTCTACCCGATCCCAGCACCATAACACAGTGATGCATAGAAACATGTCACAGTTATCAGATTTCACAAACATACTACTGCCTCCACCACCCCTACTCATTTGTTATATCCCTGGCAACAAAACCACACAATCCTCACAACATTGGGCCTACTCCCAGGAAGCTACACAAACCAGAATGTCCAAGCACATCGGACATTCACTTCAACCCTACGATCTTGTATACTGACAGTGTTCCAACACTACATCAGTGGGCACACTGCAAGACTTTTCACTGCACAATCTCCAGCCATACACCGAAAATTGTAGGGTGTTCCATTAATGGCCGCACCCATGGAACCAGCAATGTTGGTGCTCTACGAAGAGCAAAATATGTTCCACAACCATTCTGTGAAGGTGACCAACCTCTGAGAGATGCAGTCAAAACTGCATTGCTGCAGTGGATGTGGTGAATGCCTTGGCTTTCGGTTGCATAGCCTATATAGCCTTTGGCCATGCACCCAACAGTCTACTCCTTGGCCACACCCACCACACCCACCACAATGTAATGCAGCCATGAATAGCACCATGTCATCAAGTACTACAATCAACACTCATACCACAGCCACCAGCACCCCTACCCAAGATCCGCACCGCCATATGGCTATGCATAGAAAGATTCACCTTCTACCAGAAACTACAAACTAAACAGAGCCTCTGGTACCCCTATCCACTTTCATTCACATACGATGGTGTTACTGCCAACCCAACCAAACAACAGTATTTGTATATCAGCTGACTTCTGGTGCTCTATCAAGTGTACAATGTGCTCCACATCCATTCTGTTAAGGTGAGGAGTCTTTGACAGATGCAGTGTAAACTGCATTGCTGCGGTGGGTGTGGGAAAGGACTTGACTATCGGGGCAGGGCCTACGACCTACAGCCTTTGGCCATGCACCCAATAGTCTATGCCTTGCCCACACCCACTGCAACATAATGCAGGCATGCATACCATCATGTGCTCATGTACCACACTGCACACATGTACTACAGCCACCACCACTACTACCAAACCTCCACACCTTAATAAAGCTATTCATGGAAACATCCACAGCCTCCAGCACCCATACCCACTTTCATTCACATAGTACTTTCCCCAGCTCTCTATTCAGTACAGAAAAGCAATATGTCATACTGCAGTACAGAAGTCACCACTCTGCGCAATGGACACTACGCAATCCGATGTGGTATGCAGTTTAGTCCATCTCCACTTCTATGCACACACTAATGAAGAATTGCGCCCATTTCACACACTGCAATATCCATGCACATAGAAGGTGCAGTTCATCCCTACCCTCTTCAATACTGTCAGTATTGCAACACTGCACTCAGTGGACTTACTGCACAACTGTTCACTCCAGTAGCTGCAACCTTGGATTAAACACTGTAGGATGTGCTAAGAAGCACTGCACCCATGCAATCAACCATCTATGAAATGCTGATGATATACCACACATAGAAGAGAACACTGTGAAACCTAATTCCAACCAAAGCACATATTTGTCGCTGCAAGGCCTCCATCCATGCAACACACTGGTGTAAACGCTATCTTATACTATGCATGTCGTGTGCAATGCATTCCCCTTCTGCAATTGAGCTCCCACCAACCACCATGGAAATAGGTTTCTGCACCAGCTATCGTGCCGTAACAAAGCCTGCCTGCATGCAGAAGACATGGGAGGTGGCTGTGCAGGGACCTCCAAATTGGCACTGTACACAAGGACACTGTATGCACATCAACATCAACATCTTTGTCCACCGATTCACATATCTCAGATGATTCACTCCTCACTCCCCCACCCTTTCCATCCCTTCTTCCCACCACCACATGGTGTAATATATGTTTTGCAATGCACTCCCCGTCTGCTATTCAGGTACCACCAGTCAGCATGGTAAGAGGTCACGGCACTGTGGGATGTTTTTATCCATGCATCCGAGCCCTACCTCAAAACTGCGCAGTACTGACATGGAAAACATCATGGTGGCCAGAGCTTCCCAGAAAATGCATAGGGAAATGCATGAAGAATAGGCTGCCACTCATTTTTGCCGATGTTATGGGCACAGAAGGGCACTGCCTAAAACCACCATTGGACTACCCACACAGTAGTCTGAAACCATTGGGAATGGCAATGCTGATTGCCAAAAGCAACCTACAATTGTGGGGAATTCATTTTCTAAAATCCCCAAAATGGGTGCATTACCAGTACTCACCACTATCAGAAAGCCAGCGTTTTAAAACAACACGAGACTTTTTTGTGTAAAACTGAATAAATGAACCCAAAGCAGGCCAAATAAAGACTTACTGAGAGGTGGATACAATCTAAAGTTATATTCTGAGGTGACTTGAAGCTTTATAACAAGACTGGCTGAGCTGTGGATTTCAGCAGTTTAAGTAAATTTGGACTGAAAGACACTAAAAATCTAAATGTTTAAAAGAAATGAGTGACCTACTTTTGAGTGTCACATAGGTTGCAATTGTTTAAATGTCATAGTTTTAAACTTAGAATCAGCATTCTAGCTGCATATGTAAAAATGGTTAATTTTATTTGAATGCAGAAAACTGGGTAACTAAAAGTGACATTAGCAGGGGCCTGGCTTAAGGAACTGAATTCTGCCCACCAGCTACCCCCGACAGGAGATGAGACTTGCACAACAGCTGTGTTCCCAGGCCTATCTGCCTTTTGCTGCTCCCACCAAAAGGGATATGACACTTCTCTGATTGAATTACCTGGGCTCTGCAGGAAATTGAACAAAGCCCTGTCCTGACTCAGGCAAATGTTTCATTATGGGGGCCGTAAAAGTGGCTTCCTCCCGGAAGGAAAGGGGAGGAGCACTGCCTGTGAGAGCAAGCTGGCTTGGCAGAACTGGAAAAACCAGAAATTCAACCTTGTGCTGGGGGGAAACCACACCCCTTTGGGGCCAGAACATAATTCTAAAAAGATGGATAATTCATAGAGCGGACTTGTGAAAATTTGATAAATTATACCATAATTCTTGTGATTTTTCTGCCCACATTTTAAGAGGTTTTTAGAACCGGTGGCATGATCTGGGGGCAAGCTAGCAGTTAAGAGGGTATTACTTAAAAGGTATGCATGTTAAAAATCTGACACTTCATCAAGTAATGTCCATACTCCTTGCGCACATGTGTATAAATTTGGGGTAATGTCCGATATTACGAAACCAGTTAAAAAGTGCAAATGTTGCCATTTCTGAATGCAAGCTCCCAGGAAGAGCAGATTTGGACAGGGTATACCTCCTGTGATATGTGATGGGTGCATGTAATTTTAAACAAATGTGTACCTGTGCAAATATGTCTTTTGGGTCAAAATATAGATTGTGTGTAATTTGACAGGGGTGGGTTCTCTGTATCATAAACAGACCTCATCATGATGACACTTCATTTCATTCCCCCAATCAAGGGGAAGAGGATGAAGTGGCCAATGACAAGTGGAGAGGGGTAGAGCCTAGTGATGCTGCACACACACCCATTTTCAAAACACATAAAAGCAGACAGTCAGGACAGATAGGGACCTTCAAATCCATTTGCTGCGGTACGCTCTGCCGGGAAAATCCATACTTTACCTCCATCAACCTTCAGAGAGCCAACATAGAGACTTCAATCTATCCACCTTCAGAGACCAAGTCTTTACTTCAGAATTTGTAGCAGAGAGGTCAACTACAAGCTAAATCCCTCTTTAGCAGGCCTCAAATCATTGCCATTATCACAGCCAGGCGAGCTGTTTGAATTCTTTGCAAGAACCCCTGCCATTTGCCAGAGAGCAGTGTTGTATCCAGAGAGAGACCAGCTGAACCGGAGACCGCTGTATCCGGACCCACAGACCTGATCAGAACCAGAGACCCCGACCAGACCAGCAGAGTAGAGCTGACCCAGACGCTGTGCGCAGAAACCGTCCGTGGCGAGTGAAGAAAACCTGACCAGATCCCTGGCGAGGCCCATTCTATTTTAAAATATATTGTGAGTACCTAGCAGAACTGTGCAGAACCAATCTCTTAGTTAAAATAATATAATTCAATCTATTTTAATCTAAGTAGAACTGCCTCCTAACTGTCATTTTGTAAAGCTGTCACCTGTCATTTCTAGCTGCTAGCTGTCACTTGTCACTTTGAACTTTAAAATTTCAAATCTGAAAAACGACCTTTACCATATCGCTCATATCTCCATGACCGTTTGTCTTAGAGACTTGCAGTAACTTTCCTCTGAAAGCTGGGAATCTTGGCTTTTCAACCTAGAACCGCATTCCTATTCCACACACTTTTGCCGCAATCGCGAAAAACGCACTCGCGAATTTGCCGCGATTTGCAAATTTCTCCACGTGTGAAAACAGCAGTTTTCTTGCTTTCATTTGCCAAAAATTCGTTTAACCTGCTAGTTACTCCTAGATCCTTGCTAAAGTGAGCCTGAACTCATCCCAAGTATATTTCACTCACCTTGAACCTCCTAAAGGGAATTAAAACCATTTTCAGCATATTCCTCACTTCATTGCCAGCACATATAAAAGCATTTTGGGCCTGTGTTTCAAACTTCTGTAGTCTGAGCTTGCTGGGGTGAACTGAATTACATTTGATTGCATTTCTGAGAACTGTGTGCTTTCCTTCCATTTCCTTGCATTGCATAAAGGGAGGAGGGGATTGCCAGAGAAAAGTGATTACATTGTTTGGGTGAAATCATATTGAGTATTTTCTGTACTGCATTTTCATTCAACATTGCTTCCATCTGAACTTATATAAAGCATTCTCTACCACCTTATTCTTCTGTTCCTATTCACAAGTGTGCTAGTGCCAGACTATCCATTATTGATTACTGCTCAGATTCAGTGTGATATTCAATTATTAATTTATTATAAAGCGTGATATATATATATATATTGTTTAAATTATCAAATAAACCTTTAAACTTGCAAAACAGAACTAGTTCTTGGCTCAGTGGGGTCAGTAGGATTCCAAGAGAGGGGTGTTATATAGGGGTAGTCATCCAGAACGCATGAACTGGACATAAAGATATATCAATAAGGG
Organism: Ambystoma mexicanum; assembly: GCF_040938575.1. Taxonomy (NCBI): domain Eukaryota; kingdom Metazoa; phylum Chordata; class Amphibia; order Caudata; family Ambystomatidae; genus Ambystoma; species Ambystoma mexicanum. The sequence goes on from NC_090935.1 coordinate 168,927,921, forward strand.
TTTCCATTCAGTATCCCAGACTAGGCATTGACTTAGCTGTAGTGTTGAATTGAATCCTCTTACAAATTGGGGGCTCGAGCGGGACGTTTGGGTTAGATCTACCATTTGTGCAGATTAATACAGCGTGCCAGCTGACCAGATACACATATCCGGTCGGATCACCACGCTGTGTTACGCTGTAAAGCACTCCTCAAAGGAACGCTCTAAGGAAAAGGTCTGTTTTGCAAAAATAAAATACAAACTTCTGTAAGTCAGGAAGGAACTCAAATTCCAGAATGACGACCTTAGTAGACATGAAAATAGCCAGAGAGCACTTCTTACATAAGTTATTTGTGAGAGGTGAGTGGACTCACCAGGACCGCATGGTCTGGTTGCAGGCCATCACGCAACAGGTCACGGAAACAGGGTCAGATACATGGAGAGAGCAGGGTCCCTTACATGTGGCCCTGAGTGAACTATACATGGCTCCTAAAGCGAAGGATGAACAAGACAAGATGGTTAGGATAGCGGCATACCTGTACCTATATATGGGAGACATGCAGGATAAATGTACTGAAAGCCAAGATCTGGCGAATAAGCGACAGATGGCGTTAGAGAAGGTCCAATCTGACCTGGTCTCTTCTGAGCAGAGGCTGCAGGGGAGCCAGGAGTCAGAAAATGAGAGTAGACAGCACATCATTAAAATAAAGAGGGATATGGACATCCTGCAACAGGAAAAGGCTGACCAGGATACCAGATTTCTGGCCTTGCAGAAGGAGTACCAAGAAGGTTTGGACTCCCTACTGCAGAGCCAGAAAAAGCTGGAGCAACAGTTAGACTTCAATAGGGTATGTGCTGAGCAGGTAGTCACCCTGCAAAGCCACCTAGATAGGGAGAAGGCAGAGAGCAATAAACTGATTTTGAAAGACCTGGATACCCAGGCAGAGTTTGACCAGGAGCGCCAGAAAGCTGGTGCCTTCCAAAGGCAAAGGGACGACCTGGCGGCACAGATGCAGGCTCTTAGTCAGGAAAGGGATACCTTAGGCCAGGAAGTCTGCCACTTAAAAAGGAAAATGGAAGAAAATCACCTGGCCCTCCAGGGACTGGGTGACCTCCAAAAAGAACACTATAACTTGTTAGAGCACACCAGGAAGGTGGAGGATGCTCTGGCAAGAAAGGAGCAGGCCAATAGGGACACAGCTCAGAAGGTAACCCTCCTGCAGCAAAGACTGGCCCAGTGCTCCAGGACCAATCAGGAAACGCAGAGAGAGAATGAGGCTTTCTGCCAGCACAATGATAGGCTCCAACAACAGGTAGCGATGCAGGAGAGACTGATAGAGTCTAGTAAGGCCTTAACTGAGGAACTGAAGGTGCAGGCCCTTGCATTGCAACAGGGAGCAGGGGCGGATAGAGATGAGGTTCGCTGGGAAAGAGAAACTCCTGAGCATAACCCCAGGAGCCCTAGTACCAGAGGCCTTTATTTCTCTCAGTCCCTGGACTTTGCCACCCCCATGTCCCCTGGCGCACATGAGCACAGGGCCACAGGGATGGCAGATTACTATCCAGCCAGAAGCATGGGGCTCAAAGGCCAGTACCACCCAGGAATGGAGGGGCGGGCATCCGGGTATGGGCACCCAGGCACAGTGCAATTTGATGGGGAACCCCAGGTGAGTAGGCCCATTAATGGCATCCTGAAAACCTCTGCCCAGTTAGGTCAGTGGGGGGGGTACCCATCAAATCCTGGCAGCAAGGAGGGATCTGAAGACTCCTCTGAGCGGTACAGGACACAGGAGACCAGGTCCCCACATTCCCACATTCTGCCAGCCATTCCCAGGCTCGCAGAATCCGGGAAAACCTGGAAGAACAGACGGGAACCTCTGGGAGCAGTGCCTCTGAGTCAGAAGATGAATGGACCAGGGTTATCCGGACCAAAAGGGCCAATAAGACAAAAAGGGCCTTGCTTAAGGACCGCTTAAAGCAGATTAAGGGAATCAGGAGCGTCATCACGCCTTATCATAAGAACGCCAAGTATTCTGTTTGGGAGCACTTAGAGTTGTTTGAGCAAATGATGGAGACTTTCCATTTGAAGGACAGCCAAAGCTGTATTCAATATGTAAAGTGGACCTTCTCCCCGGAATACTCCAGTTTCTTTGCGGGGCTGGAGGACCAAAATCATTTAAGATGGTCCACCTATGAGGCGGCCATCTTGAAACATTTTTCTACTCATAGAAATCCTCAAGAGGCTCGCAAGGCAGCCTACAATTTACAATGTGGGGAGGATCAGGCCCCACAAGAATTTGTGCAGGAGTTGAAACAGGCCTTTGCGCAGACCACCAGGAGGGTGCGCACAGACAGCAGAGAATTCGTCAATACATTTTTCCATGCCTTGCCCAAATATATAATGACCCAGCTCGTGAGAGATTTTCATGAGAAAAGATCTTTAGAATGGGTCATTGAGCAAGCCACCCGCATCCAGGAGGTGCAGAAACCGGTGGAAAACAAAAAACAGCCAAAAAACCCCAAAACTAACAGCACCCCTGCTGCTGCCAAGGTGGCAGAGGTAAAGATTGCACCCATTTTGGATTTGGAGATGGGGGGGCCTAAAAACCTACCTGCACCTAATAATGCTAGGCCCAGAAGGTCCTCGGGCCAGTCACAAACAGGGAGTCAAGGAGGTAGTCCCACAAATGGGGTCCCTCGCTCTCCTGACTATGTAAGTCCCCGTTACAAGGGAAATCGACCCATCCTGGGTTATGTGTGGACTCCTCCAGCCCAAGGTGGGGGATCCAGCCAAGCACCTAACCCAGGGAACTTCCCTCCCAACTTCCCACAGGAGGGCAGAAATTCTCCAAATCCTGGGCAGAACTTTTTCCCCAGGTATCCACCCAATTTCCAGCCCCAAAATCATCCATCCTTCTTTCCCCAATTCTCTGAGCCCAGACAACCTAATCCGGGAGAGGGGAGGCCAAGGGTGGAGGGGTACCAAAATCTTCCCAACCAGGGGTACTACCAGAGAAGGGATAGCTACCCTTCCCGGGATCAGCCCAGGGGAGAAAACAGGGCCCCGTATCAGCCTGAGCGGGTTTCCCAGTTAGAGCGCCAGGTCCAAAATATGGCACGGGATCTGGGTCACATACTGAGGGCTCAACAGAACCCTCAGATGAGCGTGCCACCGCAGAATGCCCCAAACTCTGGACCTGGTGCTCCAGAACAATGACGGGGCAGCACCCCGATAACACACCGGTTCCCAGGGAGGAGGCACAAGGGGAAGGGGGGTGTAAACCCTTGGAGGAAGCTTCCTTCCCAACTTGTAAACAGCCCCTGGAAAACCAGGAACCGGAAACAAAATCTGCCCCTGAAAGCCCGCCTCCCAAGGAGCAGAGGGGGGGTAGGAGAAACAAAGGACCCAAACAGACCCACTTTGTGGAGGAGGTACAGGTCTTCTAATTTGAGGGAGAGGGATCCTCAGAAGATCCTGGGAAAAGGATCTTCTCCTTCAGAGATGGGGGAACTCCTCCCAAAGAAAAATGGGTCCCAAGGGATGTCAATTCAGACTGGGGAGATATAGAGACTGAGCTACCGCCGCCCATCATCTCATCCCAGAAACCACAATACCGAAATCCCCTGGTTCTAACCCGTCCTGATGACTGCCCCCAAAAAGGGCGGGGCGGCCCAGAACCGGAACCAGGGGAACCCCCAATGGCTCTGATCTCCAGTTGCCAACTTTTTCTTTCAGAATTCTGCCCAAATCTCTTCGCTATCAATGTCCAAAACCAGAAAGTTAGCCCACCAGTTGTCCAAAAATGTGCATTATCTGTGCCCCCTTGAGGAGAAGGAGGGAAGATAAGTACAGACAAGTACAGGGGCAGGGTACGATTTCAGCGCTGGTGGACACGGGATCTCAAGCTACCCTTCTGTCCAGAAGGGCCTTTGATGAACTGAATGCAGGAAGGGGAGGGAATTATCAAATTCCTCTCACCTCACTTCCTGGACAACTCCAGAACTTTGACGGGAAGGAAATTCCCGTCAAGGGGACGGCAGACTTGGACATTAAAATTGGGCGACACAAGTTGAAACACCTGGTCATAGTTGTGACTCCAGAGGGCACCCCTTGTTTACTTGGGAATGACCTCCTGAGAAGGTTGTCACCCCTAATAGATTGCGTAAACAAGGTCCTCTGGACCCAGACTAGCCGACCAATAAAATTAAAACAGAGTGTCAACCATGTTAGTTTAAACGGCACCTGCCACATGGTTGAACAAAAATCTGACCAAGTAGAATTCCACTTCCAGAATAGCCAAATTCCAGACGTGACAGTAATAGCAGTAGGACAACAGACTGGTGATGGAGGGTCCTCTCTATTTCTGAAAATCAACCTTCCTTCCAGTCTAAAGTGGTACTCCACGCTGGAAGGAAACACTCTGAGATTCTATACTAATCCACAATCAGAAACTCCCACTCCTATAGTCCAGAAAGATGTGAAATCAGCTCAGAGCCTGGCTGATATTCAGCAAATTGGAGAGCAGTTGTTCATCCCTGTCCAATTAAATGATGGGAAGGACTCTGTTCTTGCTCGAGTGTGTGTGAACAACGGTAAGAGCTTCATCAGCGAAGCCATGTTCTGCCAACTCCCAAAAGATCCAGCCATTCCCACATTCAAACTGATAGACAAATGGGAAATGGACCTGGAAGCACCTAATTCCAAACATCTCCTGCCAAGCAGGTGTATGCTCAAAATCTCCATTGGCAACAAACGCATAGTCCACAATTGTTGGGTCGTGCGAGACGTCCCTGCCGCCTTTTACTTAGGCAGTGACATTCTCAATCGCTTTGCCATTAGTTTGGATCTAATAAACTTCAAAGCTTGGTCCCGATTAGCGGATAATCCCATGGGCTTTGATGATCCAGAAAAAGCATTTAGGACAGCTCAATTGCTACTTTATGCAGTTGAAATTCAGATCAAAGAGGAAGTCACCATCCCAGAAAGGATCCAACAATTCTCCCTGGAAGTGAAAGCTAAAAGAGGACAATATTTGCAAAACCCTGATGCTTACATACATCTAAATGCTTCTCTCCAACAGCAAGTGTTAGGGGTAAACCCAACACCATTAGTCAACATAGAACATGACACCATTCCAATAGAGGTGGATAACAGCGACTTAAAGAGTACTACTCTAGCCGCAGGCACCATTATTGGAATGGCGGTTGATGACCGACATTTTTCCATAGATTTAGGTAATGAACTGTTAGGGCCCCCCAAGGACTGCTTTGACAGTGACAGTGATGACAATACAACACCAGACAGGATTTTTACCCGGCATGGGGGGAACTTCCTGGTGTACACTTCTTGCCCTTATGGTAAGGAAGATGTGACTTGTGACTTCAGGAGGGATGAGGTGATTTTCCAGGTCCATGAGGGCTGCCTTTCCCACCTGAAGCCTCCAGTCCAAATCAGCACTCTGACCAGGGACTTCTCCACCCAGCTGGAGGAGGCCACGGAGATAGCCAAACCAGAAGTCTTTCCAGGCTTCAGGCAGATGGTGGAAGAGAGAGTTAACCTAGCTGATGCCTGTGTGACTCTGGAACAAAAGCAAAAGTTGAAACAAGTTTTCTTGGATTTCCAAGATCTCTTTGCGGTAGACTCATATGACTGTGGCCGCACTGACATCCACACAACAACAATCCCCACGGACCCTGGCATGAGTCCAGTGTTTGTGAAGCAATATCGCTTGCCTCTCGCATCAATGGAGTCCTTTACTGAAATAATTAAGAACCTTGAGTCCAGGGGAATAATCCGTCCCATCCACAGGACCTTCAATAATCCGGTGCTGGGAATATTAAAGCAAAACGGCCAGTGGAGACTCTGCGCCGACCTCAGGGAGCTCAACAAACGGGTCCATACTTCCCGATGGCCTCTTCCCTACATTGACCAAGGGCTGGCCCAGATCCAGGGGTCACAGGTATTCACTGCAATAGACCTGACCAATGGATACTGGACTGTGCCTGTCAGTAGGGAGGACCAATACAAACTGGCTTTTACCTTTGGGGGCAAGCAGTACACATGGACCCGGACTCCCTTCGGATACCTTAACTCCGGTAATGAGTTCAACATTTTCCTACATAAGGCCATGCCCGACCTGGGTGCGAGGGGTAACCTGGCTTATGTAGATGATGTCCTCATCAAAAGTTCATCTGTGGAGGAACACATAGCGGAGATCTGTTATGTTCTGACCCAGTTGAGGGCCGCCGGAGCAAAACTTTCCTTTCAGAAAGCACAGTGGTGTAGAACCCGTGTTAATTTCTTGGGGCATGAGATTACTCCTCAGGGTCTCTGTCCCCAGGAAAAGAAAGTGCAAGCACTTCAGAAACTGAAAGACCCCACAACTCTGCGGGAACTAAGGAGCCTCCTTGGACTGACTAATTACAGCAGAAAGTTCATTGAGGGCTACGCAGAGATCACCAGACCCCTGATTCATCTCCTGAAGGGGGGGGTCAAGTGGGAATGGGGTCCAGAACAAGCCGAGGCGGTAAAAAAACTCAAAAGAAGCCTCTCACAAGCGCCTTGCCTAGCTTACCCTGTCAGAAACAAGGAGTTCTTCCTGGAGACGGGGTTCTCTAATACGTGCTTGACGGCGGGATTATACCAAAAGCATGACAAGATCAATAAAGTAATCTCCTATGCGAGCAAAACTTTATCCTCTGTGGAGGAAAAATTCAACGATTGTGAGAAGGCACTCCTGGCGACGGTGTGGGCATTGAAGAATTACCGCCCGTTTATCCATGGGGAACACATCATAGTGGAGACTCCACACCAGCCTCTGCAATATCTCCAAAGTGACAGAATCCGGGCCGGAAATGTGAGTAATTCCCGAATTACTTCCTGGATTCTATCAATGCAAGGCTTTCCTGTGGAGGTCAGATATGGCCAAAACAAGAAGAGTCCCCTCGCGCAAGGTCTGGCTGACTTGCATGATTGTGCCAGAGAAAACTGTCTCGAGGACGAAAGTCTAAAAATAAAGGACAACATGGAGGCCTACCTTAATTCCCCCCACAAAGTCTTTGAAGAAGACAAATGTGAGGGAATGCCCACTGTATATGTGGATGGATGCTCTTACCATGTTGACAACGACGGGGTGAAAGAACTGGTGGCCGGCGTAGGGAATGCATGGGTGAATGAGTCCCCAGAACCCTCCGCTGGATACAAAATTGGTCCCCGAAGTAGTCAGGTGGCAGAATTGATGGCTGTGCATCAGGCCATCCTCACTGCTGTCCAGCATCAACTCCGCGAACTGGTCATAATCACAGATTCGTATTATGTACGGAACGGGTTCGTGGAGCACCTGGTTAATTGGAAAACCAGAGGCATGTTATGTGCTAACAACAAACCCTTGAAACATGGGAAGTTGATCTAAAACATTGATGATCTGGTCACCTCGAATGAGATGACCATCTATTGGAAAAAGATCAAGGGTCATTCCAAAGTAGAGGGACCAGACAAAACTGGAAATGACTTAGCTGATCAGCTGGCCAAAACCGGGGCCATCCAAGGGGATCTAATTGAGATTGAGTGCCTGTTGGGGGAAATCCAGGTCACTGCTATCACTAGGTCCCAGACAAATGCTAACAATGACCTTTCAATTGCACAATGGAGCAAGGAGACCCCTGATGCTGATTTGATTACCGCTCAGAAGGGGGATCCAATAATTGGTAAATTTTACCAGCACCTTGAGGACCCTGAGAACTTTCCCCTGACGGATACCAATTACATTGGGAAAGAGGACCTAAGAGTGTTGATGAAATGTCCAAAAATGTTCCGAATCCAAGACGGTTTGCTGGTAAGGAAATCCAAAGCTGGCCACGATCAGTGGGTGGTTCCTACCTCATTCTGAAGCCTGATGTTAAGTCACGCCCATGATGCGGCCACCGCCGGTCATAGGGGGTTTCACACAACATTGGAAATCTTAAGAGAGGTTGCATACTGGCCACACATGGGGTAGGACCTCGACCAATACTTGAAGGGGTGTCTTGTGTGTGCACAATTTCAGCCATCATCCCTCACACACCGCGCGCCTCTGCAAAAGAGGGGGATGACACTGCCATGGTCAGATTTACAAATTGACTTTGTAGGCCCCGTGATTCGCTCTGCTAGGGGGAATAAGTACATGTTGACTGTGACATGCTTGTTTACCAAGTGGGTGGAATGTCTCCCAGCCCCAAATTGCAAGGCAGAAACTGCAGCTGCCCTGATGATTAACCACATCTTTTCCCGTTTTGGTCTACCTCAAAGGATTGAGTCAGACAGAGGTAGCCACTTCACCAGTGAAGTGATGACAAAGATGTGGGAGATACTGGGGGTCAAAAGGAAGTTGCATATTGCTTACCGGCCAGCTTCTTCTGGGGCAGTAGAGAGATATAACCAAACCATTGTGAGCATAATAAAAAAGTTTGTGGCAGATTCTGGGCCAAGTTGGGATATCCGATTACCTCTGGTCCTAATGGCCATCAGATCTACCCCTTCTTCTGCAACCAAAATGTCACCATTTGAGTTGATGACTGGGCGCAAGATGGTGCTTCCTCAGCATTTGCTCTACAGGACCCAAGAGCAGACACTGATAAATGCCTCCACAACTCATGAGTATGTGGAGAATTTAAGGAAACACCTTCAACATGCTTTTGCTTATGCTCAGCGGAATCTAGAAAGATCAGCTGATAGCATGAAGACCCACTACGACCTGAAGACTTCCAGGAAGGAATATCAGGTGGTGGACCGGGTCTATCTATACAATTTCCAGAGGAACCAGGCTAAACAGCGAAAATGTTTGCCTACATGGAAGGGACCCTATGAGATTATAGACAAAATCTCCCCTGTGGCCTACAAGATCCGCATCCCCAAAGGCGGTTTGGCAGAGGGGGAAGACAAGTGGGTGCACATTAACCAGTTGAAGTGTTGACATCCCAGGCACACTCTGCAACAACTGGAGGAATCCTCTGGAATCCTAGAGGGTACTGTCTCAGATTAATTCAGTTCTAACTTAAAAGATCCTACATATCGCCTATCAAATTCTGAGTTTCTCAATGTGGGTGTTTTCGTTTTTGAATGCAAAAAGAAATGTGCATGTTCATATGTTTTGACTAAAAATTTATATGTCACCCCACTATATCAATGGTGGGGAGAAATGTCCATGAATAGGTATTGCCGCTCTTCCTTTGTCGTCCTAGGAGAAAGAAAACCTGGAGACGGGCCAAGGAGGACGATCCGGAGACCGGGAGCAGAGACGCAAGGGGCCCAGTGTACCGCCCAATATTCCCATCAGGACCGGCGAGGAGAACCGATCGATCAGTACCGGATGGAGGAAAAGATGCTGAACTGTGCCATCTATTGGAAGAAGATGAGGAAACATCCCAGGTCTTGCGAGTCCCATCAGTGAAACAGAATGGCCATCGCAAGAGGGGGGCTTGTGGGATGTTTTTATCCATGCATCCGAGCCCTACCTCAAAACTGTGCAGTACTGACATGGAAAACATCATGATGGCCAGAGCTTCCCAGAAAATGCATAGGGAAATGCATGAAGAATAGGCTGCCACTCATTTTTGCCGATGTTATGGGCACAGAAGGGCACTGCCTAAAACCACCATTGGACTACCCACACAGTAGTCTGAAACCATTGGGAATGGCAATGCTGATTGCCAAAAGCAACCTACAATTGTGGGGAATTCATTTTCTAAAATCTCCAAAATGGGTGCATTACCAGTACTCACCACTATCAGAAAGCCAGCGTTTTAAAACAACACGAGACTTTTTTGTGTAAAACTGAATAAATGAACCCAAAGCAGGCCAAAGAAAGACTTACTGAGAGGTGGATACAATCTAAAGTTATATTCTGAGGTGACTTGAAGGTTTATAACAAGACTGGCTGAGCTGTGGATTTCAGCAGTTTAAGTAAATTTGGACTGAAAGACACTAAAAATCTAAATGTTTAAAAGAAATGAGTGACCTACTTTTGAGTGTCGCATAGGTTGCAATTGTTTAAATGTCATAGTTTTAAACTTAGAATCAGCATTCTAGCTGCATATGTAAAAATGGTTAATTTTATTTGAATGCAGAAAACTGGGTAACTAAAAGTGACATTAGCTGGGGCCTGGCTTAAGGAACTGAATTCTGCCCACCAGCTACCCCCGACAGGAGATGAGACTTGCACAACAGCTGTGTTCCCAGGCCTATCTGCCTTTGCTGCTCCCACCAAAAGGGATATGACACTTCTCTGATTGAATTACCTGGGCTCTGCAGGAAATTGAACAAAGCCCTGTCCTGACTCAGGCAAATGTTTCATTATGGGGGCCGTAAAAGTGGCTTCCTCCCGGAAGGAAAGGGGAGGAGCACTGCCTGTGAGAGCAAGCTGGCTTGGCAGAACTGGAAAAACCAGAAATTCAACCTTGTGCTGGGGGGAAACCACACCCCTTTGGGGCCAGAACATAATTCTAAAAAGATGGATAATTCATAGAGCGGACTTGTGAAAATTTTATAAATGATACCATAATTCTTGTGATTTTTCTGCCCACATTTTAAGAGGTTTTTAGAACCGGTGGCATGATCTGGGGGCAAGCTAGCAGTTAAGAGGGTATTACTTAAAAGGTATGCATGTTAAAAATCTGACACTTCATCAAGTAATGTCCATACTCCTTGCGCACATGTGTATAAATTTGCGGTAATGTCCGATATTACGAAACCAGTTAAAAAGTGCAAATGTTGCCATTTCTGAATGCAAGCTCCCAGGAAGAGCAGATTTGGACAGGGTATACCTCCTGTGATATGTGATGGGTGCATGTAATTTTAAACAAATGTGTACCTGTGCAAATATGTCTTTTGGGTCAAAATATAGATTGTGTGTAATTTGACAGGGGTGGGTTCTCTGTATCATAAACAGACCTCATCATGATGACACTTCATTTCATTCCCCCAATCAAGGGGAAGAGGATGAAGTGGCCAATGACAAGTGGAGAGGGGTAGAGCCTAGTGATGCTGCACACACACCCATTTTCAAAACACATAAAAGCAGACAGTCAGGACAGATAGGGACCTTCAAATCCATTTGCTGCGGGACGCTCTGCCGGGAAAATCCATACTTTACCTCCATCAACCTTCAGAGAGCCAACATAGAGACTTCAATCTATCCACCTTCAGAGACCAAGACTTTACTTCAGAATTTGTAGCAGAGAGGTCAACTACAAGCTAAATCCCTCTTTAGCAGGCCTCAAATCATTGCCATTATCACAGCCAGGAGAGCTGTTTGAATTCTTTGCAAGAACTCTTGCCGTTTGCCAGAGAGCAGTGTTGTATCCAGAGAGAGACCAGCTGAACCGGAGACCGCTGTATCCGGACCCACAGACCTGATCAGAATCAGAGACCCCGACCAGACCAGCAGAGTAGAGCTGACCCAGACGCTGTGCGCAGAAACCGTCCGTGGCGAGTGAAGAAAACCTGACCAGATCCGTGGCGAGGCCCATTCTATTTTAAAATATATTGTGAGTACCTAGCAGAACTGTGCAGAACCAATCTCTTAGTTAAAATAATATAATTCAATCTATTTTAATCTAAGTAGAACTGCCTCCTAACTGTCATTTTGTAAAGCTGTCACCTGTCATTTCTAGCTGCTAGCTGTCACTTGTCACTTTGAACTTTAAAATTTCAAATCTGAAAAACAACCTTTACCATATCGCTCATATCTCCATGACCGTTTGTCTTAGAGACTTGCAGTAACTTTCCTCTGAAAGCTGGGAATCTTGGCTTTTCAACCTAGAACCGCATTCCTATTCCACACACTTTTGCTGCAATCGCGAAAAACGCACTCGCAAATTTGCCGCGATTTGCAAATTTCTCCACGTGTGAAAACAGCAGTTTTCTTGCTTTCATTTGCCAAAAATTCGTTTAACCTGCTAGTTACTCCTAGATCCTTGCTAAAGTGAGCCTGAACTCATCCCAAGTATATTTCACTCACCTTGAACCTCCTAAAGGGAATTAAAACCATTTTCAGCATATTCCTCACTTCATTGCCAGCACATATAAAAGCATTTTGGGCCTGTGTTTCAAACTTCTGTAGTCTGAGCTTGCTGGGGTGAACTGAATTACATTTGATTGCATTTCTGAGAACTGTGTGCTTTCCTTCCATTTCCTTGCATTGCATAAAGGGGGGAGGGGATTGCCAGAGAAAAGTGATTACATTGTTTGGGTGAAATCATATTGAGTATTTTCTGTACTGCATTTTCATTCAACATTGCTTCCATCTGAACTTATATAAAGCATTCTCTACCACCTTATTCTTCTGTTCCTATTCACAAGTGTGCTAGTGCCAGACTATCCATTATTGATTACTGCTCAGATTCAGTGTGATATTCAATTATTAATTTATTATAAAGCGTGATATATATATATATATATTGTTTAAATTATCAAATAAACCTTTAAACTTGCAAAACAGAACTACTTCTTGGCTCAGTGGGGTCAGGAGGATTCCAAGAGAGGGGTGTTATATAGGGGTAGTCATCCAGAACGCATGAACTGGACATAAAGATATATCAATAAGGGTTTCCATTCAGTATCCCAGACTAGGCATTGACTTAGCTGTAGTGTTGAATTGAATCCTCTTACAAATTGGGGGCTCGAGCGGGACGTTTGGGTTAGATCTACCATTTGTGCAGATTAATACAGCGTGCCAGCTGACCAGATACACATATCCGGTCGGCTGTGTTACGCTGTAAAGCACTCCTCAAAGGAACGCTCTAAGGAAAAGGTCTGTTTTGCAAAAATAAAATACAAACTTCTGTAAGTCAGGAAGGAACTCAAATTCCAGAATGACGACCTTAGTAGACATGAAAATAGCCAGAGAGCACTTCTTACATAAGTTATTTGTGAGAGGTGAGTGGACTCACCAGGACCGCATGGTCTGGTTGCAGGCCATCACGCAACAGGTCACGGAAACAGGGTCAGATATATGGAGAGATCAGGGTCCCTTACATGTGGCCCTGATTGAACTATACATGGCTCCTAAAGCTAAGGATGAACAAGACAAGATGGTTAGGATAGCGGCATACCTGTACCTATATATGGGAGACATGCAGGATAAATGTACTGAAAGCCAAGATCTGGCGAATAAGCGACAGATGGCGTTAGAGAAGGTCCAATCTGACCTGGTCTCTTCTGAGCAGAGGCTGCAGGGGAGCCAGGAGTCAGAAAATGAGAGTAGACAGCACATCATTAAAATAAAGAGGGATATGGACATCCTGCAACAGGAAAAGGCTGACCAGGATACCAGATTTCTGGCCTTGCAGAAGGAGTACCAAGAAGGTTTGGACTCCCTACTGCAGAGCCAGAAAAAGCTGGAGCAACAGTTAGACTTCAATAGGGTATGTGCTGAGCAGGTAGTCACCCTGCAAAGCCACCTAGATAGGGAGAAGGCAGAGAGCAATAAACTGATTTTGAAAGACCTGGATACCCAGGCAGAGTTTGAACAGGAGCGCCAGAAAGCTGGTGCCTTCCAAAGGCAAAGGGACGACCTGGAGGCACAGATGCAGGCTCTTAGTCAGGAAAGGGATACCTTAGGCCAGGAAGTCTGCCACTTAAAAAGGAAAATGGAAGAAAATCACCTGGCCCTCCAGGGACTGGGTGACCTCCAAAAAGAACACTATAACTTGTTAGAGCACACCAGGAAGGTGGAGGATGCTCTGGCAAGAAAGGAGCAGGCCAATAGGGACACAGCTCAGAAGGTAACCCTCCTGCAGCAAAGACTGGCCCAGTGCTCCAGGACCAATCAGGAAACACAGAGAGAGAATGAGGCTTTCTGCCAGCACAATGATAGGCTCCAACAACAGGTAGCGATGCAGGAGAGACTGATAGAGTCTAGTAAGGCCTTAACTGAGGAACTGAAGGCGCAGGCCCTTGCATTGCAACAGGGAGCAGGGGCGGATAGATATGAGGTTCGCTGGGAAAGAGAAACTCCTGAGCATAACCCCAGGAGCCCTAGTACCAGAGGCCTTTATTTCTCTCAGTCCCTGGACTTTGCCACCCCCATGTCCCCTGGCGCACATGAGCACAGGGCCACAGGGATGGCAGATTACTATCCAGCCAGAAGCATGGGGCTCAAAGGCCAGTACCACCCAGGAATGGAGGGGCGGGCATCCGGGTATGGGCACCCAGGCACAGTGCAATTTGATGGGGAACCCCAGGTGAGTAGGCCCATTAATGGCATCCTGAAAACCTCTGCCCAGTTAGGTCAGTGGGGGGGGGGGTACCCATCAAATCCTGGCAGCAAGGAGGGATCTGAAGACTCCTCTGAGCGGTACAGGACACAGGAGACCAGGTCCCCACATTCTGCCAGCCATTCCCAGGCTCGCAGAATCCGGGAAAACCTGGAAGAACAGACGGGAACCTCTGGGAGCAGTGCCTCTGAGTCAGAAGATGAATGGACCAGGGTTATCCGGACCAAAAGGGCCAATAAGACAAAAAGGGCCTTGCTTAAGGACCGCTTAAAGCAGATTAAGGGAATCAGGAGCGTCATCACGCCTTATCATAAGAACGCCAAGTATTCTGTTTGGGAGCACTTAGAGTTGTTTGAGCAAATGATGGAGACTTTCCATTTGAAGGACAGCCAAAGCTGTATTCAATATGTAAAGTGGACTTTCTCCCCGGAATACTCCAGTTTCTTTGCGGGGCTGGAGGACCAAAATCATTTAAGATGGTCCACCTATGAGGCGGCCATCTTGAAACATTTTTCTACTCATAGAAATCCTCAAGAGGCTCGCAAGGCAGCCTACAATTTACAATGTGGGGAGGATCAGGCCCCACAAGAATTTGTGCAGGAGTTGAAACGGGCCTTTGCGCAGACCACCAGGAGGGTGCGCACAGACAGCAGAGAATTCGTCAATACATTTTTCCATGCCTTGCCCAAATATATAATGACCCAGCTCGTGAGAGATTTTCATGAGAAAAGATCTTTAGAATGGGTCATTGAGCAAGCCACCCGCATCTAGGAGGTGCAGAAACCGGTGGAAAACAAAAAACAGCCAAAAAACCCCAAAACTAACAGCACCCCTGCTGCTGCCAAGGTGGCAGAGGTAAAGATTGCACCCGTTTTGGATTTGGAGATGGGGGGCCTAAAAACCTACCTGCACCTAATAATGCTAGGCCCAGAAGGTCCTTGGGCCAGTCACAAACAGGGAGTCAGGGAGGTAGTCCCACAAATGGGGTCCCTCGCTCTCCTGACTATGTAAGTCCCCGTTACAAGGGAAATCGACCCATCCTGGGTTATGTGTGGACTCCTCCAGCCCAAGGTGGGGGATCCAGCCAAGCACCTAACCCAGGGAACTTCCCTCCCAACTTCCCACAGGAGGGCAGAAATTCTCCAAATCCTGGGCAGAACTTTTTCCCCAGGTATCCACCCAATTTCCAGCCCCAAAATCATCCATCCTTCTTTCCCCAATTCCCTGAGCCCAGACAACCTAATCCGGGAGAGGGGAGGCCAAGGGTGGAGGGGTACCAAAATCTTCCCAACCAGGGGTACTACCAGAGAAGGGATAGCTACCCTTCCCGGGATCAGCCCAGGGGAGAAAACAGGGCCCCGTATCAGCCTGAGCGGGTTTCCCAGTTAGAGCGCCAGGTCCAAAATATGGCACGGGATCTGGGTCACATACTGAGGGCTCAACAGAACCTTCAGATGAGCGTGCCACCGCAGAATGCCCCAAACTCTGGACCTGGTGCTCCAGAACAATGACGGGGGCAGCACCCCGATAACACACCGGTTCCCAGGGAGGAGGCACAAGGGGAAGGGGGGTGTAAACCCTTGGAGGAAGCTTCCTTCCCAACTTGTAAACAGCCTCTGGAAAACCAGGAACCGGAAACAAAATCTCCTGTCCCTGAAAGCCCGCCTCCCAAGGAGCAGAGGGGGGGTGGGAGAAACAAAGGACCCAAACAGACCCACTTTGTGGAGGAGGTACAGGTCTTCCAATTTGAGGGAGAGGGATCCTCAGAAGATCCTGGGAAAAGGATCTTCTCCTTCAGAGATGGGGGAACTCCTCCCAAAGAAAAATGGGTCCCAAGGGATGTCAATTCAGACTGGGGAGATATAGAGACTGAGCTACCGCCGCCCATCATCTCATCCCAGAACCCACAATACCGAAATCCCCTGGTTCTAACCCGTCCTGATGACTGCCCCCAAAACGGGTGGGGCGGCCCAGAACCAGAACCAGGGGAACCCCCAATGGCTCTGATCTTCAGTTGCCAACTTTTTCTTTCAGATTCCCAAGGTTCTCCACAGAATTCTGCCCAAATCTCTTCGCTATCAATGTCCAAAACCAGAAAGTTAGCCCACCAGTTGTCCAAAAATGTGCATTATCTGTGCCCCCTTGAGGAGAAGGAGGGAAGATAAGTACAGACAAGTACAGGGGCAGGGTACGATTTCAGCGCTGGTGGACACGGGATCTCAAGCTACCCTTCTGTCCAGAAGGGCCTTTGATGAACTGAATGCAGGAAGGGGAGGGAATTATCAAATTCCTCTCACCTCACTTCCTGGACAACTCCAGAACTTTGACGGGAAGGAAATTCCCGTCAAGGGGACGGCAGACTTGGACATTAAAATTGGGCGACACAAGTTGAAACACCTGGTCATAGTTGTGACTCCAGAGGGCACCCCTTGTTTACTAGGGAATGACCTCCTGAGAAGGTTGTCACCCCTAATAGATTGCGTAAACAAGGTCCTCTGGACCCAGACTAGCCGACCAATAAAATTAAAACAGAGTGTCAACCATGTTAGTTTAAACGGCACCTGCCACATGGTTGAACAAAAATCTGACCAAGTAGAATTCCACTTCCAGAATAGCCAAATTCCAGACGTGACAGTAATAGCAGTAGGACAACAGACTGGTGATGGAGGGTCCTCTCTATTTCTGAAAATCAACCTTCCTTCCAGTCTAAAGTGGTACTCCACGCTGGAAGGAAACACTCTGAGATTCTATACTAATCCACAATCAGAAACTCCCACTCCTATAGTCCAGAAAGATGTGAAATCAGCTCAGAGCCTGGCTGATATTCAGCAAATTGGAGAGCAGTTGTTCATCCCTGTCCAATTAAATGATGGGAAGGACTCTGTTCTTGCTCGAGTGTGTGTGAACAACGGTAAGAGCTTCATCAGCGAAGCCATGTTCCGCCAACTCCCAAAAGATCCAGCCATTTCCACATTCAAACTGATAGACAAATGGGAAATGGACCTGGAAGCACCTAATTCCAAACATCTCCTGCCAAGCAGGTGTATGCTCAAAATCTCCATTGGCAACAAACGCATAGTCCACAATTGTTGGGTCGTGCGAGACGTCCCTGCCGCCTTTTACTTAGGCAGTGACATTCTCAATCGCTTTGCCATTAGTTTGGACCTAATAAACTTCAAAGCTTGGTCCCGATTAGCGGATAATCCCATGTGCTTTGATGATCCAGAAAAAGCATTTAGGACAGCTCAATTGCTACCTTATGCAGTTGAAATTCAGATCAAAGAGGAAGTCACCATCCCAGAAAGGATCCAACAATTCTCCCTGGAAGTGAAAGCTAAAAGAGGACAATATTTGCAAAACCCTGATGCTTACATACATCTAAATGCTTCTCTCCAACAGCAAGTGTTAGGGGTAAACCCAACACCATTAGTCAACATAGAACATGACACCATTCCAATAGAGGTGGATAACAGCGACTTAAAGAGTATTACTCTAGCCGCAGGCACCATTATTGGAATGGCGGTTGATGACCGACATTTTTCCATAGATTTAGGTAATGAACTGTTAGGGCCCCCCAAGGACTGCTTTGACAGTGACAGTGATGACAATACAACACCAGACAGGATTTTTACCCGGCATGGGGGGAACTTCCTGGTGTACACTTCTTGCCCTTATGGTAAGGAAGATGTGACTTGTGACTTCAGGAGGGATGAGGTGATTTTCCAGGTCCATGAGGGCTGCCTTTCCCACCTGAAGCCTCCAGTCCAAATCAGCACTCTGACCAGGGACTTCTCCACCCAGCTGGAGGAGGCCACGGAGATAGCCAAACCAGAAGTCTTTCCAGGCTTCAGGCAGATGGTGGAAGAGAGAGTCAACCTAGCTGATGCCTGTGTGACTCTGGAACAAAAGCAAAAGTTGAAACAAGTTTTCTTGGATTTCCAAGATCTCTTTGCGGTAGACTCATATGACTGTGGCCGCACTGACATCCACACAACAACAATCCCCACGGACCCTGGCATGACTCCAGTGTTTGTGAAGCAGTATCGCTTGCCTCTCGCATCAATGGAGTCCCTTACTGAAATAATTAAGAACCTTGAGTCCAGGGGAATAATCCGTCCCATCCACAGCACCTTCAATAATCCGGTGCTGGGAATATTAAAGCAAAACGGCCAGTGGAGACTCTGCGCCGACCTCAGGGAGCTCAACAAACGGGTCCATACTTCCCGATGGCCTCTTCCCTACATTGACCAAGTGCTGGCCCAGATCCAGGGGTCACAGGTATTCACTGCAATAGACCTGACCAATGGATACTGGACTGTGCCTGTCAGTAGGGAGGACCAATACAAACTGGCTTTTACCTTTGGGGGCCAGCAGTACACATGGACCCGGACTCCCTTCGGATACCTTAACTCCGGTAATGAGTTCAACATTTTCCTACATAAGGCCATGCCCGACCTGGGTGCGAGGGGTAACCTGGCTTATGTAGATGATGTCCTCATCAAAAGTTCATCTGTGGAGGAACACATAGCGGAGATCCGTTATGTTCTGACCCAGTTGAGGGCCGCCGGAGCAAAACTTTCCTTTCAGAAAGCACAGTGGTGTAGATCCCGTGTTAATTTCTTGGGGCATGAGATTACTCCTCAGGGTCTCTGTCCCCAGGAAAAGAAAGTGCAAGCACTTCAGAAACTGGAAGACCCCACAACTCTGCGGGAACTAAGGAGCCTCCTTGGACTGACTAATTACAGCTGAAAGTTCATTGAGGGCTACGCAGAGATCACCAGACCCCTGATTCATCTCCTTAAGGGGGGGGTCAAGTGGGAATGGGGTCCAGAACAAGCCGAGGCGGTAAAAAAACTCAAAAGAAGCCTCTCACAAGCGCCTTGCCTAGCTTACCCTGTCAGAAACAAGGAGTTCTTCCTGGAGACGGGGTTCTCTAATACGTGCTTGACGGCGGTATTATACCAAAAGCATGACAAGATCAATAAAGTAATCTCCTATGCGAGCAAAACTTTATCCTCTGTGGAGGAAAAATTCAACGATTGTGAGAAGGCACTCCTGGCGACGGTGTGGGCATTGAAGAATTACCGCCCGTTTATCCATGGGGAACACATCATAGTGGAGACTCCACACCAGCCTCTGCAATATCTCCAAAGTGACAGAATCCGGGCCGGAAATGTGAGTAATTCCCGAATTACTTCCTGGATTCTATCAATGCAAGGCTTTCCTGTGGAGGTCAGATATGGCCAAAACAAGAAGAGTCCCCTCGCGCAAGGTCTGGCTGACTTGCATGATTGTGCCAGAGAAAACTGTCTCGAGGACGAAAGTCTAAAAATAAAGGACAACATGGAGGCCTACCTTAATTCCCCCCACAAAGTCTTTGAAGAAGACAAATGTGAGGGAATGCCCACTGTATATGTGGATGGATGCTCTTACCATGTTGACAACGACGGGGTGAAAGAACTGGTGGCCGGCGTAGGGAATGCATGGGTGAATGAGTCCCCAGAACCCTCCGCTGGATACAAAATTGGTCCCCGAAGTAGTCAGGTGGCAGAATTGATGGCTGTGCATCAGGCCATCCTCACTGCTGTCCAGCATCAACTCCGCGAACTGGCCATAATCACAGATTCGGATTATGTACGGAATGGGTTCGTGGAGCACCTGGTTAATTGGAAAACCAGAGGCATGTTATGTGCTAACAACAAACCCTTGAAACATGGGAAGTTGATCCAAAACATTGATGATCTGGTCACCTCGAATGAGATGACCATCTATTGGAAAAAGATCAAGGGTCATTCCAAAGTAGAGGGACCAGACAAAACTGGAAATGACTTAGCTGATCAGCTGGCCAAAACCGGGGCCATCCAAGGGGATCTAATTGAGATTGAGTGCCTGTTGGGGGAAATCCAGGTCACTGCTATCACTAGGTCCCAGACAAATGCTAACAATGACCTTTCAATTGCACAATGGAGCAAGGAGACCCCTGATGCTGATTTGATTACCGCTCAGAAGGGGGATCCAATAATTGGTAAATTTTACCAGCACCTTGAGGACCCTGAGAACTTTCCCCTGACGGATACCAATTACATTGGGAAAGGGGACCTAAGAGTGTTGATGAAATGTCCAAAAATGTTCCGAATCCAAGACGGTTTGCTGGTAAGGAAATCCAAAGCTGGCCACGATCAGTGGGTGGTTCCTACCTCATTCCGAAGCCTGATGTTAAGTCACGCCCATGATGCGGCCACCGCCGGTCATAGGGGGTTTCACACAACATTGGAAATCTTAAGAGAGGTTGCATACTGGCCACACATGGGGCAGGACCTCGACCAATACTTGAAGGGGTGTCTTGTGTGTGCACAATTTCAGCCATCATCCCTCACACACCGCGCGCCTCTGCAAAAGAGGGGGATGACACTGCCATGGTCAGATTTACAAATTGACTTTGTAGGCCCCGTGATTCGCTCTGCTAGGGGGAATAAGTACATGTTGACTGTGACATGCTTGTTTACCAAGTGGGTGGAATGTCTCCCAGCCCCAAATTGCAAGGCAGAAACTGCAGCTGCCCTGATGATTAACCACATCTTTTCCCGTTTTGGTCTACCTCAAAGGATTGAGTCAGACAGAGGTAGCCCCTTCACCAGTGAAGTGATGACAAAGATGTGGGAGATACTGGGGGTCAAAAGGAAGTTGCATATTGCTTACCGGCCAGCTTCTTCTGGGACAGTAGAGAGATATAACCAAACCATTGTGAGCATAATAAAAAAGTTTGTGGCAGATTCTGGGCCAAGTTGGGATATCCGATTACCTCTGGTCCTCATGGCCATCAGATCTACCCCTTCTTCTGCAACCAAAATGTCACCATTTGAGTTGATGACTGGGCGCAAGATGGTGCTTCCTCAGCATTTGCTCTACAGGACCCAAGAGCAGACACTGATAAATGCCTCCACAACTCATGAGTATGTGGAGAATTTAAGGAAACACCTTCAACATGCTTTTGCTTATGCTCAGCGGAATCTAGAAAGATCAGCTGATAGCATGAAGACCCACTACGACCTGAAGACTTCCAGGAAGGAATATCAGGTGGTGGACCGGGTCTATCTATACAATTTCTAGAGGAACCAGGCTAAACAGCGAAAATGTTTGCCTACATGGAAGGGACCCTATGAGATTATAGACAAAATCTCCCCTGTGGCCTACAAGATCCGCATCCCCAAAGGCGGTTTGGCAGAGGGGGAAGACAAGTGGGTGCACATTAACCAGTTGAAGTGTTGCCATCCCAGGCACACTCTGCAACAACTGGAGGAATCCTCTGGAATCCTAGAGGGTACTGTCTCAGATTAATTCAGTTCTAACTTAAAAGATCCTACATATCGCCTATCAAATTCTGAGTTTCTCAATGTGGGTGTTTTCGTTTTTGAATGCAAAAAGAAATGTGCATGTTCATATGTTTTGACTAAAAATGTATATGTCACCCCACTATATCAATGGTGGGGAGAAATGTCCATGAATAGGTATTGCCGCTCTTCCTTTGTCGTCCTAGGAGAAAGAAAACCTGGAGACGGGCCAAGGAGGACGATCCGGAGACCGGGAGCAGAGACGCAAGGGGCCCAGTGTACCGCCCAATATTCCCATCAGGACCGGCGAGGAGAACCGATCGATCAGTACCGGATGGAGGAAAAGATGCTGAACTGTACCATCTATTGGAAGAAGATGAGGAAACATCCCAGGTCTTGCGAGTCCCATCAGTGAAACAGAATGGCCATCGCAAGAGGGGGGCTTGTGGGATGTTTTTATCCATGCATCCGAGCCCTACCTCAAAACTGTGCAGTACTGACATGGAAAACATCATGATGGCCAGAGCTTCCCAGAAAATGCATAGGGAAATGCATGAAGAATAGGCTGCCACTCATTTTTGCCGATGTTATGGGCACATAAGGGCACTGCCTAAAACCACCATTGGACTACCCACACAGTAGTCTGAAACCATTGGGAATGGCAATGCTGATTGCCAAAAGCAACCTAGAATTGTGGGGAATTCATTTTCTGAAATCCCCAAAATGGGTGCATTACCAGTACTCACCACTATCAGAAAGCCGGCGTTTTAAAACAACACCAGACTTTTTTGTGTAAAACTGAATAAATTAACCCAAAGCAGGCCAAAGAAAGACTTACTGAGAGGTGGATACAATCTAAAGTTATATTCTGAGGTGACTTGAAGGTTTATAACAAGACTGGCTGAGCTGTGGATTTCAGCAGTTTAAGTAAATTTGGACTGAAAGACACTAAAAATCTAAATGTTTAAAAGAAATGAGTGACCTACTTTTGAGTGTCACATAGGTTGCAATTGTTTAAATGTCATAGTTTTAAACTTAGAATCAGCATTCGAGCTGCATATGTAAAAATGGTTAATTTTATTTGAATGCAGAAAACTGGGTAACTAAAAGTGACATTAGCTGGGGCCTGGCTTAAGGAACTGAATTCTGCCCACCAGCTACCCCCGACAGGAGATGAAACTTGCACAACAGCTGTGTTCCCAGGCCTATCTGCCTTTTGCTGCTCCCACCAAAAGGGATATGACACTTCTCTGATTGAATTACCTGGGCTCTGCAGGAAATTGAACAAAGCCCTGTCCTGACTCAGGCAAATGTTTTATTATGGGGGCCGTAAAAGTGGCTTCCTCCTGGAAGGAAAGGGGAGGAGCACTGCCTGTGAGAGCAAGCTGGCTTGGCAGAACTGGAAAAACCAGAAATTCAACCTTGTGCTGGAGGAAACCACACCCCTTTGGGGCCAGAACATAATTCTAAAAAGATGGATAATTCATAGAGCGGACTTGTGAAAATTTTATAAATGATACCATAATTCTTGTGATTTTTCTGCCCACATTTTAAGAGGTTTTTAGAACCGGTGGCATGATCTGGGGGCAAGCTAGCAGTTAAGAGGGTATTACTTAAAAGGTATGCATGTTAAAAATCTGACACTTCATCAAGTAATGTCCATACTCCTTGCGCACATGTGTATAAATTTGGGGTAATGTCCGATATTACGAAACCAGTTAAAAAGTGCAAATGTTGCCATTTCTGAATGCAAGCTCCCAGGAAGAGCAGATTTGGACAGGGTATACCTCCTGTTATATGTGATGGGTGCATGTAATTTTAAACAAATGTGTACCTGTGCAAATATGTCTTTTGGGTCAAAATATAGATTGTGTGTAATTTGACAGGGGTGGGTTCTCTGTATCATAAACAGACCTCATCATGATGACACTTCATTTCATTCCCCCAATCAAGGGGAAGAGGATGAAGTGGCAAATGACAAGTGGAGAGGGGTAGAGCCTAGTAATGCTGCACACACACCCATTTTCAAAACACATAAAAGCAGACAGTCAGGACAGATAGGGACCTTCAAATCGATTTGCTGCGGGACGCTCTGCCGGGAAAATCCATACTTTACCTCCATCAACCTTCAGAGAGCCAACATAGAGACTTCAATCTATCCACCTTCAGAGACCAAGACTTTACTTCAGAATTTGTAGCACAGAGGTCAACTACAAGCTAAATCCCTCTTTAGCAGGCCTCAAATCATTGCCATTATCACAGCCAGGCGCGCTGTTTGAATTCTTTGCAAGAACCCTTGCCATTTGCCAGAGAGCAGTGTTGTATTCAGAGAGAGACCAGCTGAACCGGAGACCGCTGTATCCGGACCCACAGACCTGATCAGAACCAGAGACCCAGACCAGACCAGCAGAGTAGAGCTGACCCAGACGCTGTGAGCAGAAACCATCCGTGGCGAGTGAAGAAAACCTGACCAGATCCCTGGCGAGGCCCATTCTATTTTAAAATATATTGTGAGTACCTAGCAGAACTGTGCAGAACCAATCTCTTAGTTAAAATAATATAATTCAATCTATTTTAATCTAAGTAGAACTGCCTCCTAACTGTCATTTTGTAAAGCTGTCACCTGTCATTTCTAGCTGCTAGCTGTCACTTGTCACTTTGAACTTTAAAATTTCAAATCTGAAAAACGACCTTTACCATATTGCTCATATCTCCGTGACCATTTGTCTTAGAGACTTGCAGTAACTTTCCTCTGAAAGCTGGGAATCTTGGCTTTTCAACGAACCTAGAACCGCATTCCTATTCCACACAATTTTGCCGTAATCGTGAAAAACGCACTCGCGAATTTGCCGCGATTTGCAAATTTCTCCACGTGTGAAAACAGCAGTTTTCTTGCTTTCATTTGCCAAAAATTTGTTTAAGCTGCTAGTTACTCCTAGATCCTTGCCAAAGTGAGCCTGAACTCATCCCAAATATATTTCACTCACCCTGAACCTCCTAAAGGGAATTAAAACCATTTTCAGCATATTCCTCACTTCATTGCCAGCACATATAAAAGCATTTTGGGCCTGTGTTTCAAACTTCTGTAGTCTAAGCTTGCTGGGGTGAACTGAATTACATTTGATTGCATTTCTGAGAACTGTGTGCTTTCCTTCCATTTCCTTGCATTGCATAAAGGGGGGAGGAGATTGCCAGAGAAAAGTGATTACATTGTTTTGGTGAAATCATATTGAGTATTTTCTGTACAGCATTTTCATTCAACATTGCTTCCATCTGAACTTATATAAAACATTCTCTACCACCGTATTCTTCTGTTCCTATTCACAAGTGTGCTAGTGCCAGACTATCCATTATTGATTACTGCTCAGATTCAGTGTGATATTCAATTATTAATTTATTATAAAGCGTGATATATATATATATTGTTTAAATTATCAAATAAACCTTTAAACTTGCAAAACAGAACTACTTCTTGGCTCAGTGGGGTCAGGGGGATTCCAAGAGAGGGGTGTTATATAGGGGTAGTCATCCAGAACGCATGAACTGGACATAAAGATATATCAATAAGGGTTTCCATTCAGTATCCCAGACTAGGCATTGACTTAGCTGTAGTGTTGAATTGAATCCTCTTACAGCACGAGCTATCATGCTGTAATGAAGTCTGCCTGCATTCACCACATATGGTTGGGGCCTGTGCAGGGACCGGCGAATTGGCGCAGTATGCAAAGATACTCGTCCACCTACTAATCACATATCTCTGATGAACCACTTCTCCCTCACCCACCCTTTCCATCTCCTCTTCCCAGCACCACATGCAGTTCATTATGTTTGTCAGTCCCTTACAACAGCGCACTGTACTCTGATACACCATGGCACCGTTTCCCAAAAACTTTGATGCACAGCACGTTTCTCTCCAGCCAACCACCGGCCGTGTCCACTTCTGACCCAAGCCCAAACTCCTGCCGCAAATTTGGTGCAAATCCATCCAGCCGTTCAGCCTGTTGACGTGCGCAAAGATTTTGCCTATTCAATCTATTGGAAAAAAAAAATGTTGGGACCCTCCTATAACGTTGCCCCCCTGCACGAAACTGTGGGTCGTGTAATATGTCGCAGCCGTGTAGTTATGGTTAAGTTGCTAAACTCATAGGAAGAACACTTTTTCGGTGGCTTATAACTTTACTCCGCCTGGAGGAATCCTCACCAAACTTTGCAAAAAAAGTATATGGCCAGCTCTGAAGTTTTTTGCCAAGTTGGGTGAGGTTTCGTGCAGGGGGGAAACATTATATGGGGGTCCCAATTTTTTTATTCCCATAAACTGAATGGGGAAAAACTTTGCACACGGCTACAGCCAGAACGGCTGGATGGATTTTCAACAAATTTGCAGCAGGAACGGGGGCTTGGGTCAGAAAGCGTGCCTTTGTGTCTTTGGTGGGAATCGGACCAGTACTTTTGTTGCAAACAACTGAAATGTACATCTCTAAAAATTTGTGATATCTGGGTGTGCTGCGCGGCTCCATTTCCCGGTTCGCCCGGCGGATCGAAGTGTCATTGGCTTGCTGTACGGCGTGCTGTCGGAGAACTTTGGACGTGGCTGGTTGTTGGCTGGAGGGATGCATGCTGTGCGTCAATAATATTTGAGAAACTCTCAGAGGCCAGTGCGCCGGCGGAAGGGTTGTAAAATATACTGTATGCCATGTGTTGGCCGCAACAATGGAGGGAAAGGGTGAGGGAGTGAGAAGTGGTTAATGTGACATATGTAAATAAGTGAAAGAAGACCGAGGAGTGGCTGCAGTGTTGGTGCTTATTGCGGAAATTCGCAGGAACCTAGACAGCCGACAACTGTGTGTGGTGATTGGAGGCAGCTGTTGTAATGGCACAATAGGTTCTACCACGACCCGTTTGCGGCAACCTCTTTTCGTGGAAAGTGGTGGCAGGTGATTTTCAGATGGCATAGTGTGGGTGGGAGTGAGGGTGCCTGTGCTATACGGATGGATTGCGGTAGTTAGGGGCATGGTCACATGCATGGGTGCATGAAGTTGCGGTGGGTCTGTTGAAGGATTACACTATTGGGTGCATGGCCAAAGGCCTTAGGCAGGAGGCCATGCTCTGCAGAGCCTAGGCCTTTATCTCACCCACCGCAGCTATGCATGTGTGACTCTGTATCCGGTAGAGGGGGGTGGATGCATAGTGTGGTGTGTGAAGATTTGTTGGAGTAGGGCCAATGTTGCGAACAATATGTGGGTAGGTTGGCAGTGACACAATAGTTTGTGAATTGAAGTGGGTACGTCCGTATGATGTGAATGAAAGTGCACAGGGGTGCAGGAGACAGTGTTTTGTTTCCACATTGTGGTAAGTGTAGCAATTATTCCTGGTTAACTCTATGGCGGTGTGCAGGTTGGGTAGTAGTGCTGGTGGCAGTGCTGTGCATGTGGATTGTAGTAGTGGTGACATGGTGACATGTAGCGTGGCACTACATTGTGGTGAGTGTGTGCAAGGCCTAGACTATTGGCATGGCAGTAATGCATTGTTGACTGTACATCCGTTAGAGGGTGGTCACCTGTACAGAATGGGTGTGGCGCGTATTTAGGACGCAATGGAGCAGCAGAAGAGAGCTGGCATGCATGTATGTTTGGTTTGCAGGTCAGGTGACTGTTAGAATGTGGTAAACTTTTTAATGTGTGGTTGGAGATGCTGCTGTGAAAAGTCATGCAGTGTGGCCACTGGGTGCAGTGTTTTCAGATTGTTAGTATGGTCGAGGGTATGGTTGAATGTAAGATTATATGTGCTTGGATAGTGTGCTGTGTGCAGATTGTTTGTAGTATGGCCAATGTTGTGAAAATTATGTCGTTATGTTGGCAGTGACACAAAACTTTCTGAGTGGAAGTGGGTAAGACAATAGTATGTGAAAGAAAGGGTGTAGGGGTGCCAGAGACAGTGTAATGTGTGTACATTATGGTAACTGTTGCATTTAACGCTGTGCTTATGCATTGCAGTGTGGAGGTTGGCTAGGAGTGCTGGTCTCAGTGGTTGCATTACGGTGCAGGAAATGTGGGAAAAGAGCACACCCACTGCAGCACTGCAGGTTTGACAGTGCATTAGGCACAGGGTGGTGATGTTTGGTGAGTGGGTGTGGTGCAAATTGTAGACATGCTAGAGTAGCACAAGTGAGTTGCAAAGCATGCATTGTGGGTTCCATGGTTGCAGTGATATTTGGAACATGCTACAGTATTTGGTGTATGGCAGGAGATGTTGGAGTGAGAAGATGTGTAGTGTGGACACAGGGTGCAGTGTTTATGTAATGTGATTATGAAAGAGGGTATGGTTGAAGTGCATCTTATATGTGCTTGGTTACAGCACTGTGTGCAGATTTATTGAAGTAGGCCCAATGTTGTGAAGCTGTTGTTCATAGGTTGCCAGTTACACAATAATTTGTGAATGTCAGTGAGTAGGGTTGGTGCAGTTTGTGGTATGTTTATGGATTCCGCTAATTGTGACACTTTTTGGTGAATGGGTCTTTTACGGTGTGGTGGAGTTGGGTAGAATTTGTGCTACTTATGCTACGTTTGTGCATAAGGGTAGGTGCCCACATGGTCGCAAGTATGGATCCATAGTGCTGTGGTGGGTGTGGAAAGGGCTGCACTATTGTTTGCATGGTGAAAGGTGTGCTGGATGCGCCTGAGAATGTTTGTGGATGCTGCAATTGTACATCTTTTAGCCAAAGTTTCTGGTGTAGGGACTTTGGAATCAAACAGAACATGTAATAAGAGTGTGAAATGGTAAACATGGAGTGGTATACAGAAACGATAGTGTGCAATGCAGAGGTTTTGTATGTGCTTGCTGGATGCGTGTTTGAAAATGTGACAACACCCAATGGGGGAGTGCTGCAAAAATGCCTGTGCAAAGGGATGAAGTAGTGTGTGTGCATTACTGGGCCATGCCCCTCATTGAAGATCAGAAAGCGCACGTGCCATATTCTGCCATTATGACAATGGTGCACATGGGAATTGAATTGTGGCTGAGAGGCAATTAGGTGTTTAAGGTGTGGTTGACAGGAAGGGGAGGTAATAATTACATTTTGATGTCATCTTTGATGTCCTTGGTGTTAGTCTGAGCAGTGCACGGTGGTGGCGCGAGTTATGGTTGCTTAGCTTACCATAACTGGCGAATTTCAAGGGTTTTTCGGTTTTACTTTGAACCATAACGCCCCTTTAACAAAGTTTTTTCACTGAATTTCATAGGTTTTTAGTAGCGCAACTTAACCATAACGTCCCTTTAACAACGTTTTTTCACTGAATTTCATAGGGTTTTAGTAGCGCAACTTAACCATAACGTCCCTTTAACAAAGTTTTTTCATTGAATTTTGTAGGTTTTTAGTAGTGCAACTTAACAATAATGACTTTCACTTTATATACATATCATATGGAACTGACTGAATCTCTTCTACTGTACTTGATGTCCGCGAACTCATTTAATGTTCGCGGACATGTTCGAAGAACAGTACCACTACCTAAAAAACTCTGGGGGGGTATGTTTGATTGTTATATCATAACATAGGAACATTTAACAAATTAAAAAAAAGCACACAAACACATTATATGTACTAATACATAAGAAATGTAACCCATATATACAACACACTAACCATTCATTTAAATGCACTATGTTCTAAAATGGAATATACCACAAGAAAATAAATTGGCTTCCAACATAATTACCTCACAAACACAACAGAACTGAGAACAAGAGCAGACCCACTGAGTACATAGGACATATCTTACCTGAAATAGTAAGTGTACTTAATTTTATTCATATATTTATAAACTTTCTGTATTAGATAAAAAAATATATTATCTTTTTATTTTCTCTCACAGAAATGTCTAGTACTCTGCAATGGCTAGAGGAACATTTCCCACATGAAGAAATGTCACAAGATAGTGAAACTAATGGTAAACACTTTATAATATAAACAATTTAATTATTATTATTGTGTATACATTTAACATATATATATATATATATATATATATATATATATATATATATATATATATATATATATATATATTTTTTTTTTTTTTTTGTACATAGCATACCAAAATAGAAAATACTTCAGAAAAACCTGTTATGGATAACACTTTTCACAGTATAGAAGAAAAAAAAGGATTTATTGTTGACTAATTTTAATAATTTGAAAACTTTTGTGGAAAATCATTTTAAACCAAAAACCTCGTACTATTGCCCCACATGTACTTGTCCCTCGTCACCATATCCCAGTTAATTATCCCCAAACCCTCTCCATAACCCAAAACGTTTTGATGAGACTTCCATCCCTTCTTCACCTAATAACAATCATGATGAAACCCCTAATTCTCTTGTTTTTGTTTCTGTTTCTTCCTCACCTTCTCTGTCATAAATTATTAATATATGTTAAATAAAGTTTAATTTTTATATTGTGTTGTAAATAGTTTAATTTTTTTTTAAAAACAATGTAGGTGTCCGCGGACAGTGCAGGTGTTCTGAAATGTTCGTAAATAAATGAAAATGGAGGTGTCCTGAAGAACACTATACCTGTTCGTACTGTTCGCTAGCAAGATGAAGCTATTCTAAGAACACGCGTGGTATCCTGAAATGTTCGTAAAAAAAAAAAAATTAAGTGTCCTAAAGAACACTATATATGTCCGTTGTGTTCGCTAGCAAGTTCAAACTGTTCTAAGAACACACGCGGTGTCCTGAATTGTTCGTAATTAAACGAAAATGGAGGTGCCTTAAAGAACACTATACCTGTCCGTACTGTTCGCTAACAAGTTGAAAATGTTCTAAGAACACAATTGGTGTCCTGAAATGTTCGTAAATAAACAAAATTGAACGTGTCCTGAAGAACACTATATCTGTCCTTACTGCTCGCTAGCAAATTTAAACTGTTCTAAGAACACACGCAGTGTCCTGAAATGTTCGTTTCACGTGTGACGCAATTTTAATTAGTTCAGGACCCGAACAGTGTCCGTAGAACATCAACGCGCATGCGCTAGCCAATCTCCATGCATTTGGTGTCCTGCGGACATGCGCTTCCTTCGCTGACTTGTTCGCGAACGGATCATATGACCCCCCCCACGCTGATCGCGTGTTCTGAATGCGGACACTGTTCGGGTCCCCGAACAAATTAAAAGTACATTTTCAATTAATCCATAATATTTTTCAATACAATCTCATCATGGCACAAGTCTCACATAGTAATCCTGAGTTTCTACATACCTTTTGAAACTTTTCAAACTTTTTTTGTGTTTGATCTGTCTGCGGACAGCGCGCATGTCCGCGAACCGTGCACAAGCACCCCTATAAAAGACCACGCCCTAGAGCTTATTCTCATTGTGTTTCTGGCTATTCTTCAGAGCACAGCTATTTCTCCAGCAACTTGCTGATTACACCATCGAGATGGCATCCCTGGCTGCAGAACTGCCACCTGGTGCTGCACCTGCTTCAGCACCACCCCCATACCCCTCCACCACCACCACCTCCCCAAGGGCCTGAAGAGGGGAACAGGAGTGAGGATGCGGAGGAGGAAGAAGAGGATGATGAGAATGAGGTAGAGGAAAACCCGACTACCCGCACTAGGCGTGAGTCTTGGGTGTGGCGGTTATTTACCATTCATGGTAATGTTCCTAAGGCTCGTGCGAACCGTGTTACCTGCAATGAGTGCAAAATGATACTCAGTCGCGGGAAACACGGTAAGTACAGCTTTGGGACCACTACTATGAAGCAACACCTGAGGTCATTTCACTCTGGGGCTATTCGCAGGGTTGTACCTTGCAAAGAACGTAGCAGGTTGATTTACTCTACTTCATCCTCTGTTTCTGATCCTGTCACCACAAGGACCACCTCTGTGGGACAGCGTCTTCCTCAAGCTGCCTCACAGGCCATACAGAATGCTGATGACCCTTACCTTTCGAGGGTCACAGTTGTATGTATGTACTGTGACACAGTACTCTGCAGGGGGGAGCGACTTCGTAGTGCTTTTGAGACTATCGTCTCAGAGCACGAGAAGATCTGCTCACTACCCAAATAAAACCCACTCTACATCTTCCTCTCTCATCTCGCCATTTCTTATCCATGTGGTTGGTGTCCCCCCCTTTACCTTCCTTTCCCCTCCTCTCCTAGTGTGTCGTGTATAAAAAACCCAAAAAAATACAAAATATCAAAAATCAAAAAAAAAAATAAGGCTCTTTTCAGAGCCGCCTTTCACAGTTAAAAAATAGAAGTGAAAATGAATGAAGCAGGGCCCTTTGTATCTTTTAGAAGTCCGCGGACAGTTCGCAAACATTTAAAAAATTGGGTTACTACCCTATCACAAACATTGCAATTTTCTCTGGGAAGAAGTGGTGGCTCTGTAAAGAGCCTTTGGGTGGTGATTGTAAGTCAAAAATTATAAATGCTTAACACCTACTTCAAAATGGTTGTTGTAATTCCAAAAAAGGTCACAATGCATTTTGTACATTTCTCAGAAAAATCTGATTGCCAGCATAAGTAAGATGGACTCCATCTCTGCGAAAAATGTATGTACTACAAAACATAATATTTTCATTGTGAAAATAGGACATGCCAAAATCTCTTAGAAAGGCACAAACAGCTTTATTAACATTGCTCCTTATTTTTCCATTTGTGGACCAAATGAAGAAGAACGAAGCCACATTTGTCTCTGCGCAATCCGTGAAAATATCACTTGAGAATTAGGAAACATGTCCATAACCTTCCCAAGTCCTTCTTTCATAGCAAATTGCAAAAAAATTCCAGTCACATGTCCTAAACTGCTCCCTCCACAATGAATTACAATTATGTCTGGATGTTGCTCTGTCTCCAAAGTAGCACAGAGAGGTAGCAAGTCCAACCACTTCATTCCACGTACTCCATTCCAGTGTACTTCCACATGTGGGAATCCAAGATCTACAGCTACTCCACAGCTTTCTGGATGCACCTTCAACCAATGTATCCACGAATCTCCCAAAATCCAAACAATCTGTTTTCTGAAACACAGAGCCATAGCTATCTTTTGTTCTCTCAGCAAAAAGAGTATCTGAGAAACTCTCTCCTGGCACAACACACCCACTAAACTTTCCTGACCAATCCCTTTCAGTGCTTATTCTCATTTGTATGACTTCTGAACCCAAAAATCCCGGTTGTAACTCCCGATGTCCGTGAACTACGGCCATGTCTGCGGACATATCGTAGCATGAACAGCCCTTCTACCATTTCCACTCCACTCTCTCTGCCATTCCCTCATTAGATGTAGCTAGAAAATCACATGACCATGCACCAATCACATTCAAGACCTCTAGATCTAACTGCATCATCATAGATCAGCACTGGAAATGTACTGTGAATCTCTCTGAGTACAAGTGTCATATCATTGGCAAGCAGCATCTACCAGAAAAACTGTACAAGTCTCCAAGATTTCTACTTGCAGCTCCATGCATATCCGTATGCATGAACACAAACTTCAGGTATGCATATTTTCTGTACAGTAGATGAACACATTTTCAAACAGACTTTTAGCTTGTGTAATCTGTAAAATGAATTTACAGTATTTTTTTTCAATTTCCTAAAATCAACTATCACTTATAAACCTTTATACTATTTACTTTCTTTATACACACACACTCAAATCATGTTAAACTAACATTTTTTAAATGAAATATATACACTACATATATTCAAACAAAATTGCATGCAAGCACAATCTATGTTTAAATCTTTAAAAAAATACTTATACAATTTCATATTTTTTTGTTTTTATCTAATTATTTACTTAATTACTTTAATTTAGACATGACATTGAGGCGCTATTACCTAGAACAGCTTACTTACAGAAATAGTGGTATTCACTGGTATATTATAAATTTCACAAGACATAGTAAAGATATTTTTTTTTTGCTACAGTTAGTCATTCAATACAATTTGTTCATTAAGAACATATCATATGTACTGAACTGATGCAATGTATCAAGTTTAATGGTTTTAAAGAAGGCACTGAGGATTTCAATTAAAATATTCAATATCTAAATTAAAAACAGCGGTATATACAAACAAAGTTACTAATTTGAAGCTTATACAATTGCAGTGAAGACCAGTTTCCTGAAAAGAAGCAGCCGAATTCGAAGAACAAAGAAGGACTAAGAAGTTACCTGTTAATTTAGGAAAAAAAGTAAGTAGAATATCACCATAATATTTGTATTATTAATCAAACATACTATAACGTTAATACAAGCTATTTTGGTGCCTAAAATAGAGATTGTGTACCATTTTGTCCAAAATTCTCCATGTCTTAAACAGCGATTTACAGCCAGAATGGCCCACAAATTCCTATTTTTGGACACACAAATTACCCAACTGAACCGCTACAATTTTCATATTATAGAACAAACAACTGTTTTAATTGTATACATTAGATTTACTATTTGTACTTTTCCACACCACTAGCTTACTTTTCTTTTGTCATCTGAACCCCAATTTAGTAACACATGAATTCAAGAATACCTATCCCTACTAGTTGTAATTCCCAATGCACAATCACACACCATTACATACATCTTTATCATCTTACTCAAACACTCATGCACACAGCACACATACATTCCAGAACACCCCAACCCATATCTTCTTTATTTTTCAACAGACCCTAAAGAATGCCTACTAAAAGTCAAGTCCGTAGAAAGCAACGCAAAATTAGAGCAAATGAAAATAAAAGTGTCCAACATAAGCATCCAACTCTAGCAGAATTTGAAAAAAAAGTTGAAACAAAACAGATAATACAGTCATTTAGTGAAACACAAGAAGTTTCAAGTACAAACACTTTGCCTCCTCTATCAAAATGTAAAACAAACCAAAAAACAATTAACAGAAAATCAGCTATCACTACAGATAAAACTACTTCTTCAAATTTTAATATAGTGCAAAGTAAGCATACCAAGAAAAGTATTTTAGCCAAAATGTACCGTCACAAAGTCCTTCAAAATCTTATAAAAACAGGAGAGAAATCAGGTTCAATGCTTAAAACCTATCGTAGGAAATAAATCTTAGAAGTGTTGATGGACAGTGCAATTCTTCTGAAAATAAAGTTATTTATAAGACTGTTAAACAAAATGAAACCAATAACAAAACTAATAACTACATTACAAAAAAGACTTCTCAATAAGCGAAATGTCAACAGAAAGAACTTCTTAAGTATCTGTGGAGGTGAATGGAATCACACTACGAGCACAGAACCATATTTTAATGAAGAAGCGTACAAACAAAAGCAAACAAATACAATTGCCATACATAGCAGTGGTCGAGGAAGTGAATAATACCATAATGGAACAAGAAGTACTCCTTACAAAAATATGCCCTGAAAACTTAGAATTACCCCTCCATTCAACTGAATCAGAACGTCTAGTGTACAAATGGACATGCACATCAATGTGTAACATTCCCAAACAATGTTTCAAATCTTTACGCCAATTCCTCAATAAATATGTAAAAAGCAAAGACAAAATCAAAATTAAATTACTGCAAAATATGGATACCTGTCCAGTGCGCAAATACACAGGACTACAAGGACATTCATTGGCCTGCATTACAGGACCTACTTGTAAAACCACTTTCCATGATATCAAAAGGATATCAACACATCATTCAACTATAAGAAATCTAGTCTATAAACTGTACTATGCTAAAGGTCCTGCTTTAGCACTAGCAAAGTTAAATAACATCCTTCTACATGGTACAGCAAAAGACCTACTTGAAGAAATTCACTATATCCAGAAAAAATATTTTGGAAGTGAAAGCCATGTACAGAATGAAATAGCTTTAAACCAATTTAGCAACAATACTACATATGGCAACCTTTTGCTAAACACATACAAAAAAGAAATACTAAAATTTAAAAGTACATCAGCTGAAGTACCAAACCATGTATGTGTATGTTGCCGTAGAACTTTTTATAAAAGTAACACAAAAACTGTAGACCTATCATACAAAATAGAAGACAATGAAGATTCTAAATGGTTTGAATTAGCTCTCTACCTTGTAGTAGAAAACAAATACGAAATAACTGAGCCCTTAATACTTTGCAGTTACTGCACTGCAAAACTTGACAACAACCAAACTCCTTCACGTGCTATCACAAATAATTTGGAATTATACCCAGTACCAAAACCCCTACAACAACTTAATTTATATGAGAGCATCATAATTCAAACAGTACACCCATTTCAAGCAATAACACGCCTTCAACCAAAAACAGCAAAATTGCCTCCCTCTGAATTGGTAAAAGGCATTCGTGGAAAAGTAGTTTATTTACCATTAGATCTAAAAGAAAATGTGCATACTCTAGGAGTGCAACGTCCAATGCAGCAATCTTTAATTATCTTAGTAAATGGAGTACCTACAAAAGACAAAATAATATGGCAACAGCTGGTAGATTTATATAAAGTTAGACAAGCCTTCCAATATCTTAAAGAGAATAATGAATATTACAAAGAAATTAATATTGAAGAAAACCTGAAAGATACAACTGAAATAATTCAAGAAACACAAGAAGCTGGTCAATTTGAGCTACTAGATCCTGCTACAATATCAAATACTTTAGACCATTATACAATTCATCCTTTGCACTGTAATGACACCGTAGAAGATGTACTGGAAACTTACCAAATGCGTCAAACAAAAGGATCGCCAATCAGCATATGGGAAAAAAGTATAGAAGCACATGCTTTTCCTCTACTCTTTCCTACTGGCAAAGGAGTAAGGCATGATGATAGACATATTCAAATATCAGCTTCAGAATACCGCTCATTACGGATGTATTCTGAAGATCCCAGATTTAGACAAAATGTGGAATACATATTCCACATACTCTTTGAAAGTGAACTAGCAACTTTATGTTACGGAGTTGCACACATATTAAAATCAGGATCACACTTTCAAAATATGACAGCTACACAATTATTAGAAAAAGTGCAACAAAAGGATGAGGTTTTACAATCAAATATTACAAATCTGTTAGCAAATATGCGTGGTACTAAAGAGTACTGTTTTCGACGTCATGGAGATGTACGTTGTATGTTCAGAAACCTTGGCCCACCCACTTGGTTTGTTACATTAAGTTGTGCAGAATATGCATGGGAAGATTTACATGATTTCCTACGCATATCAAATAAAAACAAAACAAACATAGATATACTAACACCTGGAGAACTTTGTTCTTTGGATCCTGTTAATTATTCAAGATATTTCACCATCGCTTCATTGCTATGCTACATTTTATTTGCAATAAAACTGTTCCTCCCCTTGGAGAAGTGCAACACTTCTGTTGGAGAAAAGAATACCAAGCTAGAGAAGCACCACATATCCACATGCTTTTATGGATTAAAGATGTTCCTAAATTTGGTCAAGACAGTGATGCCACTGTTTTACAGTTTATTGAATAAATATGTCACTTGTGAAATTCCATCAGAAGCCACAAATAGTGATCTTCATGCACAAATTACAATTTCAAAGATACAAATGTGGAGATTGTCGTCGCAAATACAAAAACAAATGGAAATACTACACCAAATGCCGATTTGGTTTCCCCAGACCAGTTACAAATACAGGTCAAGTGAACAACCTCATGTCTTCTGTTAGACATAGTGTTAAAGGTAAGTCACCTAAAAATACATCTTACATAAAAAGAAAAGAAGAATAAAAATATATCAATGATTATAATGCAATCATTGCCCACTTATGGAATGCAAACATAGATGTGCAGTACATTGCAGACAATTCTACTGCAGTTGCACGATATGTCACAGCATACTTAACTAAAGCAGAAAAGACAGAGCTCCAAGACCTCTGGAATGACCTGTCATCAGATAAAACAGTATCTCAGAAATTATACAGCTTGGGCATAAAAATGCTCACCCATAGAGAATGTGGATCATATGAAGCAGCTGATCGTTTAACTGGTACTGCATTGTAAGGTAAATCTGAAAATATAGTATGGCTAAGTCTTGATCCAGCTAAATCTAGAAAAAGAGTTCTAATATCATATGAAGATATAGAAACAATAGCCAAACATGATCCCAACAGCCAAGACATTTAAAAAAACAATTTATTGGACGCATACTACCCAAACAGAAGTGATACTTTGGAAAACATGTGTCTATACCACATAGCCCAAAACTACACATACAAAAATGATATGAAACCTGATGAAAAAAAGGTAAATATAGAGTGACAAACTGTGAAGCAAGCTTAGTTAAACTTACTAAACCAAATTTAATTAATCATATCAAATTGTCATTAAAGACTCCTCAACATAAAGAAGTATATTACATGTCCCTCCTACAACTCTTCAAACCATGGAGAAAAGAAGAACAATTACTAGATAACCATGACTCATATGAGGATGCTTTCAAAGCAAATGAAAGCACTATAACTGATGTAAACTTTACACAGTACAAAAGCATGTTGCACAATGAACAGCAACACGAAGAAGAACTCCAATCCCAACTAGATAAGGACACTCCTGACAGTAGTCAACCTTCTGTAACAGGAAGCCAAGAACCACTGGGAGAACCACTAATAATAAATGAGGCAGAATTAGCTATGATAGAAGTAGAAAACACCATGTGTCAGTATGAAGATAAGGAAGACTTAACTATCCTACAATCAAAACTAAACAATGAGCAAAGTAGAATTTTTCAAGAAGTAACAAAACAAATTGCACATGGTGTAAAACATGAAAATAAAGAATGTTCCTGCCATAATTATAAACCTATACTACTGTACGTCAGTGGTGAAGCTGGTTCTGGCAAAACATTCCTAATCAAAATCATTAGTAAGTTCCTTCAACAATTGACAAACAACAAACTGTCAGCTGTTGTCACTTCCCCCACAGGTTTAGCTGCCTACAACATAGGTGATGTTACATTACACCGATTACTACTATTACCAGTAGATCACCAGAACAAATTAGACTATTACAAACTTTCTGCAGAAGCTGCAATGGAATTACGCAGAGTATTGAAACAAATGAAAATGCTACTAATAGATGAAGTGAGCATGGTCTCCAACCTGATGTTAGCTTTGATGCACCTCAGATTACAAGAAGAACTCAAAACAGACTATGAAGAGCTCTTTGCAGGAAAACACATAATTGTTTTTGGAGATCTGCTTCAATTAACACCAGTAAAAGGTGAGTCTATTTTTAAAACATTAGGACACAAACTCTGCCGTAAAACTGTTGGCAGCATTGGAAATGTCAACCTTTGGCAACATTTCCAATACAGAGAATTAACAGAAAACCTGCGGCAATCTGCAGATCTCACTTATGCCAACATTTTAAAAAGTATCAGAGTTGGTATACTTTCTAAAGAAGCAGAAGCAATATTGAAAACCCGGCACATTAATGCACTTCATGGCGATAATGCATGTGCTACAGATGTTATGGAACAATTAGCCCACAAAATTGTCAATTGTATGGCCTTAATGCCAACTCTTGCAAGCTGTTTCAAATTCAATGAAATCATGCTAAGTAAAGAAATGCAACCAATCATGGAAATTAGCGCCACAGACAAACTAGATGTACATGGTATGACACTACCCATGTGTGACCAAGCCACAACAAGACTAAATAGTTTAGAAAAATCAATCTCAAACACAGCAGGCTTAGAAAAGATATTAAAATTATCCTTGAATTGCAAAGAAATTTGCAGAGCTTAAACGTAACCTTGACGTGGACCAAGGACTAGTTAATGGAGCACTGGTTACAGTTGTTGGCTTTCAAACATACCCACGCGACAACAAAATTCAGTTTGTCAATATACTCTTTGACAAACTTTCAGAAGTAAAAAGGATAGGACGCTCAACAGCTAGATTCCTTCTCTTCAAAGATGTGTATGTACGCAGAGAACAATTTTCTCTAACTCTTGCATACGCAGTCACGATTCATAAATCACAAGGTCTTACCCTAGACAAAGCAATGATAGATATTGGTAACACAGTCTTTAAAGAAGGCATGAGCTATGTAGCACTATCACGCTTACGATGGTCTATTTCTAATCAACTTTGATGCAAGTAAAATAAACGCTGATATTCCTTGCATTTTAGAATACAATAGACTTCGCTCACTATACACCCCCCACCTAAACACATATTCTGTTCCACAAAAAGTAAAAC
The DNA here is from genome assembly GCF_040938575.1 of Ambystoma mexicanum. Classification (NCBI taxonomy): domain Eukaryota; kingdom Metazoa; phylum Chordata; class Amphibia; order Caudata; family Ambystomatidae; genus Ambystoma; species Ambystoma mexicanum. The sequence goes on from NC_090935.1 coordinate 168,967,676, forward strand.
GTTATAAAAGAAAAATAAATCAAACAGAAATGCAGCAGGATGTCACTGCAAATCCTCCAAAGAGAGTAAAAGAAACTAATACTTCATCAAGTACCACAAGCAAAAAAGAATCAGTTAGGGAAAGTAAACCAAGTACTTCTTTAAAGAAGGAAGAAAAACCCCAAAAAAAGCAGTTAGATACAGAACTACCTGGACCATTTAAATTCTCAAATATAGTTGGTGTAAGTTGCTACGCAAATGTAGCAATGAATATTCTATTTCAATTACCACCAATTGTTGACAACATTTACTTACACAGTACAGACCCATTGTGTTTGCAAATGTTAGTACTTCACAGAAATGCAGCAAACAATCCTGACAACACGTATAATGTTTTTGGAATAAGACAACAATTGGACTGCTTTGCTGGAATGGTGAAATTCACTACAAATTCACAAGAAGATCCACAAGAATTTCTAATGTATTTACTACAAGTACTGGAAACCAAAAACATACCTATAAATGAAATCTTTCAGATTTCATACATGTGGAAACATACATGCACTCTCTGCAACAATGTGACACAAGAAGAAATCCCCAATGAACGCTTCATATATATATATATCAATACCAAATTGTGAATCCATTCCATTTCAGCGACTTGTACAAAATGCAAACCATGGTAGATTATGCTCTACCTGCAATTCAGATAATCGCTCCACGTTAGTAATACAAACACATAGTAAATACAACAAGCCAAAGTATAAAGCATTAGCCAGAAACAACAAGCGAACACTGAAAACAAACAAACAAATAAACTGTAGCATAACAGAAAAAGGTTTTTTTTTAAATCCAACATGGATTTTTTTTTCTCCCACAGACCGAATGATTTTAGCAACAAATACAGAAACTGAGCAAAAAAAAAATTATATTGATTATACAATGTAATAAGTCATTACAAAATACTAATACTAACATGCTATTTTCTTTTATCACAGAAATGAACAAGAAAAACATGGACTCCTGTTACTAGACCAAACAGTAAGTATACAATAATAAGGAGAACCATAGCAGCATATCACATCCATTGTATCTAATACCTTTGTTCCTTATACATTAGTTTTTCACCCGAAATTATAAGCAAATATGAATATGATATGCCAAATGGCCATGCACCCAAGACTCTATGCCCTGGCAACAACCACCGCAGCATATCACATCCATAGAGTCAAACATTTCATCTATGGTCTATGGAAACTTTTAATGTCCGCGGACATTATGAGTGTTCTTAGAACACTTTCAACTTGCCAGCGAACAATACGGACAGCGTTTTCAGGACACCCCCTATGAACATTTCAGAACAACGCGATAGTTCTTAGAACACTTTCAACTTGAAAACGAACAATACAGACAGTATCCTCAGGACACCCCCTTTTAGTTTATTTGCGAACATTTCAGGGCACCATGAGTGTTCTAAGAACACATTCAACTTGACAGAGAACAATACAGACAGCGTCCTCAGGACACCCCCATTTTGTTTATTTGCAAACATTTCAGGACACTGCAAGTGTTCTTAGAACACATTCAACTTGCCAGCGAACAATACGGACTATGCCTTCAGGACACCCCCTACGAACATTCCAGGACACCGGGAGTGTTCTTAGAAACGTATTCAGAACACTCCCATTTTGTTTATTTGCGAACATTTCAGGACACCACGAGTGTTTTTAGAACACATTCAACTTGACAGAGAACAATACGGACAGCGTCCTCAGGACACCCCCTATGAACATTCCCCGGACACCGCAAGTGTTCTTAGAAGCGTCTTCAGAACACCACCATCTTGTTTATTTGCAAACATTTCAGGACACCGCGAGTGTTCTTAGAACACATTCAACTTGACAACGAACAATACGGACAGTGTCCTCAGAACACCCCCATTACGTTTATTTGTGAACATTTAAGGACACCATGAGTGTTCTAAGAACACATTCAACTTGCCAGAGAACAATACGGACAGCGTCCTCAGGACACCCCCATTTTGTTTATTTGTGAACATTTCAGGACACTGCAAGTGTTCTTAGAACACATTCAACTTGCCAGCGAACAATACGGACTACGCCTTCAGGACACCCCCTACGAACATTCCAGGACACCAGGAGTGTTCTTAGAAACGTCTTCGGAACACCCCCATTTTGTTTATTTGCGAACATTTCAGGACACCGCAAGTGTTCTTAGAACACATTCAACTTGACAGAGAACAATACGGACAGCGTCCTCAGGACACCCCCATTTTGTTTATAATCGAACATTTCAGGACACCGCGAGTGTTCCTAGAACACATTCAACTTGACAGAGAACAATACGGACAGCGTCCTCAGGACACCCCCTACGAACATTCCCGGACACCGCAAGTGTTCTTAGAGGCGTCTTCAGAACACCACCATCTTGTTTATTTGCGAACATTTCAGGACACCGCGAGTGTTCTTAGAACACATTCAACTTGACAGAGAACAATACGGACAGCGTCCTCAGGACACCCCCATTTTGTTTATAAGCGAACATTTCAGGACACCGCGAGTGTTCTTAGAACACATTCAACTTGTCAGCCACAATTTGTACAGGATATTGATTGGACATTCCTTTATTTGGACAGTTGCTGTCATCACATTCACACCTCTCTTAAGTATACAGCCTGCCCCTGGGCCACATTAACACAAAAGGTGAAGGAGGTTTGACACTTAACTTTCCATGTTTCCATGTTTCACCTCTATGATTTGGCTCACTGTTGGTTTGCTGAAGCATGCGGGCTACATAGGTGGTTTAGCCACTACTCATCCTTGTACTCTTGCAGAGTAGTAGTCGTTTCATTCCAAGTAACTCCTCTTGTACTTTAATTTTGTGTTTTTCACAATATCCTAAATCATCTTCTTTTTCCCACTGTGTTTACCTACACAACCCCTCTCTCATCTATCATTCGTTAATCTGGGTTTTATTTCCATTTTTATGCCAATAATTCCCACATATTGTTGTCAGATACATTCTTTCCTGATCAAATCCATGAATCTCTTTCATATCGTCTTTTTTTTTGTTCATTAATGGGAACCCTCTCACACCCTTCATCTCAATGTCAACAAGACAGAGATCATTTTTGTACTGCTCTTTTTCCCTCATGACTCTTCCCCTTCATTATTTATTTCCTCCCAACTCCCTTCCTCTTTTTTCACCTGCTCAGAATCCTGATTATTGACCCATCTTTTAATTACTCTCATAATTATGCTCAGTCCAGCAACTGCCACAATACTTGTAAAAGTCATGACTTCCTCACTCTAATCATTATTTTACTTTCACCCAGGCTGTTGTTTTAACTATCTGTTGGAGCTTCCTGTGTATGTCCTGACTCTCCCCAATCTATAAACAAGTCTGCTATTGGTCTTCCTTGTTTTCTTCCTCCTGAATTTCATAGTTATCTTTCCCTTGGTTCGCTTCACTATACTGTCTTTTAATATCTCAATGGGCTTCCACCCCCATGTCTCACGCCCCTTGTCTCTGCCTATTCCCCTGGTGTGATATTTCACTTGACATCTCTTTTTCTTCTGTTTTTTTCCTACCCTTCATGTTCCTAGTCTCTTTTTCTTTAATGTTGCCTTCTTGCTCACTATTTATTGAACGACATGCCTCTTTTTGCAAGTTCTCCCCCGATTACTGTCTCAATTAGATATTCTCTGAATACCTTTCATTTATATTACTCTCATCACCAATTCTCATCAGATCCCATTTTTTTGGTTGTTCAATACTTTGTTACGATCTTCTTAATTCAGCGTACTGTGCTTTGGTGAAAATGCTTTTTAAATAAAAATACATAATTGTACTACACATAACACATTCATTCAGATGTTGCATTGGACTTTACAAAGGCAACAATACTGTCTACAGAAACAGTATTCACTTCTCTGTGAACCCTCACTGCCTTTTCCCACAACACAAGCTTTGTTAAGATCACTTTTCAGCTGAAGCTGCCCTCGCCTCACTGTTCTTCCTTCTCCCACCCACTCACACCTGCTTGAATCCAATTGACAAAGCTGACAGTTTTTGCCTCATCAGTAGCCATAAAGATCACATGATGCTAAAGGACTACCATATGTTGGGGAGTGTAAATCAATGCCCCGTATGTGATATCATGCATTTAATGGATGCATGGGGCTTGATTGATTTTTTGGCACTTGTTATCATTAATAAAATCAAGCAAAAAAACACTGTTAAGAACATCAACTCTGATTTAAATAGCACTAAACTCCTGATGATCCACATGCTAAGTGGTGAAACACGTGTTGAGGTTTCAAGTCTTTTGCAATTGAAAATGGTGGAATAATCAGTATCTGCATGAGAATGTCAACATTGAATGTGACAAATTTCTGATTTACAATAAAAAAGTACACAAATATAACAGGAAACACTATTGTCATCCTTCACGCATGAATAACGAAGATCATAACTCCTTCACTGTACATCAATTACTGTTGGGTAAGCTCAACAGTGCATACTTGTTGCAAGAAAAAAGGAAAACCTAAATAATTATTAAAAACTCACCTAGAAAGGAAGTGAATGTTTGCACCATCATTACTTTAAAACACCTTTACATATGGTCAAATTTTTAAAATAGTATTTATCAAGAAGTGATACTATTCAATGCCTCAACATAGAACATCTGCTTCTACAACAAGCAGCATACCGTGCCATGTGACCAAATATGATCAACCAAAATTGGAACCTCATAAGCATACCATGGAGCGGACATGACATCAGAAGGTGAAGGAGAATGTGCCCCCAGAGGCCATACACATTTGAATGGCTAGGGCAAAAAAACAAATTAATCTTCACCATTCTCGGTAACTTGATGCACTTTTCTGCCTCTTCCCCTGTGGTAAATGAATACATTTTTCATTTGTGATGACATTGGAAGGGTTTGAAATGCTAGCAGGATAGGAAAATGTCTGGTGTATGTTTCCCTATACAGCTGTCACATAGGGGATCTGATTGACAGAGCAGCCAAAAAAGAAATGTCTTTGAACAAACATTTTTATTAGGGATGCATTAGCATCCTTTAACCAAATTGAATGAGTTTCACCCACTAAAAGTATGGATATTCTCCAAGTTGCGGTTATGGCATCGGGGCAACCTAATGAAGGAACATTTCTCTCAGGTTAGGTTTAAGCACGTGTAGACCGATGCCTTCTCACAGTTTAAAGTGAATGTGAGGTGGATTTCCACTGTCATGTCAAATCAACCTCAGTAAGTTATACTCTTGGATTTGAATTGTTTCTCTCTTCTTTATTACCTATTCCATGTGGCTTCTTAATATCTCAGGGGCTAATGGAATCTTGCACTTTTCTCCAAAGTGTCCCATAATAATGTGCATCCCACTCATGCTCCTGTCATTGGGTCTCTTAAAGAAGTCAGAGGTAGAACTTAAATGGGCCTATTGGGGTTGACACTCTATGCATTTAAAATGGCCCCCTCTGCCTCAGGTACCTTGCATACTTTAAGAAGCTGCTCCGACGGCATTGGATCATGCCAATAAGGGGGGCTCCACTGCCACACTAGAGGTCCCAATTATTCCTTCCTCCTAGGGTCTTAATCTCTACCCCTCTGTAATCCTCACATCCCCTCCCTACCACCACCTGTTTCCTCCTCCCTCCACCTGTTTCCACCTGCCCAGGGTCAACTGGATCCTTTTGTACATTACTGATATGTCTATCTACAAGTGTCCTCAACCCATGTTCTTGATGTTCTCCAAGTTCAGTCTAAAGCTCTTCTGCCACATCCTGATATTTCCCAACCTCCTCCTTCCTCACTCCAATCTCCTACTTCTGCTGTTCTTCCCCACCTGACTTTCTCCAAACATCTTAATATGATAACAAACCTCTTTGTGATCATTCTCATCTGCCTCACTACCATCTTCAACCTCCTACTGATCTTTCTGATCCCCCTCCTTTCTGACTTCACCAACCACCTGCTGACATCCATCTTCATCATCCTTGTAGTATTTTACCACCTTATTATATCTTAAACTTGTCTTCATTGCAGTCTCCAAATAACTCCATATATTTCCCAGCCTTCTCCTTACAGTCTTAAACCACCCCCTGAAATTTCCACCCTCCTCCTTACATTTTTTTCAACCACATTCTTGTATTTTTTAAACTCATGCTGGCAATCTACAACCATATTCTTGTTAGTCCCAACCACCTCTTTACAATCTCCTCCAGCTCTCCCTCTGGACTCATCTCCTTCTCTCCTCGAATATTGAATGTCCTCTCTACTTTCAAAATTCTCTGTGTACTCTCTAGATTCTGCAATCAACTCCAAACTCTCTCCAGCCTCTTCTCCAAAGTCTGACAGTGCCTGACAGAGTATGTGGGAGTTTATAGCCCTGTGCTCCCTGCAAATGAGCAGGTCTCCACGTGAGAGTCTGGATTTGTGTCTGAATATTGGTGAGGAACTGGCATTAATTGACCCCAAAACGCTCACTTGAGTCTGCTCTGTTGTTTAAGGTCCAGACCAAGCCTTTATCTGGACTGTTCATCATCTTTGAAACCCTTCCCCCTTTCACTGCAGAACACTGACTGGGAAGAATATTCTTCCCCGTATTCCGCAGCATGTGAAAGCGATGCTGGTAAATCATATCAAAGTAATGTTAATCCTTTTGGGTGTGAATGGAATGCTTGCATTTGTTGAGATTGTACTTTGTATCATGGAAGTCATTTTGGGGTCGCCAGAGTTCGCAGCTGTGACCCCTGTGCTCTCCCTTGCTACCCCTGCGATCTCCCTTGCTACCCCTAAAAAAGAAAATTTATTTTTTTCTTTTCTTTTTTTAAAACTGATGCTCCTGGGCTGTTGCCACAAACATGCGGCTCTTTATTTCTGAAGTGGCTGGCAGTCCTGTTCAGGCCGCTTTAAAAAGACAGGGGGTTCCACACGTGCAACACGTTGAGCAGTGACCCTAAATAAGAAATCAACAAGTTGGGGGTAGATCCCTTTCCTTGGCTAGGGCCTCCCTCTGGAACAGCCTCCCTGCATCTCTGAAGCTTGAGGAGAACCATTTTCAGTTCTGGAAGTACTTCAAGACACCTCTTTGATTCTGCCTTTGGTCCCCCCCCCCCACCGCTAAGCTGTCTGCTTTGGCACCCGGCACCTGGTTACCCTCTGATTTTGGGCCCAGATCCCTGCCCTCCCAGGCACACACCCGCACTGCCTCCTGGCAACCCCTTGAACTTGGGTATGTATCTGCAACTCTGCCAGTCCCCTTCCAACACTAATTAGACACCCATTGCCTATACCTGATTCTCGCACTTACCACCTGTTGGACGCACTACCTGTTATCATTCTATCATGTGTTCAGCACTCTACAACCCTCCTGCCCCTCTCACTTTCCCACTTCCATCTCCCCTGCACATGCACGTTCTCAATGTCACTGGGCCTAGTAAGATCGTTGTTTTGTCGTCCCTTGTTTCCCCTCACTTGCCTCAATGCGATCTGAAACACTTGTGTATGGGCGCGATTCATATAACATATCATATCATATCATAAAGTCCACAGGTTTAACATGCCTGGTTGACTGATAGATGGACTACTACCCGGGAATATTTGAAAATTACCTCATAAATGCCTTGAACAGATTAATAAATAATAATGTGTCAATAACACTTACATTAAAACAAATGCAGGGACAGCACGTTGAACCCAAGTGGTATGACAGCACTGTAAAGATGGGCGGGTTACCAAACCTTGGACAGAGTTATCAAGCTGAATGTGGGGTCTTCCCAAACAATCAATGTGTGTCCTAATGAGCTCCAAGTACAAACTGCCACTAATGTAGCCACTGTATGTGGTTGTGTGTAACAATAAGGATACAATCTATCTTGCATGGCTAAAAGACAGAAAACACTCATTGAATGCGTGCAAGTCAACATCCTTGAAAGACACTGGGTTTAGGGCCCTTTAGGAACATGCATCTAATGGATTGGATCACACAGAATATGTCTGAGGCCAAATAACCGAACCAACTCAGGAAAATGGCAAAGTACTGTTTTATTAACAATTATCTAAAACAGGGATTTACAACAAACATCAACAGACGTAGGCACAAATTCTGTCAGCGATCTTATCACACAACATAGATTTTATACTAAAAATATATCAGAAATGACGTCATACTACATGGCAAATAATGACAAACCGACGGGGGATCGGGATAGGCTTAAGGGAAACATCTAAGTATACTATCTGTAGGAACTGGGATGGTAATTGGTTGCCTACTCACAGGTGGAATACACATCCCCTGTACTATTCTCCTACTGTACCCAGAATGACTGAAGCACCTTTTAACCTACGCTGTGATACCCTTGGGTTTGGGCATATAACAAATGCTATAAATAAATAAACATGCCTACCTCTAAAACATGTTATTTTCAAAAACATTAGGTACACAGTTTCTTATTGGTTTCTCACACCATAAGGTCCTTTTATATATGGGCCTTTACAATTGGTTGGCATGCTTGTGCCATTTCTGCAATATTCGGTTCACTTAGCAGCACATAAGCCCAGATCCAGGTGCAAGGAGGTGGGCTTGACTCTACATCCCCACCCAATTAGAACAACATCTCTCATTGCCCATGCCTGTTGCCATGAAGATTGTTTTTGAACTTGGCCTTGCAAACTATCCTTGTCTCTGAGAATACACAGGAGTGCAGGCACTCACTAGCGTTGGTCTAGGACTCCGAGTTCAAACTATATTTCCATCCTTGGCTCACGTGACAGGAGACCACAATTTGGTCAATTTTTCATCTTTTAAATGTCTTAAATGAATTAAACTTGGCACTCTTGGTGTTCTTTCTTCTCACCTTAACAAGGGATGATTCATACTTTGTACGTTCGTTCCTTTCCAGAATAGGTAGCTGACCTTAGCTGCTTCCATCTTGACTTCAGGCCAGAGAGCCTAGCCATGCAGTTCCACAATTCAACTGATTGTTGCCGCAACATAGTTTTTCTCTTCCCTCTTCATACGTTCTGGCTTACTAAACTTGTGATACTGATGTCTAGCTTCTGTACTGTGGCGGCTAAGCCTGCATTCTATTCACTAAATAGAGCCACCTGCAATGATGACTTAGTCTACTTTTCAGTGTCTGTACAATTATTGAACATTTGATTCTCTGCAGCACTTTGTGCATGTTTAATCTTCTTTTTCATATTTGAAAGTGTATTTGATTCTTTAAGCCGTCATTAGTTTCTGTATTATCCATACATCCTCTTCAGCCAGTACCCTGTGACGTCACTCATACTCTCTTATGATGTCACAGGCTTCTTTCCTTGTTCTTTATTATATTCCTTCAGGGAGTTACTCCCACAAATTGTCGTCCCTTTGGGGATACATTCGATAGGGTTGTCTAGATGGGTATCTTCTTTCAATCATATGTTGTGGTATTGGCACAACTGCTGGTATCAAACATGGCATGATCTCAGGCTTCCAACATATAGGAGCTAGGTGGGTGCGGTTTCCTGCAAAGGCATGCAGCTGCTCTTCTACATGCCCCCTCTGGTTGAGTCCTCAACCACCTCAATTGTTTCCACATTCTGATATTTTCTCTTGAAGAAGCATTTCTTTGGTGTCCATATCTTCATCACCCCCCTCAGGTTGCCTGCTATTTGATATGTTCATCTACACTCCAGGTCATGTGATTACAGTGTCCATTCTGGGTACAATAGAACCATCATCCCACGTACTTCTTACGATTCTTTGGATACAGGAATTTAATTTCCTCAGGTGCTTCAATGCTGGCTTCTATGTACTTCTTGACAGCATCATCAGTCTTCTCATTGGTGTTTGGATCATGTGTGACATCAATCATGATCTTCATCCCTACCACCTTCTTTGCTGTTTTCTTGCATTGGGCAATCACTATCCTGACTACAGAAAATCCAAACATCACCAGTACCAATGTGACTCCCAGGATCTTGAATATACTCGCCATCCACTATGGAATCCATGAGAACAAGGAAGCAAACCAACTGTCATCTTCAATATCATCCGTCTCGTCTTCCATCTTGTTAAGCAGGTCCCACCTAGTGATCTGTAACCACTTGACATTTGCCACTGTTCGGATTCTAGGCATAAATGTAGTGATTAGTACTCTGGCAGTTTTGCTGAACATCCTTTGGGGCTCTGGAATAGAGGCATATGCTTTTATCGATTTGGCTGAGAAATAATTCTCTCTTCTTGTCCGTCATAGAAGTTCAGGCGATCTTCTTTTTCTCAAATGGGCATCCACCTTTGGAAATTCGCCATTGTTCAGGTCCCTTTGAGGAATCACTAACACTGGAACATGAATCTGCACCAAAGAACATACTAATCCCCAATCCTTGGGTAACCTCACATAGTCTCTAGATCCACAAGCTCAATATTGATCCATAAGGATGGCTGTCCCTTCTCCCATCCTAGGAATGTCAATTGTGGTTTTGCATTCTTTTTTATATTCAACGTGATTCTTTATGTGTCTTTGAAAGCATAGTGTTGCATTAACCAATGGGATTACAACTACCGGGCCTGATTCGTCTTCTACCCATGTCAGTAGTTTAGAGTGTTTGGCCCATGATTTTAAGCATCCATCATTCACCTTCTGTACTTCTTGTATGTAATCTGTGTTTAGCAGATGAGCTGCACAGGACAACATTCCTTCTTCAAATCTTATCTTGGAATTTACTAGTCCATAGATCAATAATTGAGTTTGTTTGCAACATCCAGGCAATCTGGCTATTTCTTTCACATCAGGGCAGTTCATCCTCTTCATTTCTTCAAGTATCACCTCATCCTGTCCTGCGGCAGGATACACAAGCATCTTGCTTTTCCATCCAGGCTCCTTTTTCATCTGTAGAGTTTTGATGTAGTCATCCTGGCATGGAAACAACCATTTTGATCTCGTTCGCAAGGTCGCCCAACTTCCTTGGAATTGTCCTCGAGTAGTATATGTTGCAAGAGGACTGAGGCACTTTGCATCGTGCCCTGGAACTTCTTCTACAATGCAAGTTCTTACTGTATTGATGGCATAGGGGATGAGAGAGCAGGCGTAGCAGCCTTCCTTAGATAATTTCTCCCCCACCGTGTTCATGTGTTGGTACCACATGTTATTCCCCATGTGAGTTGTATTGTCTAGATAGGTATTTATCCCATCACTATCTTCCTCTGCATCTCTTGTATGTCTCCCAAAGTACCTATAGTAATCAAAAAGCCTGTCTTTGTTTGTTTTCATAGTAGGAAGAACCATAGCACCTTCTTCAGGTGAAGCACTAGGATGATAGAGACTGTGAAAGATGGGGAACATAAAGACAATGAGAACAATCATGTAAATGTATATCATATATAAAAATCTGGGCAGACAGCAACCACAAGCCGATGAACGTCACTGTCGGCAGGTACAATATGTTTTTATCACTTAAAACAAATATTCTGTACAAAATGTATCTGGATACTGGTCTTGTTTTCAATTTCTGATCAAGAACGTACATTTAGGCATGACTCTGATGCATTATTCTCTACTTCGAGATATTTCTAAAAGTTAATTTCAAAATCTCAGGCATTCTCTGCAAGTCTTCCCTGCTAAAATATATATCTAAAACAAATTATAAGGAGTGTTAATTGCATTCCAGTTCAAATAGAGTACACGTTAATCACTTGTTGTTTTATCATCCTTCTTCTTTGTCATCGATCGATAAATTCTTCTTCTTGTCTTGCTTCTGGATCGGTAACATTGGGAGGGAAGGTCTTGCCTTTATAGCTCTTCACATCATTCAGGTGCAACCACCTCCTCTTCCTTGTATCTTAGAAGCAGTAGGGGACACTTCCTTGATAATAAAAGGGCCATGAAAACAAGGCTCATGCCACTTTCTGGTAAAAATTGTAAACAACACTAGGTACCAATCATGTAACTTACGTGGTGGTAATATTTCACTTGGATTGGTTGCTAAATTATCTTCTTCCGTGTTCTTAGGTGACCCCCTGACGCTTGACTTGATCTGAAATGAAAGAAATACTAGAGGTCGTACATGTCAAATAATCATGCATCTCCTCACCTAAATTCTTTATTACTCCTAGACAGAGGTGTAAGGGTTGTTCTTATTCGACGCCCTGTCACTAGTTTGTGCAAGGTGAAGTGGTGGTCTGATCATGGCTGATTCCAAAGGGCATATAAGGCCAGTGGTGGGCAATACAGCCATCCCTTTTTCAGAGTCAATTTAATCTTGGCAATCCTTTCCTTGAGGAGGTCATTGAGTCTCTCATAGTTCGCTTGCGGGTGATAAGCAGAAGAAAACTTGTTTTTTATGCTGAATAGAAGACCTATCTGTTCAAATAACTCATTAACATAATGCATCCCATTATCAGACCTTAGCACCATACACACCCCACTTTGGGAATAACTCACACACTAAAACTTCACTGTGCAAGTGGCATCAGGGTGTGTACACAGACCTGCCTCTATCCACCTAGAAAAGGGACACTCCACCACTAATAGATACATATATCCATTACATATCTGCAACATATCGACATAAATATGTAAATGCTGAAATGGATGATTCAGTCAAGGTATTACACCTCTGATCATTCTCAGTGTATGTTCAGCAGTAAACCTTTGACACACGATGTAATTCACCATAAACAGTGCAATGTGTTCCAACAAATTAGGGATGAACCAATCTTCTGCAATAATAGCAGCAGGACTCTCCCTAGTTACATGTGTGGGGTAATTCAGATTTTCAAGTGCAACTTTTAATACAAGTTACAGGAATTACTGGCTTTCCAGTGCTATCATGGTGCCATAAAGCTTCCGTGGGGCATAAAGAACACCCCCTCATTTCCACAGTTCTTGCTCTTCCTGTGATGCGCTTCCCTGAATTGCTATTAATTGAGTTATTGACAATGTATTAAACACTTCCTGTACCAACATGGTTGTAACTGAATTTCCTTTAAAATCTTCAGTATCACAACTCAACATTTCTGGAGAATATGCAACCGTTTTGGCTTTGCATCTGTGGCTTCATTTCTACAAGAGATCAAATCTGTTTTTTTAGTATGTGCTGCACATGTAACGACTGCTATGGAAACTGAGGGTTGTAGTGCCTTGATGAGGCTTTCCAATAAGGATGCATGCTACCCTGGAAAGCCATCTGCGTGGATGTAGCTCCTTCTTTTCCAATGTGCCAACCCTGTGTGTACGGTTGACATCACGTGAGTGGAGTCAATGTACACTGTCCTTCATGTTTCTCAAGTGGGACAATAAGCGTTATTAATTTAGCTGCTTGCGCTGAAATGTGAGACGCTAGTCTTGCACTTTCTACCATTACAAAATCCCTGTTTAATCGGTGTCTCACTACTGTGGCACCTGAATGCCTTTACCCATTAGTAGGAGCAATTTTCAAAGAACCATCAATAAAACGAATCTCCTTAAGGCAAGCTAGTATATTTTAGTCTCTTTTGGCAAAATATAAATGAAGTCAAGTCTTGGGAGTCCTTATGCAGTGGGATCGAGAAAAACACATTTTTCAAACTGATCATTGTGAAGTATCGAGCTTCCACTGGGATACTAGACAATATTGTTGCTGGATTGGAAACTAAAGGAAACTCAGAATCTACAATCTGGTTAAGAGGCCTCATATCCTGGATACATATCCATGACCCTGTTAGATTTCTAAATGGAATAAACTGTGGTATTACACAATGACTCTGATGGCACCAGAATCCCTCGATTCATCAGTGCTGAAATAGTCTGAAATATACCAGGGCAAAATTGCTCCTGGCTTGAGCTTTATTTTAACCCCCACTATCCCCTTCAGTAAACCTACATCATAAGGGCCTGTGGTCTATAAGGCACTTGGCACTTTTTCAAGATCCTCCTGAAAAACTGCTGGTTGGAGCTGCAGTTTTGCTATTCTCTGTGGGACTTATCCAGTATGTAATGCTCATGAAGAACACTACTTCATCATTGCTTCTGTCCTCTCTGAACATATCGTCATCAGTTATGTCAGTCAATCTGTACCCCTCCTCAAGAGCTATCACTGTTCTCCATTGTCTACCCTCATTGTCTAACCCTGCGAGCATTGCCATTTCCCTTTGTACTATGGCTGCTTCCAATTCTTTAGGAATAGTTTGTCCACCCTCCTCATCCACAGGTATCCATGGAGTAAACAGAAATGCATCAGGTATCCTCACAATCTTCCCCACCAGGCCAGGTAGCCATGTTAGCAAAATGCTTACTTCATCTAGAAAAATCCCTGGATCTGCTGGAACGCCTCGCATAGCCGCTTTGCCCTGTGAATGCCATTATAAACTCTCTCACTTTTAAATAGTGTATTCCTGGAGTGGAGCACACTATTTCTTGGTCAGTAAATGAAATCGTCATTTTAAGTTTCGTCATTAAATCTCTTCCTAAAATATTAACCAGGGTCTGTCATGCATGCAACAGAGGAACGGACATGTCACACCCAAGAGTAGCCTTGAGAATTCATGGCAATGCCTGACATTGGATATGTTCCCTCTCATATACAGGAACAAGTTGCTCCAGTATCTACAAGAAAATAAAAGGACTTAACTCCTATCGTCACATTGACCCTTGGTTACTCTTGGGGGTCTCGTGTCACAGATATTACTGAACACATCCAGTCACCCTGTGAGCTGTCCTATTGTGGATACAAGCTCATCCCTTCCCTGTGAAAGGATTTCCTCCTACCACAGTGACAGCTCCTACTCTAGGTATCAATATTGCATACAGCTGTGTCTGCATAGGGGCTTGTTGTGACTGCCCTTGTGGTGGATTCATTTGTACTTGTCTCTGCTGTTGTACCTGCTGTCCTTGTGTTGCTTGTGTCTGAAAAGATGTATGATCTTGGGCAAAGCCCTCTCTAGTCTGGGTGCTGTATGTTAGGGGATAGGCTGTCGTCCCTCTAGAAAACTGGCCATTTTGTACATTCCCTTGTCTCCCACATATGAGCCCAATATGTCCTGTCATTCCACAATTCCAAAATACTAGGGAAACTTCTGTTAATCCCTTCTTATTTATACCCTCCCTGAGTATTATGGTTCTCATTCTGTATATTTTTAAACCCACCTTGGTTATTCTGAAATCCCCTCTTCTTCCTCTATAACCCATACCTCTGCCTCGTGGCATAAACCCATATCCACCTTGGTCCATCGGGTGTGCATTATTTGCCTGCAATGTACCTATGCTTCCTCTATTCCCAATCCTTCTCCCCTTGTCAGTACCGCCCCCTTCTATGGCAAATGTTGACATCTTTTTTCTGAACTAACTTAGCTTCTTCGATTTTCCGATTCTCATCTTTCTTCTTCTTTTTCCCTTTTAATAACCAACAATGATGTACTATTACTAACTATTTCTAAGCCCATGGCTTCGCTTCCGTCTTACTTGTTATTTCATCTGCCTCTGTACTGGCTCAGGCAACCCCTGACATAAAATATGGTAAAATAATGCTCCCGAGTTTCAAGCTGCCATTTCTCCTGAATATTCTGAATGTAAGCAATAGGGTCTTCATCTTCCTTCATTTTACGTGCCCTAATTGCACCCCTATATGATGTTTCAGGATGCTGTACTCGTAGAGCCCTCCAAACATCTGCTCTGCAATTATCAAATGGCGCGCAATTGTGCGCTGTGTTTTGTGCAGTTATGCTTGAATATCCCGCTCTTCTCCAAAAGGCGTCATCTCTCCCCCCAGGAATAGCTGCCAGTAGACGTTTTATGTCCCCTATGGCCAGCGTTTTTCCTCCGGTCATTTTCTCTCATTTGTATATCCATTTTCCACCCCCCAAAGTCAAATTAGGGAGTTTACATTTTAAGTTATCTTTGTCCTTCTGTGGCCATGGAATGTATTGGGGTCTTGACCCTGCTTATCTAACAAAAGAAACTGCATAAACCACATCCCATAATCAGATCCCAATATTGGTCTGTCCATGGCATGGATAATCATCCCTGTATGTATCCTTGTCGGCAATGATCTTAACCTGCTTACATATGGTGGAGACACTCCATTCGCACTACTCGATCATCCTTGGGGACACTCAGGACATGCTATGGGATCTGGCGTTCGATCTTTCAGTGGTTTCAGATTGACCATCTCACTTATTTATTCATTCGCGGGGTTCCTTCACAGAGGCTTGCATTCCTTCCTTCTGCCCCAAGACCGGACTCTCTTTCTTCGTCTGATATGTTTAGGCCCCAAGTGCTGTGACTATCATCCCCCTCACCCTTGTCTAAGTTCAGTTTGCTCAAATACATTGCCCTGAGTTCATTGCTAAACAAGTTTCCTTCCTCACTTTGTAATTACGGTACCGGAGATCGATCACCATTCTCTCGAGTTCCGTAATCACTATAACGTCTTAATAGTCAATAGACCTTATCAATTCTTTCTCCAATGCTGTTCCCATCAAGTCTGTCTTCTTCTATCGCTACTCTAGATATTGCTGGCATTACTTGCTTTATCAGAAGAATCTCCTCCACTCTGTCCCATCATATTTGTGGGCTCGACCTCATTTGTTCTTTACGAATAAGACAGGCATCAAAACCTGACTGTCTCCTCTTTCGTCCTATTTCTTCATCTACTTCCCTTTGCTTTCTCACATCTCTTCCAATTCTTTCTTCCTCTCGCATTCTGCACTCATTACTCTTTCCCTTCTTTCCTCTTCTCTTTGTCTATGTAATCTTTTTTTCCTTAGTTGTTGTGCTTTTTCCTCATCTCTCTTCCTTTCCTTTCTGTCCATTTCTTATATCGCTCTATTGTGATACTTTCTCTGTTCATCTGCCCGTTCTTCAATGTTTTCTTGTTTTTCCTTATATATCTGTTCTTGTCGCTCCCTGCTTTTACTTTTCTGATCATCCTCTTTCAATCTTTTCTCTCGTTCCTTAGCCTCTCTTTCTTGTTCGTCCTTATCTTTTCTTTGCCTAACTTCTTCGATACTTTTCCCATCTATCTTGAGTAATATCTGTCCTCCCATCCATTTCTTTTGTACACACGCTGCCTCACCAGAAATAGACAAGAGATTAAGAGATGGAAAGGAGAAAAGGATAACTTTTCTCCTTTCCATCTCTTAATATCTTGTCTATTTCTGTCGACAAATTCAACTGCTCACTTTTTTCTTCCTTGTCTTGTAGGATCTTGTAAATCTCTTCCTTTCTTTTATTTTGTCCGGACTATCGTGGCTACTGTAAACAGGGGTTCATATATCAGATTGCTCTACCTCGTAGCTGCTCTTAGTTCATTCAAAGGATTCACTCCTGTATCTTCCATAGCAACACTCTTTGCCTCAAGCCAGATAAGGGGAGCTGAGGGCTCAATGCCTTCTGCCTTATGCTGGTTAAGCATCCACTCCTCAGGTGGCGGGTATTCTTTTTCCTCTTGATACATCTTCGAGAGCTCTAAAATCTTTTCTCTAATGTATTCCCTGTGTACGCAGCGTGCAAGTATCTGTCATGTGTTGCAATACCACTCTTGATCCCCCTTGTGGTCAAGGCATGAATATTGTATTTGTTGTGCTCTTTACCCATTCCGCACTATACTGTTTGAGCTGGGGCATGTGTTTTGGCAGTGTGTTACATAGGTGCATGAGAGGAGTGTCCTCTATAATGACAATTTTCAATTTATTGTCAAAACTTACCTGACTGTTAAATAAACCTTATACCTTTGCTTAAATCACCACATTTCAACCTTTTAAAACAACAAATACCACCTTGAATTGCTGCTCAATCCTCTTATTTTGATAACCTATCTGGCAGCAATTGCTTTACTGTACTTTTTCTCGCTCTTCGATATTCTACTTAACAAACAACATTTAGACTAGTCCACTTTACACATTATACACACTGTGATCACTCTTCCCTCGCCTTTACTTTTTAACCCTATACAGGGTTTGAGACATCACCTATCGTAGTCCTGACTTTGTGTTTTATATTTCACTCTACCCCCGTTGGGATTTGAAATGTCTCTTTCTGATTCCCTTGAATCAGGTTTTCCAAGGTGGTTTCTCTTATCTCTACATTTGTTTCCCATTACTCAAAGATATTACAATCCCGATCCTTATTTGTCATTCCCCTTAATCTACTCACCATTCGTTAATCGACTCGAGGTCTTCAGTATCGACTCCTGCTCCAATCTGTTATTTTATGTTATGTTATGTTACTTGGCATTTATATAGTGCCTTATGTATCATTGGTATGACCTTAAACACCCTCGGGAACCATAGTTTAAGTCAGTAGGGAGAGAGAATGTGGTATGGTGCGTGGGCGCATTGGATATGTGTGCAGCTGGTGTGATTGTTGCATGATAGTTGCTTCGTAGCGGTAGGTGTGGTGCTGAGGAAATCAGTTGGATGTGTTCAGTCTGGTGGGTGGACACTCGGACTGAGTTCTGGCTGTGTTAGGCCTGAGGAGACGCCTAAAAGCTAGCCGGAATGTGCTCAGCTAGCTGTGTTTTATTAGAACAATTAGGTGTTTGTGGGGTCATGTTAGTATGGGAACAGCTAGGCTGAATGTGTCATAGCATAGCTGTGTTCTAGTTGAATGATGGTATATAGGAGAGAGTAAGCATAGTGGTGTGATAAGGTGGTTTAAATCAGTGAAGCGCTAGCGGTCAGGCATGAGAGCAGGACGAGGGGCGTATATTGTGGGATACGTATATAAAGCGACAGGATGGATAGGGTAACATGGGGATACAGGTACTGTCATTCAGTCCACTTCATCCGTTCCATCCGCCGATGCGGTTCTATCCACTTTATCCAGTTGTTCAATTAATCCGTTCTGTCCACTTACATCTGTTCCATTCACTTCATTTGTTCTATCCAATTCATTCCTGTCATCCATTTCATCTGTTTCAACCACTTCATCCGTTCCATCCACTCAACCGTTCCATCAACTATATGCACTTCATCGTCCATTCTATCCACTCCATTATCCGTTCCATCCACTCTATCATCTACTCCATCATTTCCATCCATTTCATCCACTTCGTCCGTTCCATCCAGTTCATCTGTTCCATCCATTCATCAGTTCCATCCACTTCATCTGTTCCATCCACTTCATCCGTTCCATCCGTTCCATCCACTTCATCCGTTCCATCCGTCCCATCCGTTCCAACCATTTTGTCCGTTCCATCTACTTTATCCATTCTCTCCACTCTGTTCATTCGATCTGTTCCATCCACTCCATCCGGCCATTCCATCCATCCAACTGTCCACTCCATCCATCCAACTGTCCACTTCATCCATCCACTTCATCCATGCATCTATCAATCTGTTCCATCCACTTCATCACTTTCATCCACTTCATCACTTCCATCCACTTCATCACTTCCATCCACGTCATTGCTTCCATCCACGTCATTGCTTCCATCCACTTCATCACTTCCGTCCACTTCATCACTTCATCACTTTATCTGACCACTTCGCCTTCCATCCGCAGAGCGCCCGTGGAAACCGGGCAGGGATTTCATCATAGGGGGACCTGCCCACCATCTCGGTTCTTCTTGCAAGTTTATTTCTATTCGGCCGCTATACACAGGAATATCTGCAATCGTGCAGCTAATGGCGGAGGATGCCTGATCATCCAAATATCTGGAGATAAATTAGTTTGAATCTTTAAACCATCCACACTGCTACCATGTGAGCTTAGGGCCATTTAGGAACGTGCATGTAATCTGTAAGAGGATTCAATCCCGCACTACAGCTAAGTCAATGCCTAGTCCAGAATACTGAATGAAAACCCTTATTGATATATCTTTATGTCCAGTTCATGCGTTCTGGATGACTACCCCTATATAACACCCCTCTCTTGGAATCCCCCTGACCCCACTGAGCCAAGAAGTAGTTCTGTTTTGCAAGTTAAAAGGTTTATTTGATAATTTAAACAATAGATATATATATGTCACACCTTATAATAAATTAATAATTGAATATCACACTTAATCTGATATGATAAAGGTTAACAACGGAGAATCTGGCACTAACACGCTTCTCTATAATCAATAAGGAGTTGACATGAAATGGATAAGGTAGCACAGTGGTAAATAGGTACAGAAGTATAATGTGGTAGAGAATGCTTTATAGGGTTCAAGGAAATGCAAGGTTGAATGAATGAAATGCAGTATAGAAAATACTCAATATGATTTCAACAAAACAATGTAATCACTTTTCTCTGGCAATCCCCTCCCCCCCTTGATACAATGCAAGGAAATGGAAGGAAAACACACAGTTCTCAGAAATGCAATCAAATGTGATTCAGTTCACCCCAGCAAGCTTAGACTACAGAAGTTTGAAAACACAGGCAAAATGCTTTGATATGTGCTGGCAATTCAGTGAAAAGTATGCTAAAATGCTTTTGATTCCCTCTAGAGGTTCAGGGTGAGTGGTATCTACTCTCTATGAATTCAGGATCACCTTAACAATGCTTTAGTAGTAACTAGCAGGTAAACAAAGTTTTTGGCAAGGAAAAGCAAAACTGCTGTCTTTTTACACGTGGAGAAATTTGCAAATCGCGGCAAAATTCGCGAATGCGCCGGGCACTATTACAGAGGAAGTACAAGGACTATCACTATCGTTTTGGGGTCCTAAGAAAGCCTATGATCTCAGCTTCCAGGGGAAAGTTACTGCAAGTCTCTAGCACAAACGGTTGCGGAGATATGAGCGATTAAATAAAGGTCGTTTTTCAGATTTGAAATTTTAAAGTTCAAAAAGACAAGTGCAGCTTGCAACTAGCAAATCACAAGTGACAGCTTTGCAAATGACAGGTGACAGTTAGGAGATAGTTCTACTTAGATTAAACTAGATTGAATTATATTATTTTAACTAGGAGATTGGTTCTGCACAGTTTTCTAGGTACTCACACTATATTCTTGAGTGAAATGGGCCACGCCACGGATCTGGTTTTAGACTCGCCTCTGGTCTCTGCACTTCACAGTGATCTGGGTCAGCTCTCTCTGGTTCTCTGGTCTGGGTCTCTAGTTCTGGATAGATAGAAGTCTCTAGTTTGGCTCTCTGGAGGTTTGATGGAGGTAAAGTATGGATTTTCCCGGCAGAGCTTCCAGCTGCAAATGGATTTGAAGGTCCCTATCTGTCCTGTCTCTCTGCTTTTATGTGTTTAGAATGTGGGTGTGTTGTAGCATCACTGACCCTACCTCTCTCTCAGCTTCTAATTGGTCAAACTTCCATTTCTCACTTGATTGGGGGAGCTAAGTTGTGTCAGAGTGATGTCATTTTACAGCCTGCAGAAAGTCCACTCCTCCTGTCAACTTACACACAAATCTAGATTTGAACCCAAATACATATTTGCAGAGGTACATGTTGTTTTAAAATCATCTGCACCCCTCACATATCACAGGAGGTATCTCCTGTTCAAACTCTGCTCTTCCTGGGAGCTTGCATTCAGAAATGGCAATATTTTGCACTTTTTAACTGGTTTGCAATTCCGGGCATTACCCCAAATTTACACACATGTGCGCAAGGAGTATGGACATTAATTGATGAAGTGTCAGATTTTTCACATGCACACATTTTGAGTAATATCCTCTTTTCCGCCAAAACCCCCCTGAACATACCACCGGGTCCTAGCACGTCTTAAAATGTGGGCAGAAAAATCACAAGAATTATGGTGTCATTTAAATAATTTTCACAAGTCCGTACTATGAGTTATTCATCTTTTTCTAAAACCATATTCTGGCTATAGAGGTGTGTCTTTTCAGGTCACATGGTACAGAAACCAGTCTTTCCAGTTTCTGCCAAGCTCAGAGACCCTGCCCCTCCCAGCTTCTGCCAAGAGGAAGCTCCATTTACGACTCCCGCCAATAAAACATTTGCCTGAGTCAGGACAGGGCTTTGTTCAATTTCCTGCAGAGCCCAGGTAATTCAATCAGGGAAGTGTCATATCCCTTTTGGTGTGAGCAGCAAAAGGGCAGCTAGGCCTGGGAACACAGCTGTGACTCAAGTTTCACTCCTGATGGGGGTAGTTGCCAGGCAGAATTCAGTTCCTTAAGCCAGGTTACAGATAAAATGTCACTTTTTGTTCCCCAGTTTAAGTCAAGACATTTTTTTACATATGCAGCTAGAATGCTGATTCTAAGTTTAAAACTATGACATTTAAACAATTGCAACCTATGTGACACTCAGAAGTAGGTCACTCAGTCAATTTGAACATTTAGATTTGTAGTGTCTTTCAGTCCAAATTTACTTAAACTGCTGAAATCCACAGGTCAGCCAGTCTTGTTATACACCTTCAAGTCACTTCAGAATATAACTTTACATTGGATCCACCTCTCAGTAAGTCTTTCTTTGGCTTGCTTTGGGTTCATTTATTCAGTTTTCTACAAAATCTGGTGGTTTTAAAATGCCGGCTTTTGGATAGTGGTGAGTACTGGTACTGCACCCATTTTTGGGATTTAAGAAAAGGAATTCTCCACAGTTATGGGTTTGCTTTTGGCAATCAGCATTGCCATTCCCAATGGTTTCAGACTACTGTGTGGGTAGTCCAATGGTGGTTTTAGGCAGTGTCCTTCTGTGCCCATAACATCGGCAAAAATGAGTGGCAGCCTATTCTTCATGCATTTCCTTGTGCATTTTCTGGGAAGCTCTGGCCATCATGATGTTTTCCATGTCAGTACTGCACAGTTTTGAGGTATGGCTCGGATGCATGGGTAAATACATCCCACAAATCCAAATAACTGAACCAACACAGGAAGATGGCAAAGTACTGGCTTATTAACAATGATCCAAAACAGTTAGTTACAACGAACATCAACGGACATACGCTCGATTTCCCTCAGCAATCTTTTCACACAACAAAGATTTTATACTAAAAATAATGGCAGAGATTACGGCATACTACATGGCAAATAATGAAAAACCTACTGGTAATCGGGATAGGCTTAAGGGGAACATCTAAGTATACTATCTGTAGGAAGTGGGATTGTAATTGCCTGCCCACTGTTAGGTGGACTACATATGTCTACCTCTAAAACATGTCATCTTCAAAAACATTAAGTATACGGTTTCTTATTGGTTTCTCAAACAATAAGGACCTCTGTTATATGGACCTCAACAATTGGTTGGCACGCTTGTGCCATGTCCAGAACATTAAGTTCACTTAGCAGCACATGCGCCCAGACCCAGGTGCAAGGAGGTGGGCCTAACTCTACCTACCCACCCAATTAGCACAACATCTCTCATCGCCCATGCCTTCTGCCATGAAGATGGCCTTTGAACTTGACCTTGAAAAGTATCCTTGTCTCAGAGAGTGCAAGGGAGTGCAGGCACACACTATCGTTGTTCTAGGACTCTGAGTTCAAACTCTATTTTCATCCTTGGCTCACATGACAGAAGACCATGATTTGGTCCATTTTGTAGCTTTTAAATGTCTTAAATGAATTCAACTTGGCACACTTGGCGTTCTTTCTTTGCACCTTAACAAGGGATGATTCATCCTTTGTTCGTTTGCTCCTTTCCAGAATAGATAGCTGACCTTGGCTGCTTCAATCTTCAATTCATGCCAGACAGCGTTACCATGCCCCTCCACGATTCAACTTATTCTTGCTGCGACATAGTTTTTCAAATCCCTCTTCATGGGTCCTGGCTTACTAAATTCATAAAACTGATGTCCAGTTTCTATGCAGTGGTGGCTATGGCTGCATTCTATTCACTACATATAGCCAGCTTCTATGATGACTTTAAGAGTCTGTACAATTATTGAACGGTTGATTCTCTGTAGCACTTTGGGCACTTGTAATCTTCTTTTTCATATTTAAAGTTCACTTGATTCTTTACTCTGCCATTAGTTTTTGTATGATCCATACATCCTCTTCAGCCAGTATCCTGCAATGTCGCTCATACACTCTTATGATGTTACAGGCTTCTTTCTGTGTTTTTATTATATTCCTTCAGGGAGTTACTCCCTCAAATTGACGTCACTTCGGGGATACATTCGATAGGGTTGTCTCAATGGGTATCTTCTTTCAAACATACGTTGCGGTATTGGCACAACTGCTGGTGTCAAACACGGCACAATCTCAGGCTTCCCAAATGTGCGAGGGAGGAGGGCAGGGTGTCCTGCAGAGGCATGCAGCTGCTACTCTACAAGACAAATCTACCAAGGACACCAGACCGTCAATACTGAACAATGTCTATGAGGCTAACGTCCTACACTATCTGCTGGATACTGCAGGTCTGACCCATAATGCATGGCATGGTACCTGGCAGGATGGTATGTACAGATTTGAGAATTTGAGAACAGGCCAGATGGATGATTGTTGAACTCTACTCTTGTGGTTTCCTGCACTGGTTTTATTTTCAGTCAAATGTTTGTATTTTGGATGTAAAAAGAAAAGATTGGTGGTCAGTCAAAGTGATCCGGTTACTCTGATACATGCAGTGGCTGGGTGGGCACATGATCTGGCCCCACATCTATCAAGCCATGAGGCTTTTTGCTGCTCCAGAAGTCCTTTAGCTCTGACCCCATAGTGCACATGGTTGTATAGTACTGTACTTGTAAACACATGACACATAGAATATAAAGAACTCAAACAAGTAGTAACAGAGGTGCTGTGAACAAAACCCACAGTTCTGACTTTCTGCAGACAAGATGCAATGGATATGGTTCAAAACTGTGGTCCTGTTTAAACAGTTTAAATAATGCTATAAAAAAGTCAACTTTGATATGTGAGACAACCTTGCTTCTTATTCTGAGTATTCTCATGCTGAAGATTGCACATGAATGCTTCTTGGTGACCACACCCAGAACAATAATGACAAGAAAAGTGCACTTTTGTGGTAGCTAATTCAACACCCCTTGCACCCATTCTGATCCACGTGCCTGCATCCCCACCAAAGCAGGTATCTCGCAAATCAATCTGGACCAAACATGCAACCCTCCCACATAATAAAGAAGACAAAAACACATTTATTATTCATGCGTAAATCAATAAACTGGAGTGGGATTGCGTAGCGGGGGCAGAAACGCTGGGAAATGATGTTCACATTAATTAACAGTATTTAACTGATTGTAAGTTCCACCAGCCCCACCCACTACATTTTCTAGATCAGGCTGATGGGAGAGCTAGTCAAAAGCATTTTATGA
This sequence comes from Ambystoma mexicanum, assembly GCF_040938575.1. Taxonomy (NCBI): domain Eukaryota; kingdom Metazoa; phylum Chordata; class Amphibia; order Caudata; family Ambystomatidae; genus Ambystoma; species Ambystoma mexicanum. The sequence continues at coordinate 168,992,824 of NC_090935.1, forward strand.
GCAGCAGATGTGACTGTGAAAATAATGACATCAATTACTTAAATACCTGTTACTTAGAGACAGAGAGGACATTATAAAAAAGTTAATGTCCGTTGGTATTGACAGCCATTAGTAAATACATCTACACTATGCAACCTGTGGGGTACAAGAGTCTCCAGACAACAACTATCATCAGTGATCTGCTTTGTATTATCTGGGTAGGTCTCCTGCAAGTGCAACACATTTGGTAAGCAGAATCTGAGCATATAAGGGCATCAGCTATCTGGATGGGAGTGGCTCAGGGTAGATTGTAATTGTTACTCTGATTGATTTTTATAGAACACCTTTTACCATTATTATAGTCTCAACTCTGTTGTGGTGGGAGAATGCCTTTGGCGTTGCAGCCCAGTGAATGGGACATTCTCATAGATGTTTAAAATTCATGTTTGCATATGGCCAAGATGAGGAATTGGCTGGGCTGGCTATGCTCTTTTAGGGAGAATTCCCCAGAATGGCTAATTTTCCTTACCTACTGAGTCCCTCACCAGCTTTGCTGGATTTCTAGGATTTCTTTCTTTCACCTGTTAAGAGTGTGAGCCTTTTTTTCCCGCTCTTACATGTGTTTTGCTGTGTGTGTTTAACATTTTCTTGTGTTCATAGACTGTGGAGCCTCACCTACTCAACAGGCATCACCGTTTTACTGTATGTTACACAGCACCTTCAGTGCAGTGACACAGGGTTGTCTTTTAGACTTCCCAACTCAAACTCCATTTTCTGGGACTGACTACTGTCTCCCAGAACATGTAAAGTTGCCATTGACTTTATTAGTCTTTTTAAAATCCACAGACCCAGTACAAACTATCATACATAGAGTACTGGAAAGGGTTAATACTTATCGCTTTGTGTCTGTTTCTCTTAGAGCATTGTTTCTCTCCCTTTTCATCAAGACTTGGCTGGTAGCAGTGGTAACTACCCTATTTTTCCTCCCACGGTTATCTTAAATAACCTTTGTATTGTTTAGGCTATCGTTGGTAGCCTGGAACTTAAATCCGCTGGACCATATACGTTTTTTATATGGTTCCAGCTGGGTTTATTCGCCATTTTCTTTTTGAAAATGTCTTTCTCGTGTTTTACTCTGTGTGCCAACCTAGGTTTGGTCCCTTTGTTTGCCGTCCTTTCACGGGCTTCTACGCAGAAGCCCTCCTTAGGTGCCTTTAAAGTCTGGGTAGGCATGATGTGAGGGAGGGGTTTTAGGGCCCCTGCCATGGGTTCCCTTGGTAACCCAAGTCGCTCTCCTGTTTGATTGGCTAGGTGACTGTCCCGCCAGGATAGCCACCCTGCTGCGTGATTGACAGCCAGGCTGTGTGAATGGGGGACAACTGCATAAAAAGCAGGTCTCTGGGTCTGGAAAGGCAGAGTCACAACTGCAACGAAAGAACCAATGAGGAGCTGACAGAAGAGGACCCTTACAACGACTGAACCGCATGGTGAAGCCCTGCTGCAGGTCCGAATCTTCAGACTCCAATGGCAGAGAAGATCCACCAGGAATCTTCTTCCCCAGAGCTGATGGGACCAACCAGTTCACCCCAAACTGGTTGGTCGAATTTGTTTTACAGAGCCACAGTGAGCCGGATAGTCAGGAAGGTTGGTCCCTGCTTGGGTTTTAAGGAGCACACCTTTTATTTGTTGCTTTGCTCTGCTGCTGGTTTCTTCCCTGGGCAGTGCAGGACCCTCCAGTCTTCCTACTTCATGTCAGTCCAACAGTCGCTTCAGGAATTGTGAGCCTGCAGGACCTGCCAGGAATGTCCGCCTCAGCTACAGCTTCTTTTCCATTTAAAGGTACTGTGCAAATCAGGATGGTCGTTTTGTCCAGGCTGTGGGGTACCAGTGGTGCAGGGGTGGATATCCATTTCTAAACCATCAATCAGCCCCACACCTCAAATAAACCAGAAGGGATCTGAACAGATTGGAAAAACAAGCACATTTTAAACCTCCTTGTACAATTTTGGTAACGTGGATGGAACGGCAGTCTTATCTCTGAAAGGTTGCGGATCGCTGGTTAGTTGCAACACAGCTAAAATACAATTATTAAGCAATGATAAAATGGACTGTCCAGTGAAGGTTGTATCAAAAATATTGACTTTATTTCACAACAGACAGTTCTAGCAACACTATGAAATACAACCCAAACTGTAAAGGAATGCAGAGGACAGACCGTTTCAAAGAAAGAAAAGGGATTCACTCTGGATACTGACAAGAGGGTAGTTGCTAGGGTTAATAATCACAACAGTTTAAGGTTTCATGACATTAGCACAAAGGGAGCAATGAGTCTTAATATGTCTCTAGGGGTCTTCTGAGAAGGACCAGGGTACAGAACCAGAATGTACCTTGTGTTGTAGGTGTTCTTGGTGCTTGACAGGGTCGAGTCAGCTTCAGGGCACTTTTAAGGCTTTAATGACAGAGTTTGAGAAGGGAGTCAGGAACAGGGATTATGCAGCATGACGGCACTGTGAGTGGGGCTGGACGAACGGCTACAGGCAGGCTTACAAGGCAGTTCAGGGTCAGGAATCGCTATCTCGGTGCTGATCGGCAGTTCGGAAGCAATGGTCAAGAAATCACAGATGTCTTTCAGTGACAGCGACTTGACAACAGTCAGCATTGCCGTCGGGGACAGATTGAGGAACTAGACTGGCTTGAAAATGTCCTTTAAGGCAGCCGGTGGTAGACGCTCATTGAGGCACTTCTCCCAGCTTCTTCAATGGCACTTCCTTTCTTTGAAGTTTGCGTCAGAGCTTAGCAGGTCACAGTGTGCTGGCTGGGTACTGGTTCTGGAGCAGCTTGAGGGTCCTTTGAGTGCTGGTTCTCCCTCTGTTCCCTGGGAGAAGTTTCTGGAAGGGACCTTGCTTTCCTCTTTGGATATACTGCCCTTCCTTCATTGATGCAAGATGTAAGGAAGACTGTACCATCAGCCAGGGTCCAAGGTTCAGTTCTTCTTTGTTACTTCAAGTGAAGTCTTCAGACAATCTCCTTAAATAGGAGCTCCAGTCCTCTTGCAAAGCCGAGTGGGCCACAGTGATTGGTGTAGGCTAAGCCTACCTTAATGAACTCATCCTGGTGTCCCTACCAACAATCTCCTGTATGCAGGAGGTCAATACCATAGTGCTTTGTAACAGGAAAGGTAATGTCTGAAATCAGGAACAAGATGTGCCCCAGAACTAAAATCGCAGTACCCTTCTCTAGCCACACTCCCTTGTGATACTAAGCTCCACCCATCTTCCTGTCTGTTGTTGATGGAAGATTCTCTCTGTTTAATGGTCTTCGCTGTGTGGTTCCTATTCTATTAAATTGGCAGATAACTCTTGAAGCTGCAGCAAGACCAGAATCTCTGACTCCTGCCAACCACATTCTCATACCTTATGAATGGAGTCCCACTAGTGGGGTGGCCTACTGTAACCAGCAGTCGCAGAGATGACAGCTCACTGTCATTGATACTGAGGGCAGAAGCTGGCTTCAGGTTGAAACAGTTACATATGAACGGTTGTTGGGTTACCTGCCTTATTTGTTGACCTCTGCTGCCCTGCCAGGCCCCATGTGGGCCTGTTGAAGTACTCTCTATTGGTATGCTAATTGCTGCCACCAGTTGCAAGGCCTAACAAAAGAGCAGGGTGGATTGTTAGTTAATCAGGCTGGTCGTAGGTTGGGCCACCCCCTTCCTGGTGATGAAATAGTGCCCTCCTAGCTGTCTCATTCCAACTAAATATGACACGGCAGACTGTGCCTGTAGTCTGTGTCCTCCGGGAGAACATGTGTTTGTCATGGTGTGAGCATAGAAAAATGTGTTTGGATTAGCCCCAACACATTTTCCTTAGGTTAGTAGACCATTTCTATTTCTATTTCATTCCTAATGCGCCGGTAACTCGCAAGTCTCGCAAGGACACATGGAACATAGATGAATTAACGAGCCAGGCAAAAAAGGAGATGCTGGTAGTTGTAAGAAGACCATTAATTAAAAATATATGTCTTCACCAGCTTGCGAAAAGTTAGATAGTTCACTTCTTTCCTTATATTAATGAGCAGATTATTCCAGAGACCTGCTGTGACAGTCGGAAGGATTTACCTAGGCCTAGCATATGTATGTACTTTGCCACCACGACTACGTTTTGATCTGCTGATCTTAAGGTACGGGTAGATATATATGTACGCATTTTATATTTCAAGTACCCTGGTGCCTTCCCATGGATACAACAATTTGCTATCTTGTGAGAGCTTTGAATTTAATTCTATTCTCAACTCTAAGCTAGTGCAGCTCTTTCCTGGAATTGCTGACATAGTCAAATGTGGGTATGCACTTAATGATTCTAACAGCATTATTCTGTATGATCGGATAGACTTGGAGGAATTTGTTGTTTGCCCCTACCATCAGGGTGTTACTATAATCCAAACGGGATAAAATGGTTGCCCTAACTACTGTGGCACAGTTGTCCTCTGATAGGTAGGGTCTGATAGCTCTAAGGAGTCTAAGGTAATAACTGCATTTTTATATGTATTGCGACTGTACTTCGCCTCCTACTGATGCTTCCATCATTATGCCCAATGTTTTGACTTTGTCGAGGACCTTAATCTGTGTGTTTTCTATCCGGAAGGAATTGTATTCTGGGGAGAGAGAGTTTCTGGCCTGTTGAGAACCGAAGACGATCAACTCAGTCTTCTTTCCATTTAAGCACATCCAGCTGGTATTCATCCATTGTTCTATGCTGGAATAATTGTTGAGCAAATTATTGTTATCTTTCTTGTGATCACCACAAGGTTCCATCACTACCTGGGTATTCATCAGCGTAATTGGTAAACAAGATTTTTAACTGATCCAGTATGAGGCATAGAAATCTAAGATATAGGTTTAACAACAACAGGGACATACTGGCTCCCTGTGGAACCCCACAGAGGATCTCTTGTTCTGATGAGAATTTTTACACCCCAGTGAACCCGTGATGTCCTGTTTTTTCAGAAAAGACATTATCCACCCTTTAGCTGCTGGTGAACAGTTGACCATTTTCCCCAGAGCCACTTCTAGGAGGTCATGATCAAGAAGATCAAATACAGCACTAAGGTCCAATAGGATGAGAAGGCCTGCTTTCCCTTTCTCCATGATGCTCAGCATCTTTGTCTGAAGATCTATCATAGCAATCTCCGTGCTATGAGCAGGTCTGACGTCCGACTGTTGGACATGAAGGGATTCTGATGCTTCCACGTGCGCCTGAAGTTGTGATGTAGCTATCCTGTTCATCATTACTAATAGGATGTTACAGTTGGTAATGGGCCTGAGATTGCTGGGGTACCTGGGATCTAGTCCTGGCTTCTTGTTCAGGGGGGTGACCGCAACCATTTTTATGTCCTGAGGGACTAATTGATCCCTGAAGGAAGAATTGACAATTTTAGTTTGAAGAGGTGAAAAAAGATCTGAATTTTCCCAAATCATTTTTGCCAGTGGGATGTTTTCAGCACATGAAGAAGGCTTCATGGAGGCAAGTGTTTTTTTCCATATCCTCTGGGGTGATATTAGAAAACCTAAAAGTTCTAACATTGACAACAGCCTCTTCCAGATGGATATTTATCTCTGGCTTTTTAGATTTTCAAGAAGAAGGCATTTTGGGTATTCTCACACTCCTGTTGAGATGGAATAAAAGGAGGTGAGATCGCCTTATGTTTCTCGATAGACTTGAGAATGCTAAATAGTTTACCTGTGGCATTACCTGCTGATATAATTTGATTATCAAAGTATTATTTTTTTGCCTCTATTTCTTGTATCTTAGCTCAATGTTCTTCCATTTTTCCTTATTCTCTATAGTGTTTTATTTTCCATGCGTTTTCAAGATTTCTCTTTTTTCCTTTAAGACTAGATAGATCTTTTGAAAACTAGGTACATGGTTTAGTAATGGATCTGCATGTTTTGAGTTGAAGAGGGGCGTTCTGATCAGCCAGTTCTTTAAGATGACCAAGAACATTGTTCTTCATGACTTCACATGAATCTTCTTCTTTAATGTTATCATTAATATCCTTTATGCAGGATACTAACTGTTCCCTATTAATATTTTTAAAGTTCCTTTGGACTAATTTCAGTGGTGGATTAGGAGTTTTATCTCCAGAGGAGGGAGGAATAATTTGAAAAGTGACACTGAAATGGTCTGACCAAATACAGTGTTCCAACTTGTAATCATGTGTTATTAATTTGTTTTTCACTACCCAGTCTAGTTGGTGCCCATTTTCCATTGTGGGTTCACTGTTATTAACGTGAAATTCTACGTTGTTCATTAGTCTCTCTAGATTGGTGGCATCTTTGTCTGCTAGGTTACCGCACCATCTATTAAGATCTCCTACTATGAGTGTTGCGCTATTTGGACCTTTAACAAGGTTGAGAAGATGGGAAATCTCTTCATTGAAGTCGGGGGTAATGGTTGTCTATATATAACTACCAGGTTAAGGCAGCGATTTCCAGTTGGCAGATATTTTAAGTGAAGAATTTCATTACTCTTACATGTAGATTTACCTGGAAACATGGGAATAGAGCTCCTTGCAATAACTGCCACGCCGCCTCCTTTGACCATGTGTCAGTGATGTAAAATATGTCAATGCCCTCCTCAACGATCCTATCATGGATGCATCACCATCATTCCATTCAATTAAAAATGTCAAAAGACCCAGGCGGCCACAGGCCCACCATGCAGATTGTTGAATTCCTCAGACAGGGGCTCTGACAGAGCTTCTATTTGATGTTGCTTTGTCTTCAGATCTTTTTTGGGGACAAAAGGCAAGTTATCTATGTAGGGTCATCTAGGTGCTAAGTAGAGGCTACCCTTGCGTCTTCTAAGTGCAATTAACAGGTTGTTCTGGTCCCTCTTCTACGTGTGAAATGGTGTGCAGTCATAATGTCGACAGTCAAAATGTCGACAGTCAAAATTTCGAAAAATAAATGTCAAAAAAAATAATGTCGACAAACAATAATGTCGACATTTTTCGATATTTTTTCGAAATTTTGAATTTATTGTATAAATAAATATATATATATATATATATATAAGATGTGTTGAGTATGAGGGGTGGTTGGGGGGGTGTTGGGGGGGTGTGGGGGGTGTTGGGTGAGGGAGGTTGGGGGGACCCCCCCATAGTAAATGATACTATTTTTATTTATTTAATTATTGACTAAATAAATAAATAAATAAATATATAATTGGTATGTGTTGAGTATGAGGGGTGAAAGGGTGGTTGGGGGGGTGTGGGGGGTGGCAGGGGGGTGTTGGGTGAGGGGGGTTGGGGGGACCCCCCCATAGTAAATAATCCTTTTTTTGGTTCTTTGGTTATTTATTTAATGAATAAATAAATAAATAAATAAATAAATAAATATATATATAATTGGTATGTGTTGAGTATGAGGGGTGAAAGGGTGGTTGGGGGGGTGTGGGGGTGGCAGGGGTGTGTTGGGTGAGGGGGGGTTGGGGGGGACCCCCTCCATAGTAAATGATCCTTGTTTTGGTTATTTATTTATTGAATAAATAAATAAATATATAAATAGAATGTGTTGCATATGAGGGGTGGGAGGGTGGTGGTGGGGGTGTAGAGGGGTTGCAGGAGGGTGTTGGGTGAGGTGTTGATAGTTTTAAGGGTTTATAGTCATAATGTCTAAAAAAAAAATGTCGACATTTTTTTTTTGAAAAAATTACTTTTTACATTATAAGTATAGGATGTCGACATTATTATTTTCAACATTTTTTTTCGACATTTTTGTCTGTCGACATTTTTTTTTCGACATTATGACTATAAACCGTGGAAATATAGGCTACCAAGTGATCAAGGAGGTAGGATTCTGAATCATAAACAGGCTACCTTGAAAGTCCTAATGAGATATCTTCCCAGTTCTTTACACACTGCTAGCAGTCAACTGCTAACAGCGGTTTCAGGATACTGGTGCTGGTTTGGGATCTTTAGGTGCAATGCAAGTTACCTGCATAGATAGATGCTAAATGAATAAAGGTATGTCCATTAATATTATGAATCACAACTGAACATGTTCATAAACTTAAACTATATTACTGCATATTACAATACAACTGTACATTATGGTTTCATATGCATGACGAAGCTGAGGAAGTATGGAAGAAGCTTGAATGCATTGTGTCCTATCCACCCCAAAACCATCATACTGAAATGGAAGGGTGGAAAATCCCAGCTCTTAGCAGACCAGGTAGCCCAGGAAATCCCAGGCCCAAAAAACGGCAGAGTCAGAGTAAAGGACAATGGCCTGTTTAATTTAACAATTGTAAAACAGGGACATCAGTAAGTGCACAAGTCTCTAAGCTCTCTAATTTCATAATGCAAAACAACAGTTTAAAAGGTAAACATACATCACTTCTGACATCACAACATTATCTGGTTCAATAAAACCTATGGGAAGGTCTGATTTGATTAGTTGTATCATATAAGTATATAATCTATAAGGGTCGGCATTCTTATTGGTTTTACTCTATCTGATGGCTCCACCTAGGACCACCTCTAAATTGATAATGGTAGGTGTATGTCATCTTTACGTCTTTGGATTGGTTTGGGCAACTGTTGCAAAACAACACCATTTGAGAGCAAAAATTGGTTGGCTTTGACTTCACCGACCTTGATTACTTGGCAGGTCATTTTATGGTGGGCGATCGACATAAAGGTGCCTCCTTTCCCAATTATAACCCACAGTCTCTGGTTTCCTAGGCAACACGACAGGGCTTCAGCTTGGAACTGGGTTCTATCTTGTATCTTTTGTTCTGAGAATTCAGAGGGAGTGAAGGTCTTGGTTTCTCTATGTCTAAGGATATGAAATAGCCCTTGTCTTCCACCTCTGAGTCACGTGTGAGGAGACCACACTTTGAATTATTATGCTTGACTATTATCAGGATTTTAATCTATTTTACTTTGGTTGCAATTACCCTCTCTGTCCACTGGAGACTTGTACAAGCTATGTCTCTCCCAATGTTAGTCTTACTTAATGAGTACCCCGTCCTGAAAGGCTGTCTGGTTCTTTATTTAATCTAAGAGAAATGTGTCTTACACTTGGGAACTAGTCATCTCTTTGCCTGTTAGCTATTTCAGCAAATTTGGTTTTCCTGCAGCTTCGATGCTCCTTCAATCTCTCCCATTCATTTGAGTACGACAGCACCATCCATTTCACCCAAAGTCTGCTTATTACTGTTGTGGATCTGCTTTAAGCAAGCATTATGTGTGGTCTTATGCATCTTCCGTTACAGCGGATATATTCGGGTATATGTTTTCTAGTGTATATTGAGTGTAATGTATATTCTCATGTGTGACTGCAGGTTTACCTAATGTTCCTGTAACTTTGTGATGAATGTGTATCTGCTTCGTGTCCCATGCATCTACATGTATCAGCCATGGAATGATGTCACTTGCGTTTGTTACTCTTTAGCTACAGCATGTTCATTTATGCCAGATCTTGTAGGCTCATCTCTTCTTCAATTGTTTCGGGGCAAGGCCAATAGGGTCGTCTTAGTGAATAGTACCTTTCGTGCCTGCAGTATGCCGGTGGAGAGGGGGCTGTTTCCAGGACTGATACACTTCTCTCATTTCTGTGATATAGTGACATTGGAATGGCCAACGCCATGGATGATGCATTCATCGGTCGCTCAAATTTTACAGCAAAGAGAAAGGCCATACACCTACAATACCATTGTGTCTATAGGAGGCCTGATTCATGGAAGTGTTTTATAATGGGGCAATCCCATAGGAAAACGTTACATGAATCAGGCCCCTTGTCTTCCGAGTCGCAGAGTACTGATTAAAAGAAGGTTAATTTGTAGGCAAACTGTAGCTTGCATCGCCAAAGTCAACAGGGGTAACATGCCTTCCATTGGTAAATGGATTAGTAAAAGGGTATGTTACATTCCATTGGTAGGCTTTTCAAGCCCAACAAAAAAAAGATTGGCAAATCTGTGGAATATGTATGAAAAAACTGCAATAGTGTTGTACTTTATTGTGTTCCATAATTCAGTGATAGATGTTTTACACCATGTGGGTGTGTGCAACATCTGGAGACGGACATGAGACCAGTTTTGAAAAGGGCTATGAAATGTTAAGAAAAATAAAAACGTCTCATGAACTCCTTGTACGTTGTAATAAAATATAGGTTTTGTTAGAACAGACATGAAAACAGAAGCGGGGACAGACAGCACGTTGAACTCAAGTAGCTTAATGACAGAGTAAAGGTGGAAGGAGGACTGCACCAGGAACACTGTTATTCATCTGGCTGTGGGAGCTATCCTACACAATTAATGAGTGTCCTTATTCCAATTAATGGCTACAATGCTGGAAGGTATTTCAGCCTTGCAACACCTGTCGCAGTACAAGTTCAGACAAGGACCGCCTGCATGCCACCTGGCCAGCCAGTCTGCCCTCCAGCTCGCTCACCTGCTTTCCTGCTCATCAGTGCTCCAGGTAAGCACATTCTAGTTTGAGGGAGTTTTGAAGGGGTGAGGAGCCATGGGTATGGCATTTTGTTGGGTGGTGGGGTCATAGGGATGGCATTTTGTTTGAGGATTACTGGGATGAGGTTTTGTTGGAGATTGGGGGGGTCATGAGGATGGCATCTTGTTGTGGGGCTGGGGGTCATGTGGATGAACTTGTGTTGGGGTTTATGGGGATGGCCATTTGCTGGGGGGTAGAGAGGGGTCCTTTTGTTGGGCTGTGGGGGATCATGGGGAAGGTCTGGGTGGGGGTCAAGGGGCATAGTGTTTGGATGGGGGTGGGGGGCATGGGGCATAGTGTTTGGTTGGGGAGTGGGGCTCATTGGGCATAGTGTGTGGTTGTGGATGGGGGTCATGGGGCATAGTGTTTGGTTGGGGGTGAGGTCAAGGGGCGGAATGTTTGCTCCAGTGTAGGGGTCATGGAACATAGTGTTTGGTAGGGGGTGGGGGTCATTGGGCATAGTGTTTGGTTGAGGTGGGTGTCATTAGGCATAGTGCTTGGTTGGGGTGGGAGTCCTTGGTCATAGTGTTTGGTTGTGGGGTGGGATTCATGGGGCATAGTGCTTGGTTGCAGGTGTGGGTCTTCTGGGGTCCAGGGTAATGCCATTTGTGGGGCGTGGTGGGAACAGGGCTATGACATGGTGGATGTGGTGGTTTTAGAGTGGTTTTAGGGATATGTCATTAGTGAGGAGGAATAGGGTGGTGCCAGGGCGATGCCATTGGTGGAGTTATGGGAGGATATTAAGACCGGAGCCATGCATTTGGTGGTGGGTGGGAGGGAAAAGGGGTTGGCCAGGTACATGCTGTTTGGTGGGGGTTGTGAGGATATGAGATACCACGACCATGCCAATGGTGTGGGGTGGGAGGGCAAAGCAGGGACTAGGGCCATGCAGTTTGGTGGGGGAAACGGGGCATGCTGTATTGTGGTGGGTGAGGGGCATGCAGTTTGGCGGGGGGACTCAAGGGACATGGGATATGCCATTTGGTGGGTGGTGGCTTAGCGCAGGACCATGGCCATGCAGTCTGGTGGAGGCCAGAATAAGGAAAACCAGGGTCATGCCATTTATGGGGAATAAGGGTGGCAGGATCATGCATTGAAAATAAATTGAGGTTGAAAACATCTCTTACCCCTACATCCCTGTTTGCCTGACTACCACCCCTCCCCAAGCACATTTACTTTACGGCCCACTTTAGGTAGGTAGCATGTACGGTAGCATTCAGCCCTATGCCAAAATCATTTTTGCACCCCTTTTCTAACCGCTCAGCTATTAGGCAATGAGACTTTTTGCGTCTCCAAGAAGCGTCGAAGCTCCCGTTATTGTATATGTTTAATCGCATAAACAAAAGATTAGAATATTAAAAACTGTAATTTCCTATTCGAGTGGCGACGGAGTTGCTGTAACTTATCCCAAAATTCAATGCACAATTCAATAAACACTTTTTTTGTTTTTTTAAATCTGTAGTTCTGTAATTAAAACGTGTCATTGTTTGAGAGGGAATTAAAAAGCAGCTTTGGATTTCAAGGGGTTCCCAAACTGTTATGCGTGGAGCGGTTATTTCCAAATATTGTTGCACAGGCTCTGGCATATCTACTGAGCCACCAAGCGGCGCGCCTACATGCTGCCTAAAGCATACATTAGTATACACAACCCGTGCTGCCTGAAGTATGTATGTATTTTTTTTATATGCCATTATTTGTCAATGGGTAAACAAACCCCAAATCGACTTATTCAAAAAGGCATTGGTGGTTGTAGGATTACATCTTCCAAAACTGCCCTTTAATGTGGGGGTTTGTCCAATTGAGTTCACTACCAATGCTGGTAGCATGAGACCAGTAGAACCTCATCCCTTATTACAGACCTGCTTCACACAGCCCTTCTGACTTTTTATGTTGGCACGCACATGGCAATCACATGACGGGTTGATCATTAACTTCTGGTGGCCTGAGGTGTGGGAAAATCATGGCGACCATGCACGATAACCTACCCCAATTCTCGGGAGGATAGCTCATGGGCAATGCGCTCGCCTTGGAAGTAAAAGGATGCAAAGCAACACAGGTTCCATCCCCAGGTACACACTTGGAAACCTCTGGGTATTAAGCGTGTTATAAATAACCAATTACAATTCCAATTCCAATTCCAACAATGGCTTCCCTGAGCGAGAAACAGCAGTGACGCAGTAGTTGTTCCCTTTCAGCCACATACTCTGAGATATCTCTGATCATTCTAGCAGACACACAACCAAGGGCTAGGCACTAGTGGAATAGTCAACACCAAAATAGGGGGGACGAAGGGAGAGGAGTAAGGGTCCTGGTTTGAGCACAAAGGGGAGAACACAGAGGGCAAAAGTGGCCGGATGGTGGGTGTGGGCAACGGGCACTGTTAGGCAGAATCATATGCAGTACCCTTTGGGAACACTACACACAATTAAGACTACATGTGTAAGTACAATTTCACCTTTGGTACAAGCCTGTACTACACAGTAAAGTGGTAGTGATGGCTGAGCACCCAGACTTATCTCAAGAGTAAAGTGGGCAGTACAAGAGTTTACACAAAGGACAACAATTACTATGGTTCAAACAAACACTGATTCAAGGTTTCTGAGTAAAAGAATATACATTTATTTACACCATCATTTATAAAAGAGTTCATAAAGCAGCGGAAAATCACAGTCTTAATATACTACAACAACCTCCAATCAATTCTGGACAAGTTAGGCTCTAAATGAAGTGTGAGCAAAATGGCACTCCAGCAATTTAAAAGGGAGAAAAGACAAGGGTATTCAAAATCAATAGCACCAACAAGTTATAGGCATGGCAATCTAGAAAAGCCTACTACAACTAGGATTCAAGTCAATAGTTCTTGGCCATTGTTAATTGTTCAGAGTCTTTGCAGAGGATCACACAGTTCAAAGTAGTTTGTGGTTAACTCTTTGCCAAGAGTTCAAAACGAAGTTGGTTGGAGGAAAAGTTATTCAAAGGAGAAGAGAAGGACAAGCCTTCGGAGAGGCCAAAGATTTCCCGCACTTTCACCGCGGTCAGACGAAACGGACGACTGAATTTGCACAGTACCTTTAAAGAAGAAGAATACTGTAGCTGAGGCAGTTGTTCCTGGCAGTTCCTGCAGGCTCACGGTTCCTGGACATTCAGTCGTGGTGACAAGAAGGCGGATGGCTGGAGGGTCCTGCATTGGCCAGGGAAGAAGCCAGTAGCAGAGCAAAATGACGAATAAAAGGTGAGCTCCTTAAAACCCAAACTGGTTCTCTTTCCACTGGCTATCCGATCTACTGCAGCAATGCCCAGCAAATTCGACCAGGATGAGGACCGGTGTCTGTCGTTTGGCAAACCGGTTGTTCCCACCAAGCTCAAGGCGAGAAGATTCCTTGCAGATCTCCTCTGTCATCAAAGTTGCAGGCGATTTGGACCTGCAGCACGGCTTCACCGGGTGCCCAGTAGTTGCAGCAGTCGTCTTCCTTCAGCTTCTCATTGGTTCTCTCATTCCAGTGACAACTCTGCCTTCCAGTCCAAGAGACTGTCTTTTTATGCACCAAATGTCCCATTCATACATCCTGGTTGTCAATCACACAGCAGGTTGGCTGTCCTGGCAGGGTAGACACCTAGCCAATCAAACAATAGTGTGACTTGGGTCTCCAAGTAGACCCCGTGCAGGGGGCCTCAAACCCCTCCCTCACATCCTGCCCACCCAGACACTCAGGCGCCTAAGGAGGGCTTCTGTGCAGAAGACTGCCAAAGGACAGCAAACAAAGGAACCAAACCTGGATTGGCGCGCAGAGTGAAACACTAGAAAGACCTTTACAAAAAGATATGGCAAAAGCACTCGACCGGAACCAAGTAAAATTAAAAATGGATTACCGGGTCTGAGTTTGAGGCTACCACCATAGCCTCAATGGCACCAAAGGCTATTTTCATAGACTGCGGTAGAATAAAAATGGTAGATACCACTGCCACCAGCCAAATCTTACAGAAAGGGGAACATACTAATGTTCCATGAGAATCAGACACAAGGGGATAACTATTAACCCCTCCAGTACTCTATGGGAAGATAAGGTGTTCTGGGTCTGTAAATTTAAAATGACTAGTAAAGTCAATGGCGACTTTACATGTTCTGGGAGACAGTAGTCAGTCCCAGAAAATGGAGTTTAAAGTGGCAAGTCTGAAAAGACAACCCTGTGTCACTGCACTAAATGTGCTGGGTGACACACAGTAACAAGATTATGCCTATGGGGGGGTGAGACTCCATAGCCCATGAGCAAAAACATGTACAACACACAGCAAAACACATGCAAGAGTGGGAAAAAAGGCTCGCACTCTTACCAGGTAAATAGATGAAATCCTAGAAATCCAGCATAGCTGCTGAGAGACTCAAAAGGTAAGGGAAATTAGCCATTCTGGAGAATTCTCCCTACAGGCACTGCCTGCTCTTTTCTGTTTGACCATGCTGAAAACGCTATCTGTATTTGATCCGATCATTTGAGTAAAAGTCATAATAGCACTATGGTGATACAACCCTGTTGTTTGTTATATCGGAAGGATAGCTCAGGGGCAATGTGCTCGCCTTGAAAGCAAGAGGACACGAGCACCACAGGTTCAACCCCTGGGTCTGCGCTTAGAAACCTCTGTGTATTAAGCCCGTTATAAATAACCTATCATATCAAAAAATGATAAAGTTGAGTAAAAACATAAATAAAAGCCTCTACCACCTCCATGCGCTCAGCTCAGTCAAAACCTTGATCATGGGCACAGGCAGGTGACAGTAAAAAAGAAATTAATCCACCAGAGGTGGCTTGCTGAGATACAGTCTCTCCTACCTGCATACAGGGTGCATTGTCAGCATGTCAACTACTCTAGCTCAAGGGAAGACCAGAGCAATAAAAAAAACAATGTTCAGGATATTTGCTTGTGCTCACCTTTACCCTACAGTTTTTTTTTATTTGTCACCTAAAAGCGTACTCAGGATATTCATTTAAAATGGTGTATGTTACACACAATTCGATTCTCACTGAGGTGTCAGTGTTGATCTCCTTTATCTGCACACTTATCGGAAAGTTTGGTAAAGGAAAATACATTGGGGCTCATTACGAGTATGGCGGTGCGGGCAGAAGTATGGACCTGGAGTGGGGGATTTCCCTGCAGCATCATGCTGGAGGTAAATCCTCCCACTTCTCGCTGAAAATCCGAAACATTGCTGTGGACGTTGAACTCTGCAACATCAATTATGGTTTTGTAGCACAGTATAGCCGGTCAAATAGCACAGTGAGTAGAGCGCTCGCTTTGACATCCGTGCAGAGCCTGCCGACGCAGGTTTCAATCCTGGCAGGGCCAAACTCAGCCTTTCATCCTTCTGAGGTCGATAAATGAGCACCATACACTGTGGGAAATAAGCAGCGCTGAGATGCCTGAGGGTTCGTAGCGCTTAATAAAAAAAAAATAGCATCTTTACTACGAGAATTTGGATATATTAAACATGGTTGGGCGACAATGGTTGTGTCAGTTCTTTAAAAGCAAATTTATAGGGAAATATAGAAAATGCTTGTTGTAAATAGTGCAGTAAGCTTCTAAAAAAGGTTGTCAACAGTAAGACCATAGAAAAGTAGAAAATGCACCTCTTACGCCTCTGAGGTGTATTCTTAGGGGGAGAAAATACAATCGAGTAAATATATGAATAATTATACCAAATGTTAAAGCTATGCCACCATTCATGAACGTGGGTGAGCTATTTCTCGTGCCTTATCCTACCCTTCCAGCGTATCCAAGTGAATTTCCCTTGCCTTACCTTTCCTGCTAAAGTCTTTCTTATCCTTCATAACGACTCGCAGATTAATAATTGTGCTGTGCGAAGTCGCTTCTACAATTATGTGTGCAATATAAAGTACAGTTTTAATAATATATGGGGTTTAGGGCCCTATTCTGACATAACGAAAAAAATGGTATAGAACACCGACATTCTCCCCTCCAGTTTCCTACACCACCATTCTGAGGTAGTGCTTGGGAGGATGTAAGCATTTCCTAAAAGACTGTCACTTTTCTAAAAAAAAAAGTCCTTAAGCTTTCAGTAAATGTGAAAACTGGTGCTGCAGTCTCCAAAATGCTTTAAATATGAAGGACACGCGTGTGCAGTAGATGTTAACGGCACCTCGCAGGTGCCGTATTTTAACTCTCTTCTTTGACAGGCAAAAAGAAGGTCCAGCAAGGGGCATGCGCTCACGTCCACCACGGACACTGTCAGAACTAAATCAGGCAAATGCCGAGGCTTTCATGTCAGTACTCCGCATTAGATATTTATTCTGAACATGGTGCTTTTTAGAAAAGTGGTGGTCCTGCTTGGAACAACACATTTCAATTTTAAACGCGCCTCTGAATTGGGCCCTTAATGTATGTATCAGTAGATAATGACCGTGTTGTGATGGATGTGCTTGTTATTTTTTATCTTTTAATCCCCCTAAAGAAGAACAAAAAGAAAGCTGCGCAAACGTGTGTTCATTGATTGTGTGATGGTTTGAGTAACACTGCAGTAGCGTAGCGCAAAGTTTGACCAAAAGACAGATCATCTTAAACATGAGCTATATCCACACACATGGTAGCACACGTATTGTCCCAACAAGTCCCAACTCACGGTTCAGAGATGCATGCCTCTTGCTCGATTATTGACTGCAAGTCTACTGCCTGAAAGAGAGATCTATGGTGCTGTCCCTGGATCACACGAGTCTTCAGAAAACTGGACATCTCAATTATGAAAGACGACATTTTGGAAACCAGAACCACGCTGTGAAGTTTGAAACCGCATTGGAATGTCCGATTCAAATGACAGCTTGCCTGACACAATGCATTTCCCATTCCGCTCACTGAAGCATGTGACTGCATTCTCATCGAGGAGCCTGCAGGCATGACACCACCTTTGTTCGCTCTATGTAAATAGAGCGCTTTCCTATTGGCCGAGAGCGCGCTTGAATCAAAATGGAGTTCATTCTTATTCCAAAAGTCACGCGCTCGCTCTGGCGCATCGTGAAGCAGTCCCTTTGCAGCTACCTCTAGGTCTTCCAGTAGCGGCTCAGCATGATAAGGACATTCATGATGTCTATGCCTGGGGGAAAATCTGTAAGCACTGAATGTGCAGGCGTCTTAATATGGAGCTAAGTAACATAGATTTCCTATGGCTGGTAAACACCTTAAATCATTCTGGTGCTGGGCAAAAGTATGAGGGACAGTGCTTATAGATATATTCACTGAAACAATTTTACTTAAAGTGTAGTTAAGTTGACCAGATTGACCACAATAAAATCCTTGATATTCAGTGGATGTGGGAAGTCAAGACCAGCTCAGCGGGTTGAGCGCTCGCTGCTGTGATTTGTAGGTTGCAGGTTCGAATCCCGGCAAGGCCAACTCAACCTTTCATCCTTCCTAGGTCGATAAATGAGTACCAATTTCGGCTGGGTGATATTGTATCTAAATATTTGCTCTGTAAAGTGCTTTGGATTAAGGTGCTATATAAATAACTCATTATTATCATAGTGCCACGTCCTCCATAATGCCATTACATTGCCATTGTGAATACCTTCTCTTATAATATATATGTGCTCATGGGCTTTGCAACGGGAACGCGCTGGTCATGACTTCCCACATCCACTGAATTTCAAGGGTTTTGTTGTGTTAAATCTGGTCAATTTCATTATCATCATATTACACTTGTATAGCACAGCAAATCACAATCGGCATCAAGGTGCTGAAATGTAATAGAACTTACATAAGATTTCAGACTGGCTTATGGAAACAGGTAGGTTTAAGACGAGCTTTGAATAGCTGGAACTCCGAGAGGCTACAAAAGAGCAGAGGAAGAGAGTTCCATAGTTTGGACACTGCAACAATAAATGCACGGCCACCACAACATTCTAATTGACGGGGCGGTGGTGCATCAAGAAGAAAGAGGATGAGTGCAGTAAACGTGTTGGCTGACAAGGAAGAATTTTGTCCTAAAGAGACAGACATCCTTTCTTGTAGTAGGCTCGGTAGATCATACAGAGCGAATTATATTAGGTACAAGCTGCCACAAAAAGCCAATGTAGGTCTTGCTGGGCTGCTGAAACATGGTGGCCACATGGAATGTCTTTTGGCTAGGCAAATTGCTGAATTGTGTAATACCTGCAGTTGATTAATCAGATAATGAGGTTGAGCTAGCACGGATGCACTGCAATAATCCAAACTTCCATTAATAAACGCTGCTACAACTAGAGCGTGGAAATTAACAGGAATAAAGGGCAACATTTTCATCAAATTTTTTAATTTAAAAAAGCCAGCACTGCAGATGGAATTTATTTGCGCCTCTGAAGAATGAAGAAAGTGAACTTGTAACTTTTAGGTCAAGACGTTTTACCATTTTTATCAGAGCTGCAAGTGGCCAAAGGTCAGCGACACAGAGTGCAGAGGAATTATGAAGGCCCACCACCAGTACCTCAATTTCTTTCCCAAACGATTTCAACCAAATTGCACTCATCCATATGCTCACGTCTTTCAGACAAATACATAGGGCCTCATTACGAGGATGGAGGTAGCCGTGCCTTCAATACAGGCACGGCTGCCGTCGGTATTCATTTTCTTCCGGCGGCCAGAAATGGCCATTTACTGGGTCATTACAGCCTTGCCGAACCCAGTATCTGCCACTTCCTGGGCACTGGAAAAAATTCTTCCCCATTCCCATTTCAGCCACATAGGGTTCAAGGGGAATCGGGAAGCCGGATGCACAGGCACCATTTGTAACGGTGCCTGTGCATCCAACATGCTGTGCTCGCGGTTGCCTTTCATTCCGCCAGGTCAGAGTTTGCCGGTCCAGATACAACGGTACAAGCAAGCTTACTGGTACCGTTGTATCCAGACTGGCAAGCTCGTAATGAGGCCCATAGACCTGCTGCTGTACCTACCTGATCACCATCAAGGTAAAACAAGAGTTGTGTGTTGTCTGCATATATGAAAAAAACAGAAGCCATGAGAGTGGATCAGGCGAGCAAGTGATTGCACATAAATATGAAAGAATAGAGGTGAAAAAGTGCTGATCCTGGAAGAACCTCACCAGTGAACGGGGTTAGTGCAGAACAGAAAGGGTGGAGAGAAATATACTGGGTCCGAGAAGACAAAAAAACATGCATCCAATCTAAGACAGATGCTGAAATGCCCTCTTCACAGAATAAATTATTAAATTAGACCGTCATTTCTGGCCATGGATTGGATCTGGTCTAGAGAGAACAGCACATCGGGCACGGGATCGGGTCAGCTAGGCCGGTCACCGGATTTGCACAGGATCTGTCCTTGTTATTTGTGGATATTTCAATCAGCTGGATAGCGAGTTCCTCAGGCAAGCCTAGTGGTAGCAGCCAGAGAATTTCAGGATAGTAATTCAAAAGGCCTTTTCACACCACAGCGCTTCATTGGTTTGCAGGAATAAGTTTAAAGATTTAGGCCTTTTGCAGAAAGTCAATAGTTCTCTAATGCTTGCAAGAGTCTTGGCATCTGGATCTGGAAGGATGTTAAAGCTCGATGTAGAATGCTGGATCACAGTGCTTCACCGGAATCAGGGCAGTGAATGGATCAGTGAGTCCCTATGTGTTGTCAGCTGTCTCTATTTATCCATTAAAATGACATCACAAAATGGGTGTATGGGCCGGCTTAGCTAAGTTTGCCCCTGTGAGCTGGGATTGGATCAAAACTTCATCTCCACCTTGCATTTGAGTGATTTGAGTGATTGGATGAAGGCCGGATGATGTCACATTTTATGGTTTGCTGTACAGTTCTTAGAAAGCTCCCTTTAGCTACTGGTCTCAAAATCGGATTTTATACTAAATACATGTTTCTACATTGGTCACTTTTACGGAAATCACACACAAAGATGCCATATTTTATGTATCTGTTCCTTAAAGCCCCGTAGCTGTGGGGTCTTGTTTCAACTTTCTACAGAATTGTGTCCTTTTTGCTATGAACACAATTTCCAAACTTTATGCAGATTTCCACAAATGTGTGTGTTTAACATGTGTGTACATTTTCACAATTCTAGGATTAATACATGTCACATAAAACCACATATATTGCCATTTCTGTCCTGAACATGTTACACGGTTCTGCCGCTTCTTAAAACGTGCAGCCAAAACTTAGACTAACAGATATGTCCTTGGTATATTTGTCACCATTTTGAATCACAAGTTATGAGTCTTTAAAAAAATGTTCTTTGTTCATGCTTAACAGCAAATGGTACGCACCTTTTTCTCCCCCTTGCATCCAGGAGCATCCCCCTCCCTGTTTGTTCCTTCCAGGAGCCATTTATGACCCTCTCACACCTCCGTTTCCTGGGCTGAAGGGCCTGCTATTGTTCATTCTCTTTCTGTAGACAAGAGTCTGGGTTACCCCACAATTATCATCTCCCCATGAGTTTCAGATGAGAGGATATCCCTCCCCCTGGGAGAAACCTGTTGTATACTTCCAAAGGCTTGCAGCTCAGCCAAGCTAATTTATTCTTAATTAAAAATCCAGGAAAAACCAAACTTGTCGCATCAAACCTAAATACATTACTTTCTCAGCTTTAACTATGTGGCATAAAAAGCAAATGATATCTGTATACTTTTTAGCCACAATCCTTTTTATGTTTGCTGATCCGGCAGAAATTTTAGTTTAGATCACTTTAAAGTTTCATCAGTAAATCATCTGACAGCTGTCATTCAGGGAGCCCAGGGTACTGCACCCATTATCTGACAGGGGCTGTCAGTTTACAGACAATCCAGTTTTTCTGAAGAATGTTTTGCTCTTCCCATTGGGACTTTGTATGTTCACAATGCGCCATTAGATTACATGAATTTTAGCACTGAGCAATATTTTGGATGTTGAGAAGTGTTGTGTTATAGGCATTTTGGAGTTTTTAGCACAAAACAAATGTCATTTATAGGCACCTTTTGAAGTTTCATTTGCAAAGCTCTGCTTCTCTCTCTGCACTCTGTTTGCTGGTCATGGCACCCGCTGGCACATTTTCCACAGGGTGTGCTCTATTCCACCATGCATTCAGCATGGGTGGCAGTTTGTGCATCCCTCTTTTTGTGTGCTGAAGCACATGTTTTTGTAAGTTTTTGTAGGTTTTTGGCACACACAAGGGTTTTGCCATCATTGTTGCAGTTTCTTTCACCATAACTGGCAGGGTGATGCCACATAGCCCAGCAAAGTGGGTCAATATATCCCACAGAGCCCCCCTCCTCCGACTTGATTTTGACCTCCCGTCAAGGGAAAGTAAGGAGATTGGGATGTTCTTTTCTTTTGTCCATGTGGAGAAATTCAGCTGCTTCTCCCGTCAGTGCTGGAGGTGACAAACTCTCCTTGCTGGTTCTGGTAGGGAGTATGGAGCGGCACTCCGGGCTCCTTATGTCTTTCCTCCTGGTCCCCAAGTGGTCCTCCCTGGTAATCCTTGGGATGATTCTCAGTCCAATGCTAGAAAATAGAACATAGCATGGTTATGCAAATGTTCCCACTACTGTGTCCACACGTCTTTGGGGGGATGTCAGCAGTGAGAAAGACACTTGCATTGGTTAACATTGCCAATATTCCCCATCTATGTTCACTAATGGTCTTAACACTCTTCTTGAACATACACATTGAACATTTAGTAATTATTTTATGTCTCCGGATTTTCCCCCTCTGGGTTTCCAGTCGGCTCCTCTATTTGCTGCAAAAAGTATGCTGTGGATGGGAACTCTTCAGCTAGTTTATGTGGACCCACTTGTCTTCTCCTTCTGTCAAACTGCCCTTGGGAATGCAGATTTTGTAGGCAACTGGTGAGATTCTGTCCACAATTTCAAAAGGACCTCACCAAGTTGGGAGTAATTTGCGCTCCTTGGCTTGGTTCCTTTGGAAATTGTACAAGTAGACCCGGTCTCCTACTAGATATTCTTTTTTAGTTTTCTTAAGATAATAGTGGGTATTCATACTGTCTGCAGATCTTTCTAGATTCCGCTGAGCATAGGCAAAAACATGTTGAAGGTGTTTTCTCAGATTCTCAACATACTCATGAGTTGTGGAGGCATTTATGAAGGTCTGCTCTTAGGTTCTGTAAAGCAGATGCTGGGGTAGCACCATCCTTCGTCCAGTCATCAGCTCAAATGGAGACATTTTTGTTGCAGAAGAAGGGGTAGATCTGATGGCCATCAGGACAAGGGGTAATCGAATGTCCCAACTTGGCCCAGAATCTGCCACAAACTTTTTTAATATGCTCACAATAGTTTTATTGTACCTCTTAAATCCACCACTACAGGACTATCAGTAGGCAATGTGTAGTTTCCTTTTGACCCCAAGTATCTCCCACATCTTTGTCATCACTTCACTGGTGAAGTGGCAACCTCGGCCTGACTCAATAGTTTGGGGTAGTCCAAAACGCAAGAAGATGTGATTGATCATCAGGGCAGCTGCTGTTTCTGCCTTGCAATTTGGGGCCGGAAGACATTCCACCCATTTAGTGCACAAGCATGTTACGGTCAACATGTACTTGTTCCCCCTGGAGGAGCGAATCACTGGCCCGAAAAAATTGACTTGTAAATCTGACCAAGGCAGTGTCATCCCCCTCTTTCGGAATGGAGCACGGTGTGTGAGTGATGTTGCCTGAAATTGTGCACACTCAAGACAAACCTTCAAGTATTGGTCGAGGTCCTGCCCCATGTGTGGCCCGTATGAAACCTCCCGCAAGATTTCTAATGTCGTAATGATGTAGGGACCACCCACTGGTCATGGCCAGATATGGATCTCCTCACCAACAAACCGTCTTGGATTCGGAACATTTTTGGACATTTCATCAACACTCTGAGGTCCTCTTTCCCAATGTAATCGGTATCTGTCAGGGGAAAGTTCTCAGGGTCCTCAATATGTTGATAAAACTTACCAATGATTGGATCCCCTTTTTGAGCCGTAATCAAATCAGCATCTTGGGTCTCCTTACTCCACTGTGCAGTTGAGAGTTCATTGTGAGCATTTGCCTGGGACCTAGTGATAGCAGTGACCTGGATTTCCCCCAACAGGGACTCAATCTCAAGTAGATCCCCTTGGATTGCTCTTGTTCTGGCCAGCTGATCAGCTAGGTCATTTCCAGTTTTGTCTGGTCCCTCTACTTTAGAATGACCCTTAATCTTTTTTCAGTAGATAGTCATCCCATTCGAGGTGACCAGATCATCATTTTGTATTAATTTTCCGTGATTTAAAGGTTTATTATTAGCACATAGCATGCCTCTGGTTTTCCAGTTAACCAGATGCTCCATGAACCCATTCCCTACATAATCTGAATCAGTGATTATGACCGGTTTGTGGAGTTGGTGTTGGACCGCAGTGAGGATGCCTTGCATTGACAGAATCCAGGAAGTAATTTGGGAATTACTCACATTTCCGGCAGGGATTCTGTCACTTTGAAGATTTTGCAAAGGTTGGTGTGGAGTCTCCACTATTTTGTGTTCCCCCTGGATAAACGGGCAGTAATTCTTCAATGCCCACACCGTTGCCAGGAGTGCCTTCAAACATTAAGGGG
This sequence comes from Ambystoma mexicanum, assembly GCF_040938575.1. Lineage (NCBI taxonomy): Eukaryota > Metazoa > Chordata > Amphibia > Caudata > Ambystomatidae > Ambystoma > Ambystoma mexicanum. Next base: position 169,016,867 of record NC_090935.1, read on the forward strand.
GTCATTCATAGAATTTAGCACACAAGTGGCGCACGCGGCTGGCACACATTGTGCACGTGCGAATCTCTGCGCCAGCCCGTACGCTAAAATCCATTTCCGCGCACAACGTATTCATGTATTTTAGCTACCAAAACCAGCCGTTGCGCACAGTGGCGCAGCGACCCTGCAGCAGCGCCAGTTACGCCCCCAAGAACGCCCCTCGCGCAGGGAAAAGCCATCAAAATCCACAATCCAGCGCAAAGGGCTGCGCTAACCCTGTACCAGCACGGCAAGCGGGGATCATGTATTACTGGGGTTTGCGGGAAGTTTCACACGCGATAGGCCCTGTGCGAGTGGGGTACGTGTATTACTGGGGTTCGCGGGAAGTTTCACACATGATTGGCCCTGTGCGTTTGGGGTACGTGTATTACTGGTGTTCGCAGGAAGTTTCACACACGAAAGGGCCTCTGCGAGTGGGGTACATGTATTACTGTGGTTCGCGGGAAGTTTCACATGCGATTGTCCCTGTGCAAATGGGGTACGTGTATTACTGGGGTTCGCGGGAAGTTTCACACGCGATTGGCCCTGTGCGAGTGGGGTACGTGTATTACTGGGGTTCGCGGGAAGTTTTACATGCAATTGGCCCTGTGCGAGTGGGGTTCGTGTATTACTGGGGTTCACGGGAAGTTTCAGACACGAAAGGGCCTGTGCGAGTGGGGTACGTGTATTACTGGGGTTCGCGGGAAGTTTCACACGCGAAAGGGCCCGTGCGAGTGGGGTATGTGTATTACTGGGGTTCGCGGGAAGTTTCACACGTGAAAGGGCCTGTGCGAGTGGGTACGTGTATTACTGGGGTTCGCAGGAAGTTTCACATGCGATTGGCCCTGTGTGAGTGTGGTACGTGTATTACTGGGGTTCATGGGAAGTTTCACACGCGATTGGCCCTGTGCGAGTGGGGTACGTGTATTACTGGGGTTCGCGGGAAGTTTCACACGCGATTGGCCCTGTGTGAGTGGGGTACGTGTATTACTGGGGTTCACGGGAAGTTTCACACGCGATTGGCCCTGTGCTAGTGGGGTACATGTATTACTGGGGTTCGCGGGAAGTTTCACACGCGAAAGGCCTGTGCGAGTGGGGTACGTGTATTACTGGGGTTCGCGTGAAGTCTCACACGCGATATGAGCTGGGTATGTGTATTTCGGGGGTGCGTGGGGAGTCCTACACATGAATTGGCAGTGTGGGTCCTCCCAGGTGTTGCCTCTACACCCTCCACGGCCCCTGCAGGCGTCCCACACCACAGGGGACTACCCTGCACACCTGGTCATGTCCCACAGGCAGCCCATCCACCATGGGCATGCCCCCCAGCCAAGCCACATGTCAGCTTGAACTACTGATCACCAACTCATGTCTCCCTGCACCCCAACCCCCAGCAGTGCAGGGCACCTGCCAGCAGGCCCCCACTCATGTCCCCCTGCACCCCCACCCCCCAGCAGTGCAGGGCACCTGCCAGCAGGCCCCCACTCATGTCCCCCTGCACCCCCACCCCCCAGCAGTGCAGGTCACCTGCCAGCAGGCCCCCACTCATGTCCCCCTGCACCCTCACCCCCCAGTCATGCAGGGCACCTGCCAGCAGGCCCCCACTCATGTCCCACTCATTTCCCCCTGCACTCCCACCCCCCAGCAGTGCAGGGCACCTGCCAGCAGGCCCCTACTCATGTCCCACTCATGTCCCCCTGCAACCCCTCCCCCCAGCAGTGCAGGGCACCTGGCAGGCCCCCACTCATGTCCCACTCATGTCCCCCTGCACCCCCACCCGCCAGCAGTGCAGGGAACCTGCCAGCAGGCCCCCACTCATGTCCCCCTGCACCCCCTTCCCCAGCAGTGAAGGGCACCTGCCAGCAGGCCCCCACTCATGTCCCACTCATGTCCCCATGCACCCCCACCCCCCAGCAGTGCAGGGCACCTGCCAGCAGGCCCCCACTCATGTCCCCCTGAGAATCCTCAATCATGGCCCTTATGGCCAGCCTCCCCAGCCCAAAGACCCAACCAAGTATTGCATCCACCCACATAGAAAAGGCAATTATATGATACAACCCCAAAGGCAAGTATGTAAATGAACACATGTCCGTCACACACACACAATGGGTGCAAGTGAATGTGAAAACCCAAATCATGACATGCATGAAACCAATGAGATAATACCACACATCGAAGTATGAAGAGAAAAATGTATTAAACACAACATGAATGTAATTTTAAAAAAACACAAAAATGGGAATAATTAAAGAAATGCTGCATGTCCGTAAAAGAATAAGAAACAATAAATCATAATCCAAAGAAATGCAAAAGAAATGGTGTCCAAAGTCACAGTCCAACAAAGCAAATCCAAGGGAAAAAAGAAAGTGAAATCCATTGCTCCATGGTGAAAATAATTTTTTTTGAATAATCCAATGGTGAACTATGTACAAATGAACAATCAAGGGTCCATGAGCCCAACTGATGAAATGAAACCTACCAAAAATACTACCTAATAAAAAACTATATACAAAAACGTGGAGCATTGTCCAAGCGCAACCAAAATAAAAAAGAAAAGGAAAGGAAACCTAACCTAAGGAAAAAAATATTTACAATGGCAGAGGGCTAGTCCTACGGCTCACTTCCCAATTTCCCGGGCCAGGGCATCATCGAACTCCTGCTCGATGTCCCGGAGGCGGTCCTCTTCCATGGCCCCGATGGTTCGCAGGGACGATGACATCTGGACCTCCAGGTCCCTGCGAATTGCCTCGAGGCACTCGGCCCGCCTCAGAGCCCTACGCATGGAGTTCTCCACCCTGACCATTGTGACCCGTGCCTCTTCTGCCCACTGCCGCTCCGCATCTATAGCATGGCCTAACCTCTGCCACACAGAAGACACTTCCAGTCCTGGGTCCTCCTGCCCTCTGGCCGATGCCTGCCCCTCCGATGTTGAAGGCCCCGAGCCATCATGGCTCCCACCTTGTTGCTGCTGCTGCTGTGCCTCTACCTGTGCCCTGGCTCTTGCTGCCTGCACATCTTCCTCCGGCTGGGGTGCAGTTGTTGAGGTGGCCACCCATTCTGGACGTCCGACTCCCGACTGTGGCAGGGATGTGTCCTCCACCAGCCTGGCCGCAGGGTCAGAGGCAGCTCCACAGGGTACGCAGGTGATACATGGGTGGGAAGATGGCATGGAGGATGACTGGTGCATAGGGGGTTCAGGTGAGGAGGGAGTTGGAACAAGTTCCAGCAAACGGAAGAATCCGACCCTGGTGACCCATCCCAGTAGGTCAACGCGGTCAACGAGGCATTTGAGATGACGTGCAGTACCCTCACAATAAACACTACAGGTCACCTTGCATGCCCCGTTGACGCAATGCCATCCCACTCAGGACAGGCTCAACCCGGTCCCGGATAGTCACGTCTGCAGGGAGAGGAAGGCCAGTTGTAAGCGGATCCCCTCCCTGAAAACGGGTCTGGACGTAGGCATCCCTGCTGGTGCAGGATGATGCGGTCACAGGATCGGGGACAGGATTACACACAGGCACCTCCGTGGTGGCCTGTGCTGCCTCCTGTCCCTGCCCCTGCACTGCACCACTAGCATCAGTGGAATCCCCACCTCCAGACCCTGTGTCTGTCCCTTGCACGGCCTCCTCCTCCACCAAACCCCCCACCAACCTGGATGACTCTGTGCCATCTTCCTCTGTCGGACCCTGTGGGGTCTCATCTGCCCCTTCTGCTGCTGAGGAGTCTAACTCCGAACTCCGCCTCTTGGACCTACCCTTGGAAGCTGCGGCCTGGGACGCGGCACCGGACTCCTCACTCCCTGACGAGATGACAACCTGCGAGGGGAGCCGGGCCTTGCGTCTCTGGCTGGCAGTGCAATCCCTGCCGCTGTGCTCCACAGCACCCTCTCCGCCCTCTTCATCAGTTGACGCTGCAGACCGGGAGAGATAGGACACAGGCATCAGGGCACTGTACAATGGACTGATACACACATGACAGTTGCACATGAGTGGCAGTGTCAAACTTCAGACATGGCATCACAATCCCCAACACACATGTCATTTCAACTCACACACATGAGCAATTCCACAGCCATATCACAACAGCCAGCACCATCCATACACATACAACAGCATGAGCATCCAAAGGTGAGCCAGACATCACCTGAAACACAGGGAGTGCAGTAGACATGCACACACGCACCACACTTACATGCATGTCTACATCTCCTCCAACTGTTGCAGTGATGAGATTTGCCATTCAGCCTTTTACATATCAGTGTCACATGCATCCATGTTGCATCACAGTTGCACACTTGTCAAGTACACACACATGCACATGTACACAGTGCAGATACATGCATTAGGAACCACCATCCATGCCACAACCATGCCAATGTACATACACAGAAATTCAAACATGTGTGCTCCCACACCTGCATTTGTCCAGCATGCTTATCAACACATACACCATCAATGTGTCCAAGACATGAGAGGACACACATGTGGCAGCCTCACGCCCATGTTCATACACATCCCTACATGGCCCTACAAAAACACATGTGCAACCTGCACACTACTGGCACACCACAACACGCACAGCGTCCAATCACTCTGCATGTACACTTACCGCTCGACTCCAGACGGGTCTGCCTCTCAAGGATCTGGACGTAGAGCGCTGGGCATATGCGTTCCAGGACCCTTATATGGTGGTCCGACAGCTGGCCCCGGCGCCCCTCGGCATCCGCTGCCTTTGCGTGGCGCCGGGCCTTGTTGAGGGTCCTGGACCTGAAGTCGTCCCAGCGCTTCTTGACATGATGTAAGTTGCGGACTGCCACCCCCTCCGCGTTGATGGCAGTCACAATGTCCATCCAGATCCTGGTCCATCCTTCATTGTCGGCGCGCAAACTTCCAAAGAGGGCATCATACTGCCCCAGGACTTGCTCAACCAGGACACCAACTTCTCTGGCACTGAAGCTGGTGGCCCTCTGCCTCTCTGTCTGGGGGTTGCCAGTGCTGCCCGATGGTGTTCTGCTGGACATGGCAATCCCAGAGCAGGAGTGGGTGGGCAACTAGGTCCTGGGGCTGGAATGTGGAGCGATGGAATCCCAGTCTGGAGTCTTCAGTTCCAGCAGGGGTGGTCACAGCAACTGCACCCCAGGCTCATGTGCAGGCAGCAAATGGCAGGGCACGTGGGCAGCAGGCAATCAGGCAGCAGCAGATTGCAGGCGAGAGCGTGCTCGGAGCTCTGGGGGGCAGTAATTCGGCCTTCTAGGCAGAAGCGTGGTCTTCCATGTGTTTTCGCGTGGCCAGCTTGATACTGAGTGATTTGGCACGTGAAAAAATTACACGTCAGCATGTAATTGGAGGAAAGGCCTTTAGCGCGTAAGCGCATCAGCACATGTAAGCGTTTTCATTGGACCAAAGGCCCTTAGCGGGTAAGCGCGTATGCATGCGGGCGTTTCCCTCATGACGTGGGCATAGTGGTTCAGCGCGCGTGAAAAAACTGCACGTCCGCGTGTGAATGCGTGTAATCCGAGGAAAGGGCCTACGCGCGTAAGTGACGTGACTCACGTGGGATTTTCCCTCAGCACGGGTGAAAGGTGAGCGGGGCCAGCAGTTCGCTGTACGTGCCTTTCGTGGAGAACGATGTGTGTAGCTGCTTCGTGTTGTTTCACGTGCCATCACATCTTCACATCGATCGAGGACTTATCTCTTCTTTTGGCGGGGGTATTGGCTACGCGTGTTTTTGTGCATCGCGCTAGTCAGACGGTGAGTCGTGCACGCTATTTTTCCCACTGCGGGTGCCCCTGTGTATCGCACCCGTTTCCGAGGTCATAGTAGCCTGCGTGTCCCACGCCTACACGTTTTTCGTGTTACTGGGTGCCATCGCGTACTGCGGGAGGTTGATTCCACGCACGTAGGCTGCAGGGTTGCATGCACGGTTTTACTGCACTTTTGGGGTGCCTGAGCATAGTGTGACCCGTCACTACATCACCAGGGTCACATACAGCCTTGCAGGTGCAGGAGGGCTGTTAACATCTTGCATCCCACCCCCTTCACCACAATTGCCCAGGTCAATTGTGGTGTTATCCTCCCATTGGCACAACTCCATCTGTGCCGGCACTACTCCATCTGTGCCATGGTTGGGAGGCCAACAAAGGTGAGGGGCGCCTCAGCTGGGTGTACTCCTCGTGGCGGGCATGGTCAGGGATGTGGCTGGGGTGACCAGGGAGTAGGGGGACTCCAGGGTGTCCAGGGAGGCCGCAGAGGGGGAAAAGGCAGGGGTGCACCACTTGAGCACGATGTTGTGCCATGTGTCGGTTCAGTCATGCCACCACCCCCTGTGGTTCTGGGAGATGCAGCTTCTGCATCTGGCACTGGCACCCGTGTGACCCAGCAGTCTGTTTCATCGACTGCCACGGGCCCTAGCGGAATGGTAGCTGCAGGTGCAGCTGTGGACACCACCACCCAGGCTCAGGGTCTGCCAGCGCAGGCTGCGTTGGCAATTGAAGAGTCCTTGGAAGATTTCAAACAGGCCCAGAGGGAAACCGTAGCGGCACGCAGGGCTGCCCTGACCAAGACTCATGTCCCTGGGGCAGTAATGTCATCTGCTGCCCAGCACAGCTGGGTGTTGGAAAGTGCAGGGGCAGATGCACCCAACAACACCCCGGTTGTGAGTCTGCCAACCAGGACAGTCGCAGTCAATGACCCTGCCACAGCGGATGTTGCTGCGCAGGGTCCATTAGTGGGCACCCAGCTGCCACTGACGCAAGTCAGGCCTTTGGTCGTCCCTCCAACTGCCACTCCCTTGGCTCAATCCACCGGTCCCACTGGCCATGCTGATCAGGGCGGCATCAGCCAGCCAGGGTCTGCGCCACAATGCAAGAGGAGGAAGGTTGCACCTGCAGCACAGGCTGGGACCCCACACACAGCCACGACCTCCTGCACGTCGAGGAAGAAGCCTTTCTGCAACCAGGAACTGGACTACCTCGTGGACTACGTGCGGGACCACAGCCGTGACATGCTAGTGGGTGCCAATTGTCAGACTACGGCTGCCCACCGTGATACCCACTGGAAGCAAGTTGCGGAACATGTGAGTACATTCGGCCATGAGGTGCGCACAGCGCAAGAGTGCAAAAGCGTTGGAATGACCTCAAACGCAGCGCTAAGGCTAAGCATGCCTCAAATTACAACTTGACTCTGGTGACTGGCGGTGGGCCTACACCGGAGGAGGAAGACCTCACTCTGCATGAGTCACTCGTTGCAGAGTTCATACCATCAGAATCGGTCGAAGGAGTGGGAGAGATGCCGGACTTTGATGCACAGTCCAGTGAGTGTTGATGCGTGTTTGTGGAGGACGTGTGTGTTTTACTTGTGTGATGTCATGTGCATGACTGCCACTATATGTCACGTGTACATGGTTATAATGTGTGAGTAATGCAATGCTTCCCTGATGCATATCTACTCTTCTGGATGGTGGACATGTGGAGCAGACGGGGACTGTCCACATCACCACTTTTGCATCCTACTCACATGCTGGTTACCAGTGTGCCCCTCCTGTCCATGTTCCAGCTCACTGGCACTTCTGCATGTAGCGTGGGGTGAGCTTCCTCTCAGCCCAGGAACTATGCATAGCATGACTGACGTGCATGTGTACTCTGCCTGCAAGGGGGTACTCAATGTAGGCATGCTCCATTGCCCCTCAACCCCCTGCTCTGCACCCCAATTCCACCTTAGCACTGGTCTGCTACAATATTGCCGTTGGGTACTTCCCTGTTCATGCCTCCTGTGTACATGCTAACATCCAGCGGCCAATCTGCCAGACATATCCATTGTGGTACATCCTTAGTACTTGATGCAGGGTGTCTCATTTGGACTGTGCAGAGGTCAGATGCCCCGCAGGGACATGAGTGCCCATTCATGCTCCATGTGCATTCCATGCATGCCCATATGTGTCCATGACTGGATGATGACTGTAATACAAGTCTAGGATGACCTAAATTGCATGGCATTTCATCTGCCTTCCCATGTCAACTGTGGCTCAGTACTGTGTTGCACACATGTTTAGGGTCTGACAATCTGTGAGGGTCACAGGCCTCAGCCTGTTTGAAGGCCAAAGACTCTGTCCAACTGGTGTAGTGTCTTCTTCACATGTGGGTGGACTCTAGAGGTTTCATCATGTGTCCTGCTTACTGTCCCATCATCATTTGCAGTGTTGTCACTTGACTCACATGAAGCTGTTGATGCTAGTCAACACTGTCTGTCAATACACAGGTCTATGCTCAGAATTTTGATACCATGCTAGGCATCCCTGCTTTTGCACTTGAGGGGTGCTTTGCTTGTAGATATGCTACCCATTGAATGCACATTGCACATGATGCCTGAAGTTGACCTTGCACTGCCTTCACATTTTCTGACACACACCATGGAGTTCTTGTACATGTAGGCAGTGAGTAACATACATATTCGCTGCACTGCAAAGACCAACTTCAGTGCAAACTGCCACCTTTCAACAGGTCTAATCACAGAAGCAAATTCAAGTTGACCCAGCATGCATGCCAGGTTCTATTTTGTGTGTCACATGTCTGCCTGATGTGTTTGTTGTCGGTGTGTGTGTGTGTTGTGTGCTTCTAACATGTGTAGTGACCTTTTTTCTCTCTATTTTTCAGATGATGACGCAATGGAGCCAGAGGATGGCGTTGTCATGCCAGGCACAGTTTTGTTCTCACTACAACAACCCGGAAAAAGTGGGGGTCGTGGGGTGGTAGGCCACGAAAACCCCCAAGTGCTACAGTCCATCTTGTCTCTGGCTGCCTATGAGTCCAGCCCTGAAGAACACTCTGACGACCATGTCGAGTTGGATGAGCATCAGGTTCATAAGTCAGGGGTGAGTGATTCTGATGTGGACACTCCTCTGTACGTGACACCTGCACTAAGGGGTCAGACAGTCTTGGTACCTCTACCCGTGGTGGATCGGGACGCAGGGTAACCCTCCACACCAGTCACTGATGTGCCTGGGACATCACGTCGACGGGGGCATGTAGTCATGCAGCCACGGGCGGTGCCAACACAACGAGGATACACGGTCCTTGGGTCCCGCAGGGGTCAAGCCCAGCAACGTGGTCGCTGCGTGCAACCACAGTATACTGAGTGGGAGCAAGACATGACTGCCCATTCTGAACGGTAGGGGGTAGCAATGGAGAACATCGCTGACAGCATGGAGCGTGTGGCCCAATCTGTGCTCCCCCCTGCTAGGCAGGTGCTTCTCCAGCAGCAGGCGGCACGGTCCAAGGCCCGCTCGCTCAGGCTGGGCATGGTGGCCTCAGACAGGGCACGCCAGGCTGAAATGTTGTCTCTGCGTCAAGCAATTGCTGCTCACGCAGAGGCAAACATGAAGGCCCTGAGGGAGGAGTATGCTTCCCTCAGATCCACTCTGGGTGTCCTTCTGATGTCCCAGAGGGAGTGGGCAGAGGAGAGGTTTGCACAGCTTGAGCGTACCATCTCGGCTGAGCTACATGCTTGCTGGGAGGTGCAGCAGTTGTCAAGCCAGGCATTGCAGGAGGAACTCTGTGTTACACCTGCTACCTTGCAAGAGGAAGCATTTGTATCACGGGAGGTTCTGCATGCAAACCTACATGTCATCACCACACAGAACCAGGCTCAACCGTCCGACAGACCTGCTGCCGATGAGGGGCAAGCTGCGGCTAGGCGTGGTCATGCTCCTGTGCCACGTCCTCCTTTCCAGGAAGAGCCAGACTCGGACGACAATCTATCTCCCACATAGGTCGGGCTGTGCAGGCGTTGAGCCCATGGAGGTTTTTTTTTTTTCCTCAGCATCATCGCATGTGGGTGTTGAGCAGCACCCTGTACCTCCCCCCACCTGAGTTCCCCCCCCTCCTGGGTCGTATGTAGCCATTTTTGATTTTTCTTTTAGTTTAGTTAGTTAAGTTTCTGTTTCATAGTTAGTTTAAATAGGTAAAGTAGGTTTTTCATAGTTAGTGTAATTAGTTAATATAGTTTAAAATTGCTAGTCTAATGTGCTTTCATGTGATGGTGTGGTGCTTTGTGGCTTTTGAAAGCATCCACTGTCTGTTCCAGCTGGGCCCTTCAAGCTTGTCTTGTGTATGTGTTTGCTGCTTGGGGTCCTTGACTCACATATGCCACTCCTGCTTCCCTTATCCATGGGCTCGCAAGGATGGTTCGGTGTAACAGCCTAATACACAAGGGCAATGGACTGTCATATCTGTGGCATGTCTGCTGCTGTGGAACTTGTGTTAACACCCCTAGTGGGGATGATTGGGGTGTAATTGTCCACTGTTCTTCTTTTGCTAGATGGGGTGTTTAATGATTCATGTGTACATTCATTGCAATGCATTGTGTAGTATGTTTCTTATCTTTAATGAACATGTGCTTGTTGCAAATCATGCCGTAGATAGTGTGTTCCACACTGTTGCTGTGAAAGACGGACTGATGGTGTGATTTCTGATGTACGTCTCTGACATGGTCCAGTCATGTAATGCCTGAAGAGACACACACAGATGAATATTAAGCATTAATCATGTGTTTCATGCACTTTCTGCAGGGGGATGAGCCTCAAGACCACCTTTGCCAGCAGACATGGGCCATTGGACGTCTGGAATCAGGACACGTTTGGTGCTGCCGACATGCGCATTTGTGCGCAGGCAGAGGCACAGGGATTGCGATCATACATCCGAAAATCGATGACGTGTTCAAAGGGACTCCAGGCAAGGTGAGCAGCACAGGGGGGTCACAACATAGCAAACCTTCCACCTGGCCAGTTGAACATGCATGCTTAGTAGCATCACTGATGGTGAACTTGGACAAATATTGGTGTAGAAACGCACAATACAGCTCAGATGTGTTAATGGACTGATGGCTAGTTGATGTGAAAGTTGTCTGGGGCACCTGCAGGGGCAGTGGCACATACCCTCCAGTCCAGCATGGTCCATTGAGGCACTTGTATTAGCCATGTAGCATTCCGAGACATGGAATGAAGCAGCTCACAGGGACAGACAGCAAGGGACAGACGTGGGTGCAGTGCATTTCATTTCCAAGTAGAAATTGATACCTGCACTGGCTACTTTATTTGGGTCATGGTGGTACAGGACTTGTTCTGAAGTCAGGCCTTGCTATATGCGTCTGTCTACTTACACAGGGAACATTGCATGTTGTGTGAATCGTGACACATTGGTGTTCCATTTGCCACACACCCAACGATGCCTGACTTACTGCATTGACTGTGTATGAACCATCAGAGGGGTAATGTTACGTATGGGTATGAAGCATCCACACAAGTTTGTCTGTTTGTAGTGTATTTTGTTACTTTGGGGCATATTTGGTAGTGTGTTTGTGTGTTTTGGGCACACACAGATTATTAACTGTGGCTCTCTTTGCAGCATTGAACTGCTCCTGTTACCGGACCGGAGAGTGTGCAGGCAGGAGGCCAGCACTCACCCCAGAGATAAGTTTCTCTTTGACTTCCATTTGAGTAATTTGCTGCTATGTGCACGTGAACAAGTTTTGTCGATTTGTGTATGTGTTAATGTGTGTACTACATTTTGGTGCATTCCCTACTTTCCCATGCCAATCCCACTCCCCTCTCCTGCCCCTCATTCCCGTTTTCCAGTATGCCAATGCCTGTGCCGACTGCATATCCCTGACCCTCCTTCCCCTCCAGGGTCTCAGAGGCCTGTGTGAGTTAGACCTTGCAGGCACCCAGACCACGGTGGCGGTGGTTGTTTTGTGCCACTCCTGCGCCTGTACACGGGAGCTGTGACAGTAGACATCCGTTTGTGTTGCATCATTCTATGTTATGTATCACCTGGTTCAGATCCTGTAGTGACATTGTTTTACTGTGCTACCTTGGTTGTTGACATCATTGTGGTCGTACTTGGCCTTTGTGGCGTACTGCTACATGAAGTCATCTACTGGAGGCTGTTCTGGTTTGTTTTACTGCCTGCAAGGTATTTGCTTGGCTTCTGTGTTATCCTGCTTTGAGTTCTCTTGGATTTTGTGCTTTTGCAAATCTAGGTGGACTCTGAGGGTGCTGGCAACTTTTTACACACAAGGTGGGAGATGGTGACAAAGGGGAAGGGTGATCCTGTGGCCAGGTGGAATTCAAGGATGTACGATGAATGACCCAGATGCAGTTGTTCAGTGGGTCGTGGTGATTTGTGAGGGAGGGGGGGGTGTTTTGTTGTTGATAGTTGCCTTGCCCTGCAGTGTGATGGGCACCCTGAAATTGTAATTGTGCTTTCCTATATACATGATGTATTCTGCTGATCAATGCCTGTTCATGTGTTGTGTTTACCTTTCAGGTGTGAGGGGATAGTTGTGGTTTGGGTATACACATGGTGAATGTTCACATGTGATGTGTGAACAAAACTGATGGTCACTTGATTTCACATGCATATGTTGAGTGCATGTCCCTACTGACCCACACACTCGCACTATGATCCACTACATGTACAACCACCCTTCCATGTCCACGTGTATACCCTGTTTGCCTTCTGGTGCCCACTGTGTCCCTGCAGCACCATTTGTGGATCTTGTACATGCCTAATTTGATTTTTTTTATATAGTTTGTCGCTTAGATGTCATGCTCAGGGTGTGCATCACACACAATGGCTGTTCACTGTGCTGTGCACTGAGCAGTGTGTTGCAGGAGGTGGACACGGCACACAGTAGCTGCAGTGTTGATTTTGCAATGCACATTGTGCATGTAGACAGGCATTCATTGTTATGTTTCAACTACAACTTTTGGAATGCATTTGGGTATGACTTATTTTGGGTGGGACGTTGTTGGTCAGTCATTTCATCTGATTCCATGTCAGGCATCATTGTCTAATGCCAATTTACATTTTTCACATGGCAATGTGTACCTTATTGTTACTGTGTTGGTGTATGGCTATTGCTTGCCATGTCATGTTGTGGTTTTGGAGGGTTTGAGTGACATACCAGTGATAGTAATGGTCTGTTTGGCAGGTCTGTGTGATTCACACCTTGCATGTGTGCCTTTTGGTCACACAGGATTGCTTGTGTTTAAGTATCTAGGGATGCACACAATGTGGCAATTCCATGGCAACAATCTCAGGGTGGTAAGGTTGTGATAGTTGACTGTCTCTTTGTCATCATCGATTGTCACCTGGTATGTGCCAGGCCTATGTGGACTCCGCAGGGTGGGGAGTTATGGTGAAAAATCTGTCCACAAGCTGGGTCTGTGCTTCCTCGCCACGTGCCCTATCCCCTCCCATGGGCAGCGCCTGTGCCTGTGGTTGGGGATGTGGGGGCACCACCATGTCCACTGGTACGCCCTGCCGTTTTGCAACATTGTTCAGGACACATGCTGCCACAATGATCCTGCACACTACTGGGGGTGCATAGAGTAGCTGCCCACCAGAGCGGTCAAGGGAGCGGAAGCGTGACTTGAGCACTCTGAATGTGCGCTCCACTATGGCCCTGGTTGCAATATGGGCCGCGTTGTATCTTACCTGGGGTGGTGTGGTGGGGTTCCGGATTGGCGTCATCATGTGGTTGCTTAGAGGGTAAGCACTGTCCCCTGTAGAAGTGATAATGGTTGTGATTATTGGGGTTTGTGTATTTGTGTGTGTGTGTGAGACATGCATGCATGTGCACGGACATTTGTACACACCTAAGAGCCATGTGTCGCCATGCTGGCCAGTTTCCGGGGCCCGGCTCAGGGCGGACATTCTGTATATGAAACTGTCATGGGTGGAGCCAGGGTAGTTTGCATAGACAGAGGTGATGATTCCCTTGCATCGCATACCACCTGTACATTGATGGAATGCCAGTGCTTGCGGTTTCGGTAGATGTGCTCAGTGGCCCTAGGTGGACGTAGGGCAACATGGGTGCAATCTATGGCACCAAGCACTTTGGGGAAGTGTGCCACCCTGTAAAAGTCCTGGACAACGGCCTGCCTTTCTGCGGGTGTTCTGGGCATGTATATGTGCCTGCGGACTGAGGGGCATGCAGTCATGATTGCCAAGACCTGGTGTAGGCAGCGTGACTGCGTGGCCTGTGAGACCCCCCCACTAGGGCAGTAGTCCGCTGAAAAGACCCAGTGGCCATAAAATACAGGACATTGAGCACCTTCTCCAAGGGGCTCAATGCTTGGGAGCAGAGGGTGGGGAATGTTAGGTCATCTTCCCACTCCCTGACCAGGTCTAGGATGATACGGGGTGGAAACCTATACCTGCCATAGACCTGGTTGTCAGGCATCCCAAAAAGGCTTGGCCGTGGTGAAAAAATGTGTGCCCTGGCTATTCTCCTCCTCCTGCGGTGTCCCACGATCAGTGCTGCGACAAATGGGGCATTCATCGTAGCTTTATATACGTGTTTGTTGTTTGCGCGCACTTTTATACTGTGCGCGGGGACGCTTCCGCCGGCCTTCGTGTGGCGGACGCCTTGACGCCTGTGCGTGTCTTTTGCCGTGCGTGGGTTTCCCGTATTCGAATCCATGAATACGGGTTGTTCGCGTGCGTGTGGGCATTCCGTGTAATTCCCTGCAGTACTTCCCCAGTTATGCCTTCTTTTTCACGCGTTATTCTCCATTCCGCGTGTTACGCCCCCTGTTCCGCCTACTTTTGTTGTGTGCGCCACCCTATGTGCGTTTTCGCTGTGCGCTTAGCGCACACTGTTTGGAGACGTGTGCGCCAGCGTGCGCCATGCACGGATTTGGCGCACAACCAGTGGGAAAGTAGCGCAGTGCCTTCCTTGAATAGCATGCATGCACGTGCACTTGCTTTCTCACACTTGCGCCTTCTTGCGCCCGCTTGCACTGGGATTTTCGGTGCTTGTTTGTTCCATGAATCGGCCCCTTAGTTTTTATGTAATATACCCAGTAAAAGATGCTTTACTACATATTTCATGTGTTCCTTTTTTTCACAAAAACTGTTTCAAGGCATTCTGAACATTTTGAAGAAAAATCTAATTTACAACATCTGTTAAATGTACTCAATCTTTACAAAAAATGTTAATGCCAGCAAACTTTATATTCTCACTGTGGAAAGATGTCATTCCTACATCCTGTAAAAAAGAACATACAGATTTATTCACATTCCGCCTGGCTTCTTCTATCTGTTGACAAAACAAGTTTAAACCTTTCCACATTTGCCTTTGCGTAATTTATGAAAAAAGAAATCTTCGAAGCTAGTAACAGTTTCATTAGTCTTTTTTTTTAGTTTAATAATTTGTATATGTATATTTATGCACAGACCAGCATAATCGCAAATAGATAAATTAAATACACAAGTATTTTATGTAATTTATCATCATAGTGAAGAGAGCATATTATGATACATTACATAGTTTCCAAGAAAGAAGCTTGTTTTTAATTGAACAATAATAAGTAGTATGTAATATACATTACATGGAATACGACTTACATGTAGTCGAAAATATGGATTGATGAACTAAGACTTACAAAGGGGGATGACAACGAGACAAACTGGAGACAAATAAGGAAAGAAAAGGGGGAAGCGTAAATACTAAAAAATAAACAAATATATCAATGATGAATAAGCATTAAAGACATTCCATTGGCTGTGAAACTTAGGAAGCATAGAATGTTTCAATCCTATGATGCAAACAAATAGAATTCCACCATAATTTATAAGATCGCTTTTGTGTATTTTTCCAGTTGTTAGCAATGAGATGAAAGACTATATAGACAAAACAGTTAAACAAATCCGATGAGGATATAGATACCATGTACAGATTAACTAAAACACCAATCATGAAATTGCACAATGATAAAGGTTCATGGGAAGTAAACATCTTTTGTAAGCAATACCAGATTTCCTACCAAAAAGCAAAAACATTTTTCTAACTAAAAATAGAATTAATTAAATCCACGGGGAGGAATGACAAGACCAGCAAGTAATGGGCATGGTTTTGGAGATTTGTGCAATTCTGGAAGGTGTAAGGTATGCCCTATGTAGAATAAAGCAGTTTGTCAAGTTTGATGCAATTGATGTGGAGAAACAATGTTTCAAAATTATATCCCAAGTGTCAGGCGAAATTTGCAAATCCCAGTCTAATTCCCATTGATGAGTAATTTTAGAAATGCAAATGCTATCATCTTTGGGTTGGTTTGGAGGCTTTAACGGAGGGGGAATGTAGGACTGATTCTAAATATTTTTAGTGAATATAAAAGCCATAGGAAGAGATACCTTTAATGATTAATGCAGTGAGGTGTAATAAGTACCATTAATATTGAATAGAATACAAAATAGGGGAAACGTTAAATGGAGAATATTATGAAATATATTAGCAACAAGGTAAATTCCAGCAGAGTACCATTTTTGCAAAACGTCTTGTTTAGGTTTGAGCGGGAAGAATGCATTAAACCATAAAAAGGCATTATATGCCTCTTGGGTGTCAGAGAAGCCGGTTACAAGGGAGCTGCATGCGGTCTTAAAAGAATGAAGAAGTATGTGTTTTTTAACACCAAGCCTTGAGGATGATTGATGTTAATGAGATTATGTGAGGAGGCAATTAAACTTGATTCTATCTTAACCCAGCAAGTTGCATTAATCAACTGGTTTCATTAGATTGAAATAAAATAATCTGTTGAAGTAAAAAGGATTTTTGACATTTGGAAAAATCAAGAACACTAACCCCACCATTATTTTAATTGGGTCTAAGGTTACAAAGAGTGATTTTTTGTTTTTATTGTTCCAAAGAAAGTTAGACAAGGGTTTATCTATTAGTTGTTAAGAAAGTTGCTGACAATAATACCAGAATTATGGATAACTAATAAAGAATAATGGCCAAAGGGTCATTTTAATGGAATCTAGACAACCTCATCAAGAGGGGAACAAAGGAGATCATTGGTTAGTAGAATCATTTATTTGATTCAAGGTAAAGATAGAAAAAATATCTTTCGCAATAAGGATACCAAGGTATTCAAGAGATAAAGGGCACCATTTTATACCGTAAATACGAGTATCAGCCATGATGCAAGAGTTGGTTAAGGAAAGAATTTCCAAATAGACATAATTTAATTTATAGCCAGAGACAGTCGAACATTGCTAGATAGTGGTCATCAACGTGGGAATGGAAGTTGCAGGATTTGTTCAATAGAGAATATGCCATCGGCATAGGCATAGCATTTGATGGGGATGCCATCTATGAGAATACCAATTATATTGTCATTTATGGAGATTCATTGGAGGATGGGTTTGAGGGCTAAACTGAACAGAAGGGGAGATAAAGTACAGCCTTGTCTGGTACCACAAGAGATGAGAAATTAATTGTAAAGAGAATTATTAACAAGAGGTTTAGTGGAAGGAGTAGATTATAAGAGCCAAATACATTTAGAAAATGTAGGGCTGGACCCATGCCATAGTAAAGATTCAAACATAAAGATCCATGAAACTCTATCAAATGCTTTTTTCTGTGTCTAATGGTTTGTCTAATGTAAGTAAAATAAGGGAATCAGAACATTTTTGTGTGTGTCAAAGGCTATTAAATAAAAGTCTAGTATTGGAGGAAGCCAACTATCTTTAACAAACCCTGATTGATTTATATTGATCAATTTGGGCATGATGTCATTTAGTCTGTTTGCAATCACTTTAGCTAACATTTTTGATTCAGAATGGATATGTGAAATGGGTCAATCATTGTTAACATAAGAGGGATATTTATCTAGTTTGGAAAATTGGAATAATAATGCTTCTACAAAAGAACCAGAGCTATGGCCGCCTGTTAAAAAAATGATTTAATAACTCTAGGAATTTGGGAGATGGCAAAACAGAAAAGGAGCAATAACAATCAATCATAAGACCATCTGGTCTTGGGGCTATACCAATTTTCAGATCTAAAATTGCTTTTTGTTTTTAGTGTAACAAAATAGGGGTGCCTAGAAAAAATGAGTCTAAAGGATGATCAGCAATTGTCTTGTTTTGATGAAAAAGTCACTGATGTTTTCATTAAGAAGAGTCTGATCAGATGAATAGAGTTGGGAATAAAAGTTACAAAAAGGCAGAATTTGCTGTGAACCAGTGACTAATATCTAAATGATTACCAATAGAAGTAATACTAGTCTTTTATTTTCTTCTTTTAAGATATAAAGCCAGCAAGCTACCATATTTGTTAGATCCCCGTAATACTTAGCTTTGGTTCTTAGCAAGGATGAGCAAGCTTTGTTTGTATTATATTTATTGAATTTGATGCTTTTTGAGAGAAGTAATTGAAAGGTTTCATCTTTGGGATGATTGAAATAGGACGTTTCAAGTGTCTTGATTAAATGAAGAAGATCCTGTGATAGTTGTTCATTTTGTTTCTTTTTAGTAGCGACTTATCGTATAATGAAACCTCCTAAAATGGCCTCAAATGCATCCTAGTTATTAGGAACAGAGGTGTCCTCAGGATTGTTGTTGGCAAAAAATTCAACATAGAAATTATTAAGTTGCTGTATGAATGATTAATCATTTAGTAGAAAAGAATTGAATCTTTATCGAGGGGGGATATTCAGTTGAGGTTCTCATTGTGGAACAGTGATAACCGGGCCATGGTCAGCTATGACAATCGGGCCAATTTCAAAATGAAGGATATTAGAGAGCAAATTTGAATTGATGAAGATGGGATCTACTCTAGATATTGATTTGTGAGGGGGTGGGTGAGAAAGTACATTCTTTTATTATCTGGATGGCAAGGGTGCCAAGTGTCAACTAGGGAAAGATCATTAATGAAATGAACAAACTGCTTGTGAGATTTGGAAGTGATGAATTTGGTGTAAGATTTACGGCCCAGGGACAAAATCACAAATTTAATTACAATCGTCACATACAACCAGGCAATCAAAGTCCTTATTGAAAAGGATTTATTTCACATTTGTCCAAAACAATGGATCGGGGCATTAGGACCATAAATATTGAGGATACTGACTGATATTTTATTAATACTAGCTTCAGTTATGAACCAGCGACCAGGCGAGTTGTGTTGTTCACTAATTAATTGAAAGGAGACTATTTTGTGTATTAGAACACTAACTCCTGCTTTTTTTCCCAACAGTCAGTGCATAAAATACATGCTTAGCCCATAAATTAACCAATTTATTGTTTTCTTCATTTGATAATGAGTTTCTTGAATGCATGCAACATTTGCTCCACTCTTCCCTATGTTAGTAAGAATTCTTTGCATGTAAATAGGGTTATTTAATTCCTTAGCGTTCAATGACAAAAATAAGTCATAATGAAAGGAGTATCTGACAAGACATAGATTGTTTGACAGTACAACATTTATAAAGAACATGTGCAAATTAAAATGTATAATATCATGAAGGAATGATTCTAGAATGCAATGAGTGATAATGGAAGGAGAGGTAAACACATCCGGATAGGCGAGACAACAATGAATCTGATAACAAAGCAGGTTATCAAAGATTAAAAATAAAAGTTAGAATATGCAAAACAGTTAATAATGCAGAAAAAGGTAGATAACCATTAGGGGATGCCATTAAAATTTATATTATTATTAAAAATTATAGGGGAAAAAAGACAGTCCACCGTAGGCACAATAGCCCTACTGGATCAAAACAGTATAAGGAAACAGAAATGGTCAGCAGGATTTTAGAGGAGAAAAAAGTGACAATGATAAGATATTAAGTAGAGAAAAAAATGTCAATTAGTTGGAATCACCTCCTCTGGGTCAATCTGTTTTATAGCAGATCTAGATGTGTCTCTGTGTTTGTCTGGGTTTGAAGTAGAGGTATGATGCAATCTATTTCTGGGATAATGAGATTTCCCTGATTTAAACTTATTACTGCTAGATAAGTTATGAACATTGAGAGGTTGTTGGGCATCGGAACATATAGCTGATGAGGATGCAGTAGGCAAAGTAGGCAACGTGTCCATCTGTAAAGTTTGAGCATACAACTCATCGCAATCGAAATATTCCTTAGTGATAGTTTGTGGATGTGTGATAAGCATTTTTTCTGGTTCTAATAGACAGTAGGCATGCAATAAGTGGTCTTGGTGAAGTGCTATATGTGCTAATGTGTGGTCTAACTCTGCCCTTTGAAATTCTAGGCAAGGAGAAAAGGATACATTCAGTAATTTAGGAATCCAGTCAGTTAGGAAAAGGATCTGGAGTCTAAAACTGAAATGGAAGATTGTATAATAGAAAGCTCCATCAATATTGTTCTATGCCTTTGTTAATAGTAGAGAGTTGTCCTGATGAAGATGTGAAAATGTATTTTCTATAATACCGCCTGATAGTAAATGTTGGCCTAAGCAAATTCGCATAACACTGTCATATCGCATTGAATGGACATGAAACAGTTAAAAAAAATCTCACTGATGAGCCCCGACAAGGCTGAAACACGTGTATGGGGTTGCTGTTGGTAGTCTTGTTCAGAGAGGAATTGCCATAGCATTTTGATGCTGGCCTGCCCATGTGGGCGAGACAAAGACTGATGTGCAAATGGATATTTCACATCTGTGAATGGTACAGTGAACAAAAGCATGTGCTGCAAACTCTCATCTCAGAACAGGTTATCATGCCATGTTCTTTCTGAATATGAACCTGAAACAGGCTGACTACGCCACCATTTTGAGTTGTCCACCATTTTGATCGCCTCCTGCTTTCTGTCCATGTTCCGAATTTGTGTTTACGGCTTCAACAGAGCAAGATGAACTTTGTGCTTCTTTATGATGTTAACTTAGATAAGAATGTTGAAGCTGCTAAAGTGAATTGTTTATCCTGCACTGAAGAACCTTGAAGCTAAACAAAAGCTGTAATAATCAGTGATTTAGATCTGTACCAACAGTGTCTTGCCTGTTCAAACAGTAAAGTTGAATAATGAATAGATGAACATGCTTTTCTGCAGGAATCCTTGTTTTCTCTCCTTGGAACTAACTGACTTTAAGCTCAAGAAAAATGGTAGATAAATATAAGCAAGTAAAATGTGGAATAATACCTTGTGTCTTGTATTTTGAAAACATATGAATTGTTTGATGAAAAACTGCAAACTATGCAATGATTTTTAAATATGAATTGTTTATGTAGTTAGGTCACAAACCCTAGTTTATGTATTAAATGAAGAGGGGCTGGACGATGTGTCCAAGGTTGTGAAGAATTTGTATAAATATGTGTACATGTGGAATGTTCAGTAGTCTCTCATTTCACGGTGACTGCTTGCACACATTGTGGGGTGTTGAGAACCAAGTGGCCACTTGCTAATAAATAGAATTGTAACTTTGACCTTGTAACTGAGGTATTTCTATTATGTGGTAGTAAGCATTGATATTTTTAATCTTTCAGATGGGGCCCAAATAGGCACCCTCAGGATTGATGCCACATCGCTTGGACGAAGACGAGTCCACCGGACTGAGATCAGAGAGTGACGAGTCGCCCTGCAAAGTGAGACGCGATTCCTCTGCAGTACTGCACACCCGATCCCTGGACGTTGGGCCGCGTTTAGAGGGCATCACGATGAGGGTCCCCGTGTCGAGGCTTGTTTGGTGAAAGCACCAGCCACGACGATTGATGTCCTTTTGGACCTTTGTTGGTTGAAATCAGTTGAGTTGTGCCCCGATTCATAAAAGTCCTGATATTTGCTGGTTGAAAGTGTGTTTGCAAATACAATCGTTGCCAGGTAAGTTTGTGATTTAACTATGCCTGGGAAATTGTCATCCTGCTTTGAGTATTTTTCCACAGGGAAAGACATTCTTTGAAACATGGCCAACCAGTGCCACCCGAAGGGTCGCTGGCTTATCAAATGTATTGTAAGTTCGGCCTGGGAGCTATTGTATTTCATTTTATTTGGCACAGACAGACCAGACATGTTCCTGAGCTACAGTGGCCAGATTATGGTAGTTTTGAAATTGCATGCTTAGAGCATTTGGAATCTCTATTGTTCAGAAAAAAGACTAGGCCTGCAGCATTTGATGCCGTTAGGGATTGGAGGAAGGAAGCTATGCAGTGACTCAAAAGTAGAGAAAAGCATGTGCGTAGACACATGACAAATGCTGAGAAAGCATTGTTGCATGATCAGGAGAAACAGTCAGAATCCATTAGAGGTATGGCTAGAGCTTTCCAACTAGAAATGCAAAAAGATATATCCCTCTCAGGATTTGCATACATCAGACAAGTTAATCAACAAATTATTGAATGAGCGTAGAATTAATTCAGGTACTGACCCAACTGCACCACCTCCTTATATGCCTCCTCCCGTTTTTTTGTTCCTCCCGTTGTTGTTCCTCTTCCTGCACCTGCACCCGTGCCAACAGTTGCCATTCCCATAGGTATGTCTGAAAGGCAGCAGTATTTCCTCCGCTGCCTACCGAACAAGATTTGTATGAACTCTCTTTTCCAGGTGGTTCTACTCCACCTGTAGTGGTTGAATGGGCGGGAGCTGATTCAAGAATAGTGACTCGTAGCACAATAACTAAAGACAGAAAGAATTGTATACTTGGGCTGAGAAGTACATAGAAGAGGGTGATGATCGGTTGTTTTGGTTTCGATTTCTGACTAAGGGGATATTCCTGAACAGAAAATTGTGGTAGAGCGTATGGTAACGTATTTAGGTGAGAGATGGAATGATTTGACAGACACGAAAGTCCCGCAGGGGTTGCAGGGTTTCAATCCCTTTTCCCTATCAAGGGACAATGCGGCAAAAGTATATGAGCATGTAGTGAAAGTATTTGAGTTTAAAAGCGAGCTCGATCGGTTAGAGAAATGAGATGGATGAAAATGGACAGCAGGCTTCATATGTGCAGAAGCTATTTATTCCTCAATTGAAAACAATGAGTGAAGAAATGTGCATTTGCACAAGAGACTCTTTTAGATGATTTTGAATGATTCAATTTCTCCCATTGAAGTGCATGACACGTTTAGTCAGTATGCTCCGGCAATGCAAAGGAAAGTGTTACAAGTGATGGTTCAGTATTTACAGGATGAATGTATGAAGAAAAAGGTATGTTGTCCCGCAGATTTGATGGTTATTTATAAAAGAGCATTCTCACCCGATACTGCATTGACTTCTTTGTCACTTGATTTGGCCTTACTACTTAAAAGTTGTTCAGATTTTCCTTCTTTACAATTGCCGATGCGGGAGGTTCCTCTGACATTTGTTCCAAAAGTATAGATTCCTGCTGATGCAGCAGAAGGAACAGCTGTCTCTCCTATTCCAGCACATTATATCTCACAGTTTGAACATGTTGAGTTTTCTAGAAATGAAGTAAATACCATTAAGCAATCAATTCCAGATATTAGGAAAAATCCAACAGGATTTAACAAAGAAATAGAATCTGTCTTGTATTCGTCAGTTGTGATGCTGGGTGATATAGATCTGTTGTTTCCCATGATCCTTCCTACTGACTTATGGAAGCAGATTAGAATTGTAGATGATCAGGCAGGAAGAGTGATACATGGGATGCCTTAGTACAAGCAGATAGGGAAAGGAAAGCCAGCAAGAAACCGCCACAGGTGATACTGATAATGCCAGATAGAATAGTGACTAAATTAAAAACTCTTGTACCAGAAAAGAGAATTATATGAGATAAGCTTACAGCTTGCATGCAAGGGAAGTCAGAGGGTGCAACAGAGTATTTTAACAGATTTGAGCAAGTATTTTTGGATTTTAGTGGTGAAGATTTAAGTACAGAGCCAGGAAAGAGGTTGTTTGTGTCACGATCCATACCCCTAACCCCCTCAGGTATAACAGCCCCCTGGCAGCAGTGGGGCTAAAGCCCTTCACACGGGCCCCAAGGGCCTTAAAACTCCATCTGAAACATACATGGAGCCAGTCCTGGCACCTTTGGCGCCAGGTTCATTATCAGGAATAAAGCAATACCAGTTTTTGACCTTAATCCAACATGGAGGCTAATTACACAGCTCAGTTCTTTAGAACCAAGCCATGCGGTGTAGTGTTTTGCGTGTGGCTGGGCCTGGAACTACTTGGCTTGGAACTACGTTACCTGGGCTATTTAAACCACACCCAAACAGCAGAAGACGCTACGCATTATTCTGCACTCCTGCAGCGTAACACTCACTGTGTCCAGCTCCTGCTTATCTGCTTCTCCTGGTGGCCCGATCCTGAAGCCCTAGATCCAGTTTCCATCAATAACCTGTAAGAACAAGAACAGCATAACAAGCAAGAACACTTACCTGTGAAGTAACCAGTCTTGAATCCATCCTGCGCTTTGCTTACCTCGCTCATCTCCAGAGTATGCCGCAACCTGCAAAGGTAAAGAAACAAGGACAGCATTAATAACAATTCCCACCTGGGCAAGCAGCAAGTCCTGGCAGCACCCTGCGCTTCTCTTACCTTGCCAATCTCCGGGTTTCACTGCAACCTGCAAGGGAGAAGGAACAAGGTCAGCATTATCAATTCATTTACCTGGGCAAGCAGTGCTCCGATCGCTCATCACTCCGGAACATCACAGCAACCTGTACAAAGAGAAGAGAACACAGGTTAGCAATTAACACCAATAAACAGCGCATCATGCTCCGCGCATCAATAACCCACTGTGGTCTTCGCCATCGGCGCAGCAACTCCGAGATCGCAACCATCCCTGTGAAAACAAAAAGAGACATTGTTAGGGAACAGCATAGTGGAGCAAGACGCCGAGAAAATAGAGAAAACGGAGGGAAAGAAAGGGACAGAATAAAGACAGAAAAGACATTATAACTCACATGGAAGACAGCAAGCAGAGTCAGAGTCACAGCCGGTCTGGAACCGACATAAGGGCTCCCGGACCAATGAAGCAACTAGGTCCACGGAATGCTCGCACCAAACACGCACCCCTTCTCAGAGACGCAGGATGGAGAGTTCATCACACAAAAACCTAAGGTGAGCAATAACTCCAAGGGAGGAGATTTGGATCAGAGGGAGGTGGGAGTCCACCCATCACAGAACCAGAATCTTAACCCTCCATTCTCCTGTTATAGGCGCTACCCAATGTCTGGCACATAACCAAGCAGAGAGGGGTCCGGGATAGCGCTTTGACCTCCATCCAGTATCGTGTGGCGCCCCTATCGATACCAGGTGAGCGTAACAGATTGTTCAGAAGTTTGTGCGTGGATTGTTGCCTGAAATCCAATCACAGGTTATAACTTCTGACAGTGCATGGCAAGAGAAATCACAATCTGAAGTGTTACATATGGCCCAGTTTTATGAAAACAGGGTTAATACGGAGAAAGAGCAGATGGAAAAGAAGAAGGGTGATTTGAAGACTACAGTGTTATTACAGTAAATAGCAAGAGGAGTGAGAGGTGGGAATACACAGTCTAGAGGCCAATTGACACCACAGGGTGGCGCACAACTGAGTCCCGTGCATGTAAACCAATATGCATACTGTAAACAAGAGGGTCATTGTCGAGCACAATGCCCGTTCCTTCAGCAGAAATCGAATAGCATGTGTGGCGCCATTGGTAGACAATCCATAGGCCGTCCTGGGATAGGGGGTCCTGGTAGAAATCAGTTTACACAGAACTAACAGGCACCACTACAAGATTATCAACAATAGAATGTTAATAGTGGGAATATTTTTGTTAATCATTCGAATGCTTATTGTTCTGAAGATTTTATATCTGGCAATATACTGTTCCATTAGAACAGCCCGAAATAGGGTCTGGAACCAATACCTATTCCCATCAATCAGAAAGGGCCCTATGTTTAAATGAGGGTGGGGAATAGGGAGCACCTCTTTTTAATAGATACAGGGGGACAGAAGTGTTCTATTGATCGTCTGCAGGTTCCAGATATTCCACTGTCAGGGCAGAGCAACATTTCTGTGGGGTTCTCTGGTACACCAGTGGTTAGCCCGGTCTCTCGGCTGGTACCAATTTCAATGGGACCATTCACTGATTCTTGTCCATTTCTATTGATGACAAATTGTGGCCAAAAACTTGTTCGAGAAATTGAATGTTGTGATTTACTGTTCTCCAAATGTAGTATACTTAAAGATTTCGCCCCAACAAACTTCTGTTCCACAATTTTTCTAAATGCCTTTACCAACTGAATTAAAAAAGGTTCCCACATGTTTATGGGCAGTGAATGATAATGAGGTTGGAATTTTACAGGTTGAGCCAGTTAAAATTGTTTTGAAACCAGGTGTTAAACTACTGTGTATCCCGCAGTACAAGATTTAGGTCGAAGGTGAACCGGCCTTAAAAAGTATTGTTTCAGATTTCATACACCGAGGTGTGATTGAAGAAATTGTGTAACACCCTGATTTTGTCAGTTTACAAGAAAGGGGATAATGTGCTTCCTTTCCATTTCATTATTGCTTTGCGTGTAATTAATAAGGTGGTTTCTCCACAGTTCCTGATTGTGCCCGATGTCACCACCATTCTGACAATGATTCCAGCCACGGCTACACATTTTAGTGTTGTGCATTTGAAAAACGCTTTCTTTAGTTTTCCTGTGCATGTTGACATTTTTGTGTCATGGATTTGAAAAATGCTTTCTTTAGTATTGCTGTGCATGTTGACAGCAGATAGTTGTTCACGTTCACCTTAGGGGGATGCTCGTTCACGTTCACTCGTGTTCTGCAAGGGTACACTGACAGTCCAAGTATTGACAGTAGAGCATTGAAAGAACAGCTTGATATGCTTGAATTGCCTTCCACGAGCACGTTGCTTCACTACATAGACAATCTACTTCTAGCTACTGATTCTGAAGCTGTTTGTAAGAAGGGCACCGTTTTGCTGCTCATCGATTTAGCTGAGCATGGGCATAAGGCTTCGTTGAAGAAATTTCAGTATTGTTGACAGGAGGTTGCCTATCTGGGCTATCTCCTGTTGCAAGAGGGGAGAAGGCTGACATCTGAACAGATGCAAGCATCTCTGATATGTATGTTCCAAATACACAGAAGGAGGTCAGAGCTTTAATTGGCATGGCTTCATATTGTAGACAGTAGATTCAAAATGTTTCATTTTTGATAAAACCTATGTTGGCATTGACAAAGAAGGACGTTTCTTTGCCTTTACCGTGGAACATGGATTGCCAGAACGTTTTTGATATTCTTAAGGCTGTGTTGTGTTCAGTACCAGTTTTGGGCACACCAAACTACGAAAAGGGCTTTGTTTTGTATGTACATGAATGTGACGGGTGTGCTTTGGCTGTTTTGACACAGGAACATGGGGGTAAGAATAGGCTGTGCAGCTATTTTTCCTCCACGTTTGACCCTGTTTCATGTGCTTTGCCAAGATTTTTGAGAGCTATAGCTGCTGCTGCTGCATCTGTAAAACAAAGTGAGGGTATGATTTGAGGTCACTCTTTAACCGTGATGGTACCCCACTCCGTAGATGTACTATTAAACAGAACACAGACTCAACGTCTCACATCAGCTCGACTAACAAGGAACAAGCTGATTCTATTTGCACTGCATATCCAAATTAAGAAATGTTGTTCATCGAATATGGCTGAACTATTGCCTTCTCCACAAGAGACAGACTGCAGTGACAAGATGTCACATGAGTGCCTTTATGTTACAGAACAAGAAATCAAGGGCAGAATTGATTTAACAGATACACCCTTGATGAGTCCACAAGGGGAGCTATTTTATGATGGCTCCTGTTTTAAGCTACCGGATGGTACATCCACTGCTGCTTATGAGATAACCACATTAAACACTGTTGTAGAAAGCTAACAAATTCTGCATAATTCACACAAGTGGCAGAGAGTATTGCATTAACTAGTGCTTGCGAAATTTCTGAAGGGCTTGGTGTAAATATATAAACAGATAGCCAGTATGCATTCAGGGTGGTTCATACTTTTGGCCGACTATGGGCTGAAAGGGGATTTTTGACATCACATGGGACTAAAATTCAACATGGCACTCTGATAGTCCAATTGCTATCAGCACTTGCGCTTCCTACGCAACTAGCAATAATGAAGTGTGCCGCGCATCAGAAAGTTACGGACAATGTGGGAAAATGAAACACTTTTGCTGATAGGATAGCCAAACAGACCGCTACTGATCTGTACTCTAAAATGTATGTTCTTGATTCAGCGAGATGGGTCACTGATACTTGCATGCATGATAGAGGAAAGGATTAGCAGTATAAAAGAAATTTAGGCTGAAGCTACTCCAGAAGAAATCAAACAGTAGACTGAGGGTCCATCGAGTCTAGATAATGAGGGTTGTTCGGTGGACAATGAGAAACAGAGATGGATGCTGCCCAACGCCTATTTTACTGTTATAGTCACTATGGCTCAGTGCCCAACACACATATGTGCTAGGAAGATGTGTCAACAGTTTAATTACAGCCACACAGTCAAGAACAGGGCTCTCCCCCTATGAGATTGTCATGTGGAGATCAACCAATGTAGGGAATGCACCGAGACCAAAACGATTGAGGGACATCGAATATCTGTTCTTTTCTGATTATTGTGATCAGTTGACTCAAAACGTGCGTTTGATTCACAAACAGGTATGAGAAGTCTTCCCTGTAAAACATGAGGGTCCAGGTCACCGACTCCGACCCGGCAAGTGGGTCTTGGTGAAGAATTTTTAGAGGGGCACCTGCCTTGCACCTCGGTGGAAGGGGCCCTACCAGATCCTTTTGGCTACGCAAACAGCTGTATGAGTAAATGGCGAGCAAAACTGGATTCACGCGACACATGTGAAAAGAATTCCTCTTCCTTTGCCATATGATAAAGGGGATGAGAAGGAAATGTATGATCCTGACGCTCTAAGTGAGCCAGCTCCGAACAATACCAAGGAAATCGAATGTGCTACAAAATTGCTTCCTGAGCCCGTGGGGCATGGGGAGACTGCAGCTTCTTCTTCATTTTCTTCTTCATCATCGACCGACGTTGCTTCTTCATCCTTTTCAGAGAGCGATGACGTGTTGTTCGCTGACCATACTGTACCTGGAGTTTCAAGGTACAACTTGTGACCACGAAACAGGATTTAGATTAAGAGCTTGACATTATGTTAATGTAATAGAATAGGAAAATGTGGCTAGGATTCTGCACCCACAAGAAACCCACAAGAAACAAACATTGAGCCAGTCCCTCGTCATTCGTCTTCTCCATACGATAAGAGGCAGGGACCGGCAAAGTTAACTTCAAGCAAGATTGGCCATGTGGAGAAGTGCCACCAACAGATGAACTGAAAAGAAAAAGCCTAACAGTGAGGCTTCTTGACGGACAATGAGAAACTATGCCCGTGTTTGGGGCCGCTCTTACTAATGATGATACTGACCATTTTGCTGATGATGATCCTGTCTATCAAGGGTCATGGTCCCCTAGGACCAAATGGATACTGATCACAATAACAGCTTGTATTGCAATTACATTGACACTCGTATTTTTGTATTTGGGAAGTATGCGTCCACTTGATACTCTATTGCTGACTGACAGTTAATCTACCATGTCTCTACCATATGGGCAGTTGCATACTCTTGGTCCTCAGGACATCCGACACAGAGGTGGTTATCACAACAAAACCCTCTTGATGGTTATGAACGCCACACATGCAATTTTGAATGAGACAGACTGCAGGGTTGGCACATGGTTCTGGGACCTGTCACAAACTTGGGGATGGAAAACATTTGCAGTTGTGTTGGTGATCTTTGGCATTGTAATGTTTTGTTGTTGTTGCATTCAGTGTCTTCCTGACATTTTGTTCCATGATAGGGGGATGCTTTTCACAAGCCATTGGTATAATCAAAACAAATACACATCCACAGGAATATGTTACTAATGCCTTGGTAATGCATGATGTCACCATAAAGTTATTAATGGCAATCAATGTTTATGAAAATGACAATTTAGGATGTTCTGATGATGATACATGGCCCTTGGATGATGCTAATATTTGAATAATGCTCTTGGCTTAGGCCAAAAGGAGGGTTTGTGAAAATGTATTTTCTATAATACCGCCTGATAGTAAATGTTGGCCTAAGCACATTCACATCACACTGTAATATCGCATTGAATGAACCTGAAACAGGCTGACTATGCCACCATTTTGAGTGTCCACCATTTTGATCGCCTCGTGCTTTCTGTTCCATGTTCAGAACTTGGGTTTTTGGCTTCAACAGAGCAAGATTAACTTTGTGCTACTTTATGATGTTAACTTAGATAAGAATGTTGAAGCTGCTAAAGTGGATTGTTTATCCTGCACTGAAGAACCTTGAAGCTAAACAAAAGCTGTACTAATCAGTAATTTAGATGCCATCTGTCCCAACAGTGCCTTCCCTATTCAAACAGTAAAGTAGAATAATGAATAGCTGAACATGTTTTTCTGCAGAAATACTTGTTTTCTCTCCTTGGAACTAACTGACTTTAAACTCAAGAACAAATGGTAGATAAATATAAGTGAGTAAAATGAGGAATGTTACCTTGTCTTGTATTTGTAAAACATGAGCGTTGTTTGATGGAAAACAGAAAACTATGTAATAATGTATAAATATGAATTAGTTATGTAGTTAGGTTACAAACCCTAGGTTGTGTATTATATGAAGAAGTGCTGGACGATGTGTCGAAGGCTGTGAAGAATTTGTA
Source organism: Ambystoma mexicanum (assembly GCF_040938575.1). Lineage (NCBI taxonomy): Eukaryota > Metazoa > Chordata > Amphibia > Caudata > Ambystomatidae > Ambystoma > Ambystoma mexicanum. Next base: position 169,047,371 of record NC_090935.1, read on the forward strand.
TAAATATGTGTTAATATGTGTACTTGTGGAATGTTCAGTAGTCTCTGATCTCACGGTGTCTGCTTGCACACATTGTGGGGTGTTGGGAACCAAGTGGCCACTTGCTAATACATACAATTGTAACTTTGACATCGTGACTGGCATATTTCAATTATGTAGTAGTAAGCCTTGATATTTTTAATCTTTCAAAGTGAGTACTGATTGATTAGCCATTTCATCTTAAACATGGTAATACATAAACTCTTACCTATGTAATAAAGGCAGAAAGAGAGAAATGTAAACATTATAGGTGACTGAAATATCAATGTAAAACACTTGATTGCAGCAGTGAGTATGTGTTAAGAAAGTCACCACGAACAGGAGCACAATATTAATGAAACACTCACCAGCCAGCGTGTAAGCAGCCTGGGCCATAGCAGACACATTGTCTGGAAAGCCCGAGAGACATGAGGTGAGTTTTGCATTACTTCTACTTGCCTCATTCTGCGTTCATCTCTTGCTGTGTCACCAGCAACAAGCTGAGAATCAGTCGGGAAGAGCACCTCTCAGCGTCAACATCAAAAGTAATATATATTACACCTCAGGATGTATCTGCAATATTTTTTTTTTCTCTTTATTCGTTTTGAATACCATGAAACAAAATGAAAAACAAAATAGAAAAACTAGTATCATACACATTTTGCTTACTAGTACAAGTTACATACATTTCTCAGAAAGGAAGTAATTCCAATAATCATTACTGCTGAATTACCATGTAACATTCTATACCATATAAAATCTCTATTACAATATATATCTGCAATATATAATTAGCTGATGAAGGGAAATAAGTATATATAACACTTGAAATGAGTAGTTTGATAAACTTAATTAGGCTTCGTTGTGCAAGTTGAAGGACTACATGTCCATCACATCCACTCGTAAGCCACGCCCCTGTTTCATTAGTCTTTTAAACGTGTCCTCAAATTGCAACAATTCTCCAGTCACATACCCAAAACTGTTGCCTTCACAATTTATAATAATACTGTCAGGATGTTTAAAACAAACCATATTCTATCATAATGCAGCCCAGTTTAATCTGCAAAGTCCATACCAGGAGACTTACACTTCTTCTAATCCAAGAGTTGCCACGGTGCTCAGTGTAAACCTGTAACCAGTGTACCAATGAATCTCCCAGCATCAACACACTCTGCTTCTTCATAACCATAACCATATTTCCACCACTTCACACAAGAAAGAAAACACTTACTACCCTGAGCTCCTGTACACTTCAACTTCTCCTCCACAATCACAGCACCTTATTGGCTAATCCCCAATGGCTGTGGACGTACGCGGCTGTCTGCTGTCTCTGCAGTCCTCTTTCATGCAGGGCATCCTTAAAAGACCCAGATGGCACTTGCAGGTCTGCAGACAATCGCTGAAAGCCGCAGACACTTTTGCACATGGCAGCCCATCTACCCTTTTTACCTTAATGTATGTAACACTACCTCATTGAGTTCTTTCAAACAGTCACACATTCATACACCAATTGCACACAAAAAGTCTACATGTAACCCTGTCACCTCAGTACAACACTTCAGATGTACATTTCAACTCTCAAAGTACATGTCTCCTGTCATTTACAGCCTCCTGCATCAAAAATTACTGTAAACCGCTCCAAGATTTCTATTTGCAGATTCAACAATATCTCCATCTAACAACATCTAATAAGCAGGTATATTTATCATTTTAAAAGTAATGTTTTTCACCACCTTCATAAATATATATACAGGGTTGCTGCCACTTACCCTGTAATAAGCATCTCAATAAGCATATAGTGTAGTTTAACCACAGCTATCAAATGTCATGTATTGCAACATGATACATCTTCTCACATTATGTGGCAGTTACTTACTTGTACTGCCAACATATTGGACCTCATCACACCAACTGCCACTTAACAGTGTTCTACAATTCTTTTGCAACTGCATTTCCCTTACTTATAAAAAAGTTGCAAATGGTCCAGCTCTAAATGTACACATGCATGTTTTATTTAAAATAACATGTTCCTAAAAATAAACATTTTTAAAAGAACAGCCTTTTCTCTTATGTGTAAATGTCATATTGTGCAACCTTTGCTATACTAGTGTTTACAAACTACAAATCCTTTCCTTTACAAACACATTAACATGTTTGTTATACTGCTGCACCTATACAGTACTCTACACCCAATACTACCACGTTTCATGTAGTGGCACAATATTACACCTCATTACAAATACCACTTAACACAGGAGCTAAAATATTTTGCAAAATCATGATCCCTACTTAGAAACACAGAAACACGGTACACGTTCCAGTGTATGTAAACATGTGTTTCCTTTCAATAAATTCCTACAACAAACATGCAAACTGAAAAGCAACACTTTTTCTCAAATAAAAATGACTAGTCTTTTACAACCACTGCAGCAACACACCATATACTAAAAACATACACTGCTGCAACTACTATTACCACTAGGCCACAGTTATCCATACTTTTTAACATTGCACCACAACAAGTACACTTTCCATATTAAAAGCACCAGGACAAAAATTGCCCTACTGCAAAGAAATACATTTTTCATGCATTTTCACGGCAAACTTTGCAACAGCTAATACCATTCCATATTAGGCCCAGTACATACTTTCGGGTGCTGAAAAAATGCACTAAAAGTGCACCCTTTTCACACTACGCCAGTTTTTACCTTGTTGCTTATAATATGTCAAACTGAACTTGTCATAGTACAATTGTTGCAACAACATAGTTAACATATATTAGCGTTCCACACATAAGATACCTATATTCAAACTTTTTCCAATAACTGCTTCCCCCTAAATAAATAACAACCTACTTATCCATTACCACATATACCAACTAATTTCCTTCTACAATTACAGGAAAAAGAAGATTGTCAAATACAGCTATCGAACAAAGAAAACTCTTCACCTTCGACAAATTAAGTATATTAATATAGCAAGCAATTGTCTCTGATTTAAATAACGTACTATCACTATGCATCTGTCTAAAGTATTATTTTCTAAACAACACTATTGTACTTCACTATTTCTCATTCCAGTGCAGCATTCACACTGTTTCTAATCCTATCTCAACATTACTCCTTATTGAATACACCACCAATTCCTTTTTGCCTAACAACACAACTGCCTCTCGTGAACTTCTATACTACAATTCATACCCCATCTACCTCAACTCCTCAATTTCAACCCCAACACGTTACACTCAATTCATTACAAATTACTAACACACATTACCACTCATACACACTCTTCCTCACCCCTTTACAATTACACCCTGTAAGGTACTCATGGTGGCAACAGTAAAGACAGACACAAGTGATCACAGTTCAAGGGTGTTTATTAAACTGTAAATTCAGGGTGGAAAAATGCCTAACCTAAACCTAAATCTAAGATAGGAGCAAGCTTCAACCAGCAAATTAAAAATAAGGCAGTTCTTGTGGCATCAAGTTAAAGTAAAATGGTGTATACTAAAAAATAAACGATTGCCTAATCCTTACAACTAATTACAGAAAGAGTGTGGTTTAGGGTTTTCAATAAAGAAAGAAATGCACACAAATAACAAGTCAGGATGGGGTTGCCAGGAGTCTTCCTTCCCCACATTTTGAGCACAGGACAATGTGGATTTCCTGAGCTCAGTACATGCTCACGCGTTCCCAGCACAAGCTGATCGTTCCGTACCAGCTAAGAGGTTCTTCAAAGGTTAAGTCTTGTTTCAATAAAAGTCCCTTACCTTCGAGGCCTGATGTATTCAATGAAACAAAAAAACAAACAGTCCCTTTCCAAATGAATGCTGGGGTGATGACTTTTGAAAGGAAGCGCCCCCAATTCAGCACGATCCTCCCCGCAATGAGAGACAATAAGGGACTCTCCCGTAGTGGGAATAAGACCAAGACAGAGTGCGGGTGAGCGTAAGTGGGAGTTTATCCAAGAATAAGGCGTGCAAAGAACTCTGCAACCTACGAGAGCGCTCTGTCTGACAATAGCAAAGACAGGCGTATTTCTAATACAAAAAACGTCATCAACACCTAAACACTATAGGGGGCACAAGTCAATTGGGATTGGGTGGCGTCGACTAACTATAGGTGTTGCTGCCGCGGGGTTGGTCTTGGCGGGACGACGTCACTGGTCAGCCTCGTGGGTTGGGTTGGGCCTGGCAGGCCGGCTGGAGGTCATCTGTACGGTGTTGATGTGCTGGGGCAGCCTGTGACAATGACGAATACCTTTCCTGTCTCATTTGCCCTAGGCCATGCACACTGCAGTTATTCAGAAAATGACATTTAAGTTCAACAGCTTATCTTATAAAATAAACACAACACATGAGGAATGCACCTCGTGAGAGGTCTGGTGGTTGTCGGTTGGGGTGAGATTTACCTGTGTCCTATTGACCGGTATTTTAGGTCGCGGGACGGGGCTCTGGGGCCTGGGCCGAGTGATACATGTCTGTCTGCTGCGTTAGAAGTTATTATATCGATGGGTCTCTGTGTCTTGTCCCAATGATGGGGGTCGTCCTTACACGGGGTCAGGATTCTTGGGGGGTTCGTGGGATTTATGAGAGGGTGCTGGTAGATCAGTGGGTTCATCCGTGGGTTTATTACCGTGCTGTAAATAACACAGGTGGCGGGCTGTGGCCTTGGTTGCGGCGCCGGGGCCTCTGACTCTCTGAAGTAACGCCAGCTTGGTTGGGGGAGGTGAGGGAGCGCGGCACAAGTCTTAGCTTTTTTTATCTGGCAGGCTTGGTGGGGTGGGAGAGGGAATGGCCTTGCATATATCCACAAAGGTATTTTCCTCGTGCGTTGCTGATCAGTGAATGCAGAAGTTCTATACTGTTCTGCCTTATTTTGACGTTATTTAGACACATATATATATATACTTCAATTTAGTTACACATTTCTTTAATACAGTCGGTTCCAGTACCTTTTCATTACCTAACATTATATTCACTACATTGTGTGCGTATTGTATGTACATTAGGGATATCTAGGTTATGGCCTACAGAGATTGATGCTCGCCGCTTTGGGTGAATTAAAAAACATATATGAGTTCAAGTTTCTACATACTATTGAAAAACACTTTTACCGATAGAGGTTACACGTTTGGTCAACATCTTTCTCCGTGGTTATAGCAGCATTAATCCAGACCTGGAGGGATATCATATAACGTTACATTTTTATGGCTTATTCACTTTTTAAACAGAGGTAGTTCATTAATACCAATACTTGAATTGTTTTCTACCTTCTTCAGATAGTGATGCTTCAGCTTTTTCCCTCGCTACCCCGGCCTTGCGGTCCGGGTCATACGGGGTGCAATATCACATTGTTACTAATATAATGTTGCCGTGTTGGCATCTCGGGTTTAGCTCATCTCCGACTTTCTCATGGGAACGCACTCGCAGCGGATCTGTCAGGGCTGCTGAGGCGACAGAGATGCATGAAAGGCCCTCCAAAGGTGGGGGCCTCGTTACAGTGTGCTGAACTCACACCATGTTTGCTAGGCAAGATGGCGTCTAGGCCTAACTTAATTTTTTGGTAAATGCAAAGACAGGGTGCGTGTGGGCAATGTCGTCGGCGGGTGAACCCTCCTCCACCTGGGCCCGGGTGGCATGAGGGTGCGCCCACCGAGCCATGGTCCTCACCTGGGGAGGGAGCTGTAGGTGAGGAGGGCCTCGTGGCCATTCCTCCCCTACATTTCCCCCCTTTCGTTACTTAAAGTAACGAATTTCTTTAGTTCTTCTAATCTTCTACATTCTTGTTCCTCTAACACTGCACCATCCCATGCAGGGGTTCCTTTTATAGGCATCCATGCTCTGCACACCCCCCTTAAGCTCTCACCTCTCCTAGCATACTCGTCTGGTGTACATGTCAAATATATACAGTCGCCAGTTTCTTCCAGATCTACCCAGACCTCCTCATACCATTCCAGTTCTACGTCTCGTGGTTCTTTAATCGTGGTGTGCCATAGCTTATCTACTATGTACTTGTCACGGCACATAGGCACTAACTGGTACCTGGGGGTGTTGTCTGTTCCTGTCTGCACATGTACTTCTTGTGTTGCTTTAATTGTACCACCGGAGTTGCCCATTGTCACCATCATCATTGCACCGTTAGGAACTGCATTAGCACAACATCGGAGGCCCACCTGGCACAGGCAGAACATCACAAGGATGATCACCACTATTGGTATCAGGAACTTCATTGTCACTCCAAGCCATGAGGGAACCCAAGAGAAGATATTGTCGAACCACGAGCTATCCTCAGCTCCACCTTCCATTTTCATCTTCTCGCCCAGGTTATGTACTGCTTCAATAACGTGGGACAGGGACCCATTTTCTGCGTCTTCGGAAGGTACGAACGTGCAGCACGCACTTCCTATTTTTCGGCAAACACCTCCATCGATTGCTGTTAACAGGTCTAGAACATACCTGTTCTGCATGGTCATTAATCGCAAAGCTCGTAGTTCCACCTTTATTATGTTAAACCCTTCTTCAGTGTCATTGGCCAACTGGATCAGTTCCCACCGTGTGATCTGGAGCCATTTTGCATTTGCTCTTGCTTGGACACTTGATACTAGCGAAGCAAAGAAGGTTTCCACGGAGCTGAACAGGCGATACTTGTCTGGGATTTGTGCCAATAAATCAGATGATGCTTGTGATATGTAGTTCGAGGCTCGCTTGTTCCTTGAGAGCTCTTCTCCTTTCCCTCCGGAGGACAGGACATAAAGGTGCGCTTGTGTAGTTGGAGACGCTGCATTCTGGTTCAAGCCTTCGTTCATCATGTTACTTCTGTCAATATGGCTTTCGGGAATCACCATTAGTGTTGAATGCAAAGTGGCCATTGAGCAGCTACCACTCCATGATTGGGGAAGGTGCAGGTACGCCTTGTTTCCGCATACCCAGTAGGTGTCCATTAGTGCTGCTGTTCCTTTTTTCATATCTGGGATGGTGAGAGTTTTGTTACAGTTCTTGTTCGTTCCTATTGCCATTTTTCCTTCTCCCTTGAAACATAGTTCGTTTTGTATTTCACTTTGTAGCTTGAAGGGTTTCTCCATCGCTGTTACCCATGTTAATTTAGGGATGTGTTCTTTCCATATTGGCAAGCACGTTCTTTCCATCCACCGCAACTTTTCCGGTTGGACACCCTTCAGTGCTTCTGCCTTGCACAGCACTTCTTCGTCTTTCCATTTGTTTTCGGAAAACAGTGTCCCTTGTATTGCAAAGAAAGGTTCTTTAAGGCAGATCACTCCAGACGCTTGCGAATAGCACGTTTTGTTGTTCTGTAACATCCTGAAAGAGACATCGTGTGCTTGGAAAGTGTTCTTTATTCTACACAGCGTGAGATGAAGGAGACATTGGGCATCCACAATGGGCAATTCTCGTGGCAACAATACTTTAGGTGTGCCTGATGCATGGGGGATAAGTGAGCAGACATAACAGCTCTCATTGGTTGTTTGTTTGGCTGTTGTGCTCATATCTGCATACCATTTATTTGCTTGGTGAGGGTGTCGTGGGTCTTCCATTTTGTCTAACCCTAGCCCATAATACTCATCATACCCTTTTCCACCAGTCTCTCTTCTCCGCCTACTTTTCTCCCTTCTTCTGTACCTTCTCGTTATAGGAGGTGAAGAACCAGGCCCCCCTTCCTCCCTCCCACCCCCCTTTTCTAATTCTTCATATAGGGACTTGTGTTCTGTCATCATAATCACTTTTCCATCCTCCTTAATAAACAAGAGATCGTTGTTTGAAATTGGGGCGGGAGGGATCGTGTGGTTGTTGTATGTTCCAGGTTGGGACATTGTGTCATTATTTACATTTTTGGTTCTCCATTGTGAGAGGACAGCAGTGGGTGGTGTAGTATAGTATCCCCACACAAAGTGTGATCCATCCCAGATCAAGAAATCACCTTCTTTGATACCTACAGTCGGAATTGTTTTCGTTCCAGGGGCAAGGGTGGTGTTGTTCCCCCCTCCCCCCTCGTTCATCTCGGTAGAGATGAACGCTATAATCCAGTGTAACACCAGACAAAACATTGAGATGAAGAACACGATAGCACATATTGATAAACCACATTCAAATGAATATGTTAATCTAGCCACTAACATTTCTCTAAATCTAACATATCTATTAGTTGCAGGCTGCCCATTCGATGCCATGATAAATCCTGTTTGAGACACAAAAGTTCATTAAATACAAACATGTAAGCATTTCCACGTTGTAACGTTTCGGTGATAAAATATAGGGTTGGGTGAGGGAGGGGGTTTGTTGACAGACAAGGTAGCTTTCAATCATCATTATTCGTACCTTACTATATATATATAAATAATAAAAAACATGACATTTTAAAAACAACAATAATAAAAAACATCTTAAAGAGCGCAGGAGGGGAAAAAAGAACCCCACGCAAAACTTTCAAAAATTGTAAAAAAGAAAATTTACATATACATGTGTACATGTTTTAGTCCAGGACATTTGTTGCGCGCTAATTGTGTTCACTGTTCATCTCATGAAGCACACAAAATTCCAATCATTCATTCCGCACAACTTCATCGTCCGCTGTTGCCTGTGCCTCATCCTGCACCTCACTCTCCGCAGCGCTGTAAGCTTTACGTACGTCTGTCAAATGCACCCAATATCGCAGGCCCTTAACCTTTACTGCTGTAGGAGTGCAAAACACTACCTCATAGGGGCCATGGAAGCGTGGTGCGTTCCACCTCCGCACAAAACTTCTAACATATATAAGGTCACCAGGCATTAGCTGTAGTGGTTTTTCAGGCAAACCGTTTGGTTCAGTCGCGTTCCCCTCCTCTCTTGTCGAGGAGGGGGCTAGTTGCTTTGCAATTACGCGCGCTGCCCGTGTCAATTTTCGCAGGTATTCTGTGAACTCTTCCCCCAATATAGCTGCGCTTCTGTGTGCATCAGAACGTTCACGGAGAGGCGAATGCGCTGTGTGCATTCTTCTTCCCGTGACGATCTCGTGCGGGGACAAATGGTGATCCTTACTTGGCTGGTTTCGTAGTTCAAACAAGGCCAAAGGCAGGCAGTACATCCAAGTCTTTTTAAGGGAAAAACAAAGTTTTGATAATCTGCTTTTTAACAGGCCATTTATCTTTTCCACGACGCCATTACTTTGAGGATGATAAATCGAACATAATTTGTGCTTTATACCCAATAATGTAGTCACTTCTTTAAATAATTCATTAACAAAATGCGTCCCGTTATCTGAGCCAATAACGTCGCAAATTCCCCAGCGCGGAAACACTTCCCGCACTAGGAACTTCGCGGCGCCCTTCGCGTCAGGGCGGGCACATGGGCCTGCCTCCACCCACCTCGAAAATGGACATACAACCACAATCATGTATCGAGCCCCGTTACACCTTTCTCCCATGTCTACATAATCAATGTGGAGCTCTCTGAATGGGCCACTTGGTTTTGGTATCGTACCCCTTAGTGTACGCAATGTCATACCTGAGTTGTAAATTTGACATGTCGTGCATTCTAGAGCTAACCTTGTGACGTGTTCCTGGAGGCAAGGTGCAAACCAATCTTCTTGTATCTCTGCCATTATGTGTTTCTTTGTGTTGTGTGCAGGAAAGTGTAGTTGTTGAAATGCTATTTCTAACAGCGTAATTGGCATTACCACTTTTCCTGAACTCTCTTGTCGCCACAATAAATCAGTCGGTGATTTGCTGCATCCTCTCTTAGTCCACAGCAATTTTTCCTCTGCACTAGCTCCCTCTTGCAGCTCTATTATCTCCTGTGTGGACATCATGTTGTATCCTGGGGGGACCTCTTGGCTTGCTGTGTGGTGCAACATGTACTCTCCTATTTCACCTTTTTGTAGATATGAAGCTGCTTTGGCAGCGGCGTCTGCTGCCGCGTTCCCCAAAGATACAAAATCTGTATTGGTGGTATGAGCTTGACATTTTACGATGGCCACTGCCGTGGGGTCTTGCAGGGCCTCAATCAGTTCTTTCAATAATTCTGCATGCTGGACTGGCGTTCCGTCTGCTCGTCGGAACCCTCTCCGCCCCCACCGGGCCAACCCACCGTGAACTGTTGTTGTCATGTATGCTGAGTCTGTATATATGGTCACTGCGCACCCCTTGGCGGCATGCAATGCTTCTATTAGCGCTATTAGTTCTGCTGCTTGCGCTGAATAGTGTGATGGGAGGCGGTGTTGTACTATTATCTCATATTCATCTTCCTCTAATCGTACCACTGCCATACCCACATGCTTTTCTCCTGTCTCCAGGTCTATTGATGCTGACCCGTCCACAAAATACACCTCACCCTCGGTCAGGGCGTTTTCAAAAATCACTGGATCCTTACTTTCGTCACCTGTGTACGTGGCGCAGTTGTGGTTTTCCATGTCCTCTATGGTGCATGCCTCTGTGATGAATGTGGCTGGGTTCACTGTTTTACATCTCACTATATGGATGTTAGCGCTGGACAGTATTATCTCATATGCTGTGGCGCGTTGTGTTGTCAATGTGCTCTTTGTTCGCTCTAATATTGCAAAAAGTGAGTGTTCCACAAACAGTGTCACCGGGCAGCCCATTACTATAGTGGCACTTTTTTCAATTGCGAACGCGGCTGCAGCTAGGGATTGCTCGCAGGCGAAATGACCTTGCATTACTGCGTCTAGGGTGCCGCTATAGTAAGCGAGTGGTTTGTGCCCTAAGGATGTTTTCTGTGTCAGTACTGCTGTCATCAATGTTCCTTTGCAGTGTGAAAATAAGAAGAATTCGCGCCCATAATCTGGGTTTGCTAGTACTGGAGCGCTTGATATCAGCTCTTTTAGTGAGTTAAATGCTGTGTTCATCACCTCTGTCCATTCTATGTGTTTGTGTTCTTGTTGTGCTTCTTTCAGTGCCTGTAGCAGGGGCCTTGTGTACGCCGCATAGTCCAATATCCATGCTCGGCAATAGTTACACATACCCAAAAATTTCTGCATCTCTTTTACTGTTTTGGGCTCCCCAATTGTTCTAATCGCCTGTGCCCTGTCTGGTATAATTCGCTTGCCATCCTTTGATATCAACTGACCCAAGTATAGGACCTCCGTCAGACAGTATTGTAACTTCCCCTTGTCCACCTTGTACCCCTTATTTGCCAATAATGTCAAGAGTGTTATCGAGTCCTGTCTGCATTCTTCCTCAGCCTGTGCACAAACCAATAAATCATCAACGTACTCAATCACTGTGCTTTCTACAGACAAATTCCCCAGATCTTCATGTAGTACCCTGTTAAATATGCTTGGGCTCTCGCAATATCCTTGTGGTAGTCTGCAGTGTTCGAACCTCCTTCCTCCCAATGTAAATGCTGTCAAGTACCTGCTCTCTTCTGCCAAGGGAATCGAAAAGAATGCATTTTTTAAGTCAATTACTGTGAAGTGTGATGCTATTTTTGGAATGTTGCACAGTATTGTCGCCGGGTTCGGGACTAAAGGGAACTCCTTCATTACCACATCGTTCAATGGGCGTAAATCTTGTATCATCCTCCATGAACCCCCCTTCGCTTTTTTGATTGGGTAAATGCATGTGTTGCATGGGGAGTTTGAGGGCACTATTATACCCTGTGCTAGCAGTGCTTCGATTGTCTCTCTGATCCCTTCTTCTGCTTCTCGCGACAGTGGATATTGTTTCACCCGGGGTAGTATTGCTCCCTGTTTTATTTTTATCACCACAGGCTGAACTTCATGTAGCAACCCTACATCGTGGGGGCCATTAGTCCATAAGTTAGTGGGTACTGACCTCATGTCTTCATCAAAAAATGTGTGCGGTGCTCCTACTACCGCCATTAGTTCAACCTTAGTTTGTCTGGCTGTAACTACAATGTCGCAGGGCATTGCCAGTTCCATCACTACTTCACCATCTCCCTCGGTGTCAGAAAATAGCTCCTCGTCCGAGAGCTCTCTCAGCGGGATATTTGCATTTGTACACAATACTGTCCGCCACTCACACCCTTCCATGTCAATACCAATCACACATATCCTGTTTGCTGATACATGTATTGCATGCAAATCCAACGATAGTACTGCCCCAAGAGCAGTGTCAGGGCTTGCTATGGGACGAAAAAGGAATTCTGCTGGGATCCTCCACTCCACCCTTTTTAGTTCTGGTACTATGAGAGCCAATGTTCTCATGCCCTCAACAAACATCTCCTCATTTCTTGGTACCCCTCTGATCTCTTTTATTATTGTGTGGCCGTGTATTACTGCTAATATACGGAGGGGGCATATGCCTGGCGTTGAACATACGATGCCGCTCCCTGTGAATGATATGGTCATGTTTAGTTTGCTCAAGAGATCTCTCCCCAGTAAGTTGATGGGAGAGTTTTCATAGTACAGTAAGGGTGCTTTCACTGTTTTACCCCCCACTGTCACATCCAATACCTCTGTGTAAGGAACTTCAATTACAGCCCCAGAGAACCCCTGCGTCTCTAACGTTCTATTAGATAACGGGAACCGGCCCTCTCTAATGCATGATTTCTCCGCTCCCGAATCCACCATGAATATGAATTGCTTGTCTCCTATCTGCGCTCCTATCAATGGTTCCTCTGATGCATTGTGGGTCGTAGACAGTACTGGACACGCAAGTGCTCTCTGTGGGCTGTCCTATGCGGGGTGTCTCATTGCCCCCCCTTGATCGAAAATGTTCCCCGAAACTACTGACACTCCACTGTAAGGTGCGGGGGCTGGTGCCCCATTAGCTCCTGTGGCGAAAGTATTACCAGGCGTGTAGTGCACATTGTCATTATTCTGTGGGCTGGTTTGTGTTCGGTATTGATGTCCGTGTAGTTGTGCGTTACTCCTTTGTACTACATTGTCTGGTTGCTGGTATTGTCCCATGGGGAGGCCGTAGGGGCTTCCTGGATGGGGGTGTCCGTACTGTTCTATCTCTTGGAAACCGTTGTTTTGTCTGCTCCTACATTCCCTTGAGTAATGCCCCCATCTCCCACAATTCCAGCAGCTCCCCTGTGGACCTCTGGGACCCTGCCACCCATTTCCTCCCATTCCTCCATACCCTTGTCCTCCTCTTCGCCCCCTGTACCCACCTCTTCCTCCTCTTGGGGCCCACTCTTGCCACGTTGGACCTCCGTTCTGCTCCTGCTCTGTCCACTGTCGTTGCCCTTGTCCTGCCCAATTCGCTGCTATTCTTCCTTGTATTGCTATTTGCCCCTCCTCTCCTTCCTCTCCCTCCCGTATGAGTGGGAGTCCCGCTACCGCTGCTGCGACCTTCACCAATTTTGATTGCACCAACTTCGCCTCGTCCGCCAACCTTTTCTGTGCTACTTCCCTCTCTCTTTCTTTGATCCGTTTACAATGGTGTACTATTATGCTTTGGATCTCCGGCCAGCCTTTTGCCTCAACACCTGCTATTTTATCTAGTGCCTTTTGCACTTCCTTTGGGAGCCCTCTCTTAATGATGAAGTAAAATAGAGACGTGGATTGGTGCCAGGGCGTACCCGTTTCCGCTCTCCACATCTCCTGCACCCGGAGAATGTAATCCATAGCGTCCTCCCCATCATTCATGGTACATTGCATTACTGACTGCAAATCAGGGGTATCTGGGAAGGTTTCCCGCAGTGCGTCCCACACCCTTGCTCGCACGGTGTTAAAAGAAGCCCCATCATGACGATCACACTCTAAAGTTACAGCTGGAAAACCCGCTTTAGCCCACACTCTGTCTGCCTGATCCCCTACTGCGGACACTAGTAGGCTTTTCACATCGCCTACTGCCAGCGGTATACCCGCGGTATGTTTCTCAAATGCATATATCCACTTGCTTGCCCCTCCTGACAGCTGTGGTAGTAATTTCATTAAATTAGCCTTGTCCATCTGAGCCCACGGTATATAGTTTGGCCTCCCGCCCCCCCTATGGAGTAATGGGAGTTGTAATTTCCCTTTTGCCGTTGCGGCTTCCTTTCCCTTAGTCACTGCTGACTCTAATGACGCCATCTTCCCCACCCTATTTCTTAGTCGTCCCATCCATTCATCTTCTATAGTCCCCAGTGAACATGCACCATCTAGCTCCTCGCCGTCTCCTCCTACTGCCATGCTCAATCTATCACTCTCATCCCCCCCTCCTCTGACATCACATAACAAATCCTCTCTGATCCCTCTCTCTTGCGAGACATCACCAATGCTTCCTTCTGCTGTCCCTACTTCTATTATCCTGGTCGGTTCTTCCTCAATTCTGAACAGTATTTCCCCCTTTTTCCATCCTTCCTCAATTTGTCTACTTTCGCTCGACGCTCTAGACGTGCGTCCAGATTGTGTGGGGGCGCATGCTGTGCGTTCACATATGTCTTTTATTCTTGAGAGTTCATCTCGTGCCACTGTAAGCCTCCACTCTAAGTCACTCGTTAACTTCTCTATGTCCACTCTCTGTGTGCCTCCCTGGGCGCGCTCTCTGGTGTTTTCGTATGGTGGGGGTGCAGTTGGTCTTTGTGGCGTGCTGGTCGAAGGGGGAGGTACATAAATCGGGTCGCTGTATCCTGCTGCAGGGGCTGGTTTAGGTAATATTGGGTACAACATAACCACTTCAGTAGGTTGTTCTGTACTTAACTGTTCCTTTTCCTCTCGCGGGATCATTAGTGGATTGTCTGTGGTGGAAGGTAAATCAATATTTGGAGCTGGAGCTTTGGGTGGGGGTACTTCCTCAAACAATCTCCACAGATCCAATATCTCCTTCCTATTCTGCCATTGTTTTCCCTTATACTTGAGGCGAATACATGTACATACCATATCAAGAACGCTTTTGTCAAAAGACCCTCCTTCTGGCCAAATCTGGGGCAACCCCTCCCCTTTCAATTCTGTTAACCATTGATCATGATATTTATTTATGCGTTCAGCATATCCCGGCAAGCTCTTGCAAATGTGTGACAAGGGAGTTTCAGCCCCCATCCTTTAAATCGCTAGCGCTACCACGTTCGCTTTCGTTACTTTTTATTAGGTGTAAATATGCGTATGTATTCCTTTATGGCACAGACAAGAGCGGACCTCTTAAAATTACCACCCACCGTTATTCACTGCACAAATCTCTTCTCACTCACCATATCTCATCTCCTTCCCATTCCCAGGCACTCTTATGTGATCTCACTTGCAATTGATCAAGTACTGGTTATGGCCACACTCTCTGACACCACCTCGCGGCCACCCGTTCGTCTCTAACACTCGTACGGTGCGCGCACCCTTCACAATGCTTTCCACTCACACTCTTTGTCTTTCTCCTCCCTTTCCTCCCTAGCCAGCTGTCCCTGTTTTCCTGCTAAGGTTACTGTGTTCACGTCTGTACGTGCCACTACTGAGTCCCCACTTTTTAAGATGTTCTAACTTCTTTATACCCTTCTCATTTTCGCCCCCTACCCCGTGGAAATGGAAAAAGAAGAAATAGAGAGAGAGAGAGCACAATCACTAAAAAATATTCCCGGTGTCTCCTTTTGCTAGACACCAATAACTTATTTCTCACTTCTTCATATATTCCCAGTACTAGTCTAGATAGCACTATGCGGCGCCGCCTTCCACCCCCTCTCGGAGCTAGGTTTCCGTCACTTCTACCACGTCACTTATTTCTTACTCCTAATGGCCATATGCAAAAGAAAGAATAAAGAAAGTTTCAAGACCCGTCTGTAGTAGACCCCCGATATTCTTCTCCTCTACCTGTCCCCGTTCTGTTATTCCCAATTCCCTTTCTTTTCCCCTTGACGATCACTCGCACTCGGTACTCACGTGCCCGTCTTGAACCGATACTCTCCGAAACTGGGTCCGTCCAGGCGGCGTCACCGGTAACTCAACGGTCAGCCCCTGGCTCCGGCGAGCGGCACTCAAAGGGGATTTTTTTCCAATCGGGATCCCGTACCCTTTCTCATTGAGTGCGCACTTCTTATTGTGCCGGTCGCCGTTGGCGGGCGGCCTCCCGGAGACGGCTCACCGTGCGTATCCCTTCTCGACCGGAGATTCTCGTGCCACAAGGGGGTCGTTTAAGAAGGAGTTAGGAAAAATAGTTTGGAGATATCACGCTATCGGGGTCACCACTGAAAGGAAGCGCCCCCAATTCAGCACGATCCTCCCCGCAATGAGAGACAATAAGGGACTCTCCCGTAGTGGGAATAAGACCAAGACAGAGTGCGGGTGAGCGTAAGTGGGAGTTTATCCAAGAATAAGGCGTGCAAAGAACTCTGCAACCTACGAGAGCGCTCTGTCTGACAATAGCAAAGACAGGCGTATTTCTAATACAAAAAACGTCATCAACACCTAAACACTATAGGGGGCACAAGTCAATTGGGATTGGGTGGCGTCGACTAACTATAGGTGTTGCTGCCGCGGGGTTGGTCTTGGCGGGACGACGTCACTGGTCAGCCTCGTGGGTTGGGTTGGGCCTGGCAGGCCGGCTGGAGGTCATCTGTACGGTGTTGATGTGCTGGGGCAGCCTGTGACAATGACGAATACCTTTCCTGTCTCATTTGCCCTAGGCCATGCACACTGCAGTTATTCAGAAAATGACATTTAAGTTCATTAATAAATCGCTTCAACAGCTTATCTTATAAAATAAACACAACACATGAGGAATGCACCTCGTGAGAGGTCTGGTGGTTGTCGGTTGGGGTGAGATTTACCTGTGTCCTATTGACCGGTATTTTAGGTCGCGGGACGGGGCTCTGGGGCCTGGGCCGAGTGATACATGTCTGTCTGCTGCGTTAGAAGTTATTATATCGATGGGTCTCTGTGTCTTGTCCCAATGATGGGGGTCGTCCTTACACGGGGTCAGGATTCTTGGGGGGTTCGTGGGATTTATGAGAGGGTGCTGGTAGATCAGTGGGTTCATCCGTGGGTTTATTACCGTGCTGTAAATAACACAGGTGGCGGGCTGTGGCCTTGGTTGCGGCGCCGGGGCCTCTGACTCTCTGAAGTAACGCCAGCTTGGTTGGGGGAGGTGAGGGAGCGCGGCACAAGTCTTAGCTTTTTTTATCTGGCAGGCTTGGTGGGGTGGGAGAGGGAATGGCCTTGCATATATCCACAAAGGTATTTTCCTCGTGCGTTGCTGATCAGTGAATGCAGAAGTTCTATACTGTTCTGCCTTATTTTGACGTTATTTAGACACATATATATATATACTTCAATTTAGTTACACATTTCTTTAATACAGTCGGTTCCAGTACCTTTTCATTACCTAACATTATATTCACTACATTGTGTGCGTATTGTATGTACATTAGGGATATCTAGGTTATGGCCTACAGAGATTGATGCTCGCCGCTTTGGGTGAATTAAAAAACATATATGAGTTCAAGTTTCTACATACTATTGAAAAACACTTTTACCGATAGAGGTTACACGTTTGGTCAACATCTTTCTCCGTGGTTATAGCAGCATTAATCCAGACCTGGAGGGATATCATATAACGTTACATTTTTATGGCTTATTCACTTTTTAAACAGAGGTAGTTCATTAATACCAATACTTGAATTGTTTTCTACCTTCTTCAGATAGTGATGCTTCAGCTTTTTCCCTCGCTACCCCGGCCTTGCGGTCCGGGTCATACGGGGTGCAATATCACATTGTTACTAATATAATGTTGCCGTGTTGGCATCTCGGGTTTAGCTCATCTCCGACTTTCTCATGGGAACGCACTCGCAGCGGATCTGTCAGGGCTGCTGAGGCGACAGAGATGCATGAAAGGCCCTCCAAAGGTGGGGGCCTCGTTACAGTGTGCTGAACTCACACCATGTTTGCTAGGCAAGATGGCGTCTAGGCCTAACTTAATTTTTTGGTAAATGCAAAGACAGGGTGCGTGTGGGCAATGTCGTCGGCGGGTGAACCCTCCTCCACCTGGGCCCGGGTGGCATGAGGGTGCGCCCACCGAGCCATGGTCCTCACCTGGGGAGGGAGCTGTAGGTGAGGAGGGCCTCGTGGCCATTCCTCCCCTACACTTTCCACCCTCTGAATCTCCCTCTGCTGGTCTCGGATCCTCATGCCAAGGGGGATCTTGTTAAAGATGTTATGATTTTAATCGAGTTACCCCACATCATGTTTCTCCAACACCATTCCCTTGCATTTAGGGTGTTTCCCATTTTTTCTGGGCCTATAATACTCTGCCGTGCTGATTCAAAGTACCCACAATAGATGACCAAATGTTTCAATGATTTAATTTGTGACAAGACTTTACAGAAACGACATGAAGTTTGTATGATGGTTTCAGCTCTTTGATACCATCTTGATGTGTTTTCTAAGGTGTGAAATTGATTCAACTTGAATCTCTTATATAAATCTGTATGTTTATTACAAGGGAATTGCATTAGGTACATTTTGCGAGGGATTCTTGAGGTTGCATACAAATTTGCCTCATAATAATAAATCCTGGTATTCATCATATTCAGCGTTTTAGTCCAATCCAATTCAAATAGGCGTTTTTTAACATGCAACACCCTACATTCAAGATCCTCAAATGTTAAGGCCATTTCCTTCAGTAAGGTTCCCATTTCTTGATAGAATTTAATAACAGATGGAGGTTTAGATTCTGTAATCATCACCCTAAACTCTTCGTATATTGAATTTTAAGGCGGATACATCATCCTAGATAAATTCAACAGTTGTCGCCATTGGAATCTCGCCGATAATGCTGTTAAGCTCAATTCCTGCCGCAACACACAATTTGGTATATATTGGGCCAACCGCAGGGTACGTTTCCAGATTTTTCCCTGTAACTGATGTACAATGTCATAGATGTCCAATAAACACAGATCAAGCCCATACAATAAGGCTGGTTCTACTTTGAGCATGTAAAATTCTATGAGGGGGGCATATCGAGAAATTACAGTAGCTCCCATAAATCATCTTCATTTGTGTCGCTAGGGTGGATACCTTTCTGTTCAGCCCCTCCTTCCATCTTATTTTCGAGTTGGTATCAGTTATGTTGTCGGGGGGGATTCTGCCGGGGTCGGCCGGGCCGTCCGCAGACCTCCGGGCAGGGAGGCCCCAACTCCTCCCGTGTATATCTCGGATCGAGACAGAGTATGAGGCACACACAAGGAGCAAGGCAACTTCTGTCGTTTATTATGCAAACGGCAGGGATGGGTCAAGGAGCGCACGCGTTCGTCCTGACACACACACAATAGTGGGGCTCGCAGGCCCTTTTTACTACATTATGACGCGCTACTTGCGTCATTCCAAAAAGTTACCAAAAGAACCTATCGCCACTCTTGATTGGTTGCTCGAGTGGTGGGGTTAGTATAGTACGCCTATAGAGAATGATATTAGTGGTTAAGGTGTAGTCAGGTGGTATATCTGGGTTGTCCCTACAATTAGATACATAAGAATTGTTACATGAAGACCCCTGAGGATTGGCTAACGTTACTGACGTCTGAGATAAGAACCTCATGTTCTGATTGGTGCATCCGTGAGCTCCCCAGCCTGGGACCACCGTTGTTCCCAGCACACGGTGCACCTGTGGTTGCAACAGTGTTTCAGTATGGGTACGTGCAGGCAATGTGAGGATTTATTCATAGGTGGGAGACTGACCGTTCCCACTGTAGCAGGTGTCCATTGAGCCTTTCAAGTGTGTCGGCCTGCGTCTCGTAGCGAGGTACCCAGACGCCTTTTCTCTCCTGGGTTTTGGCATCTCGTCAGGTTCGGCTTGGTCACGTGGGGAGGGACCGTGTTTGAGGCATAATTCTGCACAATTAATATTGTTTTTCCACTGTATGTCTGGTTTAATTTGCAGATATGATTTTAACATTGGTACGTGGAGTGCGAGGTTGCAACATCGTGCCTTTGAAGATTTGTTTCTTGACTGTGGGTTTGCAACAGTACGACCTTGGCTGGTTGCTCCACTGGGTTCTTTCTGCAGGCTCAGCAACCTGACTTTTGCTTTGTTAATGTCCACGGGAACTCTTGCTTGAGGCCTACTTGGGCCTGGTGCACGAGTAATCCATTTAGTGCATGGATGCTTTAGGTTATAGTGGCATACAGTTTCATGGCCAGTATCGTGTTTCCATTATATCTCTCATGATGGTAACGGGTTTCAAGAGAAGCGTGAGCAAGCGTTATAAATGAGCTCATGGTGCGTCTTGCGTTTCTGCATTCTGAAAGCCTATGTAAAAATAATAAAGATGCACGTCCGTGAATAAGCCTGTCGCCTACGTCAGAGCACTGAGTATGTTCTTCGTGTAGATTGGTGTGGAAATGTTCAGCGTGTATAATAGTTCAGCGGTGCTTCCCGTTATCTAGGTCGTCATGGCATCTCTAACGATGTGTAGATTTCAGTCTAGTTGGTCCGTGCCGCAGGTGTCGGCATGGCCAGTGCGGGCTGTTGGGCAGGCAGATGGACACATCCGTATGTTTCTGTACCAGGGTATTTGGTCATCTGGTAAATGGGCAAACTCTTCTCGTGGCGGGTGTCTGGGCCGCGACCCTCTAGGCCAAGCGCGAGAGGTGAAGGACGGGAGTCTGGTTTTCCATTCTCCCACTTCAGTCCCCCCTCTGGTCGACTTGTCGACCACAAACATATCCTTCTCGTTATCTCCTCTTACTCTCCATATCTTGGTTATCCCTCCGAGATGTCCATAATGGTTTACGTGATCTTCAAATGACCAATACATGTATTCGCATGTTCCTCCAGGAGTACAGTACACCCATCTTCCTATGTAGCTCCTAGGGTTCCTTGGGTTCTCGATCTTCACTGATGGTGGGTCTAGATGATTGGCGATGATTTGGGTGCGCAACTTCTCCCTTTCGTGTATTATCACACCTGTGTGCTGGCCGTCATCCGCTGGCATCAAGGGGTGCATTCCCACCATTTCCAGCAACTCATCAGTTGAGCGCGCCTTCCGGGCTTTCCAAAATCTAATTATTATCAGTGCAGCTCCAGCCAAAATAGCACATCCCACTATTATTTTCAGTCCATCTGACAGCCAAGATGGCATCCATGACCATAATAGTGAAAACCAGCTTTTATCCTTGTTTACGCCGTTACTTTCGTCCATCATTTTGGAGTGCATCTGGGCCAATTGTGAAACTGCTTCTGTTAGTGTACCATTGTCGGCATCGTTGGCAGGTATGAACGTGCAGCATGATTGTCCTATCTTTGCACAAACTCCTCCTTCCATTGCTGTGAGAAGGTCCAATACATATCTGTTCTGTAGTGCTACCATCCTTACAGCTCGCAGCTCCTCTTTAATTGCGTTAAACCCATTTACTGTCGAATTTATGGTCATCATTAGTTCCCATCTGGTTATTTGCAGCCATTTTGCGTTTGCGTATGCCTGCAGTCCCGGATGTATTATTGAGGAGAAGAACATTGCTGCTCTGCTGAATAGTCTGTGTTCTGGCGGTATTGAGGTTAGTTCCGTTTCCGACCTTCCCCACAGATAATTTCCTGTTAATGGCTCTCCTTGTCTTTTTCTCCTGTTTAGGACAGTATCATTGCTGTTGGTCCTGTTTTCTTGCTCCTTCTGGAGTGGTGCAGATCTCTTTCTTCTCCTGTCTCCTTCATCCATTTTCGGAAATTTCGCCACATCGACATGCTTCTTAGGTACCACTAGTGATGGTACATTGACGTGTACCATTGTGCACACACCACTCCACAGGGGAGGCAGTGTATGATATGCCTTTTCTCCGCAGGCCCAATAATGGTCCATTATTACTGCTGTTCCCGCTCCCCCCTCAGGTAACTCCATCACACTTGCACAATTGGTGTTATATCCCACGTCCACCTCTCCTTTATGCTGGTAACATACTTTGGGCGCAGTCAATGGTAATATAGTTATCGGGTCTTCATCTTCTTCTACCCACGTGAGCATTGGTACGTACTTGATCCATGTCGTCCAACATCGATGATTGTGTGTCTCGATGGTTGAGATAGTTTCTTTTGTTACCATGTTGCTGCCAACCACTCCTATCTCCCAGCTGGTACCCAGGAACACCTTTCCTGTTATCGTCAGTAATGGCCTCTCCCAGCATCCTTGTTTACCCGGAACTTCCGTGGCGTACCAATCACATGGTAGATACTGCAGTGTTACCTTCTTTGTTTCTCCTTTTTCAGGGCCACTTGTTATGTATCTGAATGCTTCAGCATGTAAACTGGTCTTGTGATAACTCAGATAGGTCTTGAGGAAGTTGTTTTCATATGGGTATGAGTCTCGTGTTTTCCATGTCATGTGCACTACTGTTCCTTGGAATCTTCCTTTCGTTTGGAACAGGGCCAAATATATTATGCACTGTGCTGTTTTTTCATCTATTTCTGTGGCAACAAATGTTCGTGAAGCGCTCATGGCGTATGGTATTAATGAGCAAACGTAACAGCTATCCTCAGTTGTCTGCTTACCAATGCGGGTCATGTGCTGGTACCATATGTTGTTTGTGACGTGTGCTGAATCTTGTACATAATTATCAATACCTTTATTGTCTGAGTATGTGCTGCGTTTAACTTTATTTCGCTTTTGTTCATTGTTACTGTTACCACCTGACGTAACACCTGTTGCAGCAGGGAGGTGGGGTACATTAGGTTTGGGTGCAGCAAAAAAACTCATAGCATAGCTGTACTGCCATACAGAGGCAGCCAAAACTCCGGTGATCATAAAAATCCCTATTATTTTTATTACATATGCTAACCTCACCGACATTTTGCTCTTACCTTGCTGCAGTCCTGGCAGCGTATTCTTGCGACGTTAAAGTTGCCCGCCTAAAAATTCTCAAAAAGTGCTTGTTATTAAATGTTAGTTTTGTTTCATTAAGCTCTCCCTATCAAATAGTCATTCAGTGCCCAGGTGAAGAGTTGCTCCCACGCTACTCTAAGTGATCGGTCTCTCAAGACCGGCAAGTATGGGCGGAGGTGGGGCATGTAATTTTCTATGGCCAGGAGGAAGGCCGTGTAGTATACACGTACCCTTTTCTTTTTTAAGTATGTTGGCCTTTTTATTTCGTATACAAATTGGTGTGACAATTCTTCTGGGTAACTATCGTCTGGCAGCACCATCTACGCCTGCACACTGAATTTGTTAGATAACTTTTCTTAACAATACAATATTACGCAGCTCCTGTATGTGCGAGAGAAAAAGAGAACATTCACGTGTTTACATGTGTATTGGTGCAAGCGAAGTCCTTAGTTTTTATTACAATTGTATTTAGTAGTCAATGGGGGGGGGTTTGCTCAGATGGTGGGAGCAGTTTTACTCTTTGAACGTGTGACCATGGGGTGGGCAGTGTGGGGATCACCCCCTTCTTCGTCCGTTATTCTCTCCGAGGGGACAATTGGGTCGTTGTCTGTGGTTGTGTTTTCTTCCGCTGCCGGGGATGTTGTTGGCGTTTTTCCAATGGACCTGTCGTTGGCGCTGGGGCGGGTCTGCAGTTTGTAGATTTTTACATCATGCAGGTGGTTCCACGCACGCTTATCCTTTAGTTTTACTGCTCTTGTTGATACGTCCTCTACTAAATGGGGGCCAGTGAACCTCTGCTGGTTCCACCTTCTATTAAAATTTCGAAGTAGTACGTGGTCACCTTTGGCAAGTTGGCACAAGTTCTCCTTTCCCAATTCTGTATTTTCTTCTATTTCTTGGTTGCTGGTGGACCCGCCCCGTGTGCGCTCGAGCTGTTGAGACACAAACACAACGCTAGTAATCAAAGAAGACACATATTGATACATTTCATCACCTAACACATTCGCAGAACTTTCTTGGTCGGTGAATGCCCTTGACGTTGGTGTTAGGGGAAGGCGCATTTGGCGTCCAGTAACCACCTCGTGTGGGGTGAGGTGGTGGTCGGACCCTGGCCTGTTTCTAAGTTCGAACAGTGCTAACGGAAGGCAATACAACCAACTTTTCTTTGTTGTTTGCTGTATTTTAGCAATTGCCTCCTTCAATAGGCCATTCAGGCGTTCACATACACCATT
Organism: Ambystoma mexicanum; assembly: GCF_040938575.1. Classification (NCBI taxonomy): domain Eukaryota; kingdom Metazoa; phylum Chordata; class Amphibia; order Caudata; family Ambystomatidae; genus Ambystoma; species Ambystoma mexicanum. The sequence continues at coordinate 169,071,308 of NC_090935.1, forward strand.
GGCCTGTGGGTGGTACGCACATGCAAATTTGTGTTTAATGTTCAGTAGGGATGTGATATGCTGGAACATTTCATTTGCGAAATGGGGTCCGTTGTCTGATCTTAACACCTCGCACACTCCCCACCTGGGGAATACCTCCCTTACTATAAATTTGGCTGCTCTAAACGCATCAGGGTGTGAACAGGGCCCTGCTTCGATCCACCTAGAAAATGGGCATACTACTACTATCATGTATCTATTGCCTTGACAAATGTTGATCATATCAACATAGTCAATGTGGAGGTGCCGAAAAGGTCCTTCTGGTCGGGGTATGGTACCTCTTATCACCTTTAAAGTATGACCGGCCGTGAACTGTTGACATGTAAGGCAATTGCTGATAAAATTTGACACATGGGATGTTAACTCGGGACAGAACCAATCTTCTCTAATTCGTGCTGCTATTATTTCTTTGCCTGTATGGGCAGGGTGATGTAATTGGTTCAAGGCGGTATTTAACAATGCCAATGGTATTACAACTTTCCCAGTGCCACCCTGGCGCCATAGTGCGTCGGTTGGTGACATTGTGCATCCTCTTTTCACCCATACTTCTTTTTCGGCCATTGGTGCAGCCGCTTGTAACTCCATAATCTGGGTGGCTGGGAGATGGGTGTACCCTTCTTTTATTAACATCTCCCTCGCTATTCCCCTCCCTCTCCCTCTCTGTGAGTCTATGGGGTTCCATATCTCACCAAAATATGCAGCATATTTTGCATGTGCGTCTGCTGCTGCATTTCCTTTTGATATATAGTCTTCTCCATTGGTGTGTGCTGTGCATTTTACTAGGGCTAGTTCTTGGGGATCGTTTATTACTTCAATTAGTTCAGCCAACAAGAGGGCATGTTGTACTGGAGTGCCGTCAGCTCTCCTAAACCCTCTTCTTCTCCACTTTGATAGCCCTGAGTGGACAGTGGATGTAACATATGCACTGTCGGAATATATAGTAACTTTTTTATCAAAACTTTCCTTTAGTGCCAATATGAGTGCAACCAGTTCCGCCGCTTGAGCAGAGTAATGCTGTGGTAATTGTACACACTTAATAGCCACACACACTGGCGCTTCCATCATTTGTACTACTGCTGCCCCAGTCCTCCTTATCCCGTCTCCTTGATCAATAGTTGATGACCCATCAATAAACAAAAGCTCACCTCCCTCTAGTGCGTTTTCTTCAACTTTCCTAGTACATGAGTACATCTCAGTTACTTGGGTGCAGTCGTGGGCGTAATCTCCCTCTTCAATTACTTCTGCTAGGAACCTTGCAGGGTTCTAACAATTGCCAGTTCAGCTTTGGACAAAATAATCTCATAACCTGTTGCCCTCTGTGTCGTCAGTGTGGACTTAGGTTTATTCAATATCGCAAATAGTGCATGTTCTACAAATAGTGTAGTTGGACACCCCATAGTTATTGATGATGCTTTTTCTACTGCAAATGCAGCTGCAGCAAGACCTTGTTCGCAAGAGAATTGTCCTAACATTATTGGATCTAAGTGACCGCTGTAAAATGCTACTGGTTTATAGCCCATGCTAGTCTTTTGGGCCAATACTGCTTTCATTACTGCTGAGTCGCAATGTGAAAATATAAAAAATCGTCGCTCATAGTCTGGGGATGCTAGTACTGGAGCAGTTGATATCGCTTCTTTTAATTCATCAAATGCCTCCTTCATTTCCATAGTCCATCCCAACTTTTTCTCCCCTTTATTTGCTTCCTTCAAACCCTCAAGCAGGGGTCCTATGTAAGAGCTGTAATCAAATACCCATGCTCTACAGTAGTTGCACAGTCCCAGAAATTGCTGCAGTTCTCTTACAGTCTGTGGCACGGGAGTGCCTGATATTGCCTGTGCTCTTTGTGGTGCAATCCTTCTTCCATATTGTGATATCAGTTGGCCAATGTAAAGTACCTGTTCCTGACAGTATTGTATCTTTTCCATGTCTACCTTGTACCCCTTTTCAGCCAATATCGTCAACATTTTTAATGAGTCCTCTCTACATTTATCTTCATTTGTACTGCAAATTATTATGTCATCCACATACTGTAACACTGTGCTTTCCAACTCAACGTTACCCAAATCCATCTGTATTACCCTATTGAAAATTGAAGGTGATTCACAATATCCCTGTGGTAATCTGGTATGTTTCCACTTCCTATTTCGGTAAGTGAAGCTTGTCAAGTCTTGTGAGTCTGGGTGTAATGGTATTGAGAAAAAAGCATTTTTAAGGTCAATCACTGTAAACCGTGATGCTTCTGCTGGAATGCCACACAAAATTGTGGCCGGGTTTGCTGTTACTGGATACTCTGCTTCTACTATGTTGTTCAACGGTCTGAGGTCCTGTATGAACCGCCAAGACCCTCCTTTAGCCTTGCGCACCGGGTACACAGCTGTGTTGCATGGGGATTCTGAGGGGACCAATATGCCATTGTTTATAAGGGCTGTTATGGTTTCGTATATGCCCTCATCTGCCTCTCTTGACAATGGGTATTGTTTCACTCTTGGTAGTATGGCACCCTTTTTTAATTTTATCTTTACACCCCCTATGCTTTTAATGCATCCTACATCATAAGGGCTAATAGTCCATAATGATTTTGGCACCTTTGACATATCTTCTTTAAAAAATGGGACTGGTGTGCCAGCGGGTGCCTCAAGTGCCATTGCAATTTTCTGTGCCACTTGTTTGTGAGCCACTGTTAGCCACATTTCTACACTCATCATGAACACCATTTCATTTTCCTCCTTTTCTTCTGAAAACAACTCTTCATCTGACACCTGGGTCAGCCTACATCCTTCTGCTAGTGCTATCACCGCCCTCCATGCTCTCCCTTCTTTATCTTGGGCGTGCACAGCAACATAATCAGCTGTTGCAATAATGCTCTCAATGTCCACTGCAATGACCTTCCCTTCCAGTTCATTAGCTGGTGTTTCTGGTCGGAATAGATAGGCTGCTGGTCTCCTCCATATTTTCCCTCCTATCCCTGGCATCCATGCAAATGCCATGTCTGTTCCGTACTGGAATAGCTCGCCGTCTACCGGCTCCGCCCTGATCGCTATCTGTCCACAGTATGCTTGCAAAATCTGTCGTGCTGCAAGCATGTTAATCCCTGGAGTAGAGCAAATTATGCCATCCTCTGTAAAGGAGATCGTCATATTTAATCTGTTCATTATGTCCCTCCCCAGTATGTTTACTGGTGAGGCACTATAATACAAAAGTGGTACTGACAGATCGTAATCTCCAATAGATAGCGGAACGTTATCAGTAAATGGAACCAACCCTTTAGCCCCAGAAAACCCTTGTGTGTTCATGGCTTCGCCTGACATCTTAAACTTACCTTCCCTTATGCAAGACCGGGTCGCCCCGGTGTCAACAAGGAATGATAATTTTTTGTCACCTATCGTTACCTCTATGCGTGGCTCCTCCGCACTATTAGGTGTTACTGACAGGATGGGACACACCAAGGCCGTCTGTGGGCTGTCCTATTGGGGGTACAATGACTGGCCATTCCCTGTGTAAGGGTTGTGCCCCAACACCGTCACCCCACCCAATTGCGTTCGTTCAGGTTGTGGTGGTGGTTGTATTAACGCTGCACCAGTTACTTGTGGCAGGTATTGTTTTATTTGTTGTTGTGGTAGGGAATAGTGTTGGTCACTCCCTTGTGGTGACATCTGCTGTGGTTGTATGCCCTGCTGTTCTTGTGATGTCCTATGTTGTGCTTGTTCGTTCCATGCTGGTGTTCCTGGCCTGACCCTGCATGTACGTGACATGTGTCCTAATAGTCCGCAGCTCCAACACACGGGTGGTTCCCTGTTTTGCCATGGGAAGTTCCCTGTGTTGTCCTGGTATACTGGTTGCCCTGTCTGATAATTATTTCTGAGTCCCCCAGCCTGTTGTTGGGTATTATATCCGTATCCTCTTCCCCTCATAAACCCTCCTCTCCCTCTATTATAATTATAATACCCAGCTCCTTGCATTGGGTACCCTCCTCCCATGTTCTGTGCGTGTGATTGCAGAGGCAGCACTTGCTCTATTACCTCTTGTGGAGGCGCTATTTGAGCTGGATTTTGTGCAGCCACTACTTGCGTTGGGCTTTGGGCCATTGGTGTTGGCGCAGTTATTAGTGCCCCTTCCATGGTATATTTAGTAAGTTTTTTCTGTACTAATTTGGCCTCTTCTGTTTTCCTGTCCTCTTCCTTTTGTTTCATTTTTCCTTGCCATGTTCTACAGTGATGTACTATAGTCAGTTGTATTTCCGGCCATGGTTTTGCTTCCATCCCCACTACTTTCTTTAATTGTCTCTGAACTCCTTCTGGGAGCCCTTGTACTAGTATATGATAAAATATGGCTGGTGTTTTGTCCCATTGTTCTCTAGTTTCCATGCGCCACTTCTCTTGAATATCCTGGATATAATCAACAGGATCCTCGTTCTCACCCATCTTACGGGAAGTAATGGCTCCTATGTCTGATGTGTCTGGGTACTGCACTCTTAGTGCCTGCCATAGCGCATGTCTGCAGTTTGCAAATGGTGCCCCATCATGCGATGTGTTTGTTATTGTTACCCCATGGAATCCCGCTCTTTTCCAAATGTCATCCGCTCTATCCCCTAATATTGATATTAACAGGCCCTTAACATCTCCCACTGCTAGTTTCTGTCCTGCGGTGTGTTTTTCCATTTCATATATCCATTTACCCGCACCTCCACTTAATGATGGGAGCCTACATTTTATGTTTTCCTTATCCGTATGTTTCCAAGGTACATATTGTGGTCTAACCCCTCCTCTCTCCAGCAGTGGCATTACATTCTGTCTTGTGTCATCCTTTATGCTCCATGATGTTAACTCTTCACACCCCTCCTCTTCCCCCATTCCTTTTACTACTTCAAATCCTTCCTTACTACCTCTTCTCCTACCTCCCTCTTCTTCCTTTCCCCTTTTTTCATCCTTTCCTGTGTTCAATATTGGCACGTCTGTTTTCCTGTCTTGCCTGCGACTAGGGAGGTCCCTAAGCCGACATGCATAAGGTGTAACTTCGTCCATGAAGGGTGCGAGCTTTATTCTGTGCAGAGAGCGTGCAGTTGTTGAACATGTGGGGTGTGGCGTTAGAGAGCGTGATGGTGATGTGGGTGGCGTGTGTTGGTTGGTGAGCGTCGGTGGCGTGTGTTCGTTAGTTTGTGTTTCTCCCATTCTTTTCACTTCCTCCTTACTTCTCTCCAGCTCCTCCCATCTTCTACTCACCCATGGCGAATCTATGTTTGTTCTAGTGAGGTATAGCTTATCTAAGCTTTCCCTTTCACTCTTCCTTCCATCCTCACTACAAAAATCATTCATAAATTGCGCCCCCCACTCTGCCTTTTTTCCTTTTATTGTTACAGTTTTTAAGTCTATTAGGTCTCCCTCTTCCTTTCCGTTGTTACCACCTGTTCCCCTTAGTGCTGACGTTGTTGCTACCTCTCTATTTTTATATACTTCTCCCCATCTTTCACTCTCCCTCTTACTCTCCTCTCTCTCCCCTTCACTCCTCTCCTCCATCTCCCTACTATTTTCCTCTCTTTTCCTTTTTAATTCCTCCATTACTTCGTTGCTCATCTGTTCCAATATCCTTTCATCCTCTCTCCTCCTTTCCCATTTCACCCTTTCTCTTTCTACTATACTCTCTATTACCTTCCCCTCTTCATATTTTTTAGCTGTCTCTGATATTATCCTCCTCCTCCATATTTCCATTTCCTTTTCATTTTCTTCTTCTTCCTTCTTCTTCTCCCTCATCACTACTCTTGATACCCTTTCTGCTGCTGCTTTTACCCTTACAGCTTCCCTCTTTCTCTCCTCACTTTGCTCCCTTAATTTTTCCAATTCGTCCTTATCTTCTTTCCTTTTCCTCACTCTCTCTCTTTCCTCCCCCTCAAGTTGTTTTATCAGTTCATTCTGCTCATCCCTTAGTTTAGCTAATCTTTCCTCCAAAATCTCTTCCTTCTGCCGTAGCAGCTCCTCTCCCCTCATTTCACTCTCTCTTTCACTATCCTCGTTTGTTCTCTTTACCGCCTCCCTTTCCTCTCCAGTTAGTGATCCTCGTAATTTCAACAATATCTGTGCAGCTACCCACTCATCGTTTCCTATCTCTACAGTCTGCTCTTCTCTCCTCCCGTCCCCCATTGGTATCTTTCCATGAGCCACATATGGTGGAGGGCTGTATGCCGGGTTTGAGTATCCTTCAGCCGCCCTTAACTGTCCTTTTATTTCTCCTAATTCTCTTAAAGGGTACAACCCTCCCCCCTCTGTTTTCACTCCCGGTGTTAAGGGTATCTCATTGCTCGGTTCCTGTTTTATGTCAGCTAATTTATCAACCTTTCCTCCACCCAATTTTTCATTCCCCATATTCTTTGTTCCTTCACTCTCCTTTTCCCCATCCGTTCCTTCTTTCTTAATCTCCTTTTCTTCCGGTGTTTCCCCCATAGTGAACATTCCATTTGGTCCTGGTCTAGACCCCTGGAACATCCTCCATAAGTTAAACACCTCCACATGGTTTGCCAACTTCTTCCCCTTGTATGTATTGTGCAGATGGTTTAATAGTGAATGTTGGGCATATGGGTCAAAGCTACCATTAGGCGGCCATGGTGTCAACATTTTGTTGTCCGTCCCCTGGGTCCACTCTATGCTGTACTTAATTAACTTCTCCCTATGTGGTGGCAGTGTGGTGCATATATGTTGTAGTGGGGTAGTGAGGGTATTCCCCCACCCTCCCAACCCTCTCCCGTATGACATACTAGCGCACCCTTTCTTACCCTTCCCCTTGCTACCAGTTTGCAACATACAACCTTTTATTGCTTACCTTGCCCCGCAAGTGTGGGGACTTACGACAATCCTTTGACAATTTATGCAATGATAATAATCACAAAAAAAAAATTATAAAACAAATATATTTATGATGTTATATTATATTCCTTCCCCTACGGCCCCCTGCGGCCGAAGCGCACGCAGCCCCCTGCAGCTGCGTACCCCTTACGACGATCTTACACAGTCGTCCTTTTTCCCCGTTCTCCTCCCACCTTTACACTTGCCGTGGCCGGCGTTCTCCGTGCGCAGCCACGCCCCCTTCCCCTTCTCCTCTTTGATCCACTCGTTTATCGTTTATCTCCGTGTCCGCTCCTTTATCATGTTTCTCTTCCCCACCAATGTCAAACCCAAAGCTTCTTGTGTTCACGATATCTTACTAAATCCCTACTGGTGACGTCACCTATTTCTTCGAACTACTGGTATATTCGTGTTATGTTCTTTAAATTCAAAATACACTTGCAATCTACCCCGCTAACCCTACAGCTGTCTTCCTGTCTCTCCTGGAACAAGGTAATCTCATCAATACTATAACCGGACTGCGCACGCTGCGTCGCCTCGCGTGTGATACGCCCCTCAACAGGAGGGCTTAACCAGCCAATTATCTTCCGTTTTGGGCAACTACGTAACTAGCCACCGCCCACAGGGAAACGTCATCTACCTATCGAGTTTCTTGCTCGAACAATAGGGAACCTCATCTACCTATCGAGTTTCTTGCTCGAACAATAGGGAACCTCATCTACTCATTGAATGATAAATGTCAAATCGTAGGAAACCACACACACCCACCCTCACACGTAGTCGCGATTTAGGCCAATCAGTGTCTTTCGAGCGGCTGCACGTGATGTTTTCGTGCCCCGCCCCCCTCTTTCGCGTAACGTTAGCTTTTTGTTGCGAGCGTCTGCACGTGTTGTTCTCGTGCCCTGCCCCCCTCTTTCGCGTAACGTTAGCCGCCTTCTCTCGCACTCAATTCACTACCATTCATTCCATTATCATCACTCAATTAAACCTTCACCCCACCTTTTTACAATACCTCCCTCCTCCCTTATTTACTTCCGCCCCCTCCCTCACAATTTCGCATTGCTTGTTGTGCGTGTCATGCTCACCAAGTTCCCTCGATGCAGGGCCGCTCGACTGCGTGCACCCCTCCAAGCGGCTCGCCACCTCCCCTCGTCTGGACCACGTCTGGACACTCGCCGACCGCGGGCGGGATACTTCTCAACCGGCTCCCGAGGGCCAATATCCGGATTGCGCTGTCCGGTCCTCTCGCAGCTCCGCGATGGTCCTGTAGTCCTCAGAAGGGGGCAACGGCAGAGGGGGCCGCGCCGCCGGGCCTCCCCGCAACGGGAGTGCCTGGAAAAATAAAAAATAAAAGTCGATCTTAAACAGATCTCAGCAGTGCCTCCAACTTGTCGGGGGGGATTCTGCCGGGGTCGGCCGGGCCGTCCGCAGACCTCCGGGCAGGGAGGCCCCAACTCCTCCCGTGTATATCTCGGATCGAGACAGAGTATGAGGCACACACAAGGAGCAAGGCAACTTCTGTCGTTTATTATGCAAACGGCAGGGATGGGTCAAGGAGCGCACGCGTTCGTCCTGACACACACACAATAGTGGGGCTCGCAGGCCCTTTTTACTACATTATGACGCGCTACTTGCGTCATTCCAAAAAGTTACCAAAAGAACCTATCGCCACTCTTGATTGGTTGCTCGAGTGGTGGGGTTAGTATAGTACGCCTATAGAGAATGATATTAGTGGTTAAGGTGTAGTCAGGTGGTATATCTGGGTTGTCCCTACAATTAGATACATAAGAATTGTTACATGAAGACCCCTGAGGATTGGCTAACGTTACTGACGTCTGAGATAAGAACCTCATGTTCTGATTGGTGCATCCGTGAGCTCCCCAGCCTGGGACCACCGTTGTTCCCAGCACACGGTGCACCTGTGGTTGCAACAGTGTTTCAATATGGGTACGTGCAGGCAATGTGAGGATTTATTCATAGGTGGGAGACTGACCGTTCCCACTGTAGCAGGTGTCCATTGAGCCTTTCAAGTGTGTCGGCCTGCGTCTCGTAGCGAGGTACCCAGACGCCTTTTCTCTCCTGGGTTTTGGCATCTCGTCAGGTTCGGCTTGGTCACGTGGGGAGGGACCGTGTTTGAGGCATAATTCTGCACAATTAATATTGTTTTTCCACTGTATGTCTGGTTTAATTTGCAGATATGATTTTAACATTGGTACGTGGAGTGCGAGGTTGCAACATCGTGCCTTTGAAGATTTGTTTCTTGACTGTGGGTTTGCAACAGTACGACCTTGGCTGGTTGCTCCACTGGGTTCTTTCTGCAGGCTCAGCAACCTGACTTTTGCTTTGTTAATGTCCACGGGAACTCTTGCTTGAGGCCTACTTGGGCCTGGTGCACGAGTAATCCATTTAGTGCATGGATGCTTTAGGTTATAGTGGCATACAGTTTCATGGCCAGTATCGTGTTTCCATTATATCTCTCATGATGGTAACGGGTTTCAAGAGAAGCGTGAGCAAGCGTTATAAATGAGCTCATGGTGCGTCTTGCGTTTCTGCATTCTGAAAGCCTATGTAAAAATAATAAAGATGCACGTCCGTGAATAAGCCTGTCGCCTACGTCAGAGCACTGAGTATGTTCTTCGTGTAGATTGGTGTGGAAATGTTCAGCGTGTATAATAGTTCAGCGGTGCTTCCCGTTATCTAGGTCGTCATGGCATCTCTAACGATGTGTAGATTTCAGTCTAGTTGGTCCGTGCCGCAGGTGTCGGCATGGCCAGTGCGGGCTGTTGGGCAGGCAGATGGACACATCCGTATGTTTCTGTACCAGGGTATTTGGTCATCTGGTAAATGGGCAAACTCTTCTCGTGGCGGGTGTCTGGGCCGCGACCCTCTAGGCCAAGCGCGAGAGGTGAAGGACGGGAGTCTGGTTTTCCATTCTCCCACTTCAATGTTGTAACCCAAATATTTTAGGGAAACCTCTACCTGAATTATCATAGAATCAATAGTCCATTTAATTATCTGTGGCTTCCTTTTCAGAGTTTTGAATATCATAATTTTGGATTTGTTTACCTTACATTGGAGATTGTGTTTGTAAAGAAATATTTAACTTAAGTTGTAGGCCATATGGTGTTCTGTGGAAAATGAGAATATCATCAGCAAAGGCCAGCCATTGTATTTTTAAATGACCAAGCCTTGCAGGATATGATATCTCCTTTGCCCAAATTTCATCGATATCACAGATGTAGAGGTTAAACAGGGTCGCCGATAGATTGCAGGCCTTCTTAACCCCCACCTCCATTGGTATTGGCCACGTAGTTGCTCCTGTGGTGCTGGTTCTAACTAGATAAGATGTATTATAGTGAAGCCCCGAGATTAGAGACACTATATGAGCTAGAATAACCTTCCTGGCCATTTTTTCCCAGAGTATTGATCTTATCACACAATCAAATGCCGCCGATAAATCCACTGATGCCATATATAATGGCCCTGTGTTAGGAATTTTCGATTGTGCCAGTAAATGTGCTAATAGTGATGCATTCAAGGCAGTGCCCATATGGGCTCGAAAACCAATTTGGAAACGTGAAACTATTTCAGCTTCACTAATAATGGTTTGTAGTTCTTGCAAAATTAAGTTTGTAAAAACTTTAGCACTCGCATCAATGAGTGCGATAGGTCTGTAATTTAACGGGTCTGTTAGAGTTCCTTTTTTGTGAATAGGTACTATGATCGCCTTTACCCATGATTGAGGAATTGCTTGAGTTCTAATGATTTGTTGAATTTGAACATGGATGATGTTAGCCCATAAAATGGGATCTCTTTTAATCGCACAAGGCGGGATACAATCCGGTCCAGGTGCTTTCGAATTGTTGAGTTTCTTTATGACAGTTATAATTTCTGATAAATTCCAGCATGTAAAAGATCCCAGAATAGTGAATGGTTTGTTTGTGTGTATTCTTTCAAACCGTTCTGGCTGACCACATTTTTGTTAATAAAAATTGTACCATTCATCCTCTGCTATAATAGATGTTTGTTGCCATTTCTTATTATTTTTGTCATCACGCAAAATAGCCCAGGTGGAGCGCCTATCATTGCGGCACAGACTTGATATCATCGCCTGGTTGGTAAGATTATGTTGGTGAATCTTATAATTTTTGCACCTGTTTCTATAATGATTACATATACATCATTTATTTAATTGGAATTCTTCATCATTCAATTGTAGAGATATCAATTTTCTAATTTCCAGATTTTTTGTTCTTTTGGCCACTTGAATTTCTCTACTAAAATTCATTAACCAGTTATTCTTTGACTTTGTTGTTTTTTGTCTATAGATGAGTTTTGTGAGTGCCCCCTTAACAGCTTTCATATATACTTCCAACCTTAGTTGTACGTTGGTTGGTAGATTATCGGCTGCTACATATCTTTGTATGCCATCTTCAATTAACACGTTTAGAGTGTCACAAGTATACGTGCTCCACCTTAACTAGGCTCCTAGCCTGTCACATGTTAATAGAGCCTGCAAGGGGTCCATCGCTAATCTTGCAGTTTTTTGATCCATTGTTAAATGCAACATCTTATGATCTCTGACACCTGGCTCCGTGATTACAATATCATCGCATTTGCAACATATTCCTATAGAACCAACAAAATAGTCAATCACAGAATAATTGCAATTTCGGGACCAAGTAGCTATTACATTCTCAGTTTCAAACGGTACAAAGAATAACTCCCAATTTGTTCGAAAAGAATGCCATGCAACCCCACGTATAGTAGCTGTTGTTTTTTATAATTATTAGTGTTCACTGAATTTTGCTGTGTATATCTACGACAGTCTGCATTGAAGTCTCCTCCTAAAACCACATTAATTTGTGGCCAATATAAGAAAACATCCTCAAATAGGGCTGCTAAATTCTCCATAATCTGGTCTAATTTAACGTTAGTAGGGTTATGATATAAGGAAATGACCAAGTACCATTTTTTTTCCTTGGTTCCTATTTCAATCACAATTGCCACAAATGATTGATCCCTATATGTTTTGGAAATCACATATCCTAATTCGTTATTTACAAAAATAGCAGTTCCCCAGCAGGCCTTCCTTGTGGTCCCTGTGTTGCAACCATTTGAACAGACTTAAAAACATTTATCTGAATTGTTACCAAACTCATGGTTTCCTGTGAAAGGATATCTACCTTTTCCTGGGCATTAGTTGTTCTTGCCCAACGTAATACATTTTTATTACCGCAGGAATTCCATGAGATCACTCTAAGTGATGTATTTAACTGTTGAGTCCTTTTGAAGATGCCAGTAATGCAGACATACAAGACCAACCCTTAATAGTCACAGACATAGCCGCCAATTTTGCTAAAACCACTGTTTCTGATGAAATAACATTTAAATTTTGATCCCTGGGAATCGCTTGGGATGCTATAGTCGGTATCGGTTTCTCATTAAATTTGATTGCTTCCTCGATTGATTGTAAAAGGTGTGGCTCCAAGCCTATCATATTCTTTTGTGCTTCCACAACAATTCAGCAATGATCGTGGATTGTACCTGAAATACCATCCTATAGTTTTGAATCGGTGGTAACGTAATCCACTCAATATCTCTAGATGATAGGGTTCTCAAGCAGGGACTTTTTGGAATGCTTGTAGCATAAGTTACCGATTTAAGCTCTTTTGCTGGTTTATGTCTGGGTAACTAATCCATCCTATGATACAAGTCATCTGAGGAGTAGGTTGTAAATCTTCCTCCTCTTCGGCCCCCTCATAGGTATCTTTTATACTATTTGATCCTTTGTTTTCCTCAGCTATTCCATAATCTAGGGAATCATCCCTTTCCTGCATGTGCAATGATCTGTTTAATGGTAACAAAGGCCTTGTGAACGATTTTTTTTGTAGCGTTTGGCATCCTCATTAGCTGCTGATTCGTCCATTTTTTGTATTGTTTGTTCATCCACTGCATCTTCCTTTTTCTCAGTGTAACCTTTGGTGGCAGATTTTGTTTCATAATCATCTACGTTAGACTTTTTCTCCCCCTCATTTTCTCCTATACATTTTCCCATTTTAGATTTTTTATTTGGGATGGGTTTATAAAAGGTGGATGGTTGTGTCTGTTGAGTCACCGTTAGGACTGATGTGAATTTGTTTTGTTTTTGCACAATCATTTGAGCCCTCTGTTTTTCTGCGGCATCATCTGCAGTCTCCATTTTTTTCGGATTTGCTTTCTCAGTAGTAGTAATCTCGCCCTTTAGATTTATCTGGAGTGCTAATCTACTCTCCATTGTGAGTTCCTCCACATTGATTCCTAAGTCAGCTGTTTCTTGGGCAATGGGACTTTTTGTTTTTTCTTTTTTGATTCCTTCCGTTTGTTCACATTTTTTAATCTTTTTCTGTTCTTTTTTATTATTATTAGCTGTTAATGGCTTTTTATTTGTCTCACCTTCACAAGCCTTGCGTAGTTGGATTCTTTTCAAGGCTCGAAGGTAAGATCTTTTTTTTTTTTTCTGGAGTTAAAGTGTTTTCCCTGGTGAATGTTTAAAATAGCATCTTCTATGGAGTCGGCTTCAAGGGCCTCTTCCTTCTACATTTTCTCCTCATCAATCAGTTCTATGAGAACTGAGGGATTATGAGGTGAGGTTGGTTCCCCTACATGGGTAGGTACAACCTCTTTAGCAACCTCCTCTCCTTTTTCCTCTTCGTTCATCTGATTGAAAAACATCATTTGCTCAATTTTCTCTGAGTGGGCTGTTATCATCTGGCATAGTTGTGCATGTGAGAAAATTTGAATTGCTTCCTTGGTATTATTGGTATTTACAATGTTTGCAAAAGATTGTTAAAAAGTGAAAATTGATGGACCTTCTGTATGGTGTTCCTTTTGAATTGGAGCTAGTTCTCTTTCCTGTTCCTTGTTCAATAAGTCAGGGGCCGTTTGGGTCGCAATTGTTTTATTAGTCATAGCTATTATTTTTGGTGAATTTACTCCCCCTGTCTGCTTGTAGTTTTCCGCAAATATGAACCCCTCTAGCTTATTTAGCTTTTCCAAAATTTGTGCTAGAGCAGTTTTAATGTCCCTTAACTCATAATGAGTATACTCATGTCCTTTGTCTAGTAGATTTTAGATTCTAGAAATCACTAGGTAGATTCCAGGGTCTGCATTTTATCTACTGGGGACATAAGTGGAGAGGGAGGTGTGGAATTCTGTGAAGATATTGTCAGAGGCATCCCTGCTTCATCTTCTCTGGGCATCTCCTCATAGACCAGATGTTTACTGGGGATGTTAGAGGCAACCTCCCCAAGCTGATTGCGTATTCTTCATCGCCCTTGGCATTATCTATGGGCAATTAGGAATGATTATGCATAGCTCTGTGAAAGTATACTTTGGCTACTCTCCCTGCTGGGGCAGTCACTGGGGTTGATGGGCCCTCTGATAGCTCTATTCATTTTTCCAACACATTGAGGACCTCAGGTGCTAGCATAGAAACATCCGCTACATTGTTATCCTCATAGTTTTCTAATGGGATTGTTGATTCGATCTCTCTCATACTCAAAAAACTCTTTGGTGGGTTTACTATAGACCCCTCCTCAGACTCTATGACCAGATTTTGTCTAATAGGTAGGGGTAGAATCTTCATAGAGGCTTTCATATAGGCAAAAGCCACCTTGTGACAAATTGTGGGCTGTTCAGTCGCTTTTTTGTTTAGGGGTCGCAGTTCACTACACTCAATATTAGCTTGTGTATTAACACTATTGGCCATAACGGCAGATGTACTTGATGAGTTTGCTAATTGAGTCATAACGTGAGACGTACTTTGATGCTGCTTGAGTAAAGGCTGCCCCTCTTTGTACCTGCTATGTAGGCGAGCTGTCATCGTTTGATAAGAATTCTTATCGCTTGACTTTTACCCTAAATACACGTTTTTTTGATTTTAGTTTAGCACATATCCAAGTTAAGGTGTTCATACAACAATTATTCACAAACCTCGTATTTGTCCTCCCCCTTGTGAGGGAGGTCATACAACAATCGTATGTGTCCCCAAAGCCCCCTCCTCCCTGCTCACCTGCAAAACCTAACAGCCCAACAGCCACTTCTGAGGCACTTCCGATGCGTGCGCACGATGCGCGCGCCCACCTCAGTTATAGGTTGCTACGTGGCTGTGTGGGCGGGCCGTGCAGGAGGAGTTCAGCAACTGAGGGGAGGCGGAGGTGGGAGAAGAAAGTATGCAGCTGTAACGTCACTGTTCGAATAAAGTGGGAGAGTTAAATCTGCCGCGGCAAAGCCACGGCTTAGAGAGTTACAAAGAGACTTTAGACTCTATCAACAATAAGTCCAGTACATATACAAGTATTTACTTGAGTGTCCGTTCCAGTTACGGCAACGCTTGATGCTTGTGCTTCCTCAGTTATAGGTTGCTACGTGTCTGCGTGGGCGGGCCGTGCTGGAGACTGGAATGGACACTCAAGTAAATACGGCAATGCTTGATGCCTGTGCTTCCTCTTGCCGATAAAGCCCTTCTCCTGTATTGGAGCAGAGACAAAACGAACAGTCTGCTCAGCCCAACAGCCACTTCTGAGGCACTTCCGATGCGCGCGCGCCCACCTCAGTTATAGGTTGCTACGTGGCTGCGTGGGCGGGCCTTGCAAGAGGAGTTCAGCAACTGAGGAGAGGCAGAGCTGGAAAAAGAAAGTTAAATCTGCTGCGGCGATGCCGCGGCTTAGAAAGTTACAAAGAGACTTTAGAGTCTATCAACAATAAGTCCAGTACATATACAAGTATTTACTTGAGTGTCCGTTCCAGTTACGGCAATGCTTGATGCTTGTGCTTCCTCTTGCCGATGAAGCCCTTCTCTTGTATTGGAGCAGAGACAAAACGAATAGTCTGCTCAGCCCAACAGCCACTTCTGAGGCTTTTCCGATGCACGCACGCGATGCGCGCGCCCATCGCTGTTATAGGTTGCTACGTGGCTGCCTGGGCGGGCCGTGCAGGAGTTCAGCAACCGAGGGGAGGCGGAGTTGAGTGTCCGTTCCAGTTACGGCAACACTTGATGCTTGTGCTTCCTCTTGCCGACGAAGCCCTTCTCCTGTATTGGAGCAGAGACAAAATGAACAGTCTGCTCAGCCCAACAGCCACTTCTGTGGCACTTCAGTGAGACACATATTTTCACTCGCCAGGCCATTTCAATATGTCAAGGTGTTCAGCCTTTCATTTTTTTTCCAGTGTGTCTTTTCCCAATAGACCAATGTATTTCATAGTATCGCCTACACTGGCCTTTACTTTAATCATGCTGGGGCTGTCATTAAACACCACAGATCCCACCGGCTCTTTCATGGTTCATTAACAAGAAAGAGCAGGGGAGAGTGGGGTTTTAAACAAATGTCTTTTATTTTTCTTGTTGGAGCTCATTCGGCTCATTTTCTTTCCATAGGGAGTGGGTGCTCAGGCCTCCCCATGCGTCTTTTGTAGTTGGGGGGTATGGGATGTAACTCGTGCTTTTCCTGGGTCACTGGGTTCTTCCCTGGAATCCACTCCTCTGGTTCATCAAGCTTGAATGGAAAGAGGATAACTATCTAGAAATAGGAAGAAAAAGCGAAGTTCAGAATTCTTTACAAAACATATTTCCCCAGAAGATAGGACATAGCATTTGGAGAAAACAAATCACATTATATAGAAAGGGATATGGCATTTCAGAAAATAGCCATTACACCTTTTTTTAATTTTAATTTTTTATTTTGTTTTACAACTACATTCTTAACATTTCCGATGAATATTAATGATACTACTCACCTGTTATAAGTCTCCATCCAGGGTTTTCATCCTCACCTCTCATTCCTCTGTGGCCTCCTCAGATTGACTTTCATTGGCCTCCTCATTCAGTCCTAAAGCTTGTCTGGGATGACAGCTTTTCAAGTGATTGATGTGGACCCATGTCTCTTCCGTCTGTTCTCCTTTTGGGATGCTGATCTTGTAGGCAACAGGTGATATTTTATTTACAATTTCTAAGCCAACATGCCAATATGGAAGGACTTTTCATTCCTTGGTCTGATTCCTTTGAAAATGGTACAGGTATACCTTGTCACCTACCTCATACTCCTTCTGTGTGGTCTGTAGATCATAATAGGTTTTCATTCCTTCAGCTGACTTTTACAGATTACACTGAGCATAAGCAAAATCATGCTGGAGGTGCTTACTTAAATTTTCAATGTACTTGTGAGTGGTTGATGCATTTATCAGTATCTTCTCCTGAGTTCTATCGAGCAGAGGTAACACAATTTTTCATCTGGTCATGTGCTCAAATAGAGACATTTTTGTTGCAGAAGATGGGGTAGGCCTAATAGCCATAAGGACAAGCGATAATCCAATATCCCATCAAGATCCAGATTTTGCCAAACACTTCTTTAGGATGCTCACAATTGTCTTGTTGTATCTCCCTATCCCCCACCTGAGGCTGGTGGTAGGCAAAGTAGAGTTTTCTTTTTACCCCTAGAATCTCCCACATCTTTGCCATCACCTCACTGGTAAAATGACTTCTTCGATCTGAGTTAATCCTTTGCAGGAGGCTGCAATGAGAGAAGATGTGGTTGATCATTAGTGCAGCAGCTGTCTCGGCATTACAATTCGGAACAGGAAGACATTCTACCCACTTTGTGAACAAGCATGTTACAATCAACATGTACTTGTTTCAAATACAGGTGTGAATCACTGGCCCGATGAAATCGACTTGCAATTCTGACTAAGGCAGTGTCATTCCCCTTTTTTTTAGGGGAGCTCTGTGCGTGAGTGAACTGGGTTGTAATTGGGCACATACAAGACACACCTTTAAGTAAATGTTGAGGTACTGTCCCATGTGTGGCCAGTATGCAACTTCGGGCAAGATTTCCAATTTCATATACAACCTCCTATGACCTGCAGTGGCCACGTCATGGGTGTGGTTCAACATCAGGCTTTGGAATTAGGTAGGTACCACCCACTCATTGCATCCAGATCGGTCTCTATATATCAACAAACTGTCCATATCAACAAACTGTCTTCAAGCTGGAACAGCTTGAAGAACTTTATCAAGACCCCGTGATGCTCTTTACTGGCATAATTCGATTCTGTTTGAGGGAAATTCACAGGGTCTGCAATGTGTTGATAGATTTTTTCAATAGTCTGGTCCACTTTCTGTGAAGTGATCAAATTGCATCTGGATTATCTTTACTCCACTGGGCAGTTTGGAGTTCACTGTTGGCACATGTTTGCCATGCTTTAAGGGTTTGTGTTTGGCACAAATCATGCTTCAATTCTTTCAGTTAAACAGGTGTTCCACGAACCCATTCCTGACATAATCAGAGTCAGTGATTATGACCAGTTCCTGGCATTGGTGGTGCACCGCAGTGAGGGTAGCTTGATAAACGGCCATCATCTCTGCCACCGGACTACTTCTGATCCTCTGTTGTAACCAGCAGAGAGCTCTGGGAATCATTCACCTAGGCATTTTTAATGGCAGCCACTAGTTCTCTTTCCCCGTTATTATCAACATGGTAGGAGCACCCATCCACATAAACTGTGGGTATGCCCTGGCATGAGTCGTCTTCATAGACCTTGTGCAGGGAAGTTAAGTATGCCTACATATTGTTGTGGGTCATTAGACCTTCATCCTCAAGAGATTTTTCTTGAGCACAATCATGCAAGTCCGCCTAACCTTACACTAGAGGACTCATCTTATTTTGGCCATATCTGACATCCATAGGACAGCGTTTCATGAACAGAATCCAGGAAGTAATTCTGGAATTACTGATGTTCCCCGCACAGATTCTGTCACTTTGTAGATATTGCAAGGGTTGGTTAAGAGTCTTGATGACGACGTGCTCCCACTGGATAAATGGTTGGTAATTTTTCAATGCCCACACTGTTGCCAGGAGTGCCTTTTCACAGTCATTGAATTTTTCCTAGACAGAGGAGAAAGGTTTTCTAGCATACCAGATGATGCTGTTGACCGTGTCATGGTTTTGGTACAGTACCACTGTTAGACAAATTTCTGAGAATCCTGTCTCCAAGACAAACTCCTTGTTCTTTATGGGGAAAGCCAGACAAGGAGCCTGACAAAGGCTTCTCTTTAGTTGTTTAACTGTCTCGGCGTCTTCCGGACCTACTCCCACTAGACTCCGGCCTTTAATAAATAGACCAAAGGTCGAGTGACCTCTGTGTAGCCTTCAATGAACTTTCGACTATAATTAGGAAGTCCAGGAAGGCTTCTTAATTCTCACAGGGTAGTAGGGTCTTTAATTTTCAACAATGCTTCCACCTTCTTCGCCAGCGATTAAGACCCTCTGTGTTAACCTTGTGCACTAAGTAGGTGATTTGGGTCTTACACCACTGTGCCTTCTAAAAGGACAATTGTGTTCCGGCTTTCTGGATCTGTGTCAGGACGTAGCAGATTTCTGCTATATGTTCTGATCCAGTTCAGCTCTTAAAATCAGAACATCATCTAGGCCAGGTTTCCCCTTTTGCTCAAATCGGGCATGGCCTTATGCAGAAATATGTTGAACTCATGGCTTGAGTTTATGTTTCCAAAGTGGGTTGGGGGTCATGTGTACTGTTGCCCCCCAAAGGTAAAGGCCAACTTGTATTGGTCTTCCCAGCAAACAGGGACTGTCCAGTAGCCATTGGTCAATACAATGACAGTGTACACCTTTGACCCTTGGAAAAGGCTGTTGCAACTCCATACCCCCAAGGTATGTGCCCATGTCTATTTACTACGGCCCCACTAGCTCACCACCTAGCATCCAATCACATCACAGTCGCATCAGGCCAACCACGATTCTCACTCCCCACTGAGCGCCGTCATCCTAGCATGCACAAACCCCTTCCTAAAGACCAGCACGCCCACGTCAGACCCAGCACCTCCACTAGGTAAAAGAAGCAGCCCAAACCTATGCTGTGCACTGGCTAATTACTCTGTTTGACAAAGGCACCTTGCACAATGTACTGCACCTCGCTCCTATGCTACTGCACCTCATTCCTTGAGTTGCACTCATGTCCCCCTTCTGGGGGATTTCCCACCCGAGTCCCTACTGCAGGAATATCCATCTTGCTCCCTATGTGCCACAATACCATTACAGGACCACCTTCCAAGGCAAGCGGTAGGACACCAATCGAGCAAGGCACTTTACACAATGGGCCTCATTATGAGTTTGGAGGCTGCCATGGCTGCCTCCAAACTCGGGTCCGGGTTCCTTGAATGAGGAATTACCGGGCCATTCCAACCTTGACCGACCTGGTAATTCCCCATTCAAAATGCCCATCCCCATTCCCATTCGAGCCCCCATAGGGCTCAATGGGAATGGGGTGGGAGCTAATAACGGGCCCGTTAATAATGGGCCCGTTATTAGCCCCCTGGTCCTTTAGTGGAGTCCAGACTCCAGCTCATCTGCTGATGCCCCTGGCACCTACAACCACACCAGACTATTGTCCTACATTGTCTGTGCCCCCCCACACTGGGCATCCATAAGAAATCCAGCCCCGCACCTGACAGCAAACAGTTACGCACATATCGCAACACCCTCAAACAGGCCAACCTGCTATGTCCAGACATACTCATCTGTGCCCTGGTGAACACTATGGGCCTCATTCCGAGGTTGACGGTAAGGGATGCCGGGCACCAGTAAGGAGACCGGTCCCAGTAATCCCTTAATGCCCAATTCCAAGGTCCCTTAGCGGGAACCGTAAAGGATGTGTGGTCTGACCACACGTCCTTTATGGGTCCCGCTAAGGGACCATGGCGCTAATAACGGGCTGGCTATTCGCAGGCCCGTAATTAGTGCCTTCCCCATTCCCATTGAGCCCTACGTGGGATCAATGGGAATGGGGAATGGTTTGGTTAATGGGGACTTACCAGGTCCTCCAGGGTCGGAATGACCCGGTAAGTCCCCATTCAACCAGACCGGTGCTGGACCCGGTATTGGAGGCAGCCATGGCGCAAACAGCGCCATGGCTACCTCCAATCTCGGAATGAGGCCCCATGTCTATTTCAGCCCACCCTCTAGACATTGCAGACCTCATCTCCTCCAACAACCTGGATATCCTAGCAGTTACTGTAATCTGGCTGCAGGTGGCCACTGGCCCTGCCTTCTCTGTCTCCCTGCCTCTGGGTTACACCATCCTAAGGAGGGACAGCCAAGATGCCAGAGGTGTCAGTGTTGCTCTCATTGCCAAATAATCCTTGCCAATTAGAGAGATCTCCTCAGCCCCGTTTCCTAGCAGCGCACTCCTTTCAGCCAAACTCAACTCAATCACACTTCCTCAATCTCGATTCAGCTTGTTTACCGTTCCCCAGACCCGCAAGTCATCTTGCACCTCATGGCCATCGACACCAAACCCTCATCCAAAAGTACCTCCATCAGAATTTTAATCTTGGCTTCCTTGACACTAATGACAGCTGTCCAGTTTCTCTAACACCCTCCTTTACCTCAATTGGATGTACCCAATGCATTTGCAGTCCCACACTTTGTAAAGGCCATATCTTGAACTGGCATGTAGACCTGAACTGCCTTGCACTAATCACCTCCATCTCCCCCACCCATGGATGGATCACCACCTCATTACGTTCTCCATCCCCTCATCCTCTGAGAATGCTATGGCTAGCCCCACCCTGCCTGCCTCCCTGATAAGAAGCTCCCACAACCTAACCAAAGTCAGTATCCTCCCACTGCTGCACAAGCTTCTACCCCCCCTTCCGCATTCACTGGACTCGACCACCCTAGTTAACATCTATAACAATAACATTACAATCGTCGTGGATACCAGTGACACCATTTTCCTCCTTGCCATCCGCAAACCAAACCAGCCAAGCACTAGAATGCATGGCTCACTGAAGATCTCCACATCATCAGGCATGAAAAATATGAGGCAGAACCACATTGCAAAAAAATACAAATTATCCATCCTCGCAGCAAAAAGCTCCAAATATGCTGCTAGAATTGCAAACACACAAAATCTAGCTCCGACAAGCTCTTCACAATACTGCGTGAATCCCCAACTTTAACCCTCCCTGTCCTCCTGCACTAAGGACATTACCTGGTACACTAGCATTAAAGAAGCCCTCATCAACATAATTGAGACCGTACAAAAAATGTTATGCATAAAAAACTCTGCCCTCGGCAAGCAAGTGGCAGTCGTCACTATGCCTGCGGTCAAACCCAACTTCCCTCATTTCACTTTCGCCAGGTGGATATTGCTGAAGTATCAACACTCAGGAAAGCTCTCAAACCCTCTCAATGCATAGGAGATACATGTCCAGCCACTATCATTAAAGACTGTACTGGAGAACGTGTGCCCTTTATCACCGCCCTTCATCAACTCATCTTTTACAACGAACCATGTCCCCTCAAGTCTGAATGAAGCGTGGGTCCTACCACTACTCAAGAAACCCACTCTAGACCCAGACTTCCCCACCAACTCCCACCCTATTACCACTGTTCCATTTCTGCTGAAGACCCTTGATCAGGCGGCCTACCTCCAGATTCAATAATACCTTGAAACCAACAACATCTTGGGCTTACACTAATCAGGCTTCAGACCTTGCCATGAAACCAAATTAGCCTTACTTGATCTGAAAAATCAGTCAGATGATACCAATGATGTAGGCAAGGCAGCAGTTCTACTGCTGCATGACTTTTAAGCCACCTTCGACCTGGTAGAGCACCAAATCTTGTGGCAGCACTTATCTGCAGCAGCCAACTTCTCACCAGATGTCATTGACTGGATCACCTCTTTCTTGTCAGCGAACACTCATATAGTATATCTATGCGAGTGAACGCTGACAACATTGCTGCCCCCCACCCCTATCACCAGTGGTGTCCCCCAAGGATCCTGTGTCCCCACAACACTGTATAACATTTTCACTAAGCCACGGTTCGATCTTCTGGACAAGTGCTGTGTCTCATACACAAACTATGCGGACAACACACAGATCCTCGTCCCCCTCACCGGCAAATATGCCCTTGACTCAGTCAAGCTACAAACAGTATACAAAACTATTCAGGCACGGATGGGTTCTCAACGTCTGTGTCTGAACGACGGAAAGACTGAAATCCTTCTCATCGGCTCTCATATGGTCCTCAACAAACTTCACAAAGCCCACAATACTTTCAATATTATGGGGATCCCTTTCCCAGTATCCAACATTATAAAGGCCCTGGGCATCAATCTTGATGCCACCCTCTCACTAACACAACAGGTAAATGACATTGCATCCTCAGCACCCTATAAAACAAAACTAATCAATGCCAGCAGGCACTTTCTCTCACCGGACAGTTGCCTTCACAACACCCAAGCACTCATCGGCTCAAGGCTTCATTACTCCAACGCCCTATTTGCAGGCAGACCCATCCACAACATAAACAAGCTTCAGGTTATTCAAAACATTCCTCTCAGAGCGTCATTGAACATTCCTAAGAGGGAGCACATATCCAATGGCAGGGAACAGGCCCACTGGCTGCCTATACGTGAGCGCATCATGTTCAAAACTCTTGTCATCACACACAAATGCATGTCCAGCAAGGCCCCTACTTACCTGTCACACAAATAAAAAAAAATGCAATCCACAAGACCTTCCCGAACCGCCAACACTTTCTAGCTTATCACCCCTCAATACAACCGGGAAAGATCAGACAGCTCCAGCTTCCCTGTTATCTGTTCCCTATTATCGCTTCCAAATACTGGAATGCTTTGCCGTCTGCTCTCTGCACATGGTCCTCTTCTAACTAAAAATCATACCCACCGCCAGACTTGAGGATATGCTCAACCTTGACTCTTGTAACTTATGTAACCAGATAACTATGCAACCTCTGTTACAGCACCCTGATGCGCAAAGGTTTGGTGTGCTTTATAAATGTGAAAATAAATATATAAATAAATGTGTGCCAGCCCTTGATCGATTTATGGAAGTGACCATCTTTACATGCAGACCTGTTTCTTTAAATCCCCCAGATCTTCGGATAGGCTCCATCAGCCATTTGGCTTTAGTATCCCCAGTAGCGGTTTGTGAAAGTTATTGTGGCTCAGACAAATTATCCCACAGGATTCTAAATTCTTGATAATCTCCATGAGTGATTTCATGGCCATGAGAGCGAACCAGTTTTGTTTTACAAATACTGGAGTCATCTCAGGGTCTGTGGGTATGGTGGTTGAATGAATAGATGTGCGTCCACAATCATATGAGTCCACTGAAAAGATATCCTGGTATTCCAGGGAAGACATGTTTCAGCTTGTCTTCGCTCCTCGGTCTCGAAGGCATCAGATCCATTTTTCAACCATCTGTTTAAAACAGGGAAATACCTTGGTGTTGCCAATTTCAGTGGTATCCCCCACAGGGATGTCATTTCACCAAAATGCCAGGGGGAGCGGAAGTCACATCACTCGACCCTTGACCTCTGATGACAACACAGGAAGCGACAGAACCCATCCTTGCACCCCTTGACAAAACAGGAAGCAGCATCACATAGCATTGTTCCTAAGTACACTACGATAAATATGGTTACGATATCACTGTACTGTGATATACATTTCATACAAGAATTAATCACCATATGTAGGCCATACGTAGGCCATATTAACAAATTACTGTGAAAGCAAGCAGACTTCCAAGGCCAAATGATAATGATGTGTTATTATAAAGCACTTACGGTTAAGCGCTTTATATAGAACAAATATACATAAAATATGAGTGGGCCTTTCCAGAATTTGAACCTGCAACCTCCAGATAACACACACATCGCAGCAGTGTGCACTCAACCCACTGAGCTATCCTAATAACTATAGCTATATTACCGGCTATAGTAAACGGAGCAATTACATGTCTGAATGTTCTCAAAGTATGAAAGCAAATTACACTCTGTAGTGGATACCAATACACTGGTAATTGAGATTTAACAGAAGCCCATTCATCTGCAGGTCTGGTGCAAAGTTGGCCACATGTCAAGCATGCATGGAACTATTTTTCAGGCTTCAGAGGTTGGCACAATACATACCATGAGAGAGTTCATAACCGTGTATTAAAGAATTTAGAGTAGCGCAGGGAAATCAGCGCACTCACACGGCATCCCATACTCTGGGCACTCATTACCTCATAAATGCAAAAAAACATTTTGAAAAGCATGCCATGGAGAGAGTCAAATTACAACCAAGCATTAATTGTTGCACAATGAAATCAAGGGCCAATTTATGGGCTATGGTCAAATATTTCTACACTGTACACAAGCTTTTAGACACAAGGATTTTTGTCAAGTAACCAATGACAACAAAATGGAATGACTTGTGATGATTGTAACAGACAATGACAGTAAGAAACATAAAAACATGCTACAACTGCAACTTGTCAAAAGCAAAATACATATAGTTTTTGACTGCATTGTGAATTTGAGGTGTTTAGGCACAGGCTACATCAGACTAAATCAGTGACTCACCCCCTGAAGTGTGCCTTAAATAAACCTTTAATGAGTATAGCAATTAGTGTATAGAATTCCAGAAAGACTATTTGTTATTCCTATTCTTTCTTATTTAGGGTCACTGCTCAAAGTGTTACACTTGTGGTACCCCGTGTTGTTTTAGAGGCCTGAACAAGAAAGCCAGCCACGCCAGAAACAAAGAGACACATGGCACCGGCCACAGTCTAGGAGGTCCATTTACAAATTAAAAAAGTATTTTTTTAATTTTATTTTTTGAGATTCAAGGGAGGCAATAGAGGTAGCAAGAGAGATCTCTAGGGTTGCAGTTGATGCCTGCGGTCCCCCAAAAGACATCCCTGATCCTCCAGTTGGGTGGAGAGATCTCTTTTTATGGTGTTAACCTTGACAGGAGGTTACAGTGATTCGAGGTAGAGGCACTTGACTATGAATACTACCTTATCCCTCCTGATGTCACAGGTTATCTCTTCCCAATAAGGGCAGGAAGGGTGCACCAACAAATGATCACCTTGCCTGGTAAAAAAATCTCTTCTGGAGGAATACCGTCGCTGCTGTCAAAGCAATCATTTTGGATTGGTCCAATGATTTAATTACCTAAATCAAGAGAATAATGTTAGGCATCAACCGCCATTCCAATAAAGATGTCTGCTCCCAAAGTGATACTTTGAGGTTGCTGATGTCCTCTAATATTTGAATGGTGTTGTGTTCTCGATCCACGACAGGTGTCGGATTTAAATACAAACCTTTTTGTAGGAGATGAGAATTCAAATGTATAACGGCAACCTGATAGTTGAATTTCTGTCCTCGCTTACATTTGAGAGGAATTGTGAATCGTCACACCTGTCCCGGGATATAACCTCTTCTCGCACTTGAACCTCAACTGCATAAGGCAGCAATTGAGCTGACGGAAATTCTCTTTCATTGTTGTCAAAGCCCCTGGGATTACCCCCAAGCATGACCAGCCTTTATTATTGTTTAAATCCAAATTGATTGTGAATCATTTGACAATGTCACTACCCAAGTAAAAGGCGGAAGAGACATCTCTCATGATCCAACAATTAAGTTGTATGCTTTTGTTGCCAATTAACATTTTTAGCATAAATCTGCTAGGCAGGAGATATTTGGAATTAAGGGTTTTTTCGGACCTACTTCCCATTCATCAATCAATTTAAATGTGGGAATGTTCTGAGCTTTTAGGAGTTTCCTGAATAATCCTTAGCTGATGAACCTTCTTTCATTATTCAGGCATACTTTGGTAAGCACAGGCTCCTCCCCCTGATTTATCAGGCCTTGTAGAGCCATAAGCATGGCAACTGACATCTTGGAGAGGTCTTCTTCAAGCCACCGCAGTTTCGAGGTGGTCAGAGATTAAGAGGTATAGCAGAGCCCCCAAAAATATCATTTATGCAAGACACTAAAATATGTACAGACTTACGAGGAGCTTTGAAATATGCAAGGAGCGTGATGCAGAGAGTGCCGATTTCTAAAATGGACCACCGTAGACGTGCTTGATGCTGGTGCGTCAGCGCTAGTACGCCCGGTCTCCAGCTATGTACTACGAAAACACACTTTTGCAGATGGGAAATGTAGTTCCCAGCCAAGTCAGTGTTTTAAAATGAGCGGTGAGAATGAATAAAGGCTCATTCAGATAATCGCACACAAAACTAACACAGCAAATGAAATATAATTAACCAAAAGCAAATAAGCCTTCAGTAGTTCAATCTTTGTAAACTCAAAAAGTTTACAATCTATCTGCCTGTTTAAGTTTAAAATATAGGTGGATATGCCTATGAACAATTTCACAAAAACACACTTGTCATACAATCAAGTCTAGCTAATTCAGTGCAAATCCTAAATCATACATATAAATAACAGTTTCATTTTTAGTTCTTCGTCTCATTTCCCTGAAAACACATGGTTCAGTGCATATTCAGACTCTGGCTGAATGTTGATTTAAGGTTGGGGTAAAAACATTTGCCCTTTGTTCTTTGAGAGCAGATAGGCTGCATAGATTTTTATCCTGCAGCAGATGATTTACCTCTGTCCTCTAACATCATAAGGCCATGCTGGCATTTTCCATTGTATCCTTGTAATCTTTAGTTTACCACAATTGAGATCTAAGTGCATTTTTGTAAAAGTGTTCACATGCACCCAGCCCGCCCCTGTTTGGATCTAGCCCGTCGTAAATACCTAGGATGCAGGAACTTCAAAGAGATCTCCCGTCTAGATAGGAAACACTGCAGGTTTGCCATGGGGGAAGTCACTTGCAAAGTCTGCCCAGAAATGAGTAGCATTGTCTGTCTAAGAGATCTACATGGGCATTTACAAGAAAATAACCTTTTCACTTGGCTACATGCATTTTTCCGGTGAAGCAATGTCCATTCTCAACCACATATTACCTTTTTGTGAAATGCTAATGCCTCTGGACATTGCAGTTTCAGTGTTAGACAACCCTTTTTTCAGGGAACATCAATTCCTTTATTTTGTTCTTGCCCTTCTAAGTACATGCAATGCCCTTTTGAATCATGTCTTTCTTTTTGTACAGCAGTAGTTTATTAAAATGGGGCAACAGATTTTAAACCCTGCAGTTTGTTTTGTCATTTACCATGTATGTCTTTATTTAAACTGATGTCCATGTCTGTGTTGAAAACTTTGTGTCTTTTCGCAAGACCCATATTTTCACTTACCAAGCCCTTTTGTAGTGTCTGTGTTGTAGGTCTGTCATTTATTATTCAGTGTTTAATTCCCCATTAGACCAATGTATTTCACAGTAAGGTCTATACTGGCAGTTCCCTTTGTCACGCTGGGGCTGACATTAAGCCCCACAACAGAAACAAGAGAGGAATGATAAGACAGCCCAGGGCTTCAAACACCTGTGCAAAGCAATATAGTGGTTCTGCAGCAAAAGATGAGCAGGGAAGGAAATACCTGCAAGAAGTACATTTTGAAGATTGATTGCAGAGTTAGAAGAAGAATGGAGATGAGAAAGAACCTAAGCATGGACGTAAAAGGAGCGAGCAGCATTCAAGGCAAGATATTAGTCTGTGCCAGAACAAAAGTTTGTTTAGTGAAAAAGGGCAACATTTTCCAATGTGTTAGAAATGGAAATGGCAAGATTGACATAGAAGAAAAGTAAACTGAAAATGAAAGGGAGTAGTCAACAATGATGCAAGGTGTCCGGACAGAAGAAGAGAAGGACACAATTAGAATGAAAAGGGAATAGAGTGAGACATTGGACAGTTATAACCAGAAGGGTGAGAAAAAAATACTCTCAGTTTTAGTCGGGTTTCTAATGAAGAGAGTGCTAAGGCATCCTAATGGCCACAGGACATCCTTAGAGAGAAGTGTAGCATTGATCAGAGAAGGCAGATAGAGAAGAAATATTGGCCTCTTCAATGAGAGAGGAATAGTTGGAAGGAAGAGAACAGGGCCAGTCACTGTGCTTTGTAGGACACAACAAATAGTTAGAGGGAATGTGAAAAGCTGCCAGACCAAGAAGCAGCATATGAGTTGTTAAAGAGCCATAAAGGGGACCTGGAAAGGCTAGATCCAACTGTGCTAGTGGAAAGAAGAAAGGATTAAGGAAACAATGATTCACCATGTCAGAATCCGCAGACAGTTCCAAAAATAATAAGAGCAGAATAGTGTCTGTAAAGAGAGGACGAAGTATGAAAATGAGTGACATGCACAAGACCCATTAGAATAGAAAGGCCTGAATGCAAACCGGATTATAGTAGAGAAATAAGAGAGCTAGAATCAGGAGAGGGAGATGCATGTTCAAAAGTATGTTAAAAAACTTTTAGAGATGGAAAGAAGAAGGATGATAGTTTTCAGGTGTTTAGCTCTTGCTGATATGAACTGACATAAATGCAAGTATTACATTCAATTACACTTGGCGGTCCATAAAAATGCTAAAACCATGCCTTCACTACAATCATTTTGGTTTTTATAGTTGGGTAAAACGTGAATGCCTATGATTGCATCAATATACCTGACATCACTTGTCATATGTTGATAAAGCCTGGTAGAGATGTGCCTGCCAGGCCAGCAACAGTGCCTTAAGAGGAGGACCGTGGGGCTCTGAAATTCAAGTCTGACAGATGTTACAATGGATCACACAGTAGAGTGAATGTGTGTTCCAAATCGCACCTGGACTTCAACTTCAATTGAAGTCAGGTTGAATGAAAAGGCACACTTCCTGTAAAACGGCTCTTTTTGATTTATTTTCTATTTCACACAACAAAATAATTGTAAACGTAATTTTAAATATGTAACACTTGCTCCTTATGTAAGGGGGTGGGTAAATTACATTGAATGGGATCACATGCAAGTGTCAGGTTAAATATACTATGCTTCCCAAACAATTGGGAACTAACCCTTTTTTTGTTAAGTCTTTTCTCCATTCTGTTCACTAATTTACATCACATGATCAATAAAAGGGCTTCCAACGACTCCTCCTGACAGTTATTTTCGCTTTGTAGTTGAGATACACGTGATCACCATTCCCTTTCCGTCGAAGAGAAAGCTATGAATGTGGTTGTTTTTTTACTAACATTTGTTTTTCTCCGTGGGTATTGCTAGACTCTGCGCTCCGTGTCTATCGTCTTTGCTATGTCAGCAATGCAGGACAGGCCAAAGTCCATGAGCCAGGCAGCATAGAGCAGCCGTAACATAATGGCTAATACATAGAGAAGTGCCATAAGGCGCATTAAGTACAATAAATGGCCTTAATCCTTACCCATGTATACTGTGCCACAGACATCTCCTCCTAAACCAATGTAAGTTAACCTTAACTTCATCTATGAGTAGATTCATCTTTGGATGGCGGCCAATTCACTTGCATTGAATGCAAGCAAAACAGAGCTTCGGACAGTTGTCTCCGACTAAAAACTGAAGTCGCTCCCTGCAGAGTACAACAATTTCCTAATCTTGGGCACTTTGATTCCATTGGCCAAGAAGGTTAAGACTTGCAGCTTAGTTTTGGATGCTGAACTTTCCATGACTCATCGCGTGGCCCAGATCAGATCCTCTTGTGGTCTGATTTATAAGCTCTTATGCAAAATTCAACCTTTTCTTACCCAAGAGAATCTTGCTACTCTGGCCTCAGTCCTCATTAATACCCGCCTCGATTATTGCAATAGTCTGCTTAGCGGTTGCTCGCACTCTATCATAGCCACTTTACAGGTTACGCAGAATGGGGCAGTGCAAGCGATTATGGGTCTGGCTAGACGAGCCCACATTACCGCGATCAGGCATGGTTTACACTGGTTACCAGTTAAACTAAGAATTGGACATAAAGATCTTACCCTCAAACATAAGTGTGTGGTGAACATAGCCCCTGAGTATCTTATGGCGCGTCTTCAACCACACGCTCTCAGATCCCAACATCTTACCAAACTGGTTCAACCCAGATTTAGGTTGGTGAAGGCTGCTGAAGGCCGGTGGGCACAGTTTCAATGTTCAAGGCCCCAATGCTTGAAATAAGCTACCTCTCAGCCTTAGAGCATCTGAGACGCCAGCTAAGTTTAAGAGGAAACTGAAAATGTTTCTCTTTAACCTGCTGCCTGATTAGGATTTCTCTTTGATTATGGGGTTCTTCCTGCATTGATTCATGAGTTTCGCCACTTGTCTCTCTTTTTCGCACTGTTTTAATAAACTCCTTGTATGGTTGTTTGTCTCTGTCGATTATGTGTGCCTGCCCTGAGGATAATTGCTTCAGAGGTATGTGTAGGTTTAAGGAAACAAGTGCTACTGCAGCCTCTACCAACACCTGAAGATCATGTTGTCTCTGAAATGGCATGAACCCCCTTTAAAATAAGGTGAGGTTTCTGCAGAGGGAGCACTTTATTGAGGGTCTGTAACATATTAGGGATGTTGAGCACCTGTCTGGTCATATTGCCTTGACACCATGTATAAAAGAGCAAACAAAATTACCTCCAGCACATCCTTAGAAATATATTCTACCACTCGGAACTAAACCAAAGTATCATCATCACCAGTGCCCTAATACGCTCCAAATTAAAATACTGAAATTCACTCTATGTGGTTCCGTCCTCAGAAAAACATTGGTCCAAATTATCCAAAGTAAAACTGCAAGACACATACTAAAACAAAAGCTTTATGACCAATTTGCTCAACCGTAAAAACACATAAAAAAATGGTTAACTATCAAATCTACAATCGAAAAAATTATCCTTGGCATCCCACCAGATACCTACTGTCACCAAATCAAAGTAAACTAACATCTCTCAAATTTCAGTGCAAGAAGGACAGTTAAATGATATTCTTCTAGTGCCCCCAACTCATAGAGAAAAACAAATAACCAGACTACATCTCAAAAGAACCCAAATTCAACACCTAAAAAACTATCCAAAGACCGCAACACAACAAACCTTCAACCACAAACCTAAGACACCACCTGCTTCAACCTTCATACAGCCAACACTTCACCCTCATGACTACACTCCCTGCTTGATCTGGACACCCCTTTTTTCAAATATATAAGCACTAAGGCATCGAAGATGCCCAACCCTACTCTGCCTCCTTCCACCTTTGTTAACACTTTCACCACCACTACATCTCTGCCTCCTCCCATCTCCCTTTTACCAGAATAGGACTTATCTGATATTCACATTGAGACCCATCGCCCTATTGCGTCTTCAGTAAACAGCACTTCCAACCCTACCCTCCTCCCTATCACTCCTCGCCCTTGCCACCCATGCCCCCCACCCCCTCTATGTCTCCTTAGCAATTCCGAAACATACTCTCTTGCGCCTTGAAAATATTTTCTTGCTAGCCCTAATAGAATCTTTATGTTCTGTACATGCCTTTACATCTTGGCTATGACCAGATGACTTTGGCAACTTGAAGCACCCATTGAATATTGTGTCTGTATATAAAACACCAACAAAATAATAATAATAAAAAAAAAACATTTAAGAAATCTGTCTCCCAGTGATGTTCGTTCATGAATCTTGGAATGACCTAGCAGTGTCAATTATTTCTCTCTCTCTCTCTCTCTCTCTCTCTGTCTCTCTCTCTCTCTCTCTCTCTCTCTCTCTCTCTCCCTCTCTCTGTCTATCTCTCTCTCTCTCTCTCTCTTACGTCCTTTCTCTTTATCTATCTGTCTTTCTCCCTCCCTCTCCCTCCCCCTCTCTCTCTCTCTCTCTCTCTCTCTCTTTCTTTTTCTCTCTCCTTCATCCATGTTTTGTAATGGTTATGCATATCCTGGAGCAGGGTTATAACAGATTATAACCACAGATTTCTTTGCTTTCTATTTTCAGTAAATAAGCAGAGCAGAAGAAAATATTAATTTTGGGTTTTATAGATCCACATACATTATTAATTCATTAGCCTTGTTAACGCGTTTCCATCCATGGGTAGGAATGCACCTCATCCAGTAAGAACATTTGCCAATAAAATCTGTATTATTACACCATTAAAGTCTGAAGGCAAACAGCTAAGAGACAGACAATGTATTTTTGTTGCAGGATCCTTAAGAACAAAGAAATCTGAAATGCAGACATTTACTTTTCTAAATTGTAGCATCTAAACAACTTGTCCTGCCTACTGCTAAGAAAACGGCCTAGTGCATTTCCTAACACTGAACAAGGACTATCACAATCAACTATAAACAAGGAGCATTGGTCGAAATCCAGCCCGATGCCCTTGCCATGAGTACGAGCTTCGACTCTTAAATATATGGTCAATTGTTATCCCATCTGTGACCTCCTCCAGAGAAAGGGGCTTTTTACCTTTTCCCTTTTTGCCACAGACATTACATTCACTATAATTCTCTTTACATTTTTAGCCAATTCTGACAATTGAAAAAACCTACTTAGCCAACCTACATAATTGCAGCAAATGAAACAGTGTCACCTTTAGGTGCATTTGTTAAGATGTATAACACTTTTGGGATAGTGCCAACAGATCATCAGCTATGCTTTTGAAGGGTGTAAAGCCAGCAGTAAAACATACATCTATCAAAGCAAATTTCTCTGCATTAATAATACAATTTACAAAATAAACATAACAATTGATGGCTGTAAAAACCCTGGGAGTTCACATCACTAGCACAAATTCACATGTACCCCAAGCTGTTTCCACCATTAGCCTACCTACCAAATACTTCAGTATTGGCCCTTCTTTGTAGCTTCTTGTATTTGTACTTGCCTGTAGGGGCTTTGAGCACCAGGTAACAGGAAGGGAGGTGACAGACTATATCAAGCACCATCATTCTACACCATTTTGAAATGATATCTAATGATTGCTCTTACCAATAAACATGATTGCATTCATTAAAACACGCATAGGCAGGGAGGCATGGCTTGGCTCCGTTCAGGATGGCGGCCTAGCGCTCAGCACCACACTCCACACATGGCTCTTTTAATCAAAATATACTTTAAAACCCAGGACCTTACCTAAATGTACTGCAGAACACCGTCCAAACATAAGGAGATGTGTTTGAAGTCCCGACTGTGGCTCAGCACTTACACGACCTGAAGAGCAGAGGAGAAGAAGCAGAATGTAGCAGGGCCTGCACAACATCTCGTCGCAGTAGACCTGTTAACCAAAGTCTCCTGTCAGCTGGTTGGCACCTTTTTGATCTAAAGCTTATGGAATGCCAGTTCCTTCACAATACGGCTCCCTTAAAGGTAAAACGCTGTAAAAGTTAATATGCTTCTATTAACACAGACAGGTCAGACATCACTTTATGATGCCATTATACATAAAGTTACAAGTATTGATGTCTCGAATTCATAGTTGGTGACTTGTGCAATTTTAAGACTTTCCGAAGAAACTAAAATGTTTTAACTAAAGTGTTTTGGAAACAAGCTCTGTGTAGCATTTGTTACCATTGTAACCAACTCTGAAAAAGGGAAAACACACATAACTTCAAAATAACACTTTTTAAATCATTACAATGAACACTGTATCTGCAGGCCTCTGCAGGTCAAAACCAATCCCTTTCCACATCTTTCAACTTTAACGAGTAACCATTTTTCTCCAAAATACACTATGGACACCTCTAAGAAAAATCAGCAAGGGGTCTACAACTTTAAAGAGGCCCGAAAGTGACTCGTCAACCCAGGAATAAGCTGTAGATCGAGCCATGTTCGCCATATTAACTGAAATCAGAGCTTTAAAGCCATTTATGGAAGCAACAAATAATAAACTGCAACTGATGAGAAATAGTAGGCTTTTGATACAAGAATAACTGAAGAGAAGCGCAGATTTAGTGATGCAGAGGATATCACAAATAGAGTTGAACCCTGGAAAATATAGTCAAAGTTCTCCAGAATCACTCTGAAAATTGAAAAACATAAACTAGAGAAAAAACTTGTGCCTTGTTGGCCTTCCTGAAGGAATAGAAGGATCAGATATCAGCCTATTCCTTGTGAACATGCTCACCAAATTACTTGATTTACCCTCTTCACTACAACTTAATATTCAGCGTACACATAGAATTGGTCATCCTGGTCTTAAAACCAACATTAGAAATGTGCCAAGAACTCTTATTTTTGCTCTCTTGGATTTCAAGCATGTTTGTCAGTCTAGAAAAATGGATACCTCTCATGATTGACGGCAAACGTATTTTGGTGGCCGAAGGCCAACCGTCTCATGTATGAAACGATAGAAATACAGGTTTCCGAGTTTACCAATGAACGGCCATTTTGATGGAAAAAGGATCGCCATTTTGTTTTCTTTCAATTGCTCATTGATTTCTGTTCATGTTGCTTCGCAGCACATTTTCTGCTTACACTGCTCGACTGTTAACATTGTTGTCTGAACGTGAAGGGAATGGCCGCAGGGCCGCAAGGCTAATAAGAGTTTGTTGAAACACAGCATAGGCAGCTCCGGGGAGGAATGCCCGGCTCCCTCCCGAATGTAGTCTTGAAGCAGAGCCGCAGGGCATTTAATCATTTCACAGCTGCCAGCCAGTCTTGTTATATGGTAGAATATGTTAGAATAAAGCAGCTAAAGGCTTGTATTATGCTCTTCTTACGGCCCCCCTTTTCCGAGCCCTGTAGAGCGTGTCGGCTCCCAGGACACGAATAGCACCTCATAGATAGCAAGGTCTGGAATGTGACTCTTCCCCCGTATGTAGCTTGCTTCCAAGAACAGAAGCACTGTGTTCTGTTCAACATAGAACAGATGTCTCCGCACTTGCAAAGTTGTATATTGTTACTAGAATAGACATTTCAAGGTGTCATATTGGTCGAAAGTGTCCATCATCAAACCGAGTTCAAAGAAACCCATTTAATGGGGGGTGTTAAACATGTCACAGCTGATTGTATGATATGAATGTTGTATATATGTAACTGATGTACGTAATTTGCTTTCTTGCATCCCTCGAGGTCTAGAGATACACGTTGCGGGGCGTGAGACCGAGTTGGCCAACTGAGACTATTTGCTTTGCAATAAACCCTAGCTTTGGGAATACAACCTCGTGTCTGGTGTATCTATCGTGTGTGGTGACCTGCCTCGTTCCCATAGACGTGAGGGACCCCTAGGGGCCTCTTTCATGTTCAGCTCATAATACAAAAAGCAAAACTTATCAAACATCTAACGTGGAGTGGTCACAACATCTTCATATCCCAAGATGTTGCTAATTCAATAGCCTCTAGAAGAAAATAACTGTTAGGTTTGAGGTCTGCACTAAATAGTACATCCTGCCACTATAAATGTAACCCTCAATGGACAAACTAAGTCTTTTGAAAATCCAGAAGATTTTATTCAATTACAAAGATCGGATGTCATGGACAATGCAGATCCTTCCTCCACTAACAGTATGCCATAAACAAAACTATTCCTTATTTTTTTCTTCCTGGAAATGTTTTTGTCTTCTCTAATATGATGTGTGTGAAAGTAGGGCCTTGTGTGTCCTCGTCTCATTTGTACGCTGGCCCTTACAATGTCTTGGCTTTATCATTCAACATGGAATTCTATGGCTGTATCCTGTTAGCCATTATGATTTCATATATTAAGAGTCATTATCAGTGTTTAATCTTTTCCATGTTGCTGTTTGTCATCACTACCTCCTTATGTTTCTCCTTTTCTTTTTGTTCTCCCCCTAAGGGTTCAGTTCTTTACACAATGATTGACATGAATATCATTCATGTATTGAAATATTGTCAAGCACATTCATCAAAATCTCAACTGATGTCTTATTCTAGGTCGATATTTTATACCTATGTTTTAATATGCCTATAAATGTAACATGTTGAATGTTAAAGGTCTCCATAACCCCATAAAAAGACAAAAGGTACTCACCTATCTTAACAGATCCAAGCCCTCTATTTCTTGCATACAAGTGTCCCATCTCTCATGTGAAGACGCAGCAAACCTTAAGAGGTTATGGGTTAGCAAGGTATTTGCAAATGTAGCTAGTGGCAAGAGAAATTGAGTCATTATACTAGTGAACAAAAATGTGACTGTACAATTATAAGCTTGCATTCTGATAACTTAGGTAGATGGATCCTCCTGAATATTTTTTTGAACTCTACATATTATACAATTCTTAATGCATACGGTCCAAATGGATGTGATCCCATGTTTTAGAAATCACTTCAAGAACACTTGCTTCGCTCTAATGTACAAAACCTGATGGTATGTGTTGACTGCAATGAGATAGTAGACCCATTTCTTGATAAGAAATCTAAGACTCCATTTAAACAATCAAAATCTCACAAACAGTTTCTTAACTTTATATCTGTAATGAGCCTTACTGATTCCTGGCGATGACATCATCCATCAGTTACAGACACACCTTCAATTCCCTCCCCCATGATTCCTGCTCCAGAATAGACTATATATTTATAGCTAAATCTATATCTGCCAACCTCATTGATTCTAATATTGACTGTATATCTCTATCAGATCATGCCCCGATCCATGTTAAGCTAAGCAATGCCAATCCCGCCTTCAAATCGAATAGATGAAGATTTAACTCGGCTCTGTTAAAAGATGAAAAATGTGCTGCATTTCTGACAAAAATCCTTGAGACTATTTTGAAATTAATAAAGGAGACAATACTTTGATTCCTAATATTTGGGACTGTTAGAAAGCTGTATTAAGAAGAGAAATCATTTCCTTCGTAGCTAAAAGGAAAAAAGAGATGAAACGAGAATCTGAAGAAATTTTACGTAAATTAAAAAGTCTTGAAAAACAATATTTCACTAACCCCTCCCTAATAATTTAATCAATCATACAAAAATTAAGAATTAAATACAATAAACTCACATCCAATTATTCTTGGGCAAAAATGCTTACATATATATCAAAAATATATACATTCTCCAATAAGATAAGCAAATCCCTAGCCTCATTTCTCAAAATCAAAAAAGAAAGAAGCAGAATTACTGTGATAAAAGATTCAAATGTCATCAGAAAATATAATGACAAAGACATCATCAATGTGCTCAAAAAATGTTATCATCAATTGTACTCCTCCGAATCTATCCCCAACAATCCAAATATCGCTGCATTCCTTGCACATACAAAAAATCCAACAATCAATTTTGATTCACTCAACTCACCCTTAACACAAAATGAAATTATTAAAGCCATTTTGCAGCTTAACAAATGCAAAGCGCCAGGTTCGGATGGATTTTCAATTGATTTCTTTGCCCACTTCAAATCAATACTCACTCCCAAGTTATTGGAACTTTTTACTAATTTTATCGCTAACTCTAAATCTGAAGGATCCTTTTCTGAAGTTATGCTGTTAACACTACTGCTGTATGCCTAAGTTATCACAATAACAGTTTGAACCAAATGGTAATCTCACCTTAGCAGACTGCAATATTCCATGGAAAGCCAATGCTGAATGCAAGGACCTCCCCGACCAACTTGCCACTCTCTGCTCGGAAACAATACACCGAGAGGAAGTACGCGTCCGTCAGGGAAACCCTCTGGGGTAGAAAACCCTGGTTGGAAGTGTATCCCGGGGACTTGCATGCGGCTTGAAGACAGCGTCACCCATGTAATGGAGGTTCAAACTTGAGAAGGCTTCTTCTGGAGAGAATGACAACAGAGAAGGGTAAGAAGGAGGAAGGAAGTAAATATGGCGATAAGAAGGTAAGGAACAGTAAGATCTTCCCCTAACCTCTGAACCTGTCAAATCTCGAATACCTGGAGAGAAGCCGAAGAGGCAGGAGCTACTGAGGGCATTGAAGCGAGAATCCTGTCAAAGATAGAAAGGTAAGTGAAGCACTAGGAGCAGGAGTCTACGAGACCCGGAGGAATGCTTTGAATATGATCTGATGTAAACTGAATTTTACCCGGGGGACAGTAGCACAAAGACCAAGAAACTGTGTCTTGTTACGAGATATGGGTAGCACGACAATGGGTCGGGTAAACTTCGGAATCTGAGGAAAGATTCTGCGAAATAGATTATAGACAGAGTTAGTGTAGGTTAGAGATAGGGTAGGTAGAATCAAGGGGAGAGTGGAGCAATAATATCTAGGAGCGAACTCACGGAGCATCAGCTAGAACAGTAGCGACGCGAAGAACTGACCAACTTCGTGAAGTATAAGGAGTCACGTGAGCCTCACGCCGTGCTTCTGGCGAACGTGAAAAGACTGGAACTCTGCATTTGGAACTGTTAGAAAT
The DNA here is from genome assembly GCF_040938575.1 of Ambystoma mexicanum. Classification (NCBI taxonomy): domain Eukaryota; kingdom Metazoa; phylum Chordata; class Amphibia; order Caudata; family Ambystomatidae; genus Ambystoma; species Ambystoma mexicanum. Next base: position 169,110,231 of record NC_090935.1, read on the forward strand.
GCTATCCGCCATCTTGGAATTACCGCTCCGAATAGAGCCACAGAGCCGGGTCCTGGACCATAAGGTCTAATTCTTGGAATGTGTAACATATGCTCCTACCAATCCCTAAACCCAATAAAGACCCAGAATTACCACAGAGCTGTAGGCCAATTTCTCTAATCAATACCGACTATAATATTTTGCAGAAATTCTAGCAAATAGACTCCCGTAAATGCCCAAGCTCATTAAACAAGACCAAGTGGAATACCTTAAAGGAAATGTTTCGGCATCCAGTATTACAATGTTTCGGAATGCTTTGAATATCACTACCCACTCAACAAATCCATAGAAAGCTGTTGCTTAGATGCAGAAAAGGCGTTTGGTAGAGTTGAGTGGGATTACCTATTTGATGCACTACGCGTTGCATGAACGTTTTATATCCATGATTACAATTCTCTATTATTACTCGCAAACTTCTATTTTTATCAGTGGTCAGATGTCTTCCTTCTTTCCTTTAGGCCGAGGAACACAACAAGGCTGTCCTCTTTCCCCCTTGTTATTCATCTTGGCCCTTGAACCCTTCATAAAAACAATCAGAATACATCCTGACATCCATGGTATAACCTTTGGAGATCTAAATGTCAAAGTAGCTGCATAGGCGGATGACATCTTCTATTTCTGAAAAATCCAGAGACAGGTCTGCAAAATATATTTGATATTGTAACATTTTTTTATCAGCAGCAGGATACAAATTAAATATGGATACATCTGAAAATCTCCCCTTGAATTTCCAATGTCACAAACAGCAGACTAATGAATATGGCATGATGAATTGCCCCAAGAAAATCAAATACTTGGGATTGCAGATGTCCTCATCAGTCAAAGATACAATTAAAGATAACACCAACTGCATTCTGATTAAAATTGAAAACCTTTTGGAGTCATTGTCACTGTTATTCCTATCCTGGTGGGGTCGTCTGCAATCCATTAAAATTATGATGTCACCCATCATACTATATGTTTTAAGCTGGTCAAGTGGCACAGCGAGTAGACCGCTCGCTTTGACATCTGTGCAGAGCCTGCTAACGCAGGTTCGAATCCCAGTCGGGCCAAACTCAGCCTTTCATCCTTCCGAGCTCGATAAATGAGCACCACACACCGTGGGTAATAATAAGCAGCGCTCAGATACCTGAGGGTTTGTAGCGCTATATAAGTGCCAAATTATTATTCATGCTCCCTATGCCTATACCCAGCAAATGTTTTAAAGATGTTGATTCATGCCTTGCTAACTTCTTATGTGGGAAGAAAACGCACAGGATGTCCCTCAGTACATTAAAGATTAGGTATACCTCAGGAGGAGTAGGGATCCAAGATTTTCCCAGGTATCATTCCGTCTTCATATTCAAACAAGCGCAATGTTGGTTCTCTCAAAATGAAAAAAAACGTTTAGTCTCTACATGGGTTAGTGCGGAAAGGAACTTGGTTAAACCTTTCTCTCTTGCTGACAATTATACATCTGATTCTAATAATAGATTTACCAAATAATGCAATGTGCATTTCATAGCCAAACAGATCAGGAGATATCTTACCTCTTTAAACCCACCCGAGTTCTTATCACAACCTATATGGCTTCATAAACAATTAGTACCCGGCACGCGCGGCTGAACAGGAATACTGTGTGGTGATTGGCTCATTTGCGAGCTATACCACATGGTATTCCCATCCACGCCGTGCGTGCCGGCTACTCTGTACCCGGCGAGGTGCGTGGCAGCCCCACAGCCAATGAGGAGGCTCAAAAGGGGGAAATCCCCGTTCCGAGCCTCCCCATGGCTGGAGGCTTCCTTCATCCCCCGCCGGGGACTCAGGTAAGATTTTTTTTTCCCCCCAAGCCTTTCCTCCTTCCCCACCCCAATTACCTTCTATCCCGCGGTCTATGGCGGGAGACGATGGAAACCTCCAGCCGTGTGGAGACTCGGAGCGGGTCCATCCCCGCTCCAAGCCTCCACACAGCTGGAGGCTTCCACCGTCCCCCGCCGGAGACCGTGGTACGTTTTTTTTTCTTCCTCCCCATTCCCTCCCTTCCGCCCTCCTGACCCCACTTACCTTCTTTTTTCTTCTGGACTTGGAAGCGAACGCGCTGGGAACACTTCTGTTCCCAGCGCGTCCGCTCCCGATGGCCGCCATGGAAAGGGAAAACGGACTACGTTTTCCCTTTCCATGCCGGTGGCCATTTTTTTTTTTGTTCCGAATGCCATTAGCACCCCGCTCCAACAGGCCGGGGTACTAATGGCAATAAGAACCTCGGCGGCGGGCCAATACCGCCGCAGGTAATGCCTGGGGGCTCCGTTAAGGACCTTGCTATGCTCGGGCCTATAACTGCGGCCCCGGGCATTACCTGCGGCGGTATTGGCCTGCCGCCTCAGGTCTTAATGCCACAGTAAAATGCAATGATAAAAACATTTTTGGGAAAAATTGCATTATTAAGGGAATGAAATGTGTACATCAATTGTTCAAGCAAGGTAAATTGCTTACTTTTAATTAATTTAGTATGGAATTCCTTATTCCACAGTCGTTTTACAACCAATACTCATTATTAATTGGGACTATTACAGATAAACTGCAACATCTGCTACATCAATCTGTACAGACTGTTGATGTTAAACAAACATATTTCTTTAACAGTCAAGTTACTGCCTCCCTCTTCTACAAAGAACTTACCAGAGATTCCAATCAGAACCCCCAATGGAAATCACAACAAGAATGGCAAAAAGACTGTTCAATCATCTTTGAACACCATGGATAGCTGCCTTTCTGTAAAAGGTTTTCTACCATAACTGTCGCTGCCGACTCGACCGAAACACTCTTCTATTTTCGTCATAGACATTTTATTACTCCTGCTAGCCTGTCCAAGTGTAAAATCACTTTATACAATAAATGTTGGAACTGTAAAGATGGCGAAGGAACCTTTCAACACATGTTCGCTGAATGTAAATATGTTAAAACATTTGGGGTGAATGTATGGCACTTTGTTCAATGTATTTTTAAATTGGACCGAACCCTTTAATTTTAATATCCTATTCTTAGGTAGTGTCCTTTTTCACCATCTAAACTCCCATGCATCTAGTCTATTAGATGTCCTTATTCATATTTCTACCGAAGTAATAACTTCAGAAAAATCTGAAAAAAATCAGAACGTATTAATTTCAAAATATGGTGGAATTCTACATGTAATAGTCATAGGATTGAGGGTTGTAATGCTTCTACTCCAATTGTATGTTGCAAATATGTGTTGCAATGGAAAATGTTTACAGATTTCCATGCTACAGATAGTCCTATTGCTTTAACACAAACTTGAAATAATTAAATAATCAGTGCCCTCACCACTCCTCTCCCTTTCCTCCCTTTTCTTCCTCCCCTTCCCTCACTTCTTGTTTGTTTATTGTATGTCTTATATGTCCTCTTCCCCATTCCCTGCTTCATTCCTAAAAAAAACAATTTGTATAATTAGAATATACACAACTTCTATACAATGCAATATGTCATTTGGTATAATAACCTGAATCATCCAATTATGACTTATATACCAATTGTTATGTTATAAATTCTGATCATTTCATGTTCTACACATGCATTGTATATGAATCCTTGATAAAAACTTGTTTAAACAAAAGAAAAATGGGCAAAACAAGCAGTCTTGGCATTCGCAGGCGTTCATGTCACATTTTCAGGTAAGAAAGTGATGAATATTTGGGCTCTTCTTGCCTAGTAATTCCAAACATGACAGTGTTGGCAGACAAATAACATCACTTGTAAACAGGGGATTGGGCACTAGAGGCTGAACAAACTCGCGCAGACCTGAGTGATTAATTAGGTGGTGTATATTGTATCAACGCTGGATCTGCAGCAAGATCCCAGCAGGGGAAGGCGTTGCCCACACCTCATGTATTGACTAGTAAGAATAGAACCTCGGGGATCTTGCGCTGATGAGTACAAAAAGGTAGTTGTGGTTTCCAAAACATTTTGTGACACATTTTGGAAACCATGACTGCCTTTTTGTATAATCAGCTCAAGATATCCAGGGTTCCATCCTTACATAACATTACTTACTTATAATATTTATTAAAATATCTCCATTAACAAGGTAAACAATACAAAATATAACAGAATCAGCACCTACAGTTTTTTAAACTCCTAACAATGGTGCCCTTATAGAAAACAACACAAACATAATTTAAAATTCTACCTATTATCCCATTGTAAAAGCACTCAAAATGTAAAAATACACATCTAGCATACATAATATGAATTAGACAATAATAAACAAAAATGAAAACGTACTATGATATTAAAATTTCAGATTTCAGAGCAAACTTGGATAGATTATGAACAAATTAAAATCTTCATAATTAATTCAAAAGCGCGGTGCTTCTTTACACATGTTTACCTTATTGTATACTTAAAACAAAGTAACAGCCAATACTTTCGACCATCTAAGTAACGTGGGCATATCAGCAGAAAATGCACCATATCTTCATTGTGGCCCAAGTCACAGACACATTTAACTGAGTCAGTCACAGAAGGTTGAAGAGGGAAAATCAGAATGTGCCCTTTGTCCCAGAAGACCCACCAACAGGAAGAAGAATTTGTGACAATATGGCCGTCGGTCATATGAACTTGCATCCATTCTCATTGCTCCCATTCTCATGATGGATAATTATCACGAGAGGTACCCTACCAGCAGACCCTACAATCCATCAGTAGTGGGAATCTTACCCAGGATGAATGAGGAGACACAAGACGGAGCTGGAGACAGTTACATGGACAGATCGACTAAGCACTAAGAATCCAAGCCACGTGTCATTAGAGATACCATGACGACTAAGCTACGTTAAACATGATGCACATGTGCTATCCACACACCCTGGACACACACACACACACACACATTCAACTACATGAAGAACACAGGTATACAGCTCTATAGTTAGAGCACAGTGACATATACATACTGTCTGCACATTTATTATTTTGCCATTTAGGCCTGCTACAGCACCGCAGTAACACAAGAAGCAAGAAGAGTTTGTGTAAATTCTTGCAGACGCTCATATGCAAATAACCCCATGGTGTGGCAAGGGCAGTCAAAGACCTGACAGCCATAAAGTACTAACCTACAGGCTATTATAAGATGTGCACAGTAGAAGCCAGACCATGGCTTAGGAAATTTAGTAGACCACGATCAACATAGAAAGGGACACCGAGCCTCACAGAAGGCTGTGCAAGCAGAACCATTGTGGAAGGAGCGAACACGCCGCCAAGGTCGCAATGTTGCAAGTGACATTCCTCACCCTGAAACTGAGTAACACCGCCTGGAGGAGAGGTGAGTTCCTCGACAAAATACGGAATAATTCAGAGATCCTGGGCCCACAGACGTGGTCTCCAAGCACGTGATCTGGCTGAGATGAGGGGCTGCCAAGATTGGGTCTTGAGAAGAGCAACCTGTTGCACCATCCAGACAATAGCTGCAACAAAGTTGTTACAGTCACGTTACAGTTTGTGTTGGGAACCGGAGCACCCTCCTGGCAGCTATAGGCTACACACTGTTATGATGATGACACATAGTTGCACCTTCCAGATACACAACTGCACAAGGCCCCATTCACAGATGATCTGCAGGGTGGGAAAAGAGTTAGTCCCAGGCTTTGGGGGCTCATGGCTCATCCAATCATAGCCAAGGACCCTAGGGATGGAGAGTGGAGGTCACCGCCAGTCACAAGGCTTGCTCACTGTAACAAATGTCAAGTAACAACATTTTGGGAATGGCCAAGCACACCACCTGACACTACATCGTCCAATAACACACCACCTCCATAAGTTCCGATATGGGACCTACTACTCAACAGCCTATCCCGAGTGAAGACAGGTTTTTGAGACGGTTCCGGAGAATGACGCTAATCGTGATGTAAGATGCCATCAAAACTGGCCAGCAAGCCAGGGTCCATTGAGAGATGTGTGGATGTTCTTCCATGTATGTGATCCTTGTGGTGCTTTGGCTGTAATAAACCACAGTAATTCCTTGCCTCTTGTGTGGACCTGACATTTTTGATTGGGCAAAGGGAAGGAGTAAAGCCTTTGCCAGGCTCGCACCTGCGGGCTCCCAGAGCGGCTCGGCCAGACCAGGGTGACCACCCCTAACAAGGTCAATCAGTTATTTAAAGGTAATGCTTGGAATGGATACGTTGCTAAATCCTTAACCTAACTGGGGGTCTAAACTGCCAAAAGTCTGCTAACCTATGTGGATAAAGAAGTCAGGCAATGAATAGTGAGCATATCTAGCTCCTTTGCCATATTACCTACCCATTGTGCTTTTCATACCTATTTAGAGATGGATCAGTGAGCTAGAATTTAGAAGGTTCACTCCGTGCATCTTTGGTAGGAATGACACCACTCATATGTGTTGCTGCATGGTGAGAACTTCATTTCAGAAAATCCCTCTTCCACATTATGGTTAACTAAAAGATCCAAAGTATTTCCAAGAAATAGTTGATGTATATTGACTGCACCATATTCAATAGCCCCAACTCGGTTCTAAGCACACATCAAGGGGTTCGAGGTGGAAACCTTGTTAGTTTGTGAATAAATATATTCTGGACCATCTCCACTTGTTTGCAATTATGATATCCCAAAACTTCGCTCTCGGAGTGGCTCATTGAAGTAACCTTGGCCTTCTAAACCTCCAGATATTTATCCAATCTGTAGGCTCCAATACAAATGTTACAATCATAAAATCCCCTTGAGTCTAAGAGAAACTCTCTCCTCTGAGTGCTTTAGAGGCCCATGGCCCAAGAGCCATTCCTGCACAAAAAAAGCCTGAGGTGCCAAGGTACCAATCAGAGTCAATCTCCTCAACTGGCATTTAAAGACCACCTCATAGGTTTACCTGGGTTTCCAAAGACTAGTATTCTGGTCTTGGATAGTTATTAGCGTACTGAAGCCACTGTTCGAGCATCTTCAGGTTAAGGTCTCTATATGATGTTTTATTCAAGGTTGTGGGATACGCCTTTTCTTCCAATGATGACAGGATCAAAATCAAGCATACATAAAATAAATAATAGAGGCGCTAAGGGGCAACCCTGATTAACCCCCATACAGGTAGGGAATAGCAGATTTGTGTTGCCCACCGTTGAGTATCTCACTGAAGCCACCACTTCCACGTAATTCTCTTAGACTAGCTTCAACACAGTTTGTACCATAAAACATCAAACATCTTTTCAAATTTAAGGAATGTAGTGTAAATTATTCTTCCCCTAACTCCACAATTGTTCTCATTTATGGTACCCAAGGTACAATAATGAACCACCATGCCTTAGCCAAATCTAAAACCTGCCTGTAGGGTCTTCAAAATATTATTGCCCAGTGTTCACTCCTCCATTCTGGCCAATATACACGCTGAGTAGATTTTAATTAAGATATCCAATAGACAGACAAGCCTATAGCAATAAGGGTCATCCAGTGCCCCCTTCTTAAAATATTGGCAGGATCGTGCTATATCTCCATGACTCCGGGACTCCACCTGACTTTGCAACTGCATGGCCCGCCATTGAGAAAAACAAATACAAATATCTGATTTCAAGCTGTAAGGTTCAGTGGCTTTCCCTCTTTTGAGAGAGGTAATAGCTGTAGCTATGCCCTTCTGAGAGAAATGGATATGATTGCCTTTCCAGTCTTGTAAACAGTGAGTTGCCAGTGGAGAGCAAAAAATCTCTTGAAAATGGGTTCTCCATCTCCCTTTCTCCCTGTCTTCTTCCCAACCTTATGCACCACATTTCCAAAAGAGTGTTGAATTAATCATAGCTACTGCACTTTCTAAGATATTCCATTGTTGTACAGTGTATGAGTCTTTTTTTATTATTCAGCACCTTTTTGTTTTCTCTTTTGAAGTTGGAGAGCTGTCCTGCTGAGAGAATCCTCTTCTTTACATCAATATTCCATTTCTTGTTTGCCACTCTACATTCTACCTCAACCCTGGGGCATGTTCTCCAAAAGACAATAGCTACATAGACTGAAATATCTGTTTAATTAGCCTATTTTCACTTATGTTAGACACCAAGTGCTAATACTGTCTGTATCAATCCTCCAAGGCAACTTTAGCAGATCTAATTTATTTCATGAGAAGATATACAGCTCCCTAATGCCCCTATGGAATTGTTCCTTTAGTGGGTTACTTTTAATATTTAGCAATGGACCTAAACCATGTAGCTGAAAGGATAATTCTAAGTTTAAATAACCACTCTCCATACAGTGCAGAATGTATACATTTAGGATACTTGAATAGAGAAAACAATCCACTAAAGGCATACTCAGAGAAGGCCTGTGTTCTGATTATTTCCTTCATGTTTCGGCTGAGTTCAAGTCTGCATGTGTCCTTACTTCTGGAGGATTGCAAGCTTAAGAGATGCTGGGATTCTCTGTGAAGCAGCCTGGGGACTTTAGAGTGACAGCATTATAGACGATGCAACAGGATTTGAAGATGAAACAAGCTCTTAGTGGGGGCCAGTACAGTTCGATGAGCGTCAGGTGACGTGGTACATTTTATAGAATATTTTGATGAGTTATGCTGCTGCTTGCAGGACATGTCTCAGAGGTACCAGGACTGACACTGTAAATCCTTCCAAAAGGGCATTGCCATCATCCAAGTTGGACAGAGGATCTGAAGTTGTTATTTGGATGAAAGCTTGATTTTCTTCAGGAGAGAAAGGTGGTACCAAGCCATTTGAGTTTTCCTTGCAGTGTGCTGTTTGAAGATGAGGTGTCTGCCGATATCGAGAGGGACCAAGGGACTTGGTGCAGGTGACCAGCTGGAGTGTGAAGCCCTTGAGCGTTATGGCAGAGCCAAGTCTGTATGACAGGGTGTTCAGTGTTGTGGGCAAGCAGTAGTAATTCAGTTCTGGAGGGGTTCAGCTTCAGGTAAGCACTGGACTTCCACGACTGGATCAACACAAGGCAGGCCTTGAACCTGTGGATGTCTTCAATGGAGAATATATTGAGGTAGATGTACATGGCATCTGCATATTGGGGGATTTGTGAAGCAAGGAAGATTCTAAGCAGTTTCATGTAAAGATTGAATATTACAGGGAACAGGATGGACTCCAAAGGTGATTGGTAGAGCTCGTGGTCTGGGGGCATCCATTCATACATACTGTTGGGGATAAGAAAAATAAATTTTAACCATCTGGGGACGATCTCGCTGACCCCATTCTATAATGTAGGTTCTAAGTGAGTTTTTATTGGACTACTGTGTGAAATGCAGCTGAGTGGTCAAGGAGTAACTGTATGCAAGGATGGCTACATTAAGGATTTTAAGGGCATTGCCGATCACCTTGTTGGTAGCTGTTTCTGTGGTACATCTAGGTCTGAAGCCACATTGGAAGGACCGGAGGGGGTTATTGGCTTCAATGTGTTGGAGAAGTTGTGTGGCTAATCCTTTCTCAAGGATCTTAACTAGGAAGGGAAAATGGGTGATGAGGAAGTAGTTGCTGAGGTTGTCAAGTTCCAGTGTTGTTTTCTTGAAAAGCAGGAAGATGTGACCAGTCTTGGTGTTTGAGGCAAAGGTGCCTTGAGTTGGGGAGTTGCTGATGATTGTCAGGGTAAGGGAGGAATGCTTCAGTTGGAAGCGTCTTGAGTATGGACACAGGGAGGATTTTGCCTGCATTTGATGCAGCCTTGAGCAATGCTAGGGTGGCATAGTTAGGTATGTCTTCATAGTTAGTGTCTTGAAAGTTGTCCAGGTAGTTGTGGTTTTGTGAGATGGGCAGTGTGGTGTTTTTCAGTTGTGGCATTGGTATCTATGTGTTGGCAGATCATGACAATCTTGTTGACAAACAATTAGTCAATGGTTGTGGATGTTTTCATGGGGTCTGGTGTGGGTTGGTCAGACAAAGGGTTGACAAGTGCTTGAAGGCTTTGAAGAGAAATATGACTTCACTGTTGGCCTTGGCTATGGTGTTTTGTTAATAGTTGGCCTTGGCAGTGGTGTTCAGTCGTCTGCATGTATAACAAAGTTCCTTAACCAGGGCAAGGTCAGAACAGGCACTGTAGGATTTTCACAAATTCTTTTCTTATTTTCTGCTTGTTCTTTGTTGAAGTTCAGTTTTTGAGTGTACCATGCTGTGGAATGTTTTGGCTTGAGGGTGAATTGTTTCACTGGGGCATGTTTCTAAGGGTGGTGTTGATTCCCTTCACAGTCCTGGTTCATCAGAGGTAGATCAGTCCATTTGTGGTCGGGTTTGCTGAGGTATTCCATGAGAGCTACCACTGGGAATTCTTGAATGATCTGAATGATTGAAGGGTTTCTGATGGGTTTGCTTGAAAAGTTTGGTGTGACTATTCTCAAAGGGGATTGCCAGTTGAGCAGAATAGGAAGGGTGGTCATGATGAGTTTGAGGAGGTGGGGGTATATCTCTCTCCTCCACAGGAGCCTCCCTCTGGAATGGTCTCCCTGCCCCTCTCAGACTTGAGCCGGATCTCCTTAATTTCTGGAAGCGCCCCAAGACCCTCTTTTTCGCTTCTTTCTTCCCTCTCCCCTCCACTGCTAACACCCCCATCTGCCACAGGTTGTATAGTGATAATATTGAATACAAAAAGGTCGAAAGTCATAATTTCGAAAAAATATCGAATTTCTTTTTCACTACGTTTTTTATTCTAAAAGGCGGGTTCCCCCCAAACCCCCTTTTTTTTAACCTTATATATAAATAAAAAAATAAAGAATTAGATTTTTTTTTGACATTTTTTTTCTCTAAATTATTGTCTTTCAACATGTTTTTTTCGATATTATGACTAACACCCCTGACTGGCTGCCTGGTTCCATCTGGGATCTCCAGTGAACCGGACCCCTTGCCCAGTCCACCTCCCTCCTTGCACTTAGCCTGAAGACCCCCACAAACTGCTCCCCATACAATCCTTGGCACTGGCCCTCTTGTCCTCCCCTTAGGAACCGCCTAGTCCCTGCCCTCTTCCCATCTACACCCCTTTCACTTGCACTCTCCCCTCTTACCCTGCACTTCCCATCCCACACTAGCACCTCGCATTTTGTGCTGACTGGCACCCCCCGCTCCCTCACACTTCTTGTTACTGTACTTGCACGATCTGAATGTCACAAGGCCCAGTAGGACCATTATTGGTATCTTTTTCCCTTGTTCCACCCCCTTTTTTCTCTTGTGGTGCCTTGAAACACCTTTTTGTTGCATAGGCACCTTAAAATATCCAAGAAAATAAATAAATACAAATAACAGAATCATGGCTACACCCTGCCACCAGTCCAGCATTCTCTATCACCACCCCCCCCTTGTTATACCATCCTCCGGTGTATTTGTCCCGTACACAAAGGCGGAGCTGGTGACCCCTGCCAAACCCGCGGCCAACTTCACCATAGACGTTGCCTGGTGCCAACACATCCAACACTCTGTCACAAACACCCTCCAGAAATAAATTCAAGAGAGGCGAGTAACCACACTTGTGAAGCCTCCCATTTCTGACCCCTCACCCATCCCCACCTGCCACTACCTCGATTCTATTCAGCTTCCTCCCTGTCATGGAAGAATATATCACCATGATCATCATTGGTCTCAAGCCCTTGCGATGCCGAGGCGACACCTGCCACATCCCACTCATCAAGGACTGTGCAGCAATCCCCATATCTATCACCACCACATACCTCAACTCCTACTTCAGCTCTATTCCACCCAAACTCAAGGAAGCCTGGATCTCCCCCCTCATCAAAAAGCCTCCCTTGATCCCTCTCTTCTCACAAGCTACTGCCCCATCACCACTGTCACATTCGTACTAAAAATCTTGGACCATGCCACCCATATCCAAATACAAATCTACATCCAAAACAACAACATCATTAGCCCAAGCCAATCAGGCTTCTACCCTGGTCATGGTGCCATATCCACTCTCCTTGGCCTAAAACACCAAATGGGTGACCTCTGCGACTGCAGCAACCTAGCCCTCCTACTTCTGCTCAACCTGTCATGGCATTTAACCTGGTCAACTGCCAAACTCTCTGGCAGCACATCACCACTGCTGCCAACCTCTCCCTCGAAGCAACCAACTGGGTCAACTCGTTCTAGCAGACAGACAGAACCACTCATGTTTATGCAGGGAATGCATCTGCCCTCCCTGTATCAGCACCTTGTTGAGTCCCTCAAGATTCCTGCATCTCCCTCACCCTACATAACATGCACACCAGACCCCTCTTTGACCCCCTCGACGTCCTTGCCATCTCCTATACTAACTGTGCCGATGACACCCAGATCCTCCTCCCCCTCAGAGTCAACAGTGCACAAGATACGGTCACCATCAACAAAATGTATGGCACCCTACAAGTCTGGATGGCCACCCACCAACTCTGCCTTAAAGTTGACAAGACCAAGATCCTCTTAGTGGGCCCCACGTCACGGGTAGCTAAACTGGACCCGTCCTTTCAGTCCGTCACCCTTGATACCATTACCATCCCAGTCTCTCCCTCTGACAAAGCTCTGTGAGTTTACATGGACTCCTGCCTCAGCATAACCCATCAGGTCAATGCCAATGCCTCATCAGAGGCCCATACCACCAAACTCCTGAATGCTGCAAAACCTTTCCTTGCTACACAACAGCGCCTAACCATAGCTAGAGCAGTAAGCGACTTCCAACTGGATTACTGCAACCCTCTCCTCCTGGGCACCTCCAAGCACAACCTCAATAAATTCCAGATAATTAAAAAGAAAACGTTGCCCGTGCCACCATGTTCTTGACCAAACAACACCTTGTATCAACCAACAGAAGAGCCGCCCAATGGCTACCTGTGAGAGACTGAATTAATTTCAAAATTCTCTGCATCACCCACCATTCCCTCTCAACCTCTACCCTGCCCTACCTCTCTTAGAGAAACTTCTCTAGACTTCAGCAATCTACAGCCACCGTTTGACCACCCCACTATTTATACGCATGCGAGCCGGAGGCTCTTGCTTCACAACCACTGCAGCCAGTCTCTGGAACGACTGGCCATTCAGGAAACATCTCAAAACTAGGCTGTTCAACTGAAATCATAACTGTATCCTATGTACCTGCTGCTCTCCCCTACCTCCCCTTAGTCCCCTCCTCACCCCCTCATCTCTCCACCCCTTTTTCTGAAACCAGGGCCTCGATACCTGTGCGGTTTGCTCTCTTTACGAAGGCAAACATAAAAGCTTAGGTGTGCAATTTGACAGTTGTCTTTTATTAAATCTCTGTCTGCAAGCAGCTTATATTTTTGTTCCTGAATTTTTAGTAATATCTTTCTCACTTTGCAATTTGTGTATGGATACTGTTGTGAGAGGAAATGTGACAATGAATGAACTGTGTGTTATTTTATAGGTTGCTTAGTACTTAGTAAACCTGTGATTTTCATATCCGTTGAACATAACATTGTACGGTACCATGCATCAGATATGTTACGTGTGGATAGTTTATGTTCCCAAACTATTTGATTTGGATTATTTTCTATCACAAGTCACATTCCTTTACATGCAGCACTGTTCTTTTTGCAATTAATTTGATTGTAGTTTTGCTAAAACGTATTTTGGCCTGTGGCGTCCTTATTATGGGGTTGCAACGAAATGTGATATTCCCATCATCTTTAAAGTGTTTTGTTTGCTACAACACGTTTTCATATCATCATCATATCATCCATACCATTTCTTATTCTGCCACGGCCAGTCAGGCGTTTCTGCATGAAACAGTCTTCATCCTATTGTTAACGTGTCTTGTAAAATGTTCCACACTGAGCACTTATTTACATATGGATGCTGTTGAGTTTGCACCGCGTGTCGTATTGTATTATACTGCGTCATATATCACTGATAAATATCAATGGTTTGTTAGTAGCACCTCTCTATATTCCAAATGTATATAGTTAGTATTACTGTACTGTTGTTATTCTTTCCTGTTCCAATTTGCTACATTTATGTAATCGAAATCTAGTTGTCAGTCTTGGTTTCAATTATAGCTATACATTTAATATGAGTTGGAACTCATTACACAATGTCTGAATGGTCCTGCAATTTCTAAGTAAGGCACAGAAGACTGAAGGAACTTGTTTGTGTTTGTGGTTTGTTATAATAAGAAGGGGTTTATGGAATGTGCGGTGTATTATGTCTGTGTTTCAGAGGTTTACAAAAGGATTGTACGTGATTGAATGGTTGGTTGTGTAGGAATGGTATGCCAGAGGTTTTGGAGGTTACTATTAGCTCACCGGTTCAGCTCCCCAGGGCCCAACAACCCTGCCCCAGAATAAAGAAAGGACTCATCCAAGGGCATGTTCGAACTGCTGTTTATTACAAAAACCGACAGGGAACATTCAGGACACTCAAAAGAACTCCAGAGTCACAATTTCAACAAACATGTCACCCGGTTTGGATGCAGGATGGCGTCAGCACCTGGGCCCACTCCGAAAAACCTATTGCCAGTGTTAATTGGGTGCTTGGAGTGGTAGGCAGTTTGGATCGCCAATATACATCTTACTCTACTGGACCTTCCATGTCAGGTGGCTGGCCTGCCTCTTTAACATGAAACTATTACATTGTTTCAGGGTCGCAGGATTTCCATTGGCCCCTGCCCCCTGCCATCCACCCCTGGGTTACTGTCCCTTGATTGGCTGGAAATGTGCACCTCTTCAAGGTGATGTGAAATGTATCTGTTAGCAATACTACCTTTGCCTATGAGAGTGCTCTCCTCATTGCAACATTGTAAATTTGTGCATGTTTCGCTTCATCTTCCAACGGCTGGTGAATACCCATTGTCTGGCTCGGCTGCATCACGTGGTAGAGGATCACAACATCAAGCTCTTCTCATCTGCAATTATGAGGATATTTCTGTTTTTCTGCAGGTGGCTCCTTGCCATCTTAAGTTTGGAATGTGCTGCTTGTCGCTGACATGGGCTGGGAGCCCTGGCCTTTCAGATTTGTGTAGCCTGTTTCTTCTTTTTCTCTCATCTCTTGTCTGAGGTTGAGGCTTTATGTCTTTTTCCATTATTCTAACACTACGATTTCTGCACACTTATATAGTGCTATATTGTCTATAGGTTAGTCCTACTTGGCCCTGCCAGTCTCCTTATGTGATCCTGTAGTTCCAGAGGGTTAGTTGTCATAAGCATCTGCAAGCTTACCCTGCATCTCTAGCTTTCAGCACTTAGGTAATATGAAAAATAATGAAAGCTTTGCCAGTATGTAGGTGTATATGTGCTTTTTCTACAGAAGTGTGTAAGCTTCATGTATACAAGTGTGTGCTTGTGTAAAGCTGTGCATGGTTGCCAGTGTACTTCATGACTAACACAGCTATGTGGTGGTGTCTCTAGTGACGTCAGCACTGTGGTTTCTCTGCATTTTGTAATTAATGTCATTCATTATGGCATTTGGGTCTACGACCACTGTTGAGGCACCTGTATCAGAAAGACATTGGGCCTCAGTATATGTTTGCTGGTAAGTCTCCCGGCACCGTTGTTTCCGGACCAGCAAACTACAAGTGTGCCTGCCGGAGCCGCTGTGCCTGACAGATCTGACTGTGCCGGGCACAGCGGCCACAGTATGCAGACATGTCACGGGACCCAGTGCTCCTGTGTCCCCATAGGACTCAATGGGAATGGGGATTTACGAAATTGCCGGTGCCTGACTTTCCAGCCACCGGGGTTGTAATCCCCCGGTGTTACCGAGAACTCAGGTGCTGGTAATTAATTCCGAGTATGGCAGCAACCTGCCAGTAGCACTAGCCGGTTGACCGCCGGACTCGGAATGAGGCCCATTTACCGGATAAGGTTGGAATGGCTGTCTGAGAGAATAGCTCGCAACATACGTGTCAGTCACTGGTTTTCCTGGGGGTCGTCCAAATAATGAGTGGCTTTGTGTGTTCTTGGCTCATCAGGCTGTCATGTTCATGGGGATGAGGAGGTGGGCATCCCTGGGACCCTCTCTTCAGTAGGACTGTTCTGGAAGTGTATGAAAGAGAAATTGAAATGTTGATGCAATATTTGGTTAGTTGAATTCACTTTTAATTGTTCTCTGTTAACACGTTGACTCTATGTAATATAAAACATCTATGGTATTTGTGTGTGTTCATTTATTATGCAAGGTCATGGTTGCATTGTGTAATGGGGTGTGTTTTCTTTAAATGTTGACACATTTCCTTTGGTTCCATCTTGATATCATCCTTTTCACAAAGGGGTTTGTATGTTCCATTTAATTTCACTGGTTGTATTGATTGGCTTTGAATATCGCTCAGCTTAGTATTTCTGTTGCCATTGAATTGGAATTGTGCCATTGCTCTCATTTCACTTGTGTGGTGATGTGCATGTGTGTTTGTTTTTTCCGACCTTTATTTTGATTTACCCCCATGATACCTTTGCCATGTATTAATAAATTATATATTTCTGAAAGATTGCATTTTTTGTGTTCCCTTTCTATATATGGTTAATGCTCATGTTTACATGCTGCTGACTATGTTTTCTCTTATGAGAAACCTTATGTTAAATGCTCTTTAAAAGAGACGTCCATGACACATACAGAAATTGTCAATGCAGTAGAGGAAATGTGGTCTACTGGCTGAATTGCTTACTAAACAATCATTTGATTATGGGCAAGTCACTTTCCCCTTTTCCTTCAGAAATACATGTGAAAATGACAACTATGACGTGTTGCATCTAACACTCTCCCATTTACCCAAGTACAGCATTCCCACACTACACACCATGTTGGAGAATCAGTTGCTACCGTACATTGTTCCATGTAAAAGGGGAGCACATGCTCGACTACCAGTCTCCCCATAGATAGGCATCATATAGACCCCATGTTGAGGAGGAATACAGAGAACTAGAGAAAGTGGATGAAAGGATGCAAGGATTACATTTAAAACCCTCTGCATTGTCCATAAGGCTTTCTGGGGCCTGGTTCCGAAATACCTTCAGCTATCCCTCCGCAAATACCTCCCTCTCGAGCTCTTCAATCCTCTACCTCTACCTTTGCCTCTATCTGCCTGAGAGTCAGTCGTTTTTCAAAGAAACGAGTTGGGGGTAGATCTCTGTCTTCGGCCAGGGCCTCCCTCTGGAACAGCCTCCCTGCCACTCTAAAACTTGAGGAGAACCATCTTGAATTCCGGAAGCACCTCAAGACCTTCCTCTTTGCATCTGCCTTTGCTCCCCCTCTCCCCTGCTGATCTTCTCTCTTGGCACTGTGCACCTGGTCACCCTCTGTCCCCTTGGCCCAGGTACCTGCTCACCCTGCCACCCTTCTGCACTGCCTCCCGGCCACCCCTTGCACTGGGGACTGTATCTGTACCCATACATTCCCTCACACCCCCTATTTTCTACTTTTTATGCACTTATCAGACTTACCCAGTTCTGCTGCTTTAAACACAGCACTTGCCACTTGCTGGCTGCACAACCCATGTTTATTGCTCATTATCTATTTATTTGTATTTATTATTATTTATCTGTTCTCCTCTGCTCCACACTTTCCACTCTTCCCTTTTCATGCACTTATCCCCTTTCCCTTTCCCTTGCACGTTCGCAATGCCACTGGGCCTAGTAAGATCGCTGTTTTGTTCTCCTCTGTTCCCCTCCCTTGCCTTGTCGCGCTTTGACACTCTTGTGTACGAGCGCGATACAAATAAAATATCATATAATATATCATATCATAAAGAGTGAGAGAACGTTTCCTGCAGCAAATCGCCCTGTGCCAACAACAGCTCCAGAAATAACAGACGCTGGTGAACATAGGTGAATGACAAGCTTGAGTCAATGACACTAAGATTTGCATTGACCACTCCCCTTTGCAATCTTATACTGCACAAGAGTAATATCGGCACTGGGGAAATATGCAAAACATGTGTTAGCAACCTAGCATGTAGTATTTAACCTATTTCATGCGAGCAATACGATATGCAATACCTTTGTTTCTTACAAAGTTAGCTGTCGACATTTGGTGACACACTATAAACAACAATCGAGCTTTGCAAAATATGAATAAACAGCATCGACTAGCACACAATATAGAATGAGCACAGCACAAAGAAGGTATCTGCTCCCCTTGAGTGGACCAATGTATAGGTGCAAAGGTCAATGAAACATTGGCACTATGATGAAGGGGAATGTGTATGATCTATTGCTGCCTAAAAAGGAATGACCTGAGTCTGCAATTTAAATATAGCAGTTTTCTATTGAGATTAGTAAGAGAGTATCATGTCGTCAATACACATTTAAGGTGTATTTTGTATGAGTTTGACTAGGTTCACATATATGTGACATGCCAATTTAACACCAAAGCACCCTTTACACAATCCCACCAGACAATTAATGGCAAAGAACATACAGCGCGGTCATTAAAAAATTGAAGTTATTTAAAAGAATTAGATCAATTTTAGACAATTATGTCTCGAGCTTTACACTGGCCTATTAGAAAATGGTATGCATAACATCAAAACAAACACAATGATAACTGCCTATATGAATCTCACTATTACAAGTCCACAAAGGTATCCCCTTTCAATCACACAACTTTCCATATAGAACTGCTAGATTCTAGTTCACAAATGACATTTCTGCTGGAATCATTTGCGTCTAAAACAGGCTTCTGCATGCCATTCTGCCTGCAAATCCCTGTTTGACGAATGGTGATTTGGAGACAGATTGGCACACAAATCCCTGTTTTACACGTAAATAATTCAATGAATCAGGGCCTTCATTTTCTCATTTTCTCCAGCATTAAGAGAAGCATGGCACTGGAGAAAATGCCATCAGTAAACAACATATAGATATGCACCAATACCTTGGGGCAGGAGTGAGATATTGAAAATGTTAACCATGTAGATGCCACTAGACATATAGGCAAGGAGCAGTTTGCATAGGACTATATGTTAAGACATTTACATGCAAAAAGTGACTTGTTTGCATTGGCTCATGTAGGTTTTCATTCACAAATACTGTCTTTGAGAATCTACATGTTGTATTCAGAACCCAGAGGTATTCTATTTTTGCTGAACGTGTGGTTTCAGTTGTATATGATTTGATATGATGTGGCATATATAACGTGCCTGTACAAAAGTATTTCTAGGGGCGACAAGACAAGGAAGGCGAAACAAAGGGAGGACACAATAACGATCTTACTAGGCCTTGTGTCATTCAGATCACGCAAGTGTGTCTGTAAGTGGCTCTCACTAAACATTCATGTGTTCGCGTGTTTAAGGCTTTCCATGCACATGAACGGATTCCTTTCCATCCAGAAACATGCACATTTTTATAAGGGGCTTCATGTAGTGATTTTAGTCTCTTTAAATTTCGGGGCTGGAGAAAAACTTGCAGCTAGGTCGTTTAAGACTGCAGTGTTTAAAACTAAAGAATTGAATTTAAATGGCATGCATAGAAAATGATGAAATCGAGACCAAAAGAACTTATGGCAGTCTTAAAGGAGTTAAAAGGGATCCTGGCTGAGTCTTCTATTGTCATAGATATCAACGCATTCATGATGGTTTTGCTCAGAAAACAACACAACATCAGCAACATATTATGGATCAAGTAAAATTGATACAGTTTACAGATGATACTGTACTTCCATCTAGCAGCATAACTAATTCTGAGACTGCCTACTTTGCCTTCAAATAAGTATCGGAAAGTGAGGTTATGGAGACACTACATAGGATGAAACCTACATCATGTAAGGGGGGTATTCTTACCACCTCACTATTTAAGGACTTTCCTTGGACCCTTGTTCACTGGGTCACTAGATTTACTAACTGCTCTTTTCAGGCGCCCTATGTTGCAGAGAATATCTAAGAGGCATGGATTACACCTTTATTGAAAAAGGAGAATCTCGATCCAACAGCTGTAGGTAATAACAGGCCCGCCACGGATGTACCTTTCATGTTAAAGTTAATTGATAAAATGCAATGCTTTCAATAACAAACCTTTGTAGAGCATCATAATATCCTTGCAAATGGACCGTCCTGTTCCTGCTGTGTTCACCTGCTGAGGCAGATTTGCCCCTATGTTTCAGAGGAAAATAGAGCTTTGATTGCAGCAGCTATCATTAAGTCAAAAAAAGACTACTGAAATAGTTTCAAGCAAATATAAGAAACTTCCAGGTGATACAGAATGGAGCAGTGCGCGTAGTCTGTGGGCTAGGTCGTCGATCTTGGGTGTCTGTGAACCGTAGCTAATAGCACAGGCGGTGTCCACTCATTCGGTCGAAAAAAAAGATCAAATGACCAAATGCTTGAAAAAAAATGGTCGAATTTTTTTAAATTTATTTATATATTTTTTTTTTGTTTTGTTTGGTTAAAAAAAAATAACATATAAATATGAGGGTGGCGAGGGGAACCCCCCCCCCCCCCCCCAAGAAAAAATGTAAAAAAAAAAAAATCAACCATTTGGATTTCGACCATTTGGTGTCCAAATGACTGGTAGCCTAGCCCAGACTCCCTGTTGAACAAAGAATTCAGTTCAAAGGCTCTCTTATGGTGTATAAGTGCCTTTTAGGTGAAGCTTCTGTGTATCTTTCCTCAAGAGTGAAAATAACCCCTCCAGGCAGACTTTATGCTCGAATAATAGCAGTGCACTTCATCAACCGCAAGTCCTTTTAAGAAAAATTGGTGGCGCAGGCTTTAATGATTGGGCACCAGTTTTGTGAAACTTGCTTCCCCTGGATATCAGAGGCTGTGTATCAACTGCCCAATTCAAGAAGCACCTGAAGACATTTTTTTTTGATAGATGGTAGGCTAAACTTATATTGTTACCGTTCTAACTGATCTAATCATGGGTGTCTACTCTTACTTTTCTGTTTTTTGTTATCTGTCTTGTGAGTGCTCTGAGCACTTTGGGCGAGTGGCGCAATGTAAGAATTACCTGGCCTGCGGTAGCGGCCATGTAGTTATGGTTAAGTTGATAAAACCATAGGAAGAGCACTTTTTGGGTGGCTTATAACTTTGCTCCCACAGGCGTCCCGCTATGGGAAGAATAATCTATGTTTTAGCACCCTGGGTTCCCGCTTTGGGAACCAGGGGTGCTAATGACCTTTATCCCCCATTTCAGGTGCTGCAATGGACGATAATGGTCCGTGGCCCTCCTTATTTATTTATTTATTTAATTATTTATTTATTTATAATGAACCAATGCCTGCAGGCATCAGGCTGCGAGGTTACAGTATTTGTTGAGGAAGATGAGGTGGAGGAAGACTGCTTACTACTTGCTGAGAAAGGAACAACATTTCTGAGAGCATTGCGGTCATTGGATTTGGTCTGCTGGCGCATGAAGGTGGTCCCGTAGGAGTACTGTCCAGGTAGTCTGCGACTGAGTACAACTCGTACAACTCAGTGCATTTCAATTTGGTATCTTTTGCCTTTGGTACACTCCCAACAGTAGAAAAGAAGTGGCACACCCATGATTCGATCTTGGTGCTAGAAGTAGGCACTTCCTCCACCTCATCTTCTTGATCCTCTTCATTGTCTTTGAAAGTACTGCACTTTTCTGTTGTGAAGGTCCTCCAGCTGGTGGTGGTGGTGGCTCTTGGGGAGGAGGGATGGTAATAACTGATGCCATTTTTAAGATAAATAGCAGTTTTGATAAAATGTTTCTAAGTATGTACTGTTTACTAGATTGGTAATGGATAATGAGTACGAAAAGGTGTAGGAGGCGTGCAAAGGAAATTTTGAATTTGAAAGTTCCTAGATCAGTAGAAAATCCAGTTCCGCACTCTCGCGAAGCACGGATCTTATTGTGAAGTGTGGACGGGTTCTCGGACACGTCATCATGCCGCGCACCAGCGTATGGTCATGTTGCACTGTCCAGAAGGTCCGCAATGAAGTCAGATGTTCGTAGACGTCTAAGGATGCAAAACTAATTGAAATAGTTGCAAAAAGTGTATAGAAGTGTTAAAAATGATTCTAGAAGGTGGGAAATGGCAGAGTTTTAAGGTGACACTTTGTAAATTGGACACAAATATTGTTATATTTTGTAAGTAGGATATTAGTAAGTTGTAGGAAAATGTCATGCACTGGTAAAAACCGATGATATTCACTGAAAAAACTTTGTTAAAGGGACGTTATTGTTAAGTTGCACTAATAAAAACCTATGAAATTCAGTAAAAACAACATTGTTAAAAGAACGTTATGGTTACAAGTAAAATCGAATACCCCCTGAAATTCGCCAGCTGTGGTAAGCTAAGCAACCATAACTCACGCCACCACCGTGCACTGCTAAGACTAACACCCAGGACATCAAAGATGACATCACAAATATCATTGATGACATTATCTGTATTTTGAGTGCAGCCACTCTCTCTTATTTAGTTGCATTTTGAGTATACCCACTGGGCCTCATTACGAGGAAGGCGGGCACGGAATGAACGGTGCCGGTAAGGGACCAGCACCGTTAATTCCGGGCCGCCCTATTACGAGGTCTGCAGCGGGTCCCGCTAAGTACGTCTGGTCAGAAAGTACTTTGAAATAATAGCAATCAATAAGTACAACATAGGCATGTGAATTGTAAGCACGTCATCAATATGTAATTACATCAATTAAAACATCTTAAACTTTGGGAAGTCATTCATAAAACAATATCATATTGTGCAGGAATAGATATGCTAAAATACGATCTAATATTTAGATAGACAATCAACTATTTCAGTACTTGCACCACTCCTTCCATGAACCTCAATAATAGAGATCCTTTCAGCCATGATCTATGCATATAATCTAGTACCGCAAATACATTTACAGCATAATTGGTCCTTCTACAAAAGGCCATGTGCTCACTTATTGTGGTATTTGTAAATAGCAGAAACGTTGGTCTATTAGACACAGTGCCATCCCATGTATTCATTCTCTGGGCAACCAGCAACACGCTGAATATAAACTTGATAAATAGAGAATGTAAAAACCTTTGCTCCATAACCCAGAGGTAAGGTTCACAACCCAGAATATCCTTATTCTCTCAATAGTTTATCAATGTGGATGAGCTCAGGATCAACCTAAGCAAATCACGTTGGCATTGTTGCCAGAAAACAGCCTTAGTGATCTGTATACACTACTAGTTATATGGTCAGGGTATGCCCATATGTCAGTGGGTCCTATATCACACAATGATCATTTAACGTGTGTAATCCATAACAGGGACAACGCACCTGAGTGGCCTAAGACATCCCTAGCTGTCTCCCTATACGAATAGAGTTCAGATTTGCTCCATAACCTAATCCAGTACAATAATGGTCTGAGGGCCACAATATGCTTGGCATGGGGTAGACCTGGTTCCTCATGTTTAGTAGCGCAGATGTACCGATTGGGAGACCTCATTTTTATTTTATTTTTTAAAGCCATTCTCTACCACATCTAAATTACCACAATTGATGTGGACCCATATTTCAGCTCTGTGAAGAGCGGCCTGTCTAGCTTGAGATGTGTATGCCTCTAAGAGTGGACCTATTGCTCCAATCCCATATTTGTATAAGAATGTAGTGATTGCCCTGCAATCTCTAGAGTGTGAGGCTCCCGCTCTCATCAATTGCTGGTCCCACTTATCGCAGATAGTGAACCTCGCTCACAGATATTCATATGAGCCTCTTGTTCTATTGCTTCCTCCTCAAGAGTTAAATTGCAGTTTTTTATTTCTTAGAAGAGCTGGACTGGTTTTTCTATCCCAGAAGTTAGTAAAGGGACACAAATCACATCATCAGCAAATAATAAAGCTGGGTATTCATCCCCATCTAAGGTTGGGGCGCCAGTTGGTGCTTCTAAGATGTTTTCACTTAGAACATGTATATACAGCAGAAACAGAGTTGGAGCCAGCACACAGCCTTGGCACATGCCTGTTTGAACTTTGATTGGTGCAGTAATTTCCCCCCATGATCCAACCTAGTTCCGGCCTCCTTTTTTTTATACAAAAATGCGATGGTCTCGAGGAGTGCATGTGGGTTGCCATAGTCCAAGAAAATTTCACGTAGTTTTGAGCGAGAAAACGAATTGAACGCTGTGCGCAGGTTGACAAAAAGTACACACATATATTGACTTGTCTTAGCACCTCGTATTACTCGACTAAAAGAGATAACCTAAAGCACTGGTCTAAGATGCTTAAACCCAGTCTAAACCCTGCCTGACGATAGTTGATAAGCACAAGGATGTTGGCACAATTGTTCAAATGTCCAAGGACCACTCTAGCAAAGAGTTTCCCTGTGCAATCAGAAGTAAAATGGAACCATCATTACATGGGGACTCACAGCCCTCCTATTTATTCAGTTGGACAATTTCTGCAGAATACCAAACTGTAGGTGCCATACTCAAACTAGTTTATGGCTTTGAACAGTTGATATTGGTAAGGAGCTCAGTCATGTACCTCAGAATTAAATAAGTCATCCAGGATTGGATTAGGCCCTGGCGCATTGTTAGATTTCTGCGCTATTTATCTCATTGAGAGTGAAAACCAAGGGGTTTGATGCCATAGTTTGTGGCGCACAGCCTTGTTGACCGGGAACGCTCTTGTCTTTCTGTAGAGATCACTGAAGTAATCATGCAAGATTGTGCACTAATGTTCCCTGGATAGTTTTCTCTGCGTCTAAATAAGGCTCTGACATGAGTTTTCAAAACATTATTGAATCTTTGTTTTGTATACCTTCAAGAATTTGATCCCGAATTTGGTCCGCATGGTCCTTTATTTTCTCGGCTATAGTAGACATAGGTCTTGCTTGGCAAAGTTCACTCCCCACACTGTTGACGTTTTCAGCATACGGTATTAGGTTATTTTTTGCCTCTCTAAACACCTTGTCATACCAATTTTCTTTCTTTTTTACAGTTGCCTCCCTGCTGGTCTTGGCAGGTATGGGCATACTATCTCTAATTTGATTACCAATCACAAGAAGGATTCTAGAATTACCGAGTTATAGACATCCTGATTGCCTAAAACAAGTCCAAATGGTGCCAGCAATTGATCATACAAAGTGGGCAATACATTTTTGAGCTCCAGGTTAGCCCATTCTGGCGACCGTCTGGTGTGTCCTTCAATATTGATCGTTACACTATTATTATTATTATTATTATTATTATTATTATTATTATTATTTTATTTATTGAGCGCAGACCTAGTTTCGAAAAGCAACAGAACACTTTCGAGAGGTATGCAACAATACAGAAACACAATGGAGTGCTTTAGAGAGGTATCCAACAGTACAGATTTATAACATAATTCTTTTCAGAGGTAACAAAAGAACAGATATAGAGCGGGGGTAGGATACAGAGGCCACAGAAGAGGGGTACAGCTGTACTGAGTGGCAGGGAGGAGAGGGGCATAGGGTGTCTAGCGAGTCAGGAAGAGCAGGGGGCGACGTGATGGTGTGTGTGCTGAGGAGGAGAGACTCCTAAAATAGGTGAACTGAACTGTAGGAGCCTGCAGTCTTGGGGCCTAGGCAGAGAAGGCTTGTTTTCTGGTCCTTTTCTTTTTGCAGCAGTGTATTTCAAGTCTGCATGTGTACTGGCTTCTGGGGGTGCACTGACTGCTGGAGATGATGACTTTCTCTGCGAGGTAACTAAATGACTTGAGGGCGACTGCCTTATAGATGAAGCAGCAAAACTTGAATCTGATTTGTGCGTGCAGTTGGAGCCAGTGAACATCAATGATGGCCATGGTGATGTGGTTGTACCTGCGTAGACACTTGATGAGGCATGCGGCCACGTGTAGGACACTTCTCAGGGGCAGAGAGGACAACAGGAGGCCTTCGAGAAGGGCATTGCCACCATCCAGGTGGGATAGGACCAGTGCTTGAATGTTGTTTCTAAAACTGTTTGGAGGGAGGAAGGGCGTGACATTCCTCAGGAGGGAGAGCGGATACCAAGCTGCCTGAGTTTTCTTAGCTATGTGTGTCTTGAAGGAGATGTGTTTGTCGATGTGGAACATGAGGGGCTTGGTGCCGGAGGTGATCTCATGTGTGACACCCTCAGGGTTCATGGTTGATAGCCAGGTCTGTATGTTTGGGTGTTCAGGGTTTTTTGTTGAAGAGCAGGAATTCGGTCTTGGAGTGGTTGGCCTTCGAGTATGCACTTGACATCCAGGACTGGATCAGAAAGAGGCAGGCTTTGAGCCTGTGGATGTCCTTGATGGAGTCAATCTTGAGGTATAGCTCTGTGTCATTGGCATATTGGTGGATGCAGATTTTGTGCGGCTAGGAGGGCTCCCAGCGGCTTCATGTATAGATTGAAGACCTCTAGGGAGAGAATGGAACCGTGCACAACTCTGAAGGTGACAGGTAGCATTGGGAAAGTAGAGAAGCCCATCTGAACAAACTGCGAGCGGTTGGCAATTGAGGACTTGAACCAGCATACGACAATGTCACTGACCCCCATGCACCAATGTAGGGTGTCCATGAGCACCTGGTGGTCTCCTGCATCTAAAGCGGCTGAGAAGTTGAATAGAACGAAGTGGCAAGTGTGGCATTTGTCAAGGATGTTGAGGGCAGCATCGACCATGGTTGCTGCCTCTGTGCTGTATCTGGGTGTGAACCCAGATTGGTAGTTTTGGATTAGATTGTTGGTGTTGATAGTTTCCTAGGATGTCGGTATCCAGAGTGGGTTCCTTTAGTAGAAGGAGGATTTGTCGTGTGTTTAGGGTCCCTGGGAAGGTGCTTTGAGTTACGGAGCTGTTGATGACCTACATGTAGGGAAGGAGTGCTTCTGCAGGGAGGGTCATGAGGATGGATGCTGGGAGGATATTGTCTGTGTACGATGTGGCTTTGAGGGTGGGCAGCGTTTCTGCAGGTCCTCTGCAGACAGTGTCTTGAATGTGGTCCAGGGTGTCGAGATTTTGCAAGGGGGGACGTGAGGTGGGTCTGTGAATCCAGAGCTGGTGTCTATGTGCTGGCGAATCTTGCTGATTTTGATGATGAAGAAGCTGTTGATGGTGGCCGATTTTTTGATGGAGTGTGATATGGCAGTCGGGGAGAGAGGTCCCCTAGTGTTTGACAGCTTTGAAGAGGGCTATGTTTTTTCGTTGATTTCCGCTATGTTGTGCTGATAGTAGGATGCGTTGGCTGTGTTGATTAGTTGTCGGAAGGTTGCTTGTAGTTCCTTGAGGAGCGCCAGGTTGGATGCAGTCCTGGAGTGGTGCCAGGTTTTCTCTTGTTTCCTGATGACCCATTTGCTGAGGTTGAGTTCTTTTATGTACCAGTAATAATAGACAGTGGCTATACTCAAAGATGCAGCTAGATATAACATCTGCTATTCTCAGAATGCAGTTACATATAACACAGTAGTTGGCTATATTCTTACATATTACACAGGGGCTAAACTCAAACAGCAGCTAAATTCAACACAGTTGCAAAAACAATCAAAGTGCAACAAAAGTTAAGGCAGTGGTAACACTAAAGTTCTTAAAATGCACCTAAATTCAATACCGTTGCTATACTTTAATATGAACCTAAATTCAATACAGTGGCTATATTTCAAGTGCACCTACAATTAAACAGTGGCTACACAACACATGCACCTAAACATAGACAGATGCTATGCTTGAATATCAGCAAGGTTTAGCTACAGTGGTTTTACTTAGAAATCAAGAGTCACAAATACAGCACTGTCTGTAAAGATAAAACGTTGTTTCTTACCTGGGAGTTGCTGCAGATGGCTTTAGTGACCTGGCTTGGGCTCCCAGGGTGAACAGGTAAACAGGTGATGGGGTGCCTGGTGAGGTGCCCTTTGCCTAGACCTTTAGCCGGCTGCCCAGGCATGGCTACCCTGGGGCACTCTATTAAAAGAGCTTCCTGGGCCGGATGGCCAATCAGGGAGGGAGTGGAACGGAGTGCAAAGAAAGGAAAGAGGGTTGAGAAAGGAGCGTGGATAGCACAGTAGGCAAAGGCAATGGTTGAAAAAAAAGTTTGGCGAGTACAAATGCTCAGGTGGGTCACGTTGTGGATCTTACCGTGAAAGACTGAGTCCACACGAGGCACAATACACAGTAAAAGTGGGAAGTAGTCTTACCATGCAATCATGAAAATGCACTGCTTCCTGGGCCGTTTGGCCAATCAGGGATGGGGTGGGCGGGTGTGGGAAGGAGGTGAGGGCAGAGGGACGAAAGGAAAGGAAAGGAAAGAAGGGCAATAAAGTAGTGTGGATAGTGCTGTAGACAGAGACAATGGCTGTTGGCAAAAGCTGCTGATTACAAAAGCTCAGATGGGTCACACCACAGTTCTTAGCATGTAAACACAGTCGGCATGAGGCAAAACAAATGGCAAAAGCGGACATTACCCATATCCATAATCTAGGCAAAGTGCTAATTATTTACTAGGGAGAGCAAGTAACATATAGTTATTTAAATAAGCACTGAGAATAAGAACTGATATATATCTCCTCTGGTTTGCTGGGAGGATGATAGACACTTCCCCTAAGGTTAATTTGATTCAAAAGTGTCAGTATAAATATGTAAATTATGCAACACCTTGAGGTAAATTGCCTCAATGATTGGTACATACACATATCTAATGCATATTGGAGGTGCTGTAGTGACATCTGAGAATGAACCAATTGATATATTTAGCCAAGAGAGAGTGCCCACCAATAAGTTGACAAAAGAAAACAAATCTAAGCAAAACAAACAGCTTTTCCTTGCAAGGTTCTTTCAGGAGTCACTCACAATTTGGTAGTTCCTGTTGAATGAATGCAATCCTGAGCCCTACACATACCTATTGATCATTATTAAGTTTTCAAAATATCGAACTGAATAATTACTTAACCATCCAGTGACGGAATCTAAAGGTGTGCAGGGGACGGGAGGGTTCCGTTTTTGGATCTTCTTCTTTCTGTGTTTTTGCATTATAGTGGCTCTGTGCCAGGGCCATTTTTCCTCCCCTGCACGTAAAACTTTGTTTACTCTTATTTTCATGGTTTACCAAAAATGCAATGAATAGTGACTTTAGGTGTGCACCGTCAACTATTCTTTCCCTACACATACCTTACCTCTCCATTTGGAGTTTGTGACAAATTGGATTCAGTCTTGCAGGAGTACAAGGATGAGCAGTGACAAAATGGCTCAACCAAAACACAATACAATCATAAAGGTAAAACAGGGACAGTTAAAAGATATACCTCCTTCACTTTTTATGATAACGCGGGCCGAGAGCAGTCTGTACTCCTAAGAGGGGTGTGAAGGTGAACCAGTAGTGACCCAAACAACACAGTACCACAGTCGAAAATAAAGGCGATGTCCAATCAAGGCTCTATAAAAATATAAACACTTTTATAAAAACACACCATCTGCAAGTATAATGAAAAGGGATTACTGTACAAAAATCCACCCCTGAGGAAAGACAGAAAAGATGCAACAGACTGGAGAAAGTAGCACTTCGAGCTTAGTTCCAGGGGTGGTAGGTAAGGTACTACCAAAAAGGATATCTTGGTATAGACAGGGAAAATCATGACCTAACCAGTCTCTAAGGCCCAAGGTGACTGGGACGGGAGGGGCATTTAGTGTCACAGTGTCTGATTTTGCTTCTTGGTGAGCTGTTGCATCAGAGCTGGGTTGCTCATTGATGCAAGCTAATCAGGCTCAGTCAGGCTGGTAGGATCGTGGACGCCCTGGCAGCAAGCGGGCGTTGAGAAGGAGTGAATGAAGGTCGGTGGTAAATCGGTGGTAAACCGGATTTAGGTCTGCTTTTCAAAGTTTAGTGCCTCCATTTTTAAAATTAAATTTAGGTGTGTTGCATTCACCTGTGAACCGCTTGCATTTCACTGTTTTCTGCCTCCTTCTGACTTTCTACTAGGCCTCCTGGTGAGTTTAGCTAGAAACGTACTGTGCAGCCACTCCTCTTTCTTTTCTTGTCCAACCTCAGCTGACCTATGGCTCTTTCCATTTCCTACATATTCTCTAACAGCTACACTATCACCTATCCCCCCTCTCTCACTAAGTCTTGCAGAAAAATAAACAAAAAGCACAACAAAGACATCTTGAGTGCAAACTCTGGACAGCTCATTGCAGACAACTATGTCAGCGCTTCTTCTAGAGAAGTGTTCACTGATATCCTCTTCCCTGTCCACTCTCCAAATTTCTATACTCTCTCCTTCCACATGCTCTACCATTAATGGTAGCACTAACTGGGTAGGCCGCTTGGCCGGCTTCTCATCCTCTCATTGTTTCGTTAATGTCTATCACACTGGCACTATCCTGGTCCAGGGTCCACAAACCAACCTCCTCATCATGGACCAGATCCTGCTTTCTCTCATGAACTTTCTTCCTGCTCCTGCATCTCCGCTTCCTACTCTCACACCCCCTCCTCTGACTGATGTACCACGCCCCTGTACACCAATTCAGTAAACATTCAAAGGCACATACATCCTCCACTTGGCAACTCTCAATGCCCGCTCAGCCAACAAACACTCTGCTGACATCTGTCTCCTTCTTGAAGACATTGACCTCAACATTCTTGCTCTTACTGAGACATGGTTCAATGCCAGCTCAGTCACTGCTTTCAACTCCCTCCTCCCTGACGGCTTAAAGATCCTCTCCATGCCTTGTTCTCACAGCACTGGTGGGGGCTTGCCTTAATGTTCTCTGAGTGGGTTCCTTCTTCCATCTTACCGACCCAGCTCTACTCTTCCTTTGAAAGCCTGATTTGCAAGTTGGTCGTATCTGCCATCTCCACCTTGACCAGCGCACCATTTACCAGCCTACAGGCACAACCACCTGTTCCTCTCTGAATGGCCTGACTTCTGCTCCTCCTTACTTTCCTCCACATCCATACTACTCCTACTGGGTGACTTCAACATCCAACTGGAAGCTCTAGGCTCTACATCCACTCTCTTCACTGACCTCTGCACCTTGCTTTCTGTCCTCATTCTCCCCTCTGGGCCAACCCACTCAGCTGGACACTGTCTTGATGCCCTCATACACTCTGACCTCGCTCTCTTCCCCTCACTAGTTACCCCTCTCTCCTGGTCTGATCATTCTCGCCTCTCCTCCCACTTGAGTCCCTTTGGCCCACTGACAACCCCCCTGAAAGTCCCACCAAACTCTTTCACTAACATTTGCCTGATGAAATGAGTGCCTGCAGATGCCTTCGCTTCAACCTTCATCCCACCTCACCCCCACCTCTGACTCTGCCTCTGACTCTGCCCTCGGCAAACCTCCACCTTTCCATGACCAATACCTTTGACATCCTTGCCCCTGTCATGAGGATCCGCTTGAAACCTGCCTTTAACTGTAAGACCTGGTACGATACTGATCTTGTGGCCCTGAAACTTAAGTGCAGGACAGCAGAACACAATTGGAAAACCTCAGGCTCATCATCTGACAAACTGGCCTGCTGCCTGATCCAAAGGCAATACAGATCCTACATCCGTGCCAAGAAAAGAGCTCTCATTCAGGCACAGGTTTCAGGTGCATCCAATAACATGCCTGAACTTTTCAAGACCTGCAGGGAATAGCCATCCCCCTCAGTCTACTCCTCCCCTGTACCCTCCCAGGCCATCTGCAATGCACTGGCATCACGCTTTGCCTCCAAAACCCTGAACATCCTTACCACCCTCGCTACACACCCTCACAACCCGTCCTCCCTCACCTAAACCCCCACTCACCTAAACCCCCGTCCCTCCTCCATCCTTTTTCTCCTCCTTCACCCAGTCACACCTGAAGAAGTTACCAGTGTTGTCAGCTCCATGAAGGTTTTCCCCTGCTCACCAGGACCATCAAGTATAACATTGGCTCTCTTTCCCCTGCACTTGCTGATTTCTGCAATCACTCTTTTGTCACAGGATCTTTCCCCTCCTCCCTTAAGAACTTCCTTGTGCGCCCACTCCTGAATAAACCTTCATCTTCCCATCAGGACCCCTGCTCCCTCCTTCTTCCCTTCACTCTGGCCTTCCTCTATGGGCTCCCTGCTGCGCCCTCTTCTGAAGCCAGAAACTTTGGAGTCATCTTCGACTCCTCTCTCTCCTTCCTCCCTCACACTCAGGACATTGCCACGAAGTCCCACTTTCAGATCTTCCTTCTCAAAGGAATTCTCCCTTTTCTCAATTTCCCCTAGAGACTCAATGCGACCCTAGCTCTGGTTCCCTCTAGGCTTGACTATTGCAATAGCCTCCTCCTGAATCTACCATCTTCCACTCTGCGACCCCTCCAACTAATTATAGAATAGGGCAGTGAGACTTAATCCTTGGCCTTAAACCCAGGGACCGCATCTCTCTTGCACTAAAAAGTCTTCACTGGCTCCCGGGTTGCTGCTCGGATTAAATTCAAATCCCTACGCATCTTCCACAAGGCAGTCTGGACCCGGGGTCCACACTATCTTCAACTTTATCTTTCTAAATACTCTCTCCCTAGACCTCTTTGTTCCTCTCGCTCTAAAAGTCTGTGTGTAAAGTATTTTGCTAAACAGAGGGCTGGTGGTCATTTGTTTTATTCTGCTGGCACCCTCTTATGGAACAGCCTCCCCCTCCCTCTGCAGCTTGAACAGGATCTTCCTAAATTCCGGATGCACCTTAAAACTCTCCTGTTTACCTCCTCCTTCCCTTCCTCTCTCCCATGCTAATCCCACAGTTGCTGTGATTGATGTCCTGGGCCATTATGCATCCACAGGGCCCTGATCTCCCGTACACAAATGGCCCAGCTCCTGTCTGTCCTCTGCACTTACACCCTCCGCACTGGAGGCTCGCACTTATAGCCCCCGTGGCCACAGGCCATGTACCAGTCAACATTCCTGGCACTTCATCTTTTTCTCACCTATGAGCTCAGTCTCCCCAGAATATTCTCCCTGCCATCTTCCTTGCTGAACTTGCCCTTTCTGAATACTCACAAGGTATAGTAGGTTTGTCCTCTTTTACTTTCCCCCCACTGCTCTTAAGTATTGTTTTTATTTATGTTTTTGAATGTGTTTCTCATTCCTACTCCCTTCCTTGCCCCGTGGGAGCTTTGAAACAGTATTTCTTATTGTATAAACACCTAAAAAGCAAACAATAAAATAAATATAAAAATCAATTGGCATGAGCGCTTCAATGTTATCCGGCCAAGACAGGCTTTAGCTGAAGCCAGATGTCGGTGAGTGAAGCTCCAGATTGCCGAAACGGTGGGCGGCGGGGCGGTCGTGAAGTGGTGATCAAGGGGACTTCGAGGTGCAAGCAATGAGGTGCGTCTCTTGGGCTAGCTGGGCTGAGCCATGTGATAAACTCTGGGTAGGATCGGCAAGAGACCTGGCAGTTGACAGGCTCTGCTAGGACGCAATTACGTGTAAGGCTGATGGAGATGCAGTGCAATCATTCAACTGGTTGTTGGAATGCAGATACCAGCACCAAAGCTTTCCCTCTCATTAAGGGAGCGAGGGAACACAGCGTAACCGGTTTGGTGCGGGTAAGCAGGGAGCTTCAGCTCATCTATCCCTCTGGGTTGCTGTGAGGTCTTCGAAAAGGCCCCAAGGACAGGATACTCCAGTTCCAGGACTGCTCTTCTGGCACAAATCTGTTGCAGATTGGTTGGTCAGGTCCTGTACAACAGCACTGGTCCCTCCTGATAACCCTGGGAGTGGTTAGGAGACAGATCTTCCTTCTGTCTTGGACTGCTTCTTCTTCAATTCTGATGGCGTGCTTTGGATAGTACAACCGTCCCAAAGGAAGACCAGGTGAGAGTCCCAAGAACGTTTCTCTGCCTTAAAGGATCTTCAGGGAACTGAAGGCATTCTTCTGAAGGGGTGCAAGTCTCCTTATTTTAAGGGCATACGTCTTCAGGTGATTGGTTTAAAGCTAGCCTGCTTTAGGGGACCCATCCCTGCTCTTGGCATAAGTGGACTTTGCCCTCTTGATCTTTCACCCAAAGTGCTTTGCTCCAAAAGACACAGAGAGGACAGGAAAGGGAAAGAGAGACAGCGAGAAACAAGAAGGTGGAAGGCTTCTTCATTTGTCCAGAGCACTTCTACCTATCCTCCTCCTGCCCCCATTACCTCCTACCAACAACAAAAGACCTATAGACATGCAACACCTTGGTGTGAGTCTACTCCTTCTGGATGATTGTAGTCCTTTGATTCCTTGGCCAAGGGCCGCTGCCTGCTGTGCTGAGGTCTCTGGTGCCAGGTTTACGTGGGCCGGGGGTTACATGCCCTCACATTGAGAATCAAACAGAGGATGGGTCGCCTGGGTTTCTGTCTTGCAGGGTGTAGTATCGGCCTTCTGACCCTAATACACATTCCATAGAGCTGACTCACAGAAGCTGACACATGAGAACTGTCAATCATTAGTACCATCTACAATGCACTATGCCTAAACTCTGGCATACTTTATTCTTAGAGAGTACCCTGCCACCTGTATGGGGTGCTAATGATCATTTTAGTTTGGGTACAGGGGGCATATATTAAATGTTGCCCCTGTGCTGCAGTGATCATGCTGTCACCACAGCGACCAAGTGGGCATTGTATGACATGTGAACCTGCTCTGCGCCTTGAGCAGAGTGGGTGCTGCGTTTCAGGCTACTGTGGTGGATGGAAGCTAGTTCACTATGATTTTGGCATTGAGTTGCGACAAAGGAGGATCTGCTTAGTAGATTACCCCTTTGTAGAAGAAATCTCCTGCATCATTTTAGCTACTAAAACTCCAAAAATCCAAGGCTTTGCACCCTTGTCAAATGGTAATTCCTCACAAATGTTTGCAGGGCAAAGTAGACAACCATAGCCATAGCATGGATGAATTTCACAAAGTAAACTCAGGGAGTGAACTGAGCACAGTTTCTTTGAACTAGACTGCACTGAGAACCTCTATAATCATCATCTGGGTTCACACATGTCAATGGCTGGACCACCCGAGCCCACTTGATTTTGTCTGCCCTGTCACTTTATTTTTTGTGATGGTATGCAATGTTATGCAATTTATGTATGTTTCATTTGATTTGATGGGTCCTGCCCAAAATAAATCTGTTTGATTATTGCATATTTTAAACTTTCAATCATCGTATTTTGGTCGTAGTGTGGTCCAATCAGTCTACACATGTATTTCAGAATTGGCCTGTGCAGCTATACATTTGTTTTTACTTCACCAGAGGTGCAACTGCTTTGACTGCATTAGTAGCCCAATGTAACCAGAATGAAGATTACCCCTACTAGCTGCGCAGGGAGTATTAATTCTATTAAAGACTAGGAGGTGAGCATTATGCTTCAACTACTTTTATTACTACTCCTCAGAAGTTTCATCAAACCAATAACGATACACTGAAAATGTCCAAAGTGACTTTTCTTTCTGAAAACTACAATCCCCATAGTCTCTGTAGTCCATCTCCATCCATGCTCAGCTATGATCACTTCCTGTCCCTGAGCTCCTCCTCTCTTTTACGTGCTCTGAACTGTCACTCGCACTACACTACACACTATGTCCTGCCAACAGAGCGAAGACTTAAACCACTCCAAACTGGGACGTCGATTCTCCTCGACTTTAATCAACCCTCTCTGCTAGACTCTCCTTTCAATTGTTCTTCTATTCTTCCCCTAGGGATGAGGCAAGCATAAAATTAGGATGGCGTCCATGTATTGCAACTATCGTATGAAATAATATCATTAACAATACATGCATGGACGGGAATTTAATGCTCGCCTCCTAGTCTTTAATAGAATTAATACTCCCTCCGCAGCTAGCAGGGGTAATCTTCATTCTATGACAAGACTGGAGGCAAGCATTATGCTTGTTCAAAGCTTCCCAACACAGTAACCGCTAGACACTCGGTTGGCTTAAAGTAAAATTCCTTAAAGGTACGATCACTAGCCCAATCTGCTGCTTGCAGAATCTCTCTCAATGACACTCCTGATCTAAAGGATTTAGATGCCATTGCTCCTCGCACCGAGTGTGCTCTGTACCCCCCCACGTCGATGCTCGCTGCATGCATTATTTCTTTAACCCATCTGGCTATGGTAGCAGTAGATACGCTTTGAAAAGGTTTCCTACGGGCTATGAGCAGTCGCGTGGTACTGGCTGCTCTATACTCTGCTGTCCTGCACTCGTACTCTTTGATGCAGCTCGCCACACACCACTTGGGCTTGCTTGGAAAAAATGGATAGAGTACCGAGGAGGTCCCTGTCTTAGTTCTCCTCACTATCGAGAAAGTGACTCCTTCTGGGCCAAATGATCTCCTATTTATCTTGAGCGCTTTGACATCTTACATGCACCTACAAGATATTAGGCATAAGAGCATTGCCAATTTCCCTGACAGCTGTTTAATGGACAAGTATCTGTCTGCCGGCCATCCCTCTAACAGCCGGATGACTGCTGATACTTCCCAAACTGTATTATAATGAGGCTCCAGAGGCACCTTAAACTTTGCACCTTGAATGAGCCTCACAACTGGTGGGTGCTCTCCCGCTGGTACGCCTTCGATCAGCAAATGCCCCGCAGAGAAAGCTGATCTGTACACTCCTATCGTGCGGAATTCTCTTCCGTCTTGCAATAATTGCGCTAGGAAGTTCAGAATCACCACTAGAGGAGCTGAAATGGGATGAACACTTCTCCTTTTGCACCAGGTAGTTAACTTGGCCCAAGCCACGTCATAGCTCCGTCTAGTGGACGGAGCCCAGGATTCTGCAATAAATTCTGCAGCTTGTGTCAAAATGCCTGGCGGCGCTCAGCATCTCCTGATATCCTGCAGGGAGTGTCCCTCTCACTCTCAGAGGATGACACAACCCAACTGGCTCCGTGAGCAGTTGTTCTCCTGCCGGTAGTATTCTCAGCCGGTCCACCTCTAGCTCCATCAGCGTTGGAAACCATAAGTGTGACTTCCACAGAGGTGCGACTAACAGTAACTCCGCCTTCTCCCTCCGACACTTGGCTAGAGCTCCGCTCAGCATCATGAAGGGAGGGAAGGCATAGTGCGGCCCGCTGTCCATTCTTGCAGGCAAGTGTCCATTCCTCGCGCATCTGGATGTAGCCTCCAGCTGAAGTACTCGGCTTTCTGTACGTTGAGGCGAGACGCAAAGAGGTCTATGTGTAAGGGACCCCATCTCCGATCTGTCACTTGAAACACTGTCGGATCTAGCTTCCAATCGCTGGAGTCCGTGAGGTGTCGCAAATTCCAGTCTGCCACTACGTTCAGCTCTCCGGGGAGATACTCTGTCATCACTGACGTCTCCGACTTCAGGCAAAAATGCCAAAAATCCTTTGCTAGCTCTGCTAGCATCTTGGACTTCGTGCCTCTTAGGTGGTTTATGTAGCGGACTGCCGAGATGTTGTCCATCTTCAGCAGCATGCATGACTTCATCTTCCCCTTCGTGAAAGCCTTGATCGCGCAGGACCCCGCTAATAGTTCCAGACAGTTTATGTGAAGACGAAGCTCTTCTTCGCTCCATTTCCCTCCTGTCTGCAGATTTCCGCATCAAGCTCCCCAGCCCAGGCGACTGGGGTCCCACTCTATGACTAGGTCCGGTCGATCTCCGAAGATGGCTCGCCCATTCCAGGCGTCCATATTCTTCAACCACGTTTCTAGTTCTGTGATGGATTCTTGATCCAGAGGCACTAACTGATGATATCTCAAGCTCTACTGCAAATGTCTTATCTTCAGTCTATGCAGTGCACGATACTGTAAATGCCCTGGACATATAGCTTGAATGGAGGCTGCTAATAGCCCTACAATTCTTGCTAATACTCTGAGGGAAACTACTTGTTTCTGCAGACATCCTCGGATTTCCCGTGTGATGTCTCATATTCTCTGGGCCGGAAGCTCCAGTGTGGCTTTCCTGGTATCTAGGATGAATCCTAGGAAGTCTAATATCTGCGCTGGAGATATGTCTGATTTCTCTATGTTCACCAGAAATCCTAGGGACAAGATCAGGTCTTGTACCCATCTCGTCTGGTAGATCAGTGTCTCTCGGTCTTCGGCTAGCAGCATCAGATTGTCCAGATATATGATCAGCCTTATGCCTTTCTCGCGTATTGCTGCTGCCACTTGCTTCATCAGTTTGGTAAACGCCCAGGGCACTGATGCCAGACCGAAGGGCATTGTCTTGAATTACCAGTACCGCCCTTTCCAAAGAAAAGCCAGGAAAGTCCTGTACTCTTCTAGCACTGGGACCGTCAGGTACACGTCCTTCAGGTCCAGTCTCATCAGCTAGTCTTCTTCTCTGAGAGAGTCTCAGAGGTGGTGAATGTCTTCCATCTTGAAGTGATGGTAGACTACCCAGCCGTTCATTTCTTTCAGGTTTATTGCTGGTCTGACCTTCTCTTTCCTGTGTACGAGGAACATATTGCTTATGAAACTGGGTGTCTCTGGGCATCTCTCTATGGCGTTATTCAGAGCGAGCTGCGATAGCTCGTGGTCTAAGCATTGCTGTTCTGCACTTGCTAGGTGCTGCTGGTACGGCCTGCATGCTTGTACTGGTGGTTCTACAAATTCCAGTTGCAAACCTCTCACGGTTTGTAATATCCAAGCATCGCTGGAAAGCGCGCACCAGTTTCCCCAAAGCATTCCAGTCCTCCCTCCCACCGGAGGGTAATGCACTTTTCTCACCTTGCGTGATTCCTTGACCTCGGCCGGTTCGTCTTCTGTGTCCTCTATGGAAACCTCCACTGGCCGGGAAGAAGGAATCCTGCTGTCTATTCTCCCAGTATTGAGCTCTGGGGTTGTGGGGTCTTCTGCCTCCTTGGTTCCGACCTGCCGCACGACCCCTGGAGCGACCGGCCCCGGAAAAACTCTATTTGGAAAAGTCTTTCGGATCGAAGCTTGTGCTTTCTCCAATGAGGTACATGTGCCGACAAAACGGCCCATTTCCTTCCCAAAGGTCTCGACGAAAAGGAGACCCTGCGCAGCTCAGGTTCGTAAAAACACGTTCGTAAAACACGATATCGCTGAGCTTGGGATCGATTTTTAGTAGCAAACCTCTCCTTCGTTCCAAGGCAATGGCACAGTTGGCATTTCCTAGCAAGCAAACGGCTCTCTGCACCCAGCTCGCTAGGGCCTCTGGGTCCACCTATTCCCCCGTATCCTTAGCTCTCTCTGCTAAGTCCATGATCTTAGACAGCGGGCCTGCTAGATCTAGTAATTTCTCTTGGCAACTCTTCCAGTATCTGTCGATACCTTTTCGAGGATCTTTTCTGGTCTTGGACACAAAAGTTAGCATCTTGGGATCCATCTCGGGGGTCTCGGCCACTTTCCCTGCTAGGTCTGGCCTTGGGCATTCTGCTCGTAGTTGCTGCCTAACTTCTTTATCAAGGGCCTTCCACACTCTTATGGTCATGTACTGTGCAACCCTGGGGGATGGCTGCCAGTCTGATGATCGCGGGTTTGGGATACGGTCTGGGTCAAACATGTCCTCTTGGTTCTCCTTGAATGTTTCTACTTGCGGGTTTTCTTTCCCCCGCTGGGCTGAACCCACTCATCTTCCACTGTCTCTTCTCCATCGTGGGTGGACAGGTCACCTTCCTCTGGCTCTTCTTCCGAGCCCTTGTCGTCTCCGCCGCCAATATCTTCCCCTGGAGTGGGGGTCGTGAGGTCTGGCACTGCCTGATGCTGCAAGTATGCTTCTTTGAGCTTTGTGAAAGCATCAGCGACCTTTGGGGCCTTTTCTTTCGCCCCTTCCAAAGGGCCCCAGGGGTCGTCAGAGGCTTTCCTCTTCCGGGCCTTAGTACTCCCCTTAGACCCTACTTCAGAGGGTTCGGTGGGCGTGCACTCTTTCCCTATGGTGCTATCTTTGGGGTGATTTAGCATCGCTTCCAGGGTCTCCAGACTTTCTTGTAGGGGTCGCACCACTTGAGCCACAGCATCGACTAGAGAATTACCCAGCACCTCCTTGAAGCTGGCAGCTAGGTCCATTGACTGCTCCTCTTCACTCCATTCAAATTCTGACATCTTGGGAGGCTGCTGTGTGCCTGGATACCTGAAGCAGGGGTCTGAGCACGCCCACTGCGCTAGTCAGATGCTTTCAGTGCAGGTGACAGTGATCAGCTCACCGTATTTAGTACTCCTGCTTAATATAAATAGTTTTTTATAATTAATATATTTCTTTTTTTTTTTTTGCCTTTTGTGGCTGCACCGGACTTCATTACTTTTTTCCAAAGCCTGTGATGGGCTATATGTATCAAAATCATCCTTAGAGGGGCTCTGTGTCTCTTGAGAGGTGGGAGAACCCTCTCTGTTGTGTGAACAATGGAGCTCCTATGCTCCTTAGCATGCGCCCCGCTCGAGGACTACTTGCGTGGTGTAAAGTGATGATATAAAGAAATGACTGCAGTAATGAAAGTGTGAGTAGGTATTAAACTGCCTATGCAGCCCTCACATGTCTACACACAATAGATACCAATCAGAAAGCTAAAACAGATACAGCTAAGAATGATATCCCCATCACCTTTTTTCATAACATGGGCAGAGGGGAGGCTGTACCCTAATACTCACAGAAGGGGAGTGAATGTGACCCAGTAGAAATCCAAACAGCACTGTGTAACAGATCCAAAATAGAAAATGCCCAATACATTTAGAATAAAAACATATACATTAATTGAACAAATTAATCATACAACTAAATATTAAAAACACTAAACACATGTCGAAAGAAGACAGAAGATGCAGAACAGAAATGCATAAATACTCTGAACACTTTGACCAGGCACAGTGCTATTCATTTACTAAGTAATAAATGCAAAAATATGTCTTGTTGGGAAAAGATTCCAAAGATACATTACTAGACCCTTGGGACCCACAAGGTGGACATGCGGAACATGTTCACTTTAGAGAACCCGATTCCATTGTTAGGTGGTTCCCGGATGTCTAACCAGGTTTTGGACAGTTGTGCTTGTGAGTCAAAACAAATTCAAAAGAGTCAAGCCGCATTGATAGCAAGGGATGAGTTGGCATCAACTCAGATTTGATCAGGTGATCTGTGTTGTTCAAGTGATGCAGGTCGAATGCATCACCAGGAGCTGTTCAACAATGAAGAGTGGTGAGAAATGATGAATACTGCTGGTTCTGGTGAACGAGCGACACAAAGGTCCAGCAGTTCATTTAGGCTTTGATGCAAAGTCACAATGGGGGCTCATGAGCCTTTGTAATGTCCTTTACTTCCTTCCTTCCCTCCTGCACCCGCTGGTGCTGTGATGGTGACAGCATCTGTGTATCCTCATGGTAGGGGTGTCAAACCTTTGGCCTCTCACCTGGAGAGATTCACTTGGCCTGCCTCTCGGCCTCATCTCACTCCTACCACCACCTTGTTCTCTTCTTCGCCGGCTGATCCAACTAGCCTGTTCCTCTTTGTTATGGCGACATCAATACCTTTTGCTGCAATGATTTGTGGCCTCCCTTGTACCTCACCTTGCCCTTAACTTCACCAGTATTTGCTCTACATCTCATTACTGCCGATATCCCCAACCCACTCTGCAACACTATAGGGGCATCTTCACATTTGCTCTCCCAGTCCCAATTATGCCTTTTATGTACTGTTTGTTGTTGGGCATCAGCAACTAAAATCCGTCTCCACCGTGAGGTTCTTTACTGTTGAGGAATCTTGCATTTACCTACTAGCTGTTGGGTACCTCCAAATAATGAATTGCCTCCTCCGTTTGGCCCTTCACCATTAAGAATTTTTCATCTATCTGTTTGCTGTAATCATCTCCAACTAATGAACTGTCTCCTCCGTGAGGCCCTTCACTGTTGAAGAATTTTCACCACCTGAAGATTTGAAAAATCCTTTGTCCTTCACCTTCCACATCTTCCTTGCATCTGTTCCATCAAAAGGAGGGCCTGACTTGGCCAGCTGGTCCGGAAGAGTATGGATAGGGCATTAGCTTGCCTAT
Source organism: Ambystoma mexicanum (assembly GCF_040938575.1). Lineage (NCBI taxonomy): Eukaryota > Metazoa > Chordata > Amphibia > Caudata > Ambystomatidae > Ambystoma > Ambystoma mexicanum. The sequence continues at coordinate 169,151,976 of NC_090935.1, forward strand.
CAATCAGCATTCCGTGGCTGCTAGGCCGCCAGCTGAGTTTCCTCTTACATTGTGCAGTTTTCCTCTGCTTTTTTTCTCTCCCCCTTATATTCATGGTCCTCTTCATCTACCCTATCTACTCTAACTGTTATTCTATCACCTATCCTACCTCTCTCTCCAAGCCAGGCAGGCAAAAGTTTAAGAAGACTCTCAGGGCTTCTAATCGAAGCCTGCCCATTGCTGACACCTACGTCAATGCTTCCTCCAGGCAGACTATCGCCAACATCCTCTTAGCGGCCCACTCTCTAGATCTTTGGAATCCCCATATGATCTCTATCCTCTCCCCTTTCTCATCTTCTCCCAATAATGATGGGAAGTACTCTTGGCACATTTCCCATCCTCCAGGTGTATCAGTAATGTCTATCACAATGGTCCTGTCCTGGCCCAGGGTTCTCAACCTAACCTCCTTCTCTTTCTCTAATCAACTATCTCCCTTCTCCTGCTACTCCTCCTACCACCTCCCCCTGACCTCCTCACTACCTCCGACAGGCATACCACACCCCTGTACCCTCCCATGGAAAACCTTCAAAGGTGGCAGCAGCTTCACTTAGCTACCTTGAATGCTTGCTCTGCTGTTAAACACTCCTTTGATATCTGTCTCCTTTTTTTAATACTTGAACCTCGATAATCTTCTTCCTGGGGGCGATAACATTCTCTCCAAGCCCAGGCCCATCCATTCTATATGTGAAGTGGCCCTTATCGTCCCTGAATGGATACCTGCTACTATCATACCCACTCAATCCTACTCTTCTTTTGACTGGCTTGTCTGCAGGCTTTGGCCCTCATTACGACCCTGGCGGAGGACCATGGTGCAATTTGCACCATGGTCCATGGCGCAGAGCTGCCAACTCCGCCATGGGGGTTGGCGGACTTACCGCCCCATTCCGACCTTGGCGGGGCGGTTAGTCCCCAATCCCCATTTACCCTTCCCCATTCCCATTTTTGCCCCATAGGGTATAATGGGAGTGGGGAAGGCGTTAATTACGCCACCGTAGATTACGGTGGCGTAATTAACAAGAGGTCCCGTAGCGCCATGGATTTTTCCGCCCGGAAAATCCGGGCGTAAAAATCACCATGGCGCTACGGAAAGTCGGAATCTGGCGGAGAGGTACGCCATGCATTACGCTGGCGTAAACCCCTCTCCGACAGGGTCGTAATGAGGGCCTTTGTGTCTCTCCTTCCCTCTTGCTCACACTTGCTACCATCTACAGCTCCCCTGGCCCAATCTCCCTCTTCCTTTCTGAATAGGCGGCTCTCACCTCCTTTATCCTGACTTCTACCACCAAGCTTCTCCTTCTCAGTGACTTTCATTCCCCCTCCTACTTCTGCTATTGACTCTCTGACTGACATAGCCCTCACTAAACTTCTCGCCTCCTCTCTGACACCCTTGACAATCTTGACACCCTTGCTCTTGTCACATGAATCCACCTCAATTGTACCTCCAAGTGCAACAGCTGGTATGATTCTGAGCCAGCCTAACTGAAAGTAAAGTGCAGAGCTGCTGAGCAGACCAATAACACTGTAGAATGTTTCAAAATCTGCAAGGATTTCGCCATTCCTACTGCAGTCAGTCTCCACATCCCCTCTTTCCAGACACTCTGAACTGCAGAACTATCAAGGACATTATCTCCTCTCTCACTCCTCCCTTAGCTGACTTCTGTAACCACTCCTTTGACAATGGCTCCTTTCCTCCACCTCTCAAGCACCCCTCTGTGACCCTCTACTAAAAGAAATGTTAGCTGATGTTTCAGCCTGGCTAACTATCGCCCTATCTCCACTACCCCCCCTCAAGGGGAACTCCCGGAGAAGTCGGTCATCTTCCAACTGATCCACCAACCGGAATTGTGGGGGGTCTCCATGACCATCTGTCTGGATTCAGAGCATTCAGATGCACAGAAACCGCTCTCCTGAACACCTGTGACAACCTGCTCTCCAACCTTGACTCCAATTCTCCTGCCGCTCTCATTCTCCTTCATCTTTCTTGTGCCTTTGACATGGTGAACCATTCTATCCTCATAAAACAATTCTGTGACACCCTCAGCATCATACAACAGGCAATTGACTGTCTGGCTTACTTCCTATCTAATTGTACATCCGAGGTGCAACTAGGCCCTTTCCTCTCCTGCACCTCACTCTCTACCTGCTGCATCGCTCAGGGCTCTATCCTATTTCCGTGGCTCTGCAACACCTATCTTGCCTCTCCTGCCCACTTGATCGCCTCCTTCCCTCCTCATTTCCAGTGTTATGCTGATGACACACAGCTCTCCTTCAAGCTTCCCTTCACTACCTTCTCTTCTCCCTCTCTCATTCCCAGCTGCCTAACTGCTATTCAGGAATGGTGCACCACTAATGATCTCTGTCTTAATGCCAGCAAGACCGAGATCCATCCCGCTGGGACACCCGCTCCCCATTTCCCACCCTACTCTCTGGCCACCCTCCTTGGGTCCACTCCCCTCACCTTCCTGTGAAGTCAGGAACCTTGGTGTCATTTTCAACTCCTCTCTCTCCTTCTCTCACATCATGAGCCTTGCCAAGAAGTTCACGTCCAGCTTCCCCTTCTGAGAGGCATTCTACACTTCCTCAGCTTCCCCCTGAAACTCAACATCTCTAGAGCTCTGGTCCTCTGTAGGCTGGACTACTGTAACAGCCTCTTTCTGCCCCTTTACTCCCCCCTTCAACTTATTCAGAATAGAATTGCAAGATGTATCCTTGGCCTCAAGCCCAGGGCCTGCATCTCTCCAGCACTAACATCTCTGGACTGGCTCCCGGTTGCTGCAAGGATGAAATTCAAGCCCCTTTGCATCATCCACAAGGATTCCTGGGGCCAAGGACCCCACTATATCCAACTCTCTCTTCCTTAATACCTCCCTGCCAGAGCCCTTCGGTCCTCTAATCCCAACTCTCTGGAGGTCAGACGTTTTTTTCAAGTAGATATTGGGGGGTACATATCTCTCTTTGGCAGTTGTCACCCTCTGGAATAGCCTCCCTGCCCCTTTCAGAATTGAGCAAGACCTTCTTAAGTTCCAGAAACTTCTCAAAACCTTGCTTTTGTCTACCTCGTTCTCTCTCTCCCTCCCTTGCTAACTCCACTTCCGCCACTGTGACTGGCAGCCTGGTCCCTTATGAGTCTTACGGGCGACCAGTCCCTCCCTTTACAGGGTTAGTAAATGCATATGATTTTTTGCATGATGAAATTCTTTTCTTTTCATACATCGAAGATTTAATAAAATGAAATAAGGTTTTTACATTGTGTTTGTATGAGTTGTGGTTCAAGAATTTGAGTCCAACACTGGTTGTTGGGATTGGGGCGTGTGGACAAGTGTCCCCTTTTAATATAGGTTAGTTCCAAACCTTCCTTTGCAGTTAGGACATTAACTCGTGAATGTACATAGACCTTAGAATTACGAAGTTAGGAGACTGGGTAATTTCCTTCCATGTTCTTTTTCTTCATATTTCCTGACCCCAGAAGGCTCTCCCCTAAAAAATAGAGACTCCCAAATATGTTTCATATTGTTTGTGAAAAGTGTCCCTTGCCTTCGATGTAACGCCCAGATTGCTTTACTGTGCACGAAGTGTGGGGGGACAGGAAGGAAAGAGAGGCCCACAGAAAAGCAAGATGGAGGAACCTTTTTTCTGTATCATCTGCTTTTCCTATTTATCTGAACCCGCTTGTTTCTCTAGGTCTGCACTTCTATAGGTCTCTGGTGTGCAGCCCCATAGTGTAAGGCAGACCTTTATTATGGACATGGCTTTTGACGCCATGCTCTCTGGGTGTCTCCCACTCAGAGATCCCACCTGGCAAGGAGGGCATTATCTACCCTTCCAGAGAGTCATTAGAGGTATGCAACTTAACCTTTGTCTCAGTCCCTAGAATGCAGACAGATAAGTGCCTGAAATCCCCATAGCTTCCCATATATATCTGAGCTCACAGGGATGGCACTGGTATGCTATGAATCAGATGTGGCTTAGCTAATTCCCCACCAGCATACCAGAAATATTATCTTTCCAGATTACCATGCAACAAGTTGGGTAGTTTATCATAAATATATTGAATTTGGAGGTACAGATTTGAAAGGAAACTGTGCTCGAATGACTTGGCTGTCACATCAGCTGTAAAAACAGAGTACCTGTGAACTCTGAACATGTTCTGGGCCACACAAGAGCAGGGACTGCAAATAAGGATATCAATGCAGCAGGGAATCAAAGGGTGTCTGGTTAGTGGGCCATTGTTTCTAAGATGAATTTACCTGCATCATTCTATTTAATAACCATCACAATATCCAGGGCATCTACACTCTTGCCCGGTGGCTTCACAGATTGGTTGGCACTACTGTATTTCAGCTCTATCTTTGGTCATCCTGGGTTGCCCCCAACGGTTTCTCCCATCATGGAGGCATTCTTTGTTGGCTGGATTCCCCCCATTCTTGCCTTACAAGCTGCCCAAGTGTCTTTGCTTGGGTTCCTTTGCACTACTGGTACCTTCTTCATCACTTCTGTGACATCTGGCGCATGCCCTTTTTTTCTTCGGCACATTGCTTTCTCTATTTATATCTGTCTAAACTGTTGCTGGTCCAGTGCACAAGGCTCTAGTACCAGATTCTATCTCCAACCCTATGAAAAATACCTTTACTTACAGGTGTGTCCTGCCTCCACTGAGTAAAATCCCGAGCAACATCTGTATGGGTGGCCTGACATTTGGCTTCTTTTGTTGGTCCCCCTTGGGTATCTGCAGTTTCACATTAAGGACTGTCCTTTTAGCATTTAGCTAGGATTTAATACAGAATTTAATGTAATAAACCACGCTCATCTCCTGCCTATGGCAATGTATTAGGTTACTTTGTCTAAGGTGTATTACATTGTATTAGCCTATTTCTCAAAGTGTACTGACACCATATAGGTGTGATATTAGACATGGGGAAGACTAAGGGGGCCATGAAGGGTTTGCCGGTATCCTGTCGGTAAATCCAGCGGCATACCGGCAAACCTGGATTTTAACCTTGAACACTAAAGTATCCCTTGAAGGTACTACAAAAATCTCTTAGACAGGCCATTTCTTTATTCGATTCACTGTATCTATCACTAAACCTCAACACTCACCCTCTCCACCTCCTGTGCCAATGTTGGTGCGAAACTTACGTAAGTTCACTCCAGAAAATTCTGACACCAATCCTCAACAAACTATTATAGGCACAGCTTAAAACTTTCTCAGACTCAAGATAGCATGTCCCATTTCTACCATTCTTCTCTGAAAACCACTGTCGTTTAAGCAGCTGCACTTAAAACCAAAAACGTAAAACGTAGCAACTCGTGGTTCAATGACGAACTTATAGAACTCAGAAGAAATAAAAGAGCCCTAGAACATCTCACAAGAAAAATCCCTACCAATGAATCCAAATGCGAACTTCAGCAAGCATCCCATAAACTAAAACTTGCTGTTATCACACATAAAGCTAGAGCCCTGAACTCACGTATCTTCAATACTGCGTGCAACAGCAAAGAACTGCTCACAATTCTGAGAGAATTGGAAACACCTATCCCTCCACTGAGTCCAGCCGCTGCTAGTAAAGCAAATCCCTACAAGACAAGATTATCATAAAAAGAAAACTACTCGTCCGGATTGCTGACACCACACTGGTTGTCTTGACTGAGAAACTTACCTCAGCAACCCAATTCCACTTCCCCTCAGTAACACAAGAACTAGTAATTAAGACCATGTCCTCTCTCAAACCATCTCATTGTAAAGGAGATAGCTTCTCTGCTAATTTAGTTAAGACCTGCACATTAACATTAGCAACCATTATCACCAATTTCATCAACATCTCCTTCAGAACCAGCTCAGTCCCATCAGACATCAAAGAAGCTTAGGTCACACCCCTACTGAAAAAAAACACCCTAGACCCTACCATACCCACTAACTATAGACTCATCACCACAGTCCCCTTCCTACATAAAACAATCGACAACATTTCTTACACCCAAGTACAAACACACTTAGAAAACAACCACCTACTAGGCAATAGGCAATCTGGCCTTCAACCCAAAAACAGCATCAAGACAGCTCTACTTGATCTAATAAATCAGATGGACGTGGTCAGAGATTCAGGTAATCTCTGCATGCTACTTTTACTTGACCTGTCCGTCGCATTCGATTTAGTGGACCACAACAAATTATGCCTAACATTATCTAATAACTTTAAATTTTCACAAAATGCTACCTCCTGGATTAAATCGTTCCTATCAGAATGCACTGCCAGAGTAGTCATGTCTCTCCCCCATGCTCTATAACATGTATACAAAACTTTTATTTGCAGCCCTAGATTCCATGGGAGTCATCTATACCAACTTTGCGGATGATACACAGATAGTCATTCCAATCACTGGTAATCAAGAACAAGACGCTATTCTCCTAAACAAAATCTACTTGCTCATCGAGTACTGGATGGCAACACACAGCCTCTGTCTAAACGGTGAAAAGACAGAGATCCTCATAGTAGGATACCCAGCCCCAAACAAAAAAAAGTGCATCAGGATTATACCACTATTGTCATAGATGGTACCCCTAGTCCCATCTCTAATCAAGCCAAGGCCTTAGGAGTGTATCTAGACTCTTGCCTAGCCTTCAGCAAACACATCAATGTGTTCGCCTCCTCCACAGCCTACACAGCCAAACTTATTTCCCTCAGCCGACAATTTCTTACTACTCACAACTGCATCACCCTTGCAAGAGCGCTTATCATGTCTAAATTAGACTACTGTAACATACTCTTGCTAGGCACCTATAAGGAAAATCTAGCCAAACTGCAATGTAGCAATTACTACAAAATAAAGGTCTTAGAGCAGCATTAGGGATACAAAATTGACCATATATCACATGCTAGGAGAGAAGTACATTGGTTCCCTATACAAGCCAGAATACTGTACAAAACCCTTACTACCACACATAAACGCATCTCCCAAAACGCTCCTCCCTACCTGAATGAATGCCTCACCCAAAAACCATCGACCAGACTCCGTAGGTCGAATACTAGTACTCATTTACTTATCCCCACGTTAAGACTTCAAGAACAGGAGCATCCAGCTTCCCTGCAGCAGCCCCCATACTATGGAATTCACTCCCAGCTAATTTAAGTAACCAGCCGCCCCATATCAATTAAAAAAAATCATACATACATGTTTGTTCAACAAATTCTAGCCTCTCCATACTCGTGCCACTTACCTTAGGGCTGATGTAACTCTTTCCTGATGTAACTACACCTATAAAACTCGGTAACTGTAAATGGTGCATCAGTGTAAATCTGACTTCTTTGTAACCACAATTCCATTGTATGTATACTTTTATAACGCTGTAACTGTACATTTTTTTATCTGTTAATATGATTTTTCTGTAATCACAATGCCACTGTATATTGCTCCAATGCCTTATAACCATTTCTATAACCAGCAAGGACTGCCTTAATCCTGTAACCTGTGTTGTGATACCTCTGGGTTTGGCGTATTAACAAATGCAATTAATAAAAATAAATAAATAAAAAAATAAATAAATAAATAAAGATACCGGCAAACGGAAATAGCATTCTTGCTGCCTGATATCCCGGTATTCCCTGGATATTACAGGAGGCGGGAATGCCATTCCATGGATTGCCATAGGACTCCATGGGGGGAATTAGCATTACTGGCGTCATTAGGAGTACCTATGCCTCCTTCCTCCCTTGAGTGATGCTTGACTGTTCTGCTTTAGCCATCCAAATGATCATACATAACCTTTGGGTGCTCCCATATAATAATAACGCTCTAACATTCAAATGAAAATATCTGTAAATCCCACAATTAGAGTTGAGTGTTTACGAAATGTTACTGATATTGCCTGCACAAGGCAAATGATGTGCTTTGATGCAGACGCTGCACACCGATTATTCATTGCTTCAAAGCCCTCATATTGCGGGGGCAACCGCAAGATCAGTACTTGAAAAATACAGAAAGTTTTGTTCACTTTCGCTGAAAAAAGAAGTGAATACCATTTCTTTGCTTGCCTTTATTAGAATTGCAAATGTAAAGCTGCTCCGAGAACTGGAGTTAAAACATAAAAAAAACAAAGAACTCAGCGAAAACAAAAGCAGGCTGGCTGACAGCTGCCTCCACCATCTTCAGTTAACAGAAATCGTACTTCCACTGTAATCCTATTTCAGTCATATTAAAATATATAATTATAACATAATTAGAGGGGAACATTTCAGCTGTGAAGCATGTGAGGACACAAGTGCTGCTATTGAGCAGAACATGAGTTCAGATTAAAACAACAATCGATAGTGCTGCCTCTTCATATTTTGCAGCGATAAGTTGCATGGCCTAAAATATTACCCTTTTTAATTCAGAAACAAAGTGTATGGAAATTTGATGTAAGAACATTTTGTATTTGCATTTTATTTTTCTTGTTTAGTAGTAAACTGGGACCAGCTAACTTGAAAATAATGCTAATGAGGCAGAGACTTAAGCTGTAATTTTTCAGTGGGATATTCTAATTTTCCTCCTTCTCTGTTTTTCTTTTTTTTTATCCATGTCTAGTGATTTCCCTTTGTGCAATATTTCTGAATGTTTGATTCGTGTTACTCGCCCACATAATGCTCCTTAATTTGTCTTTGCTTTGTTGATGAGCTTTGTTTTTCTACAAAAAAACTATGTTTGTCTTCATGTTAACATAATCTTAATTCACCTTTCCTCCCTTTCCTTTCAATCTTGCTTTTTAACCAATGGGATTGAAGATAGAATGAGACTGATTTGTGCAGCTAAAGAGTTTAAAACCTCTGCAGCGAGTGTTATATTAAAAGTAAGCGAGTAGTACCTTCCATAAATTGCATGAGAATCAGCAACCACCCACAATGGCAGCCATGAGATTCAGATGCTTTCTCACATCCCTGGCCACATTGCATTTTCAACTGTACTTGACTTGTTACAGCTGAGAACAGGAACAGGGAAAAGAGACTGAGAATTGTCAAAGAGGAAGGCACTTCCCGTAGCGAATCAGGAAGCACATCAGGGACGTCATTTCACCAAAATGCCTGGGGTAGTGGAAGCGACATCACACGGCCATTGACCTCTTATGACTTACAGGAAGGGATGTCATTTGACCATGCCTCCAAGTACCATCACGGGAAGTGATGGCACATGACACTTCACCCCTTGACAAAACAGGAAGTGGTATCACATGGCACTGTTCCTCGGCACACTAAGAAAAATATGGTAACAATATCACTGTAAAATGATATACATTCATACAAAAATGGATCATAGGCCCATTTTACCAAATTACTGTGAATGCAAGCAGACATCCAAGACAACATCCTGGACTATTGTACATCCCTCTGGCACAATTGTAAACAGACAGAGCATCTTGAAGAGGCCCAAAGCACAGATATCCAAGTGTCTGGCCACAGAATGAATACAGCAACTGAAGAAAGCAAGTACAACCAGATGACAATCAGTGGCTGTAGGCACTTCATGCTTTTACACTTGAACAATATGTACAGGGATCTTCTTGTCAATAGTGCACTTTGAACCATTACACAGCAACTCACTCCTGCCATTCACCCAGGGCCTGAATAACCCCCAACAATTTTCATCATGGGCACCTCACTATCCAATGTGAGTCGCTAAGGGTCCTCCGTCAACAGCTTTAAATGTCTGGCACCTACTCCCACCCACCAACACCTTACACCTCCAGCCTCTTGCTCCAACATCTTCATGTTTACACAGTGCAACACTCCAGCAACTAAACTCTCTAGTATTCTCCAACACCATCAACCCCAAACAAACTAACAACTTAAATCTCCAGTGTGCTCTCTCAACACCCCAACAGCGTGCGTCTCCATTACCCTCCTCAAACATCTTATATTCCATTCAATGCATTTCAACTCTCTTACAATTAATTATGTCTCAAACACTCTCTCCCAAAACCTGTAAGTCACCAGTACAAGATTATAAATATCCAGTAACCCCTCCATAACATTGAGCCTCAAGCACACACCTGAAACCCTGTGCTGTGCCAGTGATTATGAATGATTTCAAACCTTCCAGCCATCACCTTTCTGTTTTGCGTATTTCATAAGTAACCCAAAGTTGTTCCTTTTAGATGGGAGATAGAGAGGAAGGATGTGTTGCAGGTCACAGTAATTGTAGTTTTTGTTTATTTTTTTTAAATGTAACCAGCAGCATCAGACCCATGGCATCAACCCTAGAAAAAAGCTGTTATGGAGAATTCTCACAAATGGCTAATTTCCCTTACCTGTTGAGTCACTCAGCAGCGTTGCTGGATTTCTAGGGTTTAATCTTTTTACCTGGTAAGAGTATGAGCCTTTTTTCTCACTCTTACATGTGGTTTGCTGTTTGTTGTATATTTCTTGCCCATGGACTATGGTGTCTATCACCCACCCGATAGGCATCGTCTTTTTACTGTGTGTCACACATCACCTTTAGTGTAGTGAAACAGGGTTGTCTTTTTCAGACTTCCCACTTTAAACTCCATTTTCTGGGACAGAATAAGTAAAGTTGCCATTGACTTTACTAGTCTTTTTAAATTTACAGACCCAGTACACCCTATCGTCCAAAAGAGTACTGGAGGGGTTAATAGTTATCCCCTTTTGCCTGATTCTCATGGAACATTAGTATGTTCCCCTTTCTCTTAGGTTTGGCTGGTGGCAGTGGTATCTACCATTTTTTAAAAAATATATTTTTTATTATTTTCAAGTACAGAAAAACAACTGATAATATTCCTGCACTCCCCTCACCCTCCCCCCTCCCTCCGCGGAAGCTCTTCTGAGTGTCTCTGTTTTTCCCTGGGAATGTCTATGATCTGAAGATGTCCACAATTCTAATGTTGTGCGGACACCATTGCTCCATGTAGTCAGATTGCAGGTAGTCCAAAACCTCTCCCCATTCTTTTGGGAAAGGCTCTTTTGATCCCTGTATGGTGTGTGTGAGCTTTTCCACGGTCAATTGTGACCATACCTTTTGTAACCAAGCATATAGCAGTGGTGGTTCTTGTTTCTTCCAGTTTTGACCTATGGTCGCCCATGCAGTTATGAGTAGGCCCATGAAGCTTCTCCATTGTGCTTTTTTGAATTTCTTAGCCGTCTGATCTTTCATTCCGCAAAGCCATACCCTTTCCCCTAGTAGATCCACATCTGGGAAGATCTTCGTCATTTCTGACTTTACCTCTGAACAGAAGCCTTTGATCCCCCGGCAGTCCCACCAGATGTGCTTCCATGTGCCCACCTCTTTGCATCCTCTCCAGCATGTGTTTGTTGTTCGGGGGTACATGGAGTGTAACCTCTCCGGCGTATAGTGCCACTGGGTGATAACTTTTAGGTACATTTCTCTTTTTTGGACTGATCGGGTCATTTTTGGAATGGTGTGCCAGAGATCCGCCCATTGCTGTTTATGGATATCCTCCCCCAATGTCTTCGTCCACTTGACTATGTAGGCCCATTTGACTTCTTCTTCTTGGGTATTGATGAAGCTACATAGAGAGGACACTAGTTTTCTTGACCCCGAGTTGGAGATTAGATATTTTTCAAATGGGGTGAGGTCTCTTGTGGCCGCCACTTTGACGTCTGGAGTCACTAGCCAATGCCTGAGCTGTTCATATTTGAACCTGTCTGATTCTTTTAGATTTAGTAGTGTTTTATACTCATTGAATGTTGTTAATTCTTCATCTTGAAACATTTCCCCTATTTTTGTACACCCTGCGGCTTCCCATTTCTCATAGGATCCTTGTTCCATTCCCGGAGGGAATTGGGGGTTCCGGCAGATAGGCGTAAATGGGCCTGGCACTGTAGTCATGGTGCCCCTCCGTGTATGTTCATCCCAGGCTTCCAGGGTGGTTTTCATGATTTCACTGATGCAGAGATTAGGATGCCTGTGCTGATTTGATTTCCATAGGGTTTCCTCCAAGGGGGATCTGGCTAGCGCCCAATCCTGTGTCACCCAAACTGTTCGTTGGTCATCTCCCAGCCATTCCCGCAGGACCCACAATTGGCGGCCTGGTAGTAGTTGCGGAAGTGTGGAAGGGACATACCCCCTGCCCTTGTCAGAGCCGTGAGGGTCGCTCTAGCAATCTTTGGGTTTTTTTTGTTCCATATCTAGGATGCGACCGCTTTGGATAGTGCCTTGAAGAAGGACTTGGGGACTTTAATTGGAAGTGCCTGAAAGAAGTATAGAATTCTGGGGAGGATGTTCATATTTACTGCCTGGATTCTGCCCCACCATGAGACCATTAGGGGATTCCATCGCTCTAGATCCCTCTTGACCTGCTCCAGGATTGGGGAAAAATTCATTGTGTATAGTGCATCTATCTTCTGTGTCAGGGTAATGCCCAGATATCTAATTCCTTTTTCCGCTATTTTTAGATCTAGTGTTGCTGCTATTCTTTAATTTTCCGTTCTTTCGCCTGCCAAGAATAAGATCTCTGAATTTTTCCTATTTATTTTGAGGCCCGAGATCGCCCCGAATGTCTCCAATTCTCTAATTGCTATGCTTAGTGTCCTCCCCGGGTCGGCTAGGGCCAGTAACATATCGTCTGCGTACGCTATTACTTTGTGTTGTGAGCCAGCCATATCTATCCCCATAATGCAGACTGACTCCCGAATTCTGATTAGGAGTGGTTCTAGAAAAATGGCATAGAGTAGGGGGGAGAGCGGGCATCCCTGCTTGGTACCCCTTGTTATTTTCACTGAGTCGGTGACCTCGCCATTAATGGCTATTCTGATTGTTGGTGTGTTGTAATTAGCTTTTATCATATTAATATACTGTTCCCCAAATCCCATGCACTTTAGTGTTTTGAAAAATATTGACCATTCTACCCGGTCAAAAGCCTTTTCGGCATCTAATGAAAGGAGGGCTGCCGGGGAGTGTGTAATCCCTGTTTTTTCCACTAAATGTAGTATTTTTCTCAAATTATCGTGTGTTTGTCTCCCAGGGATAAAACCTGACTGGTCGGTGTTTATTAAATTGGGCAGTAGTGGGGACAGCCTACTTGCCAGAATTTTAGTATATATCTTGGCGTCCAAGTTAATCAAAGCTATGGGGCGGTAGGAGCTGGGGAGGGATGGGTCTTTCGATGCTTTATGGAATACCAGCACTTTTGCTTCATTCACTGACTGGGTCACATTTCCGCTTTCTCTGAAGGAGTTTAAGAGTCTCGTCATGACTGGGATGAGTAGGTCTGCATATTTATTGTAGAATGGGGCGGTGAAGCCGTCTGGGCCGGGTGCTTTGTTGTTTGGAAGTTCAGCTATCACCTTCTTTACTTCTTCTTCGCTTATCGGGTTCTCTAATGCTTTCCTGTCTTCTTCTGGGATTTTAGGGATGGGGAGAGCTTGTAGGTATGTGTCTTGGTCGTTTTCGTTTGGGTGCTTTGTTGCATATTGGTTTTGATAGAATTCTCGAAAGGCCTTCCCAATGTCCTGGGTTCGTGTTTGGGATTCACCTTGTGCGTCTCGAATGTTCGTGATGGTCGTCGCTTTTTGTTTTTCTCAGAGCTGTCTCGCTAGATATCTGTCCGCCTTGTTGGCTTTTATGTAGAGACGTTGTTTCAGGTATTGGAGAGATTTCTCTGCTTCTTTGGTGCGAAGCATTTCCAATTGCCCTTGGACGTGTCTTAGGGCCTTCTTGAGGCTTCTGGAAGGGTGGGATATTAACTTTTCTTGTGTGTCCGTTATTTTTGTTTTGAGTTCTTTTTCCCAGGAGCGTCTTTGGGTTTCTTTGGTGGCCTTCAGTGCTATGAGATGTCCACGGGTTACTGCTTTAAAAGCCTCCCAGACGGTGCCCAATGAGACATCTTCCGTGTCATTTTGTGCAAAATATTCTGTAATTTTCTCCCTTATCACTTCCCCCATTATCGGGTCTGTAATAATATCCTGAGGGAGCTTCCAGCACCATAGCCCACCCCCCTTCCCTGGCGTCGTCAAATCTAGCCACAGCGGGGCATGATCTGACAATGAAATCGTTCCTGCTTCCATTCCTTGTATTTTGCCCATGAGGACCACTTATACCCAGAAATAGTCGATTCCAGACATTGAGTTATATACGTGCTAGAAGTAAGTGTAGCCCTCTGTTGACCCTTTTGTTCCTTCCATACATCACAACATGCCAACTGGGCCATTTTATGCTTGTGATGTTTGGAGGGTGCACCCTGGCTTATGGGACCCCCTGTGCTCCTATCTGTTTGAGGATGCCATGCCAAGTTTAGGTCTCCTCCTAAAATCACTTTGCCCTTTGCAAAGCCCTCGAGCTTCTCCAATGCGTCTCGAAGGAAGCCATCTTGCCCTCTGTTGGGGGCATATATTGTAGCTAGAGTTAGGCGGTATCCCTCAAGTTTGACGTTAATAAATGTGAGCCTCCCCTCCCTATCCATTAGACTATCTATTAGGGCTATGTCCGTTCCCTCTTTTATTGCTATCAGTACCCCTGCCCTTTTATCAGTGGCATTTGCTTGCGCCCATATCTTATAACCCCTGAGGTGTACCTTCTGTTTGTCCTGAGCCTTTATATGAGTTTCTTGGAGTATGAGAATGTTCGCCTTTTCCCTCCTCAGCAAGGTGTCCACCTTCTTCCTCTTCACCAGGGAGTTCGGGCCCCTTATATTATATGTTAAGATTCTAAGTTTCCCCAGAGAGCTACGCTCCTTTCTTCTTCCGGAGTATCCCCGACCCCCGTCCCCCCCGTTCCCCCAACTTCACACCCAACTTTATACCTTGAAACAAATAACATCCCGAGGAGGGCCCAGATACCTAGGGTTGCTAGGGCATTGAGCCTATTGCTCATGGCCCTCGATGAACTCGGTATAACCATTTCGGGGGTTCCTAAACCCTGCATTTCCTTAGTTTACTCTGAGTGTCAGATCCCTGGACTCCTTGCCGGGCCGCCGATTTGTTGAATCCATGAGTATTCTTGTATGAGAGTTTCTCTACCCGTTTTGCTTCTTCTTTTGTCGTACGTCCTCCCAGCCTCTCGGCTTTTGTGGTATCCTCCATTTGCCTTGTTGGCCTGTCCTTCCGCCCCTTCGGTGTGTATGTCCATTATGTGAAGGCCTTGTTCGCATGTGGTTACTCTTCTTTGTTTGCCTTCCTAGGAGAACAGGAGGCCGAACGGGAATGGCCACTTGTATCGAATTTCCTTCGCCACTATTTCCTTGATTAACTGTGCCATATCTCTTCTTTTCTGTAAAGTCTCTGCAGCCAGGTCTTGGTAGAGTTGTATATCCACCCCATTCATCCTAATGTGGTCCAATTGTCTGGTCCTCTTTAACATCTGTTCCTTTTGTGGGTATGAGGAAAGGGCTGCTAGAACATCTCTTGGTCTTTCCCCTGGCGCCCCAGTTCTTTTCGAGCCCACTCTGTGAACCCTGTCGATCCCTATGACAGCTGCTTCTTGTTCCTCCAAAATGTCACAGAATACTTCCTGGACCGCACTTTTGAGGTCCTTATCGAGTACCGACTCTGCCATATTCTTTATTCGAATGTTTGATCTACGGGACCTATTTTGTAGGTCTTCGCATTGGATCTCCAGGTTGTGGGTCAACCGCACCAGGTGTTCCTGAGTCTCGCTGTATTGCCGTGATTCATCTTCTAGGTTTTGGACGGTTCACTCTATCGTGTCTGTCCTCTCTTGTAATTTGGCCACATCCAACCTTACTTCTTGGACCGCCTGCTTCATTTCATTTCTCATTGTGGTGAATTGGTCCTGGACCGTGGTCATGAATTTCTCCTGTAACTCCACAAACTATGAGTGCATATCATCTCTTGAAGGAGGGGATTGGGATGAGTTGGGTGGTTGCGATCTCCAGGGGAGTCTTCCTGTACCCTTCCTCTAGTATGAACCTGAGGTTCTGCTGACCACATTTGTACCAAGTTTGTGTCTTGCTTAGCCGATTGTAGGTTCGAGATTGCATTGCCTCCCTTCCCCTTTGTTTTAGACATGTCTTGCCTGGGGTTGCTTCTCCACTAGGAATGGAGTGGCGGGGGTGGCGGAGGTGCTTCTTCTGGTTGTTGCCCCTGTAGACCGCCCCCTAGATCGGGGGGTAGTTGCTTTGCTGTGAGAGGGGGGGGTGCCTGCTGTAATGCCCCCCGGCAATGTGAGGTCTAGGTGGTCATCGCCTGTCACCCCCTCCACCCCGCCGATGGCTTGATTAACGGGGGGGGCACTCCTCAATCCCCTTCTGCCCCCTCCTCTCTCCCCGTGGCTCAGATGGGCTGTGTGGGGCTCCAAAAATTCAGTCTCGGGGGGACGCTCACCTTAACACCTCCGGGCGGCTGATGGCGTGCACAGTCTGGCCTCGGCGCTCCGCTCTCTTCAACGCCGGGCCTCGCCCGGAATCTTCAATACCCCCGCCCCTCGGCCGTCCGTCTATCCTGTGGGCCGGCCTTTTGGGGTGGCGCGCACCGCTGTGCGGAACGAAGGCTCCTGGCCCCACGGGGGTGCTGCCCCTGGAGCTCCGCTATGCCGTGGGGGGCTGTCGCGGTGTCCGGCGTCCTCCTGCTGGTTCCTTTTCTTCCGCGATCACCCACGGTGCACTCCGAAGGGGGAGGGGCAGAAGCGTCTCATCCTCTCGGATCCTCTGATTATCCCGCACGCAGCAGCTGCTGGGTCGGCACACGCTTGTCGGGAGTGTCAGGCGTCGGGCTTGTGAAACGGGTGAGTTTTTGGAGGCGGAATTACTCGTTTATGTCTTCTTTATTGTGGTTCTTGCCGCGGCCCAGGTGGAGAGAGACCTAAACGCGTCTCACGGTCCCGGTGGCCGTCTTGGATCCCCCGTATTTACCATTTTTATTCAACCACAAGCTATGAAAATAGCCTCGGTTCCATTAGAGGCTATGGTGGTAGCCTCAAACTCTAACCCGCTGGACCCCTTTTTTTTTATTTGGTTATGGTCGAGTTTATTCGCCATTTCTTTTTGTAAAGGTCTTTCTCGTGTTTTACTCCACGCGTCAAACCAGGTTTTGTTCCATTGTTCGCCGTCCTTTGGCGGGCTTCTGCATCAAAGCCCTCCTTTGGTGCCTGGCTGTCTGGGTGGACAGGATGCGAGGGAGGGGTTTGAGGCCCCCTACACAAGGTCTCCTTGGAGACCCAAGATGCACTCTAGTTTGATTGGTTAGGTAGCTGTCCTGCCAGGACAGCCACCCTGCTGTGTGATTGACAGCCAGGCTGTGTGAATGGGGGGTTTGGTGCATAAAAAGCCAGTCTATGGGACTGGACGGCAGAGTCGCCACTGGATCGAGAAAACCGTGGAGAAGCTGAATGAAGATGACTGCTGCAACAACTGGACATCCCGGTGAAGCCCTGCTGCAAGATCAAATCACCCGAAACTTCGACGACAGAGAAGATCTGCAAGGAATTTTCTTCACTTGAGCCTGGTGGGACCAACCAGCTTGCCAAAAGCCAAATGCTGGCCTCCCTCTCCTGGTCGAATTTGCTGTGCACCGCTGCAGTGAACCGAATAGCCAGGGGGACGAGACCTGTTTGGGTTTTAAGGAGTGCACCCTTTTTTTGACATTTTGATCCACTGCTGACTTCTTGCCTGGGCAGTGCCGGACCCTCCAGACGTCCTCCTTCTCGTCACTACGACTGAAGCTATCAGGAACCGTGAGCCTGCAGGAACTGCCAGGAACAACTGCCTCAGCTACAGCATTCTTCTCCATCTAAGGTACTGTGCGGATCCGGTCATTTGTTCCGTCCGACTGCAGTGAAAGTGCTTGAAATCTGTCGCTCTCCGAAGGCTTGTCCTTCTCTTCTCCTTTGAATAACTTTTCCTCCGTCCAACTTCGTTTTGAACTGTTGGCAAAGACTTAACCGCAATCTACTCTGAACTGTGTGATCCTCTGCAAAGACTCTGAACCATGAACATTGGCCCAGGACTATTGACTTGAATCCTTGTTGTAGTAGCCTTTTCTAGATTGCCCTGCCTATAACTTGTTGGGGTTGTTGATTTTGAATAACCTTGTCTTCTCTCCATTTTAAAATGCTGGAGTGCCATTTTCCTCACACTTCATTTTTTAGCCTAACTTGTCCAGGATTGATTGGGGGTTGTTGTAGTATATTAAGATTGTGATTTTCTGCTGCTTTATGATAGGGAACTGTTTTATAACTGTTGGTGTAAATAAATGTATATTCTTTTACTAAGAAACCTTGAATCAGTGTTTGTTTGAACCGTAGTGATTGTTGCCCTTTGTGTAACCTCTTGTACTGCTCACTTTACTCTTGAGATAAGTCTGGCTGCTCAGCCATCGCTACCACTTTACTGTGTAGTACAGGCTTGTACCAAAGGAGAAATTGTACTTACACTTGTAGTCTAAATTGTGTGTTGTGTTCCCAAAGGGTACTGCATATGATTCTGCCTAACACTGGTTTACAGTAGTGAGGAAAAAGTATAGTGATTATACTAAGAGTGCTGCTATTACCTTGGCTCAACTAACCACAGGGCTAAACACCACTAATCGCAATATTAATCATGTCTGATATGAAAAGCTACAGTCAGGTGACCCTCCTTACTTACACTGTTGATCATTTGAAAAATCTGTGTAGAGATAGGAATCTCTATGTTAAAAGCAAAAAGTCAGAATTAATTGAAAAGTTAATGGAGAACCAAGTCTGGGGAGTGGGTCTGAAATACCTAACTCTTCAGCACAGTGGCGGCTGGTGAGTTTGAAAGCTGTTGGGGTGTACATTTTCCAGGGCGAATTTAGTAATGAGCGCGCGCAGCGCGCAAGCCCACCCAACCCCCCAAAGGTGGTGCGGGGGGGTTCTCCCCCTGTGAAATTTTTGGAAAAATGGCCTACAAAATGTGCAATTTACTGTCCAAAAAACCCCATCGAAATATGAAAAAAGCATTTGGTTTTACATATTATTGGTGGTACACTATTCTTACCTGTGCAAGTGTGATGGTGTATTTTACAGCAGCTTGTATTGAGAATAGCTGGTACTATGGTGTATGCATAAAGAAATTCATTATATAGTCAGTAATGATGGAAATATATGTTTGTCATGCTGTTACTGGCATTCACATGTGTTCATCCTCTTACTAAGGTGGGATTTTAGGCATTTTCTAAAAGGGGGAAACGAAGCTAAAATATTACTTTAGTTTTTAACCACTTAATTAATGCAACATTTGGCCTACCTCCTAATGGCTGTCTGCTCGCTGAGTTGCCATTGCTTCAGTTGCTCATAGTTGCAACACGTGGAATGCACAGGTCTCAGAAATAGCACATAGATATTGCATGGAGAAAAATGCAACAGAAATAGTTTACTAAGTTTATTATGTTGAGTGCTTTATAATCAACCAACAACCATAACATCCAAATATACTTCACATGTCTCACTGTTCTGTGAAATAGATCACTGCAACCTTACACAAAATCCTAACACATATAAGGCCATTGAAACAAAGAATTCAAGGTAACCCACAAAATAACTGCAAATAGCTTGTTTGTAACAGAACATTCACTGGTCAATCATTTTGAAAGTTTTTACACAAATTGTGCACGTCTATTTTTCAGAGAGGCAAATTTATCAATAGTCTGTGTATTGAAGTCAGGGATCTCTTGAATTAGTTGTTTTTCCATGGACAGCGTGGCCAAAGCATTCAGACGATCCTCAGTCATTGTGTTTCTCAAGAATGCTTTAATTCGCTTCAGGGTGGAGAAACAGCGTTGAGACTCAGCTGTTGTCATGGGAATAGTAATCAGAATTTTTAATAACTGCATTGTCTCACTAAATGCTTCTTCGAGATTGTTTTCAACAAACAATTTTAATAAAGAAATTGCCCCACTTGAACTACAGAATTCTGGTCTCTCATAAACAATTGAAAGCTCAGTGCGCAGTCTTTTCAACATGGGGTACGCTTGGACAGTTGCATTCAGTGCATCATTGGGAAAAGACTGTCCATGTGTTTGAAATACGTCACTCTGCAACAATTTGGCCCCCTCCAAGTGGTTAGTAAATGCAAAGCGTTCTTGGGCTTGTGTAACTATAATATCACATACTTCTTTAGCCAAATGATTCAAAGTGTTCATATTTGGATTGCGACCTGAAAAAGTTGCCTCTGATGGAAGTTTAGCTTCCAGATTGTCAGTACTTCCACGTACTCTGCCAATGCACTTGATAAAAGTTGCAGTAGCTTTCTGCACATACACAGAGTCAATGCCTCGCTTCTAAAGCTGGTTATATAGAATGTTGACATGGGGCATTATGTCATTGAACAAAAAAAGGATGAAAAGGAACTTCTTCTCTTTCAGAGTTTGAATGAATCCCTGGGCCGCATGCACAGTAACCCTCTCAAAATCAGTCCGTCTTTCAATAATGAGCTCAAAGCATTTACGGAGTGCTTCCCTGTGCTGATATATGGCTTCCACTACCCGAATATGGTAGCTCCAGCGAGTATAAGATGGATTTGGAAGTCTGTGATCTGATACCTCATCTAGAACTGCGGTTCTTTTTGGAGAACGAGAAAAAAATGTACAGAAGCCAGAGATATCACAAAAGAAAACTCGAGCTTCTGAGGTTTTTGAAACAGCCTGTTCAATGATGAGGTTAAGCTGGTGTGCATAGCAATGTACATAATGTGCATTTCGATACACTTCAGCTACTTTCCTTTGGACACCACCAGACACCCCCTCATTACACTTGCACCATCATATGTTTGCGCAATTACTTTTTTTTGTGGCAATCTTCAGGGAATACTTTGTCCAATTTTTCCATTATGGCATTAGTAATGGTCTGCGCACTAGAGTCTTTCAAATGAGAGAATCCATAAATCCTTTCAACAATTCTGTATCGTTCATCAATGTAACGATAGAATAGCACAAACTGAGTCTGGTGGAAACATCAGTTGTATCGTCTGCCTGAATAGCCACATAATCAGTGAATTTTAACTGCTCTACAATGATCTCTCTGGTGACCGTGAGCATGCAGTCCAGCAGTTCATTCTGAATTGTCTTTGAAGTGCCCTTGAATACTGTTGCATTTTTTAAGTGTAGTTCCATTGCACTGTCTATGCTGGATACAAAATACCCCAGGCCTCTTAATACATCAGGATTTAAAGAGTCTTCAGTTTCATCATGGCCACGTAAAGCCAATTCAAACGCACCACAAAAACACACACATTCTATTAACTTTGACAACTTTTGAAAATATAAAACGGCACAAGTCACCAGGGAGAGCCCTGGCAGGGAGAGCCCTGGCAGGGAGAATCTCCTCTCCCTGCCAGGGCTCTCCCTGGTGACTTGTTCCGTTTTATATTTTCGGCATTTTTTGTCGAAAAATGACGAAAATATAAAACGGCACAATTAGCATGATGCAGGAGGGCCGCGGCTGCTCCTGGTCCGTGCCATGGCCCAAGGGCCGTGCCTTGGGCCACGCCGTACCAGTACGCAAGGCCCAGGGCACTGGCAGGCAGACGTGTGCTGGCGCTGCTGCAGGCCATTGGGCCATGGCATGGACCAGGGCTAAACAAAGTAGGCCCAGGCCGGCGGCCCCCGCCTTGGTATTAGCGGGTGGCCCGCTACCACTAAGGCGGCTCGCCCCAAGTTGACGGCAGTCAGCTCAGCAGCAACACTGAACGACATTTAGGCCCTCTGGCCTACACGTCGTTCAGTGTTGATTGGGCCTGGGCCTGGGCCGCGTGGTGGACCACATAGTTTGGGCCCGGGGAGGGGAGTGTAAGTTTAACACTCCCGAGTCCCCTGGCCCAAACAGAGAAGAAAGTTAAACACAACGCACAATGGGGTACTTACCGGGCTGGTGGCATGGTGCAGCAGCACTTGTCGTGTGTGTTGTTGTCTCGTCGGCTCGGCTGAATGAAAGAGACGGGTGTGAAGGTGGCGCAGGCGCACGCACACACCCTGCGCCGCCAGTCATACACATAGATACAGTAATGTCATTGGCTGTTTGCCAGCCAATGACATTACTGTATCTATGGCAGGGGAGGGAATATAAGTGCGCTGTTTGCACACATTTTAATACTGGCGGGTGCACCCCTGAAGCGCCCCGCCAGGCTTCTAATTAAAGGGGCTACGTAGAGTGTGGGGAGCTATGAGCTCCACGCACTCTACTATAAAAAAAATATACTAAATTGGGATGCGCCCCGCTGCCACGCCGGCCTGACTATTGTTTCCTTGCCACAGCGCCCCCGTGCTGTTGGCAAAGGAAATGCAGCAGCGTCTTCTAGGCTAAAAGAGATTCAATCAGAGAAATTCTCTGATTGAATCTCTTTTAGCTTCTCTCTTTTTTTTGGAAGGGGCAGCGCCCGGCAGCCCTATCATAGCAGCCGCCACTGCTCCAGCACATGTGGAAAATGATGAGGATGATAATGTGTCAAATATTATGGATTAGTTAGATGAGGCAGATGAGTCTTACAATGTAGGCCTAATGCTCCTCTACCTGCTCAGCAACCTCAACCTTTGTCCGCTGGGACCCCATCAGGTCCTACATCCAGTCCTGAATTCATTGCTCTAGAAAAGATGAGGCTTGAATTGGAATTCAAATGTATTAATCCTCAAACTGCACAAACGCATCAAGAACTTAAGCTCAGAGAAATGGAGTTGAATCATGCACTAGAAATGAAAGAATTGCCTATTGAGAATGCTTCTCTCCCAGAGTCTTCTAGGTCTTCCAGTCCTAAGAGACCTTCTATGCCTAAAGAAATTGTTGGCATGTATGAGGCTTATCTTGATATTTCAGATTGTTTGGCAATGTTTGAATATAACCATGGGATACAAGACATTACAGGGAATCAATTGCTTCCCTGGCTCGTCTCTAGGCTACCTACTTTTGCATCTGATGTTGTGATGGATTTGGGGGAGGTGGAAAGGATGGATTATGAGTGTGTGAAGGTAGCTTTAATTGCTATATTTGGAAAGACCCCTTCCCAGTACCTTAAGAGGTTTAGGACCCTCAAAAAGCATGATGGTACCCCGTGGGCTACCTGGGTGTGTGAATGTTTAAAAAATTTAGAGGGTTGGATTAAGGGTTACAGAGTTGACACTTATGAAGGTATGGGAAATCTTGTTATGTTGGAGTCAATATATGATGCCTGCTCTCCTGAGCTCAGACAGCGCTTGGCTGATTCTAAGGAGAAAGATCCAAAGAAGTTAGCCCAGGCTTCTGACGTCTGGGTTGCCAACAGGGTTACTCACAAGAATTCTGGGACAACTCAGAAGAAGGATGAGGGAAAGCAGCCAAAGAAAGATAACAAGGAAAATTCTTATACCTCCAATCCAAAAGAGGGCCGCAAATATAACAAGGGTAAGCCACAAGGGAAACGGAATCAGGCTAGTGCACCATCTGGATCCAAACCAGATGGAGGTCCGAACAAATCCCCATTCATCAAAACATTTGGGAAATGTTATATTTGTGGGTCAACTGACCTTGTGAAAGGGGATCCCAGATGTAAGGGTAAACCTTCAGGGGTCCACACTGTCTCCTTAGCCTTCTCCCAAAAGGAAAATGTACCTATGGCAAGTGGAAACTTTCACCTGCTGGCTGATAAACTCATGAGAGTCTCAGCTAGTGTTTCTTTAGTGTCCCTGAGTTTGTGGGAACAACAGAATTTAGATGTCTATAATTCCATCCCAGATAATACTAAAGAGTATTATAAAGATAGTGTCCTTGTGAATGACCAGGAGACTCCTGTCATCAGAGACACTGGAGCCAGCATAACTGTGGTTGATAAATATTTTTTCAAGGTAGAAGATGATGCTAAGGCACCCAAACACCTAAACAAGTTAGCCTGAGGCTCTGTGCAAATGCTTCCCCAGTTACCAGCTCTTATCCAGTGCAATGACATGACTGTCAAGGTACCTGGTAGTGTGCAGAGTGAAGTGCCTTGAAGAGTCCTGTTGTGTGATGACCTGAAAACTCTTGTAGTTGTGTCTAGTACCCCCAAGTCCCCCAGTGAAAGGAAACAGGAGCTCAATAGGCCTGCAAGGGAGAGGACCTTCAGAGGCTCTCTAGGGGAATTGATAGATGAAACTATCACCCCCAGTCCACAGGACTTACTAAGTGCTCTTTTGAAAAAGAAAGAGGCCAAGGGGAAACTTAATACCTCCCAGAAGAAAGCAGATAGCACCCCTGCGCTTCCAGCCAGGATATCCCAAGATTGTCCAAAGTCACACCAGTGACTCCTCCACCAGCTGAGGCTGAGTGTGAGGTACAACCCTGTGTGGTTGTTCCAGCTCCTGAAGAAACCAGATCTGGAAGAGGACCTTTCTCTAGTAGGAGATCTGGATCCTGCTGACCAACCTGACATGCAGTCTTTACTGGCAGAAGGTGGACCCAACAATGCAGACTTCAGTGGAAGACAAAGAGAGTGTCCTACTCTTGAAGGTTTTGCCTACAGGCAGCTGCTCTGCTCGATGGGCAAGAGCCTGGGAAGCACAGGTTGCATTGGGAAGATGGCCTCTTCTACAGTGAACCGACTGAGTCTATCCCCGGGGACTGCAAAATCCTTGTAGTGCCCCTAGAAAACAGACGCCAGTTCCTACAGTTGGCCCATGAGATACCTTTGGCTGGTTACTTGAGGTCACTTGAGTTTAAAAAAGACCAAGGAAAGGCTCTCTTTATACTTCTACTGGCCTAAGATGGGTTCAGAAGTTGAAAAATTCTGTAGGAGCTGTCACACTTGCCAAAACTCTGGCAAGAGTGGAGCCAAGAAGGTGGCACCATTGGTGCCTCTCCCCCTGGTGGGAGTTCCTTTTGAGAGGGTGGGAATCAACATTGTTGGTCCCCTTGACCCTCCCATATCTTCAGGAAACAGGGTTATCCTGGTTGTAGTAGACCATGCTACTAGATATCCTGAGGCAATACCTAGGAGAACTGTTACGCTCAGGCTGTGGCTACGGCTCTACTTGGTATTTTTACCAGAGTAGGGTTTCCTAAGGAAGTGATATCCGACAGGGGATCCAATTTTATGTCCCACTACATGCAAGCCATGTGGAAAAACTGTGGTGTCACTTACACGTTCTCTACAGCCTACCATCCACCAACAAATGGACTGGCAGAGAGGTTTAATCGCACAATGAAGAGCATGATAGGTGCTTTAGAAGAACACCTTAAAAGAAAGTGGGACCTTCTACTGCCATGCCTTCTGTCTGATTATAGAGTAGTCCCTCCGGAGGGAGTTGGATATAGTCCCTTTGAACTTCTTTATGGCCATCCAGTCAGAGGTCATTTGGCCCTGATTAAGGAGGGGTTGGAGAGTGCTCCTTCCCCCAAGCTTGTCAGACTGACTGACTATGTGATAGGTCTCTGGAGGAAAATGTCACACAAGATGGCAGAAGCTAATGATAACTTGAAAGCAGGTCAAGCGCTGGTCAAACATTGGCATAACCAGAAGGCGAACATGGTTGAGTTTGCTCAAGACCAGTTTATGCTAGTTATGGTGCACACAAGGCAGATGGCCTTACAGGACAAGTGGATAGGACCCTTCAAGATTGTGGGAAAACATGGAGAGGTGAACTATCTGGTGGATTTAGGCAATCCTAAGGAGGCTCCCAGAGCCTTTCACACCAATCCTTTGAAGGCCTATGTCTCGAAACCAGAAGTGGGAGCTTTGCTTCTAGCTTCAGGTTAAGAGGAGGAGGAGAATGAACCTCTACCTGACCTACTCAGAGGACAGCCTTTAGAAGAGAAACTAGAAGGAGTTAATCTCTCTTCTAATCTGACATCTGAACACCAGGAGGAGTGCAAGTTTCTGTTAAATCAGTTTGCGTCCCTGTTTTCACTATCACCAGGCGTAACCCTTTGCTGCAAGCATGAAATTCAAACTGGTGACTGCTTACCTGTGAAAATCAGAGGTTACAGGATGTCAGACCATGTAAGGAGCCACATAAAGGAGGAGGTCAACAAGATGCTTGATCTCGGGTTATTAAGCCATCTACAAATCCATGGCCTAGTCCAGTTGTTCTAGTACCAAAGGCAATATCCAAGGAGTTAAGATTCTGTGTGGACTATAGAGCTCTAAATACAGTCACAAAGACTGATGTCCATCCTTTACCCAGGACAGATGAACTGGTGGATAAGCTTGGTGCAGCAAAGTACATTAGAGCTGCAGTCCTCGCATGAGTCTGTGCGGCTTGTCAGTGGCCTGCCGATCCCCTTGTTGACATCGGGATAAATGCTCAATAGCATGTTTTCACATCCATTGTGATTGGAACTGTGTGGTACTGTGATCCCGTACTTTATTATCGCTGTACTTGGACACCTCGATGAAGCACGCCACTGTGGCATAGTATTACGATTTCATAGGATCTCTCCCTCCCAAGAATTCACCCATCCTGATGAAGGCCTACCCAACCACTGCTACACACACATAGCGCCAAAGGCCGAAACACTTTTGTGTTGACTTGTATTGTTTATATTGGCTTGCAACCCTGATTGTTGTCACATTATATGTTCTTTTTGTATCTGAAACACTTGCAAACAATGATGTCTTATTTCTTCCAAAACAGGAGACATAGAGAATGCATTTGTTGAAATTCTATTGTCAAGTACTATTGCCTTGATGTTATACACCCATGTACTATTTCATGTATACGTTGAAAACCAAATATCCTATGACCAAAATATGTGTGTGTATCACTGCATCCACTGCAAACTAATTAAATAGCAATAGCAGTGTCTAAATGAACAAATAGTGTCAGTCCAGATTCTGTTATTCTGTCAGAAGTAGCAAGTTCGAGTCACTAGTTCGACCTCCATGCTCTTGCTCAATTGTGTTGTTTAATAGCAAAGTACATTAGTACATTTGATCTCACTTCAGGCTATTGGCAAATAGCCCTGACAGACCATGCCAAGGAGAAAATTGCATGTTCAACCCCAGCAGGCCTCTACCAGTTTAAGCTTATACCTTTTGGATTAAAGAATGCACCTGCTACATTCCAAAGGATGGTTAATCCAGTTGTGAATGGGATGGAGGACTTTGCATTGCATACTTGGATGACATTGCAGTGTTCAGCCCTACGTTGAAAGAACGTGTTGACCACTTAGAATATATATTTCAGGCTCTTGAGCAGGCTCATCTGACCATAAAGACAAGTGAATGTTAAATTGATCAGAGCAAAGTGGTCTACCTTGGTCATGAGGTAGGAGGAGGTGAAATAAGGCCATTGCCTAGCAAAGTACAAGCTGAACAAAACTGGGCCACCCCACTACTAAAACCCGGGTGAGAGCCTTCCTAGTTCTCACTGGGTACTACAGGAACTTCACTGAGAACTATGGGACCATAGCTTCTCCCTTGAAGAATGTGGTCTCCTCTCCAAAATTCCCTAAAAAGGTCAGATAGAATGAGGAGTGCACTCAAGCCTTTGAAAATCCGTAGAAAGCCCTTTGTCAAGCTCCAGTTCTAAGAGCTCCTGATTATCACCAACCCTTCATTGTGCAGACAGATGCTTCCAATACTGGTATAGGTGCAGTCCTTAGTATAATGGGTGAGAAAGGTAGGGAACACCCCATTTGCTTCATCGGCAGGAAGCTGAAGGAACCAGAAACAAGGTGGGTAACCATTGAGCGTGAGTGCTTTGCTATTGTGTGGTCTCTGAAGAAGTTTAGACCATACTTGTATGAATCTACTTTTGTGATTCAGACAGACCACAAACCCTTCAGATGGTTAATGCAAATGAAAAGGGAAACCCCAAAACTACTAAGATGGTCTATCTGCCTGCAAGGGTTTGATTTCACCATTGAGCACAGGTCAGGATGTCACCACCAAAATGCTGATGGTCTCTCTAGGATGTTTGTGACTGACTAGAGTGAAGAGATTCATCCAGGAGCGGATTAAATCCTCTTGTCCCTTAGCTTGTGGGGGGCGAGTGTTAGGGAGAATTCTCCAGAATGGCTAATTTCCCTTACCTGTTTTGTCCCTCAGCAGCTTTGCTGGATTTCTAGGGTTTAATCTTTTTACCTGGTAAGAGTGTGAGCTTTTTTCCCACTCTTACATGTGTTTTGCTGTGTGTTGTACATTATTTACTCATGAACTCCGGGGTCTCACGCACCCCATAGGCATCATCTTTTTACTGTTTGTCACACAGCGTCCTTAGTGCAGTGACACAAGGTTGTCTTTTTCAGACTTCCCACTTTAAACTACATTTTCTGGGACTGACTACTGTCACCCAGAACATGTAAAGATGCCATTGACTTTACTAGTCTTTTTAAATTTACAGACCCAGTTCACCCTTCTTCCAATAGAATACTGGAGGTGTTAATAGTTATCCCCTTTTGCCTGATTCTCATTGAACATTAGTATGTTCCCCTTTCTCTAAGATTTGGCTGGTGGCAGTGGTATCTACCATTTTTATTCTACCGCAAGCTATGAAAATAGCCTCGGTACCATTAAAGACTATGGTGGTAGTTTGCAGAAGCCTGCCAAAGGACGGCAAACAAAGGAACCAAACCTGGTTTGGCACGCAGAGTAAAACACGAGAAAGAACATTACAAAAAGAAATGGCAAATAAACCCGACCGGAAACTTTTATTTTGTTCCGGTCGGGTTTATTTGCCATTTCTTTTTGTAATGTTCTTTCTCGTGTTTTACTCTGCGTGCCAAACCAGGTTTGGTTCCTTTGTTTGCCGTCCTTTGGCAGGCTTCTGCATTAAAGCCCTCCTTAGGCGCCTGGGTGCCTGGGTGGACAGGATGTGAGAGAGGGGTTTGAGGCCCCCTGCACAGGGTCTCTTTGGCGACCCAAGTCTCACTCTAGTTTGATTGGCTAGGTGGCTGTTTTGCCAGGACAGCCACCCTGCTGTGTGATTGACAGCCAGGCTGTGTGAATTGGGGGTATTGTGCATAAAAGCCAGTCTCTGGGACTGGAAGGCAGAGTCGCCACTAGATCGAGAGTACCGAGGAGAAGCTGAAGGAAGACGACTGCTGCAACTACTGGACATCCCGGTGAAGCCCTGTAGGTTCGAATCGCCTGAAACTTTGACGACAGAGAAGATCTGCAAGGAATCTTCTTTCCTTGAGCTTGGTGGGACCAACCAGCTTGCCAAATGCCAAACACCGGTCTCTTTCTCCTAGTCAAATTTGTTGTGTATCACTGCAGTGAACGGGATAGCCAGGGGGAATGAGACCTGTTTGGGTTTTAAGGAGCGCACCTTTTATTCGACATTTTGCTCTGCTGCTGGCATCTTCCCTGGGCAGTACAGGACCCTCCAGATGTCCTCCTTCTCGTCACCATGACTGAAGCTTCAGGAACCGTGAGCCTGCAGGAACTGCCATGAACAACTGCCTCAGCTACAGCATTCTTCTCCATCTAAGGTACTGTGCCGATCCGGTCGTTCGTTCCGTCCGACCGCAGTGAAAGTGCTTGAAACCTTTTGCCTCTCCGAAGGCTTGTTTTTCTCTTCTCCTTTGAATAACTTTTTCTCCGACCAACTTCGTTTTGAAGTCTCGGACTTAGATTCTAAGATTAAGGGCACGCATGTATAAGAATCTGATACGGACACTGTGCCCCCTTTTCCGATCACCGCATTTTCTCATGTATTTTTACAGGTTACGCGGTGAATGGTCATACGCTTTGCAGAGCATTTCTGTTTCTCATACGATTGTACAGATTGGAGATACAATGAGACAAATCCATGAGTGACCGTAGGATTTGAAGGTAACCAAAATACACTATATGCGGTAGATTTAACCATTACAGTGGTCCTTGAATAGGGCAGGAGTGTAACCATTAAAAATAATAAGAATTAGGATGACATCTATTGATCACTAAAATAATTCAGACCTAGGAATTAGGATAAATTAACATAGGTGTAGAATTGACCTCCGAATGAGTGAGAAGAAATCACCAAAAGTAGAGTAGGGTGTTTCAGCGGATATTTTGTTATACTAATATTAGTAGTTTCCCTCAGGCTTAAAATCAAATGGAGGTGAGTTTTCTTGCACAACCTCTTAAACTGACACAACACAAAGAGTACTAACATGGTTTTATGTTTGTTTTAATTGTAGAATGTTTTGGAACGCATTATACTTGTAGTATGCAGCACGTTGAATGTTACTACGTGACGGAGAACAAAGAGTGTCCTGAAGACAGCACCAATGGGAAATGCAAATAATATTAATTAGGCTGTATTTCGATAATTGTATATTGGTTCTAGAAACACATGTCAAGTGTTGACACATTTACCCTTCTCAAAAAGGGAGTCTTATAAAGGCACAGAACTAATTGAGTGAACAACTTGTTGTATTGATTAACAACACTTCATAGTTTGGTGTGATGCATAGATACCACAATGAAATGGTGTTTCAGACTTATGATTTAGACTAGCATATTTTGTTCAGATTTTTAAACAGATGTCTATAGTGATTGTGTTTTGTAAATATTAAAATATGATTTTTTTGGAAATCCATGTATCCTCACCTTAATTCATGTTGAGTAGGTGGTTGTGTAAGTGTCAGTAGGATGTTGAACACAGCCTACAAAGTCTGAGGGGAGGAAGCTGTTCTTGTGGATATATTTTTTGTTGAAAATAGAACTATAAAATATGCTGCAAATGAACTGCATGAAGCATGAAATGTAACAAACAGAGCAATGTACACAATAAAAACCGGGAAGGAAAGTCAGCAAACTCTGCAAAGTCTGGGGAAAATAATAAATAAAACAACAAACCCTACATCTAAATAACTATGTACAAAGGCAACGGGTTTGTCCTTCTATCCAATCTTACTGAGCCTTTCCACCAGGGCTGAGGCCAGTGCCAAGTCCTCACCCCTCAAGCGGGCCTCCATTGTTGCCTGGAGGGCTTTCAGGTTCTCCAGCACTCCTCTCTCTATCACTCGGGCATCCCTGCAAGTGGCCTCCAGGATGGCAGCCCACCTCCTTGCACAACGCAGCACAATCTCATCCCTTGTCATCACTACCCTTATTTCCCGAGCCCGCTGCCTCTCTGCACTGATCTGCTCTCCTCAAAACACAGAAGATATCCTGTGTATCAGGTCCACGAGTGCCTCCTGCCTCACACATCGCACCTGCCTCCTTTTGGTGGTCTTACTGCAACAAATAGCCTCCTCCCCATGGCCATCTGCTGCAACAGTGCCCGGTGCCTGCTATGTGGGTACACCCTCCAAGCTGATGATGATACCCGTGGGCGTTCAACACCTGCACTGCACATGGGTGTCTGCTGTCCCTCAATCTCCGGTAACCCTGCCGGGGCCTGCGCAGGCACCGTGACCACCTCAGCTGATGTGTGTTCGACTCCCAATTCGGGCAGGGATGTGGTCTCCACCAGATGGGGCATTGTGAGCAGGACTGGTGCATAGGGGGCCCTGCTGGTATCTGGGCTGCAATAGCTCACTGTGATGATGTGCAAGCAGATTACGTGTAGCCAGCACTACCTCCTTGTCGGCTGGCTTGCAACATGCCTGGTGGCCAGCCTTCCAGTCTGACATCAGCCTCTGTGAATTGTTGCATTAAGCATGATCCTGCCTGGAGTGCAAGAGGTGAGAATTGTATTGTGTGCGTTGCATCATGGGCTCCCGTGACTGTGTTCAGTGCACTGTCCCAATACTACGCAGGTGATGGGATGCCTTGTCATGTCATTGGTAGTCTTCCAAGGGTGTCCCTGCTTTTTCGGGGAACAATTATCTGCATATGTAATGTCTTCTCATTTTCATGCAGCATGTTGACTGATGCATGCATTGTGTATGTGCCATTGTCTTGTGAATGGGGATATGTGACAGGCACACTTGCTGCATGTCATTCAGCCAGACAGGCATTGTGGGGGTTGTTGGTTGTCAGCGTGTGTGTTTTATTTTCATGCAGTGTGCAGGTGTTGCTGCATGTGTGCTGGGGCACATGTTGATGGTTTTCTTTTGAGTTGTTGTTTGCATATATTGTATATCTCTGAGAGGTTAGGGACACCCGTGGGTCTTGAGTTTTTGGGTGCATGGATGTGTTAGCTGCACTCTCTTTCATTGTATTCATTGTCTGCAGATCCTTCGGTCAGGAAATGATGGCTATTTCATGGGATGAAATTTGACTGTTGACTGCATGCTAAGGGGGCAGGTAAGATGTGCATTTATCTTGATCGTTATGGAATGGCTACTTTAGTACTGCATGTCTGGAAGGGGCAATTCTGGTGTGTCGCCCTCTTTGTCACAATTGTAAATTACATTTTGTTCATTGTTTTTGGGGGGGATGGGCTTTATTGTGGTCATGTTGCCAGATTGAGTAACATGTTTATCGATACTGCACTGCTTTTCTACACCTACACTAGGGACATGCTTGTGCACATCATGCACATTCTAGGACGTGTGTGCAGCTATATGCCATTGTGCTTCTATTTTGTATCAATGTACATTTTTTAGGCCATGTAAGCTTCCAGCTCAGTCATGGTGTTTCAGGATTTATCACTCCTTACTCATTTGACAGGTATGTTAGTTAGTAAAATGGGATGTTTTTTTGGGCAAAAGCGTGATTTCAATAAATGATATAGTGGCGTGGTGGCATGGTGGTGGTGGTGTCCTCCCTCTTCAATATGTTTCTGTTATGCAAATTCACATGCAGTACCCTTGGGGAACAATACATGCAATTAAGACTACAAGTGTCAGTACAATTTCACCTTTGGTACAAGCCTGTACTACACAGTAATGTGGTAGCAGTGGCTGAGCAGCCAGAAATATCTCAAGAGTAAAGTGAGCAGTAGAACAAGTTACAAGGGCCAACAAATATACTGATTCAAACAAACACCCTCTCAAGGTTTCTTGGTAAACAAATATATATTTATTTACACAGTCATTTGGAAAACATTACACTAGCAAGAGCAGCTCAATATCATATACTAATATACCACAAATACACAACCACTAAGTTACTGAACAAGCGCAGCTCTCCTGAAGTGGGAGCAAAATGGCACTTGAGTTACTTTAAAAAGGGGTAAAAAGGCAAGGGTATAAGAATAAACAGCACAAATACTTTCATAGGCAGGGCAAAGGGTTTCAGTTCACTACAACCAGCAATTCAATTCATAGGCCTGGGCCAAATACAATGGTTCAGAATCTTTGTATAGGATAGCACAGTTCTGGTAGTAAACGGTTAAGTTCTTTGCCACGGATCTTAGAAGAATTTGGTCAGACGAAAAGTAAGATGTTGGTTTAGGGAAGGACAATCCTTCGAAGTCAGGAAAGTTTCACAAACTTTCACTGTGGTCGAAAAGATTTCTGAACCACGTTTGCACAGTACCTTTAAAGTGAAGAAGAGCTGTAGCTGAGGCATTTGTTCCTGGCAGTTCGAGCAGATCTCGCTGTTCCTGAGCTTCAGTTATGGGGACAAGAAGGAGGACGTCGGGAGGTTCCTGTACTGCCCAGGGAAGAGGCCACAAGCTTGGCAAAACGTCGGTTTAAGGTGTGGCTCCCTTAAAGACCACAAACTGGTATCCTTCCCACTGGCTATCTGGTTTTCCACAGCACTCTGCAGAAAATTCGACAGTGTCCAGGAGGCTTGCGAGTTGGTTGTTCCCACCAAACTCAAGGGAAGAAGTTAACCTTGAAGGGCTTCTCTGTCGATGAAGTTTCAGGCAACCCGGACCTGCGGCAGGGCTTCACAAATCATCCAGGAGTTGCAGCAGTCATCTTCCTTCAGTTCGTCTTCGGTTCTTTCGTTCGCGTGGTTGACTCTGCTTCCCAAGTCCCAGAGACTTGCTTTTAAACAGTTTTCCCCCATTAATTCCAGACTGGCTGTCACTCACACAGCAGGGTGGCTGTCCTAGCCGGACAGCCAGCCGGCAAATCATGCCAGAGTGCATTCAGGTCTCCTAGGAGACTAAGCACAGGGAGTTTCGGGCACTTCCCTCACAGCCTGTCCACACAAGACACTCAGGTGCCAGAGGAGGGCTTCAGCACTGAAGCCCGCTAAAGGCCAACAAACAAAGGGACCAAACCTGGTTTGGCGCGCAGATACAAACACAAGAAGGACCATTCCAAAAAGAAATGGTGAAAAAAGTTGACCGGAGGCTATTTTTACAGATAGGTCTTGGGCGCCATATTGAAAAACATGGCTGACGCGATTTTTAGCTACCGTTGTTCGCGGTCAGGAAAAATCATGGTAGTTTGATCTAAACCACTGCCACCATCCATTTCAAGTAGCAACGGGTAACATTTGACTGTTACATGAGTGCTTTGACTCAGGGGATGCTGGGCAACCACTCCAGCACTCTATAGGAAGATAGGGTGTGCTGGGTCTGTACAGACTAGTAAACACTGGCCTAAGAGGGGCCCCCGCGGTGTGGGGTGCCCCGCCAACACATGTCCTGGGAGGGGCCCCCACTTGTAGAATTACAACCCCGGCGGTCTGGGAAGTCAGGTGCTGGAAAATGGTAAGTACCCACTTCCATAAAGTCCTATCGGACTCTATTGGAATGGGGACCAGAGAAGCACCTGCACCGTTAATAACGATGCCGGTGCCTCTGTGAAAACTATGCGGGTGGGTGCCGTTCAGCCCGACAGGTCTGACATTCCGGGTAGGACGGCAACCGCCCGCAGAGCTGTAATATGCCTGCCTAGAAACAACCGTGCCGGTGAGTTTACCAGCACCGTTGTTTACAGTCCAGCATAGTTATAATGAGGCCCAATTTCTTTTTTAAGTGTTAGGGCTCCCCTCAACTCCATGATGTGTGCGTGTGTGAGTGTATGTTGAAAGTGTGCACACTTAAATGTATAGGTGGCTGCCTGTGCGAGTGTATGGTGAAAGGGTGCACACTTTAATATACGGGTGGCTGCCTGGGTGTGCCTGCATGGTGAAAGGGTGCACACTTAAATGTATAGGTGGCTGCCTGTGTGAGTGTATGGTGAAAGGGTGCACACTTAAATGTATGGGTGGGTGACTGGGTGTGTGTGCCTGTATGGTGAAAGGGTGCACACATACATGTATGGGTGGCTATCTGGGTGTGCTGTATGGTGAAAGGGTGCACACTTAAATGTATGGATGGCTGCCTGGGTGTGCCAGTATGGTGAAAGAATGCACACTTAAATGTATAGATGTCTGGGTGTGCGTGTGTGTATATGGTGAATGGTGTGTGTGCTTGCGTTCAAGGGCGCAACAAAACCTACATTTCGGGGGCTAACCCTTCAAATGTTGGGAGGAGTGCCAACTTCATGGCCGGTGGGGAAGGGGCAAAATTATTTGTTTGGGTTATCTAATTTCTTTATGCATTTTTATGAGACTATTCTAGTGCAGCTTCAATGTTACAAGCAGTTAACTCTCTCCTTTAAGGTTTAAAGCACCCACTTATGGACTGCTGTGAGAATGAGTGGTCTCCTGTTCCCTCTCTACCCTTCCAATCACTCCCCTGGCATGCAAGTATTAAACCTACATCACGATTTCAATTGCCTAAAAAATTTGGCATTTGAATGCAGGTACTAACAGTGAATTCCTTTATGTTAGTAATTGGTGGGTTCTTGTTAACAGAGAAACCCAGGTACCGTTTAACATCTGTGTCCAATTCTGTCTGGCAACTGCTCTGAAGGTCAGCCAGGTCTAGTCAACATAGCCCAACATTTCAGGGGATTGGGGGAGTGCTGAATCCCAGTCAACTCAATGGTGTTGCACCAAAACATGTGTTTAATGCCTGGATTACTTATTGGTAATCCTCATTACTCCTAGCCCTATTCCGTGTATGAGACAGTACTTGTGTATAAGGCACTCTGCCTCATACACAAGTACTGGGATGAGGTAGAGGTACATGGAGGTAATGCTTGATTTAGCTACCTGTAATCTGCATTACTCCTAGTCCCACTCTTCCTCGGCCCAGTACTTACCTATGAGGCAAGGAGCCTCAACCGTAAGCTCTGGGTCAAGGAAGATGGGCATGGAGGTAATTCTGGGCAGGATTGTATGACAAATTATAATGGCTGTCCATGTCCAGGCTAAGCAGGCATGATATGTGGTATTAGTGCCTAGAGAGACATTTTGGTGCAGCCAGTCTAGTCAATCCTCAGTTTGGTTTGACTTTTTTTTAATGGGTATTTATGATAAAGAAGTCCTGTAAGTGAATTACATGGCTAGACTGCCATTTGGGTGCTGCCAGTCTAGCCATTTCTTACTGCGGCATTGTATATTTTTCTGGGCATCTATGATCAAATGATATGATATAAGTCATTTATAACGCACCTGCACACAAGTGTTTCTAGGCGTGACAAGACAAGGGATAGAAGATAGGGGGAGGACAAGACAAACAATCTTACTAGGCCTTGTGTCATTCAGATCGTGCAAGTGCGAGAACGAGAAGCGCAAGGGGAAAGGGAGGGGGAAGTGCAAGGGATAGGGGAAGGGAAAAACAGGGCAGCAATGCTCTGAGTAAGTGCTATCAGGGCAGCACAGCTCTGGGTAGTGCAAGGAGAACAAGGGACTGTAGGGTTACAGTTACAGCCCCTAAGTGCATGGTAGGACCAGAGGCAGTGCAAGGGTGACGGATCAAGAAAGAGTCTCGACTCAATGAGACTCTGAGGGTAGCCAAGCAACCAGTCAGGACCGCAGACAGGTAGGTCAGGTAGGCCAGCAGGGGAGGGTGAGAGAGAAAGCAGAGGGGATGAGGAATTTTTTGAGCTGCTTCCAGAACTTCAGGTGGTCCGCTAAAGCTTGAGAGGGGCAGGGAGGCTATCACAGGAGGGAAGCACCTGCAGAGGAGAGAGATCTACCCCCCACTCTCTTCCTGGAGAAGCGTCCAATCCTTAGAGTGTAGGTAGCTGAGTGAAGGGCTCGAGAAGGAAGATATTTTGGAAGAGAGCGTTGGATGTAGTGTGGGCCCCAGGCCCAGAAAGCCTTGTGGACAATGCAAAGGGTCTTGAACTTGATACTTGCAGCAACTGGGAGCCAGTGGAGAGATTTCAGGGCTGGAGAGATACGATCCCTGTGCTTGAGGCCAAGGATAAGTCTTGCAGTCCTGTTCTGGATTAGTTGCAGGGGCTGGATAGTAGAGGAAGGCAGATTGAGAAAGAGTCTTTTGCAGTAGTCCAGCCTAGAGAGAACCAGGGCTCTGCAGACAGTGAGCTTCTGGGGGAAAGTGAGAAAGGGAAGAGTCCCTTTGAGGAGGAGCAGCTGGTAGTGGGACTTCTTGGCGATGTCTGAGATGTGAGGAGAGAAAGAGAGAGTGGAGTCAAAGATGACACCAGTGTTGTTTGCCTCACAGGAAGGCAGCCAGAGTGAGAGAGGGAAAGCAGGGGCAGGAGTCCAAATGGGAAGGATCTCCATCTTACTGACATTAACGCAGAGATCGTTGGAGCTCACCAATCCTGATTTGCGGATAGGCAGTCGGGAATGAGCGAAAGATGAGAGGAGTGTGAGGGGAGCCTGAAGGAAAGCGGAGTGTCATCCGCATTACACTGAAAGTTAGAAGAGATTGTAGAGATCAGGTGGATCAAAGGGGCCACAGAGGTTGAAAAACCAGAGTGAGAGGATGGAGCGGGGAGAAAGGGACCAAGTTGGACCTGGGAGGGGCAGTCCAAGAGGAAGGAGGCCAGCCAATAAAGTGCCTGATCCGTGATGCCCAGGTTCTCATGGAGTCGATTGATCAGGATTGATCAGGATGGCATGGTTGATCGTGCCGAAAGCACAGGAAAGATCAAGGAGGATGAGGACAGAAGGAATGCTGGAATCAAGGTTAGAGACCAGAACTTCACAGGTGTTCAGGACAGCAGTTTCTTTGTCTCTGGCAGCTCTGAAGCCAGACTGATGGTCATGAAGACAACCAACAGATTCCGTGTGGAGAGTAAGCTGTGAGATGGCCAGCTTTTCCAAAATTTTGCCCAGGAAAGGGGTGATGGAGATTGGGCGATAGTTTGCCAGGCAGACAGGATCGGCAGAAAGCTTCTTGAGGAGTAGGTGCATAAGGGAGTGCTTAATGGGAGAGGGGAAAGAGTGATTACAGAAATCGGTCAAGGTTGGAGCAAGGGTGTCAATATGGTTCTTGATGGTTCTGGTGGAGCAGGAGAGCACCTGTTTGAATGACACTTTCATAGATGGGACTTGTCTAGAAACCTCGTCAGGTGTTGTCAGAGAGAAAGAGGAGAAAGGAGGAAGAGAGGTAGAGATGGCCAAAGGGGGGCCGAGAGAGGAAGAGGGAGAGGATGTCCTGAGTTTTAGCGTAGAAGTGAGATGACAGAGCCATACCGAGGGCCTGGGAGGGAACAGGAGAGGTAAAGACTGCAACAGGATTGACCAGTTCTTTTCAGATTTTAAAGAGTTTGGCCGTGTTGTTAGAGGCCACAGAGACACAGGCTTGAATGTGTGTTCTATTCTTGATGAGTGTTATTGCTCCGACTGCCATTTTAGTGCAACCAGTCTAGATATGTCTAAATGTGGCCTGGCAAGCTTTATTATATTGTTATTACATGTCTACACTGGTCTACATTGTGCAGCAAGTTGGACATGTTTTTATTGTGGCATGGCATTTTTAATAGCAAAGCATTAATGTTCCTGTGCACTACTGGTGACTTGCATCTATTGATTGGTGTTACCCTACAAAACAATTGCAAACACTCTGGCTTTTTAGCCAATTTTTCTCAGACAGTGTGCTGTATTTTATATTAAAACACATATTGATATCTTTCTCCAAAGGCAGTGTGCAGCATATCCGTTCAGCAGCACGTTTGTGCTTCCAGGCTGATAATCTAGGCCTGCTCAGAGTGTGGCGTGACCCTTGATTTGTTGCTGAGTTGGGGGGCCCCCTCAGCATGGCTCGCAGGGGGGCCTCCACATCTTGTGTTATGCCACTGATAGTAAAGTCTATTTAACTTTACATGCTCTGGGAGACAGTAGTCAGTCCCAGAGAAGGTATTTAAACCTTGGGAAGTCTGAAAGACATCCCTTTGCCACTGCACTGAAGGTGCTGTGTAAAACACAGAAAAAGATGATGCCTTTGGAATTGTTTTAAAACTCCATAACCAAATATCACAAAAGTAAAACACGCATCAATATACATGGAAGAGTGGGATAAAAGGCTTGCACACTTACCAGGGGAAAAAAAATAAAATCCTAGAAATCCAGAAAAGTTGCTGGGGTCTCAAAAGGTAAGGGCAATTAGCACATTCTTGAGAATTCTCCCTAAAACTCGTCCCACCCAGACTAAAGGACAGGAGGATTTAATCCACTCCTGGATGAATCTCCATACTCCAGTCGGTCAAACATCCTGTAGAGACCATCAGCATTTTGGTGGTGACACCCACATCTGTGTTAAATGGTAAAATCAAACCCTTCCAGGCTGATTGATCATCTCAGTAGTTTAGGGGTTTCTCCTTTCATTTGCATCAACCATCTCAAGGGTTGGTGGTCAGTCTGAATCACAAATTTAGATCCATACAACTATGGTCTAAACTTCTTCAGTGACCACACAATAACAAAACATTCTCTTTCAATGGTTGCCCACCTTGTCTCAGGTTCTTTCAGCTGCCTGCTGATGAAGCAAATGGGGTGTTCCCTACCTTTCTCATCCAGCTGACTCGGAACTGCACCTATACCTGTATTTAAAGCTTCTGTATGCACAATGAAGTTTTGGTTGCAGTCAGGAGCTCTTAGGACTGGAGTTTGACAAAGGGCTTTATTTAGGTCTTCAAATGCTTGAGTGCACTCTTCATTCCAGCTGCCCTTTTTAGAAAATGTGGGTGAGATGACTACATTCAAGGGAGAAGCTATGGTCCCATAGTTCTCTATGAAGTTCCTATAGTAACCGGTGAGGCCTAGGAAGGCTCTCGCTTGGGTTTGAGTAGTAGGGGTGGCCCAATTTTGTATAGCTTGTACTTTGCTAGGCAATGGCCTGATTTCACCTCCTCATACCTCATGTCCACTTTACTCTGACCACTTTAATATTTACTTGCCTTTATGGTCAGATGGAACTGCTCAAGAGCCTGCAAAACCTATCCTAAGTGGTCAACATGTTCTTTCCAAGTAAGGCTAAACACTGCAATGTCCTCCAAGTATGCCATGCAGAAGTCCTCCATCCCATTCAGAACCTGGTTAACCATCCTTTGGAATGTAGGAGGTGCATTCTTTAGTCCAAAAGGCATATCCTTAAAGAGGCCTGCTGGGGTTGAAAATGCAGTTTTCTCCATGGCATGGTCTGTCAGTGCTATTTGCCAATAGCCTGAAGTGAGATCAAATGTACTGAGGTACTTGGCTGAATCAAGTTTGTCCACCAGTTCATCTATCCTGGGTAAAGGGTGGGCATCAGTCTTGGTGACTGCCTTAAGAGCTCTATAGTCCACACAGAATCTCAACTCCTTGGATCCTGCCTTTGGTAGTAGAACAACTGGATAAGACCATGGACTGGTATAGTGCTATATTACCCTGAGATCAAGCATCTTGTTGACCTCCTCCGTTATGTGGGATCTTACATGATCTGACATCCTGTAACCTCTGCTTTTAACAGGTAAACAGTCACCAGTGATAATATCAAGCTGGCCCAAGGGGTCAAGCCTGGTGACAGCGAAAACAGGTAGGTAAACTGATTTAACATAAACTTGCACTCCTTCTGTTGTTCAGGTGTCAAATTAGAAGAGAGATTGACTCCTTCTATGTTTTCATTTAAAGGCTGGCCTCTGAGTAGGTCAGGTAAAGGTTCACTCTCCTCCTCCTCTTGAGCTGAAGCTAGAAACAAAGCTCCCACTTCTGGTCTTGAGACATAAGATTTTAGACGGTTGTGTGAAAGACTCTGGGAGCCTCCTTAGGATTGCCGAAGTCCACCATATAGTTGACCTCTCCAAGTTTTCCCACAACTTTGAAGGGTCTTATCCATTTGTCGTGTAATACCCTTTGCCTTGTAGGTACCATAACTAGAACTAGCTGGTCTTGAGTAAACTTAACCATGTTGGCCTTCTGGTAATGCCAGTGCTTCACCAGAGCCTGACCTGCTTTCAAGTTATCTGATGCTTCTGCCATCATGTGTGACATTCTCCTCCGGGGACCTATCACATAGTCAATGGGCCTCATAACACGGACGGCGGTAAGGGTTAACGGTCACCGTTAATGGCAACGGTGACCGTTAACCCTTACCGACGTACTACGAGGGCCCTTTGCGGGTTGGAGGATTTAACGCCTGCTTCTTGCAGGCGTTAAAAACCAACCCGCTAAGTGACCTCGGAGCTAATTACGGCACCGCAAAATTGCGGTGCCGTAATTAGCGCCTTCCCCATTCCCATAGAGCCCTATGGGGCAGAAATGGGAATGGGGAAGGGCAATGGCGGAAGGGGGATTTACCGCCCCTCCAACCTTGGAATGGGGCGGTAAATCCCCTTTCCGCCAAGGCGGTGCCGGTAATTTACTGGCATGGTCCAGGGTGCTAATAGCACCCTGGATTACCGCCTTCCGTGTAATGAGGCCCAATGACTCTTACTGGCTTGGGGGAAGGAGCCCTCTTCAACCCCTCCTTAATCAGGACCAAGGGGCCTCTAACTGAATGGCCATGGAGAAGTTCAAAGGGACTAAATCCAACTCCCTCCTAAGGGACTTCTCAATAAGCAAAGAGAAGGCATGGCAGTAGAAGGTCCCACTTTCTTCTAAGGGGTTCCTCTAAAGCACCTATCATGCTCTTCATTGTATGAGTAAACCTCTCTAACTGTTACACTCACCTGGTATCCACAGGGACACCACCCAGCCGGGTAACTAGCTGGTATGCTTCTCAGCTTTGCCCTGATGTGGTCTGCGGGGAAGGTTCTGCCTGAAAATACAGGAGGACTGTGTTCAAGATTGACCGACTGGGGTAAGTATCCTCCCTCCACCCCCATATGATTTCAGTCCCTCTGGCGCCCTCTCCTCACCTTGTGGTAGAATTAGGCGTGCTCTCCGTCCTGCCTTCTTTGCAGGGGCGCGTTGTCTTTCATGGGCGAGTGCGGTTCAGTTACTTCACTGACGCTGGTCCGTTTGATATTGTTCAGGTAGGTCTTATTGCTGTTCTTTAGTTTTGTTGCTATCCTGCATGCCTTTCTTTGTTTAAAATGTCTCTTTTTTCTTCCTTAGGTATGCAGAGCTTCAGCACGACGAACTGGCTTGGTTGAGCCCCGCTGGTAAATGATGGCGCATTAAGAGTGCTATGATGCGGTAAGTAAGCGCTATGAGCAGCGCTGCAAAGTCTTGTCTTTGCTAACCTGTGTTTTCCTTCCTTGTAGGTCGTGGTGTTCTTCAACGCGATGGAACGTCCAGAGTGGTGCCAGCCAAGAGGAGACCAGCCAGGTAAGCCTTTTGAGCAGTTCGTAATTTGTAAATGTTTCTACTGCTTTCTTTAATGTTGCCTCTATCTTCCTCTTTCAGGTCGTTCTGTCCGGGAGGCGTGTAGATTCGAGGAAGCTGTTCTCAGTAGCTGCGAGTGTTGAAAGATGAAGACTGCTGCTAATGATGTTCCTTTTGTCTCCTTGCAGGTTCTGCTTCTCCGAGGTTCGAGGGAATAGCTGGACACGGTGAGCGTCACGTTGCAAGCTGCAAAGTAACGCAAAGCGTGTTGTCTTACTCGGGTATGGTTTAATTAGCCCCAACAAAATAGTCCAGGTGAAGTAGTCCCTAGGCTACCACACCCAAAACACTAGACTGCATAGCTTGGTTCTTAGGAACCAAGCTATGTGGATGCCTCCTTTTAGGCTGACAATACAATAAAGTAGTTCCCAAGCACATTGTTTTTCATGGTATATGAGCCTGGCTCCATGGGCGCCAGGACTGGCCCCATGAGGGCTTTTGAAGAGGATGCCAGGCTCTAGAGGCCCGAGTCCTGACTCCACCTGGCCAATGGGTTTGCCAGAGGGGGTTTTGGGCGAGGGTCGTTACACTAACAATCCATTTGTCTGAAGATGGTAGGCAGTTCACATGTCCTGCATGTAGTGGGACACAACATTGGATCCCCTGTCAGAGATAACTTCCTTAGGAAAACCTGCACTAGTAAAAATACCAAGTAGGGTCTTAGCCACAGCCTGAGCTGTAACAGTTCTCATAGGTATTGCTTCAGGATACCTGATAGCACGGTCTACTACAACCAGGATAAATCTGTTTCCTGAAGATGTTGGTAGGTCTAAGGCATCAGCAATGTTGTTTCCTACATTCTCAAAAGTGACTCCCACCACTGGGAGCGGCACCAAGGGTGCCACATTCTTGGTACTCCTCTTTCCAGAAATTTGGAATGAGTGACAGCTCCTACAGAACTTATCTACATCAGACCCCAACTTAGGCCAGTAGAAATATAAAGAGAGCCTTTCCTTGGTCTTCTTGAAACTCAAGTGACCAGCCAAAGGTATCTCATGGGCTAACTGTAGGAACTGGAGTCTGCTTTCAAGAGGCACTACAAGTCTTAGTCCCCTGGGATAGACTCAGTCGGTTCACTGTAGAAGAGGCCATCTTCTCAGTATAACCTATGCTTCCCTGGCTCTTGCCCATCCAGCTGGCAAGCTGCATGTTGGCGAAGACCTTCAAGAGTAGGACACTCTCTTTGACGTCAGCTGAAGTCTGCCCTACATGATCCACCTTCTGCCAGTAAAGACTGCAGCTCAAGTTGGTCTAAAGGATCCAAATCTCCAACAGGAGTGAACTCCTCTTCCAGCTCTGATTCCTCAGCAGCTGATTCAACCACACAAGGTTGTTCCACACACTCAGCCTCAGCTGGTGGAGGAGTCACAGGTATGTCTTTGGAAAGTCCTTTCGGGGATGTCCTTTTGGGTAGCACAGGAGTGCTGGCTGTTTTTTTCCTGGAGGTTTTAAGTTTCCATTTTTGCTCCTTCCTTTTTTGAAATTTCAGTCAGTGGGCCTCATTACGACCCAGGCGGTAAGGGGTTAACGGCACTGTAAAAGTTGTCGGCGCCATTAAACCCTTACCGCCTAATTACGAGGTCCCTTTGCGGGTCCCAACCTTAACGGCGGGTTTTAACAGCCGTTAAGGAAGGAACCCGCAAAGGGACTTTCGAGGTAATTACGGTACCGCAATTTGCGGTACCGTAATTACAGCCTTCCCCATTCCCATTGAGCCCTATGGGGGCAAAAATGGGAATGGGGAAGGGCCAATGCTGAATGGAGAATTACCGTCCCGCCAACCTTGGAATGGGGCGGTAATTCCGCCATTCACCATGGCAGAGTTGGTAAAATACCAGCATCAACCATGGCACTGATAGCCTCATGGTTAACGCCAGGGTCGTAATGAAGCCCAGTAAGTCCTGTGGACTGGGAGTTATAGTTTCAA
Organism: Ambystoma mexicanum; assembly: GCF_040938575.1. Taxonomy (NCBI): domain Eukaryota; kingdom Metazoa; phylum Chordata; class Amphibia; order Caudata; family Ambystomatidae; genus Ambystoma; species Ambystoma mexicanum. Next base: position 169,196,192 of record NC_090935.1, read on the forward strand.
CTATAATCTCCTCTTGAGAGACTTTTAAGGTACTCTCTCTGGCCTTCCTAGTCTGCTCCTGTTTCCTTTTGCTGGGAGGCTAGTGGGTGCTTGATACAACTCCAAGGGTTTTTAGGTCATTCCCCAACAGGACACTCCCAGGTACTTCACTCTGCACACTTACAGGTATCTTGAAATGCGTGTTATTGCACTGGATGAGAGCTGGTAACTGTGGAAACATTTGGACAGGGCCTCCAGCAAGCTTAGATATGTATTTAGGTGCCTTATCAACATCCTCTACCTTGAAACATGATTCATCAACTACAGTAATGCTGTCCCCAGTGTCTCTGATGGCAGGGTCTCCTGACCATTCACAAGAACACTGTCTTTGTAATACTCTTTAGTATAGTGTGGAATGGAATTGTAAACAACTAAGTTCTGCTGTTCCCACAGACCCAGGGATACTAAAGAAATACTGGCTGAGACGTTCATGGGTTCCTCAGCCAGTAAGTGAAAGTATCCACCTGCCATAGGTTCTTCATCCTCTGAGGAGAAGGCTAAGGAGACAGTTTGGATCCCTGAAGGTTTACCCTTACATCTAGGATCCCCTTTCACATGGTCAGTTGACCTACAAGCATAACATTTTCCAAATGTCTTTATGAATGGGGGTTTGTTCTGACCTCCCTCTGGTTTGGCACCAGGAGGTACACTAGCCTGATTCAGATTCCCTTGTGGCTTACCCTTCTTATGTTTGGGGCCCTGTTGTGGAGTGGGGGTATTGGAATTCTCTTTGTTATGTTTCTGGTGCTGCTTTCCCTCATCCTTCATCTGAGTTGCCCCGGAATCCTTGTGAATAGCCATGTTGGCAACCAACAAGTCAGCAGCCCTTGCTAACTTCTTTGGATCAATTTTCTTAGAGTCAACCAAGTGCTGCCTCAGCTCAGGAGTGCTGGGCCGTAAAGACCCCCGCATATGGAAACTAAGGCACAATCACCATATACTAGTGATACGACAGACACAAGGTTCGATTTTCCAAGTAATATGGTTTATTTCAAAGTACACTCAGTCAGCCAAATGGGGTCTAACGTCTCGCAACGTGTGTCACCCAGACCTCGTGAGACGCAAGAGAGCGAGCATCGCTCAAGCGGTGACATATATACAAACATACAATCTTTGAAGGCAAATCAGACCACCCATAATGTATCTTCTAGAGCTAGGGTTCGATGATTAACAATCATGACAAATATAACACATTATGACACGTTTCTTATTCAATCTAATTATACTTATTTTAGCAACAGTTGCAGAGACAGTTCTTTGTTATGGAGAACATAAAGCATTTGTTCAGCAGGGATATCAAGTTCATGAAAGAGATACATTCAATGGTATGTTATCTACCCGTTTCTATTTGTGAACTAGGGGTCAGCCTGTTCTGAGACAGATCCGCGAAGGAGGACCGCTAGAAGAATATAATTCATGCTTTTACTGCCTATTGCTACAGCTTTGGTGAGACAGGCCAGCACCTGGGTCGCTGATTAAATGCCGTTTCTGCTTGCCTCCAAGGACTGTGTGAGGGAGGAAAACAATGTATTTCTGTACTGTTTGGCATTCCTGTCCGGGTTGATCTTTCAACATGCAGGCTGTGGCCTTGAACCGTGTATGAGCTTTTAGAATAAAATACATTTTGCAAAGCACGAGACAGAACGCAAAGAAAAAGCAAATGGTGGATATTACACAAAATGGACGCCCTCTGGTTATACTGACGATTCTGTGTTTGTGATGTTTGTCACATGATGCTATTGGCTTCCGGCCAACCTAATATACATACATGATTAGGGTCTTTTCTAGACTAACAAACCCTTCCTTTTGGCTGTAAGCCAAGAGCATCATCCATACATTACGTCTTCATTTGACCATGTGTCTAATTCTGAACTATGCATGCTACTATAATCGTCATCGTCAACATTAATTGACATGAATTCCTTGATTGTTTCAATTTCGTGATTTATCGAATCTGTGAGGGGGTTTCACCTTTATTGCGTGTACACATTCATTTGTAATTTCAGAACAAAAGATTGTCAGGCAGTGTATGCAACAACAGCAGAACATGAGGATTCCAAGTATCGTGACTAAAATTGCAATTAGTTTCCATCCCCATGAACGCAGTAGTTCCCAGAACCATGTGCTTATGTTCAGATTCCAACCACCTGTGGGGACATGGATGTCAGAACTCAGGAAGTGCAATTTCTTCATTGCTTCAAAAATCATAGGGGAGGAGTCACTTACGAAAAACACAGCACGCTGACCACACGATTTTGCACACATACCCACGAAAGACAGGGCAAAGGGATTCAGTTCACTACAGCCAGCAATTCAATTCATAGGCCTGGGCCAAAGTCAACGGTTCAGAGTCTTTGTATAGGATAGCACAGTTCTAGTATTAAACGGTTAAGTCTTTGCCACTGATCTTAGAAGAATTTGGTCAGATTTCCGAACCGCGTTTGCACAGTACCTTTAAGGTGAAGAAGAGCTGTAGCTGAGGCAGTTGTTCCTGGCAGTTCGAGCAGATCTCGCTGTTCTTGAGCTTCAGTCGTGGGGGCAAGAAGGAGGACATCGGTAGGTCCCTGTACTGCCCACGGAAGAGGCCACAAGCTTGGCAAAATGTCGGTTTAAGGTGTGACTGCTGAAAGACCACAAACTGGTATCCTTCCCACTGGCTATCTGGTTTTCCACAGCACTCTGCAGAAAATTCGATCAGGAGGGGACGGTGTCCTGGAGGCTTGCGAGTTGGTTGTTCCCACCAAACTCAAGGGAAGAAGTTAACCTCGAAGGGCTTCTCTGTCGATGGAGTTTCAAGCAATTCAGACCTGCAGCAGGGCTTCACCGGTCGTCCAGGAGTTGCAGCAGTCGTCTTCCTTCAGCTTGTCTTCGGTTCTTTCGTTCCAGTGGTCGACTCTGCTTTCCAAGTCCCAGAGACCTGCTTTTAAACAGTTTTCCCCCATTAATTCCAGCCTGGCTGTCACTCACACAGCAGGGTGGCTGTCCTTGCTGGACAGCTAGCCAGCCAATCATGCCAGAGTGCATTCAGGTCTCCTAGGAGACTAAGCAAATGGAGTTTTGGCCACCTCCCTCACATCCTGTCCATCCCAATCACTCAGGCGCCAGAGGAGGTCTTCAGCAATGAAGCCCGCAAAAGGCCAACAAAGGGACCAAACCTGGTTTGGTGCACAGAGACAAACACAAGAAGGACCTTTCCAAAAAGAAATGTTGAAAAAAATCGACCGGAGTCTGTTTTTACAGATAGGTCTTGGGCGCCATTTTGAAAAAAAGTGGCTGACCCAATTTTTAACTACCATTGTTCGCGGTCGGGAAAAATCATGGTAGTTTGATCTAAACCACTGCGACCAGCCATTTCAAGTAGGAACGGGTAACATTTGACTGTTACATGAGTGCTTTGACTCAGGGGATGCTAGGCAACCCCTCAGGCACTCTATAGGAAGATAGTGTGTGCTGGGTCTATGAATTAAAGAGACTAGTAAAGTCAATTTAACTTTAAATGCTCTGGGAGACAGTAGTCAGTCCCAGAGAATGTATTTAAACCTCGGGAAGTCTGAAAGACATTCCTGTGCCACTGCACTGAAGGTGCTGTGTGACACACAGAAAAAGATGATGCCTATGGAGTTGTTTTAAAACTCCACAAACAAAGAACACAAAAGTAAAACACACATCAAAATACATGGAAGAGTGGGAAAAAAGGCTCACACTCTTCCCAGGTAAAAAATCAAATCCTAGAAATCCAGCAAAGTTGCTGGGGGTCTCAAAAGGTAAGGGAAATTAGCACATTCTTGAGAATTCTCCCTAACACTTTCTTTGAGAAACACATAAATAAAATGTCTTTTTACTCTAAGGGATGCACACAAATTTGCCCTTCCAAGGGCACTATCTCAGGGGTGTTATGTGGGCAAAGTGGATTGGCCCATTGTCATCATTGAATGGCACCTGGGATTTGGCGGGATCGTGTGCACTCCACAGTGGAAGGATTTTAGATGAAAAAAGATTGCACAAGCTGGGTATGTGCTGCCTCTCCACGTGTCCTTTGTCCAGCCACGCGCAAGCGGTATGTCTATGGCTGTGGATGGGGTGCTACCACCATGTCCACCGGGACGCCACACTTTGTTGCAACATTATGCAGGACACATGCTACCACAATACTCCTTCAGACTACTGGTGGTGCATATAGCAACACACCACCAGAGTAGTCAAGGGATCGGAAACGTGACTTCAGCACTCCAAATGTGTGCCATATTATGCCCTGAGTTGCAACATGAGCAGTGTTGTACGTTACCTCGGCAGGTGTGTTGGGGTTGCATATGGGCATCATCATGTATGTGCTCAGAGGGTAGGCACTGTCCCCTGTAGAGGGGTGAATGGTTGTCATTGGCATTTGTAGACAGTGTCTATTGTTCTGTGTGCAACATGCATGCATGGCACACATGGCTCACCAATGAGCCATGTGTTGCCATGCTTGCCAGCTTTCAGGGCCCGGTGTTGCGGGGACATCCTGAGGATGTAACTCTCATGTGTGCTACCAGGAAAGTTGGCATACTCTCATACTCTTCAGTACTTATGCCCTTGGCATCACACAAAACCTGAACATTGATGGATTGTCAATGTTTCAGGTTGCAGTAGATGTGCTCTGTTGCTCGAGGTGGACATAGAGCAACATGGGTTCAATCAATGGCACCTAGCTTTTTTGGGAAGTAAGGCACCCCTTACAAATCCTGGACCTCTGCTTGCCTTTGTGCCGGTGTTCTGGGCATATAGATATGCTGGCGGACAGAAGGACATGCAGTTACAATTGCCAATACCTGGTGTAAGCAGCAAGTATGAGAGATGTCACCTACTATGGTAGTGGTCCGCTGGAATGAGCCAATGGCCAAAAAATGCAGAGCAGTGAGCAACTTTTGCTAGGGGCTCAGTGCTTAGGAGCACATGGTGGGTGATGTGAGGTCATCTTCCCACTCTGTGACCAGGTCGAGGATGATATGGGGTTGGGGAGATCCACACCTGCCATAGACCTGGTCATCAGGCATCCTAAAAAGGCTTCTCCTTGGTTGAAAGATCTGGGCCCTGGCCATCCTCCTCCTCCTGTGGTGTCCCTGCATCATTGCTGCAACAAATGGTGCATTCATCGTGTCTGTTTACATGCGTTTGTTGATCACGTGTGCTTTTTATGCATTTCTTAGTGTGCTTGTTGACATTTATGCCTGCTATCGCGTGGCATAGGTGTTTTTGGATTTGCGTGTGCTTTTTCACGACCCATCATTCCATGTTCAATTACATGAATACATTTGTTTTGCGTGCGTATGGGCTGTGCGATTGTTGATGATGGAACGTCCCTCGTAACACCCAGATTTTCGCTTGTTCTTCCTAATTCCACCTGTTCCGTCACCTTTTTTGGTGGAAGTACTGGCCTGGTCGGCCCTTCTCTTGGAGTCTTGCGCAAGGCGTTCATCAAGTCACAGTGACGTGGTGGGCCAGTGCGGATTCCTCGCTAAACCACTTGTCTCAAAGACAGGGATTTGAACCCTTAAATCCGCTGTGGGCTTTTGCCTATAAAAGAGGGAATCTCCCACTCCTTCTTTGATTCACTCTTGGACAATAATATAAGCAATAATTAATTTGGACCTCTTTTGGGAAAGCTGATCTATTCAAAGCCTTCAGCCACTGAGGTGAACAAGGCCAAACCAAGGCAGAGGCATGTTCTGCCCTACCCTCTCCCATGGCACATTGGTTGTGACTCTTTCTGAGGACCTTTCACTATGCACCATTCCTTCCTAGTCTGGGAGAGCAGTACCAGACAGTACAAATTGTGTTCAGTGCCCCTGGAGGTGGTCTCACAGCAACTGGAGGACCATACCAGTCAAAGCTCCCTGTTCTGCTGCATTGAACTGGTTGAACCGCTATTCTAACCATATTCAATACAATTGAACCAAAGTGACTAGCCGGGGCTGCTTTTGGCACTACATCAAACTTAAACTACTGCTGCATTTAACCTATTGTACCTGCTTGCTGCCGCATCATGCCAATCAGAGCCTGTCTCCTGTTTGGCTTAAACAAATGACTCACCACTGTGGATCAAACTTGAATCACTGCCTCTTTGAACTGTGCATCAGAGTATCAAGGTAACTGCGTCGAACCAACTGACCTCCACTCGAACCGCTGGAGCATCTCACCACTCACCTACATGAATCACCACTGCCAAGATCTCAAATTGCACAACTCCCAATGTGATGCTGGTGAGTCATCCAAGATGCACAACCAGAATGCTGAATTTGAACTGCAGCCAGGTCCTGATTTGAACTGACTATATAACATACAAGTACACAGTGACCTCCTAACTAAGAGTATTTGGTTTCAGGAATTGGAATCCGTGGTGGGAGGCCACTGTCAAGATATTGAACTATACTGTATTAGTTTGCTTGATGTTCCACTTTTTTTGAAGGATCTGAACAGGAAATCCTGTATATTTGACTGTATTACCTCTCTGAATAGATTGGCAGTAATGTGTTAGTATGCAGTCTATTCACAAGTGGGTATTTTTGAGAATTGCCCTAGGAAATACCTTGTCACGCTTCGACTTCCCTCAGTTATATGTTTTATTTTGTATGTTCGTCTTGATTTGCTCCCGGTTTTGGTAAATACAGGAGCCTGGAGAGGAATTAAGAGATAGGAGCTTAACTGTAGGCTTTGTAACTCTCAGATTGAAACAGTGCGGCATATCCTGACAGACTGTCCTGTATTAGTTATTCTTTATGTAAGGGGATTTGCAAAATGTGCTGACTATGGGCCTCATTCCGACCTGGGCGCAAAGGGATAAAGGGCACCGTTAAGGACATTGGTGCCGGTAATCCCTTTGTGCCCTATTCCGAGGTCCCTTAGCGGGAGCCGAAAGGGACCAGGGAGCAAATAACAGTACTGCAAATTGCAGTACCGTTATTAGCTCCCTCCCCATTCCCATTGAGCCCTATGGGGTCTCAAATGGGAATGGGGATTGCCTTTTTCAATGGGGACTTACCGGTCCCACAAAGGTCGGACTACACCGGTAAGTCCCCTAATAGCACCATGGCTACCTCCAATCTCGGAATGAGGCTCTATGACACTGATCAGTTCTGGAGTATGCTGTATAGTGCAGAATCTTACGTTATCATGGCTGTGCCTTACCATGTTTGGCTTAAAATTAATGATGGTTACTCTTTGTGTAAGTGTTTAGCTTCTGATGTGATTTTAAAATCAACAGTTAAAAAAAATCCAAATTTGACATGTATTTTAAATGAAATGTTAAATCTTGACAAGTATTGTATCTACAATTGTACAATTTTACTAAATGTGTTATTCGTTTTATAGCATTGTATGTAATGTTTTAAAGTTTGCATGTGAAAGGTTGTCATATGACACCTAAATGCACCTTATATAAATAAAAAAAACATTTTAAACTGACTATATGCCAAGACGCTGCTTGACACTACAAGACTTACCGCTGCTTAAGCTTGGTCAACCAAAGGTAGCACAATACCTTGTTTGATGCTGGGAAGCCTCCTAAGAACAGCAGAAAGGTACTACTGACCCACAATATCCCCCTCTGGTCCTTCTTTGGGGCCTAGATGTTGGTTAGGTCACTTTTGCAGCGTGTAGCCACATAGCCTTTGGAACTCCTTATTGTCTTTTGAACCCTGTTTTCATTACAGGTAGTGCAGCATCTCTCATCTTTGCATATTATGTGTGAGCTCTTACAGTGGTGGGTTTTAATAGTGTTTCAATAGTTACTTGTACATTTGTGTGTTAAATAAAATATATATTTTTTATAGAACCTTGATTGGAATTCCCTTCATTTGGACAGTTATACATTTCTGTATGGCTCTCCACTGATCTACATAACACCCCTTCTGTATACCCTTCCTCCCTCAGCCCACTTACCACAAAAAGTGCTGGAGATGTGTCCCTTGGCTCTGCCTGCTTTACATGTCTGATGGAGAGCACTGTTGATCTGTAGATGTGCGGGGGACGGAGGGGGCAAAGAAGGTGGTTTAGCCCCTAGTAGACAGTATACTCCTGCAGAAAGACGTCATTTCGTCACAGTGTCAAACCCCTTTCCTGGAGGCTTATAGCTCGAATGTGGTCAACACCACCTCACAATTACACTATTCCACCATCCACTAGAGGCACACATCTAGGGCCAGAGGAAGAGTATTTTCTTTTGTCATGAATGACTATTATGTGTCCGCAAATATAACTAAATCAGTACTTCACCCCAATGTAAATGTTAGAGCTTTTGCCAGCAGAACGCCAACTCCAGAAAGCAAGAGGCAGTAGCTTCCCCACAGTAGCCGCAAACCTTGTAACACCCTACCAACCAAACTCAGGGCAGAAGCTCTAGACCTACCGAAAACAACTGAAAACCTAACTCTTTACAAGGGGTTTGTGTAACTATCTCCTGCCATACAACTAGCAAGCATGCCTCAGAAACTCAATTACCCTTAAATCCCACACATCACCCCTCACTAGGCCTCGTATCTGTAGGTATGCACCTATGCAAATAACTGTATTATTTATTGCCATATATGTAAATTGCCACGGTTAGGTAAATATGCAACTATGAAAATAACTGCAATATGTAATGCCAGTTTAATGCCATTTGATATCCTATGTAAGAAAAGCGCCTAGATGCCCTCCGGTTAGGTGCGCTATACAAATGCCAAAACAAATAAATAAATAAACCATATTTTTAACACATTGTTTCATTTCGTGGACACAAATGTTCATTTTCATTAAGAATACATTTGCTTGTTTTAGACTTTGCCATTTTTTGAAGAATAAGGATGTCGTTTGATAAAAAATCCATATGAATGAGACTATAGGGCATCATTACGAGTTTGGAGGTAGCCATGGGTCCGGGTTGTCACAGTAGGGACTTACCGGGTCATTTCAACCTTGGAGGACCCTGTAAGTCCCCATTCTGCAAACCATTCCCCATTCCCATTCGAGCCCTCATAGGGCTCAATGGGAATGGGGAAGAAGCTAATAACGGTCCCGCAAATAGCGGGCTCATTATTAGCTCCATGGTCCCTTAGCGGCTCGCGCTAAGGGACCTCAAAATGCGGCGGTAGGGGGTTAACGGCACCGGCATCCTTACAGGTGCCGTTAACCCCCTACCGCCGTACTCGTAATGAGGCCCAAAGTGTTTTTGTCAAAACAAACATGCTAGGCAAAAAAAGAGTTACTCCCTCTTGGCAAATACAAAATACAAATCGCTCACTTCACGTGGCATGCTTCATCTGGTGCTTGGTCTGTCTGGCACAGGCCTTAGAAGCTTTGTTCTGTGGGGGGTCGGCAGTGCAAAGTAGGACAAATAATAACCACATGGTTTACCTTCTCTTCTTCTCTGGGGTGGGGATCGGGGGGAGCAGGGTGTTTACCAAATTAACACAGAGACAACTACTTGGGTGATCTATTACGGATACATTGGATTTGATTTGTAGTTAGGAGAGTAAATCGAAGGCTCATAAAATGAGATGTCAATGTGTGTTGGGAAATGTAATCAAGTACAAGTAGGGGACACTGAACCCATTGTTTTATACCCCAATGATAGATGCAAAAATAATCCATATCACGAGTTCGAGGAGCATTTATCAATCCACTTTTTACACAGTAATGCTGTTTTAACACATGTAGGATTATGAATAAGGGTGTCTCTGGTGACTTCTAACTCAGAGAGAATATAAAAACTACAATGCCCAGAGATTCAGCTAGTAAATTCGTACACAGTGAATTAGGAGGAGGATCAAGGATTTCATGATAGAACGGCAGTTGTTTCAGTAACAAGACACTTCCGTGTTCAGCCCGCTGCATATCCCTTCCTTGGTGGCCATGTTGTAACTGAAGCACACACGTACTTTGTTTGCTTTTTCCATATATGTGTCCCAGCATTGGTCACGTTTTGCCTGCAGCCCGACCCATATTAGGTCACAGATGACTACACATATATCGACTTCCTATTGATGTTGGACTAATTCTCCTTTCTTCTCTTTTCATGTATGTTTAACAATTGCGACAATGGGCCTCATTACGAGTATGGAGGCAGCCATGCCCTTTATAAGGCCATGGCTTCTTCCTTACCATCTTCCAGCACTGGGTTCCTTCAATGAGGAATAACCGGGTAATTCCAACATTGAAGGACCCGGTAATTCCTCCTTGAAGTAACCAATCCCCATTCCCATTTGAGCCCCCAGAGGGCTCAATGGGAATGGGGTTGGAGCTAATAACGGGCCACTTAATAACGTTAGTTTACCAGACGTCTGTTCCAGGTCCCACAAGGGAACCTCGTAATTGTGCATCCCGTAATGAACGGTACGGGCAACCTTCATTACAGGAGCGCAAGCCTCGTAATCAGGCCTAATATGTGTTTTGAAGTATTTTCTGTATTTACAACAATGTACATTGCAGTGTCCTTTCTTGTTACACTTCGACTCTGTGTTTCTTATACACATCTGTTGAGTTTAGCACATGTTAAATTACGAAGAATGAAATAATTAGTATCAGAATGTTTGATTATATGTAATTAGTAAACATGAACACAATGAATGGTACAGCCAATTAAAAATAGCTGCCTTGATATATACAACTTGGAGCTTGATTTATTTGTTTATTAGTGTATGAATCCAGAATTCAACCTTGATGGGTTCAAACAGCAGATCAATTCTAACCAACAGATCTGACTAATTAATACCTACAGTAATCATGGTATGTTGAAACCAATACGTGGCTGCATCCATTTTGTTTCATAAACTTTGAGCCGTAACATAGGACCCTCCCTCCAGTTACCATCGTTTCACAACTAGCATTAGGACCCTGGAATGGGACGCTGGCTAATCTAGATGCTTAGAAAGTGGGTTGTATTGTCTGGAACAAGCCCACGTTTCCAGCAGCTTGGGGGCTGCTAACCAGCATCACCTTCCTTCCGTGATTCTCCTTCATTCCCCCCTCACCTCTTAAAACTGTGTAGATTTCCACATGGATGCTCAGATTTTTTTTGCTTTTGTTAAAAAAAGAAACACATCTTAATGTGCGGCCTGGCGCCGGGACAGTGCTTTCCTGAGTTTGTTTTCAATGTTGATGATGTCACAGTCAATCACATGGAAAACGGACTTGGAAACCATAGTGCTGTGTCGGGCCACACGGCTTGGTAAGCTTCTTTTCTAAAATTAAAAATAAACAGCATTAGAACCCACATAGGGAACTTCACGGGTGCTAATGGCAATAAAACCCTCAGCGGCATGCCGACCCTGTCGGTTTCAGCTTGGCCGCCTGCATTAAGGGACCCTTGCTTCGCTCAGGCCTTTAAAGGGCCATTACCAACAGGGTTGGTCCACCGCCTCCTGTCATATTGCCCCAGTATTGCCCAATTTATGATTCTAAACCACATTCTAAGCAGTCTGACAGCAACCGTCAGGAAAGCCAGGAACCAAACACGTTTCCCATCATCTTCACTTCCTCTTCTCTATGACACATATTCCACACCTCATCATACTGTTACCCTTGATGCCTGCATTTCACTACAACATTCAATGTTCCTTTATTTTTAAACTGCACCATCCACTTTAAACGCATGTGCCACTCTAACTTCTTGTAATCTTGTATGGTGCACTCAGCATCTATGTGATGTCATTGCTCTCTTCTTTTCCCTCTTAGTCTCTTACTCATTGTTCCCACATTATATGGTTGTTTTTTTAAAGGTAACTTGTTCCACGACTTCCCACTCATGCAGACATATTTTGTAAATATTGGATCTGTTCTTTACCTGAATAGCAAATTGTGTGTGTTTTTTCTAGTTCATTCATTTTGACCCACACTCTGATTTTGGTATTGATGGTAAATACACATAACATGTTCAAGTGTGTGTTCTTAGAGTCCATCACATTAGGGCCTGAAAAATATTATTGCATATATTGTTGTACTGCTTATATATGAGGTGCAATACCTAATTTATTTTGCATGCATTTTTTATCTGGTTCAAAAGGTTGTTGGAGTTATCCCTAATAATTTAGACTTGAAGTAAAGGATCTATTTCTTAGGCTTGTGCTGGCCATGAAATAATGCCCTAGTCAGAAAATTCCCCTTCAAGGTTTTCAAACAAGCCTAAAATGTCTAAGGGTGATGTGTCTGTCCTGTAAAATTCAACACATGTGACCTTACAATTAAAGGTTGTTCTATGTGATTGTATTAAATCATAGATCCACAAATCCCCCACCCATCGAATCCTGCTCACTTATCCCCATTCACTGAATCCCTCGCCACTCGTCCCAACCACTGAATCCCTTTTGTTGATCCCCTGCCCTCCTCACCACATACCCCTTCTTATCCCCCATCCACCATACCCAAGACACAATGCCCTGTGTCCCCACCCCCCTTGCCCACCTAATATGGCTCCTAAACCGAGTCCCACCCCACATGCCCCCTAAAACCTTTCCATCATTCAAACCTCTAAGATTTCCTTAATTCAAAGTTCTTGTCTCACTGCGCTCCACTACCTCGCTTCATTGAACACTGACTATCTCTAATAACCAACAAAGCTTTTGCAAACCCTGCTTTCAATGTGTGGACCAGTTGGTGGGCAGTAGTTTCGCTGAAGACTGATGGTGAATCCGAGTACACGAATATCCATACATCCAGATTCAACCAGGAACAATAATGAGAACAGTGCCTATCTTTAATCCAAACTAATCAGCAAAATAAGTTTCTTGCTTCTTTCTCAAGCTGTTGATCTGCCCAGGTAAGACTTTCATGCATAGTCACTCCCCTATATTTAAACATGGTCACCATGTTCAATACAGAGAGAGTGATAATGTAGGTTATGCAGTTGGCAAATTCTCATCATTTACTTTTTGCCAATTTTGATTTCCACCACGTTTCACCACGTTTCACGTTTACAAATATTCGGAAGAGGTAAGAATCTCATAAAAATCCCTCTGCATTTAATCCAGCCAAGTGATATCACTGGCATAGGGTAACTATTGACGATGTCTCATTCCGAGCTTTGTCAGAAATGTATACAAACCTGTTTCAATTAGTGTGGAATTACTACCAGGAACACATTAAAAAAGCAGAGTGGCCAACACACAAGACTACTTAAAAAACTGGCTTGCGCTAATGTCATCCTTGAGTCTGCCAGTACTGTCCAATCAAACTAGTACAAGTCCTTGATCATGGATAACAATAAGGAAATTAGGAAAAGCAAGGCCCATCCCCGGCATCTGTATACTTTTCCAAGGTTCTCTCCAATTTACACAAATAAATCAAATAGTTAAATCTCTGCCTGGAGCGAAGACAGATGGTTTTTATTGCGTTATTGGTAATGATGGTTAAAGCCGTACTACTCTCACTTGTGGGCATGCCTGCCCCAGATGCTGCTAGTTTCAGAGGATGCAAGAGGTCTCTGCCCATGCTACCTTTGCTTCTTGAAACATTCTGCAGAAGAGTTTCCCTGAAGTATCAACCTTTCAATGAGTTAGGTCTATTATCTTAGGACCTTTATTTGTTAAAGAGGTAGGAGCTTCTCAGACCCTCAATGAGCCCCTTCAGAAAATCAGTGATTGCTATACTATTGTCGCAGGACAGAGGCCTGAGAGAGAAGACATTTGCCTGCACCCACTTGGTTTAACAGATCATTACATATGCCGGCCCTACCAGGAGCCCGAGAGGTTTTCAGCGAATGGATCAAGTATCCTGGGAAGTGACTTGATGTCAAAGTGACACTCATACCAGCGTAGCCTCAGGAGGAACATGGAGCTGCAAAGTGAGATTGAAGTGACGATGACCAATATGTTATACTGATCACACATAAAAATTGCAGCAGGCTGCATCTTTTCATTCATGAGTGATCTACCAACAAGAGTCAAGGACAACTTACATCCATCTATCCATCCAGATGTCAGCCAGAACCTGCTGGTACAGGAGAGGCAGGGGGAAGGCAGCTAAAGACGTCCTGCCTGCATGGTGATATGGACCCATGGCCTTTTCAGCATCCACACTTGGGAATCCAACAAGACCATTGTGCAACACAACAAACATGTTCCCAGTGCACTGACCTCTAAGTCTGATCGCTAGTCTCTGTGGCAGCATGACAGCCACTCACATGGTGACGATGACCAGGGCTGGGACAGGCATATGTGTGCCTTGTGCAAGACCACCAGCTCCATCACAAGACACAGCTAGGGCCAATTACAAGTGAAGCAACTTTAACATATGCATCTGGACCTAGACTCCCCATGTCTAGTGCCACCAGACTTGCCCCACAATGATTCTTCGTTAAAGGATGTGAACTGAACACATTTCATTCGCAGGAAACTGTAAGTGACTTCAATTCACCACTCATACTAAGTCAATGTCTAGTCTGGGATGCCCAATGGAAGCCCTTATTTATATATTTTATGTCAAAGTGCTTTAAATCTGGATGATGAACCCTTATAAAACGCCCCTCTCTTTGAATCCTCCTGACCTCACTGAGCCAAGAAGTAGGTTTGTTTTTCAAATTAAAAGGTTTATTTGAAGAATTAAACAATATATATATCACACTTTTATGAACAAAAGAATATCTGAATAGCACACTTATGAATATGGACGGTAATCAACAAGGGGTAATATTACAAAATTGACAATCTCTTTAATCACTTAGGAGTATGAATATGAAGGATACTGTAGCAGAGAATACCTTATATGATTCAAGGAAATGCAATAATGGGAAAGAATGCAACACAGAAATAGACTTGATATGATTTAATTCAAAAGATAATATGGTCACTTTTTCCCCTGTGACTACTCACTCCCCCCCTATGCAATATGAAGAGATGGAAATGAGGGCACACAGGTTTCAGGACTACAATCACTAATGCAGTTCAATTCCAGTTCCCTCAGCAAGCTTAGAGAAAACAGGTATGATTTTAAAACACAGGTCAAAACGCTTTTGAATGTGATTGCAATGGATGGGAAAATCTGCTAAATTGATTTTAATTCACTAAAAGAGATTCAGGACGAGTGATAGTTACTTGAGATTGGTTCAGGTCAACACTAGCAATGATTCATGAATGATTATCAAATTGAAAACGAATTTCAGCAATTGAGAACAAGGAGCAGCTATTTTGACAGAAAAATGAAATTGAGCCAAATTGCAATTCGCTGCAATTTTTCCGTGTGTGTAAATCGCGATTACGGAAAAACAATAATGAGGATCTTAGCTTTAAAATGACAGTTACATTTTGCTTCTAGGATGTGAAGTTCAAAAGTTACGGATGTTTTTGTGAAGGTAGATTTTGCAGAAATAAAGTGAAGATTTCAGAAATGACAGATGCGCTTTAGAGATTTGGAATAAACAGGATGGACACAAGATTCTATAATGCAGATCTGGACTGGTTAAAATGGTTGGAAGAGGATTACTTTAAACTAAGAGATTGGTTATGGACAGTTCTAGACTAGAAACTCTTTCCTAGCTTTGGAATGGAATGGGCCTCGTCAAAGATCTGGTCAAGGGGTTTGGCTTCACTCTCGCTACCGGACAGGTCTCAGGCCCTCTGGGTTCTGCGTTCAGCACTGCAAGTCGTCTGCGGCCTCTTGAACTGGATCTGACAGGTCTTGGCTTATAGCACTGCTTTCGGGGTCTGGACCTTGGTTCTAGCACAGGGTCCTTGGCTACAACAGAACAGCTCAGCCCGGCTGTTGAATGTGAGAATCAGGTTGCTAGATTCTACATGCCTGCTGAGAAGAGTTCAGCTTTTGGTTTAGACCTCTCTGCTTCAAGGTTCTAGAGTTTGGGTTTGGGTCTCTGGATCTAGATCTGGAGTCTGGAGTCTCTGTCTGGATATTGTCTCGATCTGGTCTGGCAGAGTGCTTCACAGGAATCGGTGAGTAGTGGAAAAAAGAGTGTTCCTTATCTGTCCTAAACAGTCTCTTTTTATGTGTTTCCAAAGTAGGTGGGTAGGCTGATTCTCTATGCCCAACCCCCTAAGGATTCGATAGGTTAGAGAATTCTCTGCCCCCTGGCTGGAGAAAGAATCAGCGTGTCTCCGGGTGTCATGTTTATGGCTTAACTGAAATCCCTCCCCTTTGCTTTTACAGAGAAAATCAATTGTGCCCAAAAAACATATTTCCCAGATACACACGGTCTTCATAATAAATATACACATCACAAAGTACATTCTTGTCCAACTCTGATCTTCCTAAGAGCTCTAGTTCAGAAATGACAACTTATTCGCGCTTTTGGTGGGTTTCCCAATATTGGTTCTGCACCAAATTTTACACAAACATACATATCCTCTCTGGGCACATTCCTGTAAATTCCTATGTTCATAGCAAAAACACTGCAGCTGTGATATTAATAATTCCGGGGTTTGGTCTCAGAACATCACACGGCGTCCAGCTTAGTCTTAAATTGTGGGTGAATTTTTCATTTTAAGAATACCAAAGATTCATATTTCTGTCAGCTTGGTAAAATTTGTTATACGCAATTTTATAAAACATATATTTGCTGGGCTACCTGAATCCACATTGTTTTGTCCCCGCCCCCAGAGCTGGCTGACTCAGAGGGTCACATGTCTTGTTTCTCCCAGAGCAGTTGTTGACCAGCCACACCCAAATCAGCATATTGCATTCATCCCAAAGCCCCCATTGTCTTGACTGAGAGCAACATGCCAGGGTGCCTTGGCTAGTTCCTGTTCACACCAGCTTGTCAATCTCTTATCCAAGGGCAGAGGAGGCTTCCTTTGTCCAGGGAAAAGGTGTGAAGGGTTCTCAGGGGAAGCAAGCCTTTTGGAGTTTAACTGCATCAAGTTACTTTCTGATCAATTGTAACATACTTCCTTGTGAAAAGATATAACATTTATACACTTAAAATAAGCAACATATCTTAAATCAAGTCTTTTTCCACATTCAATCAATGTGTGGCACTCTATATGGCATTTTGATGGAATTCTCTTATTTGGCATATTTAACTTCTGAAACACAGCTCTCCTGTCAGAATTATAAATCGACAGCACCTAACAGTGGCGAGTAACGGTACTACACCCATTTTGACAGCTGTCTTTCCATCAATATCTTTAAAATAGGATTTTGTTCTGAGAACATATGATTTTTGCTGACATTGTATTGATGTGGATTCTTGCAGTAGAGTAATTTGGAACACCCAACAAAGAGGTTGGATCTTTTAGGTGATTTGTGAGCCATGATTTTAGCAAATTTGACACCAAATAAAAACAGATTTTTGAACAGCTCTGTATTCCTTTTGCAATCAGCATTGCTATTTCCAAGTGGTTTCAGGCTGCTTTGTGGGTAGCCCAATGGTGGTTTTTGGCAATGATCTCCTGTGCTCACTAAGATAGGCAAAAGTGGATGGCAGCCTATTTTTCAGGTTTTCACTCTGCATTTTCTGGTAATTTCTAGCGGGCAGCATGCTTTCCAGTGGCCATTATGATGTTTCTGCTGCCAGCAATGCCTAGTGATGTTGCAGGTCTTGGATGAGTGGGTTGAGACATCCCACACCCCCCCTCGTGTGATGGCCGTTGTGCTTTTATCGATGGAACTTTGCAAGACTGGGATGTCCACATCATCTCTCCGGATTCCACAAATTGCAAAGTTCAGCATCTTTTCCTCCATCAGAGGTGGATCGATCGGTTCTCCTCGCCAGTCCTGATGGGAGTATTGAGCGATAACCCGGGCCCCTCGGATCTTTGCTGCCGGTCCCCAGGTCGTCCTCCTTGGTCAGTCTCCATGGTTTCTCTTTCCAAGGATGACAAAGCAAAAAGGCAACAACAAATTCGTAGACATTTCCCCACCACTATAAATGTAGTGGGGCGGGCATATACATTTTGTAAATCAGGAGACATTTGCATTCTTATTGTTGTATTTTATAGACTATGTGTGGAATGGTTTTAGAGTTGGAATTTTATTTATCTGGAGTGTCCCCCTCTCGGGTTCCAGAGAACTCCTCCAGTTGCTGCAGATTGTGCCTGGGATGGCAACACTTTAGCTGATTAATATGGACCCACTTATCTTCCCCCTCTGCAAAACTGCCTTTGGGGATGCGGATCTTGTAGGCGACTGGTGAGATCTTGTCTACAATTTCAAAAGGTCCCTTCCAGGTAGGCAGACATTTTCGCTGTTTGGCCTGGTTCCTTTGGAAATTGTATAGATAGACCCGGTCTCCTACATTGTATTTTTTCCTGGTAGTCTTCAAGTCATAGTGGGTCTTCATGCTATCGGCTTATCTTTCTAGATTCCGCTGAGCATAGGCAAAAGCATGTTGAAGGTGTTTTCTTAAATTTTCAACATACTCATGAGTTGTGGAGGCATTGATCAATGTCTGCTCTTGGGTCGTATAAAGCAGATGCTGGGGAAGCACCATCTTGTGTCCAGTCATCAACTCAAACAGTGACATTTTAGTTGCAGATGAAGGGGTAGATCTGATGGCCATTTGGACAAGAGGTAATCGGATATCCCAACTTGGCCCAGAATCTGCCACAAGCTTTTTTAAGATGCTCACAATGGTTTTGTTGTAACGTTCTACTGCCCCACTAGAGGCTAGCCGGTAAGCAATATGTAGCTTCCTTTTAACCCCAAGTACCTCCCACATCTTTGTCATTAGTTCACTGGTGAAATGGCTACCTCTGTCCGACTCAATCCTTTGGGATAGTCCAAAACGCGAAAAGATGTGATTGATCATCAGGGCAGCTGCTGTTTCTGCCTTGCAGTTTGGGGCCGGGAGAGATTCTACCCATTTAGTAAATAAGCATGTCACAGTCAACATGTACTTATTCCCCCTAGAGGAGCGAATCACAGGCCCAATGAAGTCGAATTGTAAATCCAACCATGGCAGTGTGATCCCCCTCTTTTGGAGAGGCGCACGGTGTGTGAGGGATGTTGGCTGAAATTGTGTACACACAAGATACCCCTTCAAGTATTGGTTGAGGTCCTGACCCATGTGTGGCCAGTATGCAACCTCTCTTAAGATCTCAAGTGTTGTATGAAATACCCTATGACCGGCTGTGGCCGTATCATGGCCGTGACTTAACATCAGGCTTTGGAATGAGGTAGGAACAACCCACTGATAATGGCCAGCTAGGGATTTCCTTACCAACAAACCGTCTTGGATTGCGAACATTTTTGGACATTTCATCAACACTCTGAGGTCCTCTTTCCCTATGTAATCGGTATCCGTCAGGGGAAAGTTCTCAGGGTCCTCAATGTGTTGGTAAAACTTACCAATTATTGGGTCCCCTTTGTGAGCTGTAATCAAATCAGCATCTGGGGTCTCCTTACTCCATTGTGCAGTTGAACGATCATTGTGAGCATTTGTCTGGGACCTAGTGATAGCAGTGACCTGGATTTCCCCCAACAGGGACTCAATCTCAATTAGATCCCCTTGGATGGCCCCAGTTTTGGCCAGCTGATCAGCTAAGTCATTTCCAGTTTTGTCTGGTCCCTCTACTTTGGAATGACCCTTGATCTTTTTCCAGTAGATGGTCAACCCATTCAAGGTGGCCAGATAATCAATATTTTGGAATAACTTCCCATGTTTCAGGGGTTTGTTATTAGCACATAGCATGCCTCTGGTTTTCCAGTTAACCAGGTGCTCCACGAACCCGTTCCGTACATAATCTGAATCTGTGATTATGACCAGTTCGTGGAGTTGATGTTGGACAGCAATGAGGATGGCTTGATGCACAGCCATCAACTCTACCACTTGACTACTTTGTGGACCAATCTTGTACCTAGCCGAGGGTTCTGGGGAATCATTCACCCATGCATTCCCAACGCCGGCCACAAGTTTTTTTTCCCCATTGTTGTCAACATGGTAAGAGCATCCATCCATATAGACAGTGGGCATTCCCACACTTGTCTTCTTCAAAGACTTTGTGTGGGGAATTGAGGTATGCCTCCATGTTGTCCTTGAGTTTTAGACTTTCGTCCTCAAGACAGTTTTCTCTGGCACAATCATGCAAGTCAGCCAGACTTTGCGCAAGGGGACTCTTCTTGTTTTGGCCATATCTGACCTCCACAGGAAAGTCTTGCATTGACAGAATCCAGGAAGTAATTCGGGAATTACTCACATTTGCGGCCCAGATTCTGTCACTTTGGAGATATTGCAGAGGCTGGTGTGGAGTCTCCACTATGTTGTGTTCCCCCTGGATAAACGGGCGGTAATTCTTCAATGCCCACACCGTTGCCAGGAGTGCCTTCACACAATCGTTGAATTTTTCCTCCACAGAGGATAAAGTTTTGCTCGCATAGGTGATTAATTTATTGACCTTGTCATGCTTTTGGTATAATACTGCAGTCAAGCATGTATTAGAGAACCCTGTCTCCAAGAAAAACTCCTTGATTCTGACAGGGTGGGCTAGGCAAGCGCTTGTGAGAGGCTTCTTTTGAGTTGTCTTACTGCCTCGGCTTGTTCTGGAACCCATTCCCACTTGACCCCCCCCTTCAAAAGATGAAACAGGGGTCTGGTGATCTCTGTGTAGCCCTCAATGAACTTTCTGCTGTAATTAGTCAGTCCAAGGAGGCTCCTTAGTTCCCGCAGAGTTGTGGGGTCCTTCAGTTTCTGGAGCGCTTCCATTTTCTTTTCCTGGGGACAGAGAGCCTGAGGAGTAATCTCATGACCGAAGAAATTAACACGGGTTCTACACCACTGTGCTTTCTGAAAGATACATTTTGCTCCGGCGGCCCTCAACTGTGTCAGAACATAATGGATCTCCGCTATGTGTTCCTCAATAGTTGAGCTCTTGATGAGGACATCATCTACATAGGCCAGGTTACCCCTCTCACCCAGGTCGGGCATGGCCTTATGCAGAAAAATGTTGAACTCATTGCCGTAGTTGAGCTATCCGAAGGGAGTCTGGGTCCAGGTTTACTGTTGGTCCCCAAAGGTAAAAGCCAGCTTGTATTGGTCCTCCCTACTGACAGGCACAGTCCAGTATCCATTGGTCAGGTCTATTGCAGCGAATACCTGTGACCCCTGGATCTGGGCCAGTCCTTGGTCAATGTAGGGAAGAGGCCATCAGGAAGTATGGACACGTTTGTTGAGCTCCCTAAGGTCGGCACAGAGTCTCCACTGGCCGTTTGGCTTCAATATCCCCAGCACCGGATTATTGAAGGTGCTGTGGACTGGACGGAGTATCCCGCGGGACTCAAGGTTCTTAATTATTTCAGTAAGGGACTCCATTGATGCGAGAGGCAAGTGATATTTCTTCACAAACACTGGAGTCATGACAAGATCCGTGGGAATTGTTGTGTGGATGTCGGTGCGACCACAGTCATATGAGTTCACAGCAACGAGATCTTGAAAATCCAAGAAGACTTGTTTCAGCCTTTGCTTCTGCTCCAGAGTCACACAAGCATCAGCTAGGGTGACTCTCTCTTTAACCATCTACCTGAAGCCTGGAAAGACTTCTGGTTTCGCTATCTCAGCGGCCTCCTCCAGCTGGGTGGAGAAGTCCCTGGTCAGAGTGCAGATTTGGACTGGTGGCTTCAGGTGGGAAAGGCAGTCCTCATGGACCTGGAAAATCACCTCATCCATCCTGAAGTCACAAGTCACATCTTCCTTACCATAAGGGCAGGAGTGTACACCCGGAAGTTCCCTCCGTGCCAGGAAAAGATCCTGTCTGGTGTTGTATTGTCATCACTGTCACTGTCAAAACAGTCCTTGGGGATTGGTCCTAACAGTTAATTCCCTAAATCTATGGAGAAATGTCAGTCATCAACGGCCATTCCAATAATGGCGCCTGCGACTAGAGTGATACTCTTTAAGTCGCTGTTATCCACCTCTATTGGAATGGTGTCATATTCTATATTGACTAATGGTGTTGGGTTTACCCCCAACCCTTGCTGTTGGAGAGAAGCATTTAGATGAATATAAGCATCAGGGTTTTTCAATTTCTGTCTTCTTTTAACTTTCACTTCCAGGGAGAATTGTCAGGTCCTTTCTGGGATTGTGACTTCCTCTCCAATCTGAATTTCCACTGCATAAGGTAGCAATTGAGCTGACCTAAATTCTTTCTCTGGATCATCAAAGCCCATGGGATTATCCCCTATTCGGGACCAAGCTTTGAAGTTTATTAGGTCCAAACTAATGGCAAAGCGATTGAGAATATCACTGCCTAAGTAAAAGGCGGCAGTGACGTCTCGCACGACCCAACAATTATGGACTATGCTCTTGTCGCCAATGGAGATTTTGAGCATACACCTGCTTGGCAGGAGATGTTTGGATTTGGGTGCTTCCAAATCCATTTCCCATTTGTCTATCAGTTTGAATGTGGGAATGGCTGGATCTTTTGGGAGTTGGCGGAACATGGCTTCGCTGATGAAGCTCTTACCGTTGTTCACACACACTCGGGCGAGAACATAGTCCTTCCGATCATTTAACTGAACAGGGATGAACAACTGCTCCCCAATTTGCTGAACATCAGCCAGACTTTGAGCTGATTTCACATCTTTCTGGACTATGGCAGCGGGAATGTCTGATTGTGGATTGGTAAAGGGTTTCAGAGTATTTCCTTCCAGTGTGGAATACCACCTTAAATTGGAAGGGAGGTTGATTTTCAGAAATAGAGATGACCCCCCATCACCAGTCTGTTGTCCTCCTGGTATTACTGTCACGTCTGGAATTTGGTTGTTCTGGAAGTTAAATTCTACTTGGTCTGATTTTTGTTCAACCATGTGGCATGTGCCGTTTAGACTAACATGGTTCACACTCTGTTTCAATTTTATGGGTCGGCTAGTCTGGGTTCAGAGGACCTTGTCTATTAGGGGTGACAACCTTCTCAGGAGTAAACAAGGGGTGCCCTGTGGGGTCATTACTATGATCGGGTGTTTCACCTTGTGTCGCCCAATTTTAATGTCCAAATCCGCAGTCCCCTCGACGGGAATTTCCTTCCCGTCAAAGTTCTGAAGATGTCCAGGAAGAGAGGTGAGAGGGATTTGGTAATTCTCCCCACTTCCTGAATTTAGTTCATCAAAGGCCTTTTTGGATAGAAGGGTAGCTTGGGATCCAGTGTCCACCAGTGCCAAAATTGTCCCCTGCCCCTGTACATGTACCGGGGCATAGTATCTTCCCTCCTTCTCCGCAAGTGGGCACAGATAATGTACTTTTTTGGACAACTGGCGGGCTAATTTTCTGGTTTTGGACATGGAGAGAGAAGAGATTTGGGGAGAATTCTGTGGAGAGCCTTGGGAATCTGAAAGAAAAAGTTTGCAACTGGAGATAGGAGACGTTTTGGGTTTCCCTGGTTCCAGTTCTGGGCCACCCCCCTTTTTTTGGAGGCAGTCACCAGGATGGGTTTGAACCAGGGGATTTTGATGTTGTTGGCTCTGGGATGGGATGATGGGCGGCGCTAGCTCAGTCCCCACATCTACCCATTCTGGATTTGAATCCCTCGGGACCCATTTTTCTTTGGGAGGAGTTCCCCCATCTCTGAAAGAGAAGATCCTTTTCCCAGGATCCTCTGAGGATCCCTCTCCCTCAAATTAGAAGATCTGTATCTCCTCCACAAAATGGGTCTGTTTGGGTCCTTTGTTTCTCCTACCCCCTCTCTGCTCCTTGGGTGGCAGACTTTCAGGGGTAGGAGATTTTATTTCCAGTTCCTGGGTTTCCAGGAGCTTTTTAAAAGTGGGGTAGGAAGCTTCCTCCAAGGCCTTACACTCCCCTTCTCCTTGTGTCTCCTCCCTGGGAACCGGTGGGTTGTCGGGGTGCTACCCCGTCATTGTTCTAGAGCACCAGGTCCAGAGTTTGGGGCATTCTGTGCCAGAATGCCCATCTGAGGGTTCTGCTGAGCCCTCAGCATGCGACCCAGATCCTGTGCCATATTTTGGACCTGGCGCTCTAACTGTGAAACCAGCTCGGGATGATACAGGGATCTGTTTTCTCCCCTGGGCTGATCCCGGGAAGGGTAGCTATCCCTTCTCTTGTCGTTCCCTGGGTTGGGAGATTTGGGTACCCCTCACCCTTGGCCTCCCCTCTACTGGATTAGGTGGTCTGGGCTCAGGGAAGTGGGGAAAGAAGGATGGATGATTTTGAGGTTGGACATTTTTTGGATACCTGGGGAAAAAGTTCTGCCCAGGATTTGGTGAATTTCTGCCCTCCTGGGGGAAGTTAGGAGGGAAGTTCCCTGGGTTAGGTGCTTGGTTGGATCCCCCCCTGGGCTGGAGGAGTCCACACATAACCCAGGATGGGTCGGTTTCCCTTGTAGCAGGGACTTACATAGTCAGGGGAGTGAGGGACCCCATTTGTGGGACTGGGACTACCTCCTTGACTCGCTGTCTGTGACTAGCCCGAGGGCCTTCTGGGCTTGGAATGATTCAGTGGAGGCAGGTTTATAGGCCCCCATCTCCAAATCTAAAATGGGGGCAACCTTTACCTCTGCCACCTTAGCAGCGGCAGACTGCTGGTCGGTTTGGGGCTTTTCGGAGCATTAGTTTTATTTTCTATGGGCTTCTGCACCTCATAGATTCAGGTGGCCTGTGCAATGACCCAGTCTAGTGACATTTTCACATGAAAATCTCTCACTAGCTGTGTCGTGATGTATTTGGGTAAGGCATGGAAAAAAAGTGTTAACAAATTCTTTACTGTCCATGCGCACCCTTTTGGTAGTCTGCACAAAGGCACGCTTCAACTCCTGCACAAATTCTTGTGGGGCCTGATCCTCCCCACATTGCAAATTGTAGGCTGCCTTGCGAGCCTCTTGTGGATTTCTATGAACAGAAAAGTGCTTTAAGATGGCCGCCCTATATGTGGACCATCTTGAATGGTTTTGATCCTCCAGCCCCGCAAAGAAACTGGAGTATTCTTTGGAGAATGTCCATTGTACGTACTCAATGCAGCTACTGCTGTCTTTCAAATGGAAAGTCTCCATCATTTGCTCAAAGAGCTCCAAGTGTTCCCAAACAGAATACTTGGAGTTCTTATGATAAGGAGTGATGTCACTCCTTATTGCATTGATCTGTTTTAAGGGGTCCTTAAGCAACACCCTTTTTGCCTTATTGGCCTTCTTGGTTCAGGTAACCCGGTCCATTCATCATCTGACTCAGAAGCACTGCTCCCAGAGGTACCCGTCTGATCTTCCAGGTTTTCCCGGATTCTGCGAGCATCGGAATGGCTGGCAGAATGTGGGGACCTAGTCTCCTGTGTCCTGAGATGCTCAGAGGAGTGTTCTGATTCCTCTTTGCTGCCCGGATTTGATGGGTACCCCCCCACTGACCTAACTGGGCAGAGGTTTTTAGGATGCCCTTAGTGGGGCTACTCTCATGGGGTCCCCTGCTAAATTACACTGTACTTATATGCCCATACCCGGATGCCCGCCCATCCATTCCTGGGAGGTACTGGCCTATGAGCCCCATACTTCTGGCTGGATAGTAATCTGCCATCCCCTTGGCCCTGGGATCATGTGCGCCTGGGGACATGGAGGTGGCAGAGTCCAGGGACTGGGAGAGGTGAAGGTCTCTGATACATGGGCTCCTGAGGTTATGCTCAGGTGTTTCCCTTTTCCAGTGAACCTAATCTTTATCAGCCCCTGCTCACTTTTGCCATGCAAAGCCTGTGCTTTCAGTTCCTCAATCAAGGTCTTACTAGACTCTATCAGTCTCTCCTGCATGGCTACCTGTTGCTGGAGCCTATCATTGTGCTGACAGAGACCCTCATTTTCCCTCTGTGCTTCCTGGTTGGTCCTGGAGTACTGGGTCAGTCTTTGCTGCAGGAGGGTTACCTCCGGAGTCCCGTCCCTAATGGCCTGCTCCTTTCATGCCAGAGCATCTTCCACCCTCCTGGTGTGCTCCAACAAGTTTTGATGCTCTTTTTGGAGATCACCCAGTCCCCCAGAGGGCCAGGTGATTTTCTTCCAGCTTCCCTTTTAAGTGGCAGACTTCCTGGCCTAAGGTGTCCCTTTCCTGAGCAAGAGCCTGCCTCTGTGCCACCAGGTCTTCCCTCTGCCTTTGAAGGGCACCCGCTTTCTGGCGCTCTTCATCAAACTCTGCCTGGGTGTCCAGGTCTTTCAAAATCAATGTATTGCTCAAATCTTTTTCTTTATCCAATTGGTTTTGCAGGGTGGCTACCTGCTTTGTGCATGCCCTTTTGAAATCTATCTGTTGTTCCAGCTTTTTCTGGCTCTGCAGTAGGGAGTCCAAACCTTCTTGATACTCCTTCTGCAAGGCCAGAATTCTGGCATCCTGGTCTGCCCTTTCCTGTTGCAGGATGCCCATGTCCTCTTTTATTTTAATTAGATACTGCCTACTTTCGTTTTCTGACTCCTGGCTCCTCTGCAGCCTGTGCTCAGAAGAGTCCAGATCAGATTTGACCTTCTCTAATGCCATCAGTTGCCTACTTGCCAGATCTTGGCCTTCAGCACATTTGTCCTGTATGGCTCCCATAGATAAATATAAATATGCCGCTACCCTGGCAATCTTGCTGTGCTCATCCTTGGCCTTCGGGGCCATATATAGTTTACTCAGGGCCACATGTAAGGGACTCCAGATATCTAACCCAGTTGCAGTGACCTGTTGTGTGATCGCTGGCAACCACACATTCTGGTCCTGCTCAGTCCACTCACCTCCCACAAATAGCTTATGTAAGAGGTGCTCTCTAGCTATCTTGATATCTACCAATGTCACCATTCTGTAAATTGATTTCCTTCCATACTTACAGAAGTTTGTTATTTTATTTTGCAAAACAGACAGTTTCCTTAGAGCGTTCCCTTTTGAGGGGTGCTTTTACAGTGTAACACAGCGTAGTAGCCCAACAGGATTTATGTATCCTGTCAGTTAGCACACTGTATTAAGCTGCACAAGTGGTAGATCTAATCTAGAATCCCCCGCTACCGAGCCCCCAATCTGTAAGTGACTTCAATTCAGCACTCCAACTAAGTCAATGCCTAGTCTGGGATGCCCAATGGAAGCCCTTGTTTATATATTTTTATGTCAAAGTTCTTTAAATCTGGATGATGAACCCTTATCTAACGCCCCTCTCTTTGAATCCCCCTGACCTCACTGAGCCAAGAAGTAGGTTTGTTTTGCAAATTAAAAGGTTTATTTGAAGAATTAAACAATATATATATATATATATATTCAGTGAAAAAACTTTGTTAAAGGGACGTTATCAGTGATGTCATCAATGACATTTGTGATGTCATCTTTGATGTCCTGGGTGTTAGTCTTAGCAGAGCACGGTGGTGGCGCGAGTTATGGTTGCTTAGCTTACCATAACTGACGAATTTCAAGGTTTTTTTTCGGTTTTACATGGAACCATAACGTCCCTTTGACAAAGTTTTTGCACTGAATTTCATAGGTTTTTATCAGCGCAATTTAACCATAACCTCCCTTTAACAAAGTTTTTTCACTGAATTTGAAAGGTTTTTAGCAGCGCAACTTAACCATAATGTCCCTTTAACAAAGTTTTTTCACTGAATTTCATTGGTTTTTAGCAGCGCAACTTAACCATAACGTCCCTTTAATTAAGTTTTTTCACTGAATTTCATAGGTTTTTAACAGCGCAACTTAACCATAACGTCCCTTTAACAAAGTTTTTTCACTGAATTTCTTAGGTTTTTAGTAGTGCAACTTAACCATAACATCCATTTAACAAAGTTTTTTCACTGAATTTCATAGGTTTTTAGTAGTGCAACTTAACAATAATGACTTTGACTTTATATACATATCATATGGAACTGACTGAATCTCTTCTACTGTACTTGATGTCCGCAAACTCATTTAATGTTCGCGGACATGTTCGAAGAACAGTACCACTACCTAAAAACTCTGGGGAGGTATGTTTGATTGTTATGTCATAACATAGGAACATTTAACAAATTCAAAAAGAAGCACACAAACACATTATATGTACTAATACATAAGAAATGTAACCCATATATACAACACACTAACCATTCATTTAAATGCACTATGTTCTAAAATGGAATATACCACAAGAAAATAAATTGGCTTCCAACATAATTACCTCACAAACACGACAGAACTGCGAACAAGAGCAGACCCACTGAGTGCATAGGACATATCGTACCTGAAATAGTAAGTGTACTTAATTGTATTCATATATTTATAAACTTTCTGTATTACATAGAAAAATATATTATCTTTTTTTTTCTCTCACAGAAATGTCTAGTACTCTGGAATGGCTAGAGGAGCATTTCCCACATGAAGAAATGTCACAAGATAGTGAAACTAATGGTAAACACTTTATAATATAAACCATTTAATTATTATTATTTTGTATACATTTAACATAAATATATTTTTTTTTGTACAGAGCATACCAAAATAGAAAATACTTCAGAAAAACCTGTTATGGATAACACTTTTCACAGTACAGAAGAAAAAATGTATTTATTGTTGACTAATTTTAATAATTTGAAAACTTTTGTGGAAGATCATTTTAAACCAAAAACCTCGTACCATTGCCCCACATGTACTTGTCCCTCCTCACCATATCCCAGTCAATTATCCCCAAACCCTCTCCATAACCCAAAACGTTTTGATGAGACTTCCATCCCTTCTTCACCTAATAAGAATCATGTTGAAACCCCTAATTCTCCTGTTTTTGTTTCTGTTTCTGCCTCACCTTCTCTGTCATAAATTATTAATATATTTTAAATAAAGTTTAATTTTTATATTGTGTTGTAAATAGTTATTCTTTTTAAAACAATGTAGGTGTCCGCGGACAGTTCAGGTGTTCTGAAATGTTCGTAAATAAACGAAAATGGAGATGTCCTGAAGAACACTATATCTGTTCGTACTTTTCGCTAGCAAGATGAAACTATTCTAAGAACACACGCGGTGTCCTGAAATGTTCGTAAAAAAAAATAATTAAAGTGTCCTAAAGAACACTTTGTCTGTCCGTAGTGTTCGCTATCAAGTTTAAACTCTTCTAAGAACACAATTGGTGTCCTGAAATGTTCGTACGTAAACGAAAATGGAGGTGTCCTGAAGAACACTATACCAATATACCCATGAATCTCCCAAAATCCAAACAATCTGTTTTCTGAAACACACAGCCATAGCTATCTGTTGTTCTCTCAGCAAAAAGAGTATCTGAGAAACTCTCCCCTGGCACAACAACTAATCAGATAAATGAATACCACTAAATTAGACCAAAAAATACACAGTTAGAATACGCCAATTGGTATCTAACTGTCCCAAAATTTAACAATATCCAAATAGATAAATCAATACCACTAAAATATATCAAAAAAATAGACAGTTAGAATACTCCAATTGGTATCTAACTGCTCCAAAATTTTATAATGTCAAAACAAATAAATAATATGTTACTGCTCCAAAAAAATGCAACAAGCCAAAGTATAAACCATTAGCCAGAAACAACAAGTGAACACTGAAAACAAACAAACAAATAAACTGTAGCATAACAGAAAAAGTTTTTTTTTTAATCCAACATGGATTTTTTTTTCTCCCACAGACCCAATGATTTTAGCAACAAATACAGAAACTGAGCAAATTGCACAGTACTCTGATTTGTAATCTACTAAATATGAGGGTCCAAAAAAAAAAGTATGTTGATTATACAATCTAATAAGTCATTACAAAATACTAATACTAACATGCTATTTTCTTTTATCACAGAAATTAACAAGAAATACACATACACATACACATACACATAGACCAAACAGTAAGTATACAATAATAAGGAGAACCATGGCAGCATATCACATCCATAGTATCTAATACCTTTGTTCCTTATACATTTGTTTTTCACCCAAAGTTATAAGCAAATATGAATGTGATATGCTGCGGTGGTTGTTGCCAGGGCATAGAGTCTTAGGTGCATGGCCAAATGGCCATGCACCTAAGACTCTATGCCCTGGCAACAACCACCGCAGCATATCACATCCATAGAGTCAAACATTTCAACTATGGTCTATGGAAACTTTTAATGTCTGTGGACATTATGAGTGTTCTTAGAACACTTTCAACTTGCCAGCGAACAAAACGGACAGCGTTTTCAGGACACCCCCTACGAACATTTCAGAACAACGCGATAGTTCTTAGAACACTTTCAACTTGACAACGAACAATACGGACAGTGTCCTCAGAACACCCCCATTTCGTTTATTTGCGAACATTTCAGGACACCATGAGTGTTCTAAGAACACATTCAACTTGCCATCGAACAATACGAACAGCATCTTCAGGACACCCCCTACGAACATTTCAGAACAACGCGAGAGTTCTTAGAACACATTCAACTTGACAAAGAGCAATACTGGCAGCGTCCTCAGGACACCCCCATTTTGTTTATTTGCAAACATTTCAGGACACCGCGAGTGTTCTTAGAAACGTCTTCAGAACACCCCCATTTTGTTTATTTGCGAACATTTCAGGACACCGCAAGTGTTCTTTGAACACATTCAACTTGACAGAGAACAATATGGACAGCGTCCTCAGGACACCCCCATTTTGTTTATTTGCAAACATTTTAGGACACAGCAAGTGTTCTTAGAAGCGTCTTCAGAACATCACCATCTTGTTTATTTGTGAACATTTCAGGACTCCGCGAGAGTTCTTAGAACACATTCAACTTGCCAGCTACAACCCCCATTCATATTTGCGAACATTTCAGGACACAGCGAGTGTTGGACAACGTCTTCAGAACACCCCCATTTTGTGTATTTGCGAATATTTCAGGACACCGCCAGTGTTCTTAGAACACATTCAACTTGACAGAGAACAATACGGACAGCGTCCTCAGGACACCCCCATTTTGTTTATTTGCGAACATTTCAGGACACCGCGAGTGTTCTTAGAACACATTCAACTTGCCAGCCACAACCCCCATTCATATTTGCGAACATTTCAGGACACAGCGAGTGTTCGACAACGTCTTCAGAACACCCCCATTTTGTGTATTTGCGAACATTTCAGGGCACTGCGAGTGTTCTTAGAAGCGTCTTCAGAACACCCCCATTTTGTTTATTTGCGAACATTTCAGGACACCGCGAGTGTTCTTAGAACACATTCAACTTGCCAGCGAACAATACAGACTATGCCTTCAGGACACACCCTACGAACATTCCAGGACACCGCGAGTGTTCTTAGAAACGTCTTCAGAACACCCCCATTTTGTTTATTTGCGAACATTTCAGGACACCGCAAGTGTTCTTTGAACACATTCAACTTGACAGAGAACAATATGGACAGCGTCCTCAGGACACCCCCATTTTGTTTATTTGCAAACATTTCAGGACACAGCGAGTGTTCTTAGAAGCGTCTTCAGAACATCACCATCTTGTTTATTTGTGAACATTTCAGGACTCCGCGAGAGTTCTTAGAACACATTCAACTTGCCAGCCACAACCCCCATTCATATTTGCGAACATTTCAGGACACAGCGAGTGTTGGACAACGTCTTCAGAACACCCCCATTTTGTGTATTTGCGAATATTTCAGGACACCGCCAATGTTCTTAGAACACATTCAACTTGACAGAGAACAATACGGACAGCGTCCTCAGGACACCCCCTACGAACATTCCCCCGACACCGCAAGTGTTCTTAGAAACGTCTTTAGAACACCCCCATTTTGTTTATTTGCGAACATTTCAGGACACTGCAAATGTTCTTAGAACACATTCAACTTGCCAGCGACAACCCCCATTCATATTTGCGAACATTTCAGGACACAGCGAGTGTTCGACAATGTCTTCAGAACACCCCCATTTTGTGTATTTGCGAATATTTCAGGACACAGCGAGTGTTCTTAGAACACATTCAACTTGACAGAGAACAATACGGACAGCGTCCTCAGGACACCCCCTACGAACATTCCCCGGACACTGCGAGTGTTCTTAGAAGCGTCTTCAGAACACCACCATCTTTTTTATTTGCGAACATTTCAGGACACCGCGAGTGTTCTTAGAACACATTCAACTTGACAGAGAACAATACGGACAGCGTCCTCAGGACACCCCCATTTTGTTTATTTGCGAACATTTCAGGACACTGCGAGTGTTCTTAGAACACATTCAACTTGCCAGCCACAACCCACATTCATATTTGCGAACATTTCAGGACACAGCGAGTGTTCGACAACGTCTTCAGAACACCCCCATTTTGTGTATTTGCGAACATTTCAGGACACTGCGAGTGTTCTTAGAACACATTCAACTTGACAGAGAACAATACGGACAGCGTCCTCAGGACACCCCCTACGAACATTCCCCGGACACCGCGAGCGTTCTTAGAAACGTCTTCAGAACACCCCCATTTTGTTTATTTGCGAACATTTCAGGACACCGCAAGTGTTCTTAGAACACATTCAACTTGCCAGCCACAACCCCCATTCATATTTGCGAACATTTCAGGACACAGCGAGTGTTGGACAACGTCTTCAGAACACCCCCATTTTGTGTATTTGCAAATATTTCAGGACACCGCCAGTGTTCTTAGAACACATTCAACTTGACAGAGAACAATACGGACAGCGTCCTCAGGACACCCCCTACGAACATTCCCCCGACACTGCAAGTGTTCTTAGAAACGTC
The DNA here is from genome assembly GCF_040938575.1 of Ambystoma mexicanum. Classification (NCBI taxonomy): domain Eukaryota; kingdom Metazoa; phylum Chordata; class Amphibia; order Caudata; family Ambystomatidae; genus Ambystoma; species Ambystoma mexicanum. The sequence goes on from NC_090935.1 coordinate 169,228,773, forward strand.
TTTAGAACACCCCCATTTTGTTTATTTGCGAACATTTCAGGACACCGCAAATGTTCTTAGAACACATTCAACTTGCCAGCGACAACCCTCATTCATATTTGCGAACATTTCAGGACACAGCGAGTGTTCGACAATGTCTTCAGAACACCCCCATTTTGTGTATTTGCGAACATTTCAGGACACAGCGAGTGTTCTTAGAACACATTCAACTTGACAGAGAACAATACGGACAGCGTCCTCAGGACACCCCCTACGAACATTCCCCGGACACTGCGAGTGTTCTTAGAAGCGTCTTCAGAACACCACCATCTTTTTTATTTGCGAACATTTCAGGACACCGCGAGTGTTCTTAGAACACATTCAACTTGACAGAGAACAATACGGACAGCGTCCTCAGGACACCCCCATTTTGTTTATTTGCGAACATTTCAGGACACCGCGAGTGTTCTTAGAACACATTCAACTTGCCAGCCACAACCCCCATTCATATTTGCGAACATTTCAGGACACAGCGAGTGTTCGACAACGTCTTCAGAACACCCCCATTTTGTGTATTTGCGAACATTTCAGGACACGGCGAGTGTTCTTAGAACACATTCAACTTGACAGAGAACAATACGGACAGCGTCCTCAGGACACCCCCTACGAACATTCCCCGGACACCGCGAGCATTCTTAGAAACGTCTTCAGAACCCCCCCATTTTGTTTATTTGCGAACATTTCAGGACACCGCAAGTGTTCTTAGAACACATTCAACTTGCCAGCCACAACCCCCATTCATATTTGCGAACATTTCAGGACACAGCGAGTGTTCAACAACGTCTTCAGAACACCCCCATTTTGGGTATTTGCGAACATTTCAGGACACGGCAAGTGTTCTTAGAACACATTCAACTTGACAGAGAACAATACGGACAGCGTCCTCAGGACACCCCCTACGAACATTCCCCGACACCGCAAGTGTTCTTAGAAGCGTCTTCAGAACACCACCATCTTGTTTATTTGCAAACATTTCAAGACACTGCAAGTGTTCTTAGCACACATTCAACTTGACAGAGAACAATACGGACAGCGTCCTCAGGACAATCCCATTTTGTTTATTTGCGAACATTTCAGGACACCGCGACAGTTCTTAGAACACATTCAACTTGCCAGCCACAACCCCCCATTCATATTTGCGAACATTTCAGGACACAGCGATTGTTCGACAACGTCTTCAGAACACCCCCATTTTGTGTATTTGCGAACATTTCAGGACACGGCGAGTTTTCTTAGAACACATTCAACTTGACAGAGAACAATACGGACAGCGTCCTCAGGACACTCCCTACGAACATTCCCCGGACACCGTGAGTGTTCTTAGAAGCGTCTTCAGAACACCGCCATCTTGTTTATTTGCGAACATTTCAGGACACCGCAAGTGTTCTTAGAACACATTTAACTTGACAGAGAACAATACGGACAGCATCCTCAGGACACCCCCATTTTGTTTATTTGCGAACATTTCAGGACACCGCGAGTATTCTTAGAACACATTCAACTTGCCAGCCACAACCCCCATTCATATTTGCGAACATTTCAGGACACAGCAAGTGTTCGACAACGTCTTCATAACACCCCCATTTTGTGTATTTGCGAACAGTTCAGGACACCGCGAGTGTTCTTGGAACACATTCAACTTGACAGAGAACAATACGGACAGCGTCATCAGGACACCCCCTACGAACATTCCCCGGACACCGCGAGTGTTCTTAGAAGCGTCTTCAGAACACCACCATCTTTTTTATTTGCGAACATTTCAGGACACCGCGAGTGTTCTTAGAACACATTCAACTTGACAGAGAACAATACGGACAGCGTCCTCAGGACACCCCCATTTTGTTTATTTGCAAACATTTCAGGACACCGCGAGTGTTCTTACAACACATTCAACTTGCCAGCCACAACCCCCATTCATATTTGCGAACATTTCAGGACACAGCGAGTGTTCGACAACGTCTTCAGAACACCCCCATTTTGTGTATTTGTGAACATTTCAGGACACCGCGAGTGTTCTTAGAACACATTCAACTTGACAGAGAACAATACGGACAGCGTCCTCAGGACACCCCCTACGAACGTTCCCCGGACACCGCGAGCATTCTTAGAAACGTCTTCAGAACCCCCCCATTTTGTTTATTTGCGAACATTTCAGGACACCGCAAGTGTTCTTAGAACACATTCAACTTGCCAGCCACAACCCCCATTCATATTTGCGAACATTTCAGGACACAGCGAGTGTTCAACAACGTCTTCAGAACACCCCCATTTTGGGTATTTGCGAACATTTCAGGACACGGCAAGTGTTCTTAGAACACATTCAACTTGACAGAGAACAATACGGACAGCGTCCTCAGGACACCCCCTACGAACATTCCCCGACACCCCAAGTGTTCTTAGAAGCGTCTTCAGAACACCACCATCTTGTTTATTTGCAAACATTTCAGGACACTGCAAGTGTTCTTAGAACACATTCAACTTGACAGAGAACAATACGGACAGCGTCCTCAGGACAACCCCATTTTGTTTATTTGCGTACATTTCAGGACACCGCGACAGTTCTTAGAACACATTCAACTTGCCAGCCACAACCCCCCATTCATATTTGCGAACATTTCAGGACACAGCAAGTGTTCGACAACGTCTTCATAACACCCCCATTTTGTGTATTTGCGAACAGTTCAGGACACCGCGAGTGTTCTTAGAACACATTCAACTTGACAGAGAACAATACGGACAGCGTCATCAGGACACCCCCTACGAACATTCCCCGGACACCGCGAGTGTTCTTAGAAACGTCTTCAGAACACCCCCATTTTGTTTATTTGCAAACATTTCAGGACACCGCGAGTGTTCTTAGAACACATTCAACTTGCCAGCCACAACCCCCATTCATATCTGCGAACATTTCAGGACACAGCGAGTGTTCAACAACGTCTTCAGAACACCCCCATTTTGGGTATTTGCGAACATTTCAGGACACGGCAAGTGTTCTTAGAACACATTCAACTTGACAGAGAACAATACGGACAGCGTCCTCAGGACACCCCCTACGAACATTCCCCGACACCGCAAGTGTTCTTAGAAGCGTCTTCAGAACACCACCATCTTGTTTATTTGCAAACATTTCAGGACACTGCAAGTGTTCTTAGAACACATTCAACTTGATAGAGAACAATACGGACAGCGTCCTCAGGACAACCCCATTTTGTTTATTTGCGAACATTTCAGGACACCGCGACAGTTCTTAGAACACATTCAACTTGCCAGCCACAACCCCCCATTCATATTTGCGAACATTTCAGGACACAGCAAGTGTTCGACAACGTCTTCATAACACCCCCATTTTGTGTATTTGCGAACAGTTCAGGACACCGCGAGTGTTCTTAGAACACATTCAACTTGACAGAGAACAATACGGACAGCGTCATCAGGACACCCCCTACGAACATTCCCCGGACACCGCGAGTGTTCTTAGAAACGTCTTCAGAACACCCCCATTTTGTTTATTTGCAAACATTTCAGGACACCGCGAGTGTTCTTAGAACACATTCAACTTGCCAGCCACAACCCCCATTCATATCTGCGAACATTTCAGGACACAGCGAGTGTTCAACAACGTCTTCAGAACACCCCCATTTTGGGTATTTGCGAACATTTCAGGACACGGCGAGTGTTCTTAGAACACATTCAACTTGACAGAGAACAATACGGACAGCGTCCTCAGGACACCCCCCACGAACATTCCCTGGACACCGCGAGTGTTCTTAGAAGCGTCTTCAGAACACCACCATCTTGTTTATTTGCGAACATTTCAGGACACCGCGATTGTTCTTAGAACACATTCAACTTGACAGAGAACAATACGGACAGCATCCTCAGGACACCCCCATTTTGTTTATTTGTGAACATTTCAGGACACCGCGAGTGTTCTTAGAACACATTCAACTTGCCAGCCACAACCCCCATTCATATTTGCGAACATTTCAGGACACAGCAAGTGTTCGACAACGTCTTCAGAACACCCCCATTTTGTGTATTTGCGAACATTTCAGGATACCGCGAGTGTTCTTAGAACACATTCAACTTGACAGAGAACAATATGGACAGCGTCCCCGGGATACCCCCTACGAACATTCCCCGGACACCGCGAGTGTTCTTAGAAACGTCTTCAGAACACCCCCATTTTGTTTATTTGCGAACATTTCAGGACACCGCGAGTGTTCTTAGAACACATTCAACTTGCCAGCCACAACCCCCATTCATATTTGCGAACATTTCAGGACACAGCGAGTGTTCAACAACGTCTTCAGAACACCCCCATTTTGTGTATTTGCGAACATTTCAGGACACGGCGAGTGTTCTTAGAACACATTCAACTTGACAGAGAACAATACGGACAGCGTCCTCAGGACACCCCCTACGAACATTCCCCGGACACTGCAAGTGTTCTTAGAAGCGTCTTCAGAACACCACCATCTTGTTTATTTGCGAACATTTCAGAACACTGCGAGTGTTCTTAGAACACATTCAACTTCACAGAGAACAATACGGACAGCGTCCTCAGGACACCCCCATTTTGTTTATTTGCGAACATTTCAGGACACTGCGAGTGTTCTTAGAACACATTCAACTTGCCAGCCACAAACCCCCATTCATATTTGTGAACATTTCAGGACACAGCGAGTGTTCGACACCGTCTTCAGAACACCCCCATTTTGTGTATTTGCGAACATTTCAGGACACCGCAAGTGTTCTTAGAACACATTCAACTTGACAGAGAGCAATGCAGACAGCATCCTCAGGACACCCCCATTTTGTTTATTTGCAAACATTTCAGGACACCGCAAATGTTCTTAGATCAAATTCAGCTTGCCAGCCACAACCCCCCATTCATATTTGCGAACATTTCAGGACACAGCGAGTGTTCGACAACGTCTTCAGAACACCCCCATTTTGTTTATTTGAGAACATTTCAGGACACTGCGAGTGTTCTTAGAACAGTTTCAGTTTGCTTGCAAACAAAACGGACACATATTGAGTCCTCAGAACACCCCCCATTCAAATCAAACACAAAAAGAAAGTCTAACACATAAAAAAACACAACTTTCATCCAATCTCATACACTCCCACCCAAAACTCTTACACACAAGCACACTCTACTAAATACACATTTTGAACAAAGTTTCACCGCGCTGTCCGAGGACGACCGCGAATCCAAGATGGCGGGTGCTACCGAAAATCTGACGCGCTTCACGCTCCACGCCGTCCAATCAGCGAAGACGTTGCATGTCCGCGAACATCACGCAAGCCGATTTGCCAATCAGGACACTGTCCGCGGACCGAACAGGGAAGTGTGTCCGCGGACCGAACACAGATATCACTAATTTTTTTTACCTACTTTTTGGTCATTTTAAAAAAAAAGTACTGGACGGATTTTCACCAAATTTGCAAAAGCACGCTTTCAGGACCAAGCCGCTGCTTTGTTTGCTAAGTTTGGTGAGGATTCGTCCAGAGAGAGCGAAGTTATAAGCCGCCCAAAAAGTGCTCTTCCTATGGAAACACCAACTTAACCATAACTACATGGCCACTACTGTGGCCATGTAAAATATATATATATATATATATATATATATATATATATATATATATATATATATATATATATATATATATATATATATGTATATATATATATATATATATATATATATGACACTTTTATGAACAAAAGAATATCTGAATAGCACACTTATGAATATGGATGGTAATCAACAAGGGGTAATATTACAAAATTGACAATCTCTTTAATCACTTAGGAGTATGAATATGAAGGATACCGTAGCAGAGAATACCTTATATGATTCAAGGAAATGCAATAATGGGAAAGAATGCAACACAGAAATAGACTTGATATGATTTAATTCAAAAGATAATATGGTCACTTTTCCCCCTGTGACTACTCACTCCCCCCCTATGCAATACGAAGAGATGGAAATTAGGGCACACAGGTTTCAGGAATACAATCAATAATCCAGTTCAATTCCAGTTCCCCCAGCAAGCTTGAGAAAACAGGTATGATTTTAAAACACAGGTCAAAACACTTTTGAATGTGGTTGCAATGGATGGGAAAATCTGCTAAATTTAATTTAACTTGAGACTGGTTCAGGTCAACACTAGCAATGATTCATGAATGATTATCAAATTGAAAACGAATTTCAGCAATTGAGAACAAGGAGCAGCTATTTTGACAGAAAATGAAATTGAGCCAAATTGCAATTCGCAGCAATTTTTACGCATGTGTAAATCGCGATTACGGAAAAACTATATACATTCGCTTCTAGGACGTGCGGTTCAAAAGTTACGGATGTTTTTGTGAAGGTAGATTTTGCAGAAATAAAGTCAAGATTTCAGAAATGACAGATGCGCTTTAGAGATTTGGAATCAACAGGATGGACACAAGATTCTATAATGCAATTCTGGACAGGATAAAATGGTTGGAAGATGATTACTTTAAACTAAGAGATTGGTTATGGACAGTTCTAGACTAGATACTCAGTCCTAGCTTTAGAATGGAATGGGCCTCGTCAAAGATCTGGTCAAGCTGTTTGGCTTAAATCTCACCACCGGACAGGTCTCAGGCCCTCTGGGTTCTGCGTTCAGCACTGCATGGCGGTCTGCGGCCTCTTGAATTGGATCTGACGGGTCTTGGATTATAGCACTGCTTTCGGGGTCTGGACCTTGGTTCTAGCACAGGGTTCTTGGCTAGAATAGAACAGCTCAGCCCGGCTGTTGAATGTGAGAATCAGATTGCTAGATTCTACAGGCCTGCTGAGAAGAGTTCAGCTTTTGGTTTAGGCCTCTCTGCTTCAAGGTTCTAGGGTTTGGGTTCTAGAGTTCTGGTCTCTGGATCTAGATTTGGAGTCTGTAGTCTCTGCCTGGATATTGTCTGGATCTGATCTGGCAGAGTGCTTCGCAGGAATCGGTGAGTAGTGGAAAAAAGAGTGTTCTTTATCTGTCCTAAACAGTCTCTTTTTATGTGTTTCCAAAGTGGGTGGGTAGGCTGATTCTCTATGCCCAACTCCCTAAGGATTTGATAGGTTAGAGGATTCTCTGTCCCCTGACTGGAGAAAGAATCAGCGTGTCACTCGGTGTCATGTTTATGGCTTAACTGAAATCCCGCCCCTTTGCTTTTACAGAGAAAATCAATTTTTCCCAAACAAACATATTTCCCAGATACACAAGTTGTTAATAATACATATACACATCACAAATTACTTAAGGTACATTCATGTCCAACTCTGATCTTCCTAAGAGCTCTAGTTCAAAATGACAACGTATTTGTGCTTTTAGTGGGTTTCCCAATATTGGTTCTGCACCAAGTTTTAAACAAACATACATATCCTCTCTGGGCACATTCCTGTCAATTCTTATGTTCATAGCAAAAACACTGCAGCTGTGATATTAATAATTCCGGGGCTTGGTCTCAGAATATCACACGGCATCCAGCTTAGTCTTAAATTGTGGGTGAATTTTTCATTTTAAGAATCCCAAAGTTTCATATTTCTGTCAGCCTGGTAAAATTTGTTATACACAATTTTATAAAACATATATTTGCTGGGCTACCTGAAACCACACTGTTTTGTCCCCGCTCCCAGAGCTGGCTGACTCAGAGGGTCACATGTCTTGTTTCTCCCAGAGCAGTTGTTGACCCAAATCAGCATATTCTATTCATCCAAAGCCCCCATTGTCTTGACTGAGAGCAACATACCAGGGTGCCTTGGCTAGTTCCTGTTCACACCAGCTTGTCAATCTCGTATCCAAGGGCAGGGGAGGCTTTCTTTGTCCAGGGAAAAAATATAACATTTATAAACTTAAAATAAGCAATCTATCTTAAATCAAGTCTTTTTCCACATTAAATCAATGTGTGGCACTCTATATGGCATTTTGATGGAATTCTCTTCTTTAGCATATTTAACTTCTGAAACACAGCTCTATTGTCAGAATTATAAATCGCCAGCACCTGACAGAGACGAGTAACGGTACTACACCTATTTTGACAGCTCTCTTTCCATAAATATCTTTAAAATAGGATTTTGTTCTGAGAACATATGATTTTTGCTGACATTGAATTTATGTGGATTCTTGAGTAGAGTGATGTGGAACACCCAACAAAGAGGTTGGATCTTTTAGGTGATTTGTGAGCCATGATTTTAGCAAATTTGACACCAAATAAAAACAGAATTTTGAGACAGCTCTGTATTCCTTTTGCAATCAGCATTGCTATTTCCAAGTGGTTTCAGGCTGCTTTGTTGGTAGCCCAATTGTGGTTTTTGGCATTGATCTCCTTTGCTCATTAAGATAGGCAAAAGTGGATGGCAGCCTATTTTTCAGGTTTTCACTGTGCATTTTCTGGTGATTTCTAGCAAGCAGCATGCTTTCCAGTGGCCATTATGATGTTTCTGCTGCCAGCAATGCCTAGTGATTTTACAGGGCTTGGATGAGTGTGTTGAGACATCCCACAAAACCAAAAGATTCCTATGACATAGATTCAAGTTACCACCTCCCCAAATTGGTATTGGCCAATTTGCATGCATGATGCCTTCCTGGGTTGTGGTGGGTGTTTGTCAGGCTCACTCACTTGAACTGAAACATGATTCACTCTCACCTGTAAGTACCATGGTAGGCACAGGAAGTTGACTATCCAGGTGTAGCTACAGTCACCGAAGTGCTCATGATCTGCCATATTGTTCTAGGTCTGATTAATGAAACCATCACAGGAGGTCAGCATCTGCTGGCATGTATTAGTTGTATTTCCAACATAGAAATCAATGTGAGACAGCATCAAAGGGGAGAACCCTAGCTCAATGAACCATTTTCATTGCCACTGTACTAGCCATGTGTACAAACACTTGTATAGCTCACTCATTGCGATAAGCAAATACCACTTGCTGGATACTTAGAGTTACAGCTGCACCTGCCTAAGCACGTGCCTCAGGCTGATCTGCATGCCCTCTGGGACATCTGTGGGACAGAAGCAAGAGAGCATGCCAAGCCCCAACACTTGGGGGGTGGACAGGTCATCCACACATGCACCAGCAGGCCAGCCTGCATAGTTGGTGGTGGAAGGGGAGAGACTGGCCTCAGGTGAAACTGAAAGTTTGAGGGGTCACACCACACAACACCACCAGAATGTTGACAGTGGGGTTGCCACCCCCAGAGAACAGTCATTCTGAACTGCTGAGCACTCGGTGGTGAAGGCAGAACAGCAAGCCGAGAATTCCTGCACTGGGGCAAACAACACCCAACCCCGTCCACTATGACCTGGCCTCCAGTGAGCTTTCAGGATGTTCAGTCTCTGCTCTGCCTGTAGGGGGAAGACAGTGGTCAAAGTAAGTGGGTGGAAGCAGTGCCCTGTACTTTTTAAAATTAAGTCTTTCAGTTCCCATACTTTTATATTAAAAATAAACCACTCTGGAATGTTTTTTAAAAACAAATTAAACGTGTAGGAAGAAGTTGAAGCAGCAGGTCTGTTTTTTAATTCATGGTGAGCTATAATAGAACTCCTGGTTTGCTGTTATTTTTTCAATGGCCTGAATGAGGAAAAAGCCCATTCCTAAGCCCCATCATAGCTCTTCTCCTGCAGTAATCAGAATTTCTCTTTTGATTTGAGCAGCTTAACGTGAAAATACTGCAGGCACAGCAATACATGCCGTCAATGAATATGTGCGATGGGTAGCTTTAATCTTTATCATGCCCCATAAGAGGTGCTAATGGTAATGAAGGTTGTTTAAAATCCATTTTGCATTTTCTTTCACTGTGTTTCTTTCAGCCTTTCCACAGTGGTGGTGGTGGAATGGAGGAAAGGTGGGACCAAGGTATGTGGTATGTATTGTGTGTGGGATGGGATGTGATGATGGGGTTTGTAGGGTGCGGCAGCAGGGCAGCAGGGAACATAGTTATACTACTTATTTTCTTACACTTCGACCAGTGGGGAAGACACCCATTTAAAGGGGCCCACCCGAGGGGGAAAACCCTTGCACAGTCACAAAGTGGGTGGAATCTATTTCCTAAAAATGCTGCCATGAATGTGGGAGGGACACCAGAATGGGGAAGGCTGTGTAGGTGCCTCCAGGCAGAACGATAGTTTAGGACCAGGGATCAATCAACAAAATGAGCGTGCAAAGTAAGCACGAATGGACTGGGTCCCCCCCTCAGTGGCTATGGGACAGGGTGCTGACACGCAGAGGACATCGAGGGCAGAAGGCTCTCTGGAGTCATCATGGTTGATGGAGGTGGAGGAGGAGGCATTTGCAGGCCTGGCCATTTGGCCACGTGGGGGCATCCAGTAGGGTGTAAAGGCTGCACCCCTGGTCCCGATACATGTGGATGTGAACTCCACAGTGGAGGGTTCTGCACAATCTCCGTGTCCTGGGCCATCTGCTGCAGCAGTGGCCACCTTCGTGGATGCCTCCACCCAGACCAATGCCCCCCTTGAGAGTGAGCTGACTATCCGAGATGTGGTGCTGCCCCTGCTGACTGGTCTTGTGAGTTGGACTGCGTCTCTTTGTGATGTTGTTTCTGCTTCTCCTGAGGGGCTGGTTCAGCATCACGAGCAGATGAACTGTTTCCTGGGCCAGTTGGCAACTGCACAGTTCTCAGGTGGTCTCTGTGCACTGGCGCATGCAATTTCCCCTTCCTCCAATTTCTCCTATGTGCCCCAGACATCCTCCAGTGAGCCTTCCATGCCGCATACCACCACGGGCCCCTGTGCAACAGTCCCACCAACACCGCCCAGTCTATTTTTGCCTACGTTCCTGCCAGTCCCAAGAATGCCACATGAGGTGGTCACTGTGCCGGCCCAGGCACTGATACAGGAAAAGGCAGAGGAGGGACAGCTGGCACTTCAGGGCAGTGCAGGTGCTGTGCCCCCTGACAGGTGTCATCCAGTCAGAGCGGGTACCTATGCAGCTGACATTCTGCCAGGCAGCAGCAGATGAGGAGTGTGAGGAGGTAGTGGATGCAGGGTCATTCCACTCCGCGGAAGACAAATTAGGTGAGAAATGGTGAACATCTGCAGGATAAAAGGAGACAGCTCAGGGAGGTGGTGTGCATCCAGGCAGAATATGAGAGGCGTATGATGGTGGAGAGGCAGCAGGTGGGGGATGCAACCATTGCTAGAACCAGGACCGAGGTTGCAGAGAGGAGGGCAAGGAGACTGGCAGCAAACCTGGAGGATGCTTGTAGGGATGCAGAGGTGGAGGAGAGGTGTATGGTTGAGTATCTGCAAGCCCTCCAGGCAAGAACAGTATCCTGCCTATAGGCAGAGGATGAGGAGAGTGATACAGCCCTGGTGGGAGCATTGCAAGGCATTTGAGCCTGCTGCCAGTGTGTATAGTTGTATAGTGTTAGGTTTCATTTTGGACTTTTGATTTATTTTTATCCCTGGACATTTGTACCTTAGCCCATATTTGATTATAGTTATAGTAGTGTACACATTTTTAAAACAAGTTAATGAATATAGATACCAGTCTTCTTGCAGTCTATTTGTCCATGTGCAAAATCACATTTTCCATGTTATACAAAGGCATTTCTCCTATGACTGTCATGTGGGTTAGGGACTCACTGTGGATGTGTGGGCTGTGCTCATCACTTGTGCACTCAATATTTGGTAGCTGTATCCTTTCCAAAGCATGTCCACTCACCCGCACACATCTGCAATAACACACTACCTGCTGTCATATCGTGCTGCACATCTGCCACTCAAATGCTTCACATTCACATTGTTGATTAATCTGTTTGGCTGTCCACGTTATTCATCTCCTTGACTCACACACTCTCTGACAACCTTCACATCACCCAACCACATTCCTGTTCTTCTTGTGTCACTTGCAAAGACTTTGCCACCCCCTACCTACATACTTACCTTCCGACCTTCCTTCCTTTATGCAGGCTACAATGCACACACACACACATTCAAAATGACTCACAGCAATCTCTGATATCTCCGACTTGGGTCCCAAGGGCATTCACCTACATCACTTGGAGGCCATTGCAATGGCACATGTGCATAATTTATTCAAAATTGGATTCCATTACATTACTATGCCACAAGTACATGGAGTGGTCAAAGTGTAGCTGATGCTACATTATGCTGTACTGGTGATGTGCAACTGAGTGTGATGTACCAGGGAGTCATGTAAGGCACTACAGTCATGGATTCCACAGCAGTGCTCCCAGTTGTTCATGTTAGAGTAGGATATGTGGCAGTTGTACCTCATGTTGGAGGCAGGCCAGAGGAGGTGAGGTAAGTTGTTGTTCAACATTGGACTGGTGGCAGTGCAAACCTCAAGGGGCAGCCTGGGGTGGTGGGTGGAGGTGAGTGAGGGTAGTGGGTGGTGTGAGCACTTGAGTGGGAAGACTGGGGTGGGTGGTAGATGTGAGTAGAGTTTGTGGGTGTTGTGAGAACTTCGGGGACAGCCTGGGGTGGGAGGATGAGATGAATGGGGATCATGGGAGGTGTGTGCAGTTGAGGGGGCAGCCTGTGGTTGGTGGTGGAAGTGAGTGGCAGTGGCGTGAGGTTTGACCATTTGAGGGGGCAACCTTGGGTTGGTGGAGGAGGTGAGTGGGGGATGTTGGGTGTTTTAAGCACTTGTGGGGGCCACCTGTGGTGGAGGTGAGTAGGGTTGATGGGTGGTGTAAGCACTTGAGGGGGAAACATGGCATGGGTGGCATAGGTGAGTGGGGGTGGTGGGCACTGTGAGCAATTCAGGGGACAGCCTGGGGTTGGTGGCAGAGGTGAGTGAGGCGGTGGGTGGTGTGAGCACTTGTAGGGGCAGCTTAGGGTGGGTGCTGGAGATGAGTGGGGTTGGTGGGGGGTGTGAGCACTTGAAGGGGCAGCCTGAGGTAGTGGGCCAAGGTGAGTGAGGGTAGTGGGAGGTGTCAGGGCTTGAGGAGGTTGCTATGGCTTAGGGGTGATGGGCCACAGTTTTGCCAGGAAGTCATTTGAACTTGGGGGTGACGGTACGTTGTTTGGGTGCCACTTGAAGTTAGGGGTGACATTACTTAGTTTGGGTGCTGCTTTGAGTTACCAAGGTCAGTCTGCAGTTTCGCCAGGGTGCAGCATTTAGTTACGGGTGACGGCTTGCAGTTTTCCTGGGGTGCTGCCTTGAGTTACGGGTGATGTCCACAGTTTTCCCAGGGTGCTACCTTGAGTTGCGGGTGATGGCTCACTGTTTCGCTGGGGTGTTGCCTTGATTTACAGGTGGCGATTTGCTGTTTTGCCAGAGTGCTGGAAGGAAGTGTAAAGGCAGGTGCAAATTTTGTTTGTTGGTGCTAGTTTTTTGTTTATGTGGGGCGTGTTGTGGCCGTTCTGTGCACAACTCATTGTTATTTGCACTGAGGGTTACTTTGCAGGTTAGAATCCATGAATCCACTGACAGCTCAAAACATTTTGCACACGCACGTAGGCACAATGTTGTTTATGGTGCTAAGTAGTTTGTGGTGACTTAGCACTTTTTCTATGAATTTGGCCCAAAGTCAATCGTTAAGCATTTGCCGGAGAAACAAAGCAACTGGTGTGGGTAACTTGGCCCTCTCCTTGGAGCTTTGTCTAGAAATTAAAGATCCCACATTGATTGAGAAGGAGAGTTGGAATGCTAGAGTTTCAGTGTCTTAGGCTACTGGCTCTTCAAATTAGTCATCTGTAGTTCATTACTGACAATGGATGCTAATTTGAAGTGCTGGAATTGTTAAATTCCAGGCATTTGGAATGTATATGTATCAGACTTGGGACAATTATATACAATTAGTAAGCTAGGGCACTGAAACCATGATCTTTGCAAGCAACGGTATGGTTCTGGCATCTGTGCCAGTGGATAGAAAAGACCGATACTTTGGAAGTTTACACCAAGGGATACTCTCCTTTTACTTGATTGCATACCCTTATTTGTGCTTACTCGTATTTCCTGGATACAGAAAAATCTTCACATTTATCAGTGAGCTCATATTAAATGGACCTTATATTTTTCGTTAAAAAGTCATGTTTTGGTGACACTGCATCTAGGACGTTATAACAACCTTTAATCTAGGGAAACTTTAGTCAGGGGAAATTTACAGACCACCACAAACCACAATTTATTAATGCCTAATTTATTTGTGCTGTCACTCCCTCTACTGGGACAAAAAACAAGCAGTTGTTTGTGACAAAGGGACTTGTTTGATGCAGGAAAATAAGTAGTGCCTAAACCACCTGCTCATCCCCCACACTTCTACAAACCAACAGTGATCCAAAACCATAAAGGTAAAACAAGCACAACCATGAGATATATTTCCTGTGCCTTTTGTGGTATTGTGTGCCGAGGGAAGGCTATACTGTCAGTAGTGGTGTGAATGTGATTCAGCATGACCCACACAGCAAAGTATACGAAACCAAAATAAAGGAATGCCCAATGCACCCACCCACCATAGACAGAAAGATGGAGTACTCTGCTTGATGCATGATGGAACAGTGGTGAAAGGTAATCAACACCCATAATGCTCTTAACAAGCATATGATCCCTACTTGGAGGCTGTCTTACTGGTGGGAGGTATAACTAGATCTTACAAAAGATCAAAGGAGACCCAAATATTCAGTCTCCTGCCCTGCAATCTGGTACAGCCAGGCTGACTGTCCAGAATAAACACAAACCTTCCACAGCTGGCCTGGCCTCACAGTGCTTACACATGAATATATAATTCTCATTTGCCTTCTTATAGTTATGTGAGGTACTGTCCACCATACCCTAAACTCAGAAATGGCCTTATGTTTAGAGATTAAACTGCCACCAGAACAGTAATTTTGGTACAGAACCAGACTTTAAATGCAGCCTTTGCGTTGAAGTGACACATGAACACCCGTGCCCCTGGACCGGTTCAGTGCCACAAAAGTGCAGGTGCTACAGATCATGTTACTGATTCAGCAGGTAACAGGTGTACACTATGATTTTGACATGGAGCTAGTGAAAGTGAGATCTGTTTAGCAGATCACTGTTTCTGAGATTGAATTACCTGCATCATGTTGTTAACTAATACATTTTATAAAACAAAGCTTCTGCCCCCTTGCCTGATGGCAAACCTTCACAGTTATAACCATTTGTATTTTATTTAAAACACAGCAATTCATCTCAGCAAAGTCATTCAAGATATTGGGAACCCATCTAAATCACATCTCGCTATTTTCATATTTTTGTATTGTATTTAAGGCATTTGCACAAAAACATGTTATACAAAAAATACATTATTACATAGAACAAATAATTCTCATAATGAATAAATCTGAAATTCATTCACTTCACTTTTTCTTTCAAACACATGAAAGCATGCTAACAATTCCTGTAGCCAATTATAATGTTTCTATTTGTGTGTAGTTGAAGCACATCATTTCACTAATCGACACGGATTAACAAAGATATACATACATTATCCTGCCTAAAGAACTCACACACAGTTTCCTGTCTAGTTTCCTGCCTAGATATGCAGCTGGTTTCTTAATGTCTTTAATTGTATTATAAATTAAGTGTACGATGAGTGGCAGTCTTGATCTGAGCATGAGACGCTGCCCTGAGAGTCTGTTTCTCATTTCTATTGTGCCTGTGTACCCACAGCATAAAACCTTGTTCCACCCACGGAGCGGCCGCAGATTGGACGACGAGTGGCAGTCCTGCAGTCATGGCTGTCAGGACTGCCAGGACTATCAGGCCAGTGGACTTAAACGTGACTAGTAAAGAAGAGGAGGAAGGCCGACGTTTAAGGAGTTCTTGGTTCCGTGTGAAGACTCTTACGGGCCACCCTGAGGCATACGCAAACACGCAGGAGCCGAGTCCCAGCGCTGGTAGCCCTAACAAGGTGGACCCAGCTGTACCATCGCCATCATTAGCTGTGAGCGGCACCCAAAATCAGCCGCCGCCATTGGGAGACAAAAATAGAGAACAAGAAAACCATCAGCCGTTACTTACTTCGCCTGCAGGACATCTGCAGCAAGCTCCGGCTTCGGCGCCCAACCTGGACACACCCTGCACGGAGCACTTGTGCACCCCGTGCCAAACGCCGGCAGCTCTCCGAGGCGGGCCCCCATCTGTGTGGGGAACAGGGAGGGGGCATGGGGGCGCAGAGCGCAGAAGATGGGGAGAAAGCTATGCAGGCAGCTTCGGAGGAGACAGCACCCAGGAGTGATGGGTGGGCTCTGGCAGCCGTGCAAGACTTGGCCACACCTCCTCCTCCAACGAGGCAAGCCCCTATCCGGGGGGCGGCGCAAATCCACGCGGACGCAGAGGGGGCCTCTGCTAACGGGGGAGAGCAGGACAGTACAGCAGTTGTTGGGGTGGCTACTACCGCATCTAATTTGAGAAAAAGACCAAGATTGCCGGATTCAGCTAATATAAAAATAAAGAAAACATCGAGAAATATAAAAAATTTGCACATGAGCAACCTTAAGACAAATGTTCAATGCACCAAAAAATTACAGCCAATTAACTCTACCACGCATTTGGCTACAGAGAAACAGGTAAAAAGACCAGAGGAGCTACCGGCAAGGAATCCTGTGACTAATTACTTCCCTGCATGAGTAAGTTCCAGACCTGAAAACAGGCATTGCCCTCTGGAGTTATCTGACATGGAAATTCCGAGGCTATTAGAGAATGTTTACCTTTCTCAAAACAACGAAGGTTGGACTTCAATGCAACTAACCGCAGAATTCTACATCACTTCCGACGTTAGAAGAGAGCGTTTGCACAACAAAACAACAAGATATTGAAGAGTTGGGGGATCAGTTGCTTAAGCAGCCTCCACCTCTGCCAACGGTCCCACAAGAGCAAATCGACTTACACTTTAGCCCAAATAAACAGCCAGATAAAAATGAGGGACACGATCTGGGGAATCCGGGCTTATTGGCATCCATTGAAAAAACCTGTTCCTACAGCAGAGGGATAAGGATACGCAACTAGTGACGGGAGAAAAAACATCTGAAAACACATGGCCCATGCCAAACATTCAGCTAGATCTAAATGGGGGAAAGGTTCCTGGGAAACCAAGCTTACTGACAACATCTGAAGAAAAGCCACTGTCACCCCAGGGAGAGCAGGATGTTACCGCCTGAAGGATAAAATGGCACATCTTAAAACATTGTTTACATGATTGAGTCCAAGAAAAGAGGCTCTCCTCTGATTGCATCACAGCCAAGTGAGCTGTTGGATGAGACAAACTTAGAGGACTTACACATTTTGCTAAACTGGGTAACAAAACGCCCTACAGAAAGTTTGAGGCGTCCTCAGCATCACCATTAAAGTTCCTGGAGGAGGGAAAATCATCTGTCCACCCGGGACATGACCAGGAATAGAAGAAGTTCTCTGGATACAAACCGGCCTGCTAAAAGTCATCTACCAAATCTAGCAACGTTTATAACCGACTCTCCAACAAGGAGACTCTCAGCGCAGCAACAGGCGCGAAGTTCATTGGACACTTCCAACAAAAAGATAGACTTACTTTCAATTATGTCAGCTGTGACGATAGCGCTAGCGCCATTCATGAAGCTATATGAATCTGTAGCGGACTCTCTGAAGGACCACACAACTCTACAAGCAATGATTCACAGCAAGGTCATCTTCTTAGAAGCCTATATGATGGCAGTGGAATCAAGACAAAAGTCTGCTACGTCCTGCCAGGAACAGCTTCCCACCAATCCCCAAGAGCCCCAACAGGCTAAAAAACAGCAACAGACTCCGGCACGTGATACAAACTTTCAGAAAATCAAAATATTAGGAAATTCGAAAAACGACGAGGTTCAATCACCTTTAACCACCAACGACTTCCTTGAAATTGAGGCGCTGATGAACTTGAGCCAACATCTATCAGATCAATCTCTGATAGAATCTAGCACGAAGAAAATCTTCAAGACATCGACCATACAAACGATCGACACACCAGAGGCCAACTCAGGTGAAAAGGAGGAGAACTGGGATAGCTTCCCTCAAACACTTGAGGATAGGTGTAAAAGAGCAAACAAAAAAGTAAACTGGAATCAAGGGACTCCGAGGCAAGCAAACCCAAAACAGTGGACGCAAGTAACTGAAAAAGAAACGGAAAGGGACACAAAGAGAACTTGTGAAGAACAGATTGTTAAAAGAACAGGAAGAGAGGAAAAGCGAAACTTGCCAAGGCCTCATGATTATTCAAAAGAGACAGTGACATGAAACCTCTCGAAATCAGAAAGGCCAACGAGGAAAAGAGACAGTCCAGATTATTTATCGCATGCCTGATATCGCAGTAAAATCAAGACCGACAGGAGCAGAGACAATGAGTTGATGTCCCATCAGACACTAAGGGAAACGAGAACAACGGGCCTACACTACAGATCCAGGACACAAATCTACAACGAAAAACCAAGAAAATGGGATCAAGCGAAATGGTTGATCAAACTGACGCAATCTGAAGGAAACAACGATAAGATAACACTGAATAGGAGTTCAGTGTTAACACTCTTCAAACATATTCGAAACCTGGACCACATTAAGTCAGAAGATTTCTTAGTAGTGGAGCCCAGTCATAAACACCGGAAAGCTAGAACTTTTCTACATATTGCCTCAAAAACGTTAAAGAACACCATCAGAGACAACATGAATGAATTATTAGAGATGGGATACAAGCTAAGTGTATACCCAGCATTTAATATGACCAAAAGATCACCAAGTCAATATGAAAAGAAGCGGCAGGGGCCGTCCAACAACATCTCTAACAAACACTCCCACGAGACACCTATCCTCCGGGGCGACACACCAACGAACAACCACAGGAATGGGGAGAAAGAAAGTGATAGTTTATCAGATCACACGAAGAAAAAAAACAAACGTACCATGTTAAAAAACAAGGAACGTGAGTTACAAGAGCCAGTTGTGTCAAACCGGCGGACAAATAAACAACAAACCAATAACATCAGGCCAGGTAAGGAAAGCGACACAAAAAGAGATTTTACCATCACGAGATCCATTTCACAAGAGGTACCTAACCAAAAAACAGAGAGTGAAGCAGTAAAGAAATGTGCGCCAATGAAAGGGATGTGGTCATGGTTGCCAAGAGCCCTAATGTTACAGAAACAAAAGTAGAAATCCATCGACCTTGAGCACACCAATCAAGAAAGTCATCGCCTAAACCACCTAGACCAAACGATAAAGATGTGCTCCTGGAATACGAGAGGGCATTCTCACCTGAAAACCCACGGCGACATGGACATTGGGTCTTATGATCTAATATGCCTTCAGGAGACCTGGCTGACAGAACAGCCCTCAATGTGAGAGTACAAGTTAGTCCTGGCACCAACAAAACAAGGTCGACTAGGAAGGCCATCATCTTGGTTGTTGATTGCCTGTAAGAATGGATGCGGTATCCGACTAGAAGAGACACTGATCAGTAATCTAGCTATCTTGATGGTCAAAGCATCATGGACACATCAAGGAAAGAAGAAGGCCGTGTACGAAAAAACAACACTAATGATAGTAAATACCTACTGGAAACCGGCCACCATGGAAACAACAGCCTACTTGGAAATGGTAGTGGAAGCAATAGATGAGGCCCTTGCAGGGCATCTGTCAAAACACTTTCTGATATGTGGCGACCTAAACGCCATTTGTCCAATAACAAAAGGAGCTGATTATGGGCAAGCCAACAAAACCGCTGCAGGTCAGCATGGGAAATTGTGAATGCGGCTGATGGACTCAAGAAACTTACACAATTTGCATGAGGCCTTTCCAGACTCAAATCGCCCACCGTTGTGGGAAAGAAACGACGGAAAAGCTAAACTTGATTACATATTCATATCAGAATCAATATTGTCAGTGACTAAATCCTTTGAAATAACCAGAGTCAACGCCAACGACCATAAACCCCTTTCTACCACTTGGTAGGCAATATCTCCACCAATTGATCACATGGAAGCCCAGATAGACAGCAACGCCCAGGGTAATCGAGTAAAACTGTCAGCGGCATCAATCATAGAGCTGGAAAGTAGATTCAATATCATGACCTACACAAACTGCTCAAATAAAACAGATCATATACCATTACTAATAACGTACAAGAAAACCTCGACCTTGAAAAAGACCTGTGGAGAGCAACCAAGACATGTGTTCGACAAAATCATGGTCGATAAACGAGATTTGAGAAAAATCCAACCTAGGGCAAAACTTATCGCTAAGCCGTCGGCATTCAAAGAAGCAGAAGTAGCATCAAAGCATTACAAATCTTGGGTCAAAACATATTGGCTACATCTTTACCAATAGGATTCCGAAAATATCCTAAACACCATAAGCGGCAATAAAACAAGAGCATTTTGGAGCCTTTTGAGAACATCTTTTAAGGTCCAAGAAAATTCCATAACAAACGACATTGATGAACACACCTGACAAAACATTTTGAAAGCATGTATTCAACCCCAACAACTACAACAATCACACATACAGGGGTGGAATCTGCACTATGGGTAAGAGTGGATGATCCAAGCGAGATACTAGACCGGATCAAATCCCTGAAGAACTCCAGAGCTTCGGGACCAGATGGGGTCACTAATGTTGACCTAAAGACAAGACCTAATGAATGGGCGAGCCTCCTGAGCAAAATCTTTGGGAGATGTGCGGACTTGAAAACTATTCCGCCCTCATGGAAAACAGCAACAGTGGTCCCAATATTCAAGAAAGGCAACAAAAGGGATCCGGCGAATTACCGACCAATCGTGTTGCTTGACGTAATGGGGAAAGTCTTTGGTTCTCTGCTACTAGATCGATTTAAGAGCTGTGCACAGAATGCTCCCTGCCAAGACTTTTTCCAAACAGGATTTAAGAAAAATGAAGGCACAGCAGCTAACATTCTGTTACTTGGTGTCCTGAAGAACCAAGTTTTGGAAGGAGGGCCGAAAATGTTCATCGCATTTATCGACCTTACAAAGTCTTTGATTGAGTAGAAAGATTGAGACTGTGGTCAAAACTTGAGTCTTGAGACTGTCCCTCTGCCCTGTTGGATCCAATCAAGGTCTTGTACACCGACACTAGCATGCATATTCGCCTGGACCAACATGGACTACTGTCAGCCTCAATCCCAACATAACGTGGCGTAAAGCAAGGGTGCACGTTGGCTCCGGCCATCTTCCTGGCATTCATTGCCGACATCAAGGGTTCAGATGCAGAAATAAGAGCATTTCCACCTAAACTATGCAAAACAGCGATTACGAGGTTGCTCTACGCAGATGACCTAGTCCTGCTGGACCATACTCCAATAGGGCTGCAACGTCAATTAACTAATCTACAAAGTTACATCCAGGAAAACAACTTGGAAATTAACGGAAAAAAACTACGTTTTTGACGTTTGAAGCAACCACAAGAAAAAGAGAAAAAATCTGCTTAAACCTTGAAGGTACTCAAATAGAAAAAGTCTTTAAATACCTAGGGGTTATACTGGTCTCCACAAAACAAGATAGAGCTATGCAAGATTCACTAAGATCCAAAGTCAACAAAATGGCCGCTCAAGCTAGAGCCATAGACAAGAAATCTGATAGATACTCTATGGTTCCAGTACCAGAAGTTTCCAGAAAGAAGGTGACCCCCATACTAATATATGGAGGCGCCGCCATGCTAAATTTACCACCAAACATCTGGTAAAAATAGAAGCAAAATTTTCACTTTCCACTCCGGCTGCTTCCATTCGGCGAGATGTAAGTTTGCCCTCTTTAAAAAGTGCAGTCAAGCAGTCTACATTGATGCTGTACAGGAAGTGTCGGATGGCAAAACCCCCGTCAATCTACAACTTAATAAAGTAAGAAATGGAGAAAAATGGCAGGACAAGGTTATCTCTCTGGAAAAGAGAGAACATTGAAGTATTGGAATCAATAGAATATGATGAAAATATATTAATCAACAACCCAGGAAAAATTCTAAAAAAAATTAAAGGACCTATATTGGATAGTCACGTTGGAAGAGCGGGAAAAAACAAACTAACAACACAACTTCCGCCGAACACCAAGAAAGTAAACAAGCTCCAACAATACATCAAAAAATGTCTATGTAAAAGGGGGAGAGATCTGCTCTTACATGCTCGGTTAAACCTCCTTGCAACTAACGAGATCTTGGCCATTAGAGGCAAGTCTCTATCCAATCACTGTCGCTTTTTCAACACAACAGAAAAATAATCCATTCGACACCTACACCTAAAATGTGCCAGCAACCAACACATAAGAGAACGATAGTTAAAACACATCTTTTGTAGAGGTGGTCCCAGACATGGCCTGCACCTCATCCCCTCATTTCGAGGTACCAGGAGCGTACTCGCCAAGGTATGTGACGTATGAGGAGCAAATGAATCAACAAAGAGCTGCACTGGGATTCTGCCCAGTATACATCATAAGATCCATACCTGTTGAAGCGCCCATAACCAGACAACCCTGGGAAGCACAGTACCCTATCAGACAGCCGTACGAGCTGCTGATAGGAAACAAAGAGTACCTACAGACAGTCCATGAAGAGACCCAAAGAGCCCCAATGGAAGGCCAGTGGAAATGACACAAGGGCTTGAGCAGACTTGTGAATGAACAAAAGCGGCCATCAAATAAAAATAAATATAATGGACACAGAGAAGAGACGATGTTAAAACGTGAGGAAACGCTGCTATGAGACAAGATGGAAGCAACCAACCAGTTAAACGTGTGTAAATAGGCTTGGAACGCAAAAAGCTAAAGGTATCGATACTGCTTGCAATGCTTAGTAGAAGATTAGAGCGGCAAGCGCCAACCATATATCTACCTCAATAAGGCACATTATACAAGTGCAACTCCATTTTGTAAAAAGCAGAAATGTACCCAGGCTGCCAGAGGCCTGACAGGCCAAGTTTCGTAACCCAGCCAAAGGCAAGAGAAGGAGCAGAATCGAAACTCAACGAAGAGTGGCTCATGCCTAGGAAATCGAGGTCAACCAGAGAAAGCGAGGAGAGCGTCATCTAACGAGACTCAAACTTCAGGGCATACTTGCCTGCCCCATGAAGTTCAAGATAAAGGGGGCCCATGCAGGTGGCGAGGCTGAAACAGAATTAAATGCACTAAAAGCTGGAAACTGAAGGAAATTCATGGTGAACTAACACGTGACCAGCCAGGCGCAAAGAAATACCAACGCCTGATGTCATCCAGAACCCGAGGATGCCATAACTTTTCCTGATAAGAGGCTACAGTTTTGAGGCCAAACCCAGCCAACTAATTGACACATAGCCCTAAGATACTGATTGAGGGAAGGGAGGCAGGGTAAAACATGGGACACCAGGCACATGGGTGTCCATTCTGCATGCCGCTAATTAAAATGGGTTTTATGTCTAACGGTGTACCCTGCCCAATCACAATGGGCCAAGTTATCTGGAGTCCTATAGATAGTAGAGCCAATTTTTTGAATCAAGTGTAAATAGGTCGTACTTGTAGTGACGCCAATCACCTGTGATGTAGTGGGATGGCGTAGACACCCACCCGATAAGAGTTATCCAAATTACATGCCCAATTATCATATACAGATATAGCACCTATACTTAAGTTACCTTTCATAACCAATTGTATTGCATGTCGAGTTTTTTAGAATTAGACGTCAGCGATGATGAGTTTTGCCTATAACTATTGCTGTTCGACTGAAGTATGAGGAAGTCGGAGCGAGACAGGTGATCGCAATGCTGCTGATTTCCATTTGTTTCTCTGTTAGATGAACCTGTCATTAAACGGACTTCCCTTTGCCAAACTACTGAGTCCTCATTATTGAGTCGTGGTGGAGTAAGTGAATCTTGCACCCCCAGTCCTCACATGGTGCAGCTATCTTGTCTTAAAGGTACTAGAGGGTGTGCACTGATCTATGGGCCCGTCAGTGAAACCCCGCTCCTCTGTACACCATCTCAGACGAATCGACGTGTTGGGCATGACTGATTGGCAGCGATAAGACACAGTGGCTATTAGCAACCTACAAAATGCTTCAAGCAGTAAATCTGCCGAGACCGTAGCCAATCAAGTGGGCACATTTTAGAGAGACCCTCAGAGGAATTTCTCAGACAGATACTGTTAAAACTTTGAAATGCAAATTTTGTAAAAATCTATTTTTTGATTAAACACAAATAATACATTTTTGTTTTAATAAATTAATAGATTAAGCCTACATTTCATAAAGGAAAGTCTATGTCATACACTAGGAAATTGCATCAAGTAACTCCAAACTTTTTATGCTCAAGTTTCAATTGAATGAAAAGTGTATATGTCTTAATACGTTGGTAGATATCACACCAATCTCTTTGCCACAATAGTTTTATTTAGGCCAGCTGGGTTTTGGAATAATTTCAAAATAGAAAACCCTGTAGATTTCAATAGCAGTTTGTATTTATTTAAATTATTTAAATTATTAATTATATTCGGGAAGTGGAAATTGAAATCTTCATGAAGGAAGTTTGAAGGTGGTGCCAGAAATGTTGTACACAAAAGTGGTTTCCAGTTGATTAAATGTTCAGTGAAACCAGCTTCAACTCACATTGAATAATGGATATGGTTACACCATTCAACAAGGTCAGGAATTTACGCCAAAAAAATCCCTCTATAAAAGTTAGGTCTATGTCATCCAAGAGATGATGGATTTCTAATACATATATGAGAGATGGCAGAATTGTCCCTTTGTGGAATTGAATCACTCAAAATAAAGACAATGTTTGGTATTTATTATTAATAGACTTCATTTGAGCCAGTAGTTGTATAGCCTTTTTTTTAATATTATTTACTATGAGGTTTTTATTCAGCTTGCCAGAGATCAGGAAACCTAGATATTTACATTTATTCACTATCTCCATTTTATGATTGTTAATCTGCCTACTAAAACTGGTAGGTTTCATTCATGATGTCAATCAAATGATTTTGTGATATGAGTATAATCATAAAACACCATGAGAAGCCTTGTAAACATATTTGTGTATTATCAAGCAATATTATGTCTAATGTATAGGACAGTCAGAATAATTTAACCCCATCATCTTTCGGGGAAATAAAGGCATATTTCTCCAACACCTCACCCAGAGCAGATGTATACAAATTGAATAGGCAAGGAGCAAGACTATATCATTGTCTGCACCCTTGATGGGTATCAATAGCATTAGAAATGGGTCCATACAGATTTAATGTTATTCTTAGTACCGTTTCATTGTGTAAGTTAACTAAGACATTCAGTAGTCTATCTGGGAGACACCAATGTATCAGTTTTTATCAGAGCAACACGCTATCAACCCTATCAAAGGCAGGCAAAAGATCAATACCAGCTGGGAAGGACTGGGGGGCATTTCTTTTCCAAACTGAAATCTGAATCTAATCAATAACTGAATGGTTAAGAGATGTACCCATTCCCCTGGTGTACCCAGTTTGATTTTCTTTCCAAATGGCCAGATGAATTAACTCATTTTTCCAACCTTCTCAAAATGAGTGATGTAAAGACCTTTGCATCTGAGTCTACTAGAACTACTGGTCTATATTTCAATGGGAACAATGTGTCTCCCTATCTGAACATGGGGAAAATATTTGAGATGTTCCACAAACTAGGCTTAGTATTTTTATGTTAAAATTTTTAGTGGGCATAATAATTTCTACTTTTGTTAATGTTATATATTATATAAGGTTGAAGGTCAAAGTCCAGTAGTCAGTTTTGGATTCCAACATCAGGCCATTTTGTGATGGCTCATGCATTTTTGCAAAATGGTTAACACAGGCTGATTCCAAAATCGGGTTTCTTGTATTAATGCATGAATAGTTTCTAATGTATTTATCAAGTGCCAACAATGTATTTTTGATTTAGTGAGAATACAATTCTGCATAGATTTCCCATCTTTTTGATAGAGTTTACTCTTCAAGGATTTGACAGCATTTGTGTATTTCTAAAACACGGCTGGCTATTACAGGCTTGCAGTACAATTTTCACCAAAACAATACCATTAGACTAACTTTATAATTTCAAAAAACAGAATAAACAATAATGGATTTAACTAACACCACTTAAGCTATAATCCCGTCGCTGGGGGCGGCATTACTGAGTCAAGTAATATCCTGGGACCCATAGCAACATGGTCCAAGCAAAGCCCGAAGTAATACCTCCCTGACCCCCCACGGCAAGGAGAGTATTGCTATTTCCATAGCAGCCATTGGAAATAGTTAAAAAAGTAAACAAACAAAATGGTCACTATGGAAAGGGAGAAGGGAGTACATGTAGTCCCTTCTCCCTGTCCATGGCGGCGTGTCACAGATGAGAGCAGACATGCTGTAAAAATAATTGATTACAGCACGTCCACTTCCGCAGAGGAGCTAGAACAGAGTTAAGTGGAGGGAAGGGGGTGGGGGAAAGGGACATCTGTGGAGGGGAAATTGGAGGGGGAAGGGGATTGTGGAATGGAACAATTGCCCTATTCCCAGGTGAGGGGAGATGGCGGCCGCCAGCCTAGAGGAGGCTCAGAGCGGCGGGATTACCGTCTGGTAACACCCATTTTCAGAGCCTCCCCATTGGCTGGAATGCTGCAACACCCTCCTTGCTGGGTACTAATTATTTAAAACAAACACCCGTCAATGCTTAGGTGAATAGCAATTCAGAATAAAGCATTGGCAAAATGTACACAAACATTTAATGGCCTTGGCAAAATCAAAAGACTATTTCAAGCAGTTTGTGTTTAAAAATGATAAAATAGATGCTGTTCCATTATGAATATTAGAAAATCAAAAACTGAATGATGAAAATAGATAAGTTGCACAGTTGGATCTTAATTACTGTTTTGCTTCAAATGCAATGCTTTAGGGAAAGGATGTTTTATAATGATACTATCAATTATCTTGGAAAAATAAAAGGAATAATGTGACTCATGCAAGAAGGCCAAATCCCTCTATCAACTTCTTCTTGACAGGTTTTCTATGTACTCAGCAGCAAAATCTGTTCACAGTAATGACTATTATTTGACATTGTCAAAAACGTTCAGAAGTCACAGATCCAGGCATGCCATTGCCACTGCAGTTAAAAGAGAAGTTAATTAATGTATTGATATTTGGCATTTGGCAAAGATTGATACATTTAGCACTACATTGGATTCAATAGGGATTTAACCTTCCGGTATTAGTTGGGGGTATAATTTCACTTACTTTGACACAGGGTAGGAGGAATCTGCAGAGGCTTGTCACAAATGTTCTGTACTACTATGTTAGTTTTTCATAACGCTTTTGCATCCAAGCTAATTCTGCTCAAGTGTTATAACTAGGTCAAACATTGTACTTGTGTAAAAATGCATTGAACGCATATGATGATGACACATGCTCTCAATGCCCTTTTCCACCAAGACAAGGTTTTCCCTCACACTAGTAAATAATAACATTAGCACTAGAGCAATGTTTGTTCCAGTGCAGAAAATGCATTGAAAGTGTTACATTTTATTTATTTTGCATTTTTAAGGCGCTCACACAGCCCAGGGGCATCAAGGCGATGTTACCGGAATATGTCTTAGTTGCGTATTTATAACGAGCTTAGTACCCAGAGGCTTCTAAGCGCAGACCCGGGGATCAAACCTGTGCTGCTTAGTGTCGACCTGTTTCCAAGAGGAGCACGTTGCCACTGAGCTATCCTCCTGGGACATCTACATCTTCAGTATTACAGAAATACAGAATTACAGTAGTTATGTATTACAGATTCTTTGCACCAATGCAAGTGCAATTAACACTAAGGCAAACTTTGTCCTTATGCAAAAAATATATTGTGACAATTAGGTGAGCGGCATATGTAATTCTGTTGGATTATGAATGAAGGGAAGTTATGAATACTAGGGGTGCATTGCAAATCAAGCATATAAACATGTATTAGCAGGTGTTTTTTCTGAATTTGTGGAAAAGGCCCCTTTTGATGTCATCGATCCACAATGGCCGCTGCTACAATTTATGAATCAAAATTGTATCTATAATTACTTTCAGAGTGATCCTATCACATATTTTCTAAGGACCTTTTTTGTTCATCATAAAAACTGAATAAAGAAGGTTCTTAAAATAATTTGATATCTCCTATTGTTTTGAAGTTTCTGTTCGCCGTTTGATTTTCATGATTGTTCTTAAAAATCCATTAATTTTGTTACAGGTTCTGGTAATTGGCAAGAACATTTGAAAATGATTTAAGAACATTTTATTCTATCTTCCAGCAAAATCACCTTTTTCTAAATATCTATACCTGCAGAAATCACAAGTCATTTAAAAGTACAACTTTCACCATCAGCCAAAAAAAAAAAACAGATGATTGTGTATCTAATGTCAACAAAGAAATAAATCTCCCCTGGTCAATCCAAAATGTTATGAAAACTGTTTTGAGTGTATTAAGAAGAGAGCCGAGTGGAACAATAATGAATACTTGATCATAAGTCTACGATTAGGCAACTTAACTGAAATGAAAAAGCATCATGGCATTCAAAATGCTACAAGCAATGTACTCATAAGGCAAAAATGGACAGAAGCAAAAGATTGTATGTGAGCCAAATCCGTCTATCTCCAGCCATGAAGAAGAGGAAGAAGTAGAACACAGCTATACTGCAATATCAAAATTACCCATATACGACACAAATAAATTATTCTTTTGCAATAAAGAAGGAAAAAGAAGATATCAATTATATATATATATATATTTATTTTTTCTTTTTTTTCTGCAGTTTGCTAAGGAGCGTCCTTCCCCTTTTTCTCCTCCTGGTTCTGGTCGTTTGGCCAATCTTGCATGGACCCAAATAGTGTGGCTTTTAAGGGGGTAATTCATAGAATTTAGTGCACAGGTGGCGCACGCGGCTGGCGCACAGTGTGCGCGTGCGAATCTCTGCGCCAGCCGCGCTAAAATTCATTTTCACGCACAGTGTATTCATGGATTTTAGCTACCAAAACCAGCCGTGGCGCACAGTGGCGCAGAGACCCTGCAGCAGTGCCAGTTATGCCCCCAAGAACGACCCTCGCTCAGGGAAAAGCGTTCAAAATCCCCAATCCAGCGCAAAGGGCTGCGCTAACCCTGTACCAGTATACATGGCCACCACACAGCACACGGCAAGCGGGGAACGTGTATTACTGGGGTGCGCGGGAAGTTTCACACACGATTGGCCCTGTGCGAGTGGGGTACGTGTATTACTGGGGTTCGTGAGAAGTTTCACATGCGATTGGCCTTGTGCGAGTGGGGTACGTGTATTACTGGTGTTCGCGGGAAGATTCACACACGATTGGCCCTGTGTGACTGGGGTATGTGTATTAATGGGGTTTGTGGGAAGTTTCACACACGATTAGCCCTGTGCGAGTGGGGTACGTGTATTACTGGGGTTCGCGGGAAGTTTCACATGCGATAGGCCCTGTGCGAGTGGGGTACGTGTATTACTGGGGTTTGCGGGAAGTTTCACGCGCGATTGGCCCTGTGCGAGTGGGGTACGTGTATTACTGGGGTTCGCGGGAAGTTTGACATGTTATTGGCCCTGTGCGAGTGGGGTACGTGTATTACTGGGGTTGGCGGGAAGTTTCACACGCGATAGGCCCTGTGCGAGTGGGGTACGTGTATTACTGGGGTTCGTGGGAAGTTTCACATGAGAAAGGGCCTGTGCCAGTGTGGTATGTGTATTACTGGGGTTCGTGGGAAGTTTCACACACGATTGGCCCTGTGCGAGTGGGGTACGTGTATTACTGGGGTTCGTGGGAAGTTTAACATGCGATTTTGCTGTCAGAGCGGGTACGTGTATCTAGTGGGGTGCACAGGGTGTCCCACACGTGAATTGGCAGTGTGGGTCCTCCCAGGTGTGACCTCCACCCCATCCATGGCACCTGCAGGCAACCCACAACACAGGGGACTACCCTGCACCCCTGGGCATGCCCCCCAGCCAGCACACACGTCACCTTCCACTAGTGATCACCAACTCATGTCCCCCAGCACCCCCACCCCCCAGCAGTGACAGGCACCTGCCAGCAGGCCCCCACTCATGTCCCCCTGCACCTCCAACCCCCAGCAGTGAGGGGCACCTGCCAGCAGGCCCCCACTCATGCCCCCCTGCACCCCCACCCCCCAGCAGTGAGGGGCACCTGCCAGCAGGACTCCACTCATGTCCCACTCATGTCCCCCTGCAGCCTCACCCCCCAGCAGTGAGGGGCACCTGCCAGCAGGCTCCCACTCATGTCCCACTCATGTCCCCCTGCAGCCCCACCCCCCAGCAGTGAGGGGCACCTTCCAGCAGGCCCCCACTCATGTCCCACACATGTCCCCCTGCACCCCCACCCCCCAGCAGTGAGGGGCACCTGCCAGCAGGCCCTCACTCATGTCCCCCTGCACCCCCACCCCCCAGCAGTGAGGGACACCTTCCAGCAGGCCCCCACTCATGTCCCACTCATGTCCCCCAGCACCCCCACTCCCCAGCAGTGAGGGGCACCTGCCAGCAGGCCCCCACTCATGGCACACTCATGTCCCCCTACACCCCCACCCCCCAGCAGTGACAGGCACCTGCCAGCAGGCCCCCACTCATGTCCCCCTCACCCCACCCCCCAGCAGTGAGGGGCACCTGCCAGCAGGCCCCCACTCATGTCCCACTCATGTCCCCCTACACCCCAACCCCAGCAGTGAGGGGCACCTGCCAGCAGGCCCCCACTCATGTCCCACTCATGTCCCCCTGGACCCCCACCCCCCAGCAGTGAGGGGCACCTGCCAGCAGGCCCCCACTTATGTCCCTCCTACACAAAATTAAGAAGCACAATCATGGGCCACTTCTACACCAAAAAACCACATCACGCCACCCCATTCTTGAGACGCAATGATTTCCCAATCCACCCCACACTGACATGCCTATCTCAAGACACAAACCAAAAGTCAACTATGTACATAAACACATGTCTGACACACATACACTGGTTGGCATTGATTGTGTAAACACACATTTTCACATGCATAAGGAAAGGTAAAAAAAAAAAATCCATTGCTTCATGTTCATAATGAAAAAAAAATAGATAATTATTCCATAGTCCAACTATTTACAATACATTGTCCCAAAATAAAATCCATGACTCCATGTCCATAATGAAAAAAAATATATTCTAATTAATCCATGATCAAACTATTCACAATCCATTGTCCAAAAGAAAAATCCATGAATCCATGTGTAAAATCCAAAAAATAAATCAAATCAATCCATTGTCCAACTATGTAAAGGGTCCATGAGCCCAACCAAACAAATGAAACCTGCCTAAGAAACTACATAAAAATAAAACTATATACAAATGTGTGTGGCATTGCCCATTGACCACAAATAAAAGGAAAAGGAAACCTAACTCTAAAAACTATTTACAATGGCAGCGGGCTAGTCCGACGGCTCACTTTCCGATTTCCCGGGCCAGGGCATCATCGAACTCCTGCTCGATGTCCCGGAGGCGGTCCTCTTCCATGGCCCGAGGGTTCGCAGGGACGATGACATGTGGACCTCCAGGTCCCTGCGAATTGCCTCCAGGCACTCGGCCCACCTCAGAGCCCTAATCATGGAGTTCTCCACCCTGACCATTGTGAGCCGTGCCTCTTCTGCCCGCTGCCGCTCCGCATCTATAGCATGGCCTAACCACTGCCACACGGAAGACACTTCCAGTCATGGGTCCTCCTGCCCTCTGGCCGATGCCTGCCCCTCCAATGTTGAAGGCCCCGAGCCATCATGGCTCCCACCTTGTTGCTGCTGCTGTGCCTCTGTCTGTGCTCTGGCTCTTGCTGCCTGCACATCCTCCTCCGGCTGGGGTGCAGTTGTTGAGGTGGCCACCCCTGCTGGACGTCCGACTCCTGACTGTGGCAGGGATGTGTCTTCCACCAGCCTGGCCGCAGGGTCAGAGGCAGCTCCACAGGGTACCATGGTGATACATGGGTGGGAAGATGGCATGGAGGACGACTGGCGCATAGGGGGTTCAGGTCAGGAGGGGGTCGGACAAGGTCCAACAAACGAGGAATCCGGCCCTGGTGACCTGTCCCAGTAGGTCAATGCGGTCAACAAGCCATTCGAGATGACGTGCAGTCTCCTCATGAAAAGACTGCAGGTCACCTCGCATGGCCCGTTGATGCAACGCCTCCCCACCCAGGACAGGCTCAACCCGGTCCCGGATAGCCACGTCCGCAGGGAGTGGAAGGCCAGTTGGTGTAAGCGGATCCCCTCCCTGAAAACGGGTCTGGACGTAGGCATCCCTGCTGGTGCAGGATGATGCAGTCACAGGATCGGGGACAGGATTACACACAGGCACCTCCGCGGTGGCCTGTGCTGCCTCCTGTCCCTGCCCCTGCACTGTAACACTAGCACCAGTGGAATCCCCACCTCCAGACCCTGTGTCTGTCTCTTGCACGGCCTCCTCCTCCACCAAACCCCCCACCAACCTGGATGACTCTGTGCCATCTTCCTCCGTCGGATCCTGTGGGGTCTCAGCTGCCCCATCTGCTGCCGAGGAGTCCAACTCCGACCTCCGCCTCTTGGACCTACCCTCGGCAGCTGCGGCCTGGGATGCGGCACCAAACTCATCACTCCCTGATGAGATGACAACCTGGGAGGGGAGCCGGGCCTTGCGTCTCCGGCTGGCGGTGCGATCCCTGCCGCTGTGCTCCACAGCACCCTCTCCGCCCTCTTCATCAGCTGACGCTGCAGACAGGGAGAGATAGGACACAGGCATCAGGGCACTGTACAATGGACTGATACACACATGACAGTTGCACATGAGTGGCAGTGTCAAACTTCAGACATGGCATCACAATCCCCAACACACATGTAATTTCAACTCACACACATGAGCAATTCTATAGCCATATCACAACAGCCAGCACCATCCATACACATACAACAGCATGAGCATCCAAAGGTGAGCCAGACATCACATGAAACACAGGGAGTGCAGTAGACATGCGCACACACCACCACACTTACATGCATGTCTACATCTCCTCCAACTGTTGCAGTGATGAGATCGCCACACATGTCAGATCTGCCATTCAGCCTTCTACATATCAGTGTCACGCGCATCCATGTTGCATCACAGTTGCACACTTGTCAAATACACACACATGCACATGTACACAGTGCAGATACATGCATTAGGAACCACCATCCATGCCACAACCATGCCAATGTACATACACAGAAATTCAAACATGTGTGCTCCCACACCTGCATATGCCCAGCATGCTTACCAACACATACACCATCAAGGTGTCTCAGACCTGAGAGGACACACATGTGGCAGCCTCACGCCCATGTTCATACACATCCCTACATGGCCCTACAAAAACACATGCGCAACCTGCACACTACTGGCACACCACGACACGCACAGCGTCCAAACACCCTGCATGTACACTTACCGCTCAACTCCAGACCGGTCTGCCTCTCAAGGATCTGGATGTAGAGGGCTGGGCATATGCATTCCAGGACCCTCATTTGGTGGTCCGACAGCTGGCCCCGGCACCCCTCGGCATCCGCTGCCTTCGCAAGGCGCCAGGCCTTGTTGAGGTTCCTGGACCTGAAGTCCTCCCAGCAATTCTTGACATGATGTAAGTCAAGGACTGCTACCCCCTCCGCGTTGATGGCAGTCACGATGTCCATCCAGATCCTGGTCCGTCCTTCATTGTCGGCGCGTGAACTTCCAAAGAGGGCATCATACTGCCCCAGGACTTGCTCCACCAGGACACCAACTTCCCTGGCACTGAAGCTGGTGGCCCTCTGCCTCTCTGGTTGGGGGTTGCCAGTGCTCCCAAATGGTGTTGTTCTGGACATGGGAACCCCAGAGGCAGGAATGGGTGGGCAACTGGGTCCTGGGGCTGGGCTTTGGAGCGATGGAATCCCAGTCTGGAGTCTTCGGTTCCAACAGGGGTGGTCACAGCAACTGCACCTCTGGCTGACGTGCAGGCAGCAAAAGGCAGGGCACGTGGCCAGCAGGCAGTCAGGCAGCAGCATATTGCAGGTGGGAGCATGCTTGGGGCACTGGGGGGCAGTAATTCGGCCTTCTGGGCAGGAGCTTGGTCTTCTGTGTGTTTTCGCGTGGCCAACTTGATACGGAGGGATTTGGCACGTGAAAAAATTGCACATCAGCGTGTAATTGGAGGAAAGGCCCTTAGTGCGTAAGCGCGTCAGCACACGTACGCGTTTTCATTGGACCAAAGGCCCTTAGCGCGTAAGCGCTTCTCTGACGTTACGCACGTGGGCGTTTCCCTCATGACGTGGGTATAGTGGTTCAGCGCGCGTGAAAAAACTGCACGTCCGCATGTGAATGCGTGTAATCCGAGGAAAGGGCCTACGCGCGTAAGTGACGTGATGTGCGTGGGCGTTTCTCTCAGCACGGGTTAAAAGTGAGCAGGGCCAGCAGTTCGCTGTACGTGCCTTTCGTGGAGACCGACGTGTGTAGCTGCTTCGTGTTATTTCGCGCGCCATCACATCTTCACAGCGATCGAGGACGTATCTCTTCTTTTGGCGGGGGTATTGGCTATGCGTGTTTTTCATTATCACGCTAGTCAGACGGTGAGTCGCGCATGCTATTTTTCCCACTGCGGGTGCCCCTGTGTATCGCACCCATTTTCGAGGTTATAGTAGCCTGCGTGTCTCACGCGTACGCGTTTCTCTTGTTACTGGTTGCCACCGCGTACTGTGGGAGGTTGTTTCCACGCACGTAGGCTGCAGGGTTGCGTGCACGGTTTTACTGCAGTTTTGGGGTGCCTGAGCATAGCGTGACCCGTCACTACATCACCGGGGTCACATAGAGCCTTGCAGGTGCAAGGGGGCTGTTAACATCTTGCATCCCACCCCCTTCACCCCAATTGCCCAGGTCAATTGTGGTGTACACCTCCCATTGGCACTACTCCATCTGTGCCGGCACTACTCCATCTGTGCCATGGTTGGGAGGCCACCAAAGGTGAGGGGCACCTCAGCTGGACGTACTCCTCGTGGCGGGCGTGGTCAGGGATGTGGCCGGGGTGACCAGGGTCGGGGGACTCCATGGTGTCCAGGGTGGCCGCAGACGGGGGAAGAGGCAGTGGTGCACCACTTGAGCACGATGTTGTGCCATGTGTCGGTGCAGTCATGCCACCACCCCCTGTGGTTCCGGGAGATGCAGCTTCTGCATCTGGCACTGGCGCCCGTGTGACCCGGCAGTCCATTTCATCGACTGCCACGGGCCCAAGGCTAGTGGTAGCTGCAGGTGCAGCTGTGGACACCACCACCCAGGCTCATGGTCTGCCAGCACAGGCTGTGTTGGCGATTGAAGAGCCCTTGGAAGATTTCCAACAGGGCCGGAGGGAAACCGTAGGGGCATGCAGGGCTGCCCTGACCAAGACACGTGTCCCTGGGGCAGTAATGTCATCTGCTGCCCCGAACAGCCAGGTGTTGGCAAGTGCAGGGGCAGATGCAGCCAACAACACCCCGATTGTGGGTCTGCCAACCAGGTCAGTTACGGTCAATGACCCTGCCACAGTGGATGTTGATGTGCATGGTCCATTAGAGGGCACCCAGCTGCCACTGACACAAGTCAGCCCTTTGGTCGACCCTCCACCTGCCACTCCCTTGGCTCAATCCACCCATCCAACTGGCCATACTGATCAGGGCGGCATCAGCCAGCCAGGGTCTGTGCCACAATCCAAGAGGAGGAAGGTTGCACCTGCAGCACAGGCTGGGACCCCACACACAGCCACGACCTCCTGCACGTCGAGGAAGAAGCCTTTCTGCAACCAGGAACTGGACTTCCTCGTGGGCTACGTGCAAAAACACAGCCGTGACATGCTAGTGGGTGTTAATTGTCAGACTACGGCTGCCCATCGTGATACCCACTGGAAGCAAGTTGCGGAACATGCGAGTGCATTTGGCCATGAGGTGCGCACGGCGCAAGAGTGCAAAAAGCGTTGGAATGACCTTAAACGCAGCGCTAAGGCTAAGCGTGCCTCAAATTACAACTTGACTCTGGTGACTGGCGGTGGGCCTGCACCAGAGGAGGAAGACCTCACTCCGCATGAATCACTCGTTGCAGAGTTCATAGCATCTGAATCGGTCGAAGGAGTGGGAGAGATGCCGTACTTTGATGCCCAGTCCGGTGAGTGTTGATGGGTGTTTGTTAAGGACGTGTGTGTTTTACTTGTGTGATGTGTTGTGCATGACTGCCACTACATGTCACGTGTACATGGTTATGATGTGTGAGTAATGCAATGCTTCCCTGATGCATGTCTACTCTGCTGGATGGTGGACATGTGGAGCAGACGGGGCTGTCCACATCACCACTTTTGCACCAGAGTCACATGCTTGTTACCAGTATGCCCCTCCGGTCCATGTTCCAGCTCACTGGCACTTCTGCATGTAGCGTGGGGTGAGCTTCCTCTCAGCCCAGGAACTATGCATAGCATGACTGACATGCATGTGTCCTCTGCCTGCAAGGGGGTAGCCAATGTAGGCATGCTCCCTTGCCCCTCAACCCCCTGCTCTGCACTCCGATTCCATGTTAGCACTGGTCTGCTACAATATTGCTGTTGGTTACTTCCCTGGACATTCTAACACCCAGCGGCCAATCTGCCAGACATATCCATTGTGGTACATCCTTAGTACTTGATGCATGGTGTCTCACTTGGACTGTGCAGAGGTCAGATGCCCCGCAGGGACATGAGTGCCATTCGTGCTCCATGTGCATTCCACGCATGCCCATATGTGTCCATGACTGGATGATCACTGTTACACAAGTCCATGATGACCCAAATTGCATGGCATTTCATCTGCCTTCCCATGTCAACTGTGGCTCAGTACTGTGTTGCACACATGTTTAGGGTCTGACAATCTGTGAGGATCACAGGCCTCAGCCTGTTTAATGGCCATTGACTCTGTCCAACTGGTGTAGTGTCTTCTTCACACGTGGGTGTGCTCCAGAGGTTTCATCATGTGTCCTGCTTACTGTCCCATCATCATTTGCAGTGTTGTCACTTGACTCACGTTAAGCTGTTGATGCTAGTCAACACTGTCTGTCAATACACAGGTCTATGGTCAGCCTTTTGATACCATGCTAGGCATCCCTGCTTTTGCACTTGGGTGGAGGGGTGCTTTGCTTGTAGATATGCTACCCATTGAATGCACATTGCACGTGATGCCTGAAGTTGACCTTGCACTGCCTTCACATTTTCTGACACACACCATGGAGTCCTTGTACATGTAGGTAGTGAGTGACATACATATTTGCTGCACTGCATAGACCCACTTCAATGCAGACTGCCACCTTTCAACAGGTCTGATCACAGAAGCAATTCCAAGTTGACCCAGCATGCATGCCAGGTTCTATTTTGTGTGTCACATGTCTGCCTGATGTGTTTGTTGTCGGTATGTGTGTGTGTTGTGTGCTTCTAACATGTGTAGTGACCTTTTTTCTCTCTATTTTTCAGATGATGACGCAATGGAGCCGGAGGATGGTGATGTCATGCCAGGCACAGGGTTGTTATCACTACATCAACCCAGCACAAGTGGGGGTAGTGGGGTGGTAGGCAACGAAAACCCCCAAGTGCTACAGTCCATCTTGTCTCTGGCTGCCTATGAGTCCAGCCCTGAAGAACACTCTGAGGGGTCAGACAGTCTTGGAACCTCCGCCCGTGGTGGATCGGGACGCAGGGTCACCCTCCACACCAGTCACTGATGTGCCTGGGACATCACATCCACGGGGGCATGTAGTCGTGCAGCCGCGGGCAGTGCCAACACAACGAGGACACACGGTCCTTCGGTCCTGCAGGGGTCAAGCCCAGCAACGTGGTCGCTGCCCGCAACCACAGTATACTGAGTGGGAGCAAGACATGACTGCCAATTCTGAAAGGCAGGGGGCAGCAATGGAGAACATAGCTGAGAGCATGGAGCGTGTGGCCCAATCTGTGCCCCCGCCTGCTAGGCAGGTGCTTCTCCAGCATCAGGCGGCACGGTCCGCAGCCCACTCGCTCAGGCTGGGCATGGCAGCCTCAGACAGGGCACACCAGGCTGAAATGTCGTCTCTGCATCAATCAATTGCTGCTCATGCAGAGGCACACATGGAGGCCCTGAGGGAGGAGCATGCTTCCCTCAGATCCACTCTGGGTGTCCTTCTGGCAGAGGAGAGGTTTGCCCAGCTTGAGCGTACCATCTCGGCTGAGCTACATGCTTGCCGGGAGGTGCCACGGTTGTCCAGCCAGGCCTTGCAGGAGGAACTCCGTGTTACACGTGCTACCTTGCAAGAGGAAGCACGTGTATCACGGGAGGTTCTGCATGCAGATCTAAATGTCATCGCCACACAGAACCAGGCTCACCTGTCCGGCAGACCTGCTGCCGACAAGGGGCAAGCTGCGGCTAGGCGTGGTCATGCTCCTGTGCCACGTCCTCCTTTCCAGGAAGTGCCAGACTCGGACGACAATCTATCTCCCAACTGGGTCGGGCTGTGCAGGCGTTGAGCCCATGGAGTTTTTTTTTTCCTCAGCCTCATCGCATGTGGGTGTTGACTAGCACCCTGTACCTCCCCCCTCCTGGGTGCCTCCCCACCTGGTCGTATGTGGCCATTTTTGATTTTTCTTTTAGTTTAGTTAGTTAAGTTTCTGTTTGATAGTTAGTTTAAATAGGTAAAGTAGGTTTTTCATAAATAGTGTAATTAATTAATATAGTTTAAAATTGCTAGTCTATTGTGCTTTCATGTGACGGTGTGGTGCTTTGTGGCTTTTGAAAGCATCCACTGTCTGTTCCAGGTGGGCCCTTCAAGCTTGTCTTGTATATGTGTTTGATGCTTGGGGTCCTTGACTCACATATGCCACTCCTGCTTCCCTTATCCATGGGCTCACAAGGATGGTTCGGTGTAACAGCCTACTACACAAGGGCAATGGACTGTCATATCTGTGGCATGTC
Organism: Ambystoma mexicanum; assembly: GCF_040938575.1. Classification (NCBI taxonomy): domain Eukaryota; kingdom Metazoa; phylum Chordata; class Amphibia; order Caudata; family Ambystomatidae; genus Ambystoma; species Ambystoma mexicanum. The sequence continues at coordinate 169,267,734 of NC_090935.1, forward strand.
TGCTGCTGTGGAACTTGTGTTAACACCCGTAGTTGGGATGATTGGGGTATAATTGACCATTGTTCTTATTTTGCTAGATGGGGTGTTTAATGATTCATGTGTATATTCATTGCTATGCATTGTGTAGTATGTTTCTTATCTTTAATGAACATGTGCTTGTTGAAAATCATGCCGTAGATAGTGTGTTCCACACTGTTGCTGTGAAAGACGGACTGATGGTGTGATTTCTGATGTACGTCTCTGACATGGTCCACTCATGTAATGCCTGAAGAGACAAACACAGATGAATATTAAGCATTAATCATGTGTTTCATGGACTTTCTGCAGGGGGATAAGCCTCAAGACCACCTTTGCCAGCAGACATGGGCCATTGGACGTCTGGAATCTGGACACGTTTGGTGGTGCTGACATGCGCATGTGTGCGCAAGCAGAGGCACAGGGATTGCGATCATACATCCAATAAACGATGACGTGTTTCAAGGGACTCCAGGCAAGGTGAGCAGCACAGGGGGGTCACAACACAGCAAACCTTCCACCTGGCCAGTTGAACATGCATGCTTAGTAGCAGCACTGATGGTGAGCTTGGACACATATTGGTGTTGAAGCGCACGATGCAGCTCAGATGTGTTGGTGGACTGATGTCTAGTTGATGGGAAAGTTGTCTGGGGCACCTGCATGGGCAGTGGCACATACCCTCCGTTCCACCATGGTCCATTGAGGCACTTGTATTAGCCATGTAGCGTTGCAAGACATGGAATGAAGAAGCTCACAGGGACCGACAGCAAGGGACAGACTCGGGTGCAGTGCATTTCATTTCCAAGTAGAATTTGATACATGCACTGGCTACTTTATTTTGGTCATGGTGGTACAGGACTTGTTCTGAAGTCAGACCTTGCTATATGCGTCTGTCTGCTTACCCAGGTAACATTGCATGTTGTGTGAATCATGACAAATTGGTGTTCCATTTACCACACACCCACTGGTGCCTGACTTAATGCATTGACTGTGTATGAACCATCACAGGGGTAATGTTACGTATGGGTATGAAGCATCCATGCAAGATTGTCTGTTTGTAGAGTATTTTGTTACTTTGGGGCATATTTGGTGGTGTGTTTGTGTGTTTTGGGCACACACAGATTATTAACTGTGGCTCTCTTTGCAGCATTGAACTGCTCCTGTTACCAGACCGGAGAGTGCGCAGGCTGGAGGACAGCACTCACCCCAGAAATAAGTTTCTCTTTGACTTCCATTTGAGTAATTTGCTGCTATGTGCATGTGAACAAGTTTGGTCTATTTGTGTATGTGTTAATGTATGTACTACATTTTGGTGCATCCCCTACTTTCACATGTCAATCCTACTCCCCTCTCCTGCCCCTCATTCTGGTTATCCAGTATGCCAATGGCTGTGCCGACTGCATATCCCTGACCCTCCTTCCCCACCAGGGTCTCAGAGGCCTGTGTGAGTTAGACCTTGCAGGCACCCAGATCACGGTGGGGGTGGTTGTTTTGTGCCACTCCTGCTCCCATACGCGGGAGCTGTGACAGTAGACATCCGTTCGTGTTGCATCATTCTATGTTATTTACCACACATGGTTCAGATCCTGTTGTGACATTGCTTTACTGTGCTACCTTGGTTGTTAACATCATTGTGGTAGTACTTGGCCTTTGTGGCGTACTGCTACTTGAAGTCATCTACTGGAGGCTGTTCTGGTTTGTTTTACTGCCTGCAGGGTATTTGCTTAGCTTCTGTGTTGTCCTGCTTTGAGTTCTCTTGGATGTTGTGCTTTTGCAAATCTAGGTGGACTCTGATGGTGCTGGCAATTTTTTGATGGTGACAAAGGGGAAGGGTGATCCTGTGGCCAGGTGGAATTCAAGGATGTCGGATGAATAACCCAGATGCAGTTGTTCAGTGGGTCGTGGTGATTTGTGAGGGAGGGGGGGTGTTTTGTTGTTGATAGTTACCTTGCCCTGCAGTGTGATGGGCACCCTGAAATTGTAATTGTGCTTTACTTTGTACATGATGTATTCTGCTCATCAATGCCTGTTCATGTGTCGTGTTTACCTTTCAGGTGTAAGGGGATAGTTGTGGTTTGACATGCTGGGGTATACACGTGGTGAATGTTCACTTGTGATGTGTAGAGGACAGTGATGGTCACTTGATTTCACATGCATATGTTGAGTGCATGCCCCTACTGACCCACACACTCGCACTATGATCCACTACATGTACAACCACCCTAACATGTCCACGTGTACACTCTGTTTGCCTTCTGGTGCCCACTGTGTCCCTGCAGGGAATGTTCTATGACCATTTGTGGATCCTCTACATGCCTAATTTTGTTATTTTATGTAGTTTGTCGCTTAGATGTGATGCTCAGGGTGTGCATCACACACAATGGCTGTTCAATGTGCTGTGCGCTGAGCAGTGTGTTGCAGGAGGTGGACATGGCACACAGTAGCTGCAGTGTTGATTAGGCAATGCACATTGTGCATGTGGACAGGCATTCATTGTTATGTTTCAAATACGACTTTTGGAATGCATTTGGGTATGACTTATTTTGGGTGGGAGGTGGTTGGTCAGTCATTTCATCTGATTCCATGTCAGGCATCATTGTCTGATGCCCATTTACATTTTTCACATGGCAATGTGTACCTTATTGATACTGTGTTGGTGTATGACTATTGCTTGCCATGACATGTTGTGGTTTGGGAGGGTTTGAGTGACATACCAGTGATAGTCATGGCCTGTTTTGCAGGTCTGTGTGATTCAACCTTGCATGTGTGCCTTTTGGTCACACAGTATTGCTTGTGTTTAAGTAGCTAGGGATACACACAATGTGCCAATTCCATGGCAACAATCTCAGGGTGGTAAGGTTGTCACCTGGTATGTGCCAGGCCTGTGTGCACTCCGCAGGGTTGGGAGTTTAGGTGAAAAATCTGGCCACAAGCTGGGACCGGCCTTCCTCGCCACGTGCCCTATCCCCTCCCATGGGCTGTGCCTGTGCCTGTGTTTGCCATTTCTCCGATATTATCGCTCCCGTTTTTACTCTAGCTAGTGGTGTGCTGTACAGCAATTTGACCCATTTAAGGTAACCAGGTCCTATCCCATAAGTGGACAGGGCTGTCATCAGCCATGGCCATTTGACTGAGTCAAATGCTTTTATTGCATCTAGTGATACAATTGCAATTTCCGCAGTTTCCCCTTCTGTATATTCATTGACTTGGTGTAATCGCCTAAGGTTGTTAGTTATGTTCAGGGTGTATTACTTTGTCAATGATCCATTTCATCACTATTTGCCAGTACCGCAGTGAGTATTTTACTATCCTGGTTAAGTACTGACAGCAGCCTAAATGTTCCGCAATCTTTGCCCAGCTTAATAGTTTTAGGGAGTGGTATGATAATCGCCTCTCTCAAGGACTCCGGCAATCTGCCTATTTCGTACGCCTCATTCAGCATGGCCAAAAGCGGGGGGAGCACATCCTTACTGTACAGCTTATACAATTCACTGGTGAGTCCATGGGCCCCCGGGGCCTTGCAAGTGGGTTGCTGCGCCACCACCTCCTCTAGCTCTTCTACGGTTATTGGGGCATCTAAGTCTGCTCGTTCTTCCACACTATTTCTTGGCATTTATTTCTTTTATGTATTTCTTTTATGTCCCTGTGATCAATTCCCCCCACATCATCATACAATCTTTGGTAATACTTTAGAAATTCTCTATTCACACCCTCTTGAGTATCTACTACCTGTCCGTCCTCCTTCTCTATTGCCCTGATTATTTATCTTGGGGTCTCACTTTTTTTCACTCTTCCTGGTTTATCTCCTCCCGCATGTTGTCTTTCTACGTATCTCTTGTAATTTAGGTTGCACAGTCTATCCCAGTGTCCCGCACATTCCTGTTGCAGCCTGCTTATGGTTTGGGTGTCCTCTTTAGTAATGCTTCCACTTCCGATCATTCTCGCCAGCTCCTTTTCCACCTCCTGCAGTGCTATCAATATCCATCCTTGCAATCCTTTAGTCTTAGCTATAGCTATACCCCTCACTACCACTTTAAAAGCTTCCCACAGTGTCTGTATCTGTACTATTTCTGCCACCAGTTCCTGTGTGAAAACTTGTAATCTAATCCAGTATGCAGGTTTTGTTGGGCCGAATAATGTGAGTATTGTCTGTCTTGCGGATGGCGCATTCTCCAGGCGTCTTCCAGCCCGAAGTCCTTTAGTAAAGATTGCAGTGCCCTAGCAGCTGTGGTGGGTTTATCTATTTTGTTATCTGATCTATTTTATCTTCGGTTTAACATACAGTTAAAATCTCCTCCCCAGATCACTGCCTGCCCCAGGTACATGCTCCGTTTGATGTACAGGGTCCTAAAATATGATACCATGTCCTGATTTTAGGCATGAGTATGTATGATGCATTTCTTTATTTTCCAACAGCCCTCTTACTGTGACCATCCTCCCGTCTGCTTCCACTGTGGATTGTAATATCTTGAACAGAACGTGCGGCAGCACCCAGATGATCACCCCTCTGGCATAAGCCGAATATGTCGCACCAACCACCGACCCCTTCCATTTCTTCTGGATGACCTCTAGTTTCTCTTTTGTTAGGTGTGTTTCTTGTATCAGGGCTATGTCTATTTTCTGCCTGCTCAGGTACATCATAACTTTGTTTCTTTTCAGATAACTATTGAGCCCCCTGACATTCCAGGTTAGTACCTGAGGTCCCCCATTATCCAATGCCTTCTCGCCCCTCCTTGCGTGGGTCTGCAGATCTGTCTTGTAAATCATTGTTCATGTCTGTAGGCTCTTTCCCGAACTTTACCTCTCCCCCCACCCTTCCTAACCCCAACTTGCTTCCCAACTCCCTACCCTCCCTCCCTTCCTCTACAAACTCCCCAACTCCCCCTTTATGCCCTACCCCTCCCCCAACTCTCCCCAACCCCAACTGGTGCCCAGCTCCATCCCTGGATCTCAGGCCTACCCGCATTTAGATCCTCTTCGGCGATGCCGATACTAGGACCCTGCAGGGGGTTGCCACCCTACCGGCAACCTAACTTCCTAATTATTGGGGTCTAAGAGTACTTCCCTTGTGTCTCCTGTTATCTTACGTATCATGTTGTACCCTTATGCACTACATTCTCAGTCCATCGCTCCCTAGTCACCACACAATCCTGCTCTGTCTTATATTCCAATCCCAAAGTCACAATATATACAGCACCTTGGTCTCGGGATCAGGCTTCACTCGTCCACATAGTCCTTTTGTTGACTGTCCGTTCCCTCAGGTAATTTTGGGTGTCCAGCCATTCTGTCACGACTTCCGGGGTATCAAAGAACAAAACATTGTTTTTATAGAACACTTTAAGCTTTGCAGGGTACAACAGCATATACCGTAGGCCCACAGCTCGCAATCTTGTTTTCACTGTACCATAGTCAGTCTCCGAATCTGCTCTGGACTTGGAGAGTGTAATCAGGATATGCCGAGATATTTGCAGATCCCCTCGTTATGGTGCCCCCTTTCCAGAAATATTCCAATATCTTCTCTCTGTCTCGATAGTTCAATATCTTGGCAATGATTGGCCTTAGGGGGGCTCCCAGAGGGGGTCTCCTCATTAGTGCTCTATGCCCTCTTTCAACCGCAAATCCTTGCGTAAGGTCCCCACCTCCTATTTCCTGCAGCAGCATGTTTTCAACGTAATCTGTCGGGTTAGGGCCTTTTTCTCCTTCCTGGAGACCGACAATGCCTACGTTGTTACTTCGGGCGCGCCCTTCTGCCTCCTCTGCTCTGTTCTCCAGATTGATGACCTGTTGTTTCAAGATGTGGATCTCGGAGGCATGGGATGTTTGGGCTGTCGTGTTTGTGGTTACTTCATTCTCCAGCTCATCTGTACTTTCTGCTATTTTCCGTACGTCCTGTCTAAGCAGATTGACCTCCTCCTGCACTGCGCCCACCTTGAGCTCCAGTGCTGCTTTAAGTTCAGCCGTGGCTGCTTCCAGCTTGCTCTCCCACATAGCCTTTAGGTCTGCAATAGCTTCTAGGATCTGTTGGTCAGTGCGCGCTGGGGTCACGTCCAATTGTGCGTTTTTGTCCTTAGGTCTTGCACCCTGCATCTGTTGTGGGGTTTTCGTGAGGTCCTCCATCTTGGCCTGCTTCCCCCTGGATTTGAGGAGTTTGGATGTCATCTTGTTGCCTGGATTCGCCCAGCCTTTAGTCCCCTGGAGCGTGGCCAGGTATCTTATACATGACGCTGTGATGTTTCTGTATCTATACTTTGTGGGGCTGGGAATCCACAGTTGTTGCCCCTCTAGGGTAAGCCCCCCGTCATTCGGGTAGATTGCGTCCTCCGACATCTTGGTCGCCACCCGTTCACTTCGTCATATTGTCCCGGCTCTGATTACGTCCACCTCGTATCCCAGTGCTTGTGGGTCTGACGTGGTCTGTTACAGGTCGCTCTAGCCTGTCGCGTGGGAGTGTAGTGTGCAGACTCGTGCACTGTGGGCTCAATGTGGGCCCGTTTAGTTTGAGCCACCTGTTCCGTTGCCATGGATTGGCACTGCAGATTTCGTGTTTAACAGACGTTTGTGGGCCTCTATTCTTCTGAGCAGCCTTACGTTGCGGGCGCAGTGGGGAGGCCCCAGTCTCGCCTGAGGAGGTCTTTCCCGTGGGCAGACGCTACAGGCTCAGTACAGTGAGGCAGTCTGCAGGCATCAGGCCCCACAGTAGCCCTCGTATTGCGAGTGCCAAGCAGCTAATGGTTTATCCGCAGCCGGGAAACATGAAAATAGCTGCACTGCAGGCACAAGTGTGGAGACCTTGTTTTAAGTCCCTTTCATCCCGTGTTTGTTACAATATAGCTTCCACTGCCTGTCTGTCAGCGTTACATCTCATGCCAGAGGACTCTTTGTATAGAGTCCTGTGTACCCACAGCATGTTGCTTTTTCGATGGGTACCCCAGCTTTCCAGTACTTATCGTGCCCACTGCGCCCCTTAGTTTCAAGCCGCTCCAGCTACGTGATCATGCGGGCATCCAGGTGCAGAGCTATTGTTGGTTTGCAGCCACCTCTCTCACCTTCCATTCTCTTTATTGTATCCGAGTGTGCCTTGCCTCCATACCATGCCGCGCATGCGCTCAGTGTTGGATATGGGCTTTCTCCTGCGGTGCGCTCGCTCGGCACCAGCTCTCCCTTACACTTGATGGGCGGCGTGTCCGTCGCGCCCGCTCGTCGGGTCCTCCATCCTCTCTGGCTCCTCACAGCTGAGCTCCTCTTCGTCCTGGGGTGTCGCCGTCTCCGTCACCTGTGACAGCCTCTGTTTCATCAAGGTGGGCACGGAGACAGCGCTCCAGCTGCGTGCGGCTTGTGCTGTTCTCCATTGCAGCCTGTCCGCCGCACAGTCTTCACTGTGCTCCGTTATGCTGGTCAGTCACTTCGTGGTCCGGGTCTGCCATTTTGTGTCCTTTGTCTGTTCCGGGCTGCATCTTGCAAGATAAAAAACTTGCAGTTCTCGGTTCCTAATGCACACGCAGTCTTCAGTGAACAGGCAGGAAGCCTTCCGACGTCTGTGACTTCAATTGCAGAGAACGTAGGCGTTATAAAGCATCTGTAGATACGGATCGATGCCGGATCTGCAGGAGCTGCCAAGGAAGGAACGTCCTACTCCATGGCTAGTTAGCCACGCCCGCAAGATATCAATTATATTTGATAGCAACTGGTTCAGCAGGAATCCATTTCAAGAGAGATCAGTAGAACTGTCTAACAATGGCACATTGACAATTCATCTCAGCGATTGTACAGTTCCTGGAGACCCTCACAGAAGGGAAATTGCATATCAGAAGCTATGTTGGAATGCAATTGTAGCAAATATCTTATGATGGAAACCTACACTAAGCGGAAAGAGGCAGCCAAATTCACTGTCTTACAAAGCAACAATTAGCCGTATTAACTTGTGAAAAATGGAAAAATGGAAAAATGGAAATTCACTGAAGAAGTGAATTTGTCAGACGGTGTTCCAAAGGAAGTTGTTCTTTTCTCAAGTGGTACTGTGAAGGACAGGTGAATTTGAAAAGTAATTCAGAAAATCGGGATATCACTAATGAACACGGCTCATAAATTGTCACAGATGTTTATATATGAAATCCAATCACCATGGCAAGTTTCCCAGGAATGCACTTCTACCACACGGCATACCCGCAAAATGCAGTTTGGCTCACAAGACACACAGCTATCTGCAGCAAATTAATCATTCAATGTTTGCATAGCATGGCAGATTCTATATATTATGCCAGAGTCCTTCAGTTTTAGGCACAGATAGCCATAGAGGATCTGGTGTTCCCTCAGAGTTGGTCAGAGGCAGATTTGTCTATTGTGTTGCTGACAACATGGACTTACTTAAAGAGACTCTGTATTGTAAAGGAACTTTGCACAGTACAGTTATGGTGGTATATCAGGAGAAGGAGGAGTCAGATACCCTAAACCCAATTGAAATATCAAGGCGATCATCACTTCGATCACTGCAGAAGATTCCTCAGTACCTGTCTGAGGTCATGCCTTGCAACATTCCCAAAGATTGTAGACCACAGAATCCTATAAGCAGTCAAATCACTGATTATACAGAGAAGATACATTTTTTTTAGATTCCAACAAGATTGAGGACCTAGTTTGGATGATGGAGAAAGTCTTGCCATTGAGTGATTTTCAAGAATGTTTTGATGAAGAGTTTGCTGGAGGCCCCACTGAAGAAACAAAGATTGATGAATGTGAGACACACAAAGAACCACTCACTAGAGTTCTGACTTGGTCAGCTTACAATTCCATTATAAGTGATTTCCACTTAAAAGACTAGCGTCTTTGTAATCCCACTCACAGATGCCAGATCAGCAATCACACAAACACAGCTCACATGCGTGAAGCAGTTGGAGAAAATAACATCTGTTGTTCCCACAGAACCAGAAACAGTTGTAAAAATGTACCTTGGACTTTGCAAGCCTGTTTTAAAATTAGCTATGGCGAAAAAAGACATGTCAAAGAACCGGATACTTAGACCATGTGAGCTACATATAATAATGGCGATACTTCACGCCATTCATTCTTTTTTGGATTGTACAGGCATTGAGGCCACCTTAACTGGACTTTATACTGTCAATGTTGTGTCAAAGAATCTATCAGAGAAGTGCAAAATGAGAGTAGCTGAAGCACACAAGTCAGTAAGCATGTTGAAATCAAAGGAAGGATGGAACCCGAGTTTAAGAAGTTACTTAAAAATGTACAAGTGGATGGTTCCCAAGAAAGAAAATCAGTCCATGATTATGCTGTGACAGTGCAGACAAATTTGAATGTGATGGCCAAAATGGAAGCATTTGAGGCAAAAAGAATCTCAAGAAAAACACTTATTGTTGCTCTTTAGTACATTAATATGGTGGGCACAATGCTTTTATTTGTCAGATCAGTCCAAACTGCAAACTGGGATTACCACTTTGCAACACTTGAAGAGTTTTTAAAGTTTGTAAGTACTTTGTTTGCCCTTGATTGGATAAACTAAGCAAGTATGATAAAATGGTACTTAGCAGAAATGAAACAGCTTCAATGAAAGCACTAATGATTGTGGAGTGAGTTTCAGAAAGGTAATTGAATAGTAAACAAGACAATAGTACCCTCTTGTGCATTAGGTTCTCATGAAGCTCTGGAACAACAAAACATGGCAATGAAAGTACTTGGTGGTGTGGTAAATATTACTCAAAAGGATCAGGCTCTAGCACAATTCTTTTTTATTTATTTATTTAAACTTCAGCAGCCGAGATTTCTACAGAAGGAAAACAAATGGTAGGAATCACAAATTATGAACAGTCAAAACATCGTCACCTAACAGCATCCAAAGCAACACGCCAAAAAGATGTTCAACAGATCTTCAACTTGATCATGACATTGACTAATCCTATGAATTATGATGGAAAATAACTCATCAACATCTCGACAAAGGCAGTTTTTGATGAAAGAATTCATAAGGACATATCAAGAATGACAGAAAAAGTTTGCCAAATGTACAACAGCTTTAACCCCTTTAACCCCTTAACTGTGGAGGACAAGTTATGAAAAAATGCAATGTGCCAAAGGCACACTTAGGGCATCAAGGGGGCTGGTCCTGTGCCTGTAGGCCAGCCCCCCCCCAGAAATCCACCCAGGGAGGCTCATATTCTTGCAGCTTCTCAGAGGGGAGCCAAATTGAAGGTCTGACCCCATGTTGCCACCCCAGGGAAGCAGAAAGGACCACTAGGAATATGATCTTGGGGGGTTGGTGGGGCATGTCAATCAGCCCCCCATCCCTACCTTCAAAAAATGACAACCAGCTGGTAGAATGTTGTATTGCGTTTTTGGGGGCAAATTGGTGCAGTTTTTGCACCGGTTTGCCCCCAAGGAAGGCACACCAACATTAAAAGCAAAATGTAGAAGAGCGCTTGGGGATATGGGGGATTCCCCCCAAGGATGGGCAGAGTGTTTCTGCATTCCTGGGGACAGAATTGAGGATCTGGTTCCATTTTGCGAACCCTGTGAAGCAGTAAGGAGCACTAAGCCATCAGGAAAAATATTTTGGGGTTGAGGGGCTGTTTTGCACGTTGCTCGTCGTTGTACCCCTGGCCGTCCTGGATCTCTGGCTCAGCCACATTAGAGCTTTTCACTCTGGGGAGGCATGGGGATCCGGCCAGTGCACCCCGATACCACCACTGGTCTTGGGGACAGTCAACCAACATTGGAGACAGGCACCCAAGTCTGGAGGCAGCACACCCGGCCATCCTGGACCTCTGGCCATGCCACGTTACAGCTTTTCCCTCTAGGGAGGGATGGTTACCACGCCAGGTCAATCCATGACCACTACTGGGCTATGGGATGATCAATCCACATGTGAGGCAGATGCCCAAGGTGGGGTGCAGCACCCTCAGCCGTCCTAGAACTCTGGCTTTGCTGCTTTACAGCTCTTCACTGTGGGGAGTGATGGGGACCATTGCAGGTCTCCCTGGGACCGCCGCTGGGTTTTGTGATGGTCGACCCACATGGGAGACAGGCGCCCAAGGCCGAGTGCAGTACCCTCGGCTGTCCTGGTGCTCTGGCTATGCTGAGTTATAGCTTTTTTATCTCCCGAGAGGAGCGGGAAACCTGCTGGGTCATCCAATGACCACTGCTGGGCTGGGGAGTGGTCTATCCAAATGTGAGGCAGACACCCAAAACTGGGAGCATCACCGCCAGTCATCCTAGAGCTCTGGCTGGGCTGCATTACAGCTTTCCCTCCGTGGAGGGATGGTGACCCTGCTGGGGATCCCTGGGAAAGCCGCTGAACTTGGAATGGTTGACCCACATGGGAGACAGGCCTCCATTGCTGGAGACATCACCCCCAAGCATCCAGGAAATCTGCCCTGGCTGTGTTACAGGTTTTTCCCTCCATGGAGGGATAGGGACCCTGCTGGGGTTCCCTGGGACTGTTGCTGGACTTGGGGCCGGTCAACCCACATGGGAGACAGGTGCCCAAGGCTAGGGGCCTCACCCCCAGCCATCCTAGAGCTATGACTGGGATACATTACAGCTTTTCCCTCTGGGAAGGGATGGAGACCGCTGCATTCCTTTTGGACAATTGACTCACATTGCAGACAGGCGCCAACGATCACTGCAGCACCCCTGGCCGTCCTGGAGCTCTAGCTGGGCTATGCTACAGCTTTTGCCTCCAGGAAGGGATGGGGACCCTGGTGGGGCTCCCTGGGACAATCACTGGACTTGTGGATGGTCAACCCACATGGGAGACAGGCTCCCAAGGCCTGGGAAATCACACACAACCATATTGCAGCTCTGGCCTGGCTGTGTTACAGAATACCCCTCCAAGGAGTGATGGGGACCCTACCGGGGGCTCCATGGGACCGCCGCTGAACTTTGGGACATCCAACCTACATGGGAGACAGGCACCCAAGGCCGGGGACATCGCCCCCAGCAGTTCTAGAGCTGTGGCTGGGCTACGTTACAGATTTTCCCTCTGGGGGAGGGGTGGGGATGCTGTCAGGGTTTGCTGGGATTGCCACTGGGCTTGTGGATGGTCGACTCACATGGGAGACAGACATCCAAGGCCAGCGGCAGCACCCCGGCCATCTTGGAGCTCTGGCCTGGCCGCAATACAGCTTTTTCATTTGGGTAGGGAAGGGGAACCTGCCGGGTTGCTCCATGACCGCCGCTGTTCTGGGGGGCATTCAACTCACACGCAAGGCAGATGCCCAACCTCCTGGGCAGGACCCCCAGCTGTCCTAGAGCTCTGGCTTGGCTGCATTACAGATTATCCCTTCAGCGAGGGATGGGAACTCTACTGGGGCTCCCTGGGACAGCCTCTGGGCTTGGGGACAGACAACCCAAATGCTAGACCAGTGTCCAAGGCCAGCGGCAGCACCCCAGCCATCCTGGAGCTCAGGCCTGGCCGCAATACAGCTTTTTCATTTGGGTAGGGAAGGGGAACCTGCCGGGTTGCTCCATGACCGCCGCTGGTCTGGGGGGCATTCAACTCACATGCAAGGCAGATGCCCAACCTCCTGGGCAGGACCCCCAGCTGTCCTAGAGCTCTGGCCTGGCTGCATTACAGATTATCCCTTCAGCGAGGGATGGGAACTCTACTGGGGCTCCCTGGGACAGCCTCTGGGCTTGGGGACAGACAACCCAAATGCAAGACCAGTGTCCAAGGTCAGGGGTAGCACCTACGGCTGTCCTGGTGTTCTGGTTGTGCCATGTTACAGCTTTTCCCTCTGGGGTGGGATGGGGACCATGCCGCTTTTCCCCATGACTGCTGCTGGGCTGGGGGGCAGTGGACCCACATGCAAGGCAGACGCCCAAGGCCAGGGGCAGCACCCCCGTCCATCCTAGTGATCTGGCTGGGCTGCATTATAGCTTTTCCCTCCGGCAGAGATGGGGCCCTTGCTGGGACTTCCTGGGATCACCGCTGGGCTTGGGGATGGGTTGACCCACATGGGAGATAAGCGGCCGGGGCAGGGGCAGCACCAGTGGCCGTCCGGGAGCTTTGGCTGCACTGCATTACGGATTTTCCCTCCAGGGAAGAATGGGAACCCCGCTGGCCCACCCTGGAATCTCTGCTGAGCTTGGGGATGGTCAACCTAAATGGGAGACTGGTACCCAAGGATGGGGACATCACCCTCAACCGTCCTGGACCTCTGGCTGGGCTGTGTTACAGGTTTTGCCTTTGGGGAGGGATTCAAACCCTGCTGGGGCTCCCTGGGACACCCGCTGGATTTAGGAATGGTCGACCCACATGGGAGACAGGTTCCCAAAGACAGGGACATCACCCCCAACCATCTTAGAGCTGTGGCTGGGCTGTGGTACAGCTTTTCCCTACAAGGAGGGGTAGGCAGGCTGGCAGGGCTCCCTTGGGACTGCTGCTTGACTTTTGGATGGTCTACTGACATTGGAGGTAGGTGCTTAAGGCCAGAGCAGTCCCCCTGGCCGTCCTGGAGCTCTGATCGTGCTGAGTAACAACATTTCCCTCTGGGGAGGGATGCAGACCCTGTCGGAGATCCCTGGGAATGCCGCTGAAGTTGGGTAAAGTTGACCAACAAGGGAGATAGGCGCCCAAGGCCAGGGGCAGCAACCCAGGCCATCATGGACCTCTGGCTGGGCTGCATTACAGCATTTCACTCCCGGGAGGGATGGGGAACCTACCAGGGCTCACTAGGACTGCAGTTGGACTTGAGGACGGTTGACTAAAATGTGAGACAGGCATTCAAGGCCAGACTATGCCAGGGTTCCCTAGGCCCGGCGCTGGACTTGGGTACGGTCAACCAACAAGGAAGACAGGCGACTAAGGCCAGGGGCAGCAACCCCGGCTGTCCTGGACCTCTAGCTGGACTGTGTTACAGTGTTTCCCTCCAGTGAGGGATGGGGACCCTGCCAAGGCTCCCTGGGACCGACACTGGACTTGGGGGTGACCGACTCACATGGGAGACAGGTTCCCATGGCTGGGGAATTTACCCCTGACTGTCCTGGAGCTCTGGCTGTGCTACTGCTTTTCCCTCCATGGAAGGATGGGGATCCTACTGGGGCTACCTGGAAATTGGGCTGGACTTGTGGACGGTCGACCCACATTGGAAAACGGCACCCAAGGCTGGTAGCAGCAACCCTGGTCATCCTGGAGCTCTGGCTAGACTGTGATACAGCTTTTGCCGCGATGAGCTAAGGGGACCCTGCCAGGGCTCTGGGGGAGTGCAGCTGAACTTGGGGATAATGGACCCACATGGGAGACAGGGGCCCAAGGCCAGGGACATCGCCCCAGACCATCCTGGAGCTCTGCCCTGGCTGTGTTACAAGTTTTGCCTCCAGGGGTGGACGGGGACCATGCCGGGGCTCCCTGGGACCACAACTGGTCTTGTGGACAGTCGTCCCACATTGTAGACAGGCATCAAAGGCGAAGGGCAGCACCCCTTGTCGTCCTGGAGCTCTGGCTGTGCTGAGTTACGCGACTGGATGCCCTCGGGCCTGGTACGCTCTATAAATAAATAAATAGAAATACAGGTAGTCCCTCCAGGCAGGGATGGGAACACTGCAGAGGCTGCGTGGGACTGCGGCTCAACTTGTGGATGGTTGCCCCACATGGGAAACAGGCACCCAAGACAGGGGAATTTACCCCAGACCATCCCGGAGCTCTGGCCTGGCTGTGTTACAAGTTTTGCCTCCAGGGATGGATGGGGACCCTGCCGGGGCTCCCGGGGTTCCCTGTTTTCTTTGGTGGATGAGACAGCTCAGACCAAAATGTGTGTGGTTGTCCACAAGGCCAAATACTGTCTTCCCCAGGGCGTTTGATGTACCAGTGGTTTAGTCTTTTCCCTTTTTGCTCAGGTCCTTGCACCCACACATGTGAGGTACCGTTTTCATCGGGAAACCTGGGCAACAGGGGAAGGTAGAACATGTGTTGTTGCACACATTTTTTCTTGGTTTCCTGGTGGCAAATGTCTCAAAATTGAGTTTTTTTCTGTACATTTTGGACTTTGCTGGGGATTCTGGGCAAAAAAATGTAGCGTGGCACATGCAAATGAGACCTTTCTGGAATCCCACGGGTTTCTTATTTTCAGAAATGCATGGTGTTCTTTCTTTTTCTTGGTGGCTGCGACATCCCTCACACAAATCTGTGAGTTGTCCAGAAGGCTAAAAACACTATTAATATTGTCTACCCAGAGTGTTCTGTATACCAGTGCTTTAGCTTTTTCCCTTTGCGCCAAACCCAAATCTGTTGGTTGTCCAGGAGGCCAAATCCAGTCTTCCCGAGGGTGCTCAATGTCCAGTGGTTTAGCCTTTTCCCTTTGCACCCAGGTCAGTGCACCCACACATGTAGGTACCGTTTTCATGGGCACACCTGTGGGAACGGTGGAATTTAGGACATGTGTTCCTGCATGTGTGTTTATGTGGATTCCTGGTGCCAAATGTCTCAAAATGTAGTTGTTTTCACTACATTTTGTATTTTTCTGGGCATTCTGGGTAATAAATTGAAGCGTGACACATGCAAGTGAGACCTCTTTGGATTACCCTGGGTGTCTTCGTTTCAGAAATGTATGGCGTTCATTCTGTTCTGTGGTGGCTGTGACACCACAGGCCAAAATCTGTGGGTTGTCCAGAAGGCCAAAAACACTATACATATTGGGCCTCATTACGAGTCTGGCGGTAACCGCGGCAGTAAAACCGCCTGGTTACCGCCGGACTCGTATTACCATTCCGATCCGTGACTCCCGGAATTACCAGGGCTTTACAGCCCTGGTGTCCCGGGAATTCCAGAGGCGGAATTCGGTAAATCCCTATTCCCATTGAGTCCCATAGGACTCAATGGGAATGGGGAATTGGAAACACCAGCACCATCTCGAGATGGTGCTGGTCTTTCCACGTCTGCCTGCAGGCGGGAGGTGTTCAACCTGCCAGGTCAGACCTGGCGGGAAGATCACCTCCCGCCTGCAGGACTCGGGATCGAGCGGTCCGGAATTAACAGTGGCGGCAGGTTTACTAGTGGCTTAGCGTTTTCCCTTTGCGCCCAGGTCAGTGCACCCACACATGTGTGGTACCATTTTCATCGGGACACTGGTGGGAATGTGGGAAGGTAGGACATGTGTTGTTACACCTGTGTTTCTGTGGGTTCCTGGTGGCAAATGTGTCAAAACTGTGTTTCTTTCACTACATTTTTGGAATTTGCTGGGCATTCTGGGTAATACATTGTAGTGCGACACACGCAAGTGAGACCTCATTGATTTCCCATGGCTGTCTTCTTTTCAGAAATGCATGTGGTTTCCTGTTTTAAATGATGGTTACGACAGACCAGGGGCCGGATCCAGTCTTCCCCATGGGGGTTCGGTTTACCAATGGTTTAGCCTTTTCTATTTGTGCCTACGTCAGTGCACCCACACATGTGAGGTACCCTTTTCATCGGGACACCTGTGGGAATGTGGGAAGGTAAGACATGTGTTGCTGCACGTGTGTTTTGGTGGTTTGCCAGTCGCAAAAGTCTCCGAATTGTGTTTTTGTCCCTACATTTTGGACTTTGCAGGGCATTCTCCGTAATATATTGTAGTGAGACACATGCAAGTGAGACCTCTTTGGATTTTCACGGGTGTCTTCTTTTCAGAAATGCATGGGGTTCTTTCTTTTCATTGGTGGCTGTTATACGCCAGGCCCAAATCTTTCTGTTGTCCAGAAGCCCAAATCCAGTCTTGCCCAAGTGAGTTTGGTGTACTAGTGGTTTAGACTTTTCCCTTTGCACCCAGGTCAGTGCACCGACACATGAGGTACCGTTGTCGGTGGATACCTGTGGAAATGTGAGAAGATAGGACATTTATTGTTGCAAGCGTTTTTGGGTGTTTTCCTGGTCACAAAATTTGAAAAATGTTTTTTTTAACTTTGCTGCGCATGTTGGATAATAAATTGTAGCACGATATACACAAGTGAGAGCTCTTTGGATTCCACGGATATCTTCCTTTCAGAAATGCATGGGCTTCCCTGTGACGCCCCAGTCCCAAATGTGTGTGTTGTCCTCATGGCCAAATACAGTCCTCCCCTGGCTGTTTGGGGTACCATTTTTATCGGGATCCTTCAGGAATGCGGGAAGGTAGGACATGTGTTGTTTTCTCTTGGTTGTTATAATGTTTTCATAAATTGGATTTCCTTATTTTCAAATGCTAGGAGTTGAGGGAATGTAGCGGGGCATTGCTTTTCTCAATATTCATGGAAGCCATTACCTTACTAGTGCAAACATGTCCAGCACATAATGTTTTTTTCTGTCAATTTTTTGCCTAACTGTTGGAATTACGGGTACATAGTTGATGCCTGACCTGCGTAAATGACCCCTTCTTGAACTTATAAATGTATCTAATTTTCATAAATGCATGCCTTTCTGTGTTCCCATTGAGCTTTCCTACCCTCCTCTTCCAATCCGTGCAAGCATGTCCTTTCAAAAAAATCGCCTCCCTCACACAAAACTGAAGGTACACTTATGAGAACAAAATGATAGTCTTTCCACTCACCCTGTTCTTGAAAGCCTGGAAAATGGCACATTCAGAACAGCTCTTCCAATGAATGCAAGACAGCCCTCTACATCATTGTATTGGCTTTTTATGGAAAAAAAAACACACAATGTGGTCACTTTTTTTGACACACACCCCTACAGCAAACTAAAAATCCTTGGTGGCGTTATGACTGCCTACATGTAGGAAGGAAAGGGTACAAATGTGTCCAGGATATCACTTGTAACACAGAAGTTAAAAGTGGTTGAATGCCGACACACCGAAATGTCCAAAAAAGGGTTTAGCACTGGCAACAAAATACTGAGCAGTTACTGGGTTAAAGAAGACTGCATTGTATCAGACAGTTGCAGCCTGTTGGCATCAACGAAGATGGAGAACCTTCAGCTATGTAAAGGTGCACACAAAGTTGTTAAAGACAAAAGTATCAGACACCATAGAGTAGGTGAAGGCAGGTCATTCTGTGCCCCACGTTTTCTGATTGCTTCATGAAGTCAAACTGACATTGATCTACAGGAATGCAGTACCTCTTTCAATGTTCAACTTAAATGGTACAATGATTGTAGCTGCAAAAACAAGCAAGCCTATGAAGAATCTGGGAGAGGAACAATATACAGAGGTTTCTAACATGGCAGGGGTCTCTTCATTTGTTACTGAGGACAGATTATCTCTAACAGAGCAAACATATTCAGCAACTGTCCTTGATTGAGTGGTAACATTTCAAGCACTGCTGAAACCTTGCAGTTGGATTCAGCAAGAAATAAGAACCTTTTCTGCTCAAGTATGCTGAAAACCATTTAGTATTTGGAACATACCTCAAACATTTAGTCAAGAACTTCATGTGAGGGAGAGGAGCAGGACGAGCAATACCTGTTCAGTACAAAATCAAGCATTCTAAAAATATGGAAAGATGTTCTATGAGAACCCTCCTGCAGCATTCTAACACTAAAGATGAGCTAACTGCTTACCTTGCATGCACAGAGGATAAAAAGAAGGCCGGTAGCCAGTGGGAGAAATTAAGCCAAGTCATTAGATGGAAATGATGTTGAAGACAAATTGAGAGCACACATGGGGAAGCAGAAACAAAAATAATTCTTTGCTCCCTTTATGTATCACGCCATCCACATTTTCTCAACCTGATACCAATGTCTTTGCTCTTTCAATGTGGCAGTCACTGTGATTCCCATTTGACAGCATGCTTGTCACAGGAGTTGTAACTGATAGAAGATTTATAGATGTCAAATTTGTGTGCTCCTGCTTAGGGCCCACAAAAGTTCAGGCATTACAAGGCCTACACGCCCTTTCAGGGTGTGATGTTTCCGGGTGCTTTTCAAAGAAAGCAAATCTATCTTTTGGGGAAAGTTTTCAAGACTTCATAAAAAGAAATCCTTGAAACTTTGGGAAGACTTGGATGTCTAGAAGAAGTTAAGAAGGAAGATGAATTATTGATAGAGCGATTCATTTGTCAAGTCTACTTGCCAGGAACCAAGATTTCAGACATTGGTCAACTGCATTGGTGGATGTTCACAAAAAAAGACATACACAGTGAAGGTCTGCCACCAACAAGATTGTCTCTAATACCATATACCCTAAGGACTCATTACCAGGTGATGGAGTGGCAGATCAACAACACCTCAATATCCATAACAATTTGGGTGGGAGAAGGCAGATAATCAATATTTTCCTAATATGTACATGCTTCCATGTGCACCACAATCAATGGTAAATCTGGTACGGTGTGCATGCATCACAGAATGGTGTGCTGTGCATTTCAAATGCTGAGCTCAGTCACTAAGGTGCATAGCACTGTATAACTGTGGTGGCGACGAAGAGCTCTGAGATAACAAAGATTTTGTAGACGATGAAAATCAAATCTGGGACTCAGAAGATGACCTGTAAAACCTTAATTTCTGTCTTCAAATGAAAATTGCTAGTGTAGTTTTAATAAATAGTATATTTCAAATGTTCTAATTTAGTGACCATACAGTCGAAGATTTGTGATGAAGTCACAATAATTTACCAGGCTCTATCTCGGAAATGGTAAAAGACATTTTTTTAAAAAAATCATTATTTGAACTTTTCTATTCCTTTGATTTTTTTTTTAACAAAACATCTACTTAACAAATTTTTCATAGACCCAAGGCTAAAAGCAGTTACAGCTGAAAAACGAAATTAGTATTAGTAACGACAGCCATCTTGGATTAATGACATCACACAGGCCCTCTGGCCACACATTTAGACACAACACCTGGTAGTTCATGATGTTATGCTTCATTATCAATGCATCTCCAATAGGCACACCTTCCCTTCATTCAAAATCCCACATACTAGGTTATTGTAACAGACGCCCCTCAACTAAGTGCAGTTTAATAACAGTACAGACGGCTAGCACGTGGTGCAAACATTGCCCATTCACAAAATGTATTGAAAGAATATGTTTTTGCCATAAGACAACTTTTTCATAGTGCTAATACAGTGGAAAGCTTCAGTATAATGCAGCAGTACAGAAACTGTTCACTGGTGAAAATGCAATTAGCACTAGGCCAACAATTTTTAATTTTGTAGGACAAAAAAAACCACTGCATTTTTAAAAAAATACTTTGGTGCAAGGGTGTGCATCCTGTAGTTTTCCAGATGTTATGGACTACAACTCCCATGAACCCTTAAAATTAAATATACTGGATGGGCCAGATGGGAATTGTATTGCCAAACATAAGGAGAGGACAAGGTTGTGGACTCCGGCTCTAGGATATGACATTGTGTCCATTTTCGGTGGGGAGAACGAACATGAGCTCTCCTGCCCCATGTTTCTACTTCTTAACTGCCAAGCTATTATGCAAAAAGGATGAGCATACTCGTCCTTGGCACTTAAAAAGATCCAGAAACTTAAGAGGTAAGCAGGGCGGGGGATAGGTCCTTGAATGTAAGCTATCATAATTCCTTCATTTGAGATTCAACATTATATTCGTAACCTAGCACTTGCCACTTGCTGGCTGCACTACCACATTTATTTATTTATTTATTTATTTATTTATTTCACTTATTTATTTATTCTGTTCTCTCCTCTGTTCCGCACTTTCCACTTCTCCCCCCTCCTGTGCACTTTCCCCCTTTTCCCTTTGCCATGCACTTGCTCGGTCTCAATGTCACTGGGCCTAGTAAGATCGTTTGTTTTCGTTCTCCCACGTTCCCCTCCCTTTGCCCGGTCGCGCTCTGAAACACTCCTGTACGAGCGCGATATCAATAAAATATCATTCCATTTAATTTCAAGAAGTACACATCTCTGTCTTGTTTTACTTTGAGGATTTTCACACTGTCCACAGACACATCTGGGCCTCATTACGACCCAGGCGGTAAGTTACCGCCTGGGTCGTACCTTTACCACCATGGCGTAAACTACGTTTACGCCATGGTGGTTGGCGGACTTACCGCCCCATTCCGAGGTTGGCGGGGCGGTAAGTCCCCAATCCCCATTTACCCTTCCCCATTCCCATTTTTGCCCCATAGGGCATAATGGGAGTGGGGAAGGCGTTAATTACGCCACCGTAAATTACGGTGGCGTAATTAACAACAAGGTTCCTTAGCGCCATGGATTTTAACACCTGCTAAAAGCAGGTGTTAAATCCTCCATGGCGCTAAGGGACCTCGGAATCAGGCGGTAAGGGTCGGCGCTGTTTACGCTGCCGTAAACCCCTTACCGCCTGGGTCGTAATGAGGCCCATCGACTTTTGACCTTTGGGACTTAGTAGTCCCAGGCTGTAAGGCCCTTCCGAGAACATAAGGCAGGACCTCCCGTGTGCAAAGCACCCACCGCAGAGAGCCCAGCTTCACACCCCTCCCGCACGCTCACATCAGTCTGTAATCATTCCCCTCTTTGCTTCCAGTTAATCTCTGCTGGAAAGCTGCAACGCAACACGCCAGTGAAAAATGAGTGCATTAAGTAAAAAGCCTGAGTAATGCCAGAAAAAAATGTCAGATAATATAGAACACGAAGCCAAATAATTCCAGAACCCAATAGGTTGTTATGGGTAAAATGTATTGTGAGGGGAATATACATGTGTATCATCGAAGTGTTTAATGGGCGCGCAGCATGATGGATTACAGCCTCGGAATCCATTCCTGCAAGATAAATTCAGACAACATAATCTGCTGATAGTTACGACGTGGCCATTTGTTATCCGGCACTACCATACAAATGATTTCATAATAACCTCATTAAGGCTAATTTTTAGTAAAACACACTCTCCTATTTGTGTGGGCCTCCCTGCTTGCTGGAAAATGCGCCTATACTTCAGGAGCGGGTTACTGTAAATTCGATTAAGTGCATTGTCGAGCACTGCCCCCCCGAGATGCAATAAACAGAGCATGGCTCTGCAAAGCCTCATCTATAGTGCGAGGGCCTTGCCGAGCCATAGGATGGTGGCAAGTGACAGTGTGCAAATGTGCCACTGTGAAAGGACGCCATGATGAGCTATGGCATGGCACAAGATGGCACCAGCAACTGAAAGAACGAGTGCACTGCATCCCTCTGTGTGCAGCTCCTGCCTTTGCGTTGCATTTATAACATTGAGAAGTATGGTGCACTAGGACATGACAACATACACACTTTACTAGGATAATAAAGCACACATGGATCATTAGAATGACCAACAGCAGCACAGCCTTGACAAAGTATTCTCCTGTGTGCCTAGGTGTTCTATTACTAGTGCACACAGTGCCCTGTAGGTCCTGCAGGGAAAGCTTTGTAAATACTGACAGTCCAGCATATGTGAGTAGGTCTGCAGCATTGTTCCTTGGTTTGACATCAGCACTAATTGCAATTTGGGATGCCTATGATTCCAGAACCTGGCCACCTGAAGCAATTGCCTCCTTCAGAAGGCCCCCTGGCAGATGTAGTGTGAGCGGCCACTGGCCATGAGACATGCTATGGCTAAGCACTCTCAAAAACCTGAAGCAAAATCTGAATAACTACTTCAAATGATCCTTAGCGTAACCTTGGGGAGAGTGGATCAAGCTCAGGGCTTCATCTATTGGAGTCTTCATGGGTGAGCACATAACACCAGTAAAAACAAATAAACTGCCCGATTCATGGAATTATTTGCGACGAAAACGCGGATTTGTGCACCATTCAGCCCACAAATCCCCATTTGTCAAACAAGGATTTGCGGGCAGAATGGCGCACACATTTCCGTTTTCGGCGCAAATAATTCCATGAATCAGGCAGAAAGTATACAATGCACACATCCAGTTAAGTACAATTTGCCAATGACCTAAAATGAAAAATGAAGAATACTGAAGAAAAAAGACAAAACATGAATACAAGTAGATGAAGAGGTATGAACATAAAGAGTATTAATAAGTTATTTCTTCTGAGTGACCACTAGAGGGCCTAGGTGTGCCCTACACTCCACATGAGCATGTTGGGCTGGGTAAACATCAGAATATGCTAAGTTGCTACACGATTTTGCTTTCAGTCGTCCTTCCAGATCGTGAATGATACAATCTCATGTACTGCTATATCAGTGTGGACAGAAACAAACAAAACTTCACAGATCAAAATGTTGAAGAAGAGACAAGGAACGTCCGTAGATGTTCTTCCGGCCGTACAGATCTGTAAATGTAGTGATGAAAAGCATCCGCCTTTAACACAGCTCTCAAAGAACGGGAGTTTTGTGCACATTCAAAGATTTCACTAAACTAAATATAAGCCCTGCCACAAAGGGGATCGGATGACACGACAAGCAAATTCTCCTCCCTTGTTTTGGCAATTACCTTAACGACTCTGCCATGCTGAGTTAAATATACCAAGCCTGGATGGCGACCAATGGCCTCTGTCCCAACGATGATAAAAGCAAACTTCTCCTCATAGGACCCGCCACTGTTCTAAAAAAGCTTGACCCGGATTACGCAGCCTTCAACATTGATGGCACCCTGATCTCAGTCTCACCAGCGGTCAAAATTTTAGGGGTCTACCTTAACACAACACTTTTCCTAACCCGTCAAATTAATGCAATATCCTCCTCAGCGGCCTACTCAACCAAATTGCTAAATGCTGTCTAACCCTTCCTCTCTATAGACAGCTGCCTAACGATCGCTCGGACAGTGGTTGGCTCTAGGCTGGACTATTGTAATGTGCTCTTCGCCGGTACTTCTACTCACAACATACAAAAACCCCAGACCATCCAAAATAATGCCTTGTGAGCTGCATTGAACATTCCTAGATGAGAACATATCTTGGCAGCCTACAGAGCAGCACACTGGCTCCCCATCCGAGAAAGAATCTCATTCAAGACACTTACAATCACTCATAGGCGTATCTCCAGCTCCGCCTCACCCTACCCGGCACAAAAAATTACTAAGACTCACTCGTCCAGGCCTACCAGAACACCATACACCCATAGAGTGGTTCAACCCAAGTTCAAAGACGCCAAAGCGGGAGGGACAAGTTTCCCAGTCATGCCTGGCAAAGAGTGGAATTCCCTCCCACATGCGTTAAGGGTAGAGGAATCCTATTGGGTCTTCCGCCGATCCTTCAAAACCTGGTTGTTAGCCTAAACCTTGCACACCGTGTAAGCTTCCCGTCGAATTATGTATCTGATGCATTGTACACTCTGTATGTAACTGTATTTGTATTTGACTATTCATGACCACCGTCTCCGCGTCTCCGGGCAAAATGTAACAGGTTCCTCAACAGTGCCTAGATGCCGTAGGGTTTGTGTGCGCTATACAAGTGAACAAATAAATTTATAAATGAATAAATGATGCACCTATCAGGCTCGGGAGGTGAGGATCCAGTGTCTTTTGGTACTCATTGGCTTGCAGATATATTTGGCTTGGAAGTAGATGAGGCCCCCATGTACAAAGAGAAGTGTTAAAGGATTATGCTGCATACTCCTGACAGACGGCAAGAGTCAACAGTGAGGCCAACTCTCATAATTGAGGTTTCTGGTGCCGAGCATGGAGATAGAATCCTAAAGGTTGCAAGGGGGACTCTAGAGTGTCAGCAACAAAAGAGTGACATGGCCCCTGAAAGTGAGTAAAGAAGGAATCGACTGAACTGTCCCTAGTAATCCTTCCTTGCACTAGGAGTTAAAGCAGGGTTATTACCACCTGCTCAGCTACGAGTTACTTGGAATGAGAACCAATAGATTTTCTGCCAAGTGGAGGGGGTGGAGGAAATATTGAAATCGCTCCTGAAGATGTGGCGGCCGATGCAGATGAGTGTTCGAAATACGAGCTTGATTATTGATGAGCGGGAACTTAATGAAGAAACCTGGTTAAAGAGATTTGTCTGTGAAGAGAACATGCGGGAAGTGGATCTTACTTGGGTTTTGAGTATGTAAATAGGAGTACGCATTCTATAAACATTTAGGCACATGGGGATATTCAAAGTAGAAGTACTTTTGCAGAAGATGGGGCTGCCGATCTGTATTGAACTTCTTAAATGTTGAATGTACCCACCTAGACTAGAAGAAGTGATCACACCTTTAAGAGTAGGTTAGATTAGTAAGGATACTGGGCTCAAGTGGAAAGTGCTGGGGGTTCTACACCTGCTGTCATGTTGAAATGAGGAAATAGCACTACAAGAGATATTTGAGGGGTGACTCATTACATTATTTGATCTCTTCCAGATTTCTTGGGTCACTGGAGACGTTCAGAGTTTGTGTGCCTTAGATGAAATTTGACGCCCACCAGGTTTAAGAGGTCTAGCAGCGACGTCCCAATTGTTCACTGTGATGTTAATGTTGTGGATTCACGTCATAATGCGGCTTCTCATGTCGAGGGCAATGCTCTTGGTATTGCTTATATCTAAAAATATAATAAAACGAAATGAAAAAACAAGCTTTGGCAATGCCAACAGTTTGAGCTTTTGTGTTGGCAATGCAAAGGCACTTGCCTGATACAGTCATAGTGGTATTAACTGGCCAGCGATGGTAGCAGGTGAAAATGGTTCGAGTACCGGGGCATCGAATAGCAGTGTTTGGCAAATGCTTGATTTTAGCAAGACTTTAGTGAAGGACACACATAGTCCTTACGATTCGAGTGACTGAAGGCAGCCATTTTTATTACACCAGTAGAGGGTAAACAACTCAAATTAAGTCATTAACTCATTGAAGACTGACTTGAAACTGGGTGGGAATTGCCACAGGGAAAACATGGCCATGGCCAATAAATGGGCCGGCAAATAACAAAACAACACCTACAATCGACACGTAACAGCCCAAACTAAAAAGGTGCATTGCTTGATTAGAAATGGGCCTGTTAGCATCATTGTGTCCTTTTCTTGTGTGCCCCTGTATAAGGATAAAGTTGATGAGGTGGGTTGTGAGTTGAGAAGGAGCAGCCAGGGCCATCATTTGGGATTTTTGGGCCCTGGGCCACAGCAACTGTGGGCCCCTTTTTGAACCACACCCATTAAGGGAGCCAAGATCCTCCGGGAAGTCCCTAAGACACACCCCTTTGTTCGATTGCAACTCATATATTTAAATGTTGTTTCCCTTGAAGTGCCACAACTGCCTGACTCCACATTGGATTGAGAATAACACACAAGTGTCATATCAAGGGCAATCATATATGTCTCATGTGCATTCCTGTGTTCTGGCATAGTCAGGACACATTCTAAAATGTTCAGGACAAAATTAAGGTACACAGGCTGTAGCACAGATGCAGGGCACATATAATTAGCCGTTTCAAAAAGGTATAAATAGCCCACTTAAGACAAGGAAATCATATTAGCAGCTTGATCAAATGTACACATGCTGAAACAATTATAAAGAAGACAGATTTAAAACAGCAAGATACACATGCTATACAGATTAGAAGATACCGGAACGGTGCGCATCTATGAACATAGACTGAGATAAGAAGAGGGCCTTGGTTTTAAATTTGTGTTGCCATGAGCGTGCAAAGAAACTTTTGATATTGTGGTTTGAAATATGCTAATTGTGTCTATGATTATATAGTAAGAAACACTGTTCAAGTAAAATCACAAGACAGGATTTTTGGAGAGAGAACTTAAATAGATGTATGGGATAACAATTGTGAAATAGGGGATGGAAGTTTTTACATTTAAGGCACTATGATAATAAATGAGTGGCCTAAGATAAAACACTGGGTGGCTCTCAGCACATCAAGGCAAGTGGGGAGTATAATGACATATGGTCGTTTTAGGACACAATATACTGCGACAGAGGCCTGGATTTAGTGGGGGCACTCTGGGGTGGGCTGCACAGCAGGGTCACACTACTGGTACATCAAGAGAATACCTTAAGAGGGCACCGAGTTAGTTTGGCAGTAATTTTCCAACAGCGGGGGTGAGAGGGCATGAGCAGGTTTGTGGAGATGGATGAGCTACAAGTCATGGCTCAGGTCGGTTCACACACAGGACAGTAATCCTAGATGAAGAGTGAGGAGATGCATTACGTTATTTGTTTCAATTATCCCTGGCGCATTCGTGAGAAAGGGTTTTGGGAAGCTTCAGACAGTGGAAGAAAAGGTTGGGGCAATGAGCATGCAGTGCGCAGTGCTGCAGAGAGGAGAGAAGCTTTTCATAGTATCGGAGTGCGGCCTACTCCAAAGATGGAGTCGAGGGCACACAAAATGGAAGCCAAGTGTATCCTGCAATAGCCCCACCTATGCTAATGTTAGCATAAGGGCAATGGAGGCGTCCCCCGCTAGTGTATGAGCAAGTGGTCCATTTCGTATAGAAAGTACAGGGAGGGGCCCAAACGGCCCTACACTCCGTCACACTACTCATACAACTTAGACAATGACTACAGCATGCACCATAGAAGTACAATATGTATAATTTTGTAATTTTGAATAGTAAAATAATTAATGCTATCTTATCTGAGTTTTGAGTAATGTTAAACATGTAATAACTAGCTAACAATTCAAGACTCACCATACACTTGTGCTAGTAAAAACAATACATATGAAGACTCACATTTCATACAAATCAGCGGCGCATACAGGGACACTAAAGTAAGGAACAAAGTAACAACATCACTAGAACATGTTAATAACAATAATGTTTAACTTCATGTATACAAATAAATTGTGTGTTTGAGGCCTGCTTATTGTCACATGTACGTGCACCTTGAACTGAGACCAAACCCTAAGGGAAGTATTTTAAGAACATACAACAAGGTTAACCTCTAGATATATAGCACCTTTTTAATTTTAATATTCTGACTGTCAGTGAACAAAACCACCTGGCCTAGATATGTCAGTGAACGAAAACAAGTGGCCTAGATATGTGATGTTATCGGTGATGTCATCAGTGTCATTTGTGATGTTATCTTAGATGTCCTGTGTGTTAGTCTTAACAGTGCACAGTGGTGGTGTGAGTTATGGTTGCTTAGCTTACCCTAACTGGTGAATTTCTGAGGTTTTTTGGTTTTACGTGTAACCATGATTGCAGGCCAATGCAGATGGCCACAGCAAGGTTGGAGTAGTGTCTGCTGAGGATGTACACCCAATTAGCATGTGCTTTTTGCCTCTTATGCTGCCAATGTGGCGTGTACATGCGGTATTGCTGGGGTACACTTTGGCACTTGGTGTTTCTCAGCACACATGAGTGCTACACATAGTTGCATGTGCTCCCATACACATTCATACTGCTGTGCATAGGTATGTGCACAGTTGCCCACCTACCATTGCATACAGGACTAGCCTTAGCCCTGGTATTGCCCAGGGAAAAGGACATGTGTATCCACGGCAAGGGGGGGAGGACACAACATTTGGGGTTGCTTTGCACATCAGCACGGTGCCACCTTGCATACCTATGCTGATGCAGCTGCAATGCTGTATTGCAATGGAAAGGCACCCTGTTCCCATGCTGGGGAATGGCGTTAATCATTTCAACTGAGATTTGCTGCTATACCAGCATGGAGTAGCCTTCCAAAGGTTGCCACCTACTGATATGGCAGCGGTGCGCTGTTGAAATGATTAACTTCCTGTTCCAGCACAGAAGCAGGACACTTTCCATTGCAATAGGAAGACTTTATTATGCCAGCAAGAGGGAGCCCTTTTAAGACTCATCAGAGCTGGCGTGTCGGGGAACTGCCCGTATTGCCCATGCCTAAACCCGGCTCTCCTTGTATACACAATGGGTGGCATTGTCTTTGGGAGATTTGCCATGTGGTGGCATCTTCCCCTGTCTATTGTGTACATCTATGCTGATGCACACATGCTTGGGATCGTGATTTGGCCAGTGCATTGTCATGGGAATGGGGGGACATTCAAACTCAATGGATTCACCTTGGCTGCTGGCTCTGGGATCGTCAATCTCAAGTCACTCGCTCTCCTTCAAAAGGAGGATGGAGCTGGTCTTCTCCTCCCACACCGTCAGGACAACTGGGTCCATCTGCTGCCTCCTGTGGCCGATGTTTCCCACTGGTGTTTGGACGTGAGGCTGCAGACACTGCCCATCAGGTCATTCCACTGCTTCCTGCCGTCCTCATTACACCTCTGTGGATCAATTAATTCACAAATATAAACCCCACAGTGGTATTTAAATCTTTGTCCATTGCCAGAGGTACGTAGGTTTCTTTTGGGAACCCCACAAGAGTAGAGTGCCTGTCGATCTTGCAGTCTGGAAGGAAAGACGGAAACTGCTCAACATGTTCTGACTAAGTGTAGCGAGCAAACCCACTATAAATGAAGATGCTGGGCCCATATCTGTCTGACTACAATAGCATTAAGAGTGATTTGTTCTGGATGTACTGTCCGAACTCTAAGCACAAGTCTATGCACGTCACACTTTATAACATATGGAAAGGAATATTAGTAGCAGGAGAAATTAACTAGATAGCACTTACGTATGCTGCTTAACTGATAATATGGGCTATATAACGTTAACTCAAGTACATGTCCCCTAAATATCGGTGGTGCTAATTATTTCTACTCTACCTTGAACACATATATTTATGACACAAAGTAATAAATGATGCTGTCATGTACACAAAATGATGAAATAATGTATGGTAATTGACAGGATAGATGTAAGCATGTGTACTTAATATAACTGTGTGCGTACAACTTCTTTATTTATGTACTGTTTGTAATATTTCTATAGTAATATATGTATTTTTTATAATTCATTATTGTATCATTGTATTTGAATCCATTACTGTATTTGATATTATGATAACGTTCTTTGAGCAATAGATAGTAAACAATTATTGAACAGTCCTCACCGTCCTGTGGAACTGTGCCCACAGCCATGATCTTGTCACAGATGCCTGACCAGCTGGCTGCCTTCCTTTGCCGAGCGGTTTTATGATGCCGGGAGCCATATAACACCTCGGCAGTGGCCACCACCTCATCAGTGAGGACCTGCAGCTCGACCTCACTGAACCTCTGCTTACTCAGCCTCAGATCAGACACCTTCCCCGGATTTACTTGGGGCATGATTTCCCTCTCCTGTGGGTCTGGATGGGTACATGAAGTGGTGGATTCAGGACGGATTGAGGTTTTAAAAATAGCCGTCGTCATACATCCCATTCCGGTAATTATGCTTTTTCCCCCAATGGTAATTTCACTGGAGGAATTAATGGCGGATGTTCTGTGGTAAAATGAATTCCACTGAATATGGGTGGAATTCCACTCATTGGGCCTCATTACAACGAGGGTGGCCACGGAATGAAAGGTGCTGGTAAGGAACCGGCACTGTTCATTCTAGGCTGCCACATTATAAGGACTGCAGCGGGTCCCGTTCTGGACACCTTGCCAGACCAGACGTGCAGAGCAGGAGCCGCTAGCAGACCAGGATGCTAACAACAGGCCCTTCATTAACGGACCCGTTGTTAGCATCCTCCCCTTTCCCATTTGAGCCCTATAGGGGCTCAAATGGGAATGGGGATGTACTGGGTCCGGGTCCCGAGAATGGGAATTACCGGGCCCGCTAAAGTCAGCATGGCCCGGTAATTCCCTATTTCTGGAACCTGGACCCAGTACCCGGTTTAGGGGTAGCCATGCCGCTAAAAACGGCATGGCTACCTCAAAACTTGTAATGATGCCCATTGATTCTGTTTTGCGGTAATTCTGGAAGACAGAATTACTGTTACTGCCAATGGTGAGTTTGCGCTCCGGTCAAGCTGTAATATGGCAGTGATTCCACCAGACACGATGGTGGGAACAGTGATACCACCTGGTCCAGAATTACCACCTTATTACCGACAGACTCGCAATAAGCTCCACAAGCTTGAAGATGAGAATGATGAGGTTGAGTTTTCTTATTCATGTGATCATGCATGCTGAAGCATGCTGGCCATCTTTCAGATGCTCACACAACAAAATCTCAGTTCAGTTTGCAGCTTTCAGATGCACCAAGGGTTCATATGGGACTCCTGCGACTAGAATGTTGCCACCGCCCAGATGGAAGATGACCAGAGCTTGGACATTTGTTCTGAAACTCATGGTAGGGATTAAATGCTCAGTATTCTAAATATTCAATGGCAAATAAGCGACCTATTGCTTAACTTTGTACTGTTCAATGGATTGCTTGAAGGCGGTAAGCATTCGATTTTACTGGTGGCCAAACACAATGTTCTCAGTACATTAACTTCAATATTATGGCATACTGTGGCAGCTACTGAAAAGCCTATACAAAGTAATGTTTTCTTTCACATGTCTCATGCCACCAATGAGTCCTTCATGTTATACTCTGACAACGGGGAGGCTACGGGATCGGTTGGTTTCTTCAGTAGACCGCGTAAACTTTCCTGGACAAAATTGATTCACCCAAATTCCAGGTGATTCAACCAGGTCGAACCTCTCATAAAGCTTTTGAAATGTTTAACCAAAGTTTATCCACATCATATGATAAGTCATTTATAATGTGGCCTAAAGGGTGTGCGTAGTGGCAGCTCCTTCTCAGTACCAGGCAGCTTTCAGAGAGTCAAGAGATCATTGAGGGAGGCAGAAGGGTTCATTATTTAGAGAGAAGTTAGATTAGCTGAGTAGGAAGAAGTGGAGGCAGAGGTAGTAAGGGACCGGGAACCCGTATATGACCCAGTCTTTTACAAAAGTGCAAATCCAATTGATTCCTAGATGTTCTGGTGTGGGTTCATGAGCATTCTCTTTGCTATTAGTAAACCTGTCAGGTGCTCAATGGTAGCAGATGTTCTTGGCATCAAACACAGAGATCTAACTTTATCCACAGCCTTGAATCAGGTACAGCACTATTCTCTTCCTCCACATCTCTCACAGTACATTTGGGAGTCTGACTGCTTCAGAAGTGGAGGATGGGTTCTGCCAAATGAGATATAGCGTGTCAATCCTTCAATACTGGCAGATGCTGTCTAGGCTACTGAATTATAAGAAGCAAACATGGTTCCTGTTAACATACAGGCTTGGAATGTCCAGGCTACAGTGAGTCTAGTTAAACATAATAACATCCTATTTCCATGAAATTAGAGAACTGGGTTATATTTGTATTCCCACAAAACAAACTCAAATCATCTAGATTCCTGTAAAATTCAAAGATATTGGGTCAATCTGGCAGTGCATGCACCTTCAATTGACCTCAAAATGGTAGAAACATTGTTTTTCAGAATCAGCTTGAAGCCTAATATCGGAAACACAATGCTGATCCTGATGGTAGATGAGTAATCACATTGGTCAGAAATCTCAGTCATGATGAATGTAGATGACTCGAGGCCTGATGGCTTACATTTTGGCATAAAATAAAACAAATCTGGTCCCGATATACTGCTTACAAACTAATCTTTGACAGTGGATTTAATCTACCCATAGATTCACTCATACCCATAGACTGTAAATCAAAAGCTCAATTTATCAAATTAAAAAAGTCACAAACTGCGTCAATTTCCTCTTGACTCTTTTTAATTGGTCGATGAATGGACGGTACTCCATCTTGAGCCTGATCTCCTTAAGTTATGGAAATTCCTTAAGACATTCCTCTTCTCCTCTTCCTTCTCTCTCCCTCTTCCGTGCTAACCTCTTCTCCACTCTATCCCTCACTCCCTCCTTTTCCGCACAGCATGCCGACTGGCCGCCGGGAGTACCTCAGAGTCTCACAGGTCCCCGGCACCCCTCACCAGTCCTCCAGCACTTGACTCAGGGCCTGCCTCATTCTACCACACTCTGTCAATTACCCATTGAGAATGGCATCTCTCAGCACTTACCCAGTTTCTGACCAACTGGGGCATCTGGATTCCCCACACCCTGCACCTCCTCCCCCTCCTCTCTCCTGTACGTCTGTTCACGTGCACGATCTGAAAGAACCATGCCTTGAAGATTGTCTATCTTTTCCTCCCTGTCTCCCCTCCTGCATGGTGGCACCTCTATGCTCTTGGAAAAACTGCAGAATCATCATCAGACCTATTTGTTGTTATCTCCACTGTTAATTGTATTATTTATTTTATTTTATTTTATTGTTCTAGTTGTGTTTAGTTCCAGAGAACTTGTACAACTGATACAATTTCATATTCATTATAACTAAACAAATTAATTCAAACAAACTATCACATAATCAATCAATCGACGTATATCTATATTCAGTTTGTAGTCCTAACAATACATACACACATTTACTATTCTTTTACAATTCATTTTCATAAATTCATATATAAAAGCCTCAAAACGTACTGATAAATATACATTTCCAATTCAGATTTATCAACAGACTTATCAAGAAATCAAATAAACAATATCACTAAAGTGCAATGTTCTTAGGGAACACTACTAATTTTAACTCTTTTCACAGTTTCAAGTATGATCACAGCTGTCATCCATACCTTATATAAGGCAATGTGCATAGCTTAAGTCTGTGTATTTAGACAGTAATGCCAGAAGTTCACTGAAGAGATAGTTTCAGATTGAATCATTCATATTCTCGATAATATACTATTGATAAATCAGGACACTAAGTTAGAATATGTCTAACTGTCTCTAGATTTCCTACTAGTTTACAAATCCAGCATTGTCGCTGGCTTTTGTCCAATTGCCATTGAGTACCACTGGCAGTTGATTACTTATAATCAATATTCCGAATCTGTGAACATCAGGATCAGGGCAACAAATTAACTACAACTGGAGATATAGACAATACAATCTAAATATTTGAAATTACTGAGTCTACTCATATGGGTAAACTTGCTTCCCAGTCTTTTATCTCAACTATTTTTAATAGAACTGTACCAGCCACAACGTAATCGATCATATGACCAGTTTAACTCTGTATACAGTTCTCTGCATATGTCATCATATTTGTTACATCTAACAATTTTATTTAATTCGATTATATTTTCACCTATGATGGAAAGCATATGGCTCAACGGATGACACATGGCTTTCAGAGGAAGAAGTCCTCTTTGTTGTAAAATAAGGGCTTTTAAGGATACCAGTCCACATTCAACTCTGACATACTGTATTGGGCAAGAGGGCAGAATATCAAGTATATTACTCCAAAAATAGCACCCTTTTTTATCCAACCATAAGAAGTTACTAATAGTGAGAGTTTCTAATCAATAAGCAATAACTGGTACAAGCCACTGCTTATATAACATCAGTATACCCTTGAGAGAGTATCCTGCATAGTTTTGAACAAAGCTGTGGTCGAGTTTCGTTATTTGTTGAGCTTGTTGCATTTTCTTTTTAGTTATAGACTGATAACCAATCCTACTGTCCATATGTACACCCAGATACTTGTAAAAATCAGTATACTCAATTATACCCCAACTTAGTTCCCTATTTGGTCTATTTATCTATTTTTTTACGCAAACAGCATTATTTGAGATTTTCTTAAGTTAATGTGTAGTGTGTGTTCAGTTGGCAAAGCGACCCAGTTTTTCCTGAATCATCTTAATTCTTTTTACAGTATGATCAACAATGACAAGGTCATCAGCGTATAATGACGCTGAGTTCTTAGTCTTTTCAAATTTAATAGGACAATGGGCATGCTTTCAAGTCTAATTGTATTATAGGCACTTACTCTGCCTTAGCAGACTGGTTGTCGTTCAAAAACTCAGGGGCTCTGAATGACTTTTGTTTTTCCCCCCTGTTCCCTCCCTCCTTGAGCGCCTTGAAACACTTGTCTTGTGTATAGTTGCTTTACAAATACACATAACCATACCATATCATACAATAGTACACCCTAAATATATGGAATTCACTCATTTACTCAAACCTACACTGCTCTTGCCCCTGCATGGCTTATATATTTGTCAGCACTCACTTAGTAACTAATCGGACAAGAGCAGACAATTCCCCACACACTTTTCTTGATGATGCACCAGTCACAGCTGTTTTGGACTCGGATACGCCCAATTCTAAGCATAAGACCTGGCAATTTATTCCCAGAGAACTGCTATCTGAATATACGTTGTTGAATTCTATTCCAAAAATACTCCTGCTGTCACTAATCTTCAAATTACCTGGGGTGCTTATAAGGTTCCCTTAAAGAGCCTTTTACTTTAACAACAACGTACATTAAGAAATATGAGGACAACAATGTTTCCCTGTTTAAAAAAACTATTAAAGATGCATGAAGTTTTTAGCATTTAGGAATGAGCCCATCATATTGGTGATACGAAAACACAAATAGTGCCTGAAGACATACGTTTAAAAGAGCCAAAGATCTGATAAAAAAATGCTTATCTCACGCTTCATTCGATAGACCAGCTTCTAAGTGATGTACCTGGTTTCTAAACTGCAATGCTCTGTGTTGTCTTTCTTCCAAGACAAACGCTTTGCCCCTGAGATATACTCCCAAATTATTAGCAAGAATGGCAAATACCATTTTGGGAATAACATAAAATGCTTCCTGGATATAATAGGGTGAAGCAATGTAAATATTAGAGTGGCCATGATTGTGGATACTCAAGGTGGTATAGTGGCAGAAGCTGAGGATATCACAAATATGTGTGGAGCCTTTTATCAAGACCTCTGTATACTGCAAAGTACAATATCTAGTGATGATATCCAAGCTTTTCTAGGAGATGTTTCCTCCATCATAATGATGGGTGTGATGCACCACGTGGAGAGCTGAAACTCTCAGGTGGAGATCATCTTATTAATTTGACAACCTTGTGTCTTGGAGTGTTTCCGGTCCAATACCACCACATGTTTTCCAAAATGATAGCTGCAAAATTACTCAATCTTTTCAATTAAAGAATCAATCCAGCGCTCATGGTGTCTCATACGAGAAGTACAACTCATTTCTTTTCTCCAAATCACAGCAAATACCCTCTCCTGGTTACAATATTCAGCCCATATCACCCATGAATCATGAGTGTAAGAGCCTATCTAAACTCCTCTTTAGGGTTAATATGTTTCTCATTACCACTGAAAAGTGTGCTATGTAAATGATTGATTCTTCATGAATAATACCCAGCTACTGTGCAATATGAAAGACACAACCGTGGATTGCATTGGCATTGAAAAAAAGTCTTTGTTCAGTTTGTATGGGATGATCTCTTTGATACAATTCAATGTGTGGACTTCGGCCCTAATATGACTCGAGTGGTAAGAGGACTGTATATGGGGGCATCTCCCTATGTCAGTGCTACTGGTTGACTCCTGAATGGCTGACTTTTTCCCACGGAACATGATGCAGGCTTCCTTACTCACCCAACCTCTACATTGTTGCTCTTGAATCTCTATTTACATACATCCTGAGGGATCCCAAGATCCAAGGCGTCACTATCAACAACTGTACATACAAAGTTTCTGCTTATGCCGATGATGTCATTATAAATGTACCCAACCCCATGAACTCAATTGCAGTCATTGTATCCTTGGCTCAGCAATATGCCACTGTGTCTGGATACAAGCCCAACTAAGACAAAACAGAGGCTTTATCCCTGAACAGGTCATGTATGGCTCTATCCCTTAACTATAATCAAGCTACAATTAGGCAGAATTAACTTCAATCATATTTGCTGTTACCTAAGCCACTATAATGCAACTACATTTGTACAATAGTTTTAACATGGTATAAACTAATGTTGCTACTTGGAACCCATTGTGCATAACGTGGTGGGCAGACTCAAAACCATAGTCTAAGGTTTTTGACCAGGAAGTTCTACACACACTGATCAATTTAGCAATGCTCCTCTTAGGTTTCTTTGTCTCAAGAATTGACACATTATTAGCTCAGTTACTTTGGGCAGGCAAAAGAGCACACATCAGCCTGGCCTCTCTACAAAGGACTCAATGTTCCCTACCTATGCAGCAGGATAATGAAAATGTCCAGATTCACAATGTGCCCCTATTTTGGGCATGCCTTTTCCTTTCATAGATAAAACGCACATTTGTTTCGGAGAGATTGTAGTCTCAGTTCCTTCTTAGTTTTGTGGTAGGCTTCGATATGGTATAATGCCTTAAATACATTTTTTGTATATAGCAGCACACACAACCCTCAGGTATCTAGGCCCTAGTTACAGTAATTGTGAGGTGACATTCTAAACAGTAGAACACCATGAATAAGGTTACACCATCTTGGAATGCATAATCTGGCAGATCAATGATACGGGGCTACATGGTAGGGGGGCTACATTAGTTATGCATATACATGTAGGTAAAAAGCAACATTGGTATGGGTGCATAGTCTGGCAAAGCCTCACCCGGCAAAGTTCCATGTAAAGTCATCAAATGGCCACAAATAGCCACAGCGAGACATAAGAGGTATACTCACAATACAGCAATGTCTAAACAATATTGAGGTTAAATACTTTCCCTGGCTGATTTCCATCTTGATGATGGCAAATGTCTTCAATATGTGCAACTAATGAAAAACATTTACCTATCAATCGGCTTTGGCATACTATATTTGACTCTGAAGGCCACAAAGGCTAACTCCCTCCTCTATCTACTTGCCCAAATTAGACAGCATCGTACCAGTATAAATATATTTTTGCATATAAATAAGAGCAGAAGTTGCATTCTAAACTGCAATGGGAACATGAATGGAACACATTTCTCAGACCAGAAGAGTGGAGCCACATTTGCAACCCTGGACGGTATGCTCTCCATCTGTAAACATGTCACAGTTGATGTATTGTCTAAGCTCCAGGAGTCTATGTACAGCACAGAAACGGCATCATTTGAAACTTCATATTGATGGGAATTGTTGGTATTGTAATACATATTCAGGCTCCCTATGCCACCCACATGTGCTCTGCATGTAATTCAACATTATCGCAATTCTATCTGAAAAGAAATTTCTGATACTTTTGTACTTGTTTACCCTAGAGAGGCACAGCTCCTCCCTACTGATGAGGTCCAACCAGACCGAAACACGTGTCTGGGGATGATGTTGGTACTCTTGTTCAGAGGAGAATTGCCTAGCATTTCGGTGCTGGACTGCCCCAGGGCAGGACAAAGACTGATATGTTTGGGATATTTCTTCTCTGTGAAAGATAGCGAGCTAAAGACTCTGGGTAAGTCTCTCGTAACCAGGACTAATGTCTGGCAGAGAGACTCCCAGGACCCCCTTTGTCAATTTGCATATTTAAGTATCTTTGGGTCTCACCCTAAGTTACTAGGGGAATCCAGACATGGACTCCTTGCTCACTATTCTTAGAGAGGCACAGCTCCTCCCTACTGATGAGGTCCAACCAGACCGAAACAAGTGTCTGGGGATGCTGTTGGTACTCTTGTTCAGAGGAGAATTGCCTAGCATTTCGGTGCTGGACAAGTCTCTCGTAACCAGGACTAATGTCTGGCAGAGAGACTCCCAGGACCCCCTTTGTCAATTTGAATCTGTGAACTATAACCATTGGGACCTATAATATTACTAGAAACAGCCCTTAAACCATAGCGTCTACCTGGGTGTTAATACATTTGCCTATTCCAACCGTGTGCGTCACATCCAAACCATTGATTAGTCCTGCATTACTGCGGCCCTAGATATAACTGAGCAAAGCCACGTGATCTAACACTCCCATTTAAGGGACTGTAGATGAGGGTGGGTGGTGTTTGCTGGCAAGCATCCTGTATAGTATGCCTTTTAGACAGTGCTTCAGCTTTGCTACCCTCTGCTCTGTCCTCTTCACTATGGGTAGTTCATGTAATTGATCAGGTTTTGTTGCCTTAGTATGCCAAATGTAGATACACAACAAGTTGTCCAACGTTGTCAGGCAACATTAGCTCATGCTTCATTATATCTCTTCTGATATTGAAGCTATTCACTGAAAAGTCACACTTTCAATCTCAGAGTGGGATTTAGATTTCTCTTGGTCTAATGGGTCAACCCACATTAAAAAAGAAATTCTGTGAATTGACTATTTCAGATGGTTTGTATCCATGTGGTTGTCGGAAACCAATGATAACATAATATGTGATAAAGTTCATATAGTATGCTTTATGTACATCTTGCTCTAGATGATTTTCATCCTATTTGTATTTTTTTCCTTTCTTTTTCTTTTCTATACTGTGTTTCCCTCTACCTTTCCCGGCTCTTTTCCCTTTCCCATCCTCTTTTACTTCTCTTGCGTTCTTCTTCTCCATTTTCTAGTTCAATGATTTTTATTTATTGATTAAATAGCACATAAAATAAGATTCATAACAGCAACTGAAGGTTCCAATGACGCTAAATAGGAATGATTCAGTACATTATAAAATGCATAATGCATTAATATATGCAGAACATTAGTAGTATTTAAATAAGTACATTCAAGCCAATATGGGAGCAGGTAGGTAGTCTGTAAAGGTCAATTATAAATGTCCATAATATGTGAAAAAACTAATCATAGGACATACAATGGATTAATAAAAGAGACTACATGACCCACAAGGGAAGAGACAAGAGGAGTGGGGGTAAAGAGGTGCACAGAAAATGGTCTAATACGCTTCTAAGTTCATCAATTTACAAATACATAGAATACAATGCGGCGAGAGATGTAAGACTAATACAATGAAAGATTATCAATTAACCATGAGCCCTCATATTGTTGTAGTCTAAGTAGTTAATTAATTAGGCAATTTATCTAAGTAGGAAGCCATGCAATGTTACATTCTGTTAGTGACGTAACACAAGATGTGGGGGCCCCCCTGCGAGCCATGCTGAGGGGGCCGCCCAACTCAGCAACATATCAAGGGTCGTGCCACACTCTGGGCCAGCCTAGATTATCACATTTGCGCAAAACGCACAAACGTGCTGCTGAACAGATATGCCGCACACTGCACTAGGAGAAATATATACATATGTGTTTTAATATAACATACAGCCCACTGTCTGAAAGAAATTGGCTAAAAAGCCAGAGTGTTTGCAATTGTTTTGTAGGGTAACACCAATCCAATAGATGCAAGTCACCAACAGAGTACAGGAACATTAAAGCTTTGCTATTAAAAATGCCATGCCACAATGAAAACATGTCCAACTGGCTGCACAAGGTAGACCAGTGTCGACATGTAATAACAATATAGTAAAGCTTGCCAGGCCACATTTAGACATATCTAGACTGGTTGCACCAAAATGGCAGTCAAAGCAATAACACTCATCAAGAATAGAACACACATTCAAGCCTGTGTCTCTGTGGCCTCTAACAACACAGCCAAACTCTTTAAAATCTGAAAAGAACTGGTCAATCCTGTTGAGGTCTTTACATCTCCTGTTCCCTCCCAGGCCCTCTGTATGGCTCTGTTATCTCACTTCTACGCTAAAACTCAGGACATCCTGTCCTCCATCTCCTCTTCCTCTCCCTCTTCCTCTCTCGGCCCCCCCTTTGGCCATCTCTACCTCTCTTCCTCCTTTCTCCTCTTTCTCTCTGACAACACCTGACAAGGTTTCTAGACAAGTTCGATCTATGAAAGTGTCATCCAAACAGGTGCTCTCCTGCTCCACCAGAACCATCAAGAACCATATTGACACCCTCGCTCCAGCCTTGACCGATTTCTGTAATCACTCTTTCCCCTCTCCCGTTAAGCACTCCCTTATGCACCCACTCCTCAAGAAGCTTTCTGCCGATCCTACCTGCCCGGGAAACTATCGCCCAATCTCCATCACCCCTTTCCTGGGCAAACTGTTGAAAAAGCTGGCCATCTCCCAGCTTACTCTCCACAAGGATTCTGTTGGTTGTCTCCATGACCATCAGTCTGGCTTCAGTTCCAGAGACACGGAAACTGCTGTCCTGAGCACCTGTGAAGTTCTGCTCTCTAACCTTGATTCCAGCATTCCTTCTGTCCTCATCTTCCTTGATCTTTTCTGTGCTTTCGACACGGTCAACCATGCCATCCTGATCAATCCTGATCAATCGACTCCATGAGAACCTGGGCATCAGAGATCAGGCCCTTGAGTGGCTGACCTCCTTCCTCTTGGACTGCCCCTCCCAGGTCCAACTTGGTCCCTTTCTCCCCGCTCGATCCTCTCACTCTGGTTTTTCAACCTCTATGTGGCCCCTTTCACCTCTCTGATCTCTACATTCTCCTCTAACTTTCAGTTTAATGCGGATGACACTCCGCTTTCCTTCAGGCTCCCCTCAGACTCCTCTCATCTCTCGCTCATTCCCGACTGTCTATCCGTGATTCAGGATTGGTGTGCCTCCAACTATCTCTGCCTTAATGTCAGTAAAATGGAGATCCTCCTCATTTGGACTCCTGCCCCTGCTTTCCTTCTCTCACTCTGGCCGCCCGCCTTGGGCCCTCTTCCTTCACCTTCCTGTGAGGCAAACAACACTGGTGTCATCTTTGACTCCACTCTCTTTCTCTCCTCACATCTCAGACGTTGTCAAGAAGTCCCACTACCAGCTGCTCCTCCTCAAAGGGACTCTTCCCTTTCTCACTTTCCCCCAGAAGCTCACTGTCTGCAGAGCCCTGGTTCTCTCTAGGCTGGACTACTGCAACAGCCTCTTTCTCAATCTGCCTTCCTCTACTATCCAGCCCCTGCAACTAATCCAGAAAAGGACTGCAAGACTTATCATTGGCCTCAAGCACAGGGATCGTATCTCTCCAGCCCTGAAATCTCTCCACTGGCTCCCAGTTGCTGCAAGTATCAAGTTCAAGACCCTTTGCATTGTCCACAAGGCTTTCTGGGCCCGGGGCCCGCACTACATCCAACGCTCTCTTCCAAAATATCTTCCTTCTCAAG
Organism: Ambystoma mexicanum; assembly: GCF_040938575.1. NCBI lineage: Eukaryota > Metazoa > Chordata > Amphibia > Caudata > Ambystomatidae > Ambystoma > Ambystoma mexicanum. The sequence continues at coordinate 169,309,308 of NC_090935.1, forward strand.
CCCTTCGCTCAGCTACCTACAACTCTCTAAGGGTTAGACGCTTCTCCAGGAAGAGAGTGGGGGGTAGATCTCTCTCCTCTACAGGTGCCTCCCTCTGTAATAGCCTCCCTGCCCCTCTCAAGCTTTAGCAGACCACCTGAAGTTCTGGAGCAGCTCATAACTTTCCTCTTCTCCTCTGCTTTCTCTCCCTCCCTCCCGTGCTAGCCCACCTGACCTACCTGTCTGCTGTACCGACTGGTTGCTTGGCTACCCTCAGAGTCTCACTGAGTCGGGACTCTTTCTTGATCAGTTACCCTTGCACTGCCTCTGGTCCTACCATGCACTTAGGGGCTGTAACTGTAGCCCTACAGTCCCTTGTTCTCCTTGCACTACCCAGAGCTGTGCTGCCCTTACAGCACTTACTCAGAGCGTTGCTGCCCTGTTTTTCCCCTCCCCTCTCCCTTGCACTTCCCCCATCCCTTTCCCCTTGCGCTTCTCATTATCGCACTCGCACGATCTGAATGACACAAGGCCTAGTAAGATTGTTTGTCTTGTCCTCCCTCGATCTTCCATCCCTTGTCTTGTCACGCCTAGAAACACTTGTGTGCAGGTGCGTTATAAATGACTTATATCATATCATTTGATCGCAGATGCCCAGAAAAATATACAATGCTGCAGTAAGAAACGGCTGACTGGCAGCACCCAAATGGCAGTCTAGCCAGGTAATTCACTTAGCAGGACTGCTTTATCATAAATGCCCCATTAAAAAAAGTCATACCAAACTGAGTAATGACTAGACTGGCTGCACCAAAATGCCTCTCTAGCCTTGCTTAGCCTGGACATGGACAGCCATTATAATTTGTCGTATAATCCTATCCCCCCACACAACCCCTCGTCCTCCCACCCCAACCTCCAAAATCCGCTTCTTGGCCCAGAATTACCTCCACGTCCCTCTTCAGAGCTTACCGTTGAGGCTCCTTGCCTCATAGGAAAGTACTGTGATGAGGAAGAGTGGGACTAGGAGTAATGAAGAGTAAGGTAGCTAAATCAAGCATTACTTCCATGTACCTCTTCCCCATCCCAGTACTTGTGTATGAGGCAGAGTGCCTTATACACAAGTACTGTCTCATACACTGGGACGAGGAAGAATAGGGCTAGGAGTAATGAAGATTACCAATAAGTAATCCAGGCATTAAACACAAGTATTGGTGCAACACTATTGAGTTGACTGGGATTCAGCACTCTCCCCCCGCCCCCCTGAAATGTTGGGCTATGTTGACCAGACCTGGCTGACCTTCAGAGCAGTTGCCAGACAGGAAAGGACACAGATGTTAAACGGCACCTGGGTTTCTCTATTAACAAGAACCCAACAATTATTAACATAAAGCAATTCACTGTTAGTACCTGCATTCAAATGCCAAATTTTTTAGGCAATTGAAATTGTGATGTGGGTTTAATACTTGCATGTCAGGGGAGTGATTGGAATGGTAGAGAGTGAACAGGAGACCACTCATTCTCACAGCAGTCCATAAGTGAGTGCTTTAAACCTTAAAGGAGAGAGTTAACTGCTTGTAACATTGAAGCTGCATTAGAATAGTCTCATAAAAATGCATAAAGAAATTAGATGACCCAAACAAATAAGTTTTCCCCTACCCCACTGCCCATGAAGTTGGCACCCCTCCCAACATTTGAAGGGTTAGCCCCTGAAATGTAGGTTTTGTTGCGCCAATGAACGCAAGCACACACATCATTCACCATATACACACACACACACACACCCAGCCATCCATACATTTAAGTGTGCACCCTTTCACCATACAGGCACACCCAGGCAGCCACCCTTAAAATTAAGTGTGCACCCTTTCACCATACACTCGCACAGGCAGCCACCTATACATTTAAGTGTGAACCCTTTCAACATACACTCACACATGCACACATCATGGGGTTGAGGGGAGCCCTAACACTTAAAAAAGAAATTGGGCCTCATTACAACTATGCCGGACTGTAAACAACGGTGCTGGTAAGCTCACCGGCACTGTTGTTTCCAGGCTGGCATAATACAGCTTTCTGGGCGGTTGCCGTCCTGCCCGCAGAGTTTTCACAGAAGCACTGGCACCGTTATTAACGGTGCTGGTGCTTCTATGGTCCCCATTCCCATAGAGTCTGATAGGACTTTATGGAAATGGGGACTTACCATTTGCTGGTGCCTGACTTCCCAGACCGCCGGGTTTGTAATCCCCCGGTGTTACCGAGAAGTCAGGCGCCGGTAAATCATTACGGGTCTGGCGGCAACCTGCTGGTAGCAATGGCACGGTTGCCGCCAAACCCGTAATGAGGCCCGTCGTTTCTTTTTGAAGTCACTCTGACTTCATAAAGAAATTATATATGTTAGAGAAATAATTTCTTTATAAATGCAGAGGGAATTCAAAAAGAAAAAAAAACATTTTTCTACAAGTGGGGGCCCCTCCCAGGACATGTGCTGGCGGGGCCCCCTGCACCGCGGGGGCTCCGTGGGCCCCTGTTACGCCAGTGAGTGTGTATGACAAACGATGTTCCACCAATTTTTGCAGGAGACGTTTTGAAGTTGTTTCCAATTAGTGGTGACAAGTTTGATGATGATGGCAATCAGAAGATCATATGAAGTGGAGGATGGGAGAGAAATCATTCCTTTAACTGCAATGCTGCCAACAAACACATTAGTAAAAGAAAGAGGAATCTGAACTTTAAAGATGGAAATCATCTATTTCCACACATCCTGCCACAGCCGAAAAATGTAGGGGCATATACTTATATGAAACTGGGGTATTTCCACAAGACAACTGTTCCCGTCAGCATGGACCCTAGATCTTGTATGTTTTAGGGGGGTAATGAAGGCTCTACGCATGAAGAATAGAAGGTTTTGGGTAATATTAGCCAAAGAAGAGACTTTACTAATTATAGACCATAACTGAGACCATGGGCACGGATGGCGCCGGTAATCCCTTAGTGCCATACTACGAGGTCCCTCAGCGGGTCCCGTCCTTAACGTGTGGCCAGACCACACGTTAAGGAAGGGACCCGCTGAGGGACTTCAGGGCAAATAACAGTACCGCTAATAGCGGTACCGTCATTTGCTCCTTCCCCATTCCCATTGAGCCCTATGGGGGCTCAAATGGGAATGGGGAAGGGGCTTGTTGAATGGGGAATTACCGCCCCTCCAACCTTGGAATGGGGCGGTAATTCCCCCATTCACCAAGGCGGAATTGGTAAAATACCGGCAGCAACCATGGCGCTAATAGCACCATGGTTACCGCCGTCCATGTAATGAGGTCCCATGTATAGTCATCAAAGTTAGAACCACAATCATTTTCCCATTCAGTTTGGACCATACATTTCGAGCTAGATGATTCTGCCGTATCCAATAATGTATCAAGTTTGGCAGCTTTGACATCAGGAGTGATGGAGAGCAATTGTAACTTTGTGGTATCAGGTAATAAGACTGTGTTATTATGAGCTTGAAGTCCATTAAGGCATGGATTAACCAATTCATTGTAGAAAGTCAAATCTGATAGGGGTAGAGAGAAGAATCTCCTAGAATCCTGAAATTATGTTCTGGTACAATTATGGATAATTCTACATATCTGATACCTTTGGTAAGCCAGACCTTACAGAAAATGATTCTACTATTGATAGTGACTGATTTATTATACCACAGATTGGGAGAGAGCTCTTGGGAGGGGGATTTCATTGATGGAAAAGCAAAACTCTTAATACCGAAATAGATGCTTTGATGGGGTTAGAAAGGATGGATGCTGCATCCCCACCAGGAAAGATATAGAGGGGACCGGGTAGAGGCAAGTTCGGGGAGTCTATTGAGTAGAATGTCTGTGTTGATTTTTTTAATAGTACGGTTAATAGTGGAGGCAAATTGTATACCTGAATATTTAAAGGAGTTAGCACACCATTTCAAACCATAAATATCTAATTCATGTTTAAGACAAAAGGAGTTCAGGGACAATTGTTCTGCTTCGTCTCTGTTGAGTTTATAACCCGAAACTGCTGAAAATCCTTTAGAGCAATTAGCAAGTGTGCAAGGAGCTCTTTAGGGTTCTTTAACAGGATAATAATATTATCAGCATATGCAGCAACCTTAGACTCCTGGTTACCAATGGAAAAACCAGGGATATCTCTGTTTTGTTGGATGAGTTCTAGGAAAGGTTTAAGAGATAGCACATATAGAAAAGGGGATAAGGGGCATCCCTGTCTGGTGCCTCTCTGTAACGAGAAGAAGGATGAGGTTCTACCATTGATGAATATAGAGGATTTTGGGTTTGAGTAAAGAAGTTTTACTAGTGAGATGAAGCCTTCACCACACACATACCATTTTAGGGCATGGAAAATAAAATCACAACTGACATGATTGAAAGCCTTTTTGCCATCCAGTGCAATGGCTAGATATCCTTGTTTATCATTTCTGTCTCCAACATTAATGTGTAGGGAATTCAGTAAAAGTTTGGCATTGGCAGAGATGTTTTTGACCTTAACATAACCTACTTGATCAGGTTCAATTAGTGTGGAGAGGTGAGATTCTATTCTATTAGCTAATATTTGGCAAAGATTTTACTTTCTACATTAATAAGGGAGATGGGACTATAATGTTTAGGGAGATCAGGACCTTTCCCTGGTTTAGGGAAGAGGATAAGAAGGGCTTCAAAAAAAGTACCCGACGAAAAAACCTTTGGATATAAAAGAGAAACATTATATTTTAAGTCTAGGGGTATGCTGGTGCGAGAATATATTGAAAACATCTGTAGAAAGGCCATCGGGTCCTGGGGCTTTGCCTATACTCAGTCCTTTGATAGCTTGGTTAATTTCATTAGTGGCAAATTCCTACTCGAGATCTGCAATATCGGTCATAGGGTATGAGTTTCTGTTAATATTATTTAAAAAGTTAGAAATGTTGGCATATGTAATAATAGAATGTGGGGTGTCAAGATCAGAATAGTATTTCTTAAAGGTTTCAATGATGCCTAAAGGATCTGTAATTACGGTTCCTAAGGTATTCCTCGTACAAGCAACACACGTTTCTTTCTTTTTTGCATTTAGATAGGAAGCCAGGGCCTTACCTGCTTTAATCGACATTTGATAGATTTTGGATTTATACTTTAATATAGCACCAGAGGCTTTTTCCATGAGTTTTCTGTTATTTTGAAAATGTAGAGCGAGGATGGTGCGGAGGTCTAATTTGGAAGAAGAGAGATAGAATTGTTTTTTCAGCCTTAGCAAGAAGCAATTAAAGATTATCAAGGTCTTTTATGTATTGTTTCTTTTTGATGCTAGAATAGGCATTGATATGACCTCTAAGTACAGCTTTGAAGGAATCCCAGTTATTACTAACCTACGTGTCAACGTCAGGGTTGTCTTCAAAATAATGCTGTTGGAATGAAATAAGCGATGTGATGAAATCCTTATCCTGAGGGAGGCTGTTGTTGAATCTCCATCTAGATATGATATGATAAATGATAGGTTATTTATAACGTGCTTAATACCCAGTGGTTTCTAAGCACGGATCCGGGGATCAAACCTGTGTTGCTCCATGTTGTCTTGCTTCCAAGAGGAGCACGTTGCCCCTGAGCTATCCGTCCGAGATGATGGTCTTTTAATATCAGTGAGGTCTAATGTGGTGATAACAGGAGCATGATCTGAGATAGTAATATTTAAGATGTGGGAGACAATGATGGAATTTGTAAGGGATTTGGTAGGAAATACCTATCAAGGCGATACCGAAATACTGGATTTAGTCGAGGCGAGAGAGGGTATCATACAGAAGTGAATGGAATGTATAGTATAAGTCTAGTAGGTGTGTGAGTTTCCAATGATCAATAAGAGCAGTGTCCGTAAGACATTGTTTGAAGGGTGTATGTGACTTGGAGATTTTGAATGAGCATTTGGATTTTCTATCCAGGAAGGGATCTAAGACGTAGTTCATGTCCCTACAAAAAATAAGGTTGGGGAAATTGGATGTACGGATAATCTATTTGATAGAGCGCCACAAATCCTGATCGGGCAGGGTAGGACCATAAATGCACATGATTGTGCTGATGTCAGATCCAATACACAATTTGACCCAGGCCCATCTTCCCAAGGTGTCAGCATCTTGACCCACAATCTCATATGATAACTTTTTACTAATCAAAATAGCCACACCCTTCTTTTTGCCCACTGCTGCACTTGTTATTACATCCTTTACCCAAAAGGATTTGAGTATTATGGCTTCTGGGATGGAGAGATGGGTTTCTTGCAGACAAGCAATAGAGGAATTAAGCTTATTCAAATGGAAAATTATCTTATAACTCTTAATTGGGTGATTACAGCATTTGATATTCCATATACATCTAAGCACCATTATCATTTACAAGAATTGTTAACATAAATACATTGACCATAGACCTTAGGATAAAAAGAAAGTAACACAAAAGATTAAAGGTATGAAAGGGATAAAGTTCCCCAAGGATAGAGAAAGGGAGAAAGAAGAGTTGCAGCAGATGACACCAGCAGTGCAAGAATAGCCCTTAGAGAAAATGGGTACCAGCGGCACCCAGCCCAACACACTAGTGGGTACATTTTAAGACTTGCAGCATAACGTGGTAAAATAAAAATAGTCATGTACCCGATGTTGATGAGATGATGAGTAGAGAAGTATCCATGTTTTCAGGTTCAAGAGAGTGGACGAATGCTTTGAGGTCTTTAGGTTCATCAAAAATTGAAGTACGGCCATCATAGGTTAAGTCCATACCTAACATTGAGCTGTTTAAGCGAGGGGCGATAGGAGAGAAACTCCTTCCTTCATTGAGCAATCTTCTTGGTGACATCTTGTGAAAAGTAGATTCTCTTACCATGCCAAATAAGAGAGTTTTTCTCTTTGGTTTTTGATATAATGAGCTGTAATTGGGTGTATTCCAGTAGAAAAAAATCATAGTACATGAAGAGCGTTTCAATGATGGTGAGCTTCTGGCAAGGCTAATGCGGTGCGCACGTTAAATATTGAGGGGTATTTCTTTAGGATTATGTAATACAGCTGACAGAAGATTTTGAAGAAAAGAAATAGCATCATTCCCCTCACATCCCTTTGGAAGCCCTATAATGCGAAAGTTATTACCCCTACTCCTGTTTTCCAAAGCTTCATTACGTTTTTGTAGTACTTTTACAGATTTCTCCAATAGCAACACTCTAGCGGAAATATCTTCTGCAAGGCTAATTCTGTTTTCCATTTCTGTCATTCTTGTTTCAAAGACATTCACCTTTCGTACAATTGTTGCAATTTCTGGTTGGTGGTTTCCATGAAAGATTTGAGTGACCTTATTTCTTGTAATATGGTATCAATCTCAGGGTCCAGAGGTTCCAGCGATGTTCGTGATTCGCTTTTTAGCCTTTTATTAGTAGCAGCTGCAGGTATTTCGAAAAGTTTATTTAATATATGGATGTTGCGCTATAAATAAAGTGTATCGCAACAAAATACCTTAGAATTCTGATTTATATTTGTTTATATTGCCAACGTCCAATAGATGGCACTGTTAGAGCTGCTACTAGCCGACTAGTCCTGAGCCGGCAGATTGCGTGATTGCTGCGGGAGAGCTTCCTTACACGTGACAGGGACTCGATGTCAGCTGTTACCGTGAGCCCTGGAAGATCACGCTGTCACTCTTTGAGGCGCTGGAACTTCGCAGAAAAGGGACAGGAGACTTTCTATGAACTTGTTGTCTCTGTTGCTAAGTAAGAGGGACAGAAGAATAAATTAAAAGTCTGCTGAAATGTAAGATAGTATTTTGGTGAGCCGGAGCTACACGCTCAATCCGCCATTTCCACAGGCACCAAGCCACGTCCCCTTGTTCTCCATTTTAAATGGGAGATCCGGGCCATCTTTTCTGTTGGGAATTTCTAATTGATGATTCTTATATCGGGCCTGTGGATTACATGCTCTCCAATTTCTACAGTCACAGCTGGCTTATAGATGAGACAATGTTCAATGCTTTCAAACTGCATGACACATTTCAACTATGAGTCTGTTAGAATAATTCACCTTGTTCTGCAACCCTACAAGCTTCATTTGTTACTTTACTCATTAATGTTTGTAATGCAACCATCCATTAATTTACATATATGAATGAATATGCTTTTCAAGAAGACTCTGTATAGAGAAAGCAAACAGGGTGAACAAACTTGCCTTATTAACATAATAGGAGTCAATGGGCCTCATTACAACCTAGCCGGCCGCAGAATGAGTGGTGCCGGTAAGGGACCGACATCGTTCATTCTGGGCCACCCTATTACCAGGTCTGCAGTGGGTCCCGCTAAGGAACGCCTTTTCAGACCAGACGTCCTTAGAGGGACCCGCTAGCAGACCAGGATGCTAACAACGGGCCCGTCATTAACGGGCCCGTTTTTAGCATCCTCCCCATTCCCATTGAGCCCTATGGGGGATTCATTTTTACCGGCGGGCAGAAAAGGGCAATTACTGGGTCCACGAAGGTCAGCATGACCCGGTTATTGCCCTTTTCTGGGCGGCAGTAAAAATTAATTACCGGCGGCAGCCGTGCGGCTACCACCAGGGTCCTAATGAGGACCAATATGATCAAACAGCTGTAATCTGATGACGCTCTGTAACATTTTCGGTTGACTTTTTTATTTTCTAGAAACTCACAGTTGGGTTCTGTTTATGATCCATTCTTCTATAAGAAATCAAAGGTCACCACATATATTGGCATAATCATTGTTTGGTATTGGGCTTTATGTTTGGTTAATTAGACCAAACTTGTTTTGCTGATATGTATACATAATTATTATCATGCTTCCAATGGTGTACCCTAAATAAATCAAATAAATGAAATAGATAACACTCATAATCATTGGTCAGTGCAGACTCCTTTTAATTTGAGTGATTCTATTGTAGGTACATTTTGGCGTGTCTCTCAGACTAGCCGTGCAGTAGTGATACCAATCCTCAAATGTCTTTAAGTGCCAAGAGTTACTGATGTGTTATTGTGTAGTTTGCCTTTGCAGCAGATAGCAAATGGTATTAGAAGGCTTCAATCTACAATGCCAGAATGTTCAACAAAGTAACTCAAATGTAACTGTATTTCTCTATGTACACCCAAGCTCACCATATGTAACCATATTCTTAAGTTAAGTGCCCAGATGCCTGAGGGCGCTAAACTGCGCTATATAAATGTAGTAATTAAATAAATACATCAAAGCAATAAGAAGCACTTATTTTATATCCTGTTAAAGGACTGAAATACAATCATGCATTTTGTTCTACTAATATTACGCGTGGTTCTTTTTGTTTTCTTAACAGAAAGAAATATTAAAATTAATAGAATGAGAACCTCTGTGGGGAGGTTTAAACTCGCATCTGACAGGAACACCATTCTGAGCAGGACCTTTCCCCTAACCTTTGCCTTTCCCCTTCTCTACAGCACATCATCAGAACTGCTGAATTATGTCATATATAATAAAACTCTTTATGAATTCTATATTTCCTCTGTCAAACCTCATCCACTGTGAATAATGCCTTGTCTATTTAGTTCCCCTACCTGTTCCACCACCGAAAACTACATCTAGTTTTTGTTTGGTTCATACATACTCCACACATGCACTACTGTAAGGCACCCTCCCCTGGGACTGCAGTACTACTCATGTGTACACTGTACAGATTTATTTTCTAAACTATCTCTCTTTCAGTGAAATACATACGAATGCGAATACATTCCTTTGTCCACCAACGCTTTGCTTTGGATACAATGCACGCCAGGAAGCTTTTCTCCTTGAGATCAGCGCCCCTGAATGCATTGTGACCAAGGAATGCAAGGACAAGCAACTGGCCTCCTGTGAAATGACAAAGAGGCACAGAGTTGAGGAATGATAGACCGTGCCTCGCTCGCCTCTCTCTGTCAGTTTCAGAGATGTTTAGGGGGGAAACAGTGCATGTGTTGAGAAAGGGGCTGTTTGGATTGATGCTTTAGATAACTCTGTCCAAGTGTCACTCTTCAGAACAGAACATCCCATTGATCCCAGCTCAGTCATTTCAAATGAATATGCTCAGACTTGCATATGCACAGTTCACATATTTTCAAAGCCACTATTGCATGATGGAATCACCCAAAGCCCTTATTGCTTTAGCACATTTCTCATCTACACATTACATTTTATATCCTGGAGCTGTACTGCCAGTGGCTTAATCAACCACCCTAACCCTTACTGTATTGTCATGTTCCCTGTAACCAGTTAAGCCTAATCATTTAACTTACACCATGATATCTCCGGGTTTGGGCGTGTAACAAATGTAATAAATAAATAAAATAAATACAGATCCGAAGCACAGGCAACAGGTATACTTTTGAAAACGTTTTAATGTTTTATTTTGACACGTGCTCAAATCTCTTCCAATGTGACACTACTCTCCCTGGTGCATAACAACAAAAGACTGTTCGGAAATTAAAAAAAAAAAAAAAACATTTAACCCTAACAATCATCATTACAAAAAAAAAAAAACACACTAATCATAAACATGTTGCATTCATGAAGTTACAATTGCGCTCTTCGTGTTAGTTTGCTTTTGCTGTTTTCATCATTTTGTTACAAACGGAAGGCACGGCTTCCATCTGCAACCCAATCATTGCTTCAGCCTCCTTTCACCCTTGAGAAATTAGCCAACAAAATGAAACCCGACAGACAATGCCAGTGACTTGCACTGCGTGTTTTCTTACAAAAATAAGGCACGCAAAGCGGCTGGAAAAGAGAACAGTATGAGGCAGAGACATTCCAAGCATATTTCCCAGACAATTGCAGACTTCAACTCCCCCTGGGTTCCCACATTGATTTAGGAGGTGGGGGCCGGCTTATTGGCCTTGAATACATAAAATAAATGTTCAGATAAAAAAGAGGACATTGTATTTTTAAGAGCGCTTCACTGGAGGGCACCACAGGGTTCTGGCCATTGCAAGTTGCTAAATTACAAATCCAAGGGAAATGTGTACACATTCATAGAAAGTTAATGAAATATTGCACCATGCTGGCTCCATGGCACAATGGGATTCCTGACCGGAGAGGATGGAATTTGATATACATTGATCCGTGAGGCACTAAATATTGGGGCGTTGATGCTCTTCTAGGAGGAAGCCACTTGACCTGTAGAGGAGGAAGAAAGAATAGCTTAATATGCTATTCCAAGAGAACCCCAAAACCTCTTACAAACAGACATGCATCCTAGCTTCAGCGATTGGAATCACGAACAAGCTAATGTCCCTCTACCTTCTGTTTCTTCTAATTAAATGCAACTGGTTGCAACAGCGCCCTGATACAAATATAATAAATAAATAAATACACAAATAAATAAATACAATATTCATGCATTAACCTTTGCTTCTACCAATCCCCATCATCTTGTACTCTGTTATTCATCACTTTCAATCAGTATCCAGTTGCTACTTTGAAACTGACAGCCATGTTGGAACAGAAATGACTTACAAAGTAAGCAATAACAGGGAGCAGAGGCAGGCCTAGTGTAAAAGGCCTTTATGTACAAGTGTTGCTTGAATGTGTGATGCCAACAAGATGGGAAAGAGTGGGAAAATATACCAGAGCGAAGAGGCCATAACAATAGTATTTAACATTGAGGTCCTGAGGTCAGTATTTAAACATTTACAAATTAGAAATAGTGGTCCTGAAGACTGAATTCAGGAGCGGAAAGTCGGTTGTTTGTTTGGATAGGGGATGGAAGGGTTTGGTGTGCTCCAACCATCAGTGCTAGCTGGAGCTTAAGCCATGTTTTCACTGAAGAGATGATTTTGAGGGCAAAGGGGAGGAAATTCCAGTGGACAGGGCCACCTTAACAGTTTCTGGGGCCGGGGGCACAGACAGTCTTGGGCCCACCCTCGGAAAACCATGTTCTACTCCCACCCCCCTTCAAACCAATGCTGCTGCCCCCTCAAACCCATGTCCCCCTCCCAATGTGAAAAATAAAGGGATTACATACCTCGAGTCAAATTCAACAGATACTGGACTAAGCTTTAAATGGATCTTCTAGTTGTTAATAAAATATACGCATTATACATCTCTGTGATTTGTTTCCCCAAGAGGATGCTTTATTTAGGACATTTCACTTTGTTGTTTTTTTCAAATAATGTATTCATTTTGAAAGAAAAGAAAAGAAAAAGATTGTAAGCAAGCATTTATTTAACAAAATAACAACCCAAGGATTCAGCCTGCAAATTGTTTCTTGTATGAATGTGTCCAAAGTGAAAGCTCTTGGAAAAGCATGACATGACAAGGCAGCACAGAAATGAAAAAAAGCATGTAACATCAAAATGTATATCAGTTCATGCCCACACAGTAAACACATTCAAGTAATCCTAGAAAGAATGAGGTGACAGTGAGGATATGCTTTCTACTGTCCATGGCTGATGTTTCTGAAACTCCACCAAAATTAAACTATATGTTTCCTTCTAGATGTGCGTATTGCAAAATCATAAATTATGTCAGAAAATTCTATCTCTTGAACTATTTCAGACTGAATTCTTAAGAGAGCCAAATAATTCAGTGGGCTTGAAGCAGACGATTTTGTAGCTCACTTTTTATCACCGTCAGTTTTGAAAATGAATGCTCCCCGCTGCAGTGTGTCACCATAATACAGAGGAATATTTATGCTTAATGTGATTTCTAGATTTGCAAAAGCAATGTCAAGCTTATCATTTTTATTTTCATTATTAAATACATGAAATTGACATGGTTTCTTTTTTTGTCAAATGCATAATGCTTAACTTGCTGACATTCAGAAATTAGGACAGATTTCTCAAAATCTTGGTAGTAGTAAGAGGCCAGCTGTATACAATGTTCACACATTTCTTTTCAATCCATGTCTCTCAGGTTCAAGATTAATGCAAAGATATTGCTGACATCTTTGTACGCGTCATCCTGTCTTGTAAGCAAGTATGTTTCTATGTGAAATTTCTGCCGTCCTTGAAGGAAGCGGTCACTAGCAGACCCTTCGAAGCTAGGCAGTCACAGAGCTTTGCTGTTTCACACGTTTGCCTTGGTCACGGTAGTATGTCTATGGAGATTTTGGCTTTGCCTTGACTTCATATTCATCAAATGCGTCTCTTATTTCTTGTTTATACATCTACAATGACTGGATGATGTTAACTGCAACAGAGAGGTTGATATCTTCTTTCGTACCATTTTGCTTGTTTCATTGAAACATAACAGAATGTCAATCAAAACAATGGTCAGACAAATGGTTTCCAGCGTGTCCATTTTTTAAAGAAGACTTAGTGCATAATGTGTGGTGTTTCTTGTTTGTGTGTTATCACTACTCAGTGAATCAAGAGCTGCTTGAATTCATGAGCTGCCCATCTAGTGTCAGATAAGCTCTTAACAATCCTGGGAGCTGGACCTAAAGAAGATGCCAACACATTCCAGTGATGAGTAGAAGCAGAGAAACATGCATACAGATGTTGAACAAAGTCAACATAAGAAACTACCTGCATGTTGCACTTGGCAGCCTTGACACCAACTAGGTTCAAGGAATGTCCTGCACAGGGAACATAAACCGCAAATGTGTTGATCTCGGTTATCCTTGCCTGCAAGCCTGAGTGCTCTCCTGCCATATTGGATGCATTATCATATGACTGGCCACGACAATCTGATATGAGGATGCCGGCCCCTTCCATAAACTGGACGGCATCTGCAAGGTACCCTGCTGTATGGCTTTGAATTGGGAGAAACTCCAGAAATCTACCTTTCGTGCATCATCCTTTACATATTGCACCAAAAAAATCAACAGATCGATGTGACACACATCTGGAGTGGAGTCCACGCTAGGTAATTAATACTTTTCTTCTCTCTGTTCTGAAATAATCTGATGAATTCTTCACAAATATTTGCTGATTAACAGGAGGGATTTCCCTTATCAGCACTTCCATATTTTCTTATGTGTTTGTCCAGGAAGGATCCAATTGGCTAATCAGCTCCAAAATCCCTAAATAATTTCCATTGTGCTGTGATCCTATAATCTGATTATCTCCTCAGAATGCGATGACATGGCCTTTACAACTGCTACAACTCTTTTAAGCACATCCTGCCAGTACGTGTGTATAAGTTTTAACTGTTCAGCTAATTCTGAGGCAATGCAGCCAGTTTCCTTTTGAGGTTTCCAAAGTATTGCCATGCACTTTTGATGCTCAGGACCAACTTCATGTTCATAAATGTGGGAAGATGGATGCTTCCAGTCATTAAAACCAGTTGTACTGAATGAAGGATCAGTGCTAGAAAACAAACGGCAGATAAAGCAGTAAACTTCACCTCGTTAAGTTTTCCATTCCACCTGTGTCGCTTAAATATTGTTTGTGTTAAGCATATTTTAATGTTTTTGTCACCAAGTTGATAAACATGGGTTGAGCTGGAAAAACTGCTGTTGAGGTTTTGACAGGCTGCCAAACCTTTTTTAATCTAGTAGTACCGTCATTTGTTTGTGATAGGATTCCCATAGTGAAGGACCTGTGGAAGAACATGTGATGCTCACTGATAATGTTTCTGATAGTCCTAATTGTCATCTTCTTCTCCTCCTGCTACAGGGGAGAATGTTGTTAAGCCGCAATTTGTAGATGACCATTGCTAGATGCATTGGGAAAAGCAAATGTCCCCTTGGTGGACTATTCTATGGACTCAGCTTGAGCCTCAATGTGCTCACTTTCGCATTGTGGTTGCTCCTCAATACAAGTATCACTACTAGATGGTTTGGGGTGTACAAAGAACAAGTAAGACACCTTTTGTTGATCACTTCTCTTTTCTTTCTGCTTTTTTCATGATTTGCTGCTCCACTTTCATGTGAACACATCATTTTGAGATTGTGTATTGATTGGCTTTTCTTTCTTTTCTAACTCTTAACTTAGCAGGAGCAGAGCATTTCATTCATAGAGAGCACTTGAATATGCTGGCTTGTGGCATATTGTGTGTGTGGCTTGTGAACCTAAAAAAGCAGAGTTAAAGAGGAATACTTTCTGTTCTGTACTGTACTTTTGAAGTTCAAAATATGCCATGAATTACAATATGGGGGTGTGGGTTCTCCATATCCTGGCCGGTGTGGTGATAAAGCACAGGGAAAATGGGTATACTACTGAGGGTTTGCTTAGCTCACACACTAAATGATTATTATTTAAAGACAACGCTCCTCATTACGAGGTTGGCAGTAGCCGCGGGCAGAAAGGCGCCCGCGAGCACAACTCATGCTTACCGGTACCGTAGTTCCCGGACCGGCAACCTTATCATGAGGCCCAATGTTTTCAAATGAAGATGGCCTGAAATCTGTAACAGTGATTATACAACTCTTTGAAATTACCAGATGCCTCTTCTTGGCCTGTTAATCTCTTCTTGGAGTGTCAATGCAAAACAAACATCAATATCTGAAAAGACCGAATTAGGTGGTTGAGCCCCACTTATGCATGGTCAATAAATTAAGTCCAAACATGTATGTTGTCTTCTAGACTTATACCTCTCGGACCCTATAATATTCACTGTGTACTGCATTAGCACTCAGGTGGGGGGAGCAAGTCAATCAGATGGCTAGGAACGTGGGCTTTAACCGCGTTACAAGCCCGCATTCCAAGCCACCTGACGGCCGTCTCCCCCACCACCATCTTACCTCACCCTCTGTCCGATTTTAAAAAAACAAATCTCCCCCTATACCCTTACTTACCTTATTTCGGAAGTGGCAGGCAGTGCCGCTGGTGTATGTACTCTTTCCCTTTGCCTGCTGCAGGTCACCATGAAAGACCCGCCTTCCCTTTCCATGGTGGCCATCTTGGAAAAGGATTTTCATACTTACAGCAGAACGCTGTACACGCCCCGTTGTAGGAAGGAAACCTTTTTAATTTAGCAGCCCGGTTTACCGCTTTGGCAACCCGGCGTGCTAATGGCCTTCATCCCCCATTCCAGGGGCTGGAACAGGGGATAACGGCCCAGAGCCAACGTTATCTGCCCTCGCTTCGGTCAGGCTGATAACTTGGGCTGCCGGATCATTATCTCCCGTTCCAGTCCCTGGAACAAGGTATGAACGCCACATTATATGCTGCCATTGGGTGTTGGCTTACTTCACATTCTATTGCAAAATACTCATAGAAAGATCCAAGACTGTCCCTATCCCACAATGTCTATATGCCAGTGACCTTACAAAATAGCTTATTTTGTAAGGTGTCCAAAGTCTTGAAAGTACATTTGCAAAAAGGCAGAGGGGATTCCTAAGGTTCACATTACTTTCCATTGTGTTACATCTAGGCTTCAATGCAATCAAAAGGTAGAAACTAAACCTACACTTATACTCTTTTTGCTTAAAGGATTTCTATAAGAATTCATACATTTGTCATGAATCATAATTTAGAAGGGCAGGCATGCTTTTGCCACACTGGTAACCCTGACTGGAGTGGAAGACTTTAAGGGGAGCATAAGCGCAATTAAATTAATCGATCACCACTGATAACAAATAGGCAGAATTTCGAATGCCTTTCTGCTTAACAACATTTACTTTCATTAAAATTCCCAGGAAGCCTTAAAGGACAGACGGTCACAGGATTTTCTATTATTGCTGAAAGACGTGTGTGTATAATTTGCAATTTTGTATTTATATATTGACATCCCCATAAAAGAAAATTAAGAACATGAAGTCACATGAGTGAGTGAAAATCAGTCTTTGATAATCAAGTCTATGTATCATAGAAAGTTACATCAAAATAAATTGTCTTGAGATAGCCAAGAAGCACAAAACTTTGTGATATTCATGTGAATGGACATTATTTTTATACGTAGCAACATGCATGGAATCCCGTTCACGGAGAACCCTTTATTTATCAGACCTTCATCCTTTTGAGGTTGAATGTACGTGTCCCCAGAAACGCACCCCCTTAGTGAGAGGCAATAATGGACATACCCCAGAATGAGGCCAGGACCAAGTGTGGGTAAGATCAAAATAGCTTTATATAATTCAATATAGGGCATGCAAAGGACTCTGCAAACTCTGAGAGCGCTCTGTCTGACAATAGCAAAGACAGTTAGTTATATTACAAATACACGTCATGCATGAGGTAAGCTATAGGGGCCACAGAGTCTCCGGGATTGCGCGGTGATGGCTAGGTGGTATACATTGTATATGGGTGCTTCTCCAGGATTGGCGGACGTTGGTGCTGCGCCACGTGGGGCGGGAGGTCAGCTGGGCTCATCGGAATGTAGCGCTGGGCCGGACATGCCTTGTAACAACGATTGATAGCTAAACTAACATTTGCCCTTTTGGCCACACATTCATCACACTTCATGTGTTCTGTTGAGTTGCAACTCTTGGAAGCGCTGACCTTAAATCAATACATGGCCCGGAACATTGATATGCGAACTCGAGTGTCTTAATACATCGGATTGGGAGGCGCCTTAGGTTAAAAAAATCAGGTCCCATGGGCGTAGTCAGGGGGATGGGCGGGGGTGCTTGACTAACCATCCTTGGCAATTTCGGTGAGGGATGGTATTATGATCTGTTGGTGCACGTGTGTGCGCCCCCCTTTCTAGGGTCATTAACTCGGGGTCGACGGAGTTATTACTGACCCGTGGGGGGCATGTGACCGTTGCCTGAAAGGCAGCGGGATTTAGGACCAGGTAGCTCGTAAGTCACAGAGTCAGGCTGTGGCGGCCTCTGACACAGGGGAGGGTGGCGGATGCTTGAAACGGGTCCAGCAGGGTCGGGAGGGAAGGCAAGATTTTGCTGTTTGAACACCGTCTATCTCGAGAGAGCCTTGGCAGGGGGGGGGGGGGAAATGGCCTTGCAGCTCCGTGCGTGGCATCTTGCACGAGGCGGTTTTACTGTCGTATGGGTGAGGGGCGACTAACAACACATGGGGTTCCTAAAAGCACTCATATGTGTTTGTATTTACATGGGATACTAGCTGATGATCATACTTTTTTTACATAGCATTTCACATTTAGAGTTGACATATGAACATGAGGTAGTGTCAAGCAGGTGTGTGTAAAGAGTGTATTAAGAGAGTAACAAACGTTATTGTTGACAGTTATCAGCTGTCCAGTCTTCGTATATCTCTTCATTACATGTAATATTGGTTGCACAACTTTCTCTTTACCCATTAGCAGCGAACGTTAGTCAACAAGGCACATATTGCATAAATGGTTTCTGCACGTTGCAAGGGATTTCGGGGTGGGTGTGGGTGCAAGGCGCCACGCTGTCTATAGCTGGGAGCTTGGTACAGGGGTCAGGGCCTGCAGAGTTTGGGCTGATCTCAGTTACATCCTAGTATTCTCATTCATAGCTGGGGCAATGATGTACTGCGGAAGGTCAACAGCTACAGTGTTTTATTTTGTTGTTCGCTCGCGTCGGGTGACTTGTGAGAACGAGTCTTCAGCGGATCTGCCATGCAGTTGGAGGTGGGGGAAGTGTGGGCCTCTGTGAGCGGGGATCACTCTGCAGCGTTCAGTGTTCTGCCTTGGGTTAGATATGCACGTTTCTAGCAAGATGGAGATGGCTTAATACAAGATGGCATCTATTCTTTGCCACATAACATGATGGTGCAGCCCCATGTGTCGGCCAGCAGCCGCCCTGCCGCCTGGACCCAGGAGGCCGGGGGGCTGCCGATGAGTCATGGGTCTCAACCAGGGTGGGACATGTAGTGGGAGGGGGGTCCTATTGACCTACCCTTCCCTACAAGGTTAATAAGTGTGGTACAACAAATGAGTTATAATAACTGCAGTTCGCATTTACGTTGCGTCTTGACTGTACTGATAGCCCACTTAATATTATGCTTCACTTGTACATTAAACATGCCATAATGGTTCTTAGTATACAGCTTGGGCAGCAAAGATGCAGGCGCAAGCCCGCTCTTTAAACTAAGATGACTCTGTGATGTTCGAGCGCTGTCCTTTTTAGTTTGGACTATTAGGTGTCGCTTGCAACACCTACAGGCCAGAACTGTTGCATTGATGTACAGATAGGGAGGAATGACAAATGAGGAGGGACACAGTCTCTGTGGGTGTTGTTTGGTTATTTGCCCACCCATTGCCTGCCAATGGCTTTGCTAATCCCTATGGCCAGTCCTACCCATTCCTGCCTCTGCCCACCCAAAACACCTCCACATGGACATTCTTTGAGCTCTGTTAATTTACCATCAGGTGTTGCATTCAAAGTGCCTGCCAGGGTTTGTTCAAAACAGTCTTCTCAGAGTTAATGACTTAATTGGAGTTGTACACACACAGACACTTACACACGCATTATAATCTCAGAGTAGGAATTCATTAAAATATGGTGATTTTATAATTCTATTGCAATAAAGAAATGTTGCCTTCCCTATGTAAATATTGTGCAGAAAATAACATCTGACATAGTTTATTATCCATTGAGCTTCTCCTCCTGCAATCAATGCTGTCAACAGTCAAACTGCCCTGTGGCAAGGAGGACACTTGCTGATATATTGTACACATAACACTACAGGTCACCTCATAAAGCATTCTTGCGTTCAAGGAGCTGGGTGTTTATCAGTCCCCATGCAGCTCTTCCCAATATATTTGCATCATGCCAGATCCACAATTATTGGCTTGGTTAATGCTTTTTTTTCCCGCAAGCATTAATGTGTGTGTGTGTGTGTAGACACTTCCTTTGTTACTAAGCATGGGGTAGTTGTAATGCAATGGTTGTGGCCCGATAACAATCTATTGTTTGTTTCTGTATGGCCTACATTGCGCCACACAACTCAGTTACATTTGTTCAGCATCATTTATTTTATTTATTTATTGGACATTTCTATAGTGCCTATACACAAGTGTTTCCAGGTGCCACAAGCCAAGATGGGGGGAAGGAACATGGGAATCACAAAAGTAGAACAACAATAAATGGTTGTATTGGCCTTGTGATAATCCTACTGTTCAAGTGCTTGAAAAGGTGGTAAGTGCAAGGGGAGCTGGAAGAGGAGGAAGAGCAGGAGTGGGGTGCCCCCAAGGAAGGGGTGTGGGGAAGTGCTTGGTAGGCCAAGATGGCAAGTTCCAGAGGAAAAGGGGGAGAGGGAGGATGACTGGGGTGGGCATGGAAGACCAAATTGGTCTAGTCCAGGAAAGGGAGCCCGAGGGCAAGTGCTGGCAAGGGATGCTAGGGGACTAGTAGTGGTTGGTCTGGCCCCTGTATGACTCTGAAGGGACTAGGCGCCATTCGTAGAAGAAGAGGGAGAGCTAGCACGGGATGGGGAAGGAAAGAAAAGGGGAATAGGAAAATCTTGAGGAGTTTCCGGAACTTTAGAAGCTCCAGCTCAGGTTTGAGGGGGGAGAGGCCGTTCCAGAGGGAGCCAGCCAAGGAATGGGATCTACCTCCCACTCTCTGCTTGGAGGAACATTTGACCTGCAGAGAGTTGGAGCCAGAGGACCGAAGGACTCTAGCCAGGAGATATTTAGGGAGGGAAATATGGATGTAGAGAGGTCCGAGGTCCAAGCGGTCTTAAAGGGTCTTGAATTTGATCCTTGTGGTCACCGAGAGCCAGTGGAGAGATTTTAGGGCTTAAGAGATGCAGTCCCTGGGCTATAGGCAAAGGATAAAACTTGCAGTCCTATTCTGGATTAGTTGAAGGGGGCTGTAGGATTGTTTAGCGTGTTTTGGGAGCACAGAGCGCAGCACCACTGCGCAGGATCAATGTGTAGCATGTTTTTTGAAGTGTTGCGCCACTGCATGGGTTTTGGTGCATTGATATAATGTGGTACAGCAAGACATGTGTTATTGAGCATTTTTATGCAGCTCCACTGCATGGGCTTAATGCAATTGCTTCAAGCTATGTGTTGCCAGTGCAAAATCTGGATATGTAAATGAAGACAGGCTACACAGGTTAAAAACAAACCATTTTTCTCATTTAAAAGCGCATTTTATATTTCATATTCAAAATGCCCACAATTTTCTCTTTTCATCTGAAATGCCTATGTTGCAAGAGACACATTTGAAGATTAATGAACTAATATAATTAACCCTATCAATATGATTCTGACTTCTTAATAATATAATGTGTTCTTCACTGCAAAATGAGGCAGGCTAAAACTCATTTCAGACTGTGTGCAGATTTTTTTTTTCTCTCTTCTGGTTTTTCTGTGCTGCTTTGTCCATAGTAGTTGCAGGAAGCAAGGATTCGAATAGCAGGAAATCAGTTTTGTTACAGTTGCTTACTGTAAAAGATTTCTATTCTGTGCAGAGGGTGGATAGGGCATGATAGAATTTTATTGGTTAGGATCCTTTGGTAGGAGGTAACCAGAGTTTTCTTGTATAATCTCGGGGAAGAAGCTGGGGAGAGGACATCTTGACACAGCTTGGAGAAGGACTGGGTTGATAGCTGGGGATGCCTGATTCCTAAAGCAGATTCAACTTGGTTACAGAGACTGGGATTTCCAGTCAACAAGTCCCAGTTTGAGTGACAGCAAATGCTTGTCCTTGCTGGGTGAACACATCCAGAAGGCGACCAGCCGAAGAATTTCACATGCTGAACAGATTAGGTAATTATACATTGCAAAGTACGGGGCAGAGTGTGTGAATGCGAAACTATTCAGTCAGTGTAGAAGAAAGAATTCCAGTGTCTTATCAACAGGTTTAATGTTGCAAATTAGACTATTCTCGCCGCTCACAGATAATGTTGTTACTGTGCTATTTCATTTATTTCTGTAAAAAGGGTGAGATCGTATTTAAATGCAACTTTGATAATACACAAAAATATCTGAAAGCAAACGGGTAGTGTGTTTTATTTTCTCCTTCCTTTGTGCATTTACCAATACAGTGCTGATGATGTGGGGAGATGTTTGGACAGTGCAATTGTCATTTTAAAGGTATCTTAAAATAAGACTTGGCTGCAGCTGTGTGCACAATTTCATTCAGTATGAGCAATTTTAACTAACTGTGTGTGTTATAGCCGGCTGCCGGAGGTCTATGAGTCGGCAGAAAGAGAGGCCCTGGACGTAGCTCACCAAACGTAAATAAGTTGGTGATAAATACCACATGTTAGCTCGCTGTTGTAAATAATTCAGTGAGAAATTGCCCATGGTGGCACACTAAAAATGAACATGTGGTGTTCCCTAAATGCAAGCCTGAGGTCTCTCTAGTGATCACACGAACAACCTAAACAAAAATAAGGGGTGCTGGATATTGGGGCCACAAATAAAACAAAGGAATTATGCTCACCAAAAATACCACCAACCACGCATACCAAACACGCATACCAACCACACATGTCTGTGTACTGAAATAATGCATATCCTCTGTATTATTATTATACATAACCCAATCTGAATACAAGGAGTGATTGTTGCTAAATTATTTTTCGGCGGTAAGAAAATACCGCCAGTCCCCAAATCTACACAAAATACCCAACATATTTATGGTGCGTTGCAGGCCGGGAAAGTGATCACACAGCACCTACTGGGGTTGGCAAGTGTGTCTCACACTGCCATCTGTACATTAAGGGAACCCATTTTAGTAACACAGTGTGTTACTAAAAACGAATTTCAGAATGTCACAAAGGGAAACCACATTCTCAGACCTAGTGCAATATTTAGAGGCAAAGTTGTTTGCACATGGGACGTGGTCATCGAACACTACTTTAGAATGGCATGACCGCATTCAGGGTGAGGTGCCGAAAGAAAAACTAGACAATATTTTTGCAGAAGGCAGCATAATTCAGGTCTGCCTTACAAGGTTATTGAATGCAGCCGATAAAACTGCAGAGAAAGACTGTTTAATACGGCTATGCGCCAAGATCTGGTTTATTTTGAATAGGTCCCTGCGAATGCAAGAAAATTATAACCAGCTAATTAACAGGTTAAAGACTGATTTAGATGGGGCAAGCAAAAAAGAGGAGATGTTAAGAGCAGAATTGGATGTATGCCAAAAAGACATGCAATTAAAATGCAGATATTGTGATGCTCAGTTGTCCAAAAGCAAGAAACAATTTGAGGACAGTGAGCAAGAATTGGTACACTTAAAAACCTTAGGGGACCACATTAAACAGAATAAAGATGAGATTGTTTCAGAAATGCAGATTTTACAAAAAGAAAATTTTGAAAAAGAAAGAGATCTCCCAGGTGCAGAGCAAGAAATGGTTAAAATGATTCAAGAAAAAGACAAGAGAAACAAAGAATTCAATGAATGCCAAATGCAAATGTGCGACATGCAGGAGGTAATAAATAAAATGAGTGATGAAAACAACTATCTGCAAAAGGAAGCACGCAGGCTCCTTAAAAAGTGCAAAGACTTAGAACAACAAATGTGCATTTTTAGGTCCCAGGAGAGGCGGCAGGGTACCACATTCAATGGAGTGGAGGTGAATTCTAGTTCTGCCCAAAGAGCTAGTGCTCCAGTGACTGGGCCGGTGACTGAATTTGGTTGCAGCGCCCTTGGGGGATTTGATACTCCCATTGGGGGCAGCCACCAATCCCATACACCTGAAACCAGGATTGAATCACAAAATTGTGCAATTCCATGTATTGCAACAAGTAGCCCCATAAAGATAATGAAATCTATTAAAGCCCTGATCAAACCATTTAAAAAAGGAGGGGAATGCTGCATTGAGGATCACTTAGAAGCACTTCATGACATTTTTAAAGTACTCCAGATACCTAAGGAACAGTACAGATATATTTCATTTAACCTTAGATGCCCCGACGGCCAGCATCATAAGGGGATTAAATGAACAGCAGAATATGACATGGGTGGAGTTTGAAAAGGAAATTAGGCGTCATTTTTCTCCTTTTCAGTCATTGCAGGAGGCAATGAAAATCGCTTACACAATCACTGCTGGGCCTAACTCATCCCCTCGCCAATTTTTACAAGACTTAAAAAGGGCATTTTCTCGCTTTGATGTATCTTTTGACACCAATTCCAATGAGTTTAAAACTGCCTACTTCTATGGGCTACAGAAAGACATCATATCACAATTGGTCCGTGACAAGTCCCTTGAATGTATTGTACATCAAAGCACAAAACTATATGAGGTTCTCTATTGTCAGGGTAGAGAAAGTGATAAAATGAAAGATATTAGACCTAAATCTAAAGAACCCTCAGCCACATTGATGGAAATCAGGTCAGCCAAAATGTCCCTTGAGTCTGCTCAAAGTCCAGGCAAAAATAATTTGGCACCTGAACAAAGGGTTAATCAACAAAGGTCATCACACTCTGCACCAATGTTCCAATCACATGATCCTAGTAATAGGGAGAGCTACATCAGCCCTAGGTATTTAGGGGATAGACCCTGGGCAGGATATCGGCCTGATATGTCAGGTATGAATAATAACCAAAGACAAAATCAAGATCAAAGAAATGAGGGTCCTTACCATACATTGGGGACACAGAGCAGATTTGATCCCAACACCATGGTATATGGTAATCAGGATAGACCCCGATATGTGGATCGATTTGCTGATAATGGGAATCAACATATGGGTCAGCACCCACAACATGAGAGACAGGACATGAGACAGAACATGAATTATACTCAATGTCAAGACAATGATTCCCCACCAGGGGACTACAACCAAAGGATCAGTGCACCCGCTCCTCTCCACAAATGAATCAAGAGTTCAGGAACCATCCCAATAGAAATCACTCACCTGAGAGGTATCAGAATAGATCCAATCAGGGGGAAAACAACCAATATCGACCTAGGCCACAGAAAGAGGATTCTAGAGAGATGGAAAGGTTCCAGTGCCACGAGGCCCAAGTGAAAATGTTAGCTGAGCAAATAGGGAAGCTCTATACAGTGCAAAAACAACCATCCAAAGAGGGGGCTGATGGCCATAGCAATGACCGGGGGGCTTCTTCTGAACAGTGACTAAGTACTCATGATACCTACAACGCCAAAAAAACAGATTGCCCTAATGTAATTTTGCATAATGACTCTGAGATGCCTAATGATGTAAAAGTGAAAGCACCAATGAATGAACATGTAATAGAAAGTGCAAATAATTCTAAAAGAGAGGTACGGTTTAACCTAGAGCTAAATCAAACCTTGGAGATTAGTACAAATGAAATAAGAAAACCTGAAACTCCAAGAGAACAAAGAGACAGATTTAAGAAAAATGGCTCATGCATGGAGAATATCAGTGAACAGGGAGCAAGTGGGGATGATATAGCTCCTTCCCTGGACAGTCAAAACGGTGAACAAACACAGACAGAAAAAGGAAATACTCAAAAGGAGGGTACAAATCAATCACCTGAAGAATTCTTTGAGCCACATATTTTTGAAGAAACTGAAAGGGCTGGTAAAACACTAAATGATCACAAATGCACAGAATTAAACAATGACAAATTACTAAATGATGTTGTTACACATGTTCAGTTGGAAGGTTGTAATGTAGTCCCTGATGATACCCAGATGGGTGGGCGAACAGTGGCCACACTCCAAAAAACCTTTGAACATGGAGAAATGAATAAAGTCTCTCACGCAGAAATGGGTAAAAAGGAAGGAAAAATGTTTTTCCATTTACCAATGTGCTTAGCCAAAAGTGAAAAAGGCCTGAGAAAGGTGAGCCCTGAAATCAGTAAGAATTCACACTTCTTATGTGTATTAGAGGAAGTTGAGGACAGATATTATGCACCCATCACTGTAGAAGAAAAATGCCAAACATTTGCTATGATTGACACTGGCGCACAGGCCACAATTATGTCCAAGGAGCTGGTAAAGAGTATCCATGAAGGGAGACCCCCACAGAATCAGATCACAGTGAAGGAAAATCAAGGTCCAGTGCATAACTTTAATGGGGAGGAGGTGCCCATCATAGGTGTTACTGAGGTTGACATAAAAATAGGAAAGCACAGAATGAAACAAGAGGTATTGATCACATCTATTTGTGAAATTCCATTTCTGATGGGGACAGATTGCCTGAAAAGATTGTCTCCTCTCATAGATGGGGTGAATGGAGGGCTGTGGTCCTTAACCAAAAAAACATTGAGACCTAAGAAACTAAAATCACAAAACAGCAACATAAATGAATGTCACACCGTTGCCAAAACAAATGGTGCTGTGGAGGTATATCTCTAGAATCGTTGCATACCTAGTGTCACGGTTATATTAATTTGTCAAGACAAAATGCAGAGCGACAATGAAAAACTACCTGTACAAATATACTTGGACCCAAGGAAAAATTGGCAGACTGCGATAGATGAACACACATTACGTTTTTATTTAAAAGAGAAAACAGAATATTGCTCCTAAAACAGATTCAGAAAAACACATTACCACTCTTGCTGAAATACACATGGAAGATGAGCAACCATGGGTTCATGTTGGTATAAATGACTGTTTTAAAACAATAAAAGCCACTTTAGTGCTTGAACAGGAGAGGAGCTTCATTAATGAGAAATTGTTGCAAAAGATAATGGAGAGGGAAGAGATCCCAAAATTTAGGATTAAAAACCAATATGTTTCTGGGTTGGACAGTCCAGACTTTGAAAACCGAATTGCAGGCAGATGCATGCTTAAAATTAGCATTGGCAGAAAACAATTTACCATAATGTATGGATAGTGAGTGGAGCACAACATGACTTTTACATGGGCAATGACATCATGCACAGAATGTGTATGGTGTTAGATTTCCTTAATCAAAAAATATGGTCGCGCCGGCACCTGAATTTGAAAACAAAAGAAGGGCTTATCATTTTGCACAACTGGTTCCTTATGCAATCGAATTACAAATGAGGAAAGATACTATTATTCTTGCATTTACAAAACAGTTTGCAATAACACTGAAATGCAAAAATGGACAGCAGATGAAAGACTCTGATGCATTTGTATGCCTGAATGAATCCATAAAACAGCAAGGCCTGGATTATGAATACATTCCATTGGTAGATATTGGTGAAGGATCTGTAAAAATTATGGTAAATAATAAAGGTTGTCAGGATATTCATTTAGAGGAAAACTCTCCATTACGAATGGCCATACAAAAATCACATTATACGGCAGATTTAAATAACATGGTGATTGGAAATATCCCTGAAAAGTATGTAGATGCCAAGGGTGAGTTGCCAGAACACCTGGACTCTCAGCCCAAAGGAATATTTAAAATTAATTCTGTGTATCCTTATGATTCAAATGAGACATTGTGCTGCCATCAAGAAGATTGCATAACATTTAATTTAAATGAAAATAAAACAGAAAATCAGCCCATTGAAGTGGAAGCTGATATGTCAAAATATTTAAAAGTGGCAGCTTTACAAAAAGAAACAGCCACACAGTTAGAGGAAAGCGCAGCGATTCCCTTACCAGAAGATTTTCCCGAATTTTCCAAAAGAAGAGCAGATCTCCTTAGCGGATGCGTGTGACAACGATGAGGATAGGAACGAACTGAGAAAGGTATTTATGGAATTTAAAGATGTATTTGCAAAAGATGCTTATGATTGCGGTTTAACAGATTTACATGTGGCCACACTTCCGGAAGGGTGCAGCAGAAGTCCAGTATTTTTACACCAGTATAGACTACCGCTGGCATGTTTAGAATCATTAGCAGAGATTATAAAGAATTTGGAAGCTCGGGGAATCATCAGGCCCATTCATAGCACATCCAATACACCTATTTTAGGTGTGTTAAAGCCAAATGGTCAATGCTGGCTATGTTCAGACTTGAGGGAGTTAAATAAAAGAGTGCCAGTATCCAGATGGCCACTGCAATTCATTGATCAGGGCCTAGCTCAGGTACATGGTTCAAAAGTGTTTACCACATTAGATCTCACCTCTGGATATTGGTGCATGCCATTGGCAGAGGAGATACAGAATTTATTTTCCTTTACATTTGACAGGACCCAATACACCTGGCTTAGAGCTCCATTCGGGTACATCAATAGTGGGAGTGAATTTGGCATATTTTTTTAAAAAAGTCCTTCCCAGATGCAGCGGAAAGAGTAACCATAGTTTATGTGGATGATGTCCTGATAAAAAATGAAAGCCTGAAAAGCCATTTTGATGAAATAAGACATGTGCTTGGCCAATTGCAGAAAGCAGGCGTCAAAGTGTCTTTACAAAAAGCACAATGGTGCAAGACAAAAGTGAACTTTCTAGGCCATGAAGTGACTGAACATGGGCTAAATCCAGAAAAGAAGAAAATAGAGGCCATACAAAAACTAAAGGACCCTAAAAATGTGAAAGAGGTAAAAAGTTTATTAAGGATGACAGGCTATAACAGAAAGTTCATTGAAAATTATGCTGAAATCACTCACCCATTGACTAAACTGCTTAAACTGAATACACCCTGGATATGGGAAAAAGAGGTAGTGTGTAAGACTTGGCTGCAGCTGTGTGCACAATTTCATTCAGTATGAGCAATTATAACTAACTGTGTGTGTTATAGCCGGCTGCCGGAGGTCTACGAGTCGGCAGAAAGAGAGGCCCTGGAGATAGCTCACCAAACGTAAATAAGTTGGTGATAAATACCACATGTTAGCTTGTTGTTGTAAATAATTCAGTGAGAAATTGCCCATGTTGGCACACTAAAAATGAAAATGTGGTGTTCCTGAAATGCAAGCCTGAGGTCTCTCTAGTGATCACACGAACAACCTAAACAAAAATAAGGGTTTCTGGATATTGGGGCTACAAATAAAACAAAGGAATTATGCTCACCAAAAATACCACCAACCACGCATACCAACCGCGCATACCAACAAATGTATACTATTTAAATATGTCTGTGTACTGAAATAATGCATATCCACTGTATTATTATTATACATAACCCAATCTGAATACAAGGAGTGATTGTTGCTAAATTGTTTTTCGGCGGTAAGAAAATACCGGCACGCCCCAAATCTACACAAAATACCCAACAGGGCGAAGGGGGGAAAGAGGTAGATTGAGGAAGAGGCTGTTTCAGTAGTTTAGAATAGAGAAAACTAGGGCTCTGGAGATGTTGAGCTTCTGAGGGGAAGTGAGGAAAGTTAAAATGCCCACTAAAAGGAGGAGCTGAACGTCATCAGACTTCTTGGCAACGTCTGTGGTGTGTGGAGAGAAAGAGTGAAGAGTCAAAGATGATCCCAAGGTTTATTGCCTCACGGAATTAAGGCAGAGATCAATGGCAGAGCACCATGCCTGAATAGCAGACAGGCAGTCGGGTATGAGGGAGGAAGAAGGGGAGGTAGAGGATGGCAGCTTTGAAAGAAAGCTGAGCTGTTTGTTGTTTGCATAACACTGTAAATGAAGGGTGAACATGGAGATCAGGTGGGCCAGAAGGGCCAAGTAGATGTTGAAGAGCCAGGACAATATAAGAGAGTCCTGAGGGACGCCACAGGTAGAGAGTGTGGCAGAGGGGTAAAAAGGAACCATTTGGACTTTGGAAGGTATGTTTGAAAGGAAGGAAGTAAGGCATGTCCATGATGCCTAGGTTCACATGGAGACGGTTTATGAGGATCGAGTGGTTGACTGTGTCAAAGGGAGAAGAAAGATCAGGAGGAACAGATGGAGTGTTAGATTCCTGGTTAGAGAGGTGTTCAGGGGAGCAGTTTTGCCCTGTATCTGGACCGGTGGTCATGGAGGCAGCCGGGCACGTCAGTGTGGAGGGTCAGTTGGGGGATGACCAGTTTCTCCATGAGTTTGCCCAAAAAAGGGGTGATAGACATAGGGCGATAGTTAGCCAAGCTAGGGGTCAACAGATGGCTTTTTTAGGAGAAGGTGCACAAGAGAGTGCTTAATGGGTTGAGGGACGGAGGCAGGGTGAATGTAGTAGTTGCAGAGGCCAACAAAGGCTGGGGCAAGAGAGGTGATGTTGTCCTTGATGGTTCTGGAGGAGCAGGGGAGCACCTGTTTAGATGAGATTTTCATAGAGCTGACAACTCTGGAGATCTCTTCTGCAGAAGCACTATGCAACGGTAGAATCTCACCAGGTGACCATGCAGACAATAGCAATGTGTACCCTGGAAAAGCCCACATACTCAGATCAATAAGGAATTAGAAAGCACACCTAAATTTTAATTATGCCAGAAAGCACAAAAAATCAGTACAAAATGGAAGCACACCTACATTTGGCTCAGTTTTTTGCTATTTAAGCACATCTAATTATCTTCCATCCATCTGTCAATCAGATCATATAAAGTCATGCAGCCTCATTACGAGGTGGGCGGTAAGGGATTACCGGCACCAGTAAGGTCACCGGTGCCGGTAATCCCTTACCACCCTATTCCGAGGTCCCTTCACGGGTCCCTTCCTCAACGCCTGGTTTTGCCAGGCGTTATGGAAGGGACCCGTTAAGGGACTTCAGAGCTAATAACGGGCCCGCTAATAGCGGCCCCGTTATTAGCTCCATCCCCATTCCCATTGAGCCATATGGGGGTTCGAATGGGAATGGGGAATGGTTTCCAGAATGGGGACTTACCGGGTCCTCCAAGGTTGGAGTGACCCGGTAAGTCCCTATTCCTGGAACACGGACCCGGAATGCAGTAAGGGGGTAGCCATGGCCCTAATAGCACCATGGCTACCTCCTACTTCGTAATGAGGCCCATGATCTTATTCTTGTCTGTTTGGTAGTCACCCTCCAGTTCTAACACTAACTGTGTGTCATCGGCGTAGTTGGTAAAATATACGCCGATGTATTCTAGAATGACACACATATATTTCATAAAGAGGCTGAAAAGAAGAGGGGCTATACTAGCTCCTTGAGGTACCCATGCACTTATAGGGGTTTGAGTTGAGAACTTTTCTTCCCAGTGTACTCTGGCTACTCGATCTGTGAGAAAAGATGCCAGCCAGGCCAGGGCCGCTTTGGAGCATCCTGCTGTTTTCACCAGTACCTGCTGTAGTAATGGGTGATCAACAAGATCAAAAGCAGCACTTAAGTCCAGAAGCATTAGTATCCCTGTTTTGCCCTTGTCCACTATAGAGAGCATTTGTGATTGTAAGTCTAGCATTGCAGTTTCCGTGCTGTGTGCAGCACGGAAACCCAACTGCTGCTCATGCAAAATGTTGTTGGCTTCAATATGTGCCTGCTGTTGTTCTGTGGCAATTTTTTCAGTGTAAACTTAGCGTTGGTGATTGGGCGCATATTGCCGGGATCCTTAGGATCCAAACCCATTCTTTTTTAGCAATGCCGTGATGGTCACCTTCTTTATGGCTTGAGGAATCATGCCATCATGAAAGGAGGCATTGTTTATCTTAGACAGCACTGGGGCGAACAATTCCTTATTGTCTACAATTATTTTCAGAGGAATTACATTTTCGGCACAGGAGGATGGTTTCATCTTGGTTCGCACCTTCACCATCTCAGCTTTACAGATAGGTTGAAAGTTAAACTTGTCTAACTTATATGGCTGTAATTTAGCCACATTAGAGAGATGTATCTCTTTAGTGGTTTCTCAAGCCTGGATGATAGCCTCTCTAGATTTTTCTGTTTTATCTGCAAAGGCTTTTCACATTTTCACTGCCCTCCTCTGTAGGAGTGTAGGGGGGGCAGGGATTTGGGTTTCCCGAGCGACTTGTGGATATCAAAGAGCTTACTTGCCGAGTTGGGAGCAGCTTCGATCAGTTCATTGTAATATTTCGCTTAGCCTTTCTAATGTCCTTTCTGTATTGGGAGTTGGCCAGGTTCCATTGTTCATTAGTCTCTGGTGAGGAGTCTTTTTGCCAAATTCTTTCCAGCCGTCTTTTCTCAGTCTTGAGATCACAGAGTGTATTGTTGAACTAACTCTGATGGTTGTTGGTTTTCCTGACTATTTTAGATTTAAGAGGGGCATGCTGTTCCACCATCTCCAGTATGTGGTTCGAGTAGTGCCTCAACAGTTGCTCACAAGCGCAAAGCAAAATGTAAGGAAGGCATGGTATCACACAGTAAGACAGATACAAGTGATCACAGTTTAAGGGCGTTTATTGAACTTCAATTCAGTTTAAAAAACGCCTATCTAATCCTAAATCTAAAGACTAGAGCAAGCTATGACCATCAAATAATAATAACGCAGTCCTAGTAGAGTCTGTGAGTCTGTCAAAATAAAAGTGCCGTTACTAATAAAACCTATTGCCAATCCTTACTTAAAAATAATGTGGCAAACAATGTGATGCAAAAGAAAAGTGTTCAAGAAATGATATGTCAGGATATTCAAGCCGTTGGTGTCCATTCCCCACTTTTTCAGCACGGGACAAGATGGCACGCTCTTGCTTAGCACACTCTCTGGCTTCTCTAGCACGAGAATGCAGTTCAAAACCTCAACATCATAGCCTTCTGTGCCAAAGTCTCTTTGACATTCAAAGACACTTATTTCAGAGGGACTGATGCAAAACAACAAACATTAAAGTTCCTTTCTTCTTAGGATTTCACATATACAACTTCTCGGGTAATTTTCTGTTCACCCCAAGGTCCCCTCTGCCAGACAAAGACCCACTTTAACACAACACATTGAATTGGTCTCCCTCCACTGACTCGGACCAAATGTAACTACTTTTCTAAATGTTCTTGCAGAACCACTTTGATTCACAAATACTCGTTCTCTTCTTAATATGACCTTTTTCTCACTTTCACTTTTTCCACTTCGCAGCTGGATCCTAACAGAGACCTTGGATTGAGCACCCACGTGGTGCCGGACCACTCTGTCAAAGGTATTGTATCTAGCTGTTAAAGTTCATTCACTCATCAGCAGTTCAACTTTACTTGCATCTCTTATCAGGTGCATTTCGAACAATGCCTCTTTCTAATGCTTGCCATACAATGTTGCTGCTTGAAACCTTTGCATCAACACAGACCGGTCGTGTATCAGCCTCCCCAACTCACTGGCTGTGTTTATTTCACTGAGGCTGCTTTGTTCCTGGAACCAATGACGGTAGCCTGGAAGCTGGTAATTCTCCCCGCCTTGATTATTGACACAGAATGGCCCCAGTTATCTCCGACACACAATGCCGGATTCTTCATCCTGGTTTCCTGGTCTTATGCTTTCTATTCTCATTTCTATTCTCAAGGTTTCAGGAAAGTAACAGTTCCTTGTCCAAAAGGACAAGGAACCTTTGTTCCTTGTGATCCCCTTCTGTTTTGCTGTCTTTCTTCTCTTGTTCAGCTGACATCTCAAAACTGTTTTTTCCTTGTGTGGTTTACCTCGCTCAGAGTGTGCTCTCATTCTCTTCCTTTCATCTGTGTAGGGAAGATTAATGGAAGTCAGGAGTGTGTGAGGGCCAGTAATTGCCTGCTCGCCTGCCCATTGTATTGGGACAAATCAGGTATACTGCCTGTTTTCTCTCATAGCTGGCTGTCCGTATGAAAGTGTTTGTGTTGTAAAAGGGGCAGGGTGTAGAGTCCCTAAAAATCCTACCTGCTCGAATGGGGTAAAGGTGTTATAGGGAAGGGGATACTGTGTCTCACCATTCCCACTCCCCGTGGACCCCTCACTGGTCCACCACCAGGAACTGGATCCAAAAGCGATGGCCATGTTCTTGTCACCTGGATGACAGATCCCCAGGGATTAGTGGGTGAGACACCTTCTATTTTCTCACAACACCTAGTTTCGAATTGCAGTACATAATTGTGCACAGTTAGAAGCACACCCAGATTCGAATTCTGCCAGAAAGCACGAAAAAAGCAGTACAAAATGGAGGATTCACAGCTGGAAGCACACCTAAATGCGAAATATGCCACAAAGCACTAAAAAGCAGTAAACAATGGAGGATGCACAGTTGGAAGCACACCTTGATTTGAATTATGCCAGAAAGCGCTAAAAGCAGTACAAAATGGAGGATGCACAATTGGAGGCACCCCAGATAAAAGAAAAGAGTTTTCAATTCTTTTTCTTTTTTTTTTGTGGCAGAGCCTTAAGAAAGCAGTAGAGAAGCAATCATTAAGAGGCACATCAAGATTCATAGTACCAGTGGTGCAGAGATTGGAGGTTAAAGATTATGCAGGTAGGGATAGAGGCTAGCACCCATATGAGCAGCCATATTGTCCAAGGAAGGTAGGTGGACCAATGCAATCCATATTGATCACCAGGGCAATTTGAAGTCAATATTTTGATTGTGGTCGTAGCGAGCAGGGAATCAAGTCTGTATGAATATTCTAGGAATATTACAGAGTAGCTGCAGGGAGGGAGAGCTCCCTCCAGCTCCAGGCTGGGCCAGACAGGGGCCTTTTTATGGGCTACATGCTGGGGACCGGCTCTCGCCTACCAGCTTCTGATAGGCCTGAAGAAAAAAAAAACAGCAGTAGCCAATCAGGCTAAGGCCTTCAGGGCATCATGGCAACGATTGTGAAGTGAAAAAGTGCCGCCATTGTCAAGCAGGAAACCCAAAACCTTGCCTGCAATGGTGTTATGGGAGGAGCTCCATGTGCTTTTGGAAATTAGTACTGAAATTGATTTAAATGCTCCAATGAGCCTAGCGGTCATTTCCAAAGTGATGGATTGCAACACAGAGTACTCTGTGCACATTTCTGTGCAATGATTCTCAGGCTGGGTTACCTCGTGGGAAAGGTGCAGAGAGCCTGAAGGATCAATGCTGTTGTTGTGGTCAGGAGAGAGCGGGGGCATCCTGCGACCACCACCCCTCTTCCTTGTGATGAAGAGTGGAAAAATGCAAGCAGCTAGTACTGACAGTCTTGTGCTTGGTGATGTGTTTTCACATAACCCCCAGAGAAAGCTAAGACGTCTCTCTCAGCCAGGCAATCTGAATCCGACATACTTAAATTTTCTCTAAGAAGACATGGTACTGCACAATTGTAAGCATGGCATCCCGGCTCAGAAGAGCAGATGCAGCACAAAAATTGAAGTATAAATGTCCTACTCAGAAAGGCAGACACTAACCAGCCATGCAGAGGAGCGGTGGTGTTGTACCAGCAAGTTATGCTATCAGTCAAACCTCTACCCCTCTCTCCTGGCCTGACCAATCTCTCCTCTCTTCCTTCCTTGACCTTGCCTGTCCCTCTTTTCCTACCTCCACACTGCCAGTCTCCTTCTCCATCATTATACCGATGAAGCATGTGTCACTCACTGATTTTGCTTCCTCCTTCATCCCTCTCCTGCCCCCTTCTGTGACTCTCTTTCTGACTCTGCATAAATAACCTCCATCTCTCTATCACTAACACCCTGGATATCCTTGCCCCTGTCATGAGGATTCGCAAGAAGCCTGCACCAAATGCAACTCTGGTATGACTCTGATTTAGCCGCTTTGAAACGAAAGTGCAAGGCGGCAGAGCGGAAGTGGCAGACATCCCCAAACAAAATGACCTGCCATCTGCTCTGAAGGAAATAGAGTCTTTCCATCGGCTCTAAAAAAAAAAAGAGCTCATGTCCAAACCTTGCATCTCTGGAACTACCAATAACACGGCTGAGCTCTTGAGAATCTTCAAGGAACTCACCAATCCTACCGGAGTCTCCTCTTCTCCTCCCGCTCAAAGACCTTATGCTCCACACTGGCCTCCCACTTTTCCCTCAAAACTCTTGGCATCATGTCTTCTCTGTCATCTCCTCCTCCACCTCCCACCTCTCTCTCCTCTTTTGGCCCCTCTATGCCTCATACTCCCCTCCCTCTCTCCCAATATACCAGGTGAGATCTCTAGGTGTGTCCGCTCTATGAAAGTCTCCTCTAAACAGGTGCTTCACTGCTCCTCCAGAATCTTCAATGACAACATTGACACTCTCACCTTGCCTTGGCTGATCTCTGAAACCACCCTTTCCCACAGGCATTTTCTGTCATCTCCTCAAGCACACTCTTGTGCATGGTCTCCTAAAAAACCCTCTTGCCCGGCTAACTTATCTCTATCACCCCTTTCTTGGACAAAAGCAATGTGAAGCTGTCCTCCCAAAACTGATCATTGACACCAAAAGGTATATTAATGTTTCACTGTTGATAACATTCTCTTATGTTGTTTATTCTGTTCAAATAGATACCTAATTGAAAACAAAAATTAGGAAACATGAAAACAGATGATTCTGTTGTATGGAAAATGGCACTAGTGTACGATAGACTCTATCTATATTTCTTGTAAGTTAATTGCATTTAATTTTCCGCATTTATTTGCCCTTTTTGTTTGTTTCTTTTTCCTTTTTCTGTGTTCCAGTTTTCATCTGGATTATGTTTGCTTGTTTTAATTACCAAGTTTTTTAAAGGTTTCATGTGAACCAAGAACAAATAAAAAATGACCACGAGTCCAGTTTCAGGGCAGCCATAGGCACTGAAACTGCTCTCCTGAATATGTGCTGAACCCTACTCTCTAATCTGGACTCTAATACTCTTTTTGTTCGGATCCTCCTCAATCTTTCCTCTGCTTTTGACACTGTCAACCACTCCAGCCTCATAATCTGCCTCTGTGATACCCTAGGCATCACGGACAGGGCAGTGGTGTGGCTTACCTCTTTCCTCTCTAACAGACCCTCCCAAGTGCAAATGGTTTATTTTTCTCCAACCCCTCACTCTCTACCTGAGTTGCCCCTCAGGGCTCTATCCTAACGCCATGCCTCTTCAACATCTACATGGCCCCTCGGGCCCATCTGATCTCCACCTACTCCCGTCACTTCCAGGATTTACACAGATGATACCCACTCTCTTTCTGGCTGCCTTCCACTACCTCCTCCCACTTCTGCTCCTCCTCCTCCTCCTCTGTCTCCCTCATAGCTGACTGCCTGACTGCTATTCTGGCATGGTGCTCTGCCAATGATCTCTGCCTCAATGCCAGCAAGAAAGAGATCCTTCTCAATGGAACGCCTGCTCCTCGTTTCCCCCTCACTCTCTGGCCAGACTCCATGGGCCCCCTCCCCTCACCCACTTGTGAGGCAAAAAACTTGGGATCATCTTTGACTCACCTTCTTTCCACACATCACAGACCTTGACAAGAAGTCTAATTTTTAGCTCCATCTCCACAGGGGAATTTTTACCTTCCCTCACCCCAGAGGTTCAATGTCCCCAAAGCCCTGGTTCTCTCTTCCTCAACATTCCTATTTCTTCCCTTTGCCCCTCCAACTAATACAGAATAGGACTGCCAGACTTATCCTTGACCTCAAGACCAGGGGCTACTCTCTCCAGCCCTAAAATCTCTCCACTGTCTCCCAGTGACAGCAAGGATAAAATGTAAGACCCTGTGCATCATCCACAATGCTGTTTGGTGCCCAGGACCTCCCTACATCCAGTTTTATTTCTGAAATACCTCCCAGCCAGAGACCTTCAGTCTCCTGGCACCAACCCTCTGCAGTTCAAACGTTTCTCAAGCATAGCATAGCGTGGGAGGTAGATCCCTCTCCTCAGCTGGTGCCTCCTCTGGAACAGCCTCCCTCCCCCCTCAGACTCGAACCGGATCCTCTTAAGTTCCAGAAACTTCTCGAGACCATCCTTTTCTCCTCTTCCTTCCCTCTCCCCTCCTTTGCTAAACTCTCCATCTGCCGCTAGACTGGGGCATGTTCCCCACAGAATCACACAAGACCAACCCCCCAAAAAAAACACAACATCCTCTGCCAGTAGTGACCCTGGGCTCCCTTTACTCGAACTATCACAACTTAGTCCTACTCTTTCCCCTGGCACTGTGTGTGGGAATTTACAGATGTCACTGCTGTGTGCCCAACTGCATTAGCTGCAGGCCCCAATTGTTAGACAATCCTGGCTACGCATCTGATAAGGCCACAACAAACCGCACAACTAAAAAGTTCCCAAAGGCTCTAGTCTACAGGTGCTGATGTGTACTAACAGTGAAGCAGCATGCACTTTTGTCAGGACAATAATGCCTGGTCTATGCTTCCAAGCAACAGTAGGAATAGTATGAATAGTCACAGCGGTGCACTGTTACATGGGCTATGTAAGAATACAAAGTCAAGTCTTTTATTTCAATATCTATGCATGTGTGGTGAGGATTATATTATTATTATCACTTATATCATTAGAAGAGATTTGAAAACAAGTATCCGACAAGGGTGAGAATCTAAATGATAATGCATACAGACATTTACCATAATCCACAACACAGCAATGTAAACGTGTCTACTAGTGTAAAACACTATAATAAAATGATTACAACAAAAACAGCAACAAACCTAATAAAACTAAGGAATAAAGAATGAATAATGCAACAGAACTAGTAATATAATAATTAACATAATAATATGATGTTAGAAATATATCATAATTATGGTCATTATAGCATCTGCTTTAATAATAACTGAAATGTATTATCTAAAATTCTGTCATGCATATGTAACCCTGCATGCAATTCTGGGCCTTTCAAAGACTGGTTATTTGATCGAAAACAACAAAACATGCAAATGAAAAGGAATCTGTGCTGAATTGTTGTTTTTTCTTTCTATGGGGTAAATTGAATTAAACAAATGTGCGTTCATATTATTTCAATTGCCACGTCAACCGTGGTATTCGTTTCACGTATGGATCTTTCTGTGTTTTTCTTCTGTCTCTGTGTTTCTTTCTCATATATATATATATATATATAAATATATATATTCACTGAAGCAACTTTGTTAACGGGATGTTATGGTTAAGTTGCACTAATAAAAACCCCTGAAACTCAATGAAAAAACGTTGTTAAAGGGACGTTATTATTAAAAGTAAAACCTAAAATCCTCAGAAATTCGCCAGTAAGCCAAGCAACCATAACTCGCGCCACCACTGTGCACTGCTAAGACTAACACCCAGGACATGAACAATGACATTACAAATGTCATTGATGACATCAGCAATGATATTGTATATTACATAAATTTTGATAAACAGTCCCTACAAGGAGTTGAGATTATAATGTTGGAAACAAGATGTTAGGGGTGATTGGGAGAAGTGCATTAAAGAATGTTCTCATGTAAAGAGATCAACACAGGTTTTTCAGTGAATTTCATAGATTTGCATTAGTGCACCTCCATACCGTCCCCTTAACACATTTTTTTCAGTGAATTGGGTTTTTACCAGTGCACTCTAATGTCCTACAACTTACCAATATCATACTTACCCCAGTATAGAAACATGTTTGTACAATTTACAAAGTTTCACCGTAAAACTATGCCATTCCCAAACTTCTAGCATACTTCTTAACACTTCTATATGCTTTTTGCAACTTTTTCCACTGCTTTTGCATTCGTTAACATCTGCAAACATCTGACGTCACCTGACCCCGTGCGCGGCATGATGACAGGTCCACCAATTTGACCGTGCTTCACGATTGGGTCTTTGCTTCGCGAACAGTTCAGATCTGCATTTTCTGCTCATCTAGGATCTTTCAAGCTCAAAATGTACCCTTGCACATCTCCTACACCTATTCTTACTCATTATCCCAGTGGCTGTACCCCTATTCATACCCTCTGTTCCCATCTATATGTCATGTCATATGGCATTTGAATAGAACCTACTGCCATTGGTTTGGCCATCAAGTGCTGCGGGATGAATGCCGTTGGAGGACTAAGGTACGAGATGTTAGATGTGAAGGAGGTTTCTAAAATGTGCATGTGCAGTTTTCGCCAGCATTAAGGTATGTAAGGGTTGGCTAGGCCTCCGATAGCAACCCATGGAAATCTGAATAGTGGGTGGGTGCTGCGATGAATTATCAGGAGAGTAAGAGATTCCAGGAAACTTGATATGTGCACAGCTGGACTGAATTTCTTCATGGGACTCAGCTGCATTCTGGTGATGTGTGTTGTGAATCAATTAGTGATTTTTGCTGATGTGTGCGGGTGGGTGTCTGTACCCCGGGACAGATATAGCTATGGTCCATTGTGATGGACTGCTAGATATACCATTGACTCAACACTGATCTCTAGTTATCATGATATCTTGCAGAACAAATCATAAGGTCTGACTGGAGTCCTTTCCCTGGGGGCTATGTAATACCTTGTTGTCTCATCAGGTGACTCATCAGGTGCCACCATCTTCCTATCCGGGGGTGATAGCTCACCCAGTAGGTGGACTAGGCCAGTCAAGATGCAGAAGTGAAAAAGCAGGTCTTGAGTGCCTTTCCGAAAGTGAAGTGATACCTTATGCAGCAGATTGTAAAGGAGTCGAGTTCCAGATAGTGGGTGCTTAGATTGAGAAAGAAAAGCCCCCTTTTCTGGTCGATTTTAGAACTGGGGTGATGAGGAGGGTGTTGTGTGGGATCTCAGGTTTCTTATAGGCCTGTAGGGTGTCAGTTTGTGTTGCAGAAATGCTGGTCCTGTGTTGTGGAGTGCTCAGTGGATGATGCACATTGCCTTGAAGGTGGATCACCACCTGATCATCAGCCAGTGAACAACCCAGAGGGCAGGTGCAATGTGTTCTGTAGGTCCTAGATCTGCTTATCATTTGGAATTGTGCAGTTGAAATCACCCATTCAGATTATCATTGGTTACTCAACTGTACTGCACCACTCCGGAAATAGTGAATTGAAGCATTCAAAAAACTATTTTACATCATGGCTCTTGTATTCCAATACATGTTAACGATTATCATATTGATTTCCTTATCTCGCTCTTCCTTAGGCCATTTTAAATACACTGTCAAAATGTCTGGGGAGTCGAGGCCCTATCTCTCAATCATAGGACAGAAGGTCATGCTAAATTCAATCATGAACCCCTCCCCCCTGAAGGCCTGCCACCTATCCATGTCTTTGCTTTCTGCATGAAGTTGCTGAAGCCATCTATTTCTTTGTGTATTCATTAGCTACACTTCCTGAAAGGAGAATATATCATAATTGCTCATAGTGACCTCTACAGTAGCAGGATAATTTGCTGTATTTCTCCATCCTAAAGACAATCCCTTTCTCTCATTGGCTTAGTTGGCTTTTGATTATAATCAGCCAGTGTCATGCAAACCACGACCAATCTGTTTCCCTTAAAGTCACCTTAGGAATCTTGGTTTCCATACACACTTTCCTATCATCCGTTACAGACACTATGGCCCTCATTACAAGTCAGGCATTAAGGGTTTAACGGCGCCGTTGGCGCCGTTAAACCCTTAACGCCTGATTCATACTTTAACGCCTGCTTTTTGCAGAACATTTTTTTTAGAGCTTTAGCTTTATTTAGAGCTACTTTTTTCTTGGCCCGATTCTTCCCCTTTTCCTTTGCCAGTCTATGGTGCTGAACCTGTGAATGGAAAATTATGTGGTCATTTGTTTCACTCTCCAATTCTATCACATGAGGTTCTGTATCTATATTATGTGTAGTAAGCTCCAATAATTGAGGATTATGCAGAGACTCAATTCTATAATTCTGTGGGATGCTTTAACTCACTCTGCTCTGCCCTGCGGCATCACTGTGTGCTGTTGGCACCAGAATCATCAAAATGGCAGTGAAAACCCCATGCGCGCCAAAACTTAAGGAAATTGCGCTCTACCATGCAGAAAAAGACGGCTGCCAAACCTACCATGCATGTTTGTCAGTGGTGGAATGGAGACCGCACTTTTGAAACTGTGTCATTGGACTGTCCAACATGTAAAAAGGAGCACATATGAAAAGCAGTGCTTGCTGAATGAAATCCAAAA
Organism: Ambystoma mexicanum; assembly: GCF_040938575.1. Taxonomy (NCBI): domain Eukaryota; kingdom Metazoa; phylum Chordata; class Amphibia; order Caudata; family Ambystomatidae; genus Ambystoma; species Ambystoma mexicanum. Next base: position 169,350,711 of record NC_090935.1, read on the forward strand.
TCTTGCAGTTAAATTTGTCTTGGTTGCTGAAAATACGAAATGCTGGTCCTAAACGCCAGCAAACATCCAATATTCTTGCGCGGTGTTACATTTTACTGAAGTCAAGAAAGCATTGTGGAATTGCAATATCCTCGAAAGCTGAATTGGTCACAAAAACATCCACAGTCAGTTTGCCTGCCTGTGGAAGCTGTCAAAATCTGGGCGCAGGACCAGCGACCGCCTGTGACTGTTTCAAAAGCCTGTTTTAAAACTGTAAACTTGTACCAGTAAGATCTAATATCTGAAATCTAAGTGACCTGTTATCAAGAGTAACCTAGGTTGCAACTATTTAAACTTCATGGTTTAGAGCCTGGAATCAGTGTTCTAGATGTTTGTTTTAAAATTGCAAGTTTATTTTCAACAAAGAAAAATGTAGCAAAGTGACTTTTAAAGTAAGCCTGATTCAAGCCAAAACTACAAAACAAATTCCCCCACTGGGCAAGGCACCTCCCTTCTGCTCTCTGGGCCAGGAACTCACATTCATGTGTTGATTAAGAGGGGAGGGGCACTGGGGCAGCTCTGGGAAGAGCACAATGGGCTTCCTCCCAGGCATGGACATGCTAATCAGGAAGGATTGTGAAGGGCCACTGCCAGAAGGAAGTGGGCAGAGACTGCTGCGGAAGCTGCAAGAAGGAAAAGGAGGCGGGGACAGACATTTTTGTTGATTCACAATGGACCACAAGCAGATTTCTAATAAGACTGATAATTTACTGTGGAAAATTATAAAAAAATATATAAACACCGGACTTCTGAACCTACATTTTTGATGCACATTTTAAGAGGAACCAGAACTCTGTGCTATGTTCTGGGACATAACTGTGGAAATTGTGGTTTTATACCAAATGTATTGATATGAGAGGCATGAAACTTTACTTGCTTATCCCCATATGCAATGTGCACATGTGTACACATTTTGGACAAACTAGACATTGTGTCCCGGACAAAAAGTGTGAACATTTGTCAAATCCAGACCCAAGCTCCTACAGAGACGGGGCTTGGAAGAATACTTGCTCCACAAAATATGTGATCTAGACATGCATTTGTTATAAAGTTTGCAAAATTGTAAATATGTATTATATGAGAAGTAGATTTCATGTTCAAAACCCAAGGGGAGGATTCTCTGGCTCATAAAACCACATCATGATGGTGACACACTGTTTTCTCCTCCAATCAAGGGAGAGAGCGGATTCCAGCCTATAGCCAACCTAGGGAGCACGCTTAGGATAATCCAGCATACACACCCCTTTATTAAATGCATAAATAAGAAAGACACACACATTCACCCACCAACCGATTGGTGGCGGAACACTTTGCAAGAGAACTATCCATATTCCAGACTCCAGACTCCAGGAACTTGGTAAGCAGAAAGGCCCATTTCCATAGCTGAACCACTCTCAGCTAGGCCTTGAAAATTACAGAAACCAGAATTTACCCCAGACCTCTAAGGGGAACCAAAGAACAGTCTGGCTATGCTGTACTGATTTCCTGCTAAGAATTATTGCCAGAATCCAAAGATCTAACCCAGTAGAGCTGTGCTGTGACCCGAGAGCCATTGTAGATCCAGTCCAGTCCTACTGTGCGGTGACCAGAGCGACTTGCTGATTGCAGACCAGAGCGCCTTGTTATCCAGTCCGTTGTGCCCAGAAGAATTCCTGTCCAGAAATCTTGACTGACCTGTATCCCTGACGGTTCTTTCGAAACCTATACAGTGAGTATCCTTAGTATAGGACTGTCACTAGTTTATGTACTGTCATCCCTTATCCGAACCCATCCTCTCTTATATCCAGAACTGCATTGTAGAATCATTTTTGAACTGCCTGAACTCTCTATCTCATCCCTATTATTTCTTCTGTACTAGTAGTGTCAAACCAATCTTTGCGCTGATATATATTCTTCTGAAGAAGGCGAGCGTCTCGGCAGGCAAAACCTGATCCAGAGGCGTCCTGGGCTGGTGGCTGTGCTGTTGTGTAGTTTACTTCTTCATAGTCCATCCCTAGTGTAAAGAAATCCTGTTTGTCTTTTTAAAAGTGCATCCTTGTTTTACAATTCGCCTCTATCTGAAAAAAAGGACCTCCATGAAAACGGCCATAAACATTTTCATGCTAGAAACGAAATTTAAGTGTCTGCTTGGAGCTAACATCCTAAGCTTTTCAGAGAACCCAAAATGTAAACTTCCTTTACCCCCTCATTAATTCCACAACTTGTTTGTTGACTATCTTCCCATAACATATCCACTTTTTGGGAAATTGCTTGCATTTCGGCCCGAAGTGCATTGTATAACGGCACCATAGACTTCGTCATTACTTGGATTGACAGTATGGGGTGGCCACTGTCTAATGAAATATTCTGTTTTGGATGCCATTCCTAAAATTATGCATGCAATTCCTTATGTCTATTTGCTTTTGTCCCTTGCCTTTTTTGATCATATTATCTGTTATGCTAGATTGAGGGATAAGGAGGCTCCAATAAGTGTGGGAGTTATGAACATTGAATCCAACATGTTTCTTGAGATATCACCAGCAATCTCACTTTCTAAACTTTGGCAAAGCTAAATAAATGAAATGTCGACCTTCTCAAATCGTCTGTCATTGTCCTTTTGCTTTCTTTTTTTAGTCTCCAGCTGTTTCCCACTGTGAGCAGTTTATTTGCAGGTGTTGCTGCCCTCACTATAGTGTCAACAATTGGGCTACGCCCTTCCAAGATTTCACAGTGACTCTCCTCATTGGTTGGGGATAAATTATTGGCAGGTATTTTATTAATTGTTGAAGTGCTCCTGATATTGTATCTCATGGACTGGGGTGATGTCTTAATGCATTTCATAGTTAACTAACTTCAACTTGGTAAAGAAGTGGGATTACCTTCCTAGAGGGAGATGTAGAAGTCACTTACCAGGAAATGATCATAACTGGTCACTCTACTGTACACTCCACTGTGTGCTGCACATAGAATGCAGAAATTCTAATGACTGGGGCATCACCACCAAATCAGTCCCACCAGTAACACAGAGCCATGTTTCACCACCTTTAACTTCTTGGTTTATTATTTTAAATGAGACATAAGTATTAGATCAAAAACACCTGGTTTCTAGTCACTGATTGTGGGGTAGGTATTGTGACATTCCTCCTGTAACTGTGCACCCTCCTGTGCTATCCACTGTGTGCTCCATGCAGAATGCAGGTATTTTAGCAGCTAGGGCATAGCAGCCAAAATTGTTCCATTAGCAACACAGAGTTGCACTCTAACAGACCCACAGTAAGTTTGCACTCTCCTGCGCACTCCAGTTTGGACTTTTATCGAGAAGAAACCACTCCCTTTAGAGATGGGTATAATGTATCTAATCTAATTTGTCAGTGTTTGTGATTTTACAATGTTCCAAAAGTGGTGTCATGCGACACCATTCTCTTCATACTCATTGGGCATATTAATGAAGAGGGCAGTCTGATAAGAGTAACTACCAAACCTAGTTTCGATGTGATGTCACCATGGAGATTTTGACATTAAACAATAGTAACTTTCAAAAACATCAGAATTCTTCCATGCGCTTATATTACTAATTGGTACAGCAAGTTGCTCACACTCAGACAAATCAAACATTACACTTTTCACCTTTGAACGACATGGGATGTGAGTGCGACAGGTTTTTCTATTTTTCTGTGCAATACTTTTGAAATAAACATTATACAATGTTTTATATTCAGCTAATAGAGCTCTTTCCCTAAACATTTTGTTTAAAATATTGTCTCTATGATCTTCCATTCAAGACTTATATGCAAAAATGTGATTCTCAATGCAAAATTCAAAAGCCATTTGTTTATACTTTGTACAACAATAAGCATATCCAGTTCCTCGTGATGGTAATTGAACATCCTATGTGAAATGCTTTCAGTTCCCGTAAGCACAGGGCACCCGAGAATGCTGGTGGCCATGATGCAATGCCCTTTGAAGTACAGAGCCGGCAGGGACATTTGTGACCCAGTCCTGAACCCTTAAGTGATTAGAGACCATTTCCATCAGTCCAGTACCAGTCTCCGGCGCTTCCAATTTCCTTCCCTCTGAAAGATAGGGGATTTGATTACATGAGAGTGGGCCACTCCATACCACTTTCCAGAGTGAATACATTCTATTTGTAAGGGCTTTAGCATCAGCTTTGAGAAAGAGGGAAGTTGTAAATGGGAAGATTTGTTTTTCATAAACATTTATAGTTGAACTTCAAGAGTGAGTGTTCACACTTTTCTACTGGAAAAGCATTTCCCATGTCCTGTAACTTGTTGGGGAATGTTAGCACCTTTCCCTTCCAGGCCAAAGAACCTTTATTCACCAATGCAGCCATTGCAAGTCATTTTACTTTCCCCACATTTCTTTTACATTTCCACAAAACAGGGCAACATGACCATCTTTTTGTAGTAAATCTCCTATCACAGACATATCATTAATATCTTGGTATTTTTTATGCAAAGCTGATTTCAGTCCAGTAAAGGGAAATAGACACAATGTAAGGCCCAATTTGGTTTCTCATTTTCCTTCAAACTGTAGTATTTGGCATCCCAGACTGGATTGTTTTTCCATGTTAATAAACATTGCAAGTATATTTTGTGTTGGAAGTATTTAGCTCTGCTCTTGTCAGCTCTTGAGAACATATAATCAAATTGTAGATGGGTTGCTAACATTGCACATTTCTTCACACATGTCATTTATCAGATGCTGTGTGTAAGTTTTGCTTTGCACATAGATTTCTCTACACATGCCACCTGGCAATATACTTGTATCCAGATACACCAATCTTCCGTATTTGTACACACATTCCTCATGGCATTGACTCAGACTTTTCTATGGCACCAGTCCCTTTCATCTGTGAGATGTTTGCTGGGAATTGTTCTGGCCATTATTCTTAGCTTGTGTTTACTGTTCTGCTGAATGTTCTGTGTCTTGATGACTTGCATAAAAGGGTTAAAGTCCAGGGATTTTGGCAGAGGCTCCTTCTTTTAAAAGCAAAACGTGTAAATGTGAGTGGACAAAAACAAGCCTGATTTAAGGCTCCATCCCTGTTGTTGAACAGTGCACTTTGCCATCTGACATCACACCCAAAGTGGTTTGTGTTAAAGAAACTATCTGTGTTAAGTGCTTCGCTAAACAGCAAGCTGATTCCCAATCTCTTTGCTCAGCACGCTCACTCCTATAGAACAGCCTCCCTCTTCCAATTCATCTTCAGCCGTATATCCTCGAAATCCAGAAGCTCCTCTAGACTCTCATTTTCACCTCCTCTTTCCCTTCCTCCCTCCTCTTCCAAATCCCACAGTTGCTGAGATTGGTGACCAGGACCCTTATGTGTCTTCCTCAGTCCTGGCCTCCCACATCCAATCTGCTACAGCCACCCCCCCGTCCAGCACTTTGCCTTGGCACTCACTGGACCCGCAACAGGCCTGGACTTATTTATTGATGGCTGACCACTTCAAATATGCACTTACAGCTGCTCACTCCCTAGCACTTCACTCTTGATACACCAAGCACCTACCCTCCACTCCCTCTTCCCCACCTCTCTCTGCATTTGCACGTTCTGAATGCTCACAAGTCCTAGTAGGATCAGCTCTATCTTTTATTGGTATATTTGTTTAATTTCCATTTCCCCTCCATGTTGCCCCGCGGGCGCTTTGAAACAGATTGTTCTTGATGTATGAGTGCCTTACAAATGCATAGTAAGTAAATAAATAAATATGAAATTGATGTAGCCAGCATAATTATGACAGATGCTAGCCACCATACCTTAACTCATTTATGGCTTATATTTACAATTTGTGCCACCAGAGTAGCATTCTCATAGTTATGTGTTTTTTTAGGAACAGAGGTGCATATTTTAAATGCAGCCCCTATGCTGTAGTGACTTTGCTGTCAATGCAACTGTGAAGAGGCCACCTGTGACTCCTGTACTTGCTCTGTGCCACTTAAGAGCATGCGCTGTAGATCAAGTTACTGATCCAGCTGTGAAAAGGTATACTCTCTACTTATGGAATGGAGCATATAAAACAGTAATCTAATTAGCAGATTACCCATACTGAGATGGAATTACCCACATCATCGTATTATTTTGATCAAAATCAAAACATCCAGTGCTTCTGCATCCTTGCCAGTTGGCAATTCCTCACAATGTCATTCTTGCATTATTCCATTTTCTTCGTGTTTGTGGTTTCATTGCATATTGACACTTTAGTTCAAACACAGCAACATGTTATTTCTTGCTGAAAGAGTGCCAGTGTGTGAAGAAGCGAAGGAGCAGAATTTCTTCTTAACCACAGGAGCAGGGAATTGTAGCCAAAGAGGTGAATTTGGAGATTTGGGAGAATGGAGAGGAGGAGGTAATTCTTCAGGAGACTAAGGAGCACCAGGAGAGGAATGAGAAATGTTTAATATGTCCTGTTGCAATTTCACTACCCTGATTCTCAGTCTCATGCACATTTTGTATAATGTTGCCTCCTTGACTTAAAATTGTGGCCCAAGGAAAGATGTCAGATGGTACTTAACATTCTCATTCATCCAACAATGCATGCATCCTGTCAGAAGTCTGAGATCACTTTCATGGCTATTTGCCCTGCTTTTGTAGTACCATACAAGTCATGTTCTTTTATTTTGTCGGATAGTTCTAATTCTGACAGATTCTCCATTATCAGCACCTCACTGAGTGGCGTGCTGTGTAGGCTATCCCACTGGTGGCAAACTTGAAAAGGCTGCACTAAGGGACAAGCATTGTCCTAAATTGGCCACTGTTTTGCTCTTCGGTAGGCACGCTCTAGTTGCTCCTTTGCAGCTGCAGGGTGGGTTGTTTTAAACCCCCCACCCTTTCCTTCATACATAACACTGCTGGCACCAAGCTCACCCACTTAGGATCTTCTGTTTACATGGGCACATACTGATCTGAGTCCTGTGCATACCTAGTCACCGGTTTTTCACAACTACCTGTACGCACGCAGGTGGTTCCCTGACCAGGAACCTAATTAACTAGCCTGCCCGCTTCTTTGGAGTAAGAGCACGTAAAGAAACAAGCACAAGATGGACCAACCTTGAGCTTCAGTGAGGAACAAATCCGCGCTATTGTGGTGGGGCCCACTTTTTTCAACATGCTCGGCATGAACCAAATGGCTGCAGCCACGGCCTCAAGTGATGACCTATTAAAATTGAAAAGAACCAAGCTCCATGGACATTACTTTAGAGAATATTTCAGGGCAAATCTGATTCCACGAGGTATCATTATCTGCAACAAACTGGCACTATTCCTGGACAACAAGGAATATATGCTTGTTTTTAGTAATATTTCAATAAAATACAGCAGAGACCTCATGGTTCTGACAATTATGACAACCCAAAGAATACATTTGAAGATCAAGGAGGACCTTGCCAAGGAGGAAGAGAAATTCATTAATGTTTATTTTTATATTTATGTTTTTGAATTTGTATAGCGCACCAGGTACCCGAAGGCTTAAGGGCGCTGAACATCAATGTAACTGAATGACACAAAAAACATAAAAATGGCTGGAAGATCATAACAGTAGGTTCAAAGGAAGGCCATGTCAAAAGAAGGCAAGATTGGAATTTAGGAAAAGAGAACAGTTTTCACCCCTTTCTTAAGACCTCAGTAGATGCAGTGGCTCTTAACGGCGGTATGAGGGAGTTCCATGTTTGAGGAGCTGCAGAGACAAAAGTGGCATCCCTGGACTTTTTTGGCCTTGAAACGGGGAACCTTAAGAAGATTTGACTCTTCGGATATAAGGGTTCTGATGTTCTGTTGGGGATGATACTTTCTTTCAGATAGGCAGGCATAGTTCCATTAACACATTTATGTGTAATGAGAAGCAACCTGAAGAAACCCTATCCTGAACAGGAAGCCAATGCAGACTTCTACGTGCTTCCGACATGTGGTCTCTTTTTGTAAGTTGTTTAACAACTCTTACGGCTCTGTTCTGTATGTCCTGGAGACGATGAAACTCTGATAAGGGCAGGCCCACCAAAAGGCTACAACAATAGGTTGTACAGGTTGTCAAAAGGTCTGAGACATCGGAACAGTTTAATGAAGTAGGATGCCAAAAAGGTTACGCTATTAACATGGGCTTTCATTTTAGGTTTTTATCTAAATAGATGCCCAGAGTTTTTACTTTACTCATGATGTCGATTTTATAATTGTCTATAGTAAAATTCCTAACTTCCCGAGTTTAACCTCTGAACCAACTAAAAGAAGCTCTTTTTTACAGCTATTGATAGCTAAACCATTAGCCACCATCCAATGCTGAATTGTTTGATACATTTTGTTTATGAATATTTCTTCCTCCATATAAGTGTGTATAAGAGTGTTGTCTGCACAGTTTGCAAGTATGATCCCTTCCTGTTCCAACATCTGGAAAAAAGGGATCATAAAGATGTTATAGAAGCAGGGCGACACACAGGCTCCCTGTGGGACGCCATACATCAGTGTGGTTGGTGTTGCTTCTGCGCTGTCACTATCCACTCTGACTTGTTATACCGTAAATGAAATCGCATAGCCGAACTTATGAATAGTATGTTTGCCAGAAGCAAATTGCATCATGTGACAAACATTGCAAACCGTGAAACCTGAATGTGCCCATTGGGAGTCCATTTTGTAGATGCCGGCCATTTTGTTTTCGTAACGCTTTGCAAATATATTCTATGCTTCAGATCCACACACGGTGCAAGGCCACAGCTTGAACTCTGAAAATGCTAAAGTAGACAGGAATGTAGAGCCGTACAGAAATACATTGTTTTCATCTTTCCTAGCCTTTGAAGCTGTGCAAGAGCCACGCCTAATCAGTAGCCTAGGTGCAGGTTTGTCTTGCAAGCGCTGTTGTAAAATGTAGTTAAATGTGAATTATATGCAACTAACATGCTCCATCACGAAGGATGGTATTTTCTCTGCTTTAGAACTGTCTGACCCTTAGATAATGAGCCGCAGCAAACAGATAATGTTGGTTGGAATGGCTCCCTGCTAGAACATGATATCCTTCCCTGCGCCAGTGCCCCGTGTTCCCCATAACAGAAAACTGTCTCTGCAGCCTCTGCTAGAATACTAATGTTTAGACTGAATGAAGACATGTCATAAGTGTCAATTACCGAACCCTAGCTTGTTTGTCATGTATAAGGGTGGGCCGAATGATATTGTAAAGGATGATGTATTATGTATATAGATGACTGCTTTGGCATAACACGCTCTCTCTCATCTCACAGTGTCTGGGAACACACATCATGAGGCGTTGAGACCCGGTCGGCCGACTGAGATACTTTATGAATAAACCAGACTTGTTTGGAATTCAACCTTATGACTGGCATGTCATTTCATATATGGTTATTGTGCCTTTATTCCATATATGGTCTAACAGACTTGCCCCCCTCCAAGAAGGATGTGATCCAATCAACGGCTGCTTGAGAGAAGTTAGCATTATTCTTTAACCTGGTGGACAAGATGGAGTGATCCACCAGGTCAAAAGCTGCTGACAAGTCAAGAATCATGAGATGTGATATATGGCCCCATCCATCCTGTGAAGTAGGTGGGACTTGAGAGCCAACAGAGCAGTCTTGGTTCCATGGTTCATACGGAAACCCGACTGAAAATCATGATAAATATGATTCTGCTCAAGAAAGATGGAAATCTGGTTGTATGCTACTCTGTCCAAAATCTTCAACAGGAAGGTGGTATTTGTGATGGGTCTGTAGTGTGATGCATTCTGAAGACAAATATTTGGCTTCTTAAGAAGTGGAGTGATCCATGCATTCTTGATGTTTTTTGGAACCTTATTAAGGGCAAAAGAGGAGTTGACGAACTTCATCAGTGCGGGAATAAGAATTGAGGAACATTTTTATATGATGATGGAAGAACAAGGATCACCTTTCCAGCTAGTACTTTTTAACTGAGTGATGAATTTAGCCAATTCTAGTTCCAAATTGGCTGGAAGCTAATAACATCAACTTGGACAATGCAAGGGACAAACTTAAAGAAATTAATAAAAACATGGACCAATTCATGGCAGATGCCTTAGAAAAAAAGCATAAAAAACTAACAAAGGACATAAGCAATGTTAAGATCAAAAATGTTGATCCATACCTTGCGACTGACTATAAAGAAAATAAAGAAAAAGGGAGGACCAAGAACATAGGTTCAGGGAACAGACAAAAGTAGAAGTGAGGTCACTTCCAGTTCAGATTACGGACATGATAACCAACAGCCTTTCTATTGTAATTTTCCATATCCTGGACAATAACAGGTACAGGGCATTTTTTAGGACGAGGGGAAACCAGAGGCACACACTGGGGTCCCCAACCGATGCAAATAGTTGGCTTCCCTGGTTGGAGACAACTGAGGGGGAGAAGGAGATCACAGCAGAGACAGTAGAACAGGACTCTCATTCCAATCTTCAATATCTCAAGCACTAATTTGACCAAAGGTGAAATCAGCGTTCTCTCCAAAGGACTTTCGTTTGTCCCCACAAACCCTACCATTTGGTTCGACATCGATTCTGAATTCGGAGGCTTCTTTTGGAAAATCAGACTGAAATCATACTTTAAAGAGGTAGGCGAAACATCTCAAGAAATTGACACGGAACTTATACCCAAATTTAGATTCTGCCCTGTAGAGTCAGAAGTGGGACCTGCCATTATCACATTTAAAAAATGTGTACTAAGAAAAGTTCAGAAAATACAAGCCAGATACCAAAGAACAAAGACATAACTTAACCAATGAGGAATGCAAAGCACTCAAGAACAAGCATATTGGGCCTCATTACGACTTTCGAGGTAGCCATGGTGCAATTAGCGTCATGGCTGCCTCCAAAATCGTGTCCGAGTCCGACCTGGTGGAGTGGGGACTTACCGGGACATTCCGCCCTTGGCGGACCCGGTAAGTCCCCATTCCAAATGCCATTCCCCATTCCCATTTGAACCCCCATAGGGCTCAATGGGAATGGGGAAGGTGCTAATTATGGGCCTGCTAATGGCAGGCCCGTAATTAGTGCCCTGGTCCCCTAACAAGACTCGTAAGGGACGTGTGGTCTGGCCACACGTCCCTTGCGGTTCCCGCTAAGGGACCTCGGAATTGGGCATTAAGGGATTACTGGCACCAGTCTCCTTACCGGTGCCCGGTATTGCTTACCGCCCACCTCGTAATGAGGCCCATTGTCATCAAGTCGGCCGACAAAGGGGGAGGTGTAGTGATTCAGAGCCTGGAACAATATCAAGATATGGTGACCACATCACTGGATGATGCCACCAATTATAAAAAAATTGAAGAAAGTTCCCACTTTTGAGATTAAACAAACACCAGTGGATCACGAAAAGGAGCAGGAATTCCTCAACACATCAGAAGGACAAACAACAGCATTTTACGCATTACCCAAAATTCACAAGGATGCCCAGAAGTCCCCAGAAGACCCATAGTCTCCTGGTGTGGTTCGATGCTTGAACCACTATGCAAATTCATTGACTATTTCCTAAAACCTCTAAGTCAACAGACCCCAACTTATCTAAGGGACACCATGGCCACCATCCAGTGTTTTGAAAACCTGCAGTACAATCCAGCTTCTGGTCGTCTCACCACCATGGACATTAAATCATTATATACTAATATCCCGCAGACTGAGGTCATTGAATGCACACCGAGTTATCTCACCCATCATATGATACAGAGAAGGGTCCCCGCCAATTTCATCATCAAATTATTAGAACAAGCCTCGACCAAAACCTTTTTCTCTTTTAATGAGTGCTTCTATTTGCAGATCTGGGGGATTGCAATGGGGCAGCATTTGCCCTCAGCCGAGCTATCATTTTTATGGCTGAATTTGAGAGGACATTCATATTGGACCAATCCAATCCTTTTCTCAACAACATCAGCAATTGGAGAAGGTATATTGATGATGTGGTTTTCATCTGAAAGGGGGAACTGCATACTTTGATACATTTCCAAAACTGGATTAACTCCCGCCAGCCATCCATTTCTTTCTCATTGGAATCGGATCCCAACAGCATCAATTTTCGTGATCTTAAAATAGAAACAAAAGACAACCATCTGGTCTGCTCTCTCTGCAAGAAAATTACTGATAGACATTTTTTACTCTATTACAAGAGTTGCTATCCACGCAATCTCAGAGACAATTTGCTCTATGGGCAATTCTTGCGCATCAGATGCAATTGCACAGAGAAAGTGGACCTTTAGACACCACGGATCAGAATTACAAGAAAGACTATTGCACCGGGGTTATCCCAGAAAACTGATTTGCAACAACTACAAGAGGGCACTAAATACTACCTGTGAGGCTTTACTACACCCCAAACCAAGAATTGAGGAACAAGACAAAATGACCTGTGTAACCACGTTCTGTCAAGCTACAACACAGATCAAACAGATCATCAGGAAATGTTGGCCTCTCGTGCAACTGAAAATCACAGATGAACCATACACACGCATGGCACTTAAACGTTCAATAAATCTCAAAGACCAACTAACCCATGTAAGACATACCAAAACCACACCTCAGAACACCCTATGGAACCTACGCAACCTTACGGGACATCACCTATTTGGGACCTGCTCTATTTGCAGGTTCACTGTGAAGAAGAAACATTTCAATGTTCTGGGGAAGGAATGGATGCTCCCACACTTTTCCAATTATAAAAGCTCAAATGTCATATACATCATTGAATGCACATGTGGGCTAAGATACATTGGGGAGACCAGCAGACTCGTACAGAAATGCATAGTGGAACACCGGTCACAGATTAGATGTAGGAATCACACTGCCCCATTAGTTGCAAACACACTATCTAGAGTACCAACATAATCAGGATGACGTTAAATGGTGGGTGATAGACAAGGTACAAGGTAATACCAACATTGTGTACTCACTTAACAACAAAAAAGCATGGGGGGTCTTTAAGTTGAACACAGTAACCCATGGTCTGAATGAGTCTAATCTTGCCAACCCTTGTTTCTAAGGTACAGGCTCTAATTGTACTCACTATACTTGAGTGTCATGCCTCCACGGGACTATTCACAATGGGATGGATTTAGGCGGATGTTGGGTAATTATGCATTGTTTCTATGTGTATGCCTATTTCAAGTGCCCCATTATTGCATCTTTGTCACACTGTCTGCCTAGAGATAACCCTGGGCTGCATACTCTGGCCTGCATCACAATATAAATTGTGCATGTTATGCATCGGTTTATAAATGTCACTCGATACATACGTCGGGCATTGGCCACCCACTTATCTCATGAGCTCCATTATCCAAACACCGATTCCCATGAAATGGCCACGTCCAGAGCTTGGGTTACCTTTCACCCCAGGGCTGAGACTGTTCCATCCTCCCATCGCCCCTCCCCGCTGGCCTAGCCCTGCCCCATCAGCTCCACTAGGGGACTCGGCTGCGGTATCAGGCCCGGTCACCAGCCTCACAATTTCTTACATCAGTGCGTTCCTGCTCCTGCAGTTGCGCAGCTATGGTTTGAATTTGCGGGCGCCATAGCAACATGTATACAACCCACGTCAGCTTTGCTCTTCCCTTAATCTACAGCGCATGCGCAGCCCGCACGTGGGCTCGTTCTAGACCCTTCAGTTGTGCAGTAACGTTTAAATATTCCCGGTCGGCAAAGCAATTTACACACAGCCCGCAACTTAAAGCCTCCCCAATACCACAACTCGCTGTGTCCTTGGTCCTTAACACAAGCACAAGCAACAATGAGTAGACACTTTTTTCTGATACTATCTTTAGCTGGTGGCCCGCCCCACCATGCCCTGACAATCTGCAGGCAGTGTGATGGAAAGACACTCCATTTGGGCCCTCATACGGGCAGGTTAACACTGTATTGACATGCTTGTTTCTATCTGTTCCTAAGCGCTATTTGCCATGGTGTCCTCATTAACATTAACCATACATTGCTTACCCACAGGTTGATTTTTACGGCCCGCACCATACTAGCTGGTTCGAGTGTTCTAGGGCCATTCCACCTGCAGCATCTTTATGACACAAATGCTCCCGGTAACCATCTAGCTGGGACGCGCCTGCTTAACTCTAGCCCCCGCTTGGGCCCCCTGCACTCAACATTGGGTCCCAACTCTGGGCTATCTACACGCCCTGACCATCATCATTTGCCTGACTAGCACTATATTTCACAGAAGTTCCTTTTTCCAGGTGTGTGGTGCTCACCCAGGCATTAACACACCTTTTTCTATCTACCACTGTGTTTTATGAACCCTTCCTCATTCCTTGGCAGCCCTGGAATGATGTCTTTTGACGACCTATATTTTTAATATTGTGCGCTCTTTCTCTTGTAGAGCGACATCTAGAGGTCCAGAGGAAAGTAGCCTTCACTGCCCGCCGAAACGTCCTTGGACAAACATTCATCTTGCAGTCTGCCCTAAAGCATCAGGAAACCACTGTCAGACGTTGACCTGGGATTGGTCTCTACATACACACAGCAACCATACATTGGTCTTCTATGCAGCCAGGACATTACTTCTTTTGAACTGGCCCAGAGACCTTAGAAGTTAATTTTAGGTGACATGATTGTACACTTCACCTACCTGTTAACACCAGGTGAAGTTCCGTGGGTTGCTGATTTATTTTCCCCATGAACTCTGCATGGTACTGGGTACAAAGAAGTTTCTCCTGATGATCATGTTTTTATAACACAATTGTTGCTTTATATTTGATGTATTTGTATTGTTGTGTTAGATTTTGTTCACAAATGTTTTGTACACTTGTGGCTCATGCATTAAATTGGTTATGCTCTCTGCTATATTCATGATTGTATGAACTTTGGTTCCCCTATGGATTTTGGTTTTCCATAAAAAAAACACAACATTTCCTTAATAAATAACGGCCACTAAGTGAAGCAGTGGCCGGCTAGAGATGTATCCCTTGGTTGGTGCTCTTTATGCTAATATAGTTCACCATGGGTAATTAATTTGAACATCCAGGGCGATTAAAGGGTTCCACGTTATTGTTTCCTCTGAGGCTATTTTGATAAATACCTCTCCCTCGCTTCCATGAAGTCGCACCAGAATTAGAAGTGTGCCTCTAAAATTTTACGGGAAGGCCTGACCCTACTTGTTTACCAGTTGTTGATGCCCTTTTGGGCCTTCCTGTTGAATAGGGTTACCCTTATGTTTACTACTGTCTGTTGCTATGCTAGCAGTCAATCACTGTATTTCACTGTTCTCGCATACACGCCTGCAAATGGAGGCTTGATTTCTACAGACTCATCATTGCAGTTTTCAGATGATTGTAAGGGAGCTGGGAGCATAGCTGCAGCGTTCCTAACAGTTTTGGGCACTGTAGGAATAGTTAGAGTGTGCACATATTGGGCCTCATTCCGAGTATGGCGGTAAGGGATAGCGGCCACCGGTAACGAGACCGGTGGCGGTAATCCCTTACCGCCATACTCCGAGTTCCCTTTGCGCCCTCGCCCTTAACGCCTGCTTTGAGCAGGTGTTAAAGTCGAGGGCGCAAGGGGGCCTCCAAGCCAATAACGGTGACCGTAATGAACGGTCACCGTTATTTGCATCTTCCCCATTCCCATTGAGCCCTATGGGGGCTCATTTGGGAATGGGGAAGAGCCTTGGTGAATGGGGAATTACCGCCCCGCCAACCTTGGAATGGGGCGGTAATTCCGCCATCCAACAAGGCGCTGCCGGTCCGGGTACGGCATCAACCAAGGCGTTAATAGCGCCATTGGTTAGCGCCGTACTCGGAATGAGGCCCATTTTCTCAACCATGCTAACCATTGAATCTAATCGTTGGTTATGGCGTGTTAAAATGGGTCACCACAAGATGGAGGTCAAGGGCAAAAAAGGGCACCTACATGGTTTCATGGAAGCTACACTATTAGGCACATTACATTGTCTGCTGCACAAAGCATATATGTACACCACAGGGAATCGGCTAGTGTGCTGCAACCTCATGTACTTTCTCCCAGAGATGGGACTTGCTGTCAAACCCTTCCATACACATGGTGGCCTGCTGGAAAATTGCATTTGGTGGCTTCTCAACTGGACTTTGTATGGTGGAAGGTCAACCAATATCTAGTGACAGCCATGAAGCCTATGACTTGAGCAGCGGTTCACATTCCATTTGCAGGGGGTCTTTCTTCCCCTCAGAATGTTCCAATGTCATTACCACAATTTCTAGAATATGCTTTTAGAGGAGTTGGACTGCCGTGCCTGTGTTGTAGTGCAGAACATTCCAGTGGGAAGAAACAAGGCCAAGGAGCCACTTGAAGCCTCAGTTTTCCACAAAGGAGTAGGGAAGCACATGTATTGTCACATTTTCAGCAGGGTTGTCATTGAAGAGATACATGTGTTCATGTTTATTTGTGATATTCCCGAACATGCTCGAAAGGCTACAATATAGATTCTTGGGGCCTTTTAGCCATGGTCTTCAGCCATAGCCACTGTACAGTTGCACCAATAGGTTTCTTCAGGCCCTGTAGCCATAGCCACTGTACACGTTACATCAATAATTCTTTCCAATAGACCCATTGTGTAATTCCTAGAAGATATGCTATGATATGATAGTTTATTTATATAGCGCCTATACAAAATGTGTTTCAAAGCGCTTCAAGGCAAGGGAGGGAACAAGGGGAAATACAATGACATTTTTACAGGCCATGAACAGTAAGGATGTGAAATTAACTATCGTACTTGGCCTGACGACATTTCAGTGCAGTAGCTAAGACATAGATAAGGAAGGGACGGGGGAGAGTCGGAAGGAAATGGAAACAGACAGGTGACTACCGTACTAGGCTTGACGAAATTTCTGGTAGAAAACAAAATCGAGAAAGAGAGGTGCAGAATGGGAGGGGAGGAACAAAACAAGCGACAATTTTACTAGGCGTGATGACATTTCAGGTGCTGGGGGGTGGAACAACCAAGGGGAGGGGGTAGGTGACAGACGAGGTTGCTATCATACTAGGTCCATGGACAATTAGAGTAAGTGCAAAGAAGAAAGTAAGGGGAGGAGATATGAAAAGGGAGAAAGGGAGAGGAGGAGAGAACAGAGAGTATGCAGTCAAAAAGAGTGGAGAAGCAAGAGGGGAGAGCGAATACAATTGCAGAAGTCAGTAGTAACACATAATGTTGCAAGCCTGGATACAAGATGAAGATGGGAACAGCATGATTCAGGGCCACCAGGAGAAAGGGTGATTGACCATGAATCAATGAAGTCCATAAAAGTCAAATACAGCATTGGCCACAAGACGGTGATTGTGAAATCAGAATGTATGAGGACAGGCTCCTGCAGAAGTAGGCTGGAGGGGTGTAAGTTAGAAGAATCAAGCAAAACAGCCAACAACTGTATGCCAGAAGGAGCAGGCACAAGGGAAGATCCCAGGGGGAACAGAGGCAAGGGGATGGCCTGTTGGGACAGATGGTGCATGTTTACCTGCTCTCTGAGCAGAGGTGTTGGCCCTTGGTCCTCCTTGCCTGAACAGGTCCAAACAGGAATTGCCCTTTTCTTTGTCTGCCCTTGGCTTCAGACGCTCGGGCGAGATGCACCCTTGATCTAAGCGTTAAGAGCAGGAAGGAAGAGGCAGTGCTAGGAAGGTGGGTGGTGCTTAGACCAGGTGACCTAGATCCACTTGCACCTGCTCCCCATCTGCAAAGGAAAGCGGCTGGAGGTCTACTTAAGTAGGGAAAAAGAGCAGCAACCAGGAAGGCACCGGGTGGGCGGGGCTTAGGCCAGGTAACCAAGATCCACTTGCACCTGCACCCCAGATTTGTCCTTTGAACATGTAAATATTTTCCACTCCTTATTCTAGTGATAATTTCGCCAAAATAATTTCCGATTCCCAGGGTAGTGGTGTGCCGGTTCCTGTAAAATAAAGGTATACAATGGAGAAGTCATTCCTGTCCTCATAGGCACTTACTATGTGCCCCCTTCATTTTTTCTTGGTGCCCCAACTCCTCTCAATGTCTTTTTCCCCTGCCTGGCCATTTCACATTACTCACAACACCCTTCTGTTCATGTGACGCAGTTTGTTTTCCGATTGCGTCTTGCGACATTGCCACAGTAATCACACACATTTTCCCTGGTAATCCCCCAATTACCTAAAAATCTTCTACACATAACTGACTCCACAGCCCACCCCAAACTCCACAACTTCACATGTAGTTCGCATTCCTCCTCCCCATCTCTAGCCAGATGTGATTGCATTCTTTCCCATTCCTCCAAATTGCATTTTCAGCATGTTAGGGAGAATTCTCAGAAATGTGCTAATTCCCTCTACCTTAGAGACCCTCAATAACTTTGCTGGATTTTGAGGACTTGGTGTTTTTGTACCTGGAGAGAGTGGGACACTTTTCCTCCCTCTCTCATATATTTTAATGTGATTTTGTACACTGTGTATCTTTTGGTTGTGGAGTCTGACAAACTCCATTGGCATCATGTTTTACATTGTGTCACATAGCACCTTCAGTGCAGTGACACAGGAAAGTCTTTCAGATTTCCCAAAGGTTTAAATACCGTTTCCCAGAGCAGTAAAGTGAAATTGACATGTGTATCTTTCTAGACCCAGCAAATACTATCTTACAATAGGGTGCTGGAGGGGTTACTTCGTATCCCCTTTGTCTAGCTTCTCATGTAACATTTGTATGTTACCCTTTCCTCACTGAATGGCTGGTGGCAGGGGTTTAGTTTTTCCTACTATTATGGGATTTTACCACGGGCTGCGTTTGCAGACACAGTAAAGCACCCATGGGTGCCATTTTAGTCAAAATGGCCCAGCCTTCTTTTTTCAACATTTCTTTGTGGAAAGGTCCTTCTTGAGATGAACTCTGCAAGACAAACCATGTTTGGTCCCTTTGTTCACTTTGCCTTTGGCGGGATTCAGGAGTGAAGCCTGCTTCTGGCTCGGACGTATCTGGTGGGGGCAGGAAGTGAGGGAGGTGCCTGATTCTCCCTACTTTGATTGCTTCTATTCCACAAATGCATTTTAAACATTGGAAAAGACGTTCTACTTACCTGCAAGAAGAGCTTCAGTTCACCTTGACTTTTTGCTAACTTAACATTGGCTGGCCTGGCTCCCTGAATGACTCTTCTCTCTTCTGCTTATGTGTTGTGCCTTCCTTCCAGGAAAGGGTTAACTAACTTTGCACTGGGGGGGGTGTTTTGAAAGAACTTACCTACTTAAGAATAACCGTATGTATACTTGTTTTATTCTGAACTCTCTGCTCTTTAACACTACTCCCAAGAATATTCTAAATGCAATAGTTATATATTAATGTCAACAGCACCCTAGCTATTGAAATCACACCTGATGGTGTAGGTAGTGCCAGTGTGTCATCCCAAATGGGTATTTGCTGATTTATATAACTAAGAGTGTGTATTTTTTAAGTATATTTCTGTGTTTGTTTCTATTGCTCCCTTCTGAAGAAGGCTTACTATAACTGACAGGCAAATAAATTAATAATTGCTTACTCCTTGTGTGTAAGAGTTTATTTGAATGTGTCACTGTGAATCTCTGTGTAACAACCCTACAGCTCACATTGACCCCTCTTGAGATAAGCCTGGCTACTCGTCCACACTACCAACCTGTGTAGTACAGACTTATACCATATGTTGGGTTCCTATTGCCAGGAGGTTAGGGTGGTTGTAGTGCACCCAAAGGGTACTGCATACAATTGTGCCTAACACAGCACTTGGAATCGCTTGGATAGAGCAAAACAAAAATGTCAGCTTTTCATTTCTGAAAAAAGCCTCTCAAGCTCTCAGTTGAAAAGCACTGTGGGAGAAATATAAAGGTTTTTGGGAGCAGGGAGGACCTTCTTCTCAGTCAAATATTTCCAAAACTGCTGTAAACATTTTATCCAAAATAGCAACAGAAATTACTGTGTTGCTTTGTGCCCAGGTTTCTTATTTGCTACAAATCCAACCAGCATTTCGCACACTATGACTGTTGAAAAATATGTTTTTCTATCTATGGGAAAATTAATGGGACTATGCCAGCATTTTTTGCTTTCTTAATAGCATTGTCATCTTTTAACAAATAGTTCTCAATACTCAAAGAGCTTGTGACCAACCTTTGGAAATCCAAATCCACCCACAGGGTCAAAAGTTATTATCCATAAAATCTTGGGAAAGGTCTATGTAAACAGAACTCACCTTAACTATAATGTATTGATATTTGTGAAAATTCGAATTCCTTAATCAGGCAGGTTGCATTTCCTTTCTCTGGCCATGCTACCTGTGTAGATATAGAATACGTGAGTCTCTTCCCCTGCATTGAAAATTAGGGGACCACCTTTAACTTCTTGATTTATTAATTTAAATAAGACATCATTATTAGATCAAAAGTTTCTAGTCACTGATTGTGGAGTAGGTATTTCGTGCTGGAGGGCTTTATTTCAGGGTAATTTCTCTGTAAAATTAACCAATTATTAAAAAGCTAATAAATTCCACAGACATAAGTAATTTAATAATCTTAAAATCCTAGACTGCGTTAAAATGTTTGCCTTTCTCTTTCAGGAAAACATGCCAAGACAATGTTCCATCAGTGCTGGGCAGTTCTCACCGGATCTCCCTACCAATGGGTATGCAGTAGGAAATCAAATTCTAAACCTTCTGGAAAAGACTAAAACGCTCTACTCCAAATAATCTTTCCCACCAAATCGACCTTCTCCTAACCGTGACAGCAAAGCTGGTGATTTCCTTTCTGGGCTACTGCCTTCTCCCTGCTCTAGCCTGGTACGGCTCATGACTTATCATATTAATGGTCACACTTATTTACTTTACTTTAATAATTTATACTGCTCTATCCATGGACCCGGAGGCTTAAGGGCGCCAAAAGGACCTGCACACAAAAAACATAAAAAACATCAAGAGTGGCATAGGCAACTAAAAGACTGAGATGCTAAAAGAATTAATTAAAAAGCCATGTCTTGAGTTTCCTGTTAAAAACATCAATGGATTTCATTCCCCTAAGCTCAGGGGGTAGTACCTTCCAAATTCTGGGAGAAACATGCAAAAAGGCTGTTTTACTGGCCTTGGCCATGTTGAATTTCGGAATATGTATCAAATCGGTATTATTAGACCATAGGCACCTGAGATGGCCCTTTTCACTAATCAGGGCCTGAAGATACTCCGGCATCTTACCCTGCCGACATTTACTTACAACAAGAGCAAGGCAATATAGGAGTCTGGATTCCACCGGTAGCCAGTGAAGGTTACGGCAAGCCTCTATAATGTGATCTCTGCGAGCAGTGCTTGTAACCACTGTCACTTCACTGTTCTGCACAACCTGCAGTCTCTTGCATTCTCCTTTATTAATACCTATCAGTAAGCTACTACAGTAATCTATTTTAGTGCCCACTATTGCTCTAGCAATGGTCTCAGCGTTCTTTTGAGTAATGAAAGGGTGCAGGTGTGCCAGAACTTTTAAATAGTATGCAGACGAAGACACAATGGAACTGACATGCTCTTTCATATTAAGGTGTTGGTCGAGCATGACACCCAGTGTTTTAACCTTTTTTCATGTAGTGATTTTAGCTTCCTTTAGGCTAAACCCCTCATAGGCTGGACATAATTTTTTTAACAAGCTTTGAGAGCCCACAACCATGAGTTCTCTCTTGTCTGTATTTAGAGTGAAGTTATTCTGGACCATCCAGTTTTCAACAATGGAGTATACTTTATTAAGATAGCATTTGTCCTTCTCAAAGTTACCGGACAATGGTATCAGACACTATGTAAAAAGGAGCTGCTATCAAAGCTTCTTCAGAGTCATTCAAGTCACTCAGTATTGCATAGGGAAAATGTATGCATTCTGATAGTACTGGTTCAGAAATATTAGTTATTGCACCCTTTATCAATAAATCCCTGGACAGTGTCCAATGCTATGCATTTACAATATAATGATAGGCTTTACCAAGCCACCATAGCATGCAATGATATAATGCCCAGTTCCATTATTCTTACTTGTATAGGGACAGATTTTGGCAGACTCAGGACCCATTTCCAAAACAGACCTTCAAGCACTGCCCATGTAGTTGCCGGTAGTAAGAAGAAGGCTTCCGCAACGTAAGTTAAGATGGGCGTCACCTTCAAGCGATATAATGAGACAACTCGCGGAAGTGAGAATTTCCCATATTTTTTTAGGATTTTCCATCCTTGAGCCGCCAGGGTTTTGGCTTTGCTCTGCTAATCTCCTTCCCTAAGTGCATCCCTGATGCTGTTGTTCAATTGCATTCCTAAATATACAAAAGTGTTTACATTGGTTAGTTTCTCGCTGTTCAAATACCATGAATGCTTGCATCTTCCTTTGTTGTTTGCCAATTGCACAATAAGGATTTTGGATTTTCCAACATTTACCTTTAGTCCAATCTCTCCAATGTAGGCTTGTAACGCATTTAACTGCCTTTGCAGCCCAATTGGTGTTTGGTCGATCAGGACTAGGTCATCGGCACATAACAATCTACTCCAGGGTTTGCAATCTAGAGTAGGAGGGAAGATTCTCACAGTCTTCATATTTTTGCTTAAGTCTGAGATTAATAGGTTGAAAAGTTGAGGCGCAAGTGGGCATCCCAGTTTGACGCCCTTCTCAGTTCTGAAAGATTCGGTGAGCATCCCCTTCCCATCTAATCGCACTTTTAAAGATGTATCCGAGTTTAATTCAACGATTACCTCCAAGATGTTACTCAGGCCATCCCAAGAACTTAGCTTTGGCCACAGTTGGGTTCTGTCTATGGTGTCTAAGGCTTGAGCCAGGTCTATAAATACTAAATAAATGTTCTTATTGTTTCCAATGACCCTCAATTTCAATATGTTAATTAGAAAAGAAATGTAATACTGTTCCAACATCTTTGACTAAAGCCCGACCGCATCAAGTCATAATTTTTTGGATTTAGTAGCCCAGTCTGCTAGCTCCTTCAGCAATAGACCCGTAAAGATCTTACCGGATGCATCAAGAAGGGTGAGAGGCCTGCAGTTTTTAGGTTCAGACTTATTGCCCTTCTTGAAGATTGGAACAACAACAGATGTTCTCCATGAATGCGGGACCCTCCTGACCCTTTTTACAAAATGAAACAATGTCAAAGGGAAGGAAGCTCATAGTTCAGTGTTCTCCTTCAGCATGTGATTTGTCATCCCATCAGGCCAAGGAGCACTAGAGTTGCTGGCTTGTATGATTAGCTCAACAATGTCCTCTTTTTCAGGGAACTCCCAATTCATGTTAGAACACTTATTCTCTCTCATCTCTGAGTCACCATTATTTGCAAAGAGAGAGGAGAAGTGCTCCACCCATCGATCTGATGGAATAGTATTTGTTGTCTGTGCCGCCTGGGGAGCATTGAGAGAATTAATGAACTGCCAGATTTCTCTCCTGTTTTTTTATTCACTCTTTTGAAGCATCAGCTACATGTCCTACTGGAAAGTCAAATACTCTCTAGATCTAATCCAATTTCGATATCGCTGTTTCAATGTTTTCATGTCAGCCAATACATCTCCCTTGTAGTTTGATTTCAATTTTTTCAAGTTAGCCTTCAGATTTGTCTTTGTGTTCATCACTTGTACATCATATACATATAAGTGTGAGAATGCATTTTTTAACCCCACTTTTTGAGTCTCCATGAAATCTACCTAAAGGCCAGTTTAATCCAGAAATTAATGAACTTAATCATCTCGTAAACTGATTGTCTGGCCAGCAAAGTTCTTATTTAGCCACATAGTTTGTGATGAGTTCATAATCAGCCTATGTCTGCTCAATGACACCTGCCCAGGCCCGAAGTATATCTCATTTGTCTCTCTCCCCCACTGATTACAAGATAATTTCAAGATTTTATGGTCAATGTGGGTTGTTTACAAACTTTGGAGGGCTACCATTTCTGGTAGCACGTTTTCTGATACAAAGATGTCATCTAGCAAATGTTTATCCGTGCCTCATTTCCATGTCGCTTTAGAATTTATGTCTCCTTTTGTCTGCCCATTTAGCAGATGTATGTTCCTTGAAGTTAGTTCTTTTTGCCAAACAAGCCCTCTCTTTTCCGCATTTGTAAAAGATAACCTGGGGTCATCCATCAGTGTGTTATTATAATCATAACAGTGAATATTCAAATCTCTGCATAGGATAATTCTTCAATCTGACCACGTTTCAAGAAACCTGTCTATGAAACCCATTACTATCGATTGGACGTTATGAACTTCTTTTACATCATATCTCCAATAAAGGTTAAAGAGGATGACCCAATGGTAGATGTCAGGTCTCAATCCTTTAATCCGTAATATTAAAATGTGAATGTAAGGGTTGGGGTTAGTTGTTGTCATCACACTCAGACATCTTCCATTTTTAATAGAAGTTAGCAAAACTGACCTGGGTCTGCCCTTCAGGCCTTGTAGGGATTGATGTAAGGAAATAACAACTTGATCAAGTATAGGAATTTTTGTCAGTCAAGTCTCTTCGAGACATACATGTCAAACAGGATCCATTCCAAGTCACCCTTCCCAAACAAGTGGCTAAACCCTCTCATGTTCCAACTCCCCAGGGAAAAATGGTTTGGCGTATATGAGTGACTTAGTTAGGCTCTTCTAGTTTTCATTGACAATACAACGGGAAGCCAGCTGCGTCTCTCTTGTTTTTTGTTGAAGGCTATTTCTTGTTTGAAACAGCTTCTTCTCATGTTCTTTGGTTTACGGGCAGCTATAGTGTTTTGCATAGTTAATACAGTTTCTTCTTCTCTTTCATCATCAGACCCCAATAAGCAGCTTCTTCTTTGTGCCTGGCAAACATTATGAAGGTCTTCCGAGTAATCTGGCATTACAGCCAGGTGAAATACCAATGGTAATACGTTGTTAGCCTCTTGTAAACGTAAATGTTTAACCAGTTTTGATGTAACATGAATAGCCACCATGTCTAATCAATCTTCTTCAAAAAAATGTGATTGTTTGACGCTCGTTTGAGGAGATTAGGCAAGATTGGCTATATGATGAAGAAGCCTAAGCACATTCATGCTCTTGAAGAATAGACCGTTGTCAATATACATAATTTGTTCCAATTGTAATCGGTTAATCTTTCTTGGAAGGGCCTTTCATCTGATTTTCATGTTGTTCCTTTTCGAATGGGTTTCCTTCATGGTGGCCTTGGATTTTTGATTATCTCCACTTCGTTGTGGGCCTGTCATTTTTCATCCAAAGTCTGGAATGGATAAGTATCTGAGTCGGTTCGGCGAGGTACAGTTAGTTTGAAAATTCCTCTTTTTGGGAACTGAATGTGATACCCTTTTAGCTAAATCCTTAATCTACAGACGGAAATCAAAGATTTTTCTAAGCACCTCACACCTTTCGTACACAATCATGCCTACTGTTCAAATTTAAGGCATGTGATTGATCATTCGATTCCCTGAAGGCGCTTCTCTTATTTGACCTGAAAATATGCCATTTATGCTCCAAAGTGAAGCTTGACGGAGTCAAAAATGAAGATTGGCATTCCAGGTCTTGCTCTTCATAGTTAGACAGGGTAACATTGAAAGACACATTTTTATTAATTGCTTTCTACTCCTTTCTCTTCTGGATGAAAGGGTCGGTCTTACAAACTAATTTGCTTCTTTGTGCCCCAGTCTCTGCTATCATTCCAACAGTTTCACTTGTCTTTGAGAACATACGTTCTGTGCAGTATTGTCAATTTTTGGTCAGACAGTTCATTAAAGTTCACCCAACTGATGTTTCTGTATGAGTGTTAGTGTATGTTGACAAGTCCATTAGGTCCACATATAATGCGTTGGAGGATAAGAGCTGGAGTTGCTCCACTGTACAGGCAGACGGTTGTTCCATGATATGATATGATATGATATGATATGATATGGTATTTATAACGCGCCTATACACAAGTGTTTCAAGGCATGGCGAGGCAGGGGAGGGGGAATAACATGACAATGATCCTACTAGGCCAGGTATCATTCAGATCGTGCAAGTGCATGGGAAGGGGGAAGGGAAAGTGCAGTACAAGGTAATAGATAATAACAATAAGCAAAAGTAATGGCCAGAAGTGGCAAGTGCAGGGGTAAGTACAGACATCAGGTGTCAAGTGCTGGTAGGGGGACTGTAGGGCTACAGAAACAGTCCCCAAAGTGCGGGGGTTGCCATGCTGGTAGTGTAGATGTGTGAGACTGGCGGGGGAGAGACCTGGGCCCGAGATCAGACGGTGTAAAGGTAACAAGTGCAGTTGTGGTTACAGCCAGGAGGTCAGCAGGGGAGAGGAGGAGAAAAAGCAGAGGCAAAGAGAAAGGTTTTGAGGTGCTTCTGGAACCGGAGATGGTTCTCCTCAAGTTTAAGGGTGGCAGGGAGGCTTTTCCAGAGAGAGGCCCCAGCCGAAGAAAGAGATCTACCACCAACTCTTTGCTTGGGGAAGCGACTGAGCCAGAGGGAGTTGGAGGCGGATGAGCAGAGAGCTTGAGGAGGAAGATATTTAGGAAGAGAGAGTTGAAGGTATTGAGGCCTCGTGCCCCAGAAGGCCTTGTGGACAATGCATAGGGTTTTGAACTTAATCCTCGCAGCCACTGGGAGCCAGTGCAGAGATTTCAGTCCTGGGAAGATACGATCCCTGGGCTTGAGGCCAAGGACAAGTCTCGCAGTCCTGTTCTGGATGAGTTGCAAAGGGCAGAGAGTAGAGGCAGGCAGATTTAGGAAAAGGCTGTTGCAACAATCCAGCCTAGAGAGAACCAGAGCTCTGGAGACAGTGAGCTTCTGGAGGAAGGAGAGGAAAGGAAGAATACCTCTGTTGAGGTGCAGCTGGTAGAGTGACTTTGTAGAGACGTCAGAGATGTGAGGAGAGAAGGAGAGTGTGGAGTCGAAGAAGACCCAAGGTTTTTAGCCTTGCATGTGGGAGCAGGAAGAGGGCCAAGAGAGGCCGGTGTTAGGCAGAATTACATGCAGTACCCTTTGGGAACACTACACACAATTAAGAATACTGGTGTAAGCACAATCTCACCTTTGGTATAAGTCTGTACTACACAGTTTCTGTGGTAGCAGGGCTGAGCAGCCAGGCATATCTCAAGAGGGATGTGAGCAGTACAAGGTGATACACAAAGGACTTGCAATCACAGTGGTTCAAACAAACACTCCAGGTTTCTTGGTAAAACAATATTAATTTATTTACACAGTCTTATAGAAAACATTCCACTAGCAATAAGCAGCTCAATATCACACTATAATGCACTCCAGTACCCAACCAATCCGTTTCTGAACAAGTTAGGCTCCCCAGAAGTGAGAGAAAAATGGCATTTCAGTAACTTTAAAAGGGAGTAAAAGGCACAAGTTATAATAATGAAACAGAAATACTTTCTTAGGCAGGGCAAATAGTTTCAGTTCACTACAAGAGGCAGTTCAATTCAATAGGCCTGGGCCAAAGTCAATTGATCAGTGTCTGGTATAGGATAGCACAGTTCTGGTAGTAAACGGTTAAGTCTTTGCTAATTTTCTTACAAGTAGTTTGCACGAAAAAGTTTTATATGTCGGATTAGGAGCGAACAAGTCTCCAAAGTTGGGAAAGTTTCACAAACTTTTACTGCGGCAGTGAGGATTTCTCAACCGCTTTTGCACAGTACCTTGGTAATGAACAAAAGCTGTTGCTGAGGCAATTGTTCCTGGCAGTTCCTGCAGATCTCGCTGTTCTTGGGGCTCAGTCATGGGACAAGAGGGTGGATGTTGGGAGGTTCCTGCACTGCATGGGAATAGATCCACAAGCTTAGCAAAATGTCGGTTTAAGATGTGACTGCCTTAAAATCCACAAACTGGTATCCTTCTCACTGGCTATCTGTTTTTTTCAACAGAACTCTGAAGAGCATTCAACAAGTATGGAGATGGTTTCCAGGTGGCTTGTGAGTTGGTTGTTCCCACCAGCTCAAAGGAAGAAGTCATCCTTGAAGGGGCTTCTCTGTCGAGGGAGTTTCAGGCTATTCGGACCTGCAGCAGGGCTTCACCGGGCAAACCAACGGTCCAGGAGTTGCAGCAGTTGTCTTCCTTCAGCTCATCTTCGGTTCTTTCATTCCAGTGGTCGACTCTGCATTCCAAGTCCCAGAGACCTGCCTTTTAAACAGTTTTCTCCCATTCATTCCAGCCAACTCACCCAGCAGGGTGGCTGTCCTTGCCAGACAGTTAGCCAGCCAATCATGCCAGAGTGCATTTGGGTCTCCTAGGAGACTAAGCACAGGGAGTTTCAGGCATCTCCCTCACTTCCTGTCCACCCCAGACACTCAGACGCCAGAGGTGGTCATCAGCACTGAAGCCAGCCAAATGCAAATGAACAAACTGACCAAATCTGGTTTGGAATGCAGAGACAAACACTAGAAGGACCTTTCCAAAAAGAAATGGCGATAAAAGTTGATCAGAACCTGTTTTTACAGAAGGGGCTCTGATGCCATCTTGAAAAACATGGCTGCGGTGGATTTGAGTGCTACATGAGTGCTACATGAGTTTTCTAGGCATAGGGAATACTGGGTATTCCCTCCAGCACTTTGCTGTAAATCAGTGTGTGCTGGGTCTAGCAATTTAAAAAGATTAGCAAAGTCAATTTAACTTTACATTCACTGGGAGACGTAGTCAGTCTCAGAGAAGACATTTAAACCTTGGGAAGTCTGAAAGACCTCCCTGCCACTGCACTTAGGGTGCTGTGTGACACAAATAAAAAATATGATGTCTATGGAGTTGGTTAAAACTCTATAACTAAAAAAAATAAACACAGAGCTGGGGGTCTCTAAGGTAGAGAGGAATTAGCACATTTTGAGAATTCTCCCTAACAGCCGGCCAGAGAACTACAGGAAAGGAGGCAGTGGGTGTGCCTAAGTGGAGAATCTCAGTCTTACTGGCATTAAGGCAGAGGTCATTGGTGGCACACCACTCCTGGATAGCAGACAGACAGTCAGAGATGAGGGAGGGAGAAGAGGTGGCCGAAGGTAGCCTGAAAATGAGCTGGGTGTCATCCGCATAGCACTGGTAGTTGGGGCATGGAGCAGCAATGCAGTGGGAAAGGAGTGCCAGGTATTGGTTGAACAGCAAGGGAGAGGTTAGACCCCTGGGGGACACCACAGGTAGAGAAAAAGATAGCAGAGAGGAAGGACCCAACTTGGACCTGGGAAGGTAGGTTAGAGAGGAAAGAAGTCAGCCATGCCAGGGCCTGACCAGTGATACCCAGGTTATCACTGAGACAGATGAGCAGGATGGCATGGTTGACAGTGTCAAAGGCAGAAGAGAGATCAAGCAGAAATCAAGCAGGATGAGGACACAGGGGGTGTAAAATCAAAGTTGGAGAGCATGTCTTCACGGATGTTCAGGAGAGCAGTTTCCGTGCCTTTGGCAGCTCTGAAGCCAGACTCATGGTCATGAAGACAACCAACAGATTCAGTGTGGAGATTAAGCTGGAAGATGGCCAGTTTCTCCAGGAGCTTGCCCAGGAAGGGAGTGATGGAGATTGGGCGATAGTTAGCAAGGTAGGAGGGATCGGCAGAGGGTTTCTTAAGAAGAGGGTGCACAAGGGAGTGCTTCAGGAGGGATGGGAAGACTCCAGTGGTGAACAAGTTGTTGCAGAAGTCAGCCAGGGCAGTAGCCAGGGAGTAGATGTGGTCCTTGATGGTTTTGGAGGAACAGGGGTGAACCTGTTTTGACGAGACTTTCATAGATCAGAATTGTCTAGAAACCTTGTCTGAGGAGAACAGGGGAAAGGCGGAGAAGGAGAGAGGAGAGGTGGCTGCAGAAGGGCCAGAGGAAGAGCAGGGAGTAAAGGGAGGGAGGGGAGAGGAGGAGAGTGAGGACAGGATGTCCAGAGTTTTGGAGATTAATTGAGAAGCCAGTACTGTACAGAGGGTCTGAGAAGAGGCAGGATTGGCCAGTTCTTTGCAAATTTTAAAGAGTTCAGCCGAGTTGTTAGATGCCACAGAGACACGGGCTTGGATATGAGCTCTCTTCTTGGTGAGGACAGAGAGCCGGTATTGCCTTTGGAGCAGGCGGCAGGCCAGTTTGTTAGAGGATGCACATGAAGCACGCCCTTTCCTCTTGGCCACCCTGCTGTTGTGTTTGAGGGTGATGAGGTCTGAGTCATACCATGAGTTGCACTTGGCTTTGGGCTTCAGGCGGATTCTCATGACAGGGTAAGGATATCAAGAGTATCAGATATAGCAGAGTGGAGCATGGAAAGTGCTGTGTGAGGGTTTGAGTCAGGGGGAGGGAGGGCTAGTAGGTGTTGGCAAAATCCTCAACTGGCACATGCTTCATGGGTCGGATGACCGAGAAGGTGGGTGGCAGTGATGGAAGTGGCTTGGCCTGCAGGGTAGGGTGGGTGAGATGGGAGGAGAGGAGAAAGTGGTCACTCCAGGAGAGAGGAGTAGAGGGAGGGACAGAAAGGGGAAGGTCTGAGGAGATCTGAACATCCAGAGTGTGCCCTGCAGAGTGAGTCGGCCAGAGGGGAGAATGGAGGGTGAGAGAGAGGCGCAAAGGTCACAAAAGAGTCCGGAGGGAGGACAAGAGGCATTCAGGTGGATTTTGAAGTCTCCAAGTAGGAGGAGTGGAGTAGTCGACGCCAGGAGTGTAGAGAAGAGGGCCACCCACTCAGAAGAAGGAGGCGATCTTACCAGGTGCCCGATGGATAGCAGCCACAGTAAGGGAATGGCAAGGGGAGAGAGAGAGCCTACAGACCATGTATTCAAAAGATGGGTAGGCCTGCGTAGGAATGACAGTGGCAGGAATCCACTCGGGGAAGATCAGGGCTACACTCCCACCGGGTGATTGGACCTGGCGAGGAGAGGATCTTGTAGCCATCAGGGAAGAGCCTGTCAAAGCTTGTGACAGAGGTGGCTGTGAACCATGTCTCGGTGAGACCGAGGACATTGAGGTCAGGTTCTTCCTGAAGGCGGCAGATGTTGGAGGAGTGTTTGACAGCTGAGCGAGAGTTAGAGTGGGGCAATGTGGAGAAGGTTGCCGTCCTTGAAGGACTTCCGGGGAGGGGTACAGATTAGAGGTACGCCCTGCAGAGGTGTAGAGGGAGCCCGAGAGGGGGCAAAGAGGGAAGGAGAAGGCAAGGTAGCCAAGGAGGAGGCAGCAGGGGAGGCAAGGAAGCCGCGGAGAGGGGAGAGGTGACAGCAGGAGAAGAAAGGAAATTGATGAGGTGTGGGAAGCGTCTATCAAAGAGGTGAAGATTGGCCTGAGGGCCTTGGTCCAGGACGGTCCCATTCAAGTAAACATTAATGATAACCTTAGAGGAAAGGAAGGAGGCCAGGAGGGCAGGAGGGCATCCCACTGGATGCCACTATTAATGGGAGAAGAAGAGAAAGGAGCACAGAGACCTTGTGTATGGTCGAAAGTTCTGGCAAAGGAATGACGAAGAGGATGTCGGTGAGAGTTTCTATGCATACATCACAAGTTTCTTTAGTTGCGCTACTTTTCGGCTTTTGTCTTTTATCTGTGTTTTCTGGCACAGTCAGATTGCGTATAAACTGTCCTGAATTATTTATATTCGTCATGCTTGTCAATTTTTGTTTTTTAGGTTTCTTTTGTGGTAAGTGCTTTCCTACGTTTGGATGTTTGGAGGTTAAGCCTGGCAGTACTGGGTGATCCAGCTTTTTCCCTCCTTTTTTT
The DNA here is from genome assembly GCF_040938575.1 of Ambystoma mexicanum. NCBI lineage: Eukaryota > Metazoa > Chordata > Amphibia > Caudata > Ambystomatidae > Ambystoma > Ambystoma mexicanum. Next base: position 169,382,344 of record NC_090935.1, read on the forward strand.
TAACTTTGAAAAGATTGAATATTCCCTCAACTTCCCTTCTACCAAGTTCCTCTGTTCTATTGTGTGTTGCTCTTCAAACGCCTCCAAAATACTGTTGTTCTTGTAGTTCCCCACTACAGTGATAGTTGTACTATCGGTTACTATTTCCGAAGGTCTCAAATTGATTGTGCTCTTCCCTCTATCTCGATGTGTCCCAGGTGATGCCAATGTTACTTTATCTTTATGGCCGGTTGCAATTTGTACCTCTGGTTCATAAGTACCCTCCTCTCTTTGAATCAGCATGCTTTATTTACCAATCATAGGTTGGACAATCAGAGCCTGTTTGTCAACCGAGACTTGACTCTTCAGTTAATTTGGGTCCGTCCCATTTTGGTTAAGTAGTGATCTATTGGACCTTTGAAGTCTCCTTTCCTGCTTGTCTTGGATAGTTGAATCCAAGATACTCCAAAGAATATTCGTGGTTTTGGCAGAGCTTTCATCCATGTTTTCCTGCACTGCAGTTACAGATCTCTCCACGAAGAGTATCTTCATGTGCATCATGGCTAGCAGCGTTTTGTGATCTTTGAGTTGTTTGTACAAAGTCTCATTCGATTTTGTAAAAGGCACCATTGTAATCGTTAATGCTGCCAAATTATTGGTGTCTATCCATGTGCGTTTAGGATTGGGTTCTTGATTTTTCATGGCTTGAGCTGCAAAAGCCGTACAATAATCACCGGCCATTTGATAGGCTTTATTGAATTTAATTACATCTGTAGACACCTCAAGGTATGATGGTGTAAAGTCCTCTAGTGACAATCTTGGTCTTTTAATTATTTCGTTTGGTTGCTGACCTTGAGGCCACATTCACCCCCATGCGGCCCTTAATTGTGGGAACTGGTCCCTCAACTTTTTCGGTTCTGTCTGTTCTTTCACCAAAAATGGTGCAGGAGAAATTTAAAGAAGTGGCTCACACGGCAGATCCAAAAGGGTCTCCAGTCCCCCCTGGTTAATTGCAATCATTTTGTTATTTACAGTGGTTGCTGTGTTCTTGTTTGATTCTGTCATGGGTGGAATCGCCAAATCCTGGTTGATGAGGCGAATGATCGTCTGTTCATCCTTGCCACCATCACCGTGATTCTCATCAGATCGGGAATCTACATTGCTCCTTTCTGTTGGACTATGGAGCAAGGTACGTGAGCCGAACGTGTGGTTTTCGAAAGAGCTCATGTTTTTCAACATGTCTTCATCGTCTACCTTCGCACGGTTCTCACATGTCACATCTTGTTTGGTTGTTAATGTGGATGTTAGTCCCAAATCCCAAAGTCAACGGCTTCCAAGAAACCTTAGATTTCAAAACATTTCCTAGTTCCGGCAAACATTTTAGAAGCGGTTTGCTCATTATGTCTGGAGCCTCCCAATATTTATTTGACTCTTTAGGAGACAACTCTCCTGTCCCAGTTTTGGTTAGCCTTATCACTTAAGACATTAGCAGTGTATTTTTTTTCCGTTTGTGAGACCTTCGATGTACCTTGATCAAGTTCAGGATCTAGAAGTTCAGTCCTCTATAGGTGGGCAGTAGGTAGGGGCTGTAGATGCAGTGATTTTCATCAAGATGTTAAAGGGGCGTTGTGGATGGGGGGTTCCAAACAAACGTTCATAAGTTTGCTTCGCTCATCGTTAGCCTCTAGTTGAACATTCATTTCTCTCCCTCCCTCCGTGTAAGCATCAGCAGTTGAATGTTGTTTATAGCCCAAGTTTACCCACTCACCATTGTTCAGTTGTTCCGCTGGTCTCCTTTCCACACTTTGGCCCTCATTACAAGTCAGGCGTTAAGGGTTTAACGGCGCTGTCGGCGCTGTTAACCCTTAACGCCTGATTCACACTTTAACGCCTGCTTTTTGCAGGTGTTAAAGTCCAAGGCGCTAAGCGACCTTGGTGCTAATTACGGCACCGTAATTTACGGTGCCGTAATTAGCGCCTTCCCCATCCCCATTATGCCCTATGGGGCAAAAATGGGAATGGGGAAGGGCAAATGGTGAATGGGGAATTACCGCCCCACTCACCTTGGAATGGGGCGGTAATTCCGCCATCCACCATGGCGGAATCCGGCATGGACCATGGTGCTAATAGCACCATGGTCCACCGCCTGACTTGTAATGAGGGCCTTTATATCTCCATGCAAACGTCTTTTAATGAATGGATGGAATTCAACTCAAGAGCAGAGATGTTAAAAGATGGCCATGAACCTAATTTCAGGAGTGAGACCCTCAGGCCACACAGTTAGGGCATGTGCCTGACCCCTGTAGTTAATAACACATACAATATAGCATTACACATTCTATGGCATTCACATGAATGATGTCCTGAACACCATATAGCTTGTTCAGCCATGTCTGTACTTTCTGGGCACAGTAACAATAAAATCATCACATGTTATGCATTGATTGTGGGCATCGGTCTGTTTCTGAGATTACTAGTGACATGGCGCAACTGGCTACTGCAAGTTCAGGGGACAGTCCCTTAACCTATGTTGAGGCTGGCAGACGGGAGTATGTCAACCCAACTTTCGTGGTGCTAGAACCAAACTATTCTATGACAGATGGTAACATATACAATTCCCCCAAAACGTGCACTGCAGTATCTAATTGCTTTCAAGATGTCTACTTCCTTATTGGGAAGTGACCAGTGTGAGTGACTCTGTGGTGTGCGGTGTCCGAGTTCACCTTCTACTCAACCATGCTGAAAAAAAACAACAAAAAAACATCCCTGGCAAGAAATTGCAACCTATTCGGTCCGCGTGGATCATAATGGGACAGTTACAGGATAACATTCCTACAATACAGTACATGTTGGAGTCCTGGTTGTGTGTTATATATACCTGACTGTGCCACCTCCCGTATTAATTGCTAGTGAATGTGGGAGTGTTGTTCTGCTCCCTTTTATCATATCCCAAACAGTGTAACATAGCAAAAGTGACCTTTTTCGAAAAGAATATCCGTTTGAAAAATGGTTCTTAAAATTAATTTATTTTAGAAAGAATCTGTTTCTTGAAAACATAAAATTCAGCTTAAAATGAATGTGTATTGCCTACACACATTTGTGTATGTGAGCACTAACAATGCATTAGGCCATATGATACCCTCTCTTAGTTTAGGATGAGACACGGCCAGAGAACAAGGGAAGTGCCTGAAACTGCCAAAAATAAATGGCGGCATAAAGGTGAAGAAAGTGGAAGCTACATGGAGTAGGAATATAGGGGGTAATATTTTCAGGCGGAAACAAGGTCCCAGACAGAGGAATGTTGAAGCCAATTATGCCGGAGCGCAGTGATCAAATAGATCACTTTCCCCACCCCGCATTACCCTACCCGACCCCCCCATCCTACTAACCTTTACGGCGGCACGCTTCTGTGTGTGCCACCAACTCCATGCTATCCCTGTGGTGTTGGTTCCTTCCACTTAAATGGGTCAGAGCTGACGCTGCAAAGTGCTTTATTATTATTATTAATTTTTTACTTTCTTGTCCCCGCTTAACACAACGGTAAGCGGGGGAGAGCCCCGCAATCTCCGACTCCCGTTACTGCCCCCAAGGAGAGCGGGGGACACCCTCACAATCCCTGCTCTACTTGGGCATAGTAATGGGAGTCGGTAAATGGAAATGTACCAAAGTCGCTGTAACTGCATAGACGCAGTTACGATGTCGACATTCTGGTGCATTTCCAGACAATGGGCCTCATTACGAGGTAGGAGGTAAGGGATTACCGGCACCGGTAAGGTGCCAGTGCCGGTAATCCCTTACCTCCATATTCCGAGGTCCCTTAGCGAGTCCCTTGCTTAATGCCTGATCTGACCAGGTGTTAAGGACAGGACCCGCTAAGGGACTTCAGAGCTAATAACGGTACCACAAATTGTGGTACCATTATTAGCTACTTCCCCATTCCCATTGAACCCTATGGGGGCTCAAATGGGAATGGGGAATGGTTCTCTGAATGGGGTTTTACCGGGTACTCCAAGGTTGTAATGAGCCGGTAAGTACCCATTCTGAGAACCCGGAACCGTTATGCGGTAAGGGGTAGCCATGGTTCTAATAGCACCATGGCTACCTCCTGGTGTGTTGTCTAAAGAAAGAGAAGGGTTACATGGTGAGAGAATGAGGAGGACACGAAGAAGAGCAGGAATAAAGGTTAAATGGGATCAGGTGAAGTAAGGAGCTAGGACCTGAGGACGACCTAGGAAAAGGCTTAACATCATGCCAGAAATAGCCTGGACCAGGTAAAAGTAGAGACAGGATTGTCAAAATCAAAGAGAGGACATAAGCGGGGGTCTCTTGAAATGAAACCAATAGATAAACGTGAAATATGAATAAAAAGTTGATTTTCAAGCAACAAAATATTTTAACACGAGAAGTTATTACCTGACGTTCTGAACACGTGTTGCAAAGAAACCCCCCAGCTTTGGGATTCATTTAAAGCAAACATTCCATAATGAATGTATGTTTGTGTCAAGGTCTGTATACATGGAAAATACCGACAACAAAGGCCATTTACAAATAACATAATGATCAACAAAGTGAAAAATGTGCATTTTCTCATGTGGCTTAACACAAGGCAATGGTTTTTAATATTGGGCCTCATTACAGGTCAGGCGGTCCAGAATTAACAGTGGCGGTAAACCCGCCGCCACTGTTAATTCCGGACCGCCCGATCCCGAGTCCTGCAGGCGGGAGGTGATGTTCCCGCCAGGTCTGACCTGGCGGGTTTAACACCGCCCGCCTGCAGGAGGACGTGGAAACACCGGCACCATCACAAGATGGTGCCGGTGTTTGCACTTCCCCATTCCCATTGAGTCCTATGAGTCCTATGGGACTCAATGAGAATGGGGATTTACCGAATTCCGCCTCCGGAATTCCCGGGACACCAGGGCTGTAATGCCCTGGTAATTCCGGGAGTCACGGAGGCGGAGTGGTAATACGAGTCCGGCAGTAACCAGGTGGTTTTACCGCCATGGTTACTGCCGGACTCGTAATGAGGCCCAATGTCTATTATAATTGCCTGACCCTGAACCTCAGCAAAACAACATACGCATGTGCATTAATGCTGCAGCTGCATCGCTCAAGGAAGACATACGTAGGAGCAGTGAGATGTACAATATAGTTGTGTGCATGGAGTGATGGGAGGGTGTGATAAGGGAGGCACACTCACACTCTACATTCTACCGGCTTCAGAAAATAGACGGGCGTTTGCTAGGTGGAGAACAATGTTTAATTCACAGCATTGCTGTTGAAAAAAATAATGATATCTGACAACGCCTCTATTTATCAGAGCCTGGCCTTAAGAAGTCAGGCTTATCAATCCATCCAAAATGAATTTTATTTTGCAGATGAACATGTATTGATTTTTCCCAAGCTGGAGAAAGCTGACATTGAAACACTTTTGTCAAATGTAGTTTCAAGTTTCCATAATGTGTTTTTGGTTTCAGACAAAAAATGCCTTTGTGTTTAACAGCTGGTAGGATCCAAGATTTTAAGGTATTTAGCCCCGGGCTGGGATAACACTCTTCGTTGTCAGTGGCTCGAGGGCTTGGCTCCCATTCAATTTAGGGTCACGACTCATGAGTAATAAGGGGTCTATCACCTTGTCAGTGAAAAGGTATTTTCCAGCATCAAATGAATGGGTCTTATCAGCACACATCACCCTTTGGGCCAACAAATTGCCACAGGTATTTGTGCTAAGTTCAATTCCCAGCACATAATGTTGCTTACTATGCCTCTGATTCTGTGAGCAGCAATGATAAGTGCTGCAGGGCGTACCAGCTCACTGATCTGGAGCAGCGCAATTCATGGATGGACACAGTGGAGGCAATTCACACCGCCTTCTGGTTACAGAATGCAATTTTATTTGCTCTTTTCGCATTCTGCAACCAGCAGGTGATATACTCTGGGTACTGTATTGCAGGGCTCTTAAAGTAAAGGAAGAATTGGATTGGAGTTGAATGAAGGGGAGTGGCACAATCCATGATTGACACGGTGTCCTTTAAAGAGTAGGGCGCTCAGGTACTTTCTGAACTGTGGGATGGAGCATCTCAGTCTTATCTGCATTGATAACTTGTTCCAGAGACAGGGCTAAGAAGGAAAAGGAATCAGTGTTGAGCACTGTCAATTTATATACAAGATATGTAAAGAGTCTTCAGTTATCCATATAATCTTGTGTGGTCCGGGCTCTTGAGGATCAGACCAATGTGTAGAAAGAGGGGCAGACTGTGAGAACAAGCTCCGCTCAGGCTAGCCCCCACGCGCATCTCTGAGTGTTGCACATGTGGAAAAAGCCATTGATCTTCCTGCCAGAAAGACAATAGTTGTATTAAATCTGTTGACATAACCACCTGCTTCATATCTCTGTTTATTGATAAGTTCATCTTTACTGAGCAAAATGGCCCTAGTGCATCAATGCTGGTGGGAACCTAATCAGCTGCTTGTAATAGCCATATTACAGCATTGGCCCTGACTGGAAATTTGCTGATGCAAACTATTTTGTAGTTTGAGACACAGAATATTTGAGACACAGAACTGCACATACCCATGCCAAGCAACACCTCCCAGATGACATTCATTGAGGGTGAAAAATGTGTGTGGTTGTTTGTGGTCTCATGCAGAAAGGATTTGACCAAGCCGTTTGGAATAGACTTATTGTTTTGGGGTGGACCCACTGTAAAAGGATTTCCATCTGGTGAGAGTAGATAAGCCCTGACATTTCTGATTTCCATTAATGATACAATGATGTGGCTGATCCATCTGAGAAAGAGTGGACTGATAAACAGACAGAAGAGTATAGGGCACACTTGTGACCTGCTGCATCACTCTCCCTGGGTTGCAGCTCCTGCTCTCCAGTGGCACAGAGCTGGTTCAGATGTTCCAGGTGCCCTGCTTGATAGCTGCTCTGACAGAAAATTCAATATAATACAAAGATTGTCCTTAATTCTACATCTCTTTTCCAAAACTATAATAATGATGACAGACTATCGAGCAGTGACAGAGTAATTTTGAAATATAAGCCATACCTAGGTTTTAGGTATCTGGCTGGTAATTCATATATTTATTAAATGCCACTCCTGACCTTTGGCTTACACATGGCGCCACTGTGAGCCCAGGTCAGCCAGGGAGCTTTCTGTGTATCATAGTCATTCCACCTGGCTTTGCTCAGACAGCAAAACAATGGGCATGAAGACTGTTTATCCCCTTAATCGTTTGTGAGATCAAGTGACACCTCTCTCTTGGAGGGCATCGGCAGCAGGAGCCTCCTGGAAAAAAACTTCTAATATAAAGAGCTAGTCTCACACCAGGGTATTGCATACCTAAGGCCTTTTCACATCAGGCATAGTGAAAGGAGTGCTGTAAGGCTGCCAGTCAGGCAGAGCTGAATACAAGAGAGGAAGGATTACGACATCTTGTTTTTCTGTGGGCTTTTCTTTCCTTCCTGTCTCCTATGCTTTCTGCACATGCTAAGCATTTTGGGTATATCACTTGTAACCTTGACAATGATTGGACCCCCAAAAGTAGGATTGCTTTTCTTCAATCCTGCATCGCATTTCAGCTTTATAAGGATGGGCTCTCTCTATCCTCCCATGATTTATTTTGGGCCTTCAGGAATTCAAGATTAATTCATTTGGACCCTGCTATGAAATGAGTGCTTTTCCGAGACCTCCAGTTGTATGTTGGCAGGTGTTCTCTGAAAGAGACAAACTCTGCTCCCTACCTAGTTCCCGGGATCATTGTGTTTGAACTGGGGTTGGAGCAAGACATGTCTCTCTCTGCCAGCTGAACTGGTACCAAGGCTACCCACTGGAGGAGAAGAACTTAGGTTGGGCCAGATAGCCTCCATTGGGAGTGAAGAGAACATGCCTTGGCATCACCAGGATCCTGAGCACTCATTCCGGAAAACATATTTTCGAACTGATGTTGCAGGTCCTGGAGCTGGATTGCTGCTGCACTGTGCAAGCTGAGGTTGTACAAAATGCTTGCAGATGTAAAGTAATCGAACTGTTGCACTTCAAACAATGTCTCAGGCCACCAGCATCTTAACCATCAACCCAAGATTGACTGTCAAACTGATCCAGTTGGTCTTCTCAACCCACATCGTTTGAACCCCACATTAAACTGCAACAAGCTTTGTCCCAAACCCGACTCCACACCTGCTCCCAGTGGATCCCTGAGACTCAGCACATCTAAACAAGTTTTGACCCGCTCACTCTATGTTAAGCAGCATGGTTTGATGCCCAATCCCCCTTGGTCCATTCTTGGGACCAGAGAGACTGCTAAGCCACCCATTTGAAGTGTGTCTCTACCAAGACATAATATCTCCTTGTGGTAACATTGTTCTGAGGTGTTCACTGTTCATCCCTGCTGCAATAACTGAGTCCTTACATCATTTACATACTGCATATTCCCTGCTCTTTCTACAGCGGTGGGTTTTTGTTAGTGTTTTTATGGCGGAGTATTGAATATTATGTGTTTATTTAAAGTGCATAACTTGATTTAGCATATTGTGTGGGTACATTTATCAGCCCAGCAGAACTCCCCTACCTCAACAAACCACACTCCAACAGGTACCATCAGAATGGCTGCGCTGGCTCTGTTGAGCACTATCACCTTGCCTTAAAACTGTGTTTTGCAGTTATCAAAATAATGGCTGCACTGTCTCCCCGGACACATATTGGGCAAGAGGAAACACAGAACACCTTGAGAATTGTTGCCAGTAATTTATTAATTTGCACCAGAGAAAAGAAGTCAAAGGCAGCGCTTCCATTCTGCCAGCTCAGAATTTCCCATTGAAAAAGAAAGTGTTCTGCATTTAAAAATTACTGCTTACTGATGCCCTGTCCATCCTTTCAACTGTACACAATTTGGTTCTAGTAAGACCCAGCTATGTTCATCCATAGTTTGAGTGTGCTCCAGCAAATGGGGCATTCCTCATTGAATGACAGGCTGTGTCAGGTGAGATCTGTGAAATAGCAAAGAACTGCACTCCAAGCTGTGCAGCGAGCATTTTACTATTTTGCAACAAAATATCTCAGGCAAAATCTTCCAAAAAAAACCCTCTCTTGCCTAGCTCATATCAGTTTCAAAGGACCTTTATTTGAACAGATGCCTGTGCATTAGAAACATGACTAGGGCTTTGGAAAGGTTTAGAAAATGGATGTGAGATGGGCCGCATTGTAAACTGACAGCCCAAGAACATTAACCCATGTGTAAAATGGTGCTTTTTAAAAGCAAGACAATGGGCCTCATTACGAGTTTGGAAGTAGCCAGGCAGTTTTTAGCAGCATGGCTACCCCCAAACCAGGTACCGGGTCTGGGTTCTAGAAATAGGGAATTACCAGACCATTCTGATTTTGGTGGGCCCGGTAATTCCCATTCACGGGCCCCAGACCTGGTACATCCCCATTCCCATCTGAGCCCCCATAGGGCTCAATGGGAATGGGGAGGATGCTAAAATGGGCCCGTTTATGACAGGCCTGTTGTTAGTATCCTGGTCTGCTAGCGGGTGCCGCGAAGGATGTCTGGTCTGAGCAGGCGTCCTTAGCGGCACCCTTGAGCAGACCTCGTAATGAGGTGGTAGAGTGATAATGGCACCGGCAGCTCTATCGGCACTGTTATCACTCTACTGCACTCGTTGTAATGAGGGCCAATGTTGGTTCAAAAAATGAAATGTTGAATTAACGTCCTGAGTTTGCATAGAAATGTGACGGTGGGTTGTTTTAAAACATATGTACGATATTTAATTTCCGACAGACTTGCTTTCTGGTTCAGGAAAGAAAAATAAATAAATACATACATTTGCTGTGAGGCCAGCAGAACCAGTTTTTTTGCAGGCCATGGCTTCAAAGGACCTTGCTTCCTAGGAACAGGATCTACCTCCCCCCAAGTGGACCAGCCCCCGGGGCATATGTATGGGCAAGGGTGGAGGATCGTGCACCCTCGTCAGACAAAGCGGCAGTGCTCCAGCCTGGGACAATGGATTTCCAGGACACATAGGTGCGACTTTCTGGTGGCACCTCTCCTCAACTCAAACTGAAGAACTTCAAAGGCAAATCCATGACAACACTGGACTAAGGATGACTAGAGTCTGACATTTGGCTGTGGGGTGGAAAGAATGCCCTTATTTGGAAGACAAAGGCAGCCCATCTGGGGCAAAAGACATTTCTTATTTAATAAACGTTAAAACTTTTATTTCTGCAACCGAAAAATTCAGTAATGCGAAATTTTAACAGTTCGAAAAGTGATTTTTGTGGCATTAAAAAAAGACATTGTAGCTTTCCCTTGCATGTTGGGGACGCAAATAGCAGAAAAATGTAATTCATGGGAAAAGTATACATGGAACAACTTTGGAAATTAATGCAAACATGCTCTGTGATAATATGTACACATATATAAAAAAGTAGAATTTTAGGTGAAACGGTTCCCACCAGAATTTGCAAAAGATTATTAGAAGGACTAAACAACATCTTATAAACTTGGGAATTGGAATGACAGGATCTGTGTAAAATATGGCATTTGCCTATGTAATTTGTAAAAGTGCCACAACTGTCAAATGTGCAATTTGTGTTGTTAATGACTCCAATCAAGCATTCCCACTAAGTCAGTGCCTTGTCTGGGATTGCTCAAGGGAAGCCCTTATTTATATATTTTTATGACAAGTTATAATCTGGATGATGAACCCTTGTATAACGCCCCTCTCTTAGAATCCCCCTGACCCCACTGAGCCAAGAAGTAGGTTTGTTTTGCAAATTAAAAAAAGTTTATTTGAAAAATTAGACAATAGAGATATATCACACTTTTATAATAAATTGATATTGATAGCACACTGTAGCACAGTTCTTGGTTACTTATGAATAAGAACAGAGGACTAAGGTAGCAGAGAATGCTTCATATGGTTCAAGGAAATGCAAGGTGGGACAGAATGCAACACAGAAATAATTTGATATGATTTCAACAAGAGATAATGTGATTGCTTTTTCCTTTGACAATTCACTCCCCCGCTTTATGCAATATAAGGAAATGGAAGGAGAGCACACAGTCTTCAAGAATACCAAAAAAATGCAATACAAAGTTCCAATTCCCCCCCAGCAAGCTGAGAGCACCAGGGATGATTTTTAAACACAGGCCCAAAATACTTTACTGTAGTGGCAATGAAGTGAAAAATATGCTAAAAATGCTTTTAATTCCCTCTAGAGGTTCAGGGTGAGTGAGAGATACTTTAAATTAGTTCAGGATCACTTTAGCAATGCTCTATGAATCATTGTCAGTTTGCAAACGAATTTTAGCAAAGGAAAGCAAGAAGCTGCTATTTTGACAAGTGCAGAAATTTGAGCCAAATCGCAAATCGCAGCACTTTTTCCGACTGCGTCGAGCGCGAATGCGGAAAAAGTACAATGAATGACACTTTTACAGGTTTAAAATTGGAGAATGGACACACGATTCCTATGATGCAGTTCTGGAGACAGGTTCAAATGTTTTGAATCAGATTGTTTTAAGCGAAGAGATGGGTTTTGCACAGTTCTAGCTGGGTACTCACACTATAAATTTAAAAGGAATGGCCTTGTCACGGATCTGGTCAACAGGCACAGTTTCTGATCACAGCGATCTGGTCTGGGTCTGCTAGCGGATCTGGATCTCTGGTTCTGGTCTCGGCACTGCACAGCGGTCTGGGTCTCTTGAATTGGATCTGACGGTTCTGGATACACAGGATTCTTAGCAAGCAGCAAACCACGCAGCCCGGCGGTTGAATAGTTTGCAAAGGATTTTGAGGCCTGCTGAAGAGAAATCAGCTCGTGAGTTAGGCCTTTGCTTTAAGTTCTGGAGTCTGAGTTCTAAGTTCTGGTCTCTGTCCGGATTCGAAGTCTAAGTGCTGGATCTGTTGTCTTCTGGCAAAGTGCTCCGCAAGAAATCAGCTTGAAGTGGGAAGTGCATGTCCTTGTCTGGCTTCCAGTGGCTCTTTTTATCTCTTTTGAAAATGAGTGTGGATGCTAACTTTCTATGCCCAACCCACTCACGATTTGATAGGTCAAGGATTTCTCTTTGACCTGATTTGAGAAGGGAGCAGTGAGTCAGAGTGAGTCAGAGTCTTACAGTCTATTGAAGAAACGCCCCTTTGCTTTTACTTAGAAAATTAATTTTTCATAACTAACAGGTTTCCCAGATACACACGTTGTTGACATTACATGTACATATCATATATCACATAAGGTAGTCTCTGTTCCAACTCTGATATTTCTAAGAGCTTGCATTCAAAAATGGCAACTTATTTTTGTTTTTGGTAGCTTTTGCAACATAGGTTTTTCATCAAATCTTTACACAGACCTGTACCCTCTTCCTGAGCATATTAATCTAAGTTATCGTGTCTCTAGCCTAAATACAGTGTTTGTAGTATTAATAATTAGCAGAGTTTTGCCTCAGAACATCACAGAGCGACCAGCCTAGTCTTGAACTCTGAGTGAATGTGTCATTTTAAAGATCCCAAAGTTGTACATTTCTGTCATCTGGTTACAATTAGTTATCAGTATTCTTATATAACATATATTTGCCTTCCATTCACTTCACTTCATTGTTTGGGTCCGCCCCCAGAAGCTCGGTGAGTCAGAGGGTCACATGGCCTTCTTTGCTGGCATCTCCCAGAGCAGTGTGTTGACAGTAAACACCTAAATCAGCATATCCTATTCAATGGAAAGAGTCTATTGTGTTCGGTCCTGCAGGCTGGAGGAGAAACCCCTCCCTCTCAATCAACAGGGCGATGTGATATCCTGCCTTCTCGTGTGGAGTTCTGCGGTGAGAAGGTTTCCCAGTCTTTTGGACTGCTAATTGAATCAGCCTGTCTTCTGGGAACAGCAGGTGTTTAAGAATTTTAATTAACCAAAAGGCTTTGAAGTTTCCAGCTGTCTCAGGATCCTTTTGCAACTCCTGAAGTACAGTTCTCCTGTCAGAGTTTAGACCGCTAGCGCCGGTTTGTGTCCAATGCCGGTACTGCACCCATTTTTTTACGAGTTGTCTTGAATTAACTCAATTTCAAAAAGGGGATTTTACTTGATAGTATATGATCCTTGCTTAACATTGTTTTGATGGGAATCCTTACAGTAGAGTGGTGATGTGGAACACCCCACAAGAAGGTTGAATCTTTAGAGTGGTCTTGTGAGCCATGATTTTAGCAAATTTTTGACATCAAGAAAATGAATTCCCAACAGCTCTGGGTTGCTTTTGGCAATCAGCATTGCCATTCCCAATGGTTTCAGGCTACTGTGTGTGTAGCCCAATGGTGGTTTTAGGCAGTGCCCTCCTGTGCTCACAAACATAGGCAGAAATGGGTGGCAGCCTATTCTTCACGTTTCCCTGTGCACTTTCTGTGGAGTTCTGGCCATCATGATGTTTTCAATGCCAGTAATACACAGTTTTATGGCAGGGCTTGGATGCATGGGTAAAAACATCCCACAAGCCCCCCCTCTTGCGATGGCCATTCTGATCTTTCACTGATGGAACTCGCAAGATCTGGGATGTCCGCCTCATCTTCTTTCGATTCCACAGATGACAAAGTTCAGCATCTTGTCCTCCATCAGGATGGATCAATCGGTTCTCCTTGCCGGTCCTGATGGGAGTATTGGGCGGTACCCCGGGCCCCTTGGATCTTTGCTCCCGGTCTCCAGGTCATCTTTCGTGGTCAGTCTCCAGGTTTCATCTCTTCTAGGATGATAAAGCAAAGCGGCAATACACATTCCTAGACATTTTTCCACCTCTATTAATGGTGTGGCGAACAGATACATTTTATACATCAGGATACATTTTGCAGTCTTATTTTAAAAACAGGATATAACAGGGAACATTGCATTACGTTACTATCTTTTTGATATGTGTGATATTTTAGAGTTGGAACTGACTTATTCTGGAGCAGCCCCCTCTGGTATTGCAGAGGACTCCTCCAGTTGCTGCAGAGTGTGCTTGGGATGGCAACACTTTAATTGATTTATATGGACCCACTTGTCTTCCCCTTCTGCCAAACTACCTTTCGGGATGCGGATCTTGTATGCAACTGGGGAGACCTTGTCTATAATTTCAAAGGGTCCCTTCCATGTAGGTAAACATTTTTGCTGTTTGGCCTGATTCTTTTGGAAATTGTATAGATAGACCCGGTCTCCCACATTATATTCCTTCCTGGTGGGTTTCAAATCAGAGTGAGTTTTCATGCTATCAGCTGATCTTTCTAGATTCCGCTGAGCATAGGCAAAAGCATGCTGAAGGTGTTTCCTTAAATTCTCCACATACTCATGAGTTGTGGAGGCATTGATCAACGTCTGCTCTTGGGTCCTGTAGAGAAAATGCTGGGGAAGCACCATCTTGCATCCAGTCATCAACTCAAATGGTGACATTTTGGTTGCAGATGAAGGGGTAGATCTGATGGCCAGTAGGACCAGAGGTAATCGGATATCCCAACTTGGCCCAGAATCTGCCACAAACTTTTTTAATATGCTCACAATGGTTCTGTTGTATCTCTCCATTGCACCAGAAGAGGCTAGCGGGTAATCAATATGTAGCTTCCTTTTGACCCCCAGTATCTCCCACATCTTTGTCATTACTTCGCTGGTAAAATGGCTACCTCTGTCTGATTCAATCCTTTGAGGTAGACCAAAACAGGAAAAGATGTGGTTAATCATCAGGGCAGCTTCTGTTTCTGCCTTGCAGTTTGGGGCCGGGAGACATTCCACCCACTTGGTAAACAAGCATGTGACCGTCAACATGTACTTGTTTCCCCTAGATGAGCGAATCACAGGGCCTACGAAGTCGATTTGCAAATCTGACCATGGCGGTGTCATCCCCCTCTTTTGGAGAGGCGCCCGGTGTGTGAGGGATGTTGGCTGAAATTGTGCACACACAAGACACCCCTTCAAATATTGGTCGAGGTCCTGACCCATGTGTGGCCAGTATGCAACCTCTCTTAACGTCTCAAGTGTTGTATGAAACCCCCTATGACCGGCGGTGCCCGCATCATGGGCGTGACTTAACATCAGGCTTCGGAATGAGGTAGGGACCACCCACTGATCATGGCCAGCTTGGGATTTCCTTACCAACAAACCATCTTGGATTTAGAACATCTTTGGACATTTCATCAACACTTTAAGGTCCTCTTTCCCAATGTAATCGGTATCCGTCAGGGGAAAGTTCTCAGGGTCCTCAATGTGCTGGTAAAACATACCAATTATTGGATCCCCCTTTTGAGCCGTAATCAAATCAGCATCTGGGGTCTCCTTACTCCATTGTGCAGTTGAAAGATTATTGTGAGCATTTGTCTGGGACCTAGTGATAGCAGTGACCTGGATTTCCCCCAACAGGGACTCAATCTCTATTAGATTCCCTTGGATGGCCCCGGTTTTGGCCAGCTGATCAGCTAAGTCATTCCCAGTTTTGTCTGGTCCCTCTACTTTGGAATGACCCTTGATCTTTTTCCAATAGATGGTCATCCCATTCAAGGTGACCAGATCATCAATGTTTTGGATCAACTTCCCATGTTTCAAGGGTTTGTTGTTAGCACATAGCATGTCTCTGGTTTTCCAATTAACCAGGTGCTCCACGAACCCGTTCCGTACATAATCCGAATCTTTGATTATGACCAATTTGTGGAGTTGATGTTGGACAGCAGTGAGGATGGCCTGATGCACAGCCATCAACTCAGCCACCTGACTACTTCGGGGACCAATTTTGTACCCAGCGGAGGGTTCTGGAGACTCATTCACACATGCATTCCCTACGCCGGCCACCAGTTCATTTTCCCCGTTGTTGTCAACATGGTAAGAGCATCCATCCACATAGACAGTGGGCATTCCCTCAGACTTGTCCTCTTCAAAGACTTTGTGTGGGGAATTAAGGTATGCCTCCATGTTGTCCTTGATTTTTAGACTTTCGTCCTCGAGACAGTTTTCTCTGGCACAATCATGCAAGTCAGCCAGACCTTGCGCGAGTGGACTCTTCTTGTTTTGGCCATATCTGACCTCCACAGGAAAGCCTTGCATTGAAAGAATCCAGGAAGTAATTTGGGAATTACTCACATTTCCGGCCCGGATTCTATCACTTTGGAGATATTGCAGAGGCTGGTGTGGAGTCTCCACTATGATTTGTTCCCCCTGGATGAACGGGCGGTAATTCTTCAATGCCCACACCGTTGCCAGGAGTGCCTTTTCACAATCGTTGAATTTTTCCTCCACAGAGGATAAAGTTTTGCTCGCATAGGAGATTACTTTATTTACCTTGTCATGCTTTTGGTATAATACTGCCGTCAACCACGTATTAGAGAACCCTGTCTCCAGGAAGAACTCCTTGTTTCTGACAGGGTAAGCTAGGCAAGGCACTTGTGAGAGGCTTCTTTTGAGTTGTCCTACTGCCTCGGATTGTTCTGGACCCCATTCCCACTTGACCCCCCCTTCAAGAGATTAATCAGGGGTCTGGTGATCTCTGCGTAGCCCTCAATGAACTTTCTGCTGTAATTAGTCAGTCCAAGGAGGCTCCTTAGTTCCCGCAGAGTTGTGGGATCCTTCAGTTTCTGAAGTGCTTCCACTTTCTTTTCTTGGGGACAGAGACCCTGAGGAGTAATCTCATGCCCCAAGAAATTAACACGGGTTCTACACCACTGTGCTTTCTGAAAGGAAAGTTTTGCTCCGGCAGCACTCAGCTGTGTCAGAACATAACGGATATCCACTATATGTTCCTCCACAGAGGAACTTTTGATGAGGACATCATCTACATAAGCCAGGTTACCCCTCGCACCCAGGTCGGGCATGGCCTTATGTAGGAAAATGTTGAATTCATTGCCGGAGTTGAGGTATCCGAACGGAGTTCTGGTCCATGTGTACTGCTGGCCCCCAAAGGTAAAAGCATGTTTTTATTGGTCCTCCCTACTGACGGGCACGGTCCAGTATCCATTGGTCAGGTCTATTGCAGTGAATACCTGTGACCCCTGAATCTGGGCCAGCCCTTGGTCAATGTAGGGCAGAGGCCATCGGGAAGTATGGACCCATTTGTTGAGCTCCCTAATGTCAACGCAGAGTCTCCACTGGCCGTTTGGCTTCAATATTCCCAGCACCGGATTATTGAAGGTGCTGTGTACTGGACGGATTATCCCCGGGGACTCAAGGTTCTTAATTATTTCAGTAAAGGACTGCATGGATGTGAGAGGCAAACGATATTGCTTCACAAACACTGGAGTTATGCCAGGGTCTGTGGGAATTGTTGTTGTGTGGATGTCGGTGCGACCACAGTCATATGAGTCTACCCCAAAGAGATCTTGGAAAGACTTCTGGTTTTGCTATCTCAGCAGCCTCCTCCTGCTGGGTGGAGAAGTCCCTGGTCAGAGTGCTGATTTGGACTGGAGGCTTCAGGTGGGAAAGTTAGCCCTCATGGATCTGGAAAATCACCTCATCCCTTCTGAAGTCACAAGTCACGTCTTCCTTGCCATAAGGGCAGGAAGTGTACACCAGGAATTTCCCTCCATGCCGGGTAAACATCCTGTCTGGTGTTGTATTGTCATTACTGTCACTGTCAAAACAGTCCTTGGGGATTGGTCCTAACAGTTAATTTCCTAAATCAATGGAGAAATGTCGGTCATCAACCGCCATTCCAATAATGGTGCCTGCGGCTAGAGTAATACTCTTTAAGTCACTGTTATCCACCTCTATTGGAATGGTGTCATGTTCTATGTTGACTAATGGTGTTGGGTTTACAACCCTTGCTGTTGGAGAGAAGCATTTAGATTAATATAAGCATCAGGGTTTTTCAATGTTCGTCCCCTTTTAACTTCACTTCCAGGGAGAATTGTCGGGTCCTTTCTGGGATGGTGACTTCCTCTTTAACCTGAATTTCAACTGCATAAGGTAGCAATTGAGCTGACCTAAATGCTTTTTCTGGATCATCAAAGCCCATGGGATTATCCGCTAATGGGGACCAAGCGTTGAAGTTTATTAGGTCCAAACTAATGGCAAAGCGATTGAGAATGTCACTGCCTAAGTAAAAGGCAGCAGTGACATCTCACACGACCCAACAATTATGGACTATGCTCTTGTTGCCAATGGAGATTTTGAGCATACACCTGCTTGGCAGGAGATGTTTCGAATTGGGTGTTTCCAGATCCATTTCCCATTTGTCTATCAGTTTGAATGTGGGAATGGCTGGATCTTTTGGGAGTTGGCGGAACATGGCTTCGCTGTTGAAGTTCTTACCGTTGTTCACACACACTCGGGCGAGAACAGAGTCCTTCCCATCATTTAACTGAACAGGGATGAACAACTACTCTCCAATTTGCTGAATATCAGCCAGGCTCTGAGCTGATTTCACATCTTTCTTGACTATCGGAGTGGGAATGTCTGGTTGTGGATTAGTAAAGAATTTCAGAGTATTCCCTTCCAGTGTGGAATACCACCTTAAACTGGAAGGAAGGTTGATTTTCAGAAATAGAGAGGACCCCCCATCACCAGTCTGTTGTCCTACTACTATTACTGTCACGTCTGGAATTTGGTTGTTCTGAAAGTGAAATTCTACTTGGTCAGATTTTTATTCAACCATGTGGCAGGTGCCATTTAAACTAATATGGTTGACACTCTGTTTTAATTTTATTGGTCGGCTAGTCTGGGTCCAGAGGACCTTGTTTATGCAATCTATTAGGGGTGACAACTTTCTCAGGAGGTCATTCCCTAGTAAACAAGGGGTGCCCTCTGGAGTCACTACTATGACCTGGTGTTTAACCTTGTGTCGCCCAATTTTGATGTCCAAATCTGCAGTCCCCTCGACAGGAATTTCCTTCCCGTCAAAGTTCTGCAGTTGTCCAGGAAGAAAGGTGAGAGGAATCTGGTATTTCTCCCCCCTTCCTGCATTTAGTTCATCAAAGGCCCGTTTGGACAGAAGGGTAGCTTGGGATCCAGTGTCCACCAGTGCCAAATTTGTACCCTGCCCCTGCACTTGTTCCAGGGCATAGCATCTTCCCTCCTTCTCCTCGAGGGGGCACAGATAATGCACATTTTTGGACAACTGGTGGGCTGATTTTCTGGTTTTGCACATTGGGAGAGAAGAGATTTGGGCAGAATTCTGTGGAGAGTCATGGGAATCTGCAAGAAAAAGTTGGCAACTTGAAAGAGGATATTCGAGTTCCCCTGGTTCCGGTCCTGGGCCGCCCCCCCCTTTTTGGAGGCAGTCACCAGAATGGGTTTGAACCGGGAGACTTTGATGCTGTTGGTTCTGGGATAGGATGATGGGTGGCGACAGCTCAATCCCCACATCTACCCAGTCTATTGATGCGGTTTTGGGTTCCCCTGGTTCCGGTTCTGGGCCGCCCCCCCCCTTTTTGGAGGCAGTCACCAGGATGGGTTTGAACCAGGGGTTTTCGGTCTTGTTGGTTCTGGGATAGAATGATGGGCGGCGACAGCTCAATCCCCACATCTACCCAGTCTAGGTTGGAATCCCTTGGGACACATTTTTCCTTGGGAGGAGTTCCCCCATCTCTGAAGGAGAAGATCCTTTTCCCAGGATCCTCTGAGGATCCCTCTCCCTCAAATTGGAAGACCTGTACCTCCTCCACAAAATGGGTCTGTTTGGGTCCTTTGTTTCTCCTACCTCCTCTTTGCTCCTTGCGTGGCAGACTTTCAGGGGTAGGAGATTTTGTTTCCGGTTCCTGGGTTTCCAGGGGCTGTTTACAAGTGGGGAATGAAGCTCCCTCCAAGGCTTTACACCCCCCTTCTCCTTGTGCCTCCTCCCTGGGAACCGGTGGGTTATCGGGGTGCTGCCCCTGTCATTGTTCTGGAGCACCAGGCCCAGAGTTTGGGGCATTCTGCAGTGGCATGCTCATCTGAGGGTTCTGTTGAGCCTTCAGTATGTTACCCAGATCCCATGCCATATTTTGGACCTGGCGCTCCAGTTGGGAAACCCGCTCAGGCTGATACGGGGTTCTGTTTTCTCCCCTGGGCTGATCCCGGGAAGGGTAGCTATCCCTTCTCTGGTAGTACCCTGGGTTGGGAAGATTTGGGTACCCCTCCACCCTTTGCCTCCCCTCTCCCGGATTAGGTGGTCTGCGCTCAGGGAAGTGGGGAAAGAAGGATGGATGATTTTGGGGTTGGAAGTTGGGTAGATACCTGGGGAACTAGTTCTGCCCAGGATTTGGTCAATTTCTGCCCTCCTGGGGGAAGTGCGGAGGGATGTTTCCTGGGTTGGGCGCTTGGTTGGATCCCCCCCCTTGGGCCGGAGGAGTCCACACATAACCCAGGATTGGACTGTTACCCTTATAGCGGGGACCTACATAGTCAGGAGAGCGAGGGACCACATTTGTGGTACTGCCTCCTTGACTCCCTGTCTGTGACTGGCCCGAGGGCCTTCTGGGCTTAGAATTATTTGGTGCAGGCAGGTTTTTAGGTCCCCCCATCTCCAAATCTAAAACGGGGGCAACCTTTACCTCTGCCACTGTTGGGTTTGGGGTTTTTGGGCTGATTCTTATTTTCCACCGGTTTTTGCACCTCATAGATGTGGGTGGCTTGCTCAATGACCCAGTCTAAAGGTCTTTTCTCGTGAAAGTCTCTCACGAGCAGGGTCATTATGTATTTGGGTAAGACATGGAAAAACGTATTAACAAATTCTTTACTGTCCGTGCGTACCCTTTTTGTAGTCTGCGCAAAAGCACGCTTTAACTCCTGCACACATTCTTGTGGGGCCTGATCCTCCCCACATTGCAAATTGTAGGCTGCCTTGCAAGCCTCTTGAGGATTTCTATGAACAGAAAAATGTTTCAAGATGGCCGCCCTATATGTGGACCATCTTAAATGGTTTTGGTCCTCCAGCCCCGCACAGAAACTGGAGTATTCTGGGGAGAATGTCCATTTTACATACTGAATGCAGCTACTGCTGTCCTTCAAATGGAAAGTCTCCATCATTTGCTCATAAAGCTCCAAGTGTTCCCAAACAGAATACTTGGCGTTCTTGTGATAAGGGGTGATGACATTCCTTATTGCCTTGATCTGCTTTAAGGGGTCCTTAAGCAAGGCCCTTTTTGCCTTATTGGCCTTTTTGGTTACCCTTGTCCATTCATCCTCTGACTCAGAAGCACTGCTCCCAGAGGTGCCTCTCTTCGATCTTCCAGGTTTTCCCGGATTCTGCGAGCCTGGGAATGGCTGGCAGAATGTGGGGACCTGGTCTCCTGTGTCCTGTGACGCTCAGAGGAGTCTTCAGATTCCTCCTTGCTGCCAGGATTTGATGGGTACCCCCCCACTGACCTAACTGGGCAAAGGTTTTCAGGATGCCCTTAATGGGCCTACTCTCTTGGGGTTCCCCACTAAATTGCACGGTGCTAGGGTGCCCATACCCGGATGCCCGACCCTCCATTCCTGGGTGGTACTGGCCTATGAGCCCCATACTTTTGGCTGGATAGTAATCTGCCATCCCTGTGGCCCTGTGCTCATGTGCGCCAGGGGACATGGGGGTGGCAGAATCCAGGGACTGGGAGAGGTGGAGGCCTCTGGTACTAGGGTCCCTGAGGTTATGCTCAGGGGTTTCCCTTTCCCAGCGAACTTCATCTCTATCAGCCCCTGCTCCCTGTTGCAATGCAAGAGCCTGGGCTTTCAGTTCCTCAACCAAGGCCTTACTAGACTCTATCAGTCTCTCCTGCATGGCTACCTGTTGCTGGAGCCTATCATTGTGTTGACAGAGAGCCTCATTTTCCCTCTGTGCTTCCTGATTGGTCCTGGAGCACTGGGTCAGTCTTTGCTGCAGGATGGTTACCTCCTGGGCACCGTCCCTACTGGCCTGCTCCTTTCTTGTCAGAGCATCTTCCACCCTCCTGGTGTGCTCTAACAAGTTCTGATGCTCTTTTATGAGGTCACCCAGTCCCTGGAGGGCCAAGTGATTTTCTTGAATTTTTCTTTTTAAGTGGCAGACTTCCTGGCCTAAGGTATCCCTTTCCTGAGTCAGAGCCTGCATCTGTGCCGCCAGGTCGTCCCTCTGCCGTTGAAGGGCACCAACTTTCTGGCGCTCTTAATCAAACTCTGCCTGGGTATCCAGGTCTTTCAAAATCAATTTATTGCTTTCCTCTTTCTCTCTGTCTAGTTGGATTTGCAGGGTGGCTGCCTGCTCTGTGCATGCCCTGTTGAAATTGATCTGTTGCTTCAGCTTTTTCTGGCACTGCAGTAAGGAGTCCAAACTGTCTTGGTGCTCCTTCTGCAAAGCCAGAATTCTGGTATCCTGGTCAGCCTTTTCCTGTTGCAGTATATCCATATCCTCCTTTATTTTAATGATGTACTGTCTACTATCATTTTCTGACTCCTGGCTCCTGTGCAGCCTCTGCTCAGAAGAGTCCAGGTCAGATTGGGCCTTCTCTAATGCCATCAGTTGCCTATTTGCCAGATCTTGGCCTTCAGCACATTTGTCCTGTATGGCTCCCATATGTAAATATAAATATGCAGCTACCCTGGCAATCCTGTTGTGCTCATCCTTAGCCTTAGGGGCCATATATAGTTCACTCAGGGCCACATGTAAGGGACCCTGATCTCTCCATATATCTGACCCTGTTTCAGTGATCTGGGGTGCGATTGCCTGCAACCAGACCGCCTAGTCCTGATGAGCCAACTAACCTCTCACAAATTACTTATGTAAGAGGTGTTCTCTGGCTATTTTGATATCTACCAAGGTCGTTATTCTGGAACTTGATATCCTTCCTGATTTACAGAAGTTTGTATTTTGTTTTGCAAAACAGACTGTTTCCTTAGAGCGTTCCTTTGAGGCGTGTTTTTACAGTGTAACACGGCGTGGTGATCCAACAGAATTTATATATCATGTCAGTTAGCACACTGTATTAATCTGCACAAGTGATAGATCTAATCCAGAATCCCCGGCTACGATCCCCCACTCTGTTAATTACTCCAATCAAGCATTCCCACTAAGTCAGTGCCTTGTCTGGGATTGCTCATGGGAAGCCCTTATTTATATATTTTTATGATAAGTTATAATCTGGATGATGAACCCTTGTACAACACCCCTTTCTTAGAATCCCCTGACCCCACTGAGCCAAGAAGTAGGTTTGTTTTGCAAATTAAAAAACGTTTATTTGAAAAATTAAACAATAGAGATATATCACACTTTTATAATAAATTAATATTGATAGCACACTTGTGAATATGAGCAGTAATCAACAATAGGTAATCCTACAGTAGCACAGTTCTTGGTTACTTATGAATAAGAACAGAGAACTAAGGTAGCAGAGAATGCTTCATATGGTTCAAGGAAATGCAAGGTGGGACAGAATGCAACACAGAAATAATTTGATATGATTTCAACAAGAGATAATGTGATCGCTTTTTCTTTTGACAATTCACCCCCTCCCCTTTATGCAATATAAGGAAATGGAAGGAGAGCACACAACCTTCAAGAATACCAACAAAAATGCAATACAAAGTTCCAATTCCCCCCCAGCAAGCTGAGAGCACACGGGATGATTTTTAAACACAGGCCCAAAATACTTTAATGTAGTGGCAATGAAGTGAAAAATATGCTAAAAATGCTTTTAATTCCCTCTAAAGGTTCAGGGTGAGTAAGAGATACTTTAAATTAGTTCAGGATCACTTTAGCAATGCTCTATGAATGATTGTCAGGTTGCAAACGAATTACAGCAAAGGAAAGCAAGAAGCTGCTATTTTGACAAGTGAAGAAATTTGAGCCAAATCGCAAATCGCGGCACTTTTTCCGAGTGCGTCGAGCGCTATTACGGAAAAAGTACAATGAATAGAAAGTCGGTTCTGGGTTCGTGAAGGTAGTTTTTCAGAAATGAAATAATGATTCAAAATGGCAAATGACACTTTTACAGGTTTAAAATTGGAGAAGGGACACACGATTCCTATGATGCAGTTCTGGAGACAGGTTCAAATGTTTTGAATCAGATTGTTTTATGCTAAAAGATGGGTTTTCCACAGTTCTAGCTGGGTACTCACACTATAAATTTGAAAGGAATGGCCTCATCACGGATCGGGTCAACAAGTTTAGCTGCGGTTCTCTCTGCTCGGCGGGTCAATCAGGCACCGGTTCTGTTCACAGTGATCTGGTCTGGGTCTGCTAGCGGATCTGGATCTCTGGTTCTGGTCTCGGCACTGCACAGCAGTCTGGTCTGGATCTCTTGAATTGGATCTGACGGTTCTGGATACATAGGATTCTTAGCAAGCAGCAAACCGCGCAGCCCGGCGGTTGAATAGTTTGCAAAGGATTTTGAGACCTGCTGAAGAGAACTCAGCTTGTGGGTTAGGCCTTTGCTTTAATTTCTGGAGTCTGAGTTCTAAGTTCTGGTCTCTGTCTGGATTTGAAGTCTAAGTGCTAGATCTGGTGTCTTCTGGCAAAGTGCACCGCAAGAAATCAGCTTGAAGTGGGAAGTGCATGTCCCTGTCTGGCTTCCAGTGGCTCTTTTTATCTCTTTTGAAAATGGGTGTGGATGCTAACTTTCTATGCCCAACCCACTCACGATTTGATAGGTCAAGGATTTCTCTTTGAGTCAGAGTGAGTCAGAGTCTTACAGTCTATTGAAGAAACGCCCCTTTGCTTTTACTTAGAATTTTTTTTTCATAACTAACAGGTTTCCCACACGACATTGACATTACATGTACATATCATATATCACATAAGGTAGTCTCTGTTCCAACTCTGATGTTTCTAAGAACTTGCATTCAAAAATGGCAACTTATTTTCGTTTTTGGTAGCTTTTGCAACATTGGTTTTTCATCAAATCTTTACACGGACCTGTACCCACTTCCTGAGCATATTAATCTTGTATCATGTATCGTGTCTCTAGCCTAAATACCGTGTTTGTAGTATTAATAATTAGTGGGGTTTGCCTCAGAATATCAGAGAGCGACCAGCCTAGTCTTGAACTGGGAGTGAATGTGTCATTTTAAAGATCCCAAAGTTGTACATTTCTGTCATCTGGTTACAATTAGTTATCAGTATTCTTATATAACATATATTTGCCTTCCATTCACTTCACTTAAGTGTTTGGGTACGCCCCCAGCAGCTCGGTGAGTCAGACGGTCACATGGCCTTCTTTGCTGGCATCTCCCAGAGCAGTGTGTTGACAGTAAACACCTAAATCAGCATATCCTATTCAATGGAAATAGTCTACTGTGTTGTGTCCTGCAGGTTGGAGGAGAAACCCCTCCCTCTCAATCAACAGGGCCATGTGATATCCTGTCTTCTTGTGTGGAGTTCTGAGTTGAGAAGGTTTCCCAGCCTTTTGGAGTGTTAATTGAATCAGCCTGTCTTCTGGGAACAGCAGGTGTTTAAGAATTGTAATTAACTAAAAGGCTTTGAAGTTTCCAGCTGGCTCAGGATCCTTTTGCAACTCCTGAAGTACAGTTGTCCTGTCAGAGTTTAGACCGCTAGCGCCGGAGTCCAATGCCTGTACTGCACCCATTTGTTTAGGAGTTGTCTTGAATTAACTCCATTTAAAAAAGGGGATTTTACTTGATAGTATATGATCCTTGCTTAACATTGTTTTGATGGGAATACTTACAATAGAGTGGTGATGTGGAACACCCCCACAAGAAGGTTGAATCTTTAGAGTGGTCTTGTGGGCCATGATTTGACCAAATTTTTGACATCAAGAAAATGAATTCCCAACAGCTCAATTTGTATGAGAGCATAATAATTCAAACAGTTCAACATTTCAAGCAATTATACGCCTTCATGCAAAAACAGCAAAATGACCTTCCTCTTAATTGGTGAAATGCATGTGTGGCAAAGTAGTTTATATGCCATTAGATCTGATGGAAAATGTACACACTCTAGGAGTGGAACGTTCAATAGAGCAGTCTTTAATAGTCTTGGTAAATGGAGTAACAACAAAGGACAAAAAAATGTGGCAACATTAGTGGACTTACACAAAGTTAAACAAGCGTTGCAATATCTAAAAAACAATAATGAGTACCTCAAGGAAATAAAAATTGATTAAAGTTTAAGGGAAACAACTGAAATAATTCAAGATCCATCAAAAACTGGACAATTTGAACTTCTGGATCCAGCAACAGTATCCACTCTTTTGGACCATTACACAATTCATCCATTGCATTCCAATGAAAGCATAGATGATGCACTAGAGACTTACCAAATGTGACAAACCAAAGGGTCACCAATGAGTATTTGGGAAAAAAGTATAGAAGCACGTGCTTTTCCACTGCTATTTTCTACTGGCAAAGGTGGAAGATACGATGATAGACCCACTCAGATTGGGGCATCAGAATACCGCTCATTACGAATGTATTCGCAAGAACCCAGATTTAGACAAAATGTGGAATACATATTCCACCTACTCTATGAAAGTGAATTAGCAACACTATGTTATGGAGTTGCACACATTCTTAAATCGGGAACCCACTTTCAAAATATGTCAGCTATGCAGTTAATACAAAAAGTACAGGAAAAAGATGAGGTTTTACAATCAAGTATAACAAATTTGTTTGCAAACATGCGTGGTACAAAGGAATACTGGTTCAGATGGAACGGAGACGTGCGTTGCATGATCAGAAAGCTTGGACCACCAACTAGGTTTGTTACGCTAAGTTGTGCAGAATATGCATGGGAAGATTTACATGAGTTCCTACGCATAGCAAACAGCAACAAAAACAACATAGATATATTAACACCTGGAGAACTTTGCTCTGTAGATCCAGTTAATATCTCAAGATATTTCCATCATTGTTTCATTGCCATTCTACACTTTATTTGCAATAAAACTGTTGCTCCCCTTGGAGAAGTGCAGCACTTCTTTTGGAGAAAAAAATATCAAGCAAGAGGAGCACCACATATTCACATGCATTTATGGATCAAAGGTGCACTGAAATTTGGGCACGACAGTGATAGTACTGTTTTGCAGTTTATCCAAAAATATGTCACATGTGAAATCCCTTCACAACAGACACATAGTAAGCTGCATGGGCAGATTTACAATTTTAAAGACACAAATGTGGCAAATATTGTCACTGCAAATACAAAAACAAAGGTAAATACTACACCAATGCACAGTACACTGGTTTGTAAACTAAATATGAGGGTAAAAAAAAGTTTTAACTGTCTATAATGCAATGCAGTAAATTTTCAAAAAATGCAAACACTAACACACCTTTTTCTTTCATCACAGAAATGGAAAAAGTGATACTTCCGCCAAGTACGGTAGCTACTTAAAAAATGGATGTGGATTCTGGACAAAGTAAGGAGTAAGTGTATTGGCAGTCATTTACTACACATGGGAATCTACACGTCTAATCTATGGTACTAATATGCTGCAGTGCCTGTAGGCTGACCCTCGCATCTTCGGTGAGTAACCTACCACCTACGCCTTACGACCAAGGTACAAGGAGTATAGTTCCTATCCACAACCATCGCTGCATATCAAAACCATGGTTCTTGTGAATTAGCTACTTATAAATTTACTTTTCGGACCATCGTCTGCAGCCATGAAGCTAAAACACTAGGGCGTCAACACAACTTGAGCATTACACCACACCCATATTGACTTGTAACTCCACTGCTTATGACTTCAGTCTTGGGTGCATGGGCTTTGGCCATGCACCCAAGAGTGCAGGGTCTCTCCACAAACACCTCAGTGATGTGTTGTAGTGGCGGTTTTTCTATAGGTGTGATATCCTTCCGTGCTTCTGGCCAGAGGATTCACTCCTAGCTGTATGTCCATAGATCTTACATTGGATGGGTGTGCAGTAGCTTGCACGTCTAGTACTTATAACTTTGTTCTTGGGTGCAATTCAGAGTGGCCCATATACTTTTTTTGCAAAGTTTGGATTCGTCCAGGGGGAGCGGAGTTATAAGCCGGCCAAAAAGCGCTCTTCCTATGGAAACAGCAACTTAACCATAACTACACGGCCATTTCGTAGCTTATTAGCGGTACAGAGGATATCTGCTGAATGGTATTGCATAGGTTGGAGGCCTCACTATAGTTGAATCTGCTAAGCACTTTGTTGTGTGCCACCTTGCTTGGGGAGGGAGCAAATCCCTTGGTTGAGAGTGATTGTCCATAAAACTGTGACAAATTGGGGGCTCATAGCTGAAATTTCGTGGAGGCTTTTCACTGTTTCTATTGGCAGTAGCAGTAGACTACTAATTTGGGTGTAGTTGCATTGCAGTGAATAGAAAGTTGGGTTTGCATTGTTAAGGTGCCACTCAGGCTTGTACCCTTGGTTCCATTGTGGTGTATGCATTGAACAGTGTTGGTTGTAAGCTGTCATTGTGAGTAGACACTAAGCAGGAACAGGGTTGAGATTTTACCCTGCATAGAGAGTATACAAGGTTGCAGAACACATTTCAGAATGAGCACAGTAGAAATCAATATGGCCAGGAAGCACATCCTATCCAAATTATTTATCAAAGGTGAATGGGTGGAGGAAGAACATGCAATGTGCCAATCCAGAATGATACAGTAGGTTACCTCTGCAAATGTTGACATGTGGCAGGATAACGGTCTGTTACATCAATCTCTAACAGCCTTTTATATGACACAAACCGTTAGAGATGAGCGGACTAAAATGGCTCAGTTCACAGCATTTATGTACTTCCATTTGATGATAGAGGAAGAACAACATCAGAATAGTGTTACCTCTGTGAAGAACCAGGCTGAGCTTTTGAATGAAGCCCAGCAAGAGCTTAAACAACAAGAAACTAATGTACAACAAAGCCACATGTTAGCGTTAAAACAAGAGAGTGTCAGTGATTAGCTCAAAAATGAGTTAAAAACACAGTAACAAGAAAATGTAGAGCATGCAATGCAGTTCACTGCACTGCAAGATGAGCATAAAAAATGTGCTGGAAATCTGGGTGCACTACAACACAAATTAAATGTTCAGGTTACTCATAATAGAATTATGCTGGAAGACATGATCACAGTCCAATCTGAAATAAATAAATTAAAACAAAAATAGCCAATTAATTATCAAAGGGATAGCATCCCAAGGATATTTCGATCAAATGCACCAACAGCTGCACACCTTGCAACAACAGAGAAGGCTATAAAATGCAGAATTAATAGATTGTGTGAGGCAAGCAGAGATTGACCTAGTGCAGGCAACCCAAGGCAGAAATGTGCAAGAGGAAGAGATTAGTCTCCTGAAAAAACAAATGCTTTGAATATGCACCCACAATGCAAGCCTCACAAAATGAAAATGAGTCCCATTATGAGGAAATCAAGGGATTTAAAAATTGACAAATGGCCCAAAGTAGAGTGCTAGAAGCCACTCAAGCACTTGTGTCAGAATTAAAAACCCAAGTTGCTACATCTCATCAAGAGATAGGGACCCAGAAAAATAGATGTGAAGGGTTGACAAATGAAATAACCAAATACAAACAGGCTTTGAAGCACCCTGACCAGTTAGGCTATGGAAAAGCGCCCTCTGATCATGGAGTGTTGACCTCTCTACCAGGGACCTCAAACCAATGATTCACTTCAGATATCCAGAGTGTGGCTAACTTCATGCGTACCACTTATCAAGAAGAGGGAAACATGAGGCATCTGGACTCACCCAGGCCTAGTCCAACTGATCCAGAAGGCCAGTCCTTATCTGACATTTATGAGAATTCAGGGTTGCGAAGCAGGAGGGGAGGTGGCTGGACCAGTGGGCTCTGGGAAATCAAAAATACCGAAGCAAGTACTTCGGACCAGAAGGAATCATATGATGAAAAAATCAAGGAGTTGGACTTGCAGAACATGAAACTATGAAGGGACCACATGTACCACTTTGCAGAAAGAGAAGAGCCAGAGTTTTGGCCTCAAAAGAGTTTTTTAAAACCCTCCACACATTCAGGGAGATGGGGGGAATTCCCATGCATGCCTGGAAGGAGGGATGATGAGGAGGAGTAGTCTCCTGTGTGAAAAGGGGATTACAAGGGAAATTACCCTGATTTGTCACAGCACCACAGGAGAGAAGAGTTCATGCCATGTAATTTTGGGAGGTTTTCCCAGTGTCATTAAGGTAGGGAGCACCTAAAGTTCTGGCAATCGACCCACAACAGTAGTAGCCCTGAGTCAGAGGGTAAATAGACTCAGGTGCAGCTGAAAAGGCAGTCTGCCAAACAGAAGAAAGATCTTGTGAAAGACTCAATTTGGCAGATCAAGGCCATAAAGAGATTCATGACTTCCTACCAAAAGAATGCCGGATATTCGGTATGCGAGCATCTAGTACTTTATGAGCAAATGATTAAACCATTTAGAATATAAAATTATAGAAATTGCAAGAGTGTGCCAAGTGGACATTCTCCCCTGAGTACTCCAGCTTCTGTGCAGGGCTGGAGGACCAAAATCACCAAAAATGGTCCACCTATAAGTCGGCCATTTTAAAACACTTCTCCATTCATCAAATCCCCCAGGAGGCCCGCAAGGTGGTATACAACATGCATTGTGGGGAAGACCACGCACCTAGAGAGTTTGTGCAGGATTTGAAATCAGCATTTGCACATTCTTCTAGGTGGGTTAACAACAATGCCAGGGAGTTCATCAATACATACTTCTATGCTCTCCCGAAATACATTATGATGCAATTAATACGGGATTTTCATGAGCGTAGGACCCTGGATTCAGTGATTGAACACGCCACCAGGATCTATGAGGTTCAAATGCCCTCTGAAAATAAAAATAACCCTAAAACCTCCAAACCATCCAACACACCTGCTGCTGCAAATGAGGCAGAGGTAAAGGATACCCCTCCATTCGACTTGGAGATGGGGGGGCCTAATAATACTCCTTTGAATAACCAGCAGAATGACAGGCAAAGGAAACCTTTGTATTCAGCCCAATCAAGGGGGAGTCAGGCAGGATACCAGACCAATGACCTTTCTGATTCTGCCAACTATATAAGTTCAAAATATGGACTTACATATGGACTCCTCTGGCACAAGGAGTTGGGTGCAATTAGGTAAGTTCCGCCACAGGAACTCTCCCTCCAAACTTCCCTCCAGAGGGAAGGAATACTTCACTTCCCAAATTGAACTTCTTTCCCAGGTACTCCCAAACTCAAATTTCAAGAATATTCCTCCTTTCTCTCCCGCTTCCAGGACAATACATTTCTGAAACCGGGAGAAGGGAGAACTAGGATGGAAAGTTATCAGGGACCCTTCCAATACCCAAGCTACTCCAGGAAAAGGGACAGTTACCCTTTCTGGGAGCAGCAAAGATATGAATCAAGAGCTCCCTACCAACCAGAAAATGTGTCATAACTGGAGCGACAGGTCCAACAACTAGCCCAAGACCTAGGTCACATGCTGAGTGTTCAGTCAAACCCTCAACTGAAACCTGCCACCCAGAATAACCTAACATCTGGGTCTCAGGCACTGAGGGGAAGTAACTGGACAATTATGACAACCAACAGGTTCCTGAGGAAGGGACTCGGGGCGAAGGAAGGTGAAAAGTCCTAGAGGAAGCATGCTTTCCCACCAAAAATAAGCCCCCGGTAAGCCTTTGAGCCTGAATATTAATCTTCTACCCCCGAAAAGCTGAAACCTAAAGCACAGAGGGTAAAGTAGGAGAAAGCTAAAGAAAACTCACTTTGTGGAAGAAGTCCACCTCATCCCATTTGAAGAAGAATCCCTTGAGGATTCAGAAATGAAAACTTCTCTTTCAGGGATGGAGGGATCCCCCCCCAAGGAGAAATGGGTCCCAAAAGACCCTACTTTTGATGGGGTAAGTATGGAGACGGACCCATATCTTTCTACCATCCATTGGCTTCAGTTGAGGGCCATCCTCTCCATCATGGCCACCGCTGGATTTGTAGGCATTGGAGTGCCTGCCTTGTGGTGGAAAGCCCTGCTGTGAATGGGCCCCTCTTCCATCAAAGCCCCAATCGGGCGAGCTGGTTGGTAAAGCCGGCCCGCCTCCCAAGGCAAATTCTAAGGGCCCTGTCTGTGCCCTCCCCTTCCTCCCTCCTTTCTCTCCTCAAGTCATCCAACAATCACACAATTGATCTGTCCTCACCACGAGGCTTGGAGGAGTCCCTGGACCACCCAGATGAAAGGTAAGCCCTGTTGGGATTTTGTGGAGCCCTAACCACTGGCACTCTGGGTATTCATGCATTTTTGCCTAAATATCAGAAAAGAAGAAATAATGATTTTTACAAGACTTTAAATTAAAAGAAATACGCTTGCCGTGTTGCACTGCTGCTGTGTGCTTGTGTGCTTTCCACCATTCACTGGCTTCAGTTGAGGGCCATCCTCTCTATAATGGCTGCTGCTGGATATATTGTGGTGGAAAGCCCTGCTGTGATTGGGCCCCTCTTCTATCAAGGGCCCAATCAGGAGAACCGGTAGGTGAAGCTGGCCTCCCTCCCAAGGCCTGATTATAAGGGCCCGGTCTTTGCCTGACCCCTCCTCAATCTATGACTCAGCCGCCAGACTATTTACTGCTTCCCCATGTTATTGCATCATTGGACATCTATGCTCCTTGCAGATCTACAAGTGAGTTATGGATGAACTCTCTACTAACCTGTTCTGAACCTTTTACTGTTCCTTTTCACTCTGCATTCCTTGCAGCAACTAACCTACATCTTCTCTCACTGCATTTGCGCCTCCTTTTTGGTTTTTTAAAACTATTTTAGATGTGTTTCATTTATTTTTCCATCTCTGTTGAAACTCTATTCCTTTCTGGGTTGCATGTATGCCTTTGTTCTACTTCTAATAGGTCACATGGTGAGTTTAGCTATAATTGTTCTGTGCAGCCACTCTTCTTTCATGTCTCGACTATCCTCTGCCACACCTATGGCTCTCTCCATCTCACCCATCTCCTCTAACTGCTACACTATCACCTATCCCCCTTCTCTCACAAAGTCTGGTAGGAAAAAACACAAAAAAGACTTCTTGAGTGCAAACCCTGGACTTCCCATTGCAGGCACCTATATCAGCATGGGTGTAGGACATGGGGGAAAAGGGAGGCAAATCCCCCCCACAATCTTAAGTGGGGGAGGAACAATGGCCTTTATCCCTCCCCAGTTTTTTTGTCCTGTGTGTGCCATTATGTGCACTGATGCGTGCAAACTTCAGACTCTGTCGGAGGTTTGCATGCAGTAGCCACGGGCCGTGGATTTGATTCCATGGCATGATTCATTTCACACAACAACAGTGGGGGAGGTGGAGGAGAATGAAGCAGGACCAAGAGCAAGAGTTGTTGACAACAACTCTTGCTCGTTCATTCTCCTCCTCCCCCACCCTGTGAAATAGGGCATGTGACTGCCAGCCCAGGCTGGGCTGGAGTGCGCAGTGCACTGCTGCACAGCTTGCCAGCCTCCTCCTCACCTTCAGAAGCCAGCTGTCATGATCTCTGCTTCCAAAAGGTCAGGGTTTTCCCAACTCCCTTGGAAGCAGATCCATAACCCAGGTTCCGAGTGCCAACCAGTCCCAATTGGGACCTTTTGGACCCAGTCCTGGCGCCAGTGGCACCAGGCTCATAAATATGCCCAGTCCCAGTGCTGGAAGCGCCGGGCTCATAATGCTTGGGTGGACTTACCTGCAGCAGACCATGCTGCTTACTTGCCTGCCAGTTGAGCCTCTGATCCTCTTCTGTTTGGAACTACTTTTCCTGTTGGGTGGGGCTGGAGCCACTCCCTAGATTTAAAACACTGGAACTCTTCTGGAAGGCAGGAACTCTTTTCTTACCAGGAACTCTTTTCTTACTTAGGCGTGGCTGTGGAAGGAGACATCTAAGCACTACAGGAGGCTATTTAAACCACACCCGGTGGATGAATCTTGCTTTGCGTTATTCTGCACCCTCTGCAGCAGGACGCTCATCGTGTCTTCTGCATCCAGTCCTGGGCCTAAGGAAAAAGGCTTACCATCCTGAATCCAGTCTTCAGCAATACTCTTCGTGCGCTCCGGAGGTCTTCACACTGCATTCCGGCATCTGAAAGGCAAAGGCTTACCTACTCTTCGTGCGCTCCGGAGGTCTTCATACTGCATTCCGGCATCTGAAAGACAAAAGCTTACCAACTCTTCGCACGCTCCGGAGGCCTTCGGCGCTGCATCCGCATCTGAAAGACAAAACAAGGTGCGTTTAAAGACATTGGGGAACTTTAATACTCACGTGCCATTACTCCTTTCCGCATCTAATCCAGTGGGTATTCCGGCACCCTGCAGCCGCTCCGAACTCGTACCTGCAAAATAAAAAGACAGTTAGAGCGCATCGTGAAGCAGGCAAAAAGCGCTTACTCACGTGCTTCCAGGCGCTTCTATTCATCACACGGGCTCCATCTTCAACTCACTTCAGCCCGTCATCCGCCATCGCCGGAACCCTGCAAAACAAGAGACATCATTACTAAAGACTTTAAAAAGACATTTGAATGACTCGAAACTTACCGTTCGTGCAGTAAACGACGGACAGCAGTCCTCTGAAGTCAAGAGGCCTGCGCTACCTATCCAGTGAAGAAACTGGCTACAGCACCCTGCCCCGAGGCAGATGGAGAGCTCGGCATTCACTTACCTAAGGTGAGAGCGTTAACCTTTGGGGGTCTACAGGAGAGGAGAAGAGGAAAGAGATAGGGACACCCCAATAACCCCAGTTCATTAACCCCATATTTTCTATCTGCAGACATCTTACTCTACACGTCAGGCATACAGTGCACAGAGGTCCAGCCCAAAGAGCCAACCGGGTGCTACACATCACCTTTGAAGATACGGTAGTCGCCCAGTCAAGACCGGCGCCTCTGCGAGAATCAGGTGAGCGTTACAGAACGCAAAGCCTACCGCAAAACTCTCGCCCAGGCGCTATGGAAACCTCGGATACTGACCCCCTAGCCCGGTTACTTGGGGAACTAAGGGCAGAAGTGCATGCAACTCGTCAGGAAACGAATGCTCTAAGAAGGGAACTAATTATTTCCAAGGAGAGAACAGACAATCTTGCTAGACAAGTGCTACAGTCACAAGCCGGACAGACCCCGTTACCCGCATCAGGGGCAAATCTTCCTTCAACATCCTCTATGAATCCAGTGCAGATCAACCTACCTGGGAATGTACCTCTGGCTCCGCCCGAGCGATTTTCTGGTGACCCAAAGAGGTTTGCAGTATTTATCAGTCAGTGCCGGTTGCACTTCTTATGCCGGCCAGCAGCCTTTCCAACTGATCAAGCTAAAGTAGCTTTTGTACTTTCGTACCTTAGTGGCAATGCGGCAGACTGGTCGATCCCTCTAGTTCATCAAGATGATCCGGTTCTCCATGATTTTCAAGCCTTTCAGCTTAGTATGGAAAAACTGTTCGCAAGACATTCACAGGGGCAGGCCTTGGACAATGAGCTTCTTTCGTTGCGACAGGGTAATCAAGACCTTTTGGCTTATATTGCATCTTTCAATAGACTAATAGTGGAAACTCAATGGCCTGAGGACAAAAGGATTACGCTGTTTTATAGAGGTCTACGTGGAGAGCTCAAAGACGTTTTAGCCCAAGTAGTGAATCCCCCACAGGACTGTTCGGATTACATAGACTTGGTCGTTCAAATAGATCACAGGCTGCAGAACAGGAAGGCCGATCGTTCCAAGTTTGATGCTCGAGTATTTTCCAAACCGCCAACTCCTTCCAAAGGAGTAGACTCCGGGGAACCCCTGCAAATAGGGGGTCTGAAAGGTCCTCTAACACAACGGGAGCGGGAAAGGAGGAAACAGTTGCAATTATGCCTATATTGCGGAAACTCAGGGCACTTTCTTCGAGACTGTCCGGTGAAACCTGCCAAGAAGGCAGTAGGAGCTGCAGTTACCAAAGTTACAAACTCTGAGCAGGGAAACGACCTCGCCCGACAAGAATAGAGGTCCTCTTGCCGAGCGTAAAAACCAGTTCCGTGACCTCGCATTTCGTGATACCTATGGTCCTCATTAGCCCTGATAATCCGGATCGATTACATGCAATTGAAGCTTACGTCGACAGCGGTGCCATCGGCAATTATGTGGATCATGAAATGGTTTTGAGGATGAATCTAACTCTTTGTCCCAAGGCTGTAAAGGACGTCATTACTACGGTGGATGGTACGGAGATAGCCTCCGGGCCAGTAACGCATACCACTCAAGAAGTGACGCTAGTAAGTCAAGATGGACACCATGAGAAGATCGTGTTCGATGTGATCAAGGCCCCTCAGTTTCAGATTATTCTAGGAATACCTTGGTTAGAGAAACACAATCCTCTGATCGATTGGCGAGCAAGAACGGTCCAGTTTCCAGAATGTGTCTCTACTTGTCACCCTCCACCTGGTGTTGCACTGGCCCCAATTTCTTCAGAGACTCCCCAGTTACCTCCCGAATACCTAGAATACCAAGATGTTTTCCGGAAGGATCAGGCTAACTCTCTACCTCCTCATAGGTCTTATGACTGCCAGATAGACCTGATACCTGGATCTACTCCTCCTTGTAGTAGAATTTATGCCCTCACCGAGCCTGAGAACCTTCACCTTCGACAATACCTGGATCAATACCTGGCAAATGGGTTTATTCGTCCTTCCAAGTCCCCTGCTTCTTCAGCTTTGTTCTTCATTCCAAAAAAGGAAGGAGACCTTAGAACTTGTATCGATTATCGCTCCCTGAACCAGATCACCGTTAAGAATAGATATCCGTTACCTTTGATCCCTGAACTCCTGGACCAAGTCAGAAAAGCATGCATATATACAAAGCTGGATCTTAGAGGAGCTTACCACTTGGTACGAGTAAAAGAGGGCGATGAATGGAAGACGGCCTTCCGCACCAAGTATGGGCTATTTGAATATCAGGTCATGCCCTTCGGACTTTGCAATGCCCCGGCCGCCCTTCAATATTTTATGAACGATGTCCTCAGAGAGCTCATAGATGTATGTGTTGTTGTTTACATTGACGACATCCTCGTTTATTCTTCATCGGAATCTGAACATCGGAAACACGTGAAAATGGTCCTCGAAAGATTGCGTCAACACAAACTTTTCGTTAAGTTGGAAAAATGTGTTTTCAACGTGACTGAAGTTGAATTCTTGGGATTCATATTATCACCTGGCGGAGTGCGTATGGATTCAAAGAAGGTCGATGCAGTTCTCAAATGGCCATCACCATCCTCCGTAAAAGGTGTGCAAAGCATGTTAGGCTTCGCTAACTTTTACCGCAGGTTTATCCCCGAGTTCTCTCGAATAGTCCAGCCCATCACTGCCTTGTTAAAGAAAAACAAACGTTTTGAATGGTCTACCGAGGCGGAACAAGCTTTCCAGGATTTGAAGACTAAATTTATCTCTGCACCAATCTTAAAACACCCTCGCCCCGAACTCCCCTACATCGTGGAAACTGATGCTTCAAGCCTTGCCATGGGGGCAGTTCTATCACAAAAGGACCCGGTAACCAATCAGTTGCATCCCGTGGCATTTTGGTCCCGCAAATTCTCGCCTCCTGAAGTCAATTACACGATTACTGACAAGGAACTTCTGGCTATCAAGTCTGCCTTTAAGGCTTGGCGGCATTATCTGCTGGGGGCCCGACACACCGTTACTGTGATTACGGATCACCGAAACCTGCAATATTTGAAAACCGCAAAAGCCCAATCCTCTAGACAACTCCGTTGGGCATTATTCTTTGCCGAGTTTGACTTCATAATTACCTATCGACCTGGTACAAAGAACGGTAAAGCCGATGCCCTTTCTCAGATGGGAGTGGAAGAACACATGATCAACCCTAAACCGGTACCAATCATTCCCGAACAAAGAATTCTGGGTGTGATCGCCACAGAATCCATAGAGGAAGTTAAGGATAAAGCCTGGCAACTTGTAACTCCAGCAGATATACAGAATTAGCATCTGCAGGGAAAGGACTTTGCAGTAAAGGACAACTTATTGTATTTCCAAGAACGATTATACCTACCCAGCACAGATTTACAGAAAAAAGTAATCTCTTGTTATCACGACTCTTTAATGGAAGGTCATCCCGGTATAGCCAAGACCTCAGAAAAGATCAAGCGCTACTTCTGGTGGCCGTCTTGGAAAAAAGATATCAGAGACTTTATAATGTCCTGTGGAGTATGCGCCCAAAACAAGAGTCAAAAGGAAAGACCAGCAGGCCTCTTACGCCCTATTGACATCCCACCTCACCCTTGGCATACGCTTTCTATGGACTTCATCACCGATCTACCTCCATGCTCCGGATACAATACGATTCTAGTAATCGTGGACTTATTCTCCAAGATGGCGCATTTCATTGCGCTCAAAGGCTTGCCAACAGCAGCAACTCTGGCCCGAGAATTTCTCGAAAACATCATCCGACTGCACGGTTTTCCTTCGGTTCTAATTTCGGATCGAGGTAGTCAATTTATTTCTCATTTTTGGCGAGGTTGCTGTCGGTCAGCTCAAATTGATGTGAGACTATCGACCAGTCACCACCCTCAGACCGACGGACAAACCGAGAGGACCAATCAAACTCTGGAACAGTATTTACGCTGCATGCTGCAACAAACTGAAAAAACTTGGAAAGATATCCTTTGGATAGCCGAGTATGCCTACAATAACTCTGTCCATTCGGGAACTGGGAAAACCCCGTTTTTTCTTTTGTACGGCAGTCACCCTCGAACCTCGGAGTTGGATCCCCTCCAAGATCTTGAAACACCTGCAGTAGACTACCTGCATTCTACAATCACCCAAGCCTTTAAGGAAGCTGTTTCTCACCTTCAAAGGGCTAAAGAACAATACAAGAAGGGAGCAGATCAACATCGGAAGGAAGCCCCTCTCTATCAAGTAGGGGATCAAGTCTGGTTATCCACCAAATACCTATCTCTAAAAGGGCCACGCACATTCAACCCAAGATACCTTGGTCCCTATTCCATCACTACCATAGTAAACCCAGTAGCGGTCAAGTTGGACTTGCCCCCGCACATGAAGATACATCCGGTCTTCCACGTCTCTCTATTAAAACCCGTGCAACCTCAAACCCGACTAACCAAATCTCCAAAACCTATCCTAGTGGATGGAGAACTCGAGTTTGAAGTCAAAAGCATTCTGGACTCCAAGATCTCCAAATCTAAACTATTCTACCTAATTGACTGGAAAGGCTACGGCCCCCAAGAGAGATCCTGGGAACCTGCTGAATATGTCCACGCTCCTCGCCTAATCAAAAGATTTCACCGAACATTTCCTGACAAGCCAAAACCCCCGGAGAAGCCCGGTTTGGGAGGGGCCTTGAGGGGGGGTACTGTCATGATCTCTGCTTCCAAAAGGTCAGGGTTTTCCCAACTCCCTTGGAAGCAGATCCATAACCCAGGTTCCGAGTGCCAACCAGTCCCAATTGGGACCTTTTGGACCCAGTCCTGGCGCCAGTGGCACCAGGCTCATAAATATGCCCAGTCCCAGCGCTGGAAGCGCCGGGCTCATAATGCTTGGGTGGACTTACCTGCAGCAGACCATGCTGCTTACTTGCCTGCCAGTTGAGCCTCTGATCCTCTTCTGTTTGGAACTACTTTTCCTGTTGGGTGGGGCTGGAGCCACTCCCTAGATTTAGAACACTGGAACTCTTCTGGAAGGCAGGAACTCTTTTCTTACCAGGAACTCTTTTCTTACTTAGGCGTGGCTGTGGAAGGAGACATCTAAGCACTACAGGAGGCTATTTAAACCACACCCGGTGGATGAATCTTGCTTTGCGTTATTCTGCACCCTCTGCAGCAGGACGCTCATCGTGTCTTCTGCATCCAGTCCTGGGCCTAAGGAAAAAGGCTTATCATCCTGAATCCAGTCTTCAGCAATACCTATAAAGACAAGAAAGAACAGGTTAGCATTCCGGCATCTGAAAGGCAAAGGCTTACCTACTCTTCGTGCGCTCCGGAGGTCTTCACACTGCATTCCGGCATCTGAAAGGCAAAGGCTTACCTACTCTTCGTGCGCTCCGGAGGTCTTCATACTGCATTCCGGCATCTGAAAGACAAAAGCTTACCAACTCTTCGCACGCTCCGGAGGCCTTCGGCGCTGCATCCGCATCTGAAAGACAAAACAAGGTGCGTTTAAAGACATTGGGGAACTTTAATACTCACGTGCCATTACTCCTTTCCGCATCTAATCCAGTGGGTATTCCGGCACCCTGCAGCCGCTCCGAACTCGTACCTGCAAAATAAAAAGACAGAGCGCATCGTGAAGCAGGCAACAAGCGCTTACTCACGTGCTTCCAGGCGCTTCTATTCATCACACGGGCTCCATCTTCAACTCACTTCAGCCCGTCATCCGCCATCGCCGGAACCCTGCAAAACAAGAGACATCATTACTAAAGACTTTAAAAAGACATTTGAATGACTCGAAACTTACCGTTCGTGCAGTAAACGACGGACAGCAGTCCTCTGAAGTCAAGAGGCCTGCGCTACCTATCCAGTGAAGAAACTGGCTACAGCACCCTGCCCCGAGGCAGATGGAGAGCTCGGCATTCACTTACCTAAGGTGAGAGCGTTAACCTTTGGGGGTCTACAGGAGAGGAGAAGAGGAAAGAGATAGGGACACCCCAATAACCCCAGTTCATTAACCCCATATTTTCTATCTGCAGACATCTTACTCTACACGTCAGGCATACAGTGCACAGAGGTCCAGCCCAAAGAGCCAACCGGGTGCTACACATCACCTTTGAAGATACGGTAGTCGCCCAGTCAAGACCGGCGCCTCTGCGAGAATCAGGTGAGCGTTACACCAGCAGGCAGCGACGCGTGCTGCTAGGCTTCCCAGAGTCAGTGTGAGCCTGACTCAGTGATGATGGTGGTGAGACTAGAAGACTGCTTTCTGCTGCTCTCAGGTACATATATATTCTTCCTTCTTTCGGTCCCTGCTCACTGAACCGCCTTGTGTTGCAACCCCTGCTCTCTGGTTTAGACTGTAGTGTTCCTGTGTCCTTTCCCGTCCTCTCACCTGCCTTCTCTCTTCCCGCTGCCTTCTTCCTTCATGTCATCTTATTTTGGTAAATAATTCTCGAAGGTTTCTGTCCTGTCCTTTCCTTTCCTCTCACCTGCATTCTCTCTTCCTGCTGCCTTCTTCCTTCTTGTCATCGCGTTTTGGTAAATAATTCTGGATGTTTTCTGTCCTGTCCTTTTTCCCTTCCTCTCTCCTGCTTCCTTTCTTCCCGCTGACTTCTTTCTTCATGTCATTGCGTTTTGATAAATAATTCTGGAAGGTTTCTAACAACTGTCTGACCTTTCGCTGGTTACACTGAACCTCCTTGTGTTGCAACCACTCACTTGCCTGCTCTCTGGTTTAGAAGCTAGTGATCTTGTGTCCTTTCCCTTCCTCTCACCTGCCTTCACTCTTCCCGCTGCCTTCTTCCTTCTTGTCATCGCGATTTGGTAAATAATTCTGGAAGGTTTCTGTCCTGTCCTTTTCCTTCCTCTCACCTGCCTTCTCTCTTCCCGCTACCTTCTTCCTTTATGTCATCGCGTTGTGTTAAATAATTCTGGAAGGTTTCTAACAACTCTACGGCTTGTGCTTTTTGGAAATTCGAATCCTGATGCATTTCTAACATTTCCTGTTGTTAGAAACACACAAGGCAGGATCAAAATGTATTGAAACGGAAGGAAAAAATAGGTACAAAACACACCAAAATGCTCAAAATGCATTCAAAAGTCAAAGTCCAGCCTGTCAACTAGAAGGAAGGATTACCACCTTTTGATAGGCCAAGAGATAAAAAAAATGAGCTCCAACAGACGCATACATGCTCAGAATGCATTGAAAAATCCATTATTCAACATACAGCATGTAAACTAAAAGTAAGGAACAACACATATTGAAATGTATCAAAGACCAACGAAAACAGCTTCAAAATACACCCATCCTTGCGTTTTGGTAAATGCGAATTCTGGTGGATTCCCATTTTGTATTGGGTTTCCATGCTTTGTTACTTCGAATCCTGATATATTTAACAACCCTCTTCTCCCACACAAGGCAGGATCAAAATGTACTGCTGTTTACAGGCTTTTTCACTGATTAAATCTTCAATGCATTTTAAGCTTTTCTGAGTGTTTTGGAGCTTGTATTTACCATCCTTTGATCCATCCATTCAACACATGTGCATACTCCCTTGTAGTTTTCAGGCTGGATTTTGAATGATGACATTTTCAAAGCATTTTGAGCATCACGTGTATGTGTTTTTTGGAACTAGTTTGTCCCTCTCTCCTCCTTTGCGTCTAAAAGCTAGTTTTTCACTGATGACTCTTTGAATGCATTTTCAGCAATAGGTCTTGCTCTGGAGCAGTTTTATTCCCCCACTGAATCTTTCAATACATTTTGATCCTGCCTTGTGTTTAGAGGCTGGATCTTGAATGGTGGCATTTTCAAAGCATTTTGAGCATTTATGTTTGTTTCGGAGCTAGGTTTTCCTCGTTGAACCTCTCCACACAAACTTCCGTTAAAACTGAATACATTTTTATCCTGCCTTTCAACGAAAGAAACAACCTGGATGGGCTGACAAAACGCTGCCACTCTACTACTGAACGGCCCCAGAATGCATACACACCCCTAGACTTTCAGAAACACCTGCATGCACACAATTTCATGGAACGTATGTGGCTTGGTAGGTGCCAGCAGAAGTGTGTGGCTGCTGCATGAGTGCAGCATTGCTAACAGAAATGTGTTCACCTCATGGTCTGTGTGGAGGAGTTGTGAGTGCAAGCAGAGGTGAGTGAGCACACATGGAAGTGTGAGTTAGGCTATGTTATTGGATGTATTAGAGGCACTGCTGCTATTTACATGGTCTCTTGATGTTCTGGGATATGTAAGGGAGCATGATTGGCTTTCTTTAGTACTCACAGCATGAAACAGTGCAAGATTGCTTTGATGCTGTATTGATACATGCAGGCTTTTGTATATTTGTATGTGTTTTGTGTCAAGGATACTTGATGTATTTGTATGGAGAGATGCGCTTAATGCTTCGCTAGAGCGAGGGTGGTGGATTTATGCTGTGTTTTACAAGCAAGTGGAAGTAGTCTTGTGTTCAGATAGTGTGTAACAGGAAGGTAGACCAAGCTGGTACTCAATTTCCATGTATGATCGGTTTGATGAGTCAATGTAATTTGTTATTCAGTTATATACTACAGCAGTTGCCTCTGTAGTATATAACTGATTAATGTGCTTCCACGTGTCAGAAGTGTTTTCTGTGGCCTGGTTCTCTAGTCTGCAGATTAGTTAGAGAATAAAGGAGAGGATGGATGGAGAGGGAACAGATTTTTGATAAATCTGAGAGATGTGCAGTGTTAGGCAAGTGTCCGGTGTTGGAAAGCTAGCAATGTGCATGTTCCAAAACCTCATAAATAAATACATTGCGCTTCATATGTCCTTGGTTCAAAAAGGAACTTTGAAAACCTTAAGCAGTGAAGCGCATGTGCCAGAGCTGATTTTGGATTACTTGCAGCAGCCGAACCTCACACAATGGAAAGCGGACAACATACACAGCATAATAAGTGAGTAAAGTTGATTAACAGAATGGCATATATGGCATATATGTTGAAATCCTCTTTTGTCCGATCCTGTGTGTAATGATGTTTTTGGTTGGAAGTATTACTGTTTTTATTTCCCTCGCTGCCACACCACCTTCTCAGGGAACTGTTTGTGCTTGCTTTATTCAAACCTTACCATCAATCGTTGCACTCGAGTGCCTGTCAGTGTTTTTGTTTAAAGCAGCTGCACACCTGCTACTGGTGTAATAAAAATGATGTACCCAGGTCTAACTTCAGCCACTTCATTTATGAACACTATTCATGTCCTTCACTGAAGTTCTGTTTAAAAAACATGCATTGGCAAAGCCAACAATTTCAGATTGTTTATCAATATCAGGCATTCACCAAGCAGTGCTATTATATGTCCATAATGCCCAGCTACTCTCGCCACCTTGCAACTGCTACAATCCAGTTTAGAGCACTATGACAGTGCCTGGCAAATACCTTTCCCATACCTACACAAAAGCCAAAACTGTTGGTATTGCCAATGCCCAATTAAGAATGTCTTTCATCTGTG
Source organism: Ambystoma mexicanum (assembly GCF_040938575.1). NCBI lineage: Eukaryota > Metazoa > Chordata > Amphibia > Caudata > Ambystomatidae > Ambystoma > Ambystoma mexicanum. The sequence continues at coordinate 169,426,295 of NC_090935.1, forward strand.
TGCCCTACTGCCCTTTCCTCCCAACATGGGAATAGGATGAAATGGGTTGGAGATGCATGTTGCCCGGGCACCGTACTTTGTTCAAGAAACTATGTTTATAGAGGTAAGTCATTTATTTTTCTAGTGATGTAATTCCCCATGATTGCATTTCCTGTGGTCACCCTACACACACTGGAATTGCAGAAATTAGCTCCACAAGTCCTTGGAATGGCCCTGCGTGGAGAGCGAGACACCGAAAATATTTCTGGCAAGCCACTCACACATATAACACAGTGATGATATATGTGATTTAATACATACTGTTATTTTAATTTTGCGAAAAGTTCTTTCACTAAAAAACAATAAATAAATAAATAAAGAAAAGTCCCAAGGTGTCCCCTGTTCCCCCCAGATTGTATGGTTTTCCTATGCCCCTGTATATCAGTGCTTCCTCTAGAGAGTTTTTTACTGATATCCTCTTCTCTGTTCCCTCTACAAATCTATGCTCCCACCATCGCACCTCCACTCTCTCTCCTTCCACTTCCTCTACATTAATGGAGGCACAAAGTGGGAAGTCCTCTTGGCTGGCTTCTCATCCTCACATTGCTTCATTAATGGCTATCACACAGGCGCTATCCTGGTTCAAGGTCCACAACCCAACCTCCTTCTCTTTGACTGTTTACTGGCCTCTGTCATTAACTTCCTTCCTTCTACTGCATCTCCCCCTTCTACTCTCTCTCTCCCTCCTTTGACTGGTGTACAAGGCCCCTGTACACCACCTCAGAAAACCTTCAAAGGCACAGACCTCCTCCACCTGGTGACTTTTAACACCCGCTCAGCCAACAAACATTCCACTGACATCTGCCTCCTTATCGAAGACATTGATCTTGACATTCCCACTCTTACCGAGACATGGTATGGTTCAATGCCAGCTCATTCACTGCTTTTGACTCCCTCCTCCGTGATGGCTTCAAAATCAGTTCCAAGCCTTTACCTCACAGCACTGGCAGGGGGGTTGCATTAATGTTGCCTGAGTGGGTTCCTGCTTCCATGTTACCCACCCAGCTCTACTCTTCCTTTTATAGCCTGGTTTGCAAGTTGGTCATCTTTCCCATATCCACCCTGACTATTGCTACCATTTACCGGTCTCCAGGTGCCATCACCCTGTTCCTCTCTGAATGGGCTAATGTTTACTCTTCCTTACATTCATCCACCTCCAAACACCTCCTCATGGGTGATTTCAACATCCAACTAGACTCCCCTTGCTCTGCATTCCTTCTCTGCACCTCACTTTCCCTCTCCATTCTCCATTTTGAGCCAGCCCACTCAGCTAGACACACTCTGGATGCCCTCACACACTCTGACCTCTCCCCCCCACTAGTCACCCCTCTCTCCTGGTCAGACCATTCTCTCCTCTCCTCCCACCTGCGTCCTTTGGCACTCTTTGCTCCCCCCAAAATCCCTGCCAATCTCGTTTACTAACACCCTCCTGATGAAACATGTGTCAGCTACTGCCTTCGCTTCCACCTTCATTCCCCTCTCCCATCAACCTCTTCTTTTCCATCACCAATACTCTTGACATTCTTGCCCCAGTCATGAGTATCCGCCTGAAATCTGTCTTTGAGTGAAACATAACACATCATTATCATTATCATTAACTTGCAGCCCTGAAACCAAAGTGCAGGGTGGCAGAACTGAAGTGGCAAACCTCAGTCTCATCCTCTGACAAACTGTCCTGCCACCTGCTCCAAAGGCAATATAGACTCTCCATCCATGCCAAGAAAATAGCCCACATACAGGCATGGGTTTCTGGTGCATCCAACAACCTGGCTGCATTTTTCAAGATCTGCAGGGAACTAGCCAACCCGTCCGCTGTCTCCTCCTCCCCTTCTCTTTCCCAGGCCCCCTGCAATGCACTGGCGACAAACTTTGCACCAAACTCAGAACATCCTGACCATCCTTGCTACACACCCTCACAACTCATCACACCCCCCTTACCTCCCTTGGCCCCCCCATACTCCTCCTTCCTCCTTCTCCCCCTTCTCTCCTGTCACACCCAAAGAACTTACCAGAGTTTTCCGCTCATGAAAGTCTCTGCTAAGCAAGTTTCCCCTTGCTCATCCAGGACCATCAAGGATAACATTGGCTCTCTTGCCCCTGCACTCGCTGATTTTGGCAATCACTCTTTTGATGCTGGATCTTTCCCCTCCTCCCTTAAGCACTCCCTTGTGTGCCCACTCCTGATAAAACCTTCATCAGACCCTACCTGCCCTGTCAAATACTGCCCTATTTCTGTCACCCCCTTCTTGGGGAAGCTGCTGGAGAAGCTGGCATTGCCCCAACTTAGCTCACACACCAAACCTGTTGTTTGGTCTCCCCGACCATCAATCTAGATTCCGAGCATCCAGAGGCAAGGAAACCGCTCTTCTAAACACTCATGAATAACTGCTTGCATCTCCGGACTCCAACTCCCCAGCTGCCCACATCCTTCTCGATCTCTCCTCTGCCTTTGACACAGTCAACATTTCCATCCTCATACAAGGGCTCCACAATATTGAAATTGATATTTTATTTGTATTGCGCTCGTACACAAGTGTTTCAGAGCGCGACAAGGCAAGGGAGGGGAACATGGGAGAACAAAAACAACAAACTTACTTGGTATCTAGGAATGGGCACTAGACTGGCTCACAGCCTTCCTTACTGACCGCTCTTCCAAGTTATCCTGGGCACCTTCTTCTCTCCTACTTCCTTCTCCACCTGTGGTGTTCCCCAAGTTCCTATCCTCTCTCCTTGGATCTTTAACATCTATCTTGCTCTTCTTGCATGCTTCATCTTCTCCTTCTCCAACTTCCAGTGTTATGCAGACAACACACAGCTCTTTTTCAAAATTCTACTGACCCTCTTGCACCCTCCATCACCCCTGACCGCCTATCTGTCATCCAGTCCTGGTGCACCTCCAAAAATCTCTGCCTCAATGGCTGTAAAACTGAGATCCTTCCCATTGGTACCCCTGCTCCTTCCTTCTATTCCCTCTGGCCTTCCTTCTTGGGCTCTCCCCCTACTCCTTCTTCTGAAGCCAAAAACCTAGGAGTCATCGTCGACTCCTCTCTCTCCTTCCCCCCTCATACTAAGGACTTTGCCAAAAAGTCCCACTTTCAGCTCTTCCTTCTCAAAGGAATTTTCTATTTTCTCACTTTCCCCCAGAGGTTACCTCAATGTTACCCGAGCCCTGGATCTCTCTAGGCTTGACTATTGCAATAGCCTCCTCCTGAATCTACCATCTTCCACTCTGCAACGCCTCCAGCTAATCCAGAATAGGGCAGCAAGACGTATCCTTATCGTTAATCCAGTGATCACATCTCTTCTGCCCTAAAAAGTCTTTACTGGGTCCCGGTTGCTGCACAGATTAAATTTGATTCCCTCTGCGTCATCTAAAGGCTGTCTGGGACCACACGATCTTCAATTTTATCTTACTAAATACTCTCCCTCTAGACCACTACGTTCCTCTAGTGCCAAATATTTGCATGTAAAGCGTTTTGCTAACCGATGGTAGGTGGTCATTCGCTTTCCTCAGCTGGCTCCCTCCTATCGAACGGCCTCCCTCTCCCTCAGAAAGTCCTGCTCAATTCAAGAAGCTCAATAAGACTTTCCTTTTTACCTCCTCCTTCCCTTCCTGTCTCCTCTGCTAATCCCACAGTTGCTGTGATATGTGCCTGGGGCTCTTATGCATCCTCAGGGCCCCTGGCCTCCCACACCCAATCGGCCCAGCTCCTGTCTACCCTCAGCACTTGCCTTGGCACACCCTCCACCCTGGAGGTTCACACTTACACCTAACACAGCTCCAGGCTGTGCAGCACTCAATAATCCTAGCTCTTCATCTGTGGCTCACTCATGAGCTCAGACTCCCCAGCACTTACCCCCTCTGCCCTCTTCCTTGCTGCACTTGCACGTTTTTTGAATACTCACAAGGCATACTAGGTGCGTCAGTGTTCCTTCTTTACTCCCACAGCTCTTAAGTATTATGTTTTGTAATGTGATTCACACCGTTGATCCATCCCTTTGCCCGGTGTGCGCTTTGAAACTGTATTTTACTTGTTGTATAAGTGCCTAACAAGCAACAAAACATAAATAAATAAAATAAACACAAATAGTCATTCAGTGCTGCAATCGATCTATTCCCGAAATGGAAGAATCCCAATGTCCCACACCCCTGTAGTCAGTCATGGAGGCCTATGCTCCAGCAGTGGTGCTGTTTATAACCAATATTGGCTTGGAGTGCTTCCATTCTAATCTTACAGACCCTCCATCTGGAAGACCCATCAGTCTTCTTGCTGTATGGCTCTGTATTATTCAGAGAAAAGGAGCCAGTCAGACTCATAGGGCCTAATCAGAACCTTGGCGGTATCCTGGAGGTAAATCTGCCAATGAACCGCCAATGCAAATAGCGTTACTGTAACTCGGTCCGTCACTATTAGCGTTGGATTCCGAGCTGTGGGAAGGCTTTTACTGCCCATTTATTTAAGCGTCCATGGGATGCTATGGGTCAGTAATGGTGCTCTTATCACCGGCGGTATTAGCGCCGCAGTAAGAGCACTGCAAATGCCTGGGAAGAGGAGAAATTTACCTCCAGCAAAAAGCTGGAGGTAAACCTCCTACTTTCCGCCCAAACTTGGGATTGGGCAGAGCAGTAATGCAGCAGTAATAACATTACTGCTGCATTTATGATGCTCTGCCCAACCCCTAATGAGGCTCTATAGTGTCTTGAAGGGACCTTCAGTAATGCAGTGACTTTTCCATTTCAAATATTTCCTTTGCCTTCCTCGCCCATTCTCTTTTTGTAGGCAAGTGATTGCCTCCAGTATATTAGCAGTCATGACCTGGCAGCGAGAAGTTCCGATCAATGTGTGGCAGCAAACTAGTATTGTCCTCTTCTACAGCTACTCCGAAGAGTATCAGAATTGGCACAACCATCTTGGAAATCGCTCTTACCCACCCCAGCATCTCCCTCCAATAAGTTTGTACAAGTGGCCACCACCACCACATGTGACAATATGATCTTATGCACTTACACCCACTACAACAATATGGAATTGTTTTCAGAAACAACTTTGACAGCTTAGTGGAGAGTATTTCCATATGCATAGAAGCTTATAGTTGTGTATCTTGTAGTGCATTGATATGGATGACTACCATTCCACCAAGCACAGGCGCCTCCACTGCTCATCTGAGTTCTCTCCCAAAGTTTTCTTCTCAGTATAGTGTGATTTTCTTGTGACAATGGGAGGACCACCTCAGCAGCAGGGGTTTGTATAAGATGTACGTCCACCATTTTGGGCCTGTCTGTTTGTCCAGAATCTGTTCAAATGGAAGTAATTTCCTATTCAGGCAGTAACCCATTTTGGGTCTGTGATTATTCCTTTGAGCTGCAAGTATAAGGAGGGTGACAGGAGTGAAAGTCTGAGTGTTCCTCCCCAGCTTATCAATATTAATACTTTTCCCCTGAACCCAAAAATGACCAACTCAGGAAGCTCCTGCTTCGTAACAGCCCTAAAACTGAAGAGGCTTTTGAATTAAGACTATGATTGGCGGTATCCAGAAGCATCTAAGATGGTAGGTCAGGTGGACACCCCGTCAGTGTAATTTATTTTCCTCTACAAGACCCACAGATTGTGTAGGACTCGGTGATCTCTCACTCTTTTCAGGAGTCCGTCTCATTGGTAACACAGACATTCACCACGGAAATGAGAACCATTATTACATGCTCTAGCTTCACCCATTGTTTTTCTGTATTAAGTCACAGATGATCAACCATAACTCTGAGCTTTGCTGCTCTGCAATACTCCTCAAGGTTACAAAACCAATGACCCTCTTAAGTTAAGGATATGATGGTTTTCTATGGGTTTTCGGCCATTCCACAAGAATGCTAAGAGGGACTTCTTCGAAAGGGGAGAGCACCGGGACTGGCAACATCTGGAAGAGGAAGCATTTTTTATAGTATTCAGACTACCAGGCCAAGACAATACTAGCGTCAACCATTGGAATAGGTCACATTTTAAACTTTTCCGCTAAACCGGGTAGTTGGCATCGTATAAGCCCTTTAGGGACATGGTAATGTGAAATCCCAAATCATGTATACTTGCATTGTTTCGTTGGATCTGCAACTATATGAGCATTTCCCTTATCTTTATGGTGAGGTTGCTGATGGGCATGTATACAGACTTACATAGTTTTGCTTTAAAGCCTTTGTTTGTTGTTAGCACATTATGTGCTCCAAAAGGCACATAAAATGGTCAAGAAGCTTAAGCACCAAGCCGAAGGCACTTGTCATATACGCCAAGGCTTTTACTGCGAAAAGAGCTGTTTTATTGGTCAGGCCTCCACCCCCTTCGAATCTGTTAATTGGAGATTCTTCCGTAATAGCTATGGCTAAGGGATCTATGGCAAGGTTGAAAAGGAGTGGAGATAGCAGGCAGCCCTGTCTGGTCCTTCTGTCCAGAGAAAACCTTTCGCTCATTACACTGATTACCACCAATCAACTTTGGATGTGTATACAGCACTTTGACCCCTTCAGTCAATTTTTCTACCATTGCCAATCCTTTTGAGTGTGAGGAGCACAATTTGGAATTGACTAGATCGAAGTCCTTTTCGGTGTCAACCGATAGTAGTATTGAGTGTCCGCTATCATTTCTGCTTGTATCAATCAAGTCTAGAGTCTTGCAGATATTATATGATCCTTGTCCCTCCCAGACAAAACAGCCTTGATCTGAGTGGACCATTCCTGGCAGGCACAACCTAAATCTGTTTGCTAGGACGCCCATGTTCAACAACAAAATTAGTCTATATGAATAACTTTCCGTATGGGTCCAGCCATCTTATTGATGACCATCCCCTTAGACCTGCAATGAATCTCAGGGGGGTCACTACCATCTAGAGTTAAATAATTTCTGCATCAAGGGGAAGAGCACACTCACAGGTCTCTGGGAGAAAGCTGGGGTGCACCCTGGAGCAGTTCTGCTTTTCATATAATTTCCCGCTGGCAATCAACCTGTATGATTGAACTGTCTAATGCCTATTCTTCTGCAGAGGCTAATTTGGGCACAGGGAGGTTATCAAGGAATGCTGTAACGCTCACCTGGTATCCACGGGGACGTCACTCAGCCTGTTCTGATCTCTTATGACCTCAAACCCTCCCTTGGAGTCTACTCGACTGGAGACTGGGCCTGAAACACAGGATTGGTAGAGTTTAACACCCTATTGTCTATGTGTGCTTGAACCCCTCCTTCCCCTGGGTCCAACCCTTCCCTTTGATCCACAGCTCACCTTTTTTTTTGGGAAAGTGTGCTCTCTGTCCTGCTTTCAGCGCAGGGGCGCGTTGATTGATGCAGGCTCGTTGCTGCCTAGTTACTTCACTGGCAAGAGTCCGACAGGTAAGTATAATAAGTCTTTTGAACAGTTCTCTAACTTCGTTCATTTCCTTCCTTAGATGATGGCCGGCGTCCGGGTACGGCGTTGTGCAGGTGAGATGAGTAGCGCTGAAGGTGAATGAGAGCGCGATGCGAGATGCGGCCCTTTCGTATTTGTATTGAACTGAGCTCTTTTTCTGTGTCTTTTAGGTGCCGCGACGTTTTCAGCGTGGATGCTGGTTATGAAGAAGAAATGCGGTGAGTAAGCACGGTATGCTGCGCCTCTAGATGTTTCCACACTAACCTGGAGTGTCTTTTCCCTGAGAAGTTTTGCTGAATGCTTACTAATGCCTTTTTTTCTGTTCTTTTCCCTTTTCCTTAGGAAGCGGCGTGCCGGGATGGGAATGACACCGCCGAAGATGCCTGCAGAACAGACGAAGCGATGAATGATGGGCTGAAGCTCCGCAAGGTAAGGCTGTTCCCAACGGTGTTCTTGTTCTTGCAGGAGCTGAGCGCAGAAGAAAGATACATGCCTACTGGAGACCGATTCGAACACGGTGAGTGTCACGCTGCAGGTGCAGAAAACACAAAGCATGTTTCTCAGCCTGGGCGTGGCTTAAATAGTCTCTGGGTATCCCAGGTGTCTCTGGGCTGAACCACACCCAAAAGACTAGACTGCACATGCAATTCTGGGAACCGAAACATGTGGAGGCATCCATCTTGTCCCCATCAATGCACTACAAGTCCAATCTCCTATGTTATCCTATGGGTGTGAGTGAGTCTGGTGCCACAAGCGCCAAGTCTGACTCCAAGTGGGTCTTTGGAGGGATGGAGATGCCCTTGAGGGCCATGGAGGTGATTGCGGCCTGGCTCCAGCCTGACATCTTGGAGGGCTGGAGACATGAGGGGCAGGAATCATGACAAATGCAGGCATTTCTTCTGTGAGGACCTTATTTGCTTCTCTGCATAAAGATCTATAGGAACTGGCTAAATCGCTGAACAATTACTTCAGGCAGGTGTTTAAAGCTCCATTCTCCTTTATCATTTGAGTGACTGCTCGATCAGCTCTTTGGGCTCTCAACCTGTTTGCCAATATTGGGTGGTCATTTTCTCCTTTGTCGTCCTATGTATTTTTGAGACATCTCACTTGTTTGTAAATTGTGGTCAGGAGGACCACACATTTCCTGTAGCAGTGTGTGTTTCCCATCTGGGTCTTCTGACGTCTGGCTTTCATTTCTTTTAGGTAGATAATTGTTTAGGTTGTCTAACGGTAGAAATATTTCATGTATTCTTCATGCTCTTTACTCTATTATCTGCCCCCTGAATGTGGTTGTGCCTGCTTCCCAGAATACACTAAGGTGTACTGCCCTTGAATCATTCAGGATGAAAAATGCCTCAATGATTTCCTGCATCTTTACTGCAAATATCAAATCTTTGAAAAATGAATTAATTACATGTCCACCTTCTCTCCGTCAAGGGCCTGTGCCCAAGGGTGTGAGTAATCATGGCCATGTTGCGATCAAACCACCCTATCCTTTGTATGGCAGTGTCTATCACCTGGCTTGCTTACTTGAGGATGTATTCAATTCTGGTATAGGTTTGATGGGGCTGGGAGAAGAAGGTGAAGTCTTGCCCCTCTTGGTTGCATTCTCTTCAAGTGTCTAAAAGGAGGTGGTGTTGTAGATTATGTTTGATAATCTGTCCATCCTTCCTGTCTAAACATATGTTGGCCTTGCTTCGCAAAGAGGACTAGTACCTTCCTGTGTTTGCTAGGATATTGAAATCCCCCACAAAGAAAAACCTTTAGCAACAGATTCGGAAGTGGTAAAGAAAGTATGGTCGACTGGCAAAAAAGGAGAAACAAGCACTCTAGTGTCCTGTATGTGAATAATGTGAAATTGTCAGATAAAGGGATACCATCCTGGATAAACTATCTTCAAAGCAATAATACAAAAAATGTAGCATGCACGCCTCTCTAGAAAGAACGTGGCATGATAACCAGTTCTATGGTTTTTTCCCACTTTGATAGTCTGCTGCCATCGCTTTGAGCTCACTGTACTTTTCACAAAGGAGGAATAACCATTTGCATATCAATCTTCATCCTACCCAGCACCGAAATGCCAGGAAAACCTCCTTTCAACAAGAGTACCATACTCATAATTTCTTCCTGCCATCAAACATGTCTCCATTATAATGGAGTAGATGAATGCTTATGTAATACCCACTGCCCCATTTCAGATGAGTATACAAGTACCACTTCTTACTATTATCCCTCGCCAGTAGCATCCAGGTGAGAAACAATAAAAGCTGAGATAGCCCTAACACCCCAAGAGTGTGACATGAAAGACAAAGCTTACTAGAACCATGAGGTTGTCATTTGAAATAGAATAGTTGGGGTGACCAGTAGAATGACAGTTGGTTGCAAGCATAGATGTATAGTGAAATACAGAATAACTAGATGGCTACACAATACACGCCAAGTACACACAGCAGACACGAGTACCTATAGACACGAAGAGCATATAGACACAAAGAATATTCGCACATAGACATGAAATACATATGCACACATACATGAATGATATGTGCACCTAGGTATGAAGAACATATATACAGATAGGTGCAGCCACTGGAATCATTAACATGTAAAAGTTGTAGGGCATACAATGATGAAGAATTAACTAAAGCTCAGCCATTTTCCTAAATGCTGAGGCTGCAGCAGGCTTTAGAATGTGTAGCAAGGCCTCAGAACCCAAGATGTTAAATGTATTATAGTAACTTGTGCAGAGCTCAAGCAGTAGCTCATGAGCTGGAGCAAAGGTCAGAAGCTAGTAAGGGAGTGCGGAATGAACAAAATGCAAGCACATAACAGTTCCCGGGCCGATATGTGGCAGACTCACCAGTTAAACAAGTTTAATAAGAACACAAAAACAACAATTGATGTCCAGGTTCACGAGATCAGCACGGCCAAGGTATTTATAGAAAGTAACTGACCAGCGCCATCAGTTTCCATAAAGAACACAACATGCACATTAAAATTAGCTAAAAAACCTGATAAATAGAAGGAAATTCACTCTCAAACATGATATCTCAACACGTGATCCAGATTTGAAAAACACTGCTTATTCATTATGTGCCAAACATAGATAGTGTAAGAGGATTCAATCCAGCACTACAGCTAAATCAATGCCTAGTCTGGGATACTGAATGGATTCCCTTAATGATTTATCTTTTTGTCCAGTTCATGACTTCTGGATGACCCCGGGCCCCTCGGGTCTCTGCTCCTGGTCTCCGGATTGTCCTCCTTGGCCAGTCTCCAGGTTTTCTTTCTCCTAGGATGACAAAGGAAGAGCGGCAATACCTATTCATGGACATTTCTCCACCACCATTGATATAGTACGGTGGCATTTATATTTTAGAACTCAACAGATATGAACATGCACATTTTTTTTTAAATTAAGAGACAGGAACACATAAACCTGAGAAACACAGAATTTGATAGGCTATATGTAGAATCTTTTAGGGTTGGAATTGAATTACTCTGGAGCGGTACCCTCTGGGATTGCAGAGGACTCCTCCAGTTGCTGCAAAGTGTGCCTCGGATGGCAACACTTCAACTGGTTTATGTGGACCCACTTGTCTTCCCCCTCTGCCAAACCGCCTTTGGGAATGCAGATCTTGCAGGCCACAGGGGAGATCTTGTCTATAATCTCATAGGGTCCCTTCCATGTAGGCAAAAATTTTCGCTGCTTTGCCTGGTTTCTTTGGAAGTTGCATAAATAGACCCTGTCCCCCACCTGATAGTCCTTCCTGGAAGTTTTCAGGTCATAGTGGGTCTTCATACACTCGGCTGATCTTTCTAGATTCCGCTGATAATAGGCAAAAGCATGTTGAAGGTGTTTCCTTAAATTCTCCACATACTCATGAGTTGTGGAGGCATTTATCAACATTTGCTCTTGGGTTCTGTAGAGCAAATGTTGAGGAAGCACCATCTTGCATCCAGTCATCAACTCAAATGGTGACATTTTGGTTGCAGATGAACGGGTAGATCTGATGGCCATTAGGACCAGAGGTAATCGGATATCCCAACTTGGCCCAGAATCTGCCACAAACTTTTTTAAGATGCTCACAATGGTTCGGTTATATCTCTCTACTGCCCCAGAAGAAGCTGGCCGGTAAGCACTATGCAACTTCCTTTTGACCCCCAGTATCTCCCACATCTTTGTCATTACTTCACTGGTGAAGTGGCTACCTCTGTCTGACTCAATCCTTTGAGGTAGACCAAAACGGGAAAAGATGTGCTTAATCATCAGGGCAGCTGCTATTTCTGCCTTGCAGTTTGGGGCTGGGAGACATTCCACCCACTTGGTAAACAAGCATGTAACAGTCAACATGTAGTTGTTTCCTCTAGACGAGCGAATCACAGGGCCTACAAAGTCGATTTGCAAATCTGACCATGGCAGTGTCATTCCCCTCTTTTGGAGAGGTGCCCGGTGTGTGTGAGGGATGTTGGCTGAAACTGTGCACACACAAGACACCCCTTCAAGTATTGGTCGAGGTCCTGCCCCATGTGTGGCCAGTATGCAACCTCTCTTAAGATTTCCAGTGTTGTGTGAAATCCCCTATGATCGGCGGTGGCCGCATCATGGGCGTGACTTAACATCAGGCTTCGGAATGAGGTAGGAACCACCCACTGATCATGGCCAGCTTGGGATTTCCTTACCAGCAAACCGTCTTGGATCCGGAACATTTTTGGACATTTCATCAACACTCTTAGGTCCTCTTTCCCAGTGTAATCGGTATCCGTCAGGGGAAAGTTCTCAGGGTCCTCAAGGTGTTGGTAAAACTTACCAATAATTGGATCCCCCTTCTGAGCTGTAATCAAATCAGCATCAGGGGTCTCCTTGCTCCATTGGGCAGTTGAAAGATCATTGTGAGCATTTGTCTGGGACCTAGTGATAGCAGTGACCTGGATTTCCCCCAACATGGACTCTATTTCTATTTGATCCCCTTGGATGGCCCCGGTTTTGGCCAGCTGATCAGCTAAGTCATTTCCAGTTTTGTCTGCTCCCTCTACTTTGGAATGACCCTTGATCTTTTCCAGTAGATGGTCATCCCATTCGATGTGACCAGATCATCAATGTTTTGGATCAACTTCCCATGTTTCAGGGGTTTGTTGTTAGCACATAACATGCCTCTGGTTTTTCAATTAACCAGGTGCTCCACGAACCCGTTCCGTACATAATCAGAATCTGTGATTATGACCAGTTCGTGGAGTTGATGCTGGGCAGCAGTGAGGATGGCCTGATGCACAGCCATCAATTCTGCCACCTGACTACTTCGGGGACCAATATTGTATCCAGGGGAGGGTTCTGGGAACTCCTTCACCCATGCATTCCCTACGCCAGCCACCAGATCTTTCTCCCCGTCGTTGTCAACATGGTAAGAGCATCCATCCACATAGACAGTGGGCATTCCCTCACACTTGTCCTCTTCAAAGACTTTGTGTGGGGAATTAAGGTATGCCTCCGTGTTGTCCTTGATTTTTAGACTTTCGTCCTCGAGACAGTTTTCTCTGGCACAATCATGCAAGTCAGCCAGACCTTGCGCGAGGGGACTCTTCTTGTTTTGGCCCCCTGGAGAAACGGGCGGTAATTCTTCAATGCCCACACCGTTGCCAGGAGTGCCTTCTCACAATCGTTGAATTTTTCCTCCACAGAGGATAGAGTTTAGTTTATTGACCTTGTCATGCTTTTGGTATAATACTGCCGTCAAGCACGCATTAGAGAACCCCGTCTCCAGGAAGAACTCCTTGTTTCGAACAGGGTAAGCTAGGAAAGGCGCTTGTGAGAGGCTTCTTTTGAGTTGTCTTACCGCCTCGGATTGTTCTGGACCCCATTCCCACTTGACCCCCCCTTCAAGAGATGAATCAGGGGTCTGGTGATCTCTGCGTAGCCCTCAATGAACTTTCTGCTGTAATTAGTCAGTCCCAGGAGGCTCCTTAGTTCCCGCAGAGTTGTGGGGTCTTTCAGTTTCTGAAGTGCTTCCACTTTCTTTTCCTGGGGACAGAGACCCTGAGGAGTAATCTCATGCCCCAAGAAATTAACACGGGTTCTACACCACTGTGCTTTCTGAAAGGAAAGTTTTGCTTTGGCGGCCCTCAACTGGGTCAGAACATAACGGATCTCCGCTATGTGTTCCTCCGCAGATGAACTTTTGATGAGGACATCATCTACATAAGCCAGCTTACCCCTTGGACCCAGGTCGGGCATTGCCTTGTGTAGGAAAATGTTGAATTCATTGCCGGAGTTGAGGTATCCGAAGGGAGTTCGGGTCCATGTGTACTGCTGGCCCCCAAAGGTAAAAGCCACTTTGTATTGGTCCTCCCTACTGACAGGCACGGTCCAGTATCCATTGGTCAGGTCTATTGCAGTGAATACCTGTGACCCCTGGATCTGGGCCAGCCCTTGGTCAATGTAGGGCAGAGGCCATCGGGAAGTATGGACCCGTTTGTTGAGCTCCCAAAGGTCGGCGCAGAGTCTCAACTGGCTGTTTGGCTTCAATATACCCAGCACCGGATTATTGAAGGTGCTGTGTATTGAACGGATTATTCCCCGGGACTCAAGGTTCTTAATTATTTTAGTAAGAGACTCCATTGATGCGAGAGGCAAGCGATATTGCTTCACAAACACTGGAGTCATGCCAGGGTCCGGGGGGATTGTTGTTGTGTGGATGTCGGTGCGGCCACAGTCATATGAGTCTACCGCAAATAGATCTTGGAAATCCAAGAAAACTTGTTTCAACTTTTGCTTCTGTTCCAGAGTCACACAGGCATCAGCTAGGTAGACTCTCTCTTCCACCATCTGCCTGAAGCCTGGAAAGACTTCTGGTTTGGCTATCTCAGCGGCCTCCTCCAGCTGGGTGGAGAGGTCCCTGGTCAGAGTGCTGATTTGGACTGGAGGCCTCAGGTGGGAAATGCAACCCTCATGGACCTGGAAAATCACCTCATCCCTCCTGAAGTCACAAGTCACATCTTCCTTACCATAGAGGCAGGAAGTGTACACCAGGAAGTTCCCCCCATGCCGGGTAAAAATCCTGTCTGGTGTTGTATTGTCCTCACTGTCACTGTCAAAACAGTCCTTGGGGATTGGTCCTAACAGCTCATTTCCTAGATCAATGGAAAAATGTCGGTCATCAACCGCCATTCCAATAATGGTGCCTGCGGCTAGAGTAATACTCTTTAAGTCGCTGTTATCCACCTCAATTGGAATGGTGTCATGTTCTATGTTGACTAATGGAGTTGGGTTTACCCCCAACCCTTGCTGTTGGAGCGAAGCATTTAGATGTATATAAGCATCAGGGTTTTGCAAATATTGTCCTCTTTTAACTTTCACTTCCAGGGAGAATTGTCGGGTCCTTTCTAGGATGGTGACTTCCTCTTTAATCTGAATTTCAACTGCATAAGGTAGCAATTGAGCTGACCTAAATGCTTTTTCTGGATCATCAAAGCCCATGGGATTATCCACTAATCGGGACCAAGCTTTGAAGTTTATTAGGTCCAAACTAATGGCAAAGCGATTGAGAATGTCACTGCCTAAGTAAAAGGCGGCAGTGACGTCTCGCACGACCCAACAATTATGGACTATGCTCTTGTTGCCAATGGAGATTTGGAGCATACACCTGCTTGGCAGGAGATGTTTGGAATTAGGTGCATCCAGGTCCAGTTCCCATTTGTCTATCAGTTTGAATGTGGGAATGGCTGGATCTTTTGGGAGTTGGCGGAACATGGCTTCGCTGATGAAGCTCTTACCGTTGTTCACACACACTCCAGCGAGAACAGAGTCCTTCCCATCATTTAACTGAACAGGGATGAACAACTGCTCTACAATTTGTTGAATATCAGCCAGGCTCTGAGCTGATTTCACATCTTTCTGGACGATAGGAGTGGGAGTTTCTGATTGTGGATTAGTAAAGAATTTCAGGGTGTTTCCTTCCAGTGTGGAATACCACCTTAAACTGGAAGGAAGGTTGATTTTCAGAAATAGAGAGGACCCCCCATCACCAGTCTGTTGTCCTACTGCTATTACTGTCACGTCTGGAATTTGGTTGTGCTGGAAGTGAAATTCTACTTGGTCAGATTTTTGTTCAACCATGTGGCAGGTGCCGTTTAAACTAACATGGTTGACACTCTGTTTTAATTTTATTGGTTGGCTAGTCTGGGTCCAGAGGACCTTGTTTACGCAATCTATTAGGGGTGACAACCTTCTCAGGAGGTCTTTCCTTAGTAAACAAGGGGTGCCCTCTGGGGTCACTACTATGACCTGGTGTTTCACCTTGTGTTGCCCAATTTTAATTTCCAAGTCTGCAGTCCCCTCAACGGGAATTTCCTTCCCGTCAAAGTTCTGCAGTTGTCCAGGAAGAGAGGTGAGAGGAATTTGGTAATTCTCCCCCCTTCCTGCATTTAGTTCATCAAAGGCCCTTTTGGACAGAAGGGTAGCTTGGGATCCAGTGTCCACCAGTGCCAAAATTGTACCCTGCCCCTGTACTTGTACCGGGGCATGCTATCTTCCCTCCTTCTCCTCAAGGGGGCACAGATAATGCACATTTTTGGACAACTGGTGGGCTAACTTTCTGGTTTTGGACATTGCTAGAGAAGAGATTTGGGCAGAATTCTGTGGAGAGTCTTGGGAATCTGAAAGAAAAAGTTGGCAACTGGAGACCAGAGCCATTGTGGGTTCTCCTGGTTCCGGTTTTGGGCCGCCCCCCCCTTTTTGGAGGCAGTCACCAGGATGGGTTTGAACCAGGGGATTTCGGTATTGTGGGTTCTGGGATGAGATGATGGGCGGCGGTGGCTCAGTCTCCATATGTCCCCACTCTGAATTGACATCCCTTGGGACCCAGTTTTCCTTGGGAGGAGTTCCCCCATCTCTGAAGGAGAAGATCCTTTTCCCAGGATCTTCTGAGGATCCCTCTCCCTCAAATTGGAAGACCTGTACCTCCTCCACAAAGTGGGTCTGTTTGGGTCCTTTGTTTCTCCTACCCCCCTCTGCTCCTTGGGAGGCGGGTTTTCAGGGGCAGGAGATTTTGTTTCCGGTTCCTGGGTTTCCAGGGGCTGTTTATAAGTTGGGAAGGAAGCTTCCTCCAAGGCTTTACACCCCCCCTTCCCCTTGTGCCTCCTCCCTGGGAACCGGTGTGTTATCGGGGTGCTGCCCCCGTCATTGTTCTGGAGCACCAGGTCCAGAGTTTGGGGCATTCTGCGGTGGCATGCTCATCTGAGGGTTCTGTTGAGCCCTCAGTATGTGACCCAGATCCCGTGCCATATTTTGGACCTGGCGCTCTAACTGGGAAACGCGCTCAGCTGATACGGGGCTCTATTTTCTCCCCTGGGCTGATCCCGGGAAGGGTAGCTATCCCTTCTCTGGTAGTACCCCTGGTTGGGAAGATTTTGGTACCCCTCCACCCTTGGCCTCCCCTCTCCTGGATTAGGTTGTCTGGGCTCAGGGAATTGGGGAAAGAAGGATGGATGATTTTGGGGCGGGAAATTGGGTGGATACCTGGGGAAAGAGTTCTGCCCAGGATTTGGAGAATTTCTGCCCTCCTGTAGGAAGTTGGGAGGGAAGTTCCCTGGGTTAGGTGCTTGGCTGGATCCCCCCCCTTGGGCTGGAGGAGTCCACACATAACCCAGGATTGGTCGGTTTCCCTTGTAGCGGGGACTTACATAGTCAGGGGAGCGGGGGACCCCATTTGTGGGACTACCTCCTCGACTCCCTGTCTGTGACTGGCCCGAGGGCCTTCTGGGCTGTGAATTATTTGGTGCAGGCAGGTTTTTAGGCCCCCCCATCTCCAAATCTAAAACGGGGGCAACCTTTACCTCTGCCACCTTGGCAGCAGCAGGGGTGCTGTTGGTTTTGGGGTTTTTCGGCGCGTTATTTTTATTTTCAATAGGCTTCTGCACCTCATAGATCCGGGTAGCCTGTTCAATGACCCAGTCTAAAGATCTTTTCTCGTGAAAATCTCTCACAAGCTGGGTCATGATGTATTTGGGCAAGACATGGAAAAAAGTATTGATAAATTCTCTGCTGACTGTGCGCACCCTACTGGTGATCTGCGCAAAAGCACGCTTTAATTCTTGCACAAACTCTTGTGGGGCCTGATCCTCCCCACACTAGGCTGCCTTGTGAGCCTCTTGGGGATTTCTGTGAACAGAAAAATGTTTTAATATGGCTGCCCTATAGGTGGACCACCTTGAATGATTTTGGTCCTCCAGCCCCGCAAAGAAACTGGAGTACTCTGGGGAGAATGTCCACTTTACATATTGGATACAGCTTTGGCTGTCCTTCAAATGAAAAGTCTCCATCATTTGCTCATAGAGCTCCAAGTGTTCCCAAATAGAGTACTTGGCGTTCTTATGATAAGGCGTGATGACACTCCTGATTGCCTTAATCTGTTTCAATGGGTCCTTAAGCAAGGCCCTTTTTGCCTTATTGGCCTTTTTGGTTCGGGTAACCCTGGTCCATTCATCCTCTGACTCAGAGGCACTGCTCCCAGAGGTTCCTGTCTGATCTTCCAGGTTTTCCCGGATTCTGCGAGCCTGGGAATGGCTGGCAGAATGTGGGGACCTGGTCTCCTGTGTCCTGCGCCGTTCAGAGGAGTCTTCAGATTCCTCCTTGCTGCCAGGATTTGATGGGTACCCCCCTACTGAACTAACTGGGCAGAAGTTTTCAGGATGCCCTTAATGGGCCTATTCTCCTGGGGTTCCCCACTAAATTGCACTGTGCTTGGGTGCCCATACTCGGATGCCCGCCCATCCATTCCTGGGAGGTACTGGCCTATGAGCCCCATGCTTCTGGCTGGATAGTAATCTGCCATCCCCGTGGCCCGGTGCTCATGTGCGCCAGGGGACATGGGGGTGGCAGAGTCCAGGGACTGAGAGAGATAAAGGCCTCTGGTACTAGGGCTCCTGAGGTTATGCTCAGGAGTTTCCCTTTCCCAGCGAACCTGGTCTCTATCCGCCCCTGCTCCCTGTTGCAATGCAAGAGCCTGCGCCTTCAGTTCCTCAGTTAAGGCCTTACTAGACTCTATCAGTCTCGCCTGTATCGCTACCTGTTGTTGGAGCCTATCATTGTGCTGGCAGAGAGCCTCATTCTCTCTCTGCGTTTCCTGATTGGTCCTGGAGCACTGGGCCAGTCTTTGCTGCAGGAGGGTTACCTCCTGAGTCCCATCCCTACTGGCCTGCTCAGGTCTTGCCAGAGCCTCCTCCACCCTCCTGGTGTGCTCTAGAAAGTCCTGGTGTTCTTTTTGTCCCTGGAGGGCCAGGTGATTTTCTTCCATTTTCCTTTTTAAGTGGCAGACTTCCTGGCCTAAGGTATCCCTTTCCTGACTAAGAGCCTGCATCTGTGCCGCCAGGTCCTCCCTTTTCCTTGGGAAGGCACCAGCTTTCTGGCGCTCCTGGTCAAACTCTGCCTGGGTATCCAGGTCTTTCAAAATCAGTTTATTGCTCTCTGCCTTCTCCCTATCTAGGTGGCTTTGCAGGGTGACTACCTGCTCAGCACATGCATTATTGAAGTCTAACTGTTGCTCCAGCTTTTTCTGGCTCTGCAGTAGGGAGTCCAAACCTTCTTGGTACTCCTTCTGCAAGGCCAGAAATCTGGTCTCCTGGTCCGCCTTTTCCTGTTGCAGCACATCCATATCCTCCTTTATTTTAGTGATGTACCGTCTGCTGTCATTTTCTGTATCCTGGCTCCTGAGCAGCCTCTGCTCAGAAGAGTCCAGATCAGATTGGGCCTTCTGTAATGCCAGCAGTTGCCTACTCGCCAGATCTTGGCCTTCAGCACATTTGTCCTGCATGGCTCCCATATGTAAATATAAATATGTCGCTACCCTGGCAATCTCGTTGTGCTCATCCTTGGCCTTAGGGGCCATGTATAGTTCGCTCAGGGCCACATGTAGGGGACCCAGATCTCCCCATATATCTGACCCTGTTTCAGTGACCTGTTGCGCGATTACCTGCAACCAGACCGTTTGGTCCTGATGAGTCCACTCACCTCTCACAAATAGCTTATGTAAGAAGTGCTCTCTGGCTATTTTGATGTCTACCAGTGTCGTCATTCTGGAATTTGAGTTCCTTCCTGACTTACAGAAGTTTGTATTTTATTTTTGCAAAACAGACCGTTTCCTTAGAGCGTTCCTTTGAGGAGTGCTTTACAGCGTAACACAGCGTGGTGATCCGACTAGATGTATGTCTCCTGTCAATTAGCACACTGTATTAATCTGCACAAGTGATAAATCTAACCCAGACGTCCGGCTCGAGCCCCCACTTTGTAAGAGGATTCAATCCAGCACTACAGCTAAGTCAATGCCTAGTCTGGGATACTGAATGGAAACCCTTATTGATATATCTTTATGTCCAGTTCATGAGTTCTGGATGACTACCCCTATATAACACCCTTCTCTTGGAACGCCCCTGACCCCACTGAGCCAAGAAGTAGTTCTGTTTTGCAAGTTTAAACGGTTTATTTGAGAATGTAAACAATATATATATATATATATCACACTTTATAAAAAATTAATAATTAATATCACACTTCAGAACATGAGCAGTTAACAACAATGGGTAATGTTCTACTAATAAACTGATTTGATTTCCCAGGAGTAGTATAAAGGATGAGGTAGCACGCCTGGGAATAGGAACAGAAGAATAAGGTGGTAGAGAATGCTTTATCTAGTTTCAGATGGATGCAATGTTGCATGAAAATGCAATACAGAAAATACTCAATATTATTTCAACAAAACAATGTAATCACTTTTCTCTGGCAATCCCCCCCCCCCCTTATGCAATGTAAGGAAATGAAGAGGAGAGCACACAGTTCTTAGAAATGCAATCATAAAGAATTCAGTTCAATTCCCCCTCAGCAGCTTATACAACAATAGGAGTTTTGAAACACAGGCAAAATGCTTTGAATATGGTGACAATGCAGTGAGAAATATGCTGAAAATGCTTTTAATTCCCTTCAGGAGGTTCAGGGTGAGTGGTATCTAGTTCATATGAGTTCAGGCTCACTCTAGCAATGATTCAGGGATGGTTCTTAAGAGTCAAACGAAATTTGAGCAGTTCAGGCAAAAGCTGCTGATTTTTACAGTAAAGAAATCGGGCCAAATCGCAAATCGCGGCAAAATTCGCGATTAGTAGGAAGTCGGTTCTAGGCTTTTTGGAAAGGTACGATTCTAAGCATTCAGAGGAAAGTTAAACCAAGTTTCTAGCCCAAACGGCTACGGAGTTATAAACGATTTTGTGAAGGTTGTTTTTCCGATTTGAAATTTTAAAAGTTCAAAGCGACAGGTTACAGCTTGCAGCTAGAAAATGACAGGTGACAGCTTTGCAAATAACAAGTGACAACTTCTAGGAGGCAGTTCTGGTTAGATTAAAATAGTTTGGATTAGATTATTTTAACTAAGAGATTGGTTCTGCACAGTTCTGCTAGGTACTCACAATATATTTTTGAAATAAGCCTCGCCACGGATCTGGTCAGGTTTTGGACTGGACTCCGGTTCTGGTCTCGGCACTTCACAGTGATCAGGGTCAGCTCTCTGGTTCTGCGAACAGCGGTCTGGGTCAGCTCTGCTCTGCTGGTCTAGCCTCTCTGGATTCTGCTCTGCTTTCTCTGGGTATAGCACTGCTTCTGGATCTTTCTGGCGCAGGGTTTTAGGCCAGAATCAACAGCTGTGAATAGTCTGCAAATGATTTTGGGCCTGCTGACAAATACTTATGCTTGCAGTGGGCCTTCTTGGTTCACAGTTCTGTAGTCTCTGTTTAGCTTGGAAGTCTAAGTGTAGGATCTCTGGATGTGAAGTCGTCGGTCAGCATGCTCCGCAGCAAATGGAATTGAATGTCCTCTCTAGCTTCCAGTGGCTCTTTTTATGTCTTTTGAAAGTGGGTGTGTGTGCAGCATCACTAGCCAGCCCCTCTCTCAACCGCCCATTGGTCAAGCTTTCCGCACTGCTTTGATTGGGGGAAGGAAATGTGTGTCATGGTGATGCTGTTTTATGGTCTGCAGAAAGGATACTCCCCTGTCAAATTGCACACAAATCTATATTTGACCCAAATACATATTTGCACAGGTACACATTTGTTTAAAATTACATGCACCCAGCACATATCACATGAGGTATACTCTGATCAAACTCTGCTCTTCCTGGAGGCTTGCATTCAAAAATGGCAACATTTTTCACTTTTTAACTGGTTTTGCAATATCGGACATTAACCCAAATTTACACACATGTGCGCAAGGAGTATGGACATTAATTGATGAAGTGTCAGATTTTTAACATGCAGACATTTGGAGTGAAACCCTATTTTCCGCTAGCAACCCACAAGATCATACCACCAGGCCCTAAAACCTCTTAAAATGTGGGCAGAAAAATCACAAGAATTATGGTATCATTTAGATAATTTTGACAAGTCAGCACCATGAGTTATACTTCTTTCTTAAAATCATATTCTGGCCAACAGGGGTGTGTCTTTTCAGGTCACATGGTGTATAAACCAGTTTATCCAGTTTCTGCCAAGCTCAGAGACCCTGCCCCTCCCAGCTTCTGCCAAGAGGAAGTTATTTTACGATTCCCCCAATAAACCATCTGCCTGGACCCTGGAAGGCCCATTGTTCAAGAGGAAGCCATTTATGACCGCCCCCCAATAAACCCTCTGCCTGGGTCCTTTGTTTAGTCTCTAGCAGTCCATTGGTGATTCAATCAGAGAGGGGTAACCTCCCCTCAGAATGCAGCCAGGCCTGAGAACTGCTGTGGATCCAGTTTCACTCCAATTGGGGGGAGGTTGCCAGGCAGAATCCAGTTCCTTAAACCAGGCCCCAGCTAATGTCACTTCTAGTTACCCAGTTTTCTGCATTCAAATAAAACTAACAATTTTTACACATGCAGCTAGAATGCTGATTCTATGTTCAAAACTATGACATTTTAACAGTGACAAACTATGTGGCAGTCACAAGTCTGTCCCTCAGTTTATTTACACATTTCGATTTTTGGTAATTTTAAATCCAGTTTCAGTTTAAGCCGCTGCAGACCTGCAGAGCTCAGCCAGTCTTGTTATAAACCTTCAAGTCACTTCAGAATATAACTTTACATTGTATCCACCTCTCAGTAAGTCTTTCTTTGGTCTGCTTTGGGTTCATTTATTCAGTTTTACACAAAAGTCTGGTGGTTTTAAAACGCCGGCTTTCTGATAGTGGTGAGTACTGGTAATGCAACCATTTTTGGGATTTGAGAAAATGAATTCCCCACAGTTCTAGGTTGCTTTTGGCAATCAGCATTGCCATTCCCAATGTTTTCAGGCTACTGTGTGGGTAGTCCAATGGTGGTTTTAGGCAGTGCCCTTCTGTGCCCATAACATCGGCAAAAATGGGTGGCAGCCTATTCTTAATGCATTTCCCTGGGCATTTTCTGGGAAGCTCTGGCCATCATGATGTTTTCAACGCCAGTAATGCACAGGTTTTTTTTGTTGGTAGGGCTCGGATGCATGGGTAAAAACATCCCACAAGCGGACAAGTGCAGAACTCCCTCAATATGCACTCAGACACCAAATGGCACAAAAGGCCAAGTTCAAAGAATAAGGGAAGGCCTCATTACCTTAGGATGATTAGGAGTATTCTTGTGGGATGTTCTAACCCAATACGCTCTGCTCCACAACATCAGTGTGCGCTGCTTTCATCAAAAGCAACAGTTTTGCCGCCAAAAAGCCCTATGCGCTAAAAAATCTCTGAGAAGTGCGCAGGGAAACCTGAAGAATAGGCTGGCAAATCTAGCTTTGCCTATGTCAGTGATAAAACAGGAGACCACACTGCCAAAATCTATCATTGGGCTGCCCGCAGAGTGAAATGAAACTACTTGAAAAGGCAGTGCTACATTCCAAGGAAAATCCAGAAGTGCTTTAAAATCCGTTTTTCATTGGCTGTTGAAAGTGCAATCATGGTTCCCAAACAGTAGAGAAGATCCAACATCCTTGTGGGGTGTTCACCATAACCTTATTTAAGGAATCCCCATAAGCACAATGTCAGGAGAAGCACCATTCATCATAAAAAAATCCACATTCAAAAGGTGCTTGCCTGGGAAAAATATGTCAGATATGGGCGCAGTACTGCTGCTCGCCTGTGTCCAAGCTGTCATTTATTTATACTGTCAGTTTAAAACTTGTGTCTTAAAATCAAATTGTGGAAAAGAAGAGACTTGCCATCAAAAGCCATATATGTTGCAACAGTTCAATTTCTATGTTTTAAAAAGACTGGAATGAAGAGATCTGTGTGTTTAATTGTTGAAAATGTAAATTTGATTTTAGAAAAGACAATTTTAAAACAGTAATCTAAAACCGCATTCAAACTCCTTATAGTTTTTCTGTAATCGTGTTTCTCGCAGGCTGAAAAGTTTGCCGCAATTCTGTATTTGGCTCAATTTCAACACGTGTTAAACAGCTATTCTTGCATCTGACCTCAGAATTCAGTTTCCAACCCGCAGGTTATTCAACCATCATTACTAGTGTGTACCTGAAGCTATCCAAAGCGGTTCCCACTAGTTTTGAATCCCATTTAGAGAATTAAGTCAATTTTCAGTGTTTTTCCCATTCATTATAAGCCACATTTAAAAGCATTTGACCTGTTTTGAAATCAGTCCTGTTTCTCTCTAAACTTGCTGGGGGGAATTGGGATTGAAACTGCATTTGTTGAGTGTTTATTCCTGAAACCTGTATTCTCCCCTTCCATCTCTATATTGCATATTAGGGGGGATTGAGTAGCATCAGGGGGAAAGAATGAAATTGCATTTGATTGAACCCATATCAAGTATTATTCTGTGCTGCATGGTTTTCCTATCCATATCAAGTATTATTCTATGCTGCATTGTTTTATTATCCATACTAACTCTGATTAAAGAGATTGTTGATTGTTGTGATATCACCCAATGGTGATCATTGTATAAATATTAATAGTGTGATATATATATTGTTCAAATTCATAAAAGTGTGATATATATCCTGTTCAAATCCATCAAATAAATCTTTTAACTTTGCAAAACAACCTACTTCTTGGTTCAGTGAGACCGGGGGGATTCAAAGAGAGGGGTGTGATATAAGGGTACATCATTCAGAAATAAAAGAACTTTAGACATCAAAATATATAATTAAGGGTTCCAGCTGGGCATCACACGCTAGGCATTGACTTAGGTGGAGTGCTGGCTTGAAATCACTTACATTCTTTAATTGGAAATATGGCAGACCATGGAAGCATCTTCTCCCACTTGAGTCTCTCTGGTATCTTGATGACCTGTCAAAGTATCAATGGTTGTTAAACTAGGTGGCAACCAATAAGACATCCCCTGACCACACCGCTGATGATGGATAGTGCCAGCCAATCAATTAGCCTTATAGTGATGTATTAGAAATAATATCTGTAAGTAGGATGGGCCCATGTGGAGCTATTAGATAGGTATCCACCAATTGAGTGACTAGCCCCTAAACATTCTATATGTAACTCCACCTACCAACTAACCCCAACTTCCTATAGGTTTTGTAGAAAAAAAAACTGCGTATAATTGTTAGAAAGATGAGAGTCACAAGATTAAGTGCTTGCATGAGCTTGGATTCATTGTCTGAAGGACTCAGGTGCACATCAAAACCCAGCTTTAAGTTTTGATATGCACCTGAGTCCTCCATCATTGAGTATTTTTCCTGAGTGTGTGTGTAATCCTCGGCACCCCATAACGCTTTGATATTCAGAAGAACTGCCAATGCTGTTGTGAGGCCAAATGGCATACATTTGATCCTAAATGGTCCTAACTGCGTAGTAAATGAAAGTGGCCGATATGTTGTTGGGCAAAAATCAATTTGATAAGCCAGGAAACAATCTAGAAATGAAAATATCCATGCCACTTTTAGCATTGCCAACATCTCATTCATCTAAAGAATATTTGTCAACTCAAATCTGTTTTTTTCAAGGATCCCAAATCAACAGACATACATATTGCTTGACCTTCCTTGTAAGCAATCACTGTAAGCAGCAACTATTAACCTGACTACAAACACATATTACTATCATGCCTGCTCAAAGTTCTTGTCTTATATCTTTTTCCAGTGGCACTTTAATCAGTAATGGAATGGCTCTCACTATATGCACCATAGACTGATTGCCTTCCTCAACAATATCCAGTTTATTAAGCCCTTCAATATGATTGTGGTGTCTGGAAATATGTCTAAATGTTCCTAAAACAATTCTACTTTGCCCAAATGCATCACAGATATTTCCACATTGGGATACCATTTTTGGTGTTTGACCAAAGCAACTTTGAACTCTCTGCTATACTGTGGCATTTTCTTATAGAACTTTTTCCATTTAATGCAAGGCTCGTTTATAGACATGTTCACTACCCTATAAGCTCCAGGATCAATATCAGGATATCTTCCTCTTTGCCATCCACGCTGAATCCAAGTTCATTTTTTGCATGAAATTATTGATGATGGAAATCCTGAATCAACCATCATTATCATCATGTTGCATTATGCCTGATTCTTCCTCACTTCATTTCTACTAGGACTTGTCATATTGTTCAAACCTACAGCCTCTAAATCATGACAATGGGCCTCATTCCGACTTTGGAGGTAACCACGCCACTATTTGCGGCATGGCTGCCTCCAAAATCGTTCCGATTCCGCCCTGGTGAATGGAGTAATCACCGGTCCATTCCAAGGTTGGAGGGACCGGTAATTCCCCATTCACCAGGGTACTTCCCCATTCCCATTTGACCCCCAATAGGGCTCAATGGGAATGGGGAAGGCGCTAATAACGGTACCGTAAATTACGGTACCGTTATTAGCACTAAAGTCCCTTTGCGGGTCCCGTCCTTAACGCCTGCTAAAAGCAGGCGTTAAGGAAGGACCCACAAAGGGAACTCATAGTAGGGTGGTAAGGGCTTAACGGCACCGGTCTCGTTACCAGTGACCATTAACCCTTACCGCCCTACTCGGAATGAGGCCCAATATATGTGGGTCTCTTCCTTTCACCACTGCTTATTTTAGCATTTACCATCATTAACGTGTTATTCTTTTCTGTCAAACTGTTAACTAACCCTTTTTTAATTTCATGAGTATACTAGCTGATATATACTGCAAAGCCCATCATTTAATTTCCTTAATAGGTCCTAATTGTTAGTAATACCATAAGGTAGCATTATGTTTTTCGGAAAGGCTCCGTAAGAGGGGTGAAATGCGAAATGGACGATTATTTGATATTCTAAAAATGTTTTCTTATAAAGACTACATAAGACTGTTTTTGGTCTTCTTAAAAACTCATCCTGAAACATAGAAATGTATGTGAGAACAACATGGGGGTCCTTGAGCAGCATGATGGGTGACATGATGCCACTGGTATCAACAATCATGCATCCAACGTTTATTATTAACAAAGCACATGTTTACGGCTTGTTTATAAAGAGCTTGTTTTGTTTTGCCCGTTGGAGCAAAGATATACAATTGATTTGGGGAACCCCCTCTAGAACATGCGACATATAACTGTGCGTGGGAGAAACATGGAGATTCCAAGTTGGTACCACAGTGCACTTGATTGACTCGTCCTGTGCTTTGTTGATTGTGATACTGAATGGTTGCCAGACTGGGAACTGTATGCTCTTGAAAGTGGATGGCATGTCTTTCAAAATTAGTGGAATGCAGTGAATGAATACATCTTCTCCTTTGCCCCTCCCTGTCAACACTGTTGCTTCAATTACGTTGGGCAGCAATTTTTCGATGCACAGCCTTCTGCCATTACACAGCCTAGGTGGGTCGAGGATGGGAAGCAGCATGATGGGTCACCCAACTTTCAGTCGTGGGTGATGTGGTGGCATTTCCAGGGGGTCAGTGAGTTGAGGAAATCTATTGGCTAGTTTACAGCTTTGTCGGTATCCACCAGCATATTGATTGAGTTGTACTTAGTAACGGTGTCCGGAAGCATATCCTGAATCTGATTATAAATTTCCTTCACAGAATAATTTTCAGCAGCATGGATGTCTCGTTCACACAGCCAATTGTGAAATAACACTTTAGCACTATCCGTAAGAGAGTAACAGAAATGCCTATTGCATCTCTATATGTAGCAACAATTTGGAAACTTTTGGAATGCTACCTGCCTTCACCTTTGCCTCTCAGGTTCATTCGCCTCCCATATGCCTCACCTTCACAACCCATACGCCTTTGCCTTACTCCTTACGCCTCTCATATGCCTTCTCCTCCCATATGCCAACGCTTCGCCAAGCCACAAACAACCAATGCTTGGCTGTTATATATATAGATAGGCCTACCTCACAGACTGTTTTACTATGTGTTCCCCTGGAAATGCCTGTTGCAATCTCAACCTCATCTATCAGCAATGGGTCTCCATACTAATTAATTCCTCCGGTGGAACAGTCTTCGCTTAATTTCCGCACTTGCTCAGGGCCACCTATCTGGAGCCGCCATGGAACACATGCTGTGAGCTTTTCACCACTGCCGACAGAACTATCTTGCAGGTGCACCATGTATAGATACTTGCATTCCACTTTTCGACCTCTGCACTGACATCAGGAGGAGGAGTATTACCATGGGAACGACAGTGGCATTGACCTGAATTGTACCTTGCTCTGTTGAGAATGCAGTGGAGTAAGAATGGCCTATCCACAGTCATCTCCAGTGTCCTGCTGCACCTCAGTTATCTGCAAGGAGCAGCCACCTCCCACTCACAGGGCACCAGTCAGTAGCTCAAGTGTTCGAGCACCTCTCTCTCTCTCTCTCTCTCTCTCTCACTCTCTCTCTCCCCCCCCTCACCCCGCCCTGCTGTTTTGTATTTCGATTCTTTGCACCATTGAAAAGGTCCTTGATGGCAAGTCTGCCTGCTATGTCACTGTTTTGTAAGTTATGTTCTCTGTCTCCAAAATCTAAAAGTGAATGAAACCCACCTGACTTTCACCATCTACCAGTGCTTACATTGCACCATACACGGACAGGCATGTATGCACCAGAGCTCTGCTTTTAAAGTTGCTGGCCTTGTTAGGATTGCTAGTATTCGGTGTGTGCTCTGGTGGTTCCCGTGATGCATTATGGTCAGGCTCTACGTTCTTCTATATGGCCCTCTTCGTCTTCGGGAACGTAAGGTAGGCTGGCTTCTCTTTGTAATGCGCTTCCAGATGGAAGTCCTGTAAGACTAACGAAGGCGCAGGCTGAACAGAAAAGATGACTCATTGCAGAGTGGGAGTAGCAATCATATTCCTGGCCATCCAACCTTTGCTTTTAATACATAATTATAATTTACTCAGATGCCTGAGGGAAGCTTAAATTAATTAATATCACTGCAATGTGTTTCATTTTGTGCCAGATAATTCTATAGCAGGGGACGTTCAGACAGCGAACATGAACTAAAACCAATAAATATACAGTTTTACATAATTACAATGCCAGGCCTGATAAGTGCACGTGGATGGAAAATGCACAGGGCATTAGCAAAAGCAGCTGTCAGTAATAGCAAATGTGGGCGGAGGTTCAGATGTGCCATGCAAAGGCGGCAGCCGAGAAAGCTCATGTTCAGACCAGAGCGTGCTCACGTGGCCTTGCCTCATGGCAGTGTGTGTCCTGCAGAGTTCACCCCAGAGCTTAAATCTTTGAGGCTGTGGAGGGGGGGGGGGGATAGGCCTTCCCATGCAGACCTGAAAACCACTGAGTGAGGGTCCTACTGGCTATCTCTGAAACTATCCCAATACTCGCAATGCTTCCCATGACACAGAACGTGCATGGTACGGGCAAGACCTAACTCATATCATATCAATGTCCAGGGAACATGCCTACCAAAGCATGAGGTGCATTTCATTAGTGCATTTCATCTCAGCATTGTTCCCTAGATGGAGAGTGAAATCTGCACAGTCCCAGATCTACAGGAACATTTCCTACTGAAGCAAAGATTTGCTAGTAGCACTAAAGTGGGCAACTCAACTGGTGAAATCTAGTATGCGTTACTTGAGACACTGCCTGTTTCTACTGGCAGCATATTTGTGTTTTATGATCACTCATAGTCTTATATTTTCTTTTTTATTTTCTCAGTTCTCTTGAGAGATGTGTGTATGCTCTCTGGGTGCTACCAGGATTATGATGTCTGTGCTGGGACCAAACCCGTTGCCAGGAATTGTAGCACATAACCAGGCTTTGTGAGACATAACCAGGCCCTGTGACTCATAACCAGGATTTGGCGACCAGCACGGAGCATGTGCGAAAGGCGGACTGATCCAGCTGACTGCCCAGGAAACTCAAAGAAAAGAGGCTTGCTGTTGTTCCTCTAAATCTTGGGCACTGGTGACTTCTGGCAGCAAAGTCATCCAGCTGGGGACGCTAGGCTTTGGACACTTCTTGGGCCTCATTACGGGTCCGTCGGACCAGTAAAAATGCCACCAGGAGATTACAACTTTGGCAGCCTAGAAAGTCAGGCGCTGGTAAAATGTAAGTCCCCATTCCCATAGAGTTTAATAGAAATCTATGGGAGTGGGGAGACGGAAGCACCGACATCGTTGCTAACGGTGCCTGTGCTTCCATGACCAGGCTGCCTACTGTGGCCACTGTGCCCGGCAGGGTCAGCCTGTCGGGCACAGCGGCTCCCGCCTGGTGACCTGTAATATGCTGGTCTGAAAACGACAGTGGCGGTGAGCTAACCGGCACCCTTGTTTTTTGGACCAGCAGGGTCCTAATGATGCCCTTTGTCTCTGTACGACAAATTCCTCGAAGGATTGTTAATAACCAATCAATACGCTTTCCGTCTATGCGCTGGTACAGAATGCAGTCTATTTTGCATCTGGTATGCCGCATCCACTTGGACCTACTTTGCTCCATCACCCATTCACTCACTCACTCATTGATCCTTTCAATTGTCAACTTCACTCACTTGCCCATACTCTCAACCATTTTCTCACCCTTCAATTATTTTACTCACACGTATCTCTCACACTCATGCATCTAGGGCCCACCCACCATTTCAGACAATCAGGCACCCTTCAGTACATTCACTGATCGTTTCACCTGTTCATTTATTAATCCACATGCATCTCTTCACAAAGCCATAATTAAAAACACCAATCTACTCACTCACTCATGCATCCATGCACCAACCAAGGCGTCTCCAACCTGGCCCTTGAGATCATCAGTAACAAAATGTTGGGCCTCATTACGAGTTTGGCGGTAGCCGTGCCCTTATTAAGCACACGGCTACCGCCAAACTCGCTACCAGCCCCGGCACCCGCGAATGGGCCATTGCTCCCGACCCCCCATAAGGCAGAATGGGGGTCGGGAGCATGGTTGCACCGGCACCGTTAATAACGGTGCTGGTGCAATCACGACTTCTGCTCGTTGGTGCCGTTCTGCACGCATGGTCAGACCATGCGTGCAGTCCAGCACTGGCAAGCAGAACTCGTAATGTGGCGGAGAGTTAACAACGGCACTGGTAGGACTACCGGAACCGTTGTTGCCTTTCCGCCACATTCATAATGAGGCCCATTGTCAGGATTATATGTACATTCACTCTTTCAAATGGTTCATTGTATGAAATGTGTTGTGTGTAGATATCCTGCAAATTTAAAATTGTGCGTCCATTTTGAGTCGATTGGGAGACACCCCATTCACCCATCTGCTCACTCTGCAATACGTCCATTAATCCGTACACTCATCCACCTTCTTACCCATCAAACAACCCACTCACCGGTTTATGCAGACACATACTTTCCTGGACTTCAAGGCATGTTATATTGTGTTATGTTATGTTATGTTATGTTGATTTATACTGTGCACCCCTACCACCCAAGGGCAGTCTCCAGGCACTCAAGTGGCTCTGCAAGAAAGGAGGACAGGGATAGGATGATAGGATAGGTTCAGAACTAGGAGCATCTGGCGTCTTTGTGCATTGTCTTGCATGTGGGAGTTGGTTCGAGAGGGCTCCTTTGTTGTAACTGTATGCTAGCAACTCAGTGCCTCGGTTGTGTGCTAGATTTTTTGTTGGGTGTGTGGATCATATTAGGTTAGAGTGGATTTGCGTTCGTGTGCAGGGGCTAGTTGTATCCATGAGAGGGTCCAGCATCGTGGATGACTGCTAAGTGTTTTATTGTATTGTGTTGTATTGTGTGGGTGTGCATTAGTGTAGTGTCGATTCATGTATGGACTGTGTTATGGAACTATAGCAGCACTCCACTGCATGACTGTTATACTTGAAAGGAGACAGAATCCATAAGTATTTGTGGGACATCAGTTCTTCACTGAGGCCAGTACTGGCTCTTCTTTGCAGATCGGCTGTGCTTTGAACTGGAAACAAGAAAAACCTCAATGCATGGTTCTTAATATAATCAATGGAAATATAAAACAGAAGAAGCTGCCTTCAATACTGCCTGAGCTGAAGGTATTCTGAGTGTAGCTTGCACTGATGATGCACAAGATTGATATTTTGTAACTTTTATATCGTTCAACAATCCATTAAAATGTGTAATAATAACCACATTACCCATAAAACATATAGCAAGATGAAATTCCAACCTGACGTTACTTCAAAAACGGCCCTGATTTTTCACAAATATCTGCCTCTTAAATAACCCAGACACTCTTTTACTGACTGCTATTGGGGCCATAGCAACAAAGAATGGATCCATGACTGTAAAGACTGCATGGGGTTTTCTGTACTCCTGCCTTGTATATGGCAGAGTAGAAGCACAGAGAACCCCAGCCAAGATTATCTATGTGGTAATGAAGGTCGATCAATCAAGGGTTAAGCTCTCATGGGTTGATGCGGGCTGGTTCTTAAGTAGAGTGTAGGTCCCAAGACCCCACAAAGGAATGTCCACACACTATGTTAGGTGATAACACCCTTCTTTATATAAATGAGGTTCAAAATGTATAAACAATCAATAACACACTTTGTACTCTGGTAATTCTAATAAGGTACATATGTACAATGTCCATGTGGTACCACAGTTCACTCTTGACTCCTTTAAAATGCACTAACTACTGACAGTTCACAAGGCATACAAATCAAACAGTAATGTGTATCAACATCAGACATAGGAAGTCTGGTCTAAATTAGGTTAAATAATAACAGAATAGTTCATCCCACTAACATGAAACCGTTCTGTGTGAGGATCCCCCCACCGGGCAACCTGTAAATAAAGGTTTCATTTGTTAATATAGCCACAAAAATATCGAGATATAAAAATATCGCCATATTTTTGCGTTGATATTATGGCATGGAACATGCGGGTGACACCACCGCATTATTTTTTAAAAAAAACAAGAAGTGGACACCCCCGCAATGCCTGCTGCCAAAAACCCCCAAATGTATCCCCCCCCAAAAAATATTGCCTATGCCCGCTCCAAACAACCATATATACGGCAATATTTTTGGCGGGGATAATATGTAGTGATACCTAAATAAGGTGTATCAACAAGCCCAGAGCATATACTTGTTTCCTGCTAGAAATTCTCTGATACCCCAATATACCCGGTTTAGCAGAGTTCTGAGATGGTTTATCAATGGATCCCTCTTGAGTGGACTCCATTTAAAGCAGGAGCCACGGGTCGTCGTGATTCGTACGAAGAAATGTGAACACTGTTGTCGAGGGTGCAGCTTCAACCTTTGCGCTGCTCATCGATGATCGGTCGTGGACGTCCTGTGAAGATGAGGCATGCATTGCACCTCAATGACAAGAGTTTGTAGCCGCAAAGCAGATCGATGTAGAACGTAGCTCCAGCAAGGATGTCAGGTCATCAGCGTTTAGTGTCGACGATCGGGACTCGACCACGGCTGGCTTTTGGATTTTTGTCGGCATCTTTGTAGACTTTGGGTGGTGGGAAACCCACCGGCGGATTCTCCTTGGTTCGTCGACGTCCTTGACTTTCTCCGTTGGGACAAAGCAGTCATCGGTGATGGCAAGGGAGTCCTTGATTTCAAAGTGTCTTAGGCAAAGGTGGAGCGGCGTGGCTCCGGTCGTCGAGCAGCAAAGTGTCAAGCTGTGCCCGCTTCTGGGCAACATGACTCAACATGCTTCCAGCGGTTATGGCGGTCCTCTGAACCCTGGTCGACGACGATGGACTTTGATGCCCGGGTGCTACACATCAGGTTCTTGGCAGACCCCGTCTCCAGTCGGCAGCCTTTCAAGGGCTGACTTCCAAGGTGCCTTTAAGAAGATTAGGTTTTGCACAATGTTCCCTCGTAGCCCGGGAAGGGGTCTCCTAGCCAGGTCCTCTCTTGGAGACACTTTCGGGTTGCGTTGAAGAAAAGAAGCAGCAGAAGCGTCTTCGTCCAGCTGAGCTTCAAGCTTAAGCATCAAGTTTTGACTTCAACTTCTGAACAATTCTGGTAAGTGAGAGATCCCCAGGTATACTCTTTGGTCTCTCATTTACACTGCTGAGCCAAGCTCAGGTAGCCAATCATTTGGAAAGGTGTACATGCAGGTAGGCAGCCAATCAGGCTCACAGTGCATTCAGGCCATTCTCTTCCATCCAGACACTCACAACAAGGAATGTGGATTGGGGCAAACACCCAGACTTTCAGCACTCCACACTGCATTCATAAATGTTTTGGGCAGGGCTGTCTCATTCATTGTGTCACAAACAAGAAACCAGACACCCATAGCATGAAATATATATTGGTCATACACTCCATTCACGCATGTCCATCCCCAAGGGGGTACCCCTAAAATACAGTCATTGGGAAGGCTCCAGCCAGTCTGGCCTGGACTTCCCACAATACCATATATGGAATTTCCACCCAACAGCCAGTCAGCTCCGAATGTCTGCCAACCCATAGAAGAGTTCAATGTAGGAATCACAGGAACATTGTTCAATGGCATTTAGTCCTACCCAGGGAGCCTAAGAATATCCCAGTGGACACAACTCCCTTACTTAGTTTTGGCAAATGAATGTGCAAAAGCCACATCAACAATAAAATCTCCATGACAACTATTGTGTTCTACGGCCCACAGGCACCAACTCCTCCTTTTCTCCAAAATGTTCAGAGCTACTAGTGAGTCTAAACTAGTATAAGAGCCATCTCAAATACAATCCATGTAACTGGGGTTTACATAAGGCTCAACCGAACAGATAACCCATATTCTAAACTATTCACCCAAACCAAGAGTTATATTTATTGCAAACTCTGGATTTATAAGGCTAGACACAAATATGGATGTGTCCTTGACATCAACTACTCATTTGAGCCAGACCACACATGTGCAACTGTCATGGTCTGATCACCACCTGCTACTAAATGAATGGGAGATCCACAACCATAACATAAAACATGTAACCAAAAGCCATAATCAAAACATTGTATCCTTTTCAGTCAAATGAACAAATCCAACAAACACAATTTTGATGAAAATGGCACACGGCCCAAGAACGAGAACAATTCTGGGAACAACACTGCCTTCTTACTAGACACACTAAACACCAAAACTACTAAGACCAGGTTTAATAGTATTCTAACGAAACAGGAAATTATAACAACCATAAGCAAACTCAACAACAAAGAGTTTGATGATGAAGTGCAATCTAGCAGACGCATGGAGGAAATCTGAGTGACCTAATGACACAATGACATTCTGGGCCTAACTCACAGAGCGTTTTATTAGTGATTGCACCATTATAAAATTGTTCTGTGAATCAGGCCCTCTGGGTCTCTCATAGGACCATTGTAATACAGATAACATATATACTATCAAAACCATATGTCTTCTGCACAATGTAAAACTGACGTTTTCAAATATTATAATAAAATAGCCCATCCAGAACAAACTATTAATACACCAATCCCTCAGAGGAATGGGCCTTTCAGGATAAAAGTGCCAACATACAAGTCAACATTGACCATAAGAAAACAGAGTGAGCAGACATCAATGGCTAGGAACATCCACCGATGTCTACGGAATGCAAATCCATTTCAACTGAAGAGCTGATTAAATCACCAAGAAAGTAAACTCTGCAGCTGAAGAATTTGACCCATGCCCAGCCACACTGATCAAAGAAAACCTAGCTAACCTGGTGGAGCCACTGTACACATTTTGTAACACATGACTCACATCAGAGAGTATCCCAACACCACTAAAGAGTGTCACCATAAAATGACACCTAAGTGGGCCAGAAAGCAAAGTGAGTTAAGAGCTCGCACCTGATAACTGTACATAACCTGCTGTGAAAGGTTCGAAACCCAGCAGGGTCAACTCAGCCTTTCATCTTTCCGAAGTTGATGAACTGAGTACCACTCTGTGGGATAATAAAGTCTTCTGTTATTTCAGGGCTCTGAGACCTATGGGTGTGGAGTGTTATAGAGAGGTGTAACATTTCATTTATTGATAAACTCCTGGCAAGATTACTACACCTAAATGGTCCTTCACAACCCTCCTTCTCTATGAAAAACCATGTATTTTTCCTCAAACAGAAACACAGAAACAAGCTTCCTTTTCATGGAAGTGGACATTCTGAAAGCACTTGAAAACAGTACAGCATTCCTTGATCTATACTCTGTTAATTATACAGTCAACCATAAGACACTAATAAAACGATTGGGTTCAGATGGGAATAAATGGTACTGTCTTGCAGTAGATTAACAAATACCATGATGAACTCACCCCCAGTGTTAAAATGGGAGACTTCATCTAAAGCATTTTCCCTTTAAAGTGTGGTGACCCACAGGGTTCCCTTTTTTTCCCTATGACTATTTAATATTTACATTTAACCCTTACCAGACATTATTAAATTATGTTCTAAATATATCCAGCAATATACAGATGATTCTTAGGTACTATTGAACCTGGAGCCTCAAAACAAGAATCAGCAAATAACTGAACTCCCCCTGGGAATCCAGAATTGGACCATTAATATCTCTGTCTTAGTAGCTCTGAAAGGGAGTTTATCTTCTTTGAATTCCAACTCCAGTCCCACTACCTTTTAAATGACCAATACTAATGAGTACAGCACCCGGCCTGACCATCTAAAGCTTCTGTTTAACATTCTTGACAATAAACTTTCAATACATCCACAGACTTGCTAGCCCACAAATTACACTTCCAGCACTATATCCTTTGGAGAGTTGTCCAGAGCTCTTGTCCTCTCTCGCCAAGACTATTGTAAAAGTCTCTACCTAAGAATAAACAAAAGAAAACAAAACAAAACAAAAACAAGCTAGACCACCTGCAACATATCCAAATAACACAGTTGTACCTATTTTGGGACTCAGGCCATTCACGCCGCTGTTCAGGAACCCAAACTTAAGCCCAGGGTTTGGAAAGGGTAAATTCAGTCAATGGCAGAAACACGGTTGATGTAAGGTGGGCAACATGGTATGGTATGCAGAGATATCAACTTTTGAGGAGTGCAAAGCCGCATGGGAATTGAGGAATGCAATAGATACAAATACATACAGATAAGACACTGGTTGAGGCAGCCATACATGTGGTCCGCAGCAACTAAACAATTGACGGAATTTGAGACATATATAACCATTCACTCTGGTGACAAACAGTTGATTTCTAACATATACTCAATCCTACAGGGATGCAAGGCTCGAGAGGCTTGGCCATACCAAGCAGCATGGGAAGGTACGACAGGCACGGGTATTTCACAGGAACCGTGGGAGGGGCTTTGGAGGAATATCCCGAAGTTGACCAGGTCTATGCAATTACGAGAGGCCTCGTACAAGATGATGCTCCGTGGCACTATACGCCCAGTAAGCTACATAAAATGTCTATATCTGTTCCCCCCGAAATGTTGGGGAGAGTGCAAGGGAATAGGAGACTGGAGGCACATATGGTGGGACTGCCCTCAAATTAAGAAATGTTGGGAAGATGTGAAGGCTCAGATTACCGCTGTTATACCAGAATTACACACCTTATCCCTAGAGGACAGCATGTGTGGGCTATTGGACACGGAACTGTATACAGTCTCGAAATCCCAAAAGAGAGCCCCAATGTCGACATTGACAACTGCAAAGATGGTGATAGCAAAGAATTGGAAACAGAAGGATCCTCCCACTTTGTCGACCAAATGTGGGATGTATTAGCAACGCAGTGGATCACATATACAATACAAGGGAAGGCAGATAGGTTTCGAACAGACTGGGGAGAAGTGTTGGAATATTTATAAAGCAATTATATGCAACAATTTGAGGTTTTTGGATTTGAGCTGAATATACACGCAAAAGAACAAGTCTTTGGATATCAAGGGGAGGAAGAATTAGTACGAAATAGGTTGGCAAAGACGCTGTGGGAACCAAAAGAGGGTGTGGGTGGAGAGGGCGGTGGGAGGTGGGATTTGAGGGGTGCAAATGTTGTTTAAATACCAATAAAAACGTGTTTAAAAAACAAAAAAGTAGAACTGGAGATGTGAGTCAGCAACAAAAGCGTCCAGAGAACAAAAGTGTTGTAAGCACTTTAACAAACTAAATTAAAGCAATGTTATTTAAAAATAAATATGCATTTTACTCAGATACTAGTAAACATTACATGATAGATGTACAAATACAGAATAACTACCACAATGTAAACTAAAGAGGGGTACAAATAGCCAAAAATATGTATCAAGAGGGAAAAATGCAAATAGTTCATTTTAGAAGGTTTTGGGGAAGGTGGTATAAAGAACCAGAGGGGAAGGTACCTGGGATGCCTAGAAACCTTCACCTTCTCCAACAATTCACTATCTTAATCTGTTTATAAGGCTCAACAGCATTATGCAGGTCTTCGTGGAGCTTCTATTTATAGCCGAATCAGAAGATTAGGTTCAGGCATCTTGAAGTGGGGAAATTCTCAGAAAGGCTCCATCTGTGATGACAGCTAGAACAGGGCCTCTCAATGCTCTCACTATTATTATAACCAAGGCTCCCAGTTTTATAGTATTTATTTTTCTGTATTTATTCATATTTATTTTCTGGCCTTTTTTTCTGTGTTTAACCACTTTTATTTTTTTGTCATATAAAAAGATAACTCGCAACCTGTATTTTCCTGCATTTATTCTATTATAAACATATTTATTAAAGCACACATGCAGCCATATAGGAAAGAAATGCTAGCTCAATTATTTCCATAACAATAAACGGTTGCTCTTTTGACTGCAGCTGCCTTAAGATATATACAGTCAGCAGTTTGAAGAACCTTCATGCTATTTTTATGCAACTTTTACACTCTCCATGCTGCCAGTCTGAAATGCGATTGGCCTGCGATGATTGACATCATAGAGAACCAGATTTTCTGTTTCTTTTCTTCATTTTTATAAATAAAAACAGACAGAAAGCAGATTGATTTCTGTATGTATTTATGTGTAAAAATGGAAAACTGGAAGGCTTAATTATAATTGTTTGTTTATAAACCAGTCACCAGACGGGGATTTGAACCTGTGTTGCTATGATCTGTCTTGCTATGAGTTGTCTTGTTTCCAAGACAAGCGTATTGCCTTGAGATCGCCCTAGCCTCCTCACCTGTTCAAGTGCAACACGTGTAGCAGGACATACAGTGAAGAAAGCAGTCAGGGGATTGATCTTGAAACTAGCTCAAATGCTACTGACAACAAATGTATGTTTAAATTAAAGTTACCCTAACCACTAGCTATGGAAAACAAGAAACAACAAGATTATTTTGAGGAGCCCAGACTGAAGGTTCTATTGGGGGACAGAATTAACAGCAAGTGCATCCCGGAAGTAACACCAGGAAAAAGCCCTGCAACGATCATAGACACAGGTAGAAGAGACAAAAAGAAATGAGGAAATAAGAGTACTGGATTGAGTATAGCTGATTCACAATGGAGTTGTCAGTCAGAAAATATTAAGGTACAGTGGTTCTTAAGCTGCACTTTTTGTACCTGACCCAGGAGTCCTAAGATCTGAAGGCAAGTCCCTTTTTTATGCACACTCCAGAATAAAGACAACCCGCTAGGGAAATAGGGCAGGAGATAACGTTGAAAGTATAACAAAGGTTTAATTGTATAGAATACAGATAATATCAGCAAAGGTCTCTGCTGCTCGAGAGCGCTCTGCTTATTCTAAAGCAAAGCAGAAGCTTAAAAGGCCTTGTGGCATCATTGTATACAGTACGAACTAATACTGCTTATTGGTTAGGCATTATGGATGGGGCCGCTCCATAGAGGATGCCAGACTACAATTGGTTAGTTCTGTTGTCGTCGATCAAGATCCACGTGGGTCAGCTGGGCTCATCGCCGGCTTGGGTGAAGGACGGGTTGTTCGTATATCACCACGTATCAGTTCAACTAAAAGGCTAAGCTCTCTATTTCATCATTGTGGCATGAACCTGGGTGGCACGGGAAATGGTGCTAGGCAGAAGGGAGGATGAAATACAGTGATGTTGACCCACACATTTAGGGCTTCATTGATACCGCAGTTCTGCCCTGTCCTGCCTTAGATATCGTAGGGGAACTTTGAAAATGATGTGAGGGGTCTGTTAGCAGTGTTTGCCTCTGTCCATCGTGCTTCACAGTCTTAGCATCTCGCATCTCAGTGTGGCTGCTGGTGACTGTTCCACTGAAGAAGCTCACATTGGCCCTTAAAGCCTCAACGTCCATGTGTTGTAAATATTCTGTCAAAGATGAGCGTTAGTGCATCCACACATTCTCACATTTGTGGTGGAATCGAAATACGTGCCTCAGTATTCACTGCACGCAAGGTCGACCTTTGGGCAGGGAGGCCCGGGCGACACCCAGTGGGCCATGCCTCCTAAGGCGCCATTAGCCCCTTATCACGCCAGTTCATGGGAGTCATTCATGGGCTCCCCGAGCTGGCGTAGTGGCAGAAGGTGCGGTAGGCGCCCTTTTATTTTTTTGCTCTCTATTTCATCACTGTGGCATGAATCTGGGCGGCACGGGAAATGGTGCTAGGCAGAAGGGAGGATGAAATAAAGTGACGTTGACCGACAATTTAGGGCTTCATTGATACCTTAGTTCCCACACTCAAGGTCTCCACCCGGGGTTTTGCTCTTTAATGTATCCCTCCCTGTACCTTGTATTACAAGAGATGTGTTTTCATGCTTGAAGAAATACAGCCGCACATGCTTAGATCTTCTGTGGGTACTTAATGTGTGTTGGGACAGAGGGTTTGTTTGCTCATCAGGGAATGAAAAGGTGTAGGAGTCATGTCAGTGGGGTGGAGCTGGCTCTGGACTGGCTGGCTGGGGGTGAGAGGCCTACTGGCAGTTTAGTGGAGATGAATTGAGGCAGCGCGGAGCCTGGTGTTGACCCACGCTCTTGCAGGGCGTATTCCTTTGGAAGATACTAAATATTTGCAACACTGGAGAGACAAGGGGGAAGTGGATTTCCGTGGGAACGGTTCTGTGGATTCATTCTGTCTTGATGAGATTGGGCCTAGTGAGCAGGGTTTGTGAACAGCGCATTCATGCAAGCTTATTCCTTTTAGGTCTAATACAAAATGGAGTCATGTGCAATGTGTTTCCTAGTGCTGCACATCTACTATTGGAGCTACAGTGCTACTACATGCTGCTTAATAGTGCAGTTCACTCCCTCTTTATACACTACATCAACTCATATGGTTGTCACCTCACTTGAAAGTGCCTAGGGGGTGGGATGAACTAATTTCCATCCCAACAGAGCCTTACTCCCAGATTATGCTACACTGCAAGCACTGTTGTCTGTTTCTCCAAACTGCGTCATCACACCACCTGAGGGTTTCAACCCCTGTGCTTGTCTTCCTGTCTTAACCTGTCTCCATCTCTAATATTTTTCCATAAAGAGCGCCACAACGGCCACTCTTGTTGGTGTAGTTGAGTGCTGCCATTTGGCTTCACACACACTATTCTGGCCACAGGCTGCATTGCCTACTCTCTTATCAGTCCCTGTGAAAAGTGTGCCATTGTTGTCACGTTACTGAGGTTGTTAGATGAATTTGTCTGGAAGTATTTAAAAGCATGGCAAGTCCACTGTCCTGCCTTAGATATCGTAGGGGAACTTTGAAAATGATGTGAGGGGTCTGTTAGCAGTGTTTGCCTCTGTCCATCGTGCTTCACAGTCTTAGCATCTCGCATCTCAGTGTGGCTGCTGGTGACTGTTCCACTGAAGAAGCTCACATTGGCCCTTAAAGCCTCAACGTCCACGTGTTGTAAATATTCTGTCAAAGATGAGTGGTAGTGCATGCACACATTCTCCCATTTGTGGTGGAATCGACGTTCGTGCCTCAGTATTCACTGCACGCAGGGTCGGCCTTAGGGCAGGAAGGCCCGGGCGACACCCAGTGCGCCATACCCCCTAAGGTGCCATTCGTCCCCCTTCTTTTATTAAATGCACGGTGCAATTAATAACAATAGGGTGCTGATGCATTCAGATGATTGTCTCCCTGCTGCAACGGGGGAGGGATGCGGTTTTCATTGGAAAAGGGCACTCATGCATTAGCCTGCGCGCCCTATTCCTGTGCCAGGCGCCGGAGCAATGGTGTCTGCCCTCTCAGCGTTCCACTCGTGGGAAACCTACCAGTTCTTCTGCATGAGTTCAGTGAAAGGGCACGCAACAGCAAGTTTGCAGCAAGCAAGCAGTAAACTAGGAACCAGTCACATCCATGGCATCTGGTTGGCGGGAAGGGGCCATGCAATTGTTTTCTTGGTTAGGCGTTTTACTTCTATTTGATGGGCCCCTAACATAAATCATAATTACGGGGACATTTACATAATTTGTGTTGTATGGTTGCCCTCCTTTTACGTGATATTGAACAGGAATACATGGCTCGCTCTGCCCTCCATGTCCTGCATTGCTTTACACTTCTGAATCGTAAATAACAAAAGTATTCCAAATGCACAGCTTCATCCTCATTGGGATATATTGGTGCTATATATATACACCGAACAGATGTGTGTTATTAGCCAACTCATCATGGAGCTCATGTCTTCCACCCTTCGAAGGAAGAGAGGTTGCGTGGGCCCAGAATGAGTTGAACCCTTATTCCCGTGGCCAAACAGAGATCACAGCGCAGGATGCATTAACCCACTGAGCCAAAGACCTTACTTGTGCATGCGTTGAGCTTGGCCATTCCTCCAACAGAAGCACCAGAAAGCTTCTGAAGGTCCTTGAGTTTATCAATGTGTGCTTATATTTTATTTATTGTACAAACTCAGCTGAAGTATATGAAGACACTATCCTCTCACATGTTGACTTCTGGCCTCCGACCTCCCCACACACCCCAACTGAAATGAAATGTTGTCAAGCAGGCAAGGGCCACTCAGAGTTAGACAATAAATCGACAACATACTCCCGTCACCGTCTTCCATCTATTCTAGTACATGCACATTCGTAGAAATGCATACAATGTCTTGGATTGTTTTCCGAATTATTTATGTATTTATTTATTTATTTATCAATATGTATACAGTCAACAAATGCTTTACATATACAATCAGGGCTATTTCCGAGTTAAAAATATATGCAACTTTTAATGCATACTGTATTAAAGAAAAGACAAAGGGACATTATACCATAGGGGCTCCTCCGACTATAAAGTAGGAGTATTAATGATTTCATGCTGTGCTCCCTGAAACTTAAATTCAAATATATTCTCTATGGAATCATGTATAGAAACCGTATTTATTGCAGAATTAAATTGCCTGCTCTAGTTTACTTCTTGCCCTGTTTCTCTATGATTGATGACATAAATGCATTATACTGTAATGTGCTTGGAATTGCTTAGCTTGATCAACTTCAATATTGGGTGTACTGATTAGGTCTGGCCAAGAAGAAGCTATATTAAAACCTGGAATTACAGAATGCAGGGGTGGAGTGGTTAACCTTCTGTCCAGCCCTGGCTATGCAGGATATGGAGATTCAGAAACACCTTGCAGAACGCTGAGGTCATGACCGACCTCCGAGAACATCACAGAAGGGAGCTAATATATTCACCCAATGGGAAAGTGCGCCGAATGGGCATTGTTTGCATTGACTGTGGCTCCCCAGGCCACGTGGTGTATCGACAGAACCCGCGATCTGAATGGAGGGAGGTCGTCGCTCAGGACTGCATGAAAGCAAGTCAACCTAAAGGGAAATAACGAATCCCCATTGATTCCGCCATCATTTCAGAAAGAAAGACTTTGACAGTATAGGTCCTTGGACACCAGGGGACTCCACTGGCAACATTTGACTATGTTAAATTATCTGACATTTGAATGTCAGTAATTAAAAGTTCAAATCGGTCAACAGATCGATAGCCTCTCAGTGCTTCTCAAATGCAAGTGCTGCACTACCACACAGAGCAATTGACCTTGCAGTTGTTGGATCGTTTTATTTTCAGATATTATGTAGCAATGTCTCATTACTAATATAAATAGCCTGCCTGCTAGGAAGTATTATAGAAGTAATTAAGTGGGCGCCTTGCTGGAGTGCACACAAGGGTGACCCAGAGTGAATTATTGTGGACTTGCCATTTAAGT
This sequence comes from Ambystoma mexicanum, assembly GCF_040938575.1. Lineage (NCBI taxonomy): Eukaryota > Metazoa > Chordata > Amphibia > Caudata > Ambystomatidae > Ambystoma > Ambystoma mexicanum. The sequence continues at coordinate 169,470,139 of NC_090935.1, forward strand.
AAGGTAATTTAATGCAATTTAGGATTTCGATGGCATGTAATCAGAAGGCTCCTTGGCATCATCTAAATAAAAAATAAATATATAGAACAAGCACAACTGTAAGCAGTAGCTGTGGCTTAATGGTGCTTGGAGAGGCTCTGGAGTATGGCCGAGTATTGCTGGGGATAGTGTGTGTGTCTTTAGGTGACCCTTAGGTGTTGAGGGTTAGGTGGATCAGGGGCAGTGGGCACACTTTTGTAGCCTTGCAGTTGGATGTGCCCATGGGTTGCTGATAGTGCCTGCGGTTTAACCTTGGTAGTAGTCGGGTTAGTAATGATGCTAGCGTCTCTGGGGTAATGTTACTGGGAGTGGTGGTGAGTGGCTGCGAGCCTGCAGCTCGTCTGCTGGTGTGGGGCTAGATATTGCAGTGGCAAACCAGCCCTCTGACTGCATAGTAGTGCTTGATTCTTGAGGAGGGGTGTTGGTGGAGCCCAGGCAACGGTTCTGCGTGGCTTAGGCTGAGAGGTTTCATCAGTAGATAGCAACCCTTTGCTGAGTGTCTATGGTTGAGTTGGCCATGTATACGTGGGACTGGTTACCATTGATGAAGGCGGACACACCTTGTATGCATACTGAACTGATCATGTTCCCAATGTTATATTGTGTTACTATTATGATCTAATGAGAAACCATTTACAAACATTGATTGCTTGATTATAATTTCTTGTGTTGGTTAAAACTATCCTTAGCTACATTTGAAATCGGCTCACCCCGTTTATTTGTGTTTTCAGTGGTGCTGGGAGTCACTGTGAGCGAGTTTAGCTTCAGTGGCTGTGTATAAGTGGCAGTGGGAGTCCCTCTGGGTCAGTGGTGTTGGGAGTGTACCCAGAAAGTGCCATTCCTGTAGTAGCGGATGTGTGAGGGAGAATGGTATTGTAAATGTTAGAGGTGAGTGGAGCTGAAGGTGGCTGCGGGGTCACGCTTCCTGCAGTGGTTATAGCAGAGTCGTCTTAATGAGCATGTGGGCGTGTAGATCTTGGAATGGCTGGGGGTGAAGAGTGCACCAACATTTGTGGGGGGATTCGTGTGTGTCACTTCTAGTTGTGCATTTAGTGAATGGTGGTTCTATTAGAGGATGCAGGTGCATCGTGCCAAGGACAGCTGAGGGTGATTGCTACACGGAGATGTTTGTAGTTGAGTGGTGCTATATATTGCTGCATGTGTTAGTTGATCTGATTTACATTGGCGAAATAGTGGATTTGGGTGAGTTTTGCTCTAAATGGATGTGAGTTAGTGGCACTATTTCGGTCAGGGTGTGATTGGTGTTGTTGGGTCCGTGGGAGAACGTTGCTGGTGCAGTCAAAGCAGAGTGGGGTAGAATTGGCTTTGGTTGACTGGTGATCTCAATGTCACTTGGCCTAGTAAGATCGTTTGTCTCTGTCCTCCCTCTGTCCCCCTCCCTTGCCTTGTTCCACCTTGAAACACTTCTGCATAGGCACGTTATAAATGCCATATCATATCATACCATATATCATATCATATCATATCATATCATGAAGGGTGCTTGTAGTGCTGTAGCCATAATTGTAGTGTAAATGGCAACGAGTGGGTAGAGTTTGCTGTTTATATAATTAAGGAGTCCTATCAACTGTCTTTCAAGCGGCTGACATGATTGGGAAGTACAAGTCAATGTTTAGACCTTGACACATTTTTCCAGTATCAGCCATTAGGAAGGTTTGCAGGCTTCAGTGTAGGTGCAGGCTTGAGGTCGGTGGCAATGAGAAAGGGGTACACATACCCTAGCGTAGAAAGAGAACTCAGATGATTAGCAACCTTACAGGATGTGAAGGTGCTGAAGCATGTATACAAGTAGAAGCAGCAAGAAAGATGCACATACCATAGCATAGATAGAGAATCGACAGAGAATCGTAGAAGTCCATGGAGTTCAAGTGGTGTTGCAATAAGTGAGCTAATAAATGACTTTGTGTTGTGCAATATCTTAATGGGCACAGCTATTATTTATGGAGTAACACTATTGGGCCAGATCCCCTAAATGATGGCCGCCGCCATCCTTACGGCACTGCAGTGCCTTGCTCGTTCACCCAAAGCCCGCCGTGCTTCACAGGGATTGGCTGTGGTGAACCTTCTTGTGGCCATCTGGGACCCGACTGGCTGAGTGGGCCCCCGAACGAAGGACCACAGCTAGGTCCCTGTCTGATCCTGTCCAGGCCCAGATTCTGCACACACCTGCTTGTGTCTAACATCTTGCACCACGAGTAAGCCCTCAACATCCTCACCACCTGCGCATCTCATGTTCTATCTCACCCTGTCTCATGGTCTGCCAAGACCTGCCCTCTCTCACTTGCTCACTCCGGCCCAGCAACATTGCCATTTCACTTTCTACCAGGACATGCTTGCAAACTCTGTGGCCTCTCCAACGTTGCACTACTTTACTTTTCGTCTGTGGATGCCCACCTGAGCTCTCACACAGAAGCCTTTATTTCCCCTCACAGTGTTGCTGAAAATTGTGCCTCGTTCGGTTTTAGCACTGCTTTTGCACCGTGCCTTGCTCGACCCACTACTCTCTTATACACCCTTGCCTCTCCTCTCTCCTATCTTACTGCCATCATTTGTTGTCTATAAACCCTGACTGTCTGCGCTGATTCAGTAAACCTCTCTACTTCTGTTGTTTCTGAAACCAGAATCTTGCTGTGTCTTAACCTGAGCTTCAACTTGTTGTTCTGCTGCATTTTAGGACTTTTATTGGAAATTCGAATCTAGCAGTGCAAAAAAGCCTGCTCATGATTTGTTTTTCTGCTGCATTTTAGTGCTTTACTAATAAATTACCGCTGGCATTTTCTGTGCTAAATGATTTTGAATGTGGGGCATTTACTGTGCGAAATCTCTGTGTTCTGCCAGTCCTCATGTATGTCTGAACCTTAATTTCTTGTACTTCTAGCTCTGATGCCCTCACTGGGATCCTGTTATTAGTGTTTTTCTTCTGCTCTGTTTGGCTACTAGGCCGCCTGGTGAGTTCTGTCATGCAGTGTGCAGTTCTGTCCCTTTTCCTCCTCTGCATACCACCTAATCCCTCCCTGTTGTCCCTATGATGCTCTCCATCTCTCCTATCTACTCAAACTGCGTCTCCACCACCTTGCCCCCCTCTCTCTTGAAGTGTGGAAAGAAGACATTTAAGAAGACTCTCCTGGTCTCCAAGCCAGGTCTGGCAATTGCAGACAACTACATCAATGCTACCTCCAGACAGACTGTCACTGACATTCTCTTTGTTGTTCCTTCTCCTGAACTATGCACTCATCATAGGGTCTCTGTCTTCTCCGCTTTCTCTTCCTCACCCATTAATGGTGGTACCAGATGGGAAGTGTTCTTGGCACGCTTCCCATCATTCAGGTACACCAGAAATGTCTATCGTAATGTCCCTATCATGGTCCAGGTCTCTCAGCCCAGCCTCCACGTTCTTGGCAGGTATCTACCATCTCTTTTGAAATCCACCCTCCTCCTGCAGCCACACTACCCTCTTTCCCCCTTCTTACCACATCCGGTGGTGGTACCCGGTCCTTGTAGCCCCCTCGGTAAACATTTAAAGGGGGCAGCCAGCTACACTAAGCTACCCTCAACTCTTGCTCTGCTGTCAAAAACTCCTCTGACATGTGATTCTTCCTTGAAGACCTTGGCCTCAATGTCCTTGCCCTCACTGAGACATGGTTCAAGGCTAGCTATGTGTGATGCTGGAAATGCATTGGAAGGACAGGGCCCTTCCTGTCCTTGTCCTATACTCCTTTTTCATGTTTGTTCTGTGCTGTCTTCTGCAGAGGAGTCCATGTGCGACTCCTGGCAGTGCAGCTCTTCCTCTTTTTGGTCATGGTGAACAGACCCTTGGGTTACCCTTAGGGCACCCATGGGTGTGGGTATGACCCTGAACCCCTAGTGTATGTTTTTGGGCACATGTGTGTGGCCCACAGAGCAGGGTATGGGCTGGTGGCAGCTCCATGCTGTATTTAACAGGTGCGCTGAGTATCCTCTATTCTGGGAAACCCAGGCCCTGCCATAGGAATCAGTGGATTCCTGATAGGAGACCAGATGGCCCCTCGGCGACTTGCTTTCTATTGCCTGTTACCTTGTTTTCCCAAAGTCCTGGGAAGCACTGACTCTGTCCCTTCCCCTGACTGGCTGTTGGGCGGAAGTTCCATATATGGTAATGTGGGGAAGTCCAGGCCAGACTGGCTGGAGTCTTCCCAATGACTGTATGTTGTGGGTACACACTTGGGGTAGGAGCTGGGTGAGTGGAGTGTGTGACCTATATACATTTCATGTTATGGGTGTCTGGTTTCTGGTGTGTGACATAATGACTGAGGCAGCCCAGCCTGAACCCGGGATGAATGCAGTGTGGAGTGCTGAATGGTTGGGTGCTTGTCCCAATTCACATTCCTTGCTGTGAGTGTCTGGATGGAGAAGAATGGCCTCAATGCACTGTGAGCCTGATCGGCTGCCTGGCTGCCTGCCTGCTTGAATGCCCTGCTGAATGATTGGCTGCTGAGGTTGGCCCAGCAGTGTGAATGAGAGACAGAACAGTGTATCTGGGGACCTCTCACTTACTGGAATTGTTCAGAAGTTGAAGTTGAAACTTGATGCCTAAACTTGAAGCCCATCTGGAAGAGAATAATTGCTGCTGCTTTCCTTCACCAATCTAAAAGCAGATGTGTCTCCAAGAACTGATCCAAGAGAGGACCTGGCTAGGGGATCCTCTTCCTGAGCTATGAGGGAACATCGTGCACAAGCTAACCTTCACTAAGGCTCCCTGGAAGACAGTCATCGAAAGGCTGCCGACCGGAGATTGGGATCGCTGAAGAATCTGAAGTAAAGAACTAGGACGTCAAGGCCACTGACGACCATCACCGTCGACCAAGGTTCGGATGACGACTATAACCTCATTGACCGGAGGCGCAACGCTCCATTGCCTAAAACACTATGAATCAAGGACTCTCTTGCTCATCATCGTCGATCGCTTTGTCCTGCCGGAGAATGTCAAGGTCGCTGATGAACTGAGGAGAATCTGTTAGTGGGTTTCCTGCCACCCGAACTCCTCAAAGACACAGATGAAGATCCGAAAGCCAGCCGTGGTCGAGTCCCGATTATCAACGCTGATGACCCAACGCCCTTGCTGGTCCTATGTCCTTCATTGACTCTTTGCAGCAGTGAACTATCATCGTCGAAGTGCACTGCACGCCTCATCTTCACAGGACGTCCACAACCTATCGTCGACGAGCACCGCAAGGACCGAAGTTGTTGCCTTGACAACATTGTTCACCCTTTTATTCGAGGAATCTAAACGATCTGTGGCTCCTGCCTTAAAGGGAGTTCACTCAGGAAGGATCCGTCGACGACCCGTCAACAAACTCTACTAAACCAGGTACATTGGGTTAGTAGAACATATTTAGAAGGAACCAATACTATCTTAAACAATATATGGACTGGGCTTGTTGATATACTTAATTTACAGGTTGCCCTGGTGGGGGATCCTCACACAGAAATGTGTCTTGCGGTAGGAACCCAGTGGTCTGTCAATTGTTTAACTACTTGTTTCCCTCCTATGTCTGGGATTGGTTCACATTGCTATGAGACTTGTATGTCATTGCAATTGTCAGCAGTTTGTATATTTTAAAGGATTCAAGAGTGAATTGTGGTACCACATAGATATTGTACATAATTATCATTTGAGTTTTGCCGGAGAACAAAGTGTATTATTGTGTGTGCATATATTCTGAACTTTATTTAAATAAGGAGCTGTGTTATCCCAAACATAGTGTGTGGACATTCCTTTGTGGGGGTTTGGGGACTACACTGTACTTAAGAACCAGCATGCATCACCTCCTGAGAGGTAAACCTTGATTGCTCATACATTTCTACCAACAATAGAGAATCTTGGCTGCGGTGCTATGTGTTTCTACTCTGCCATATAGAGGGCAGGAGTACAGATAACCTCCCTCCAGTCTTTACACTCTGCCACTGCTTTTGACACCCTTCTCCCTGATGGCGAAAAGATCCTATCTAATCCCAGGACCACTCGGTCTGGGGGTGGAGTGGCCCTGATCTCTCCTGAGTGGGTTCCGGCCACCCTCATTCCCACTCAATCTGACTCCTCCTTTGAGTGCCTTGCCTGCAGGCTCTCAGTCTCTCCTACCCTCTATTAGGGAGAATTCTCATTTCTGTGCTAATTTCCTTCAACCTTAGAGACCCCCAGCTCTTTTGCTGGACTTTAGGACTTTTATTTTAACCCTGGAGCGAGAGATCCATTTTCCTCACTCTCTCATGCGTTTTGATTGGATTTGAATGATCTGTTTCCTTTGTTTTTGGAGTCTGACAAGCACTGTAGGCACCAACATTTTGTATAGGGACACACAGCACCTCCAGTGCAGTGTCACAGAGAAATCATTTAGATTTCTCAGATGGTTTAAATACCTTTTCTTGTGAGAACTACTATTCCCAAGAATAGTAAAGTGAAATTGACTTTACTTACCTATTCCCTTTGTAGATCCAGCACACACCATCTTATGTGGAGTGCTGGGAGGTTTACATAGTAGCCCCTTTTCTTACATATTTAACATTTTTTATGTTACCTTCACTATTTTAAATAGCTCTTAGCAGTGATTTAATTTTCCTACCATTGTGCTTTTCTACCGCAGGCTGAATCATCAGCTGCAGTATAGTCCCCATCGGTGACCATTTTGTCAAAATGGCCCCAGTCTTATTTTTTTTACCATTTTTTGTTTGTGAGGTCTTTCTTGGGTTTTACTGTCCGCGCCAAGCCAGACTTGAGCCCGTTGTTAATTTTGAATTTGGCGGGCTTCAGTACTGAAACCCGCCTCTGGCTCCAGCGTGTCTGGAGGGGCAGGAAGTGAGGAAGGTGTCCGAAACTCCCCAGCCCTTCTTCAAACCTGGATGCACCCAGTCCTGATTGGCAGGCTGGCTGTCCTTGCAGGACAGCCACCCTTCTGTTTGAGTGACAGCTAGGCTGTGTACGAATGGGAAAAACCTGCTTAAAAGGTAAGGGTTTTAGGACTAGAAGCAGATTTGACCACTGGGAAGAACAGCCCAAGGAAGAAACCATTATCAAAGCTTGCTGCATCCTCCTGGACCATTGAACTGCCTGGTGATGACCTGCTGCTGTGCTGAAACTCCTTTTTCTAATCAACAAGAGAATCTCCGGAAGGGACGATTTCTTCCCTTGTGTTAGTGGGACCAACAACCCTGAGACAAACTCTGCTGGAACACCTTCCCCAACTCGCTGTACTTCTTTGCTACTGCAGGAAACGAGTTCCAGAGGTTTAGAAATCCATAGTCAAGTGCAACGTCTGTAAACCGGCCAAAAGCTCCAGGATCCTCCAGAAGCAGTACAAACTGAAGGGCACATGCGTTGATTGAATAGGGTATTGCCTTAACTCATCACTGGTATAACACAAAAATAGGCAAAATGCTACTGTATACAGTTTACCTGCAGCAAAAAGATGCCTCAATCTCTTAGTGGCCTTAGGAGACTAGGGTTGTCAGAATGACACAATAATAGAGTGATTTTCTCACTATACCTGCCTCCAGGTATCTAATACTAGAAAGTGCTGGTTTGCCGATTATCTAAAAGTGGATATTATAAGAAAAGAAAGATCTTTAAAAAACAAATTTTCCAGTGCTTTTTCAGATTATCAAAGTGTTCCTAAACCACGGTCTTACATGTGCATAGGTAAATGAAGAAAAAAGTGTTGAAAAAAGAACACCTCTGGCATATAATCAGTAATCTGTTGCAGGTACATAGTAATTTAATAATCTATAGACTTACTGAGTTAACCTAGGGTTACTTAAATTTAAAAAAAAGAAAAAGGATCCCAATTAGGCAGAGTGTTGCTTTGGATTAGCAGCACCTATTGGGAAAAGGGAGAAGACAAAAACACTTCTCTCTCTCTGTTCTAAAGTGCTGCATTTTAACAAGGAGTGGAAGGAGTGATAAGTTGCTCAGAAATAAGAATATGCAAACTTAGACCTCCTTAGTGTAGCAACTACTGTCTACCGGTTTCAGTGTTAATTGTGTTGATATTGCCACTTTCTTCAAGACAGTCTTCAAAAAAATCTGGTGCTCTAAAGCATTAGGTATCCAGTGAGGGTGCTCTGTGGGATATACATTACTACACTTCTGGTGCCTTAGACTGGAGAAGCTTGAGAAAGACCTTTAAACAGAAAAGGATAATCCAGGATCACTACTCTGCTGCAAGCTCCAAGTAAATTGGCTTAAGAATATGTGAATACTTTAAAGCATTTCTTGCGAGTACATTATCATTGTTGAAGACCACACACAATTTTCAAATACAACCTACATAAGCTTTGTTGATCCTTCAATAAAGTCACCTTTTAGTAAACATATTTGTGAGAAAATATCAAAGTGTTTGAGCACTAACCTTTTGTTGTCTCTGGATGTATTCCAATCAGAAAGGTTTGTACCTTCCTTGACCAAATCCAATAAATGTACCAGAGATTGGTTAATTCTGATCAATAATACAGCCAAAACAGTATCAACAAAACTTATGGCTGAAATAGAACAGAACATTGACCAACTCAAATCTACAGCAATTCTGGATACCTTTAAGAAAAGATTGGAAGACCTAGATGTCATCATTAAAGAGTTTAAAGAAATAAACATCAACAAAAATATACAAAAAGTCAAGAAGGACATCACAGAGTTCACCCATGAACGAACATATCTGTACATCCCGGATACCTACTACGATGATACCACCAAAAACCAGCCAAAGCAAGCAACCAACCAGTCCCGCAGATGGCGACAACCCAGACAAAATCAGAGGTGCAAAACACCAACTACATAGAGCTTCTCCAGTGGAAGCTCTGACGGTGACCGTAGACCAAGTAGTTTGAGGGGAAATGACTAGAAAAACTCCCGAAATAGAGAACAATCAGGGACAGATGGGTCTGATTCCAAGACAGACCTAATCAGAGAGGACAAGAACCAACAAAGAGGCCTATTTATATCAAGGAGCCAGAGGGAGATGCCGAGGGAGAGGACAAGATCTAGACTCTCCCCACATAACAAGAAGCAGGAGCAAAGGGCTACTCCAGCAAAAGAATTATTAGTGATCAATCTATCCAGTCACTCCATGTTGACACCTGAGGTTAAGGTGCTACAGAGAGGACTGAACTTCGTACCCACAGCCCATTATGATGCCTTCCAGACCAGAATTTAACTCCCTAAACTTGGGAGGAAAATCTGACTTCAACTATTTTTTGGTGAACAGGACACTGACCCTGAAACAGGCAGACAGAAAGACTCTGCTGGTCTCCATCCTAAATCCAGCTTCTACCTCCAAAATATATCTGCAGAATCAATCACTTTTGAAAAAGCTATCATTAAGTAAATGGAGAAAATTGAGAAAGAAGAAAGATTTTGCTTCCAGAACATGTTCAACGAAGAACACACTGCATTACGCAGTCTGAGTAACAACAGTGATTTGATAATTAAACAAGCAGACAAAGGGGTAGCTATTATCGTGATGAATACCCAGGACTATGACTCTATAGTAACAACACTTTTGAATAACAGAGAACATTATCAAATCCTTCCTCGTGATCCTACAGACACTCTTCAAAATTTAATCACGGGGCTAGTTGAAGAAGCATCCTGCAAAGAGCATATCAGCCCCAAAGAAGCTGCCTTGTTTTGCCCGAAATGTCCCAAAATACTGGCATTCTATGCTTTGCCAAAAGTACATAAGGGTATCTCCCCTCCTCGTGGTCACTCCATAGTGGCTGGAATCCATGAGCCATTATCAGAATTTGTGGACTTCTTTTTAAAACAGAAGTCCCCGAAATGTGGTTTTACTGGAAATACACTACTAGTATCCTCAACATGGTTAATAACCTGCAATTCAATCCAGAGACCCAGTTCCTTGTCACTGTTGACATAGAATCTCTGTACACCAACATCCCACAAACAGAGACACTACAAATTGCAGAAAAAGTTCTACAGGAGCTTAACCCTCGCTCAGAGGTGCCAATACAATCTATTCTGCAATTAGCAGAAATAGCCCTTACCAAGAATTTATTTCTCTACAAGGACACATTCTTTCAGCAATGTTCCGGGATGGCAATGGGGGCCAACTTCGCCCCATCCCTAGCAAAACCTATATGTGTCTGAGTTTGAAGAAAAACATATTTACCAAACTACCAACCCTTTCCACTCTCAGATCCCATTATGGACTCACTACATAGATGACGTTCTGGCCATCTTCACCTGTGGTGCAACATCTTTTGGGGAATTCATGGCCTGGCTACACTCAAGGAATAGATACCTAAAATTCACATCTAGTATCAATAAAGAAGTCAAACATGTCCTCGATGTCGAAATACAATCTAGCACTGGTGGACTCAGCACAATGGTGTTCCGTAAAACAACAGACCGCAACTTCCTTCTCGAATAATCCAATTTCCACCCAAAAAGCCTCTGTGACAATCTACCATTTGCCCAATTTCTACGGTATCGAAAAAACTGTTCAACGCTACAGGAGTACGACACACAAGCTGGTGTCTTGACAAACCTCCCTCTTGAAAGTGGATACCTGAAAAAAATGATTAGACAAGTAAGAAAACGGGCCAGAAACATATCATGTGACATAACTTTGCAACTACAGGTGAAGCCAGAAGGTCTTCAACTTATCACTGCAGTCTTTAGCTATTCAAGTAAAATCAACCATATCAAGAAAGAAATTCTCAAACGTTGGCCAATATTGAACGTGGATCCTGTAAACCTACCTGCACCAAGATTCGCTATAAAAAAGAGAAACACCTCTTAGATACCTTGGTACATTCTTACCAACAACCGGATATAAATATACATCAATCCACCCTCTGGGGCACAACATCAACCTTGGGACACTCTCCATGTGGCAAATGCAACGTTTGCACCCTGACGACACACACAACTCTAGAACTCAGTTTAAAAACTCCATGGAAGCAGAACTCCCTAACCAATTGCAATAGCTCTAGAGTTATCTATCTGATTAAATGGCCTTGCTTACTTCTATACATAGGCATGACGAGCAGACTCGGGAAAATGCACCCCTCGTGACACATTTCCAACAAGAGAGTCACAATGCCCGGGACATCCAATGAAATATTATTGAAAGGGTGAAACTTCAGAGACGGGAGGGAACATTTCCAGCATGCTTCTCAAATGAGATCAAAATTGGATATTCTGTTTAAAAACAGAGCAAAACGGCCTTAACAAGACCATAAATTGGCAGTCCTTATCCGTGTTGGAATAGACTGCCTTCAGCACCTGCACAGGTATCATGTGGCTACATCTATAGCTATGTTGGAATAGACTGCCATTAGCTCCTGCACATGTAACCTGTGGCAACATCCATAATAGACTGCCTTTAGCAACTCCACATGTATTATGTTACTACATCTATAGCCATGTTGGAATAGACTGCCATTAGCCCCTGTACATGTATCATGTGCCTACATCCATAGCCGTGCATATACCTAATCTGCCTCTGCGGTTACTCCCAAACAATGTATACCCAATAATTGCCCTAACAGTTTCACTTGTTTAAGGCAACTAAGTATTAGTCTATCAGATTTCAACCAGGACTGGGACTATGAACATCTCGCTCACCAAAAAATGTTTCTGATAAATTGGTTACAGGGACCAAGGCTCCTGTGTCAGCCTACAAATTGAATTAAAAAGCATAATAAAGAATGTATATCATATTAGTTGTGCTTAGTGTTGAGCTGAGCTCCCTGAGACTCTCATTAGCATGCTCCTTTTGGCTCGCCTGACCCGCCTGACCAATTTCCAGGCACACGTCCAATGCAACATTGTGAGATCCCCCACCACCGTGCATGTCACTATGTTGTGGTAGCCCTGTTGCCATGTCATGTGATCCTGATCACGCGAACAGGTTGCCTAGACAATGTAACAACCTTAAACCCTTGATCAACACAAAGAACATGAGGCTCATAATAGAACTATATGCGATAACTGACGGTCTGAGCAAGTAAGTGAAATCAAATTTAAGTTATGTACACTGAATCAATACAATGCTGCCTATCGCACATAGATTTTGATAAGGGAATTGTCAGATTGTTATGGAAAACTGCCCTTGTGGGTTCCAGCTATACCATACGAGATAGAGATCTTTCAACGCGTGCACAAATTCCAACGTGCACCCCGACAGTGGTGCCTGGCGCCGGCCCCCTGACCAAGCATCTTAAGAGGCACTGCTCTTCTAATCAATATAAATACACCAAAATGCGCATTACACACCAGTGCCACAGCTGATAATATCATCATAAGGCTCCATTTCTATCCATTTAGTGTGTTAGCAGACAGCCATACGGATTACTCAGTGAAGGAGAGAATTCTCTATCGCTATAACAAACCTTTCCGATCTGACTTCAACCAGAGACAACTAAAAGGTTAGTCCTCAAAAACTTTGATATTTTCTCACAAATATGTTTACTAAGAGGCGACTTTATTGAAGGATCAACAACCCTTATGTCGGGTTGTATTTGAAATACATCTCGGAAGAAATGTATTAAAGTAGTTGCATATTCTTAAGCCAATTTACTTGGAGCTTGCAGCAGAGTAGTGATCCTTTTCTGTTTCCAGGTCTCTTTCTCGAGCCTCTCCAGTCTATGGCACCAGAAGTGTAGTAATGTATATCCCACAGAGCACCCTCTCTGGCTACCTAATGTTTTAGAGTACCAGATTTTAGTGAAGACTGTCCTGAAGAAAGTGGCAATATCAACACGATCAACACTGAAACCAGTAGACAGTAGTTGCTCCACTAAGGAGGTCTACGTTTGCCTATCCTTATTTCTGAGCAACTTATCACTCCTTACACTCCTTGTTAAAATACAGCATTTTAGAACCGGGAGTGAGGAGTGGTTGTGTCTTCTCCCTTTTCCCAATAGGTGCTGCTAATCCAAAGCAACACTCTTCTTTATCGGGATCTTTTTTTAAAAAATATTTCTTAATATAATTAACCCATGTTAACTCAGTAAGGCCCTCATTACAACTCAGGCGTTAAGGGTTAACGCCACCGTTAACCCTTAACGCCTGATTCTGATTTTAACGCCTGCTTTTAGCAGGCGTTAAAATCCATGGCGCTAACCCGCCATGGTGCTAATTACGCCGCCGTAATTTACGGCGGCGTAATTAGCGCCTTCCCCACTCCCATTATGCCCTATGGGGCAAAAATGGGAATGGGGAAGGGAAAATGGGAAATGGGGATTTACCGCCCCACTCACCTTGGAATGGGGCGGTAAATCCGCCATCCACCATGGTGTAAACAGAGTTTACACCATGGTGGTAAAGTTGGTGCACTTAGCACCAAGGTCGTAATGACCTCCTAAATCTATTACATTACTATGTACCTGCAATAGATTACTGATTATATGCCATAGGTGTTCTTTATTAACATTTTTCTCTTCATTTACCTATGTACATGTAAGACTGTGGCCTAGGATGGACAGGGTGAATATTTGACTAGAGCTTTGACCATCTGAAAAAGCACTGGACAAATTGTTTTTTTAAAGTTCTTTCTTTTCTTATTCTGTCCACTTTTAGATAAGCGACAAACCAGCGCTTTCTAATATTGGATACCAGTAGGCAGGTATAGTGAGAAAATCACTTTATCCTTGTGTCTTTCTGACAACCCTAGTCCCCTAAGGCCACTAAAGGAATGAGGCATCTTTTTGCTGCAGGTAAACTGTATACAGTAGCGTTTTGCCTATTTTTGTGTAATACCCTCCAGAAGCAGGACAACCACGAAGTGCCGCTGATGTGAAAGGTGCCCGTAGCTGATGCCGACCATCGAATTGCTGCCGCAGGATTCACCAGACGTCCTCCCTCTTGTCCCCAGGACTAAGGCTCAGGAACACAGCATCTGCATTGCTGCATCCAGGAAGGAGCCTGCTGGGCCATCTTCTTCTAACCAAAGTTACTGTTCTGACTTTGGGTACTTACCTCAATGTCTGTAGCTTGCTCTTCTCAGTTGAAACTTGCAGTAGCTGCTTTTTTTAGAGTTCATCTCATCTCTAGCTTTCACAAGTTTAACAGCTTGTGACCCTACAGTGATTTTCCTCAACAAACTCTCTAACTATGTGCAAGACATTGGGCCTCATTACAAGGTTGGAGGTAGCCATGGCGCTATTAGCACCATGGCTACCCCCTTACCGTATTCCGGTCCGTTTTCCCGGAATAGGGATTTACTGGGTCATTCTGACCTTGGAGGACCCGGTAAGTCCCCATTCTGGGAACCATTCCCCATTCCCATTCGCGCCCCCATAAGGCTCAATGGGAATGGGGATGGAGCTAATAATTGGCCCGCTATTAGCGGGCCCGTTATTAGCTCTGAAGTCCCTAAACAGGTCCCTCCCATAACGCCTGGTAAAACCAGGTGTTGAGGAAGGGACCCGCTAAGGGACCTCGGAATAGGGAGATAAGGGATTACCGGCACCGGTGTCCTTACCGGTGCCGGTAATCCCTTACCACCCACCTCGTAATGAGGCCCATTGACTATCTAAGAAGTGCCTCAGCTCCATAGACTTTTTCCAATTGACTTTGGGTGTGGTGGCTCCCTGGAGACTCTTCTACTCCATTTTATTTTGATACTTATTGTCCCTCATAGGTGATGCATTGGTTTTAATCTAATATTGCTGCAAAAGGTTTTTATGTAGACTTCATTGGAAGATTTAATGTGCTCACATGCTCTGTTCTAGGAAAGTGAAGTCACACCTCTGGATGAAGGTTGTGTGTATGAAGCATCTCTTAAGAATATCTACTGGCTTTGTGTTAATTCTGAACAAGTATTTTGAAGTGTATTTGATTGCTGCATGCATTGCCCTTTTAAAATAATGCTTATTTAAAAACTATTCTTAAATAAATAAATAATTATTTAATTGAAAACCTTCAGTATAAGTGTTACTTGGCTACTTGTATTAGTGGATTTCATTGCTACAGCTCTACAGCTCACATTTACCTCTCTTGAGATAAATCTGGCTGCTCAGTCACACTATCAGCTTGTGTAGTACAGACCTTTTCCAATAGGTGGGTTACCTAATACCAAGAGGACAAGGGTTGTTTGTTTGTTTGTTTTATAGAGTGCACCACACCCGTGGGTATCTGGGCGCATTCCATGAACATTTTGATGAGAACAGTTACATAAATACATAGCATACGTGGTTGAATAAACTGTAAAATGACAAATCTACAGAACACGGAGTACAGTTACATATGTACTACAAACAGTCAGAGCAGTTGAGGGAGCAAAATTGTCGATATGACCAAGTCCAATAATAGGATACTGTGGAGAAGAGTGATAGCGGTGTAGGAGCGCACTGAAGTTAGATATCATTCATAACTAACTAGTTGGCAGATCTAATGGGGCGTAGTGATGTTGTTTTGAGGATTTTTTTTCTCTTAAATACTGTGGGGCAGCATTATTGAGGCATTTATGTGTAACGGATACTATTTTGAATTCGATCCTGTCTTTGATAGAAAGCCATTTGTGCTTTCTTCTGGCCTCAGAAATATGGCCTCTCCTCGAGATGCTCAATTCTGATCTAAGAGCATTGATTTGCAGAATTAGGAGTTTGTTTGTGATTTGTTTGCTGGCACCTGCATAGCGAGGAGCATTGCAATAATTGAGTTTGAACAAGATTAAGACTCTCGTTAGTGTGAGACAGTCGAGAAGTAAGGCTTACAAGCATGTATAAGCTTGCAGGTGTACGCTGTTGCTGAGGCTGTGGCGTTAACTTGTTTGCACAAGTTCAGACCAGAATCCAGTTAAAAACTTAGTGTTTTAGTCTCCTTAGCAACTTTGATGTCCTTACCATCAATGTTAAATGTTGAGTATTGAACAACAACTTTATTGAGGTTAGGGAGAGCACCTAGGATCAGAATCTCCCTCTTGTCATCATTCAGGCAGAGGCTGTGAACTACCATCCATTCCTGAATAATGCGATAGTCTCCCATAGGTTTACTACATCAATACTTGCTTAACACCCTCTCCCTCATTCTCGCCATGATCTACAGGTCCCCTGGATCTACCCCCACTTTCTCCTCTCTCCTGGCATCCTCCCCCCAACCTCTATTTCTTTTTTATTTATTTTTTATTTTATCAGTTTCTTACAAACCTTTAAAATGGTTACAAACAAAACACAAAACACAACACATAATCAGAATACGTCATCCTTTAGGGGTCCCTTAGAAATACCCCTCCCAGTTATCAAACGAGTAGGCAATGCACTGTTGTCGTTACTCATCAGCCGACAATATATTCAGGCGTTTTTCAATTAACATTAGAAATCGAGTTAGGGGTAATATCAGTTTCATGTCCCATCCTTGAAACATATAGGCCCACCAGTCGTCGGCACAACGGGAGGGGTAATTTAGGCCCCAAGGCCCCAGGTGAATTGTCCTTTCTGAGCAAAGTGCCGTGCAGAATAGCACCAAATGCTTCAGGGTTTCCTTATCTTTAGCGCATAGTCTACACGTTAAGGTTGAGACTTTGTTTGTTCTCCATGACGCCAACCGCTCGTTAGTTTTAAATGCGTTCAGACGCAGCATCATGAACACTCTTCGAACCTGTGAGTCTGGAAACATCTCGATATAGCGTTGTAGCATGTTAAATGGCCTTGTTTCAAGCGGGGCGTCCTTCATGATGGAGGCTGTGGCACGTTGTGAGCAAGTTTGCTCCCAGTCCGCGCGCCAGATTTTCAATTTGGCAGCATTTGGGTCATTATGCAGCATATCCAGGCTGATTCCGTGATCACTCAAGATCTCTTTGCATCTTTTAGACCATAATGACACCATGCTATTATTAGCTGGCGATGGGTCATGAAAGATGTCAAATTGTGGTATGTGCTCACGCTGACGAGATTTCCGAAACAAACTTACTAGGGCCCAGCATACCCTAGCATGTAGCGAGATAAGCGAGAGTTCATACCTCACACAAGATGTCGGAATTCCCCTTGGCAAAGACAAAACTTTAGACCAAAAACAGTGCTCCAGCGATGACCATGTATCATGACTGCAACCCAAGGCATTTTCAGCACCATATAATAACACTGGGATTACCTTTTGATGGTAAAAAGCTAGAACTGGTTTTAGTGAAAAGTTCCCAAATTTTTTCTGTATGATGGAATAATCCATGGTCCATCGTTGATTGATGAATTTATTAGCATTCCGAGATATTTTACGTTCTGAGTTATCTGAATGGCGTCCCGACCCAAGTGCCATCTTGGTTGTCTCAACTTGTTTTGTCTTCCGCTGTTAAGATTCTTTAACACCAAAATTTCACTTTTTTTGTGTTTATCACCAAGTGGCTAGATGCAACGTATTGGGCAACCGCATTCAGTTTCCTCTGTAGGCCGACAGGTGTTAGGTCCATAAGAACGAGATAGTCGGCGTATAACAGCCAACTTAGAAGGGTCTTATCAATCTTCGGGGAAAATGATCTAACAGAGTCAATTGCCAACCCAATATCTGAGATGAATAGACTGAATATTGCGGCAGCTAAGGGACAGCCTTGTTTTACCCTTTTATAGGTTTTGATTGGGGTAGTTACAGTTCCAGATCGATCCAACCGGATTTTTATGGAGGTTTCGGAGTGCAATTCTCGAATTGCTGCCATTAAGACAGCTGGACAGCCCCAACTTTGTAGTTTTGACCACAAGCGAGGCCTGTCGATGGTGTCAAAGGCACTTGAGAAGTCGATAAAGGCCAAATATACCTTAGATTTAGATTTTATCGCTTCCATTTTCATCAGGTTCAGGAGTAACACGTTTAATGAGCAGCCCACTTGCTTCACAAAGCCAGATTGTCTTTGATCTACATGATTAGACTCGATTGCACAGGTCACCAGTTTTTGCTGTAACATTGTGGCGTAGATTTTCCCCAGAGTATCCAGTAATGCCACTGGGCGATAGTTTTTTGGGCATGTTCTGTCCCCTTTCTTGAATATCGGGACAATAACAGCGGATTTCCAGGATTTATGAGTCTTCTGGGTTTTACATATTCTGTCAAATAGGGTTACGCATATTGATGCCCATAGCACAGGCTGCTGTTTAATCGTGAAGTTGGCAAGACCGTCCGGTCCAGGAGCTCTAGATTTATTTTGCCTTGTTAATTATAGACACAATCTCCTCTCTTGGAAACTTCAAATCCCATGGTTTAGAAGTTGGTTCCAATGTAGTGATGCCAGGGACTTCTGCTTTGTAGAGGGCTTCGAAGTGGTCAACCCAAGCTGCTTCTGGGACCATGCAGGACTGCAATGCCGTTTGAGGAGCTTGAAAGTTATTAATGAGTCTCCAGAAGTCACTCGAGTTTTTATTCTTTAGGGTGGCTAGCATCTGTTCCGCGTCGTTTTGCACTAGAATGTGTTTATGCATTTTCAACCAGTTCTTATATTTTTGCTTCAACGCCTTTGTTTCCAATTTGCGAGTGTCAATGTCAAGAGACTTAACTCTCCTAATGGCTGCACGCATCTTTCGTTTTTGAATCAGGATCTCGAGATCGAAGTGATGGTCACGGACCATGTTGAGATTTTTTAAGCCCACTTTTGCAGTTCTGAATTGTGTCAATAGTTGATCATATTCAAGGTCAGCACTCATTTGACAGTACTGGATCATTACGCCCTTGACTTCGCTCTCCTCCAGTCTTAAACAAACTCTATTTGATTCAACCTCAAGTTTATGTGCCCATTTTGACCTTTGAGTAGGTCTAACTGTTGCAAATTTCATGAGCAACATATTGTGATCGCTATTTGCTTTTTCACAAATCGTCAGCGATTGTATCCTTGGATGCAAAGCTTCGGATACAAACATGTAGTCAATTGTTGAGGATGAATCCGCACGATGCCATGTTTGAACGGATGGTATATCGCCACAGGTACTGCCATTCAACATCTGAAAGTTGCGTAGCCTCATTTCGGTTAACCATGCCTGTGCTACTAAGTTTTGGTCTGAGTTTGATTCCTTAAGTAGATCGATATTTAGATCACCACACAGAAGTATCTTTGGCAAGTCTAATGATTCCATACGGAGATCAATTAGACCTGTTATCGGATCAATAAACTCAATTTTTCCTGCCCGTAGATGGTTCCAATACAAATTCAAGATTATGATCTTGTCCTGCGCCGAATCCTGTCCCCCAAAACTTTCGATGATAGTCTCCTGAATATAGGGAGAATGATTGATGGAATTTATAACACGCCAACCTGATGCTCTTCTCACCATCGTTAAAAGGCCTGACATAGGGCGGCCAAGCTTAGACTTTATGGCCGGATTCATTACAGACTCAAAGTCCAAGGTGACTGGTAACTCACTTAGCCATGTTTCTTGTAAACACACGATTTGGAGTTTGTCTAACCAGAGTGTGTTAAACAAGTGTGAGAACCCTCGAGTGTTCCAGGAACAAACCATGGGAGCTACCGAGTCCTGGCATTATTGGCTATTTTTTGCATTTAAGGACCCTGCTAGCCAATGCCATTCATGATTTCCAGATGCAGATGTTGAGGATTGATGAGACTCTTTAATGGTTTCATCGAAGGCTCCTTTCTTTTGATTGTGATTCTTATTTGTGCATTTAGGCCGTCAGATTTTACACTAACATCACTTGTTGGCAATTGAGGTATCCTTGACGGGCACTGTAATTGAATATGATTTTGATTTTGATTACTGGTGTGAATCAAGTGAGATGACCCTTCTGAAATCATTGTTGCCGTATCTTTTGAAGGCATAGGTGCTGTAACTACATTCGGAGGTGCTTCCTTTACGTTATTGGAGGTTCCATTGTAATTTGGTCGAGGTACATCAGACTCGTTCAATTTATAGACGTCAAAGCCTAGTGAAAACAATGCTACATTTTCTTCTAATATTGATGTAATTAGAAGATTCGAGGCAAAATGGAGCACCACCTTGTCATTAGTTCCTTCTGCTGGAAACTCCACGACTTTTATGTCATTAGAGGAAATTGCACGTAAGCTTGGAACAAGGTGGAGTAGCTGAAGAACCGTTCCTTGATTCAAGATCAAATTCTCGATTGGTTCAAGACTCTCAATTGTCAGCTTATATGTAAGACCTTTGTTCAGCGTTGATTTTGAAGCGTTTTCATTTATGGTTTGAGTACGTCTATCAAACACCAGCTCTTTCAGCTTTCTTCGATTGTTTTCCAGGATGTCAGCCTCCAATCCTCCCATCTGCGTCCTATAGGGCTCGTTTTCCTTAACTATTTTGTTAGTTTGTCCTGACGTTAACAATGGCCTCCCTGGTCTAACGACTAGAGCGTTAGCTATGCAATGTTTTATCTTCTCGTCCATAGTCATGAACACAGGACTGACTACTGGCAGAGACAATGAGGTCGTGTTATCACATACTTCAATCAGTTCGCAATATCTTTCATGAGACTTGTGATTAGTCACAGGGTTTTTGCCAATGACCTCCACATTACATGGTTGCATTATTGCAGGATTATCCAAGACAACATTGGCCATCGATCGTCCAGGTTTCTCCTTACATTGAATCAGGGCCACATTTGGCAGAGATCCAGTGTGGAGGGGCAACTCAGAGCTTGTTGGTAAGTCGGTTTCTAACTCTACATGTTCTGGTTCATCATAGGTTGACAGGTCCAGAAGTTTCGTCACGTCCTCCTCAGATGGCGTGGTACTCTTTGTTTGCGTCTGTTTGACCGGAATTGAGAGAGCACTTTTTTGTTGATTTTTGGCATGGATGTTAGATGAAGCAGGGGCAGTAGAGGTCTTAACCAAGTCAGTAGGAACTGCCTGTACCATTTTTATGTTACGCAGGAATTTTCGTGCTCCATTTGAAGCATTATTTTTCTTTGGCTTTTGGTTCTTCGGTTTCTTGCTGATTGCAGCAAATTTTGATTTTGATGGCAAAGTCGCGGGTTTCTCCGTGGCATTAGGGCCGCCTGTGAAGATGGAATAAACATTGGGTAGGCCCACAATGGAGGAAGTAATTGAAACTTCTGAAGTTGGTTCAGTTAGAAAACCAACACCTGAAGATGAAGCCATTTGGGGGTCATGACAAATTTTATAGGCCGCACATCTTGCCTGTTCGAACGCTGTGTTAAAAGACAGGTCAACAACATTCGATACAAACGGAATAACCGACGAGCAAGGACCAGTCTTCGATGGAAGTTCTGCGACCTTGCATCCTGTGTCTAGGGGAGCTTCGAAGACCTTTGCAGTTGCCAGTACTCGGTCCACTTCTACTGAAGTAATGTGCGTTGATGTTAACGACTGAGGACAGTGAGGTTCTTGGATGGATATAGCATCAGTGGGAAGACGCCGTTGTTTTACTGACCTATTATGTTCTTGTTCAGCTTGAGGTTTGCACTTCGCACTCGGTTGCTTACCATCGGAGCTGGGACACCCTTCAGACAACTGCCTGCATGCGTTTTTAGTGTCATGTTTAAAAAGGGCAAGAGTCTCTCAGGCCACTTCTGCAAACAGTCTTTTGTCAGATGAGTCACTTTTCCTGCTCTCGCTTAACAAGACAAACGCTGCATCCAGTCTTTTAAAGCACTCGTGTTGTTCAACATAAGAGCGATCGCAAGTTTTTTCCAGTTGTATTAATTTGGAATTCATCATTGCTACAACGGTTGTTAGATCCTTGGTGGCCTCGTGTATATTCTCATAAAGTTTCATAAACGGGGCCAAAGAGATCGACGAGGAAGCCATAAGAAGGGCTTGTAGTTCCGTCGAAGATGACACAGCCGGTAAAACCTCGCTTGATGAATTTCCAGGGAACTCAGAAGATCTGGCAAAATAGGGCTCCTTATCGCGGCGAATTTTAGGAAAAGGCGTTCCATTAGAGAAAAGTCCATAGAATCGTTGTGTGAGGAGTGCTCATTGCAATCAGGTTCATCAATGACTCCATTAGTTTTCCAGTTAAGGTTGGCATGTCTTTTTTGGGAGGTCAGATGGATGTCAGATATCTTGTGCCTCGAGTCACCCTTTGACCGGTGACTTTAGCCGTTTGTAACAAGATTCTGGCCATATGTCAGATGTTGCACCCAACAACTGACTGTTGTTACGTTTTACAGCTGATTTTGCCTTAATTTCGGCAGGAAACCTCTGTCTTTAGACAACTTGCTTGAACACGCTTTGTTCAGGAGCACTAGGTTCTGATGAACATTGTTCACAACCCCGAGTGAATCTCTTCTTGCAGTCATTAAATGGCTTGCCTCCGACTCACTCAGATTGCCATTCTTTGAGTTGTGGTCGCAACCATGCATACCTGAGTTTAAAATGCTTTGTTGGTAGCTAAGGTCATTCACGTTACCTTCATGCGAACCCACTGTTTCCAAGTTTGAGGTTACACACAGAGGGGAACTTGCAGTGATCACTGCATCTGTATCCTTTGCAATGAGCCCCACGTCCTCACAGGGTAGGCTGGAGAGAGAACAATCCAATAACCGAGCTGCAGCGTTCCGTGCTCCAGCAAAGTTTCGATCTTTAAATTGATCGTCAACAGACTCAGAGGGGTGCTCACCTCTAGGGGGAGCTGCACCCTCTTCTCTGCCGCCATGAACTACCTCGCGTTGCAAGCCGCTCAAGCCATGTAAGTTCAAAGTCACCCTCGCTCCGAGTCCCGCCCCCTCAGAGCCGTCACTCCCAGGAGCGCAGGTCAGACAAGCGCACCCCACGTCAGACGCTGGGACGAGAGCACCGCCGCCGCAAGACAACGCCCCAGAGACATCGGATGCACCGGACTCGGCGCCCGCCGCGGTCGCACACTGGGGGCCACCGACAGCCGGGAACACA
This sequence comes from Ambystoma mexicanum, assembly GCF_040938575.1. NCBI lineage: Eukaryota > Metazoa > Chordata > Amphibia > Caudata > Ambystomatidae > Ambystoma > Ambystoma mexicanum. The sequence continues at coordinate 169,492,992 of NC_090935.1, forward strand.
GAACTCGCCAGCCGTGCCGCACACCACGTGAGTTCCATCTTGTTCGTGAATGGCTTCAGTCATATAACTTGCAGTTTCAAACACATTGTCAAAGAGAGGGAGTGTATGAGAGGTATTAACCGCTGCAGATTCAGAGACCTGTGCATCCTGTGCATGAGAAAGTGCTTCATTGTACTCGACTGTCTCAGAAATGCAAGTGTGATAACGACTTACTTTCTGAGGGCGCGGAGGGTGCTGAACGACCGCAGGATCGTCTGTGACGGCCACTCCATCTCGCCGCCTCTGAGCTTGTGTCCTCAGAACAGGGGACAGGGTCGACGCCATTGGTCACCGCTCACCACTCGCCAAACAGCAAAACAGCTTTACTTCGACAGCCCTTTCCACCTCAGGGCTTCACGCCGCAAGGGTCACGGAGACGGCCTTAAGAAGTCAGCTGGGTGGTCAGCTGACAGCCAAGTTGTTTAAAGGCACACACACCTCTACCCTCTTCCACGGGCTTCTGTGACTTCTATGGCTTCTCTGGGTTTAAAATGAAGATAGATAGATGGAGAGTCTCAGCTCCCTTTCCTTTCCACTCGCCACAGCAAAACAGCTTTACTTCCACAGCCCTTTCCACCTCAGGGCTTCACCAACCTCTATTTTTTGGAGTCTTTAATATCCATCTTGACTCTCAGGATCTGGGCTCCGTACTCTTTTGTGACCTCTGGACTCCCTCTCTCTCACAATTCTCCTGAGCTGTTGTGCACTATACAAATCCGAATAAATTAATAAATAAAATGGACAGCCCTCTCTCCAACCATCTAACTACTCCTCTCTCCTGGTCTGACCACTCTCTCCTCTCCTCTCCTCCCATCTTGATCTCCCTGGCCCCCTGACGATGCCTCTGACTGCACTGCCATTCTCCTTCTCTGTCATTTGACAAATGAAGCGTGTGTCAGTTGATGAATTCGCAACCACCTTCATCCCTCCTCCTTCCCCTACCTCTTACTCATTTACTGACTCAGCACTGTCTAACCTCCATCTCTCTATCTCCAATATTTTGGACACCCTTGACCCTGTCATGAGGATCCACGTGAAGCCTGCCTCCAAATGCAACTCTTGGTATGACTCTGACTTGGCACCTTCGAAACGCAAGTGTAAAGCTGGGCCTCACGTACATCCTCTTCCTAACTGGCCTGCCACCTGCTCCAAAGGCAGTATCATATCACAATCTTCTCCAAGAAGAGGGTTCATGTCCAAGTCTGCACCTCTGGGGTCACCAATAACACAACTGAACTTTTCAAAATCTACAAGGAACTTGCCAATCCTACTGCAGTTTCCTCCTCTCCTCTTCCCTCTCAGACCCTCTGCACTGAACTGACTTCCAACTTGCCCACCAAAACTGAGGACATCCTGTCCTCACTGTCCGTGACACCCCTCCTCAACCCCTCTCTTCTCTTGCCTACCTTGGTCCCCCTCTTCCCCTCCATACTGTCCTACTTCACTCCCCTTGCACAAGATGAGGTCTCTAGATTAGTCTGCTCTATGAAAGTCTCCTCCAAACAGATGCTCCCCTGCTCTTCCAAAACTATCACAGACAACATCTCTTGACTCGCCCCTTCCTTGGCTGAACTCTGCAACCACTGCTTTGTCACTGGTTCTTTCCCACAACTCCTCTAACACTCTCTTGTGCACCCTCTCCTATAATAGCCATCTACAGACACCTTATGCCCGGCTAACTAACGCCCTACCTCTATCTCCCCTTTCTTGGGCAAACTCATGGAGAAGTTGATCATCTCCCAACTAAACCACCACACCAAATCGGCTGGCTTCCTCCATGACCAGCAGTTGGCATTCAGAGCATCCAGAGGCAAGGGAACTGCTCTCCTGAACACCCATGAAGACCGTCTCTAAAACCTGGATTCAACTCTCCCTCTGTCCTAATCCTTCTCAATCTCACTTCTGCCTTTGACACGGTCAATAATGCCATCCTCATAAATCGTCTCTGTGACACCCTTGGCATCACTTAGACGGGCACTAACATGGCTTTCCTCTGTTACCTTGGGCTGCCCCTTTAAGGCAGACCCGCACTGTAGGGACGTCACGCAGGAAGTGATGTCCCGGCATGGCGGAATTTGGAGGGAGGAGTTAGTTATTGTGTGGAGTTCAAATAAATGGCACGCACCTTACACGCTGGCCCCTGTCTTTATCTTATAACCGCATCTGGGGCTAACAACATGTGACGAGGATTGTCCCAACCAGCGGTCCTCCTTCATGGTGCACGGGTGATCCCACCAAGTGGCCGCCGCATCAGGATTATGATCCCATCAACCCGCGGTCTTCCTTGCGCGCGTGGGTGACCCCACCACGTGGCGCCTCCAAGCCGCAGCAATCCCGCTGTTGGAAGGCTCTCCTTTGCCAATCCGGCAGTCCTACGCACAGACAGCGCAGGACACAGCGCAGCGATCCCCCTGCCCAGGTCCTCCTCCACCACCCCAGCATTCAAGCGCGCCATCAGAGCGTTACATGAAGCAGCGATCCCGCTGCCCTGAGGCCCTCCCTCTCAGCCATCCATCTCGACTTTCAACACCTGTAAGGATACAAAGCCACCCCAGGTGGCTCACCCAAATTGCCATCCAGAGACTGCATAACCGCACAAACCCGCGAAACCTACGCAGAGCCCGCCATGAGCACGTCAGCCGACCAAGCAGGCCAGAGTGCTCCACCAGTAGCGCCAGTCACGAGATGAACTGCCACTGCATGGCACATGCCTCCCCCCTTCTCCATGACACCCCAGGCCGACAAAGGAGCAAGATGGGTGGAATGGCTAGAGGACTTTATTAATTTCATTGACGCAGCTGGAGAAGAAACCTCCCCACATTTGTGCAGTATGTTCATTAACACGGCAGGGAATGAGATAAAAATGCTAATTAAAACCATTCCTCTGTCAGAACTCACTAACTTTGCAAGCTTAATAACGCCCCTAAACAAACGGCTTGTCATCGCCCCCAACAGGGATTATGAAAGGTACACTTTTAATCAGTGCACGCAACATATCGAAGAAATAGTCGACAAATTCATCATTCAGGATAAAGGGTCCCATTGCCAGTTTGATGCGTTTTCACTGGACGAAGCCGTCCGGTTGAGAGTATTCGAGGAATGTGTTTCACCAGCACTGAAAAAGCAGCTACTCAAAAAAGCCCATCACCATTGAGGAGGTGAGTGAGATGGCGCGTATACTCGAGAGAGTGGACAAGCAAGCAACGCACATGTCCAGCACGGCGGCCACCAAACAAGACAAGAGCGACATCATCACAGCAATCCAAGCGGCCAACGGCAAGAGTGGCGAAAGGAACAGCGGGCCAAGCGCCACAGCGACCCCAAGATTGCAGAGGCAATGCTACAGATGCGGAATGACATTCCCACATGCGGGCTCATGCCCTGCCCTCAAACAAAAATGCAGAAATTGTGGCAGGGAGGGACACTTCCAAATCGTGTGCAGAGAAGGTTGGCCCTTCCCGACGCCCCAAATGTCCAACACATCATTTTACAGGCCACCCCAACGACCCACGCCAAATCAACCATACCAAACTCGCCCATGCCAGCAGGGACCACCAAGATACATGAGAGTGGTGGAAGAGGTATATCCCGAAGAAGAATATCCGCAATACGAAACTCTAGAATCCCGAACCACAACTGCAAGATGAGCACGATGGTCCACCGCCACCCAGGCAAGTCTCGTACACAGTGTCGCAAGGCTAACCGGAATATGACAGCAGTCAATATGACCCACACAACCACAATGAATTTGTTAATCTCATATTGGATGAAGAAGTGGCGCGCGAAGCACCCAAGATTCAAGTAGGGATCTGCAACCAACAATTTTGCCTTCTAATAGACTCTGGGGCAACAGTAAATATCATGTGTGAGAAAGAGTTCCAACAAATCCACAACAAACCCCTACTGGCGCAGACGGCGTCCAAAATATACCAATGGGGTGCTGATAAGCCTTTATGCAGCATAGGATCATTCAGAAGACGCCTCACATTCGGTGGCAGGTCGACAACCACCATCATCCATGTCATCAGAAGCCCCACTAAAGGATGATGTCTACTGAGCTATAAAACTGCGTCACATCTTGGTTTGATCAACATACTTGTGCGAAACGGTGACCTCATCAACTCGGCTGAACCACAAATTCCACAACAAGTTCAAATATGCAACGTAGGCCAGAGAGTCTCGAATGCCACTATTCTCACAAAAGACGATATCATAAAAGAATTTCTGGACATTTGTCATGGCTTAGGCAGACTGAAAGGCCCACCAATCAAGTTACATATAGACCATGGTGTCCGCCCAGTACCTCAACACCCACGGAGGGTTGGGTTTCACCTACAAGAAGCAGTCTCGAAGGAACTGAATCAACTTCTGAAAGATGACATTATTGAACCCGCAACAGGCCCCACGCCATGGGTGTCCCCTCTTGCAATCGTACCTAAAGAAGGGGGGTGGCACAGGCTGTGTGTGGACATGAGGGTGGCTAACACAGCCATACAACGGGAACGGCACCCAGGTCCGAAGATCGAGGACACGATAGTCCAACTAAACAAAGCAGTCCTGTTCTCAAAGCTGGACCTTAATCAGGGGTTATCACCAGCTCGTGCTCAATCCAGACTCACGCCCAATCACCACGTTTTCCTCACATGAAGGGCTATTCCGATAAAAAAGACTCAACTTTTGAATTTCCTCAGCCGCTGAAATAGTCCAT